>NC_072434.2:3762500-5012500 GCF_028878055.3 Symphalangus syndactylus | reverse complement strand
AGAGTTAAACCATACTTTTGATTGAGCAGTTTTGAAACACTCTGTCTGTAGAAAATGCAACTGGACATTCGTAGCGCTAAGTGGGTAATAGTGGAAAAAAAATATGTTCTAATATAAACTACACAGAAGCATTGTATGAAACTTCTTTCTGTTCTGTGCATTCAACTAACAGAGTTGAACCTTACTTTTGATTGAGCCGTTCTGAAACACTCTTTCTGTAGAAACTGCAATTGGACATTCTGAGCGCTAAGAGGCCTATATTGGGAAAAAGAATGTCTACAAATAAAAACTACACAGAAGAATTGTGTGAAACTTCTTTCTGTTCTGTTTGTTCAACTAAAAGAGTTGAACCTTAGTTTTGATTGAGCCGTTCTGAAACACTCTTTCTGTAGAAAATGCAAGTGGAGATTCGGAGCGCTAAGAGGGTAATAGTGGAAAAAGGAATGTCTCCAAATATAAACTACACAGAATCATTCTGTGAAACTTGTTTCTGATCTGAGCATTCAGCTAACAGAGTTAAACCATACTTTTGATTGAGCAGATCTGAACACTCTTTCTGTAGAAAATGCAACTGTACATTTGGAGCGCTAAGAGAGTAGTAGTCGAAAAAGTAATATATTCAAATATAAACTACACAGAAGCATTCTGTGAAACTTCTTTCTGATCTGAGCATTCAGCTAACAGAGTGAAACCATACTTTTGATTGAGCAGTTTTGAAACACTCTGTCTGTAGAAAATGCAACTGGACATTCGTAGCGCTAAGTGGGTAATAGTGGAAAAAATAATATGTTCAAATATGAACTACACAGAAGCATTTTATGAAACTTCTTTCTGTTCTGTGCATTCAACTAACAGAGTTGAACCTTACTTTTGATTGAGCCTTTCTGAAACACTCTTTCTGTAGAAACTGCAATTGGACATTCTGAGCGCTAAGAGGCCTATATGGGGAAAAATAATAACTTCAAATAAAAACTACACAGAAGAATTGTGTGAATCTTATTTCTGATATGTTCATTAAGCTAACAGAGTTAAACCATACTTTTGATTGCGCAGTTCTGAACACTCTTTCTGTAGAAAATGCAAGTGGACATTCGGAGCGCTAAGAGGGTAATAGTGGAAAAAGGAATATATTCAAATATAAACTACACAGTAGCATTCTGTGAAAATTCTTTCTTTTCTGTGCATTCAACTAACAGAGTTGAACCTTACTTTTGATTGAGCCGTTCTGAAACACTCTTTCTGTAGAAACTGCAATTGGACATGCTAAGCGCTAAGAGGCCTACATTGGGAAAAAGAATATCTTCAAATAAAAACTACACAGATGCATTCTGGGAAACATATTTCTGATCTGTAAATTCAGTTAACAGAGATAAAACCTATTTTTGATTGAGCAGTTATGAAACACTCTTTTTGTAGAAAATGCAAGTGGAGATTCGGAGCGCTAAGAGGGTATTAGTGGAAAAAGGAATGTCTTCAAATATAAACTACACAGAATCATTCTGTGAAACTTCTTTCTGATCTGAGCATTCAGCTAACAGAGTTAAACCATACTTTTGATTGAGCAGTTTTGAAACACTCTGTCTGTAGAAAATGCAACTGGACATTCGTAGCTCTAAGTGGGTAATAGTGGAAAAAAGAATATGTTCAAATATAAACTACACAGAAGCATTGTATGAAATTTCTTTCTGTTCTGTGCATTCAACTAACAGAGTTGATCCTTACTTTTGATTGAACCGTTCTGAAACACTCTTTCTGTAGAAACTGCAATTGGACATTCTGAGCGCTAAGAGGCCTATATTGGGAAAAAGAATGTCTACAAGTAAAAACTACACAGAAGAATTGTGTGAAACTTCTTTCTGTTCTGTTTGTTCAACTAAAAGAGTTGAACCTTAGTTTTGATTGTGCCGTTCTGAAACACTCTTTCTGTAGAAAATGCAAGTGGAGATTCGGAGCGCTAAGAGGGTAATAGTGGAGAAAGGAATATCTCCAAATATAAACTACACAGAATCATTCTGTGAAATTTCTTTCTGATCTGTGTATTCAGCTAACAGAGTTAAACCATACTTTTGATTGAGCAGATCTGAACACTCTTTCTGTAGAAAATGCAACTGGACTTTTGGAGCGCTAAGAGAGTAGTAGTGGAAAAAGGAATATATTCAAATATAAACTACACAGAAGCATTCTGTGAAACTTCTTTCTGATCTGACCATTCAGCTAACAGAGTTAAACCATACTTTTGATTGAGCAGTTTTGAAACACTCTGTCTGTAGAAAATGCAACTGGACATTCGTAGCGCTAAGTGGGTAATAGTGGAAAAAAGAATATGTTCAAATATAAACTACACAGAAGCATTGTATGAAACTTCTTTCTGTTCTGTGCATTCAACTAACAGAGTTGAACCTTACTTTTGATTGAGCCTTTCTGAAAATCTCTTTCTGTAGAAACTGCAATTGGACATTCTGAGCGCTAAGAGGCCTATATTGGGAAAAATAATATCTTCAAATAAAAACTACACAGAAGCATTGTGTGAAACTTATTTCTGATATGTTCATTAAGCTAACAGAGTTAAACCATACAATTGATTGCGCACTTCTGAACACTCTTTCTGTAGAAAATGCAAGTGGACATTCGGAGCGCTAAGAGGGTAATAGTGGAAAAAGGAATATATTCAAATATAAACTACACAGTAGCATTCTGTGAAAATTCTTTCTGTTCTGTGCATTCAACTAACAGAGTTGAGCCTTACTTTTGATTGAGCCGTTCTGAAACACTCTTTCTGTAGAAACTGCAATTGGACATGCTAAGCGCTAAGAGGCCTACATTGGGAAAAAGAATATCTTCAAATAAAAACTACACAGATGCATTCTGTGAAACTTATTTCTGATCTGTAAATTCAGTTAACAGAGATAAAACATATTTTTGATTGAGCAGTTATGAAACACTCTTTTTGTAGAAAATGCAAGTGGAGATTCGGAGCGCTAAGAGGGTAATAGTGGAAAAAGGAATGTCTTCAAATATAAACTACACAGAATCATTCGGTGAAACTTCTTTCTGATCTGTGCATTCAGCTAACAGAGTTAAACCATACTTTTGATTGAGCAGATCTGAACACTCTTTCTGTAGAAAATGCAACTGGACATTTGGAGCGCTAAGAGCGTAGTAGTGGAAAAAGGAATATATTCAAATATAAACTACACAGAAGCATTCTGTGAAACTTCTTTCTGATCTGAGCATTCAGCTAACAGAGTTAAACCATACTTTTGATTGAGCAGTTTTGAAACACTCTGTCTGTAGAAAATGCAACTGGACATTCGTAGCGCTAAGTGGGTAATAGTGGAAAAAAGAATATATTCAAATATAAACTACACAGAAGCATTGTATGAAATTTCTTTCTGTTCTGTGCATTCAACTAACAGAGTTGAACCTTACTTTTGATTGAGCCGTTCTGAAACACTCTTTCTGTAGAAACTGCAATTGGACATTCTGAGCGCTAAGAGGCCTATATTGGGAAAAAGAATGTCTACAAATAAAAACTACACAGAATAATTGTGTGAAACTTCTTTCTGTTCTGTTTGTTCAACTAAAAGTGTTGAACCTTAGTTTTGATTGAGCCGTTCTGAAACACTCTTTCTGTAGAAAATGCAAGTGGAGATTCGGAGCGCTAAGAGGGTAATAGTGGAAAAAGGAATGTCTCCAAATATAAACTACACAGAATCATTCTGTGAAACTTCTTTCTGATCTGTGCATTCAGCTAACAGAGTTAAACCATACTTTTGATTGAGCAGATCTGAACACTCTTTCTGTAGAAAATGCAACTGGACATTTGGAGCGCTAAGAGAGTAGTAGTGGAAAAAGGAATATATTCAAATATAAACTACACAGAAGCATTCTGTGAAACTTCTTTCTGATCTGAGCATTCAGCTAACAGAGTTAAACCATACTTTTGATTGAGCAGTTTTGAAACACTCTGTCTGTAGAAAATGAAACTGGACATTCGTAGCGCTAAGTGGGTAATAGTGGAAAAAATAATATGTTCAAATATAAACTACACAGAAGCATTGTATGAAACTTCTTTCTGTTCTGTGCATTCAACTAACAGAGTTGAACCTTACTTTTGATTGAGCCTTTCTGAAACACTCTTTCTGTAAAAACTGCAATTGGACATTCTGAGCGCTAAGAGGCCTATATGGGGAAAAATAATATCTTCAAATAAAAACTACACAGAAGAATTGTGTGAATCTTATTTCTGATATGTTCATTAAGCTAACAGAGTTAAACCATACTTTTGATTGCGCAGTTCTGAACACTCTTTCTGTAGAAAATGCAAGTGGACATTCGGAGCGCTAAGAGGGTAATAGTGGAAAAAGGAATATATTCAAATATAAACTACACAGTAGCATTCTGTGAAAATTCTTTCTTTTCTGTGCATTCAACTAACAGAGTTGAACCTTACTTTTGATTGAGCCGTTCTGAAACACTCTTTCTGTAGAAACTGCAATTGGACATGCTAAGCGCTAAGAGGCCTACATTGGGAAAAAGAATCTCTTCAAATAAAAACTACACAGATGCATTCTGTGAAACTTATTTCTGATCTGTAAATTCAGTTAACAGAGATAAAATATATTTTTGATTGAGCAGTTATAAAACACTCTTTTTGTAGAAAATGCAAGTGGAGATTCCGAGCGCTAAGAGGGTAATAGTGGAAAAAGGAATGTCTTCAAATATATACTACACAGAATCATTCGGTGAAACTTCTTTCTGATCTGTGCATTCAGCTAACAGAGTTAAACCATACTTTTGATTGAGCAGATCTGAACACGCTTTCTGTAGAAAATGCAACTGGACATTTGGAGCGCTAAGAGAGTAGTAGTGGAAAAAGTAATATATTCAAATATAAACTACACAGAAGCATTCTGTGAAACTTCTTTCTGATCTGAGCATTCAGCTAACAGAGTTAAACCATACTTTTGATTGAGCAGTTTTGAAACACTCTGTCTGTAGAAAATGCAACTGGACATTCGTAGCGCTAAGTGGGTAATAGTGGAAAAAAAATATGTTCAAATATAAACTACACAGAAGCATTGTATGAAACTTCTTTCTGTTCTGTGCATTCAACTAACAGAGTTGAACCTTACTTTTGATTGAGCCGTTCTGAAACACTCTTTCTGTAGAAACTGCAATTGGACATTCTGAGCGCTAAGACGCCTATATTGGGAAAAAGAATGTCTACAAATAAAAACTACACAGAAGAATTGTGTGAAACTTCTTTCTGTTCTGTTTGTTCAACTAAAAGAGTTGAACCTTAGTTTTGATTGAGCCGTTCTGAAACACTCTTTCTGTAGAAAATGCAAGTGGAGATTCGGAGCGCTAAGAGGGTAATAGTGGAAAAAGGAATGTCTCCAAATATAAACTACACAGAATCATTCTGTGAAACTTGTTTCTGATCTGAGCATTCAGCTAACAGAATTAAACCATACTTTTGATTGAGCAGATCTGAACACTCTTTCTGTAGAAAATGCAACTGTACATTTGGAGCGCTAAGAGAGTAGTAGTCGAAAAAGTAATATATTCAAATATAAACTACACAGAAGCATTCTGTGAAACTTCTTTCTGATCTGAGCATTCAGCTAACAGAGTGAAACCATACTTTTGATTGAGCAGTTTTGAAACACTCTGTCTGTAGAAAATGCAACTGGACATTCGTAGCGCTAAGTGGGTAATAGTGGAAAAAATAATATGTTCAAATATGAACTACACAGAAGCATTTTATGAAACTTCTTTCTGTTCTGTGCATTCAACTAACAGAGTTGAACCTTACTTTTGATTGAGCCTTTCTGAAACACTCTTTCTGTAGAAACTGCAATTGGACATTCTGAGCGCTAAGAGGCCTATATGGGGAAAAATAATATCTTCAAATAAAAACTACACAGAAGAATTGTGTGAATCTTATTTCTGATATGTTCATTAAGCTAACAGAGTTAAACCATACTTTTGATTGCGCAGTTCTGAACACTCTTTCTGTAGAAAATGCAAGTGGACATTCGGAGCGCTAAGAGGGTAATAGTGGAAAAAGGAATATATTCAAATATAAACTACACAGTAGCATTCTGTGAAAATTCTTTCTTTTCTGTGCATTCAACTAACAGAGTTGAACCTTACTTTTGATTGAGCCGTTCAGAAACACTCTTTCTGTAGAAACTGCAATTGGACATGCTAAGCGCTAAGAGGCCTACATTGGGAAAAAGAATCTCTTCAAATAAAAACTACACAGATGCATTCTGTGAAACTTATTTCTGATCTGTAAATTCAGTTAACAGAGATAAAATATATTTTTGATTGAGCAGTTATAAAACACTCTTTTTGTAGAAAATGCAAGTGGAGATTCCGAGCGCTAAGAGGGTAATAGTGGAAAAAGGAATGTCTTCAAATATATACTACACAGAATCATTCGGTGAAACTTCTTTCTGATCTGTGCATTCAGCTAACAGAGTTAAACCATACTTTTGATTGAGCAGATCTGAACACTCTTTCTGTAGAAAATGCAACTGGACATTTGGAGCGCTAAGAGAGTAGTAGTGGAAAAAGTAATATATTCAAATATAAACTACACAGAAGCATTCTGTGAAACTTCTTTCTGATCTGAGCATTCAGCTAACAGAGTTAAACCATACTTTTGATTGAGCAGTTTTGAAACACTCTGTCTGTAGAAAATGCAACTGGACATTCGTAGCGCTAAGTGGGTAATAGTGGAAAAAAGAATATGTTCAAATTTAAACTACACAGAAGCATTGTATGAAACTTCTTTCTGTTCTGTGCATTCAACTAACAGAGTTGAACCTTACTTTTGATTGAGCCGTTCTGAAACACTCTTTCTGTAGAAACTGCAATTGGACATTCTGAGCGCTAAGAGGCCTATATTGGGAAAAAGAATGTCTACAAATAAAAACTACACAGAAGAATTGTGTGAAACTTCTTTCTGTTCTGTTTGTTCAACTAAAAGAGTTGAACCTTAGTTTTGATTGAGCCGTTCTGAAACACTCTTTCTGTAGAAAATGCAAGTGGAGATTCGGAGCGCTAAGAGGGTAATAGTGGAAAAAGGAATGTCTCCAAATATAAACTACACAGAATCATTCTGTGAAACTTGTTTCTGATCTGAGCATTCAGCTAACAGAGTTAAACCATACTTTTGATTGAGCAGATCTGAACACTCTTTCTGTAGAAAATGCAACTGTACATTTGGAGCGCTAAGAGAGTAGTAGTGGAAAAAGTAATATATTCAAATATAAACTACACAGAAGCATTCTGTGAAACTTCTTTCTGATCTGAGCATTCAGCTAACAGAGTTAAACCATACTTTTGATTGAGCAGTTTTGAAACACTCTGTCTGTAGAAAATGCAACTGGACATTCGTAGCGCTAAGTGGGTAATAGTGGAAAAAAGAATATGTTCAAATATAAACTACACAGAAGCATTGTATGAAACTTCTTTCTGTTCTGTGCATTCAACTAACAGAGTTGAACCTTACTTTTGATTGAGCCGTTCTGAAACACTCTTTCTGTAGAAACTGCAATTGGACATTCTGAGCGCTAAGAGGCCTATATTTGGAAAAAGAATGTCTACAAATAAAAACTACACAGAAGAATTGTGTGAAACTTCTTTCTGTTCTGTTTGTTCAACTAAAAGAGTTGAACCTTAGTTTTGATTGAGCCGTTCTGAAACACTCTTTCTGTAGAAAATGCAAGTGGAGATTCGGAGCGCTAAGAGGGTAATAGTGGAAAAAGGAATGTCTCCAAATATAAACTACACAGAATCATTCTGTGAAACTTGTTTCTGATCTGTGCATTCAGCTAACAGAGTTAAACCATACTTTTGATTGAGCAGATCTGAACACTCTTTCTGTAGAAAATGCAACTGTACATTTGGATCGCTAAGAGAGTAGTAGTGGAAAAAGGAATATATTCAAATATAAACTACACAGAAGCATTCTGTGAAACTTCTTTCTGATCTGAGCATTCAGCTAACAGAGTTAAACCATACTTTTGATTGAGCAGTTTTGAAACACTCTGTCTGTAGAAAATGCAACTGGACATTCGTAGCGCTAAGTGGGTAATAGTGGAAAAAAGAATATGTTCAAATATAAACTACACAGAAGCATTGTATGAAACTTCTTTCTGTTCTGTGCATTCAAATAACAGAGTTGAACCTTACTTTTGATTGAGCCGTTCTGAAACACTCTTTCTGTAGAAACTGCAATTGGACATTCTGAGCACTAAGAGGCCTATATTGGGAAAAATAATATCTTCAAATAAAAACTACACAGAAGCATTGTGTGAAACTTATTTCTGATATGTTCATTAAGCTAACAGAGTTAAACCATACTTTTGATTGCGCAGTTCTGAACCCTCTTTCTGTAGAAAATGCAAGTGGACATTCGGAGCGCTAAGAGGGTAATAGTGGAAAAAGGAATATATTCAAATATAAACTACACAGTAGCATTCTGTGAAAATTCTTTCTGTTCTGTGCATTCAACTAACAGAGTTGAACCTTACTTTTGATTGAGCCGTTCTGAAACACTCTTTCTGTAGAAACTGCAATTGGACATGCTAAGCGCTAAGAGGCCTACATTGGGAAAAAGAATATCTTCAAATAAAAACTACACAGATGCATTCTGTGAAACATATTTCTGATCTGTAAATTCAGTTAACAGAGATAAAACCTATTTTTGATTGAGCAGTTATGAAACACTCTTTTTGTAGAAAATGCAAGTGGAGATTCGGAGCGCTAAGAGGGTAATAGTGGAAAAAGGAATGTCTTCAAATAGAAACTACACAGAATCATTCGGTGAAACTTCTTTCTGATCTGTGCATTCAGCTAACAGAGTTAAACCATACTTTTGATTGAGCAGATCTGAACACTCTTTCTGTAGAAAATGCAACTGGACATTTGGAGCGCTAAGAGCGTAGTAGTGGAAAAAGGAATATATTCAAATATAAACTACACAGAAGCATTCTGTGAAACTTCTTTCTGATCTGAGCATTCAGCTAACAGAGTTAAACCATACTTTTGATTGAGCAGTTTTGAAACACTCTGTCTGTAGAAAATGCAACTGGACATTCGTAGCGCTAAGTGGGTAAAAGTGGAAAAAAGAATATGTTCAAATATAAACTACACAGAAGCATTCTATGAAACTTCTTTCTGTTCTGTGCATTCAACTAACAGAGTTGAACCTTAATTTTGATTGAGCCGTTCTGAAACACTCTTTCTGTAGAAACTGCAATTGGACATTCTGAGCACTAAGAGGCCTATATTGGGAAAAATAATATCTTCAAATAAAAACTACACAGAAGCATTGTGTGAAACTTATTTCTGATATGTTCATTAAGCTAACAGAGTTAAACCGTACTTTTGATTGCGCAGTTCTGAACACTCTTTCTGTAGAAAATGCAAGTGGACATTCGGAGCGCTAACAGGGTAATAGTGGAAATAGGAATATATTCAAATATAAACTACACAGTAGCATTCTGTGAAAATTCTTTCTGTTCTGTGCATTCAACTAACAGATTTGAACCTTACTTTTGATTGAGCCGTTCTGAAACACTCTTTCTGTAGAAACTGCAATTGGACATGCTAAGCGCTAAGAGGCCTACATTGGGAAAAAGAATATCTTCAAATAAAAACTACACAGATGCATTCTGTGAAACTTATTTCTGATCTGTAAATTCAGTTAACAGAGATAAAACATATTTTTGATTGAGCAGTTATGAAACACTCTTTTTGTAGAAAATGCAAGTGGAGATTCGGAGCGCTAAGAGGGTAATAGTGGAAAAAGGAATGTCTTCAAATATAAACTACACAGAATCATTCGGTGAAACTTCTTTCTGATCTGTGCATTCAGCTAACAGAGTTAAACCATACTTTTGATTGAGCAGATCTGAACACTCTTTCTGTAGAAAATGCAACTGGACATTTGGAGCGCTAAGAGCGTAGTAGTGGAAAAAGGAATATATTCAAATATAAACTACACAGAAGCATTCTGTGAAACTTCTTTCTGATCTGAGCATTCAGCTAACAGAGTTAAACCATACTTTTGATTGAGCAGTTTTGAAACACTCTGTCTGTAGAAAATGCAACTGTACATTCGTAGCGCTAAGTGGGTAATAGTGGAAAAAAGAATATATTCAAATATAAACTACACAGAAGCATTGTATGAAATTTCTTTCTGTTCTGTGCATTCAACTAACAGAGTTGAACCTTACTTTTGATTGAGCCGTTCTGAAACACTCTTTCTGTAGAAACTGCAATTGGACATTCTGAGCGCTAAGAGGCCTATATTGGGAAAAAGAATGTCTACAAATAAAAACTACACAGAATAATTGTGTGAAACTTCTTTCTGTTCTGTTTGTTCAACTAAAAGTGTTGAACCTTAGTTTTGATTGAGCCGTTCTGAAACACTCTTTCTGTAGAAAATGCAAGTGGAGATTCGGAGCGCTAAGAGGGTAATAGTGGAAAAAGGAATGTCTCCAAATATAAACTACACAGAATCATTCTGTGAAACTTCTTTCTGATCTGTGCATTCAGCTAACAGAGTTAAACCATACTTTTGATTGAGCAGATCTGAACACTCTTTCTGTAGAAAATGCAACTGGACATTTGGAACGCTAAGAGAGTAGTAGTGGAAAAAGGAATATATTCAAATATAAACTACACAGAAGCATTCTGTGAAACTTCTTTCTGATCTGAGCATTCAGCTAACAGAGTTAAACCATACTTTTGATTAAGCAGTTTTGAAACACTCTGTCTGTAGAAAATGCAACTGGACATTCGTAGCGCTAAGTGGGTAATAGTGGAAAAAATAATATGTTCAAATATAAACTACACAGAAGCATTGTATGAAACTTCTTTCTGTTCTGTGCATTCAACTAACAGAGTTGAACCTTACTTTTGATTGAGCCTTTCTGAAACACTCTTTCTGTAGAAACTGCAATTGGACATTCTGAGCGCTAAGAGGCCTATATGGGGAAAAATAATATCTTCAAATAAAAACTACACAGAAGAATTGTGTGAATCTTATTTCTGATATGTTCATTAAGCTAACAGAGTTAAACCATACTTTTGATTGCGCAGTTCTGAACACTCTTTCTGTAGAAAATGCAAGTGGACATTCGGAGCGCTAAGAGGGTAATAGTGGAAAAAGGAATATATTCAAATATAAACTACACAGTAGCATTCTGTGAAAATTCTTTCTGTTCTGTGCATTCAACTAACAGAGTTGAACCTTACTTTTGATTGAGCCGTTCTGAAACACTCTTTCTGTAGAAACTGCAATTGGACATGCTAAGCGCTAAGAGGCCTACATTGGGAAAAAGAATCTCTTCAAATAAAAACTACACAGATGCATTCTGTGAAACTTATTTCTGATCTGTAAATTCAGTTAACAGAGATAAAATATATTTTTGATTGAGCAGTTATAAAACACTCTTTTTGTAGAAAATGCAAGTGGAGATTCCGAGCGCTAAGAGGGTAATAGTGGAAAAAGGAATGTCTTCAAATATATACTACACAGAATCATTCGGTGAAACTTCTTTCTGATCTGTGCATTCAGCTAACAGAGTTAAACCATACTTTTGATTGAGCAGATCTGAACACTCTTTCTGTAGAAAATGCAACTGGACATTTGGAGCGCTAAGAGAGTAGTAGTGGAAAAAGTAATATATTCAAATATAAACTACACAGAAGCATTCTGTGAAACTTCTTTCTGATCTGAGCATTCAGCTAACAGAGTTAAACCATACTTTTGATTGAGCAGTTTTGAAACACTCTGTCTGTAGAAAATGCAACTGGACATTCGTAGCGCTAAGTGGGTAATAGTGGAAAAAAGAATATGTTCAAATATAAACTACACAGAAGCATTGTATGAAACTTCTTTCTGTTCTGTGCATTCAACTAACAGAGTTGAACCTTACTTTTGATTGAGCCGTTCTGAAACACTCTTTCTGTAGAAACTGCAATTGGACATTCTGAGCGCTAAGAGGCCTATATTGGGAAAAAGAATGTCTACAAATAAAAACTACACAGAAGAATTGTGTGAAACTTCTTTCTGTTCTGTTTGTTCAACTAAAAGAGTTGAACCTTAGTTTTGATTGAGCCGTTCTGAAACACTCTTTCTGTAGAAAATGCAAGTGGAGATTCGGAGCGCTAAGAGGGTAATAGTGGAAAAAGGAATGTCTCCAAATATAAACTACACAGAATCATTCTGTGAAACTTGTTTCTGATCTGTGCATTCAGCTAACAGAGTTAAACCATACTTTTGATTGAGCAGATCTGAACACTCTTTCTGTAGAAAATGCAACTGTACATTTGGAGCGCTAAGAGAGTAGTAGTGGAAAAAGTAATATATTCAAATATAAACTACACAGAAGAATTCTGTGAAACTTCTTTCTGATCTGAGCATTCAGCTAACAGAGTTAAACCATACTTTTGATTGAGCAGTTTTGAAACACTCTGTCTGTAGAAAATGCAACTGGACATTCGTAGCGCTAAGTGGGTAATAGGGGAAAAAAGAATATGTTCAAATATAAACTACACAGAAGCATTGTGTGAAACTTCTTTCTGTTCTGTGCATTCAACTAACAGAGTTGAACCTTAGTTTTGATTGAGCCGTTCTGAAACACTCTTTCTGTAGAAAACGCAAGTGGAGATTCGGAGCGCTAAGAGGGTAATAGTGGAAAAAGGAATGTCTCCAAATATAAACTACACAGAATCATTCTGTGAAACTTGTTTCTGATCTGTGCATTCAGCTAACAGAGTTAAACCATACTTTTGATTGAGCAGATCTGAACACTCTTTCTGTAGAAAATGCAACTGTACATTTGGAGCGCTAAGAGAGTAGTAGTGGAAAAAGGAATATATTCAAATATAAACTACACAGAAGCATTCTGTGAAACTTCTTTCTGATCTGAGCATTCAGCTAACAGAGTTAAACCATACTTTTGATTGAGCAGTTTTGAAACACTCTGTCTGTAGAAAATGCAACTGGACATTCGTAGCGCTAAGTGGGTAATAGTGGAAAAAAGGATATGTTCAAATATAAACTACACAGAAGCATTGTATGAAACTTCTTTCTGTTCTGTGCATTCAAATAACAGAGTTGAACCTTACTTTTGATTGAGCCGTTCTGAAACACTCTTTCTGTAGAAACTGCAATTGGACATTCTGAGCACTAAGAGGCCTATATTGGGAAAAATAATATCTTCAAATAAAAACTACACAGAAGCATTGTGTGAAACTTATTTCTGATATGTTCATTAAGCTAACAGAGTTAAACCATACTTTTGATTGCGCAGTTCTGAACCCTCTTTCTGTAGAAAATGCAAGTGGACATTCGGAGCGCTAAGAGGGTAATAGTGGAAAAAGGAATATATTCAAATATAAACTACACAGTAGCATTCTGTGAAAATTCTTTCTGTTCTGTGCATTCAACTAACAGAGTTGAACCTTACTTTTGATTGAGCCGTTCTGAAACACTCTTTCTGTAGAAACTGCAATTGGACATGCTAAGCGCTAAGAGGCGTACATTGGGAAAAAGAATATCTTCAAATAAAAACTACACAGATGCATTCTGTGAAACATATTTCTGATCTGTAAATTCAGTTAACAGAGATAAAACCTATTTTTGATTGAGCAGTTATGAAACACTCTTTTTGTAGAAAATGCAAGTGGAGATTCGGAGCGCTAAGAGGGTAATAGTGGAAAAAGGAATGTCTTCAAATAGAAACTACACAGAATCATTCGGTGAAACTTCTTTCTGATCTGTGCATTCAGCTAACAGAGTTAAACCATACTTTTGATTGAGCAGATCTGAACACTCTTTCTGTAGAAAATGCAACTGGACATTTGGAGCGCTAAGAGCGTAGTAGTGGAAAAAGGAATATATTCAAATATAAACTACACAGAAGCATTCTGTGAAACTTCTTTCGGATCTGAGCATTCAGCTAACAGAGTTAAACCATACTTTTGATTGAGCAGTTTTGAAACACTCTGTCTGTAGAAAATGCAACTGGACATTCGTAGCGCTAAGTGGGTAAAAGTGGAAAAAAGAATATGTTCAAATATAAACTACACAGAAGCATTCTATGAAACTTCTTTCTGTTCTGTGCATTCAACTAACAGAGTTGAACCTTAATTTTGATTGAGCCGTTCTGAAACACTCTTTCTGTAGAAACTGCAATTGGACCTTCTGAGCACTAAGAGGCCTATATTGGGAAAAATAATATCTTCAAATAAAAACTACACAGAAGCATTGTGTGAAACTTATTTCTGATATGTTCATTAAGCTAACAGAGTTAAACCGTACTTTTGATTGCGCAGTTCTGAACACTCTTTCTGTAGAAAATGCAAGTGGACATTCGGAGCGCTAAGAGGTTAATAGTGGAAATAGGAATATATTCAAATATAAACTACACAGTAGCATTCTGTGAAAATTCTTTCTGTTCTGTGCATTCAACTAACAGATTTGAACCTTACTTTTGATTGAGCCATTCTGAAACACTCTTTCTGTAGAAACTGCAATTGGACATGCTAAGCGCTAAGAGGCCTACATTGGGAAAAAGAATATCTTCAAATAAAAACTACACAGATGCATTCTGTGAAACTTATTTCTGATCTGTAAATTCAGTTAACAGAGATAAAACATATTTTTGATTGAGCAGTTATGAAACACTCTTTTTGTAGAAAATGCAAGTGGAGATTCGGAGCGCTAAGAGGGTAATAGTGGAAAAAGGAATGTCTTCAAATATAAACTACACAGAATCATTCGGTGAAACTTCTTTCTGATCTGTGCATTCAGCTAACAGAGTTAAACCATACTTTTGATTGAGCAGATCTGAACACTCTTTCTGTAGAAAATGCAACTGGACATTTGGAGCGCTAAGAGCGTAGTAGTGGAAAAAGGAATATATTCAAATATAAACTACACAGAAGCATTCTGTGAAACTTCTTTCTGATCTGAGCATTCAGCTAACAGAGTTAAACCATACTTTTGATTGAGCAGTTTTGAAACACTCTGTCTGTAGAAAATGCAACTGGACATTCGTAGCGCTAAGTGGGTAATAGTGGAAAAAAGAATATATTCAAATATAAACTACACAGAAGCATTGTATGAAATTTCTTTCTGTTCTGTGCATTCAACTAACAGAGTTGAACCTTACTTTTGATTGAGCCGTTCTGAAACACTCTTTCTGTAGAAACTGCAATTGGACATTCTGAGCGCTAAGAGGCCTATATTGGGAAAAAGAATGTCTACAAATAAAAACTACACAGAATAATTGTGTGAAACTTCTTTCTGTTCTGTTTGTTCAACTAAAAGTGTTGAACCTTAGTTTTGATTGAGCCGTTCTGAAACACTCTTTCTGTAGAAAATGCAAGTGGAGATTCGGAGCGCTAAGAGGGTAATAGTGGAAAAAGGAATGTCTCCAAATATAAACTACACAGAATCATTCTGTGAAACTTGTTTCTGATCTGTGCATTCAGCTAACAGAGTTAAACCATACTTTTGATTGAGCAGATCTGAACACTCTTTCTGTAGAAAATGCAACTGGACATTTGGAGCGCAAAGAGAGTAGTAGTGGAAAAAGGAATATATTCAAATATAAACTACACAGAAGCATTCTGTGAAACTTCTTTCTGATCTGAGCATTCAGCTAACAGAGTTAAACCATACTTTTGATTGAGCAGTTTTGAAACACTCTGTCTGTAGAAAATGCAACTGGACATTCGTAGCGCTAAGTGGGTAATAGTGGAAAAAATAATATGTTCAAATATAAACTACACAGAAGCATTGTATGAAACTTCTTTCTGTTCTGTGCATTCAACTAACAGAGTTGAACCTTACTTTTGATTGAGCCTTTCTGAAACACTCTTTCTGTAGAAACTGCAATTGGACATTCTGAGCGCTAAGAGGCCTATATGGGGAAAAACAATATCTTCAAATAAAAACTACACAGAAGAATTTTGTGAATCTTATTTCTGATATGTTCATTAAGCTAACAGAGTTAAACCATACTTTTGATTGCGCAGTTCTGAACACTCTTTCTGTAGAAAATGCAAGTGGACATTCGGAGCGCTAAGAGGGTAATAGTGGAAAAAGGAATATATTCAAATATAAACTACACAGTAGCATTCTGTGAAAATTCTTTCTTTTCTGTGCATTCAACTAACAGAGTTGAACCTTACTTTTGATTGAGCCGTTCTGAAACACTCTTTCTGTAGAAACTGCAATTGGACATGCTAAGCGCTAAGAGGCCTACATTGGGAAAAAGAATCTCTTCAAATAAAAACTACACAGATGCATTCTGTGAAACTTATTTCTGATCTGTAAATTCAGTTAACAGAGATAAAATATATTTTTGATTGAGCAGTTATAAAACACTCTTTTTGTAGAAAATGCAAGTGGAGATTCCGAGCGCTAAGAGGGTAATAGTGGAAAAAGGAATGTCTTCAAATATATACTACACAGAATCATTCGGTGAAACTTCTTTCTGATCTGTGCATTCAGCTAACAGAGTTAAACCATACTTTTGATTGAGCAGATCTGAACACTCTTTCTGTAGAAAATGCAACTGGACATTTGGAGCGCTAAGAGAGTAGTAGTGGAAAAAGTAATATATTCAAATATAAACTACACAGAAGCATTCTGTGAAACTTCTTTCTGATCTGAGCATTCAGCTAACAGAGTTAAACCATACTTTTGATTGAGCAGTTTTGAAACACTCTGTCTGTAGAAAATGCAACTGGACATTCGTAGCGCTAAGTGGGTAATAGTGGAAAAAAGAATATGTTCAAATATAAACTACACAGAAGCATTGTATGAAACTTCTTTCTGTTCTGTGCATTCAACTAACAGAGTTGAACCTTACTTTTGATTGAGCCGTTCTGAAACACTCTTTCTGTAGAAACTGCAATTGGACATTCTGAGCGCTAAGAGGCCTATATTGGGAAAAAGAATGTCTACAAATAAAAACTACACAGAAGAATTGTGTGAAACTTCTTTCTGTTCTGTTTGTTCAACTAAAAGAGTTGAACCTTAGTTTTGATTGAGCCGTTCTGAAACACTCTTTCTGTAGAAAATGCAAGTGGAGATTCGGAGCGCTAAGAGGGTAATAGTGGAAAAAGGAATGTCTCCAAATATAAACTACACAGAATCATTCTGTGAAACTTGTTTCTGATCTGAGCATTCAGCTAACAGAGTTAAACCATACTTTTGATTGAGCAGATCTGAACACTCTTTCTGTAGAAAATGCAACTGTACATTTGGAGCGCTAAGAGAGTAGTAGTGGAAAAAGTAATATATTCAAATATAAACTACACAGAAGCATTCTGTGAAACTTCTTTCTGATCTGAGCATTCAGCTAACAGAGTTAAACCATACTTTTGATTGAGCAGTTTTGAAACACTCTGTCTGTAGAAAATGCAACTGGACATTCGTAGCGCTAAGTGGGTAATAGTGGAAAAAAGAATATGTTCAAATATAAACTACACAGAAGCATTGTATGAAACTTCTTTCTGTTCTGTGCATTCAACTAACAGAGTTGAACCTTACTTTTGATTGAGCCGTTCTGAAACACTCTTTCTGTAGAAACTGCAATTGGACATTCTGAGCGCTAAGAGGCCTATATTTGGAAAAAGAATGTCTACAAATAAAAACTACACAGAAGAATTGTGTGAAACTTCTTTCTGTTCTGTTTGTTCAACTAAAAGAGTTGAACCTTAGTTTTGATTGAGCCGTTCTGAAACACTCTTTCTGTAGAAAATGCAAGTGGAGATTCGGAGCGCTAAGAGGGTAATAGTGGAAAAAGGAATGTCTCCAAATATAAACTACACAGAATCATTCTGTGAAACTTGTTTCTGATCTGTGCATTCAGCTAACAGAGTTAAACCATACTTTTGATTGAGCAGATCTGAACACTCTTTCTGTAGAAAATGCAACTGTACATTTGGATCGCTAAGAGAGTAGTAGTGGAAAAAGGAATATATTCAAATATAAACTACACAGAAGCATTCTGTGAAACTTCTTTCTGATCTGAGCATTCAGCTAACAGAGTTAAACCATACTTTTGATTGAGCAGTTTTGAAACACCCTGTCTGTAGAAAATGCAACTGGACATTCGTAGCGCTAAGTGGGTAATAGTGGAAAAAAGAATATGTTCAAATATAAACTACACAGAAGCATTGTATGAAACTTCTTTCTGTTCTGTGCATTCAAATAACAGAGTTGAACCTTACTTTTGATTGAGCCGTTCTGAAACACTCTTTCTGTAGAAACTGCAATTGGACATTCTGAGCACTAAGAGGCCTATATTGGGAAAAATAATATCTTCAAATAAAAACTACACAGAAGCATTGTGTGAAACTTATTTCTGATATGTTCATTAAGCTAACAGAGTTAAACCATACTTTTGATTGCGCAGTTCTGAACCCTCTTTCTGTAGAAAATGCAAGTGGACATTCGGAGCGCTAAGAGGGTAATAGTGGAAAAAGGAATATATTCAAATATAAACTACACAGTAGCATTCTGTGAAAATTCTTTCTGTTCTGTGCATTCAACTAACAGAGTTGAACCTTACTTTTGATTGAGCCGTTCTGAAACACTCTTTCTGTAGAAACTGCAATTGGACATGCTAAGCGCTAAGAGGCCTACATTGGGAAAAAGAATATCTTCAAATAAAAACTACACAGATGCATTCTGTGAAACATATTTCTGATCTGTAAATTCAGTTAACAGAGATAAAACCTATTTTTGATTGAGCAGTTATGAAACACTCTTTTTGTAGAAAATGCAAGTGGAGATTCGGAGCGCTAAGAGGGTAATAGTGGAAAAAGGAATGTCTTCAAATAGAAACTACACAGAATCATTCGGTGAAACTTCTTTCTGATCTGTGCATTCAGCTAACAGAGTTAAACCATACTTTTGATTGAGCAGATCTGAACACTCTTTCTGTAGAAAATGCAACTGGACATTTGGAGCGCTAAGAGCGTAGTAGTGGAAAAAGGAATATATTCAAATATAAACTACACAGAAGCATTCTGTGAAACTTCTTTCGGATCTGAGCATTCAGCTAACAGAGTTAAACCATACTTTTGATTGAGCAGTTTTGAAACACTCTGTCTGTAGAAAATGCAACTGGACATTCGTAGCGCTAAGTGGGTAAAAGTGGAAAAAAGAATATGTTCAAATATAAACTACACAGAAGCATTCTATGAAACTTCTTTCTGTTCTGTGCATTCAACTAACAGAGTTGAACCTTAATTTTGATTGAGCCGTTCTGAAACACTCTTTCTGTAGAAACTGCAATTGGACCTTCTGAGCACTAAGAGGCCTATATTGGGAAAAATAATATCTTCAAATAAAAACTACACAGAAGCATTGTGTGAAACTTATTTCTGATATGTTCATTAAGCTAACAGAGTTAAACCGTACTTTTGATTGCGCAGTTCTGAACACTCTTTCTGTAGAAAATGCAAGTGGACATTCGGAGCGCTAAGAGGTTAATAGTGGAAATAGGAATATATTCAAATATAAACTACACAGTAGCATTCTGTGAAAATTCTTTCTGTTCTGTGCATTCAACTAACAGATTTGAACCTTACTTTTGATTGAGCCATTCTGAAACACTCTTTCTGTAGAAACTGCAATTGGACATGCTAAGCGCTAAGAGGCCTACATTGGGAAAAAGAATATCTTCAAATAAAAACTACACAGATGCATTCTGTGAAACTTATTTCTGATCTGTAAATTCAGTTAACAGAGATAAAACATATTTTTGATTGAGCAGTTATGAAACACTCTTTTTGTAGAAAATGCAAGTGGAGATTCGGAGCGCTAAGAGGGTAATAGTGGAAAAAGGAATGTCTTCAAATATAAACTACACAGAATCATTCGGTGAAACTTCTTTCTGATCTGTGCATTCAGCTAACAGAGTTAAACCATACTTTTGATTGAGCAGATCTGAACACTCTTTCTGTAGAAAATGCAACTGGACATTTGGAGCGCTAAGAGCGTAGTAGTGGAAAAAGGAATATATTCAAATATAAACTACACAGAAGCATTCTGTGAAACTTCTTTCTGATCTGAGCATTCAGCTAACAGAGTTAAACCATACTTTTGATTGAGCAGTTTTGAAACACTCTGTCTGTAGAAAATGCAACTGGACATTCGTAGCGCTAAGTGGGTAATAGTGGAAAAAAGAATATATTCAAATATAAACTACACAGAAGCATTGTATGAAATTTCTTTCTGTTCTGTGCATTCAACTAACAGAGTTGAACCTTACTTTTGATTGAGCCGTTCTGAAACACTCTTTCTGTAGAAACTGCAATTGGACATTCTGAGCGCTAAGAGGCCTATATTGGGAAAAAGAATGTCTACAAATAAAAACTACACAGAATAATTGTGTGAAACTTCTTTCTGTTCTGTTTGTTCAACTAAAAGTGTTGAACCTTAGTTTTGATTGAGCCGTTCTGAAACACTCTTTCTGTAGAAAATGCAAGTGGAGATTCGGAGCGCTAAGAGGGTAATAGTGGAAAAAGGAATGTCTCCAAATATAAACTACACAGAATCATTCTGTGAAACTTGTTTCTGATCTGTGCATTCAGCTAACAGAGTTAAACCATACTTTTGATTGAGCAGATCTGAACACTCTTTCTGTAGAAAATGCAACTGGACATTTGGAGCGCAAAGAGAGTAGTAGTGGAAAAAGGAATATATTCAAATATAAACTACACAGAAGCATTCTGTGAAACTTCTTTCTGATCTGAGCATTCAGCTAACAGAGTTAAACCATACTTTTGATTGAGCAGTTTTGAAACACTCTGTCTGTAGAAAATGCAACTGGACATTCGTAGCGCTAAGTGGGTAATAGTGGAAAAAATAATATGTTCAAATATAAACTACACAGAAGCATTGTATGAAACTTCTTTCTGTTCTGTGCATTCAACTAACAGAGTTGAACCTTACTTTTGATTGAGCCTTTCTGAAACACTCTTTCTGTAGAAACTGCAATTGGACATTCTGAGCGCTAAGAGGCCTATATGGGGAAAAACAATATCTTCAAATAAAAACTACACAGAAGAATTTTGTGAATCTTATTTCTGATATGTTCATTAAGCTAACAGAGTTAAACCATACTTTTGATTGCGCAGTTCTGAACACTCTTTCTGTAGAAAATGCAAGTGGACATTCGGAGCGCTAAGAGGGTAATAGTGGAAAAAGGAATATATTCAAATATAAACTACACAGTAGCATTCTGTGAAAATTCTTTCTTTTCTGTGCATTCAACTAACAGAGTTGAACCTTACTTTTGATTGAGCCGTTCTGAAACACTCTTTCTGTAGAAACTGCAATTGGACATGCTAAGCGCTAAGAGGCCTACATTGGGAAAAAGAATCTCTTCAAATAAAAACTACACAGATGCATTCTGTGAAACTTATTTCTGATCTGTAAATTCAGTTAACAGAGATAAAATATATTTTTGATTGAGCAGTTATAAAACACTCTTTTTGTAGAAAATGCAAGTGGAGATTCCGAGCGCTAAGAGGGTAATAGTGGAAAAAGGAATGTCTTCAAATATATACTACACAGAATCATTCGGTGAAACTTCTTTCTGATCTGTGCATTCAGCTAACAGAGTTAAACCATACTTTTGATTGAGCAGATCTGAACACTCTTTCTGTAGAAAATGCAACTGGACATTTGGAGCGCTAAGAGAGTAGTAGTGGAAAAAGTAATATATTCAAATATAAACTACACAGAAGCATTCTGTGAAACTTCTTTCTGATCTGAGCATTCAGCTAACAGAGTTAAACCATACTTTTGATTGAGCAGTTTTGAAACACTCTGTCTGTAGAAAATGCAACTGGACATTCGTAGCGCTAAGTGGGTAATAGTGGAAAAAAGAATATGTTCAAATATAAACTACACAGAAGCATTGTATGAAACTTCTTTCTGTTCTGTGCATTCAACTAACAGAGTTGAACCTTACTTTTGATTGAGCCGTTCTGAAACACTCTTTCTGTAGAAACTGCAATTGGACATTCTGAGCGCTAAGAGGCCTATATTGGGAAAAAGAATGTCTACAAATAAAAACTACACAGAAGAATTGTGTGAAACTTCTTTCTGTTCTGTTTGTTCAACTAAAAGAGTTGAACCTTAGTTTTGATTGAGCCGTTCTGAAACACTCTTTCTGTAGAAAATGCAAGTGGAGATTCGGAGCGCTAAGAGGGTAATAGTGGAAAAAGGAATGTCTCCAAATATAAACTACACAGAATCATTCTGTGAAACTTGTTTCTGATCTGAGCATTCAGCTAACAGAGTTAAACCATACTTTTGATTGAGCAGATCTGAACACTCTTTCTGTAGAAAATGCAACTGTACATTTGGAGCGCTAAGAGAGTAGTAGTGGAAAAAGTAATATATTCAAATATAAACTACACAGAAGCATTCTGTGAAACTTCTTTCTGATCTGAGCATTCAGCTAACAGAGTTAAACCATACTTTTGATTGAGCAGTTTTGAAACACTCTGTCTGTAGAAAATGCAACTGGACATTCGTAGCGCTAAGTGGGTAATAGTGGAAAAAAGAATATGTTCAAATATAAACTACACAGAAGCATTGTATGAAACTTCTTTCTGTTCTGTGCATTCAACTAACAGAGTTGAACCTTACTTTTGATTGAGCCGTTCTGAAACACTCTTTCTGTAGAAACTGCAATTGGACATTCTGAGCGCTAAGAGGCCTATATTTGGAAAAAGAATGTCTACAAATAAAAACTACACAGAAGAATTGTGTGAAACTTCTTTCTGTTCTGTTTGTTCAACTAAAAGAGTTGAACCTTAGTTTTGATTGAGCCGTTCTGAAACACTCTTTCTGTAGAAAATGCAAGTGGAGATTCGGAGCGCTAAGAGGGTAATAGTGGAAAAAGGAATGTCTCCAAATATAAACTACACAGAATCATTCTGTGAAACTTGTTTCTGATCTGTGCATTCAGCTAACAGAGTTAAACCATACTTTTGATTGAGCAGATCTGAACACTCTTTCTGTAGAAAATGCAACTGTACATTTGGATCGCTAAGAGAGTAGTAGTGGAAAAAGGAATATATTCAAATATAAACTACACAGAAGCATTCTGTGAAACTTCTTTCTGATCTGAGCATTCAGCTAACAGAGTTAAACCATACTTTTGATTGAGCAGTTTTGAAACACCCTGTCTGTAGAAAATGCAACTGGACATTCGTAGCGCTAAGTGGGTAATAGTGGAAAAAAGAATATGTTCAAATATAAACTACACAGAAGCATTGTATGAAACTTCTTTCTGTTCTGTGCATTCAAATAACAGAGTTGAACCTTACTTTTGATTGAGCCGTTCTGAAACACTCTTTCTGTAGAAACTGCAATTGGACATTCTGAGCACTAAGAGGCCTATATTGGGAAAAATAATATCTTCAAATAAAAACTACACAGAAGCATTGTGTGAAACTTATTTCTGATATGTTCATTAAGCTAACAGAGTTAAACCATACTTTTGATTGCGCAGTTCTGAACCCTCTTTCTGTAGAAAATGCAAGTGGACATTCGGAGCGCTAAGAGGGTAATAGTGGAAAAAGGAATATATTCAAATATAAACTACACAGTAGCATTCTGTGAAAATTCTTTCTGTTCTGTGCATTCAACTAACAGAGTTGAACCTTACTTTTGATTGAGCCGTTCTGAAACACTCTTTCTGTAGAAACTGCAATTGGACATGCTAAGCGCTAAGAGGCCTACATTGGGAAAAAGAATATCTTCAAATAAAAACTACACAGATGCATTCTGTGAAACATATTTCTGATCTGTAAATTCAGTTAACAGAGATAAAACCTATTTTTGATTGAGCAGTTATGAAACACTCTTTTTGTAGAAAATGCAAGTGGAGATTCGGAGCGCTAAGAGGGTAATAGTGGAAAAAGGAATGTCTTCAAATAGAAACTACACAGAATCATTCGGTGAAACTTCTTTCTGATCTGTGCATTCAGCTAACAGAGTTAAACCATACTTTTGATTGAGCAGATCTGAACACTCTTTCTGTAGAAAATGCAACTGGACATTTGGAGCGCTAAGAGCGTAGTAGTGGAAAAAGGAATATATTCAAATATAAACTACACAGAAGCATTCTGTGAAACTTCTTTCTGATCTGAGCATTCAGCTAACAGAGTTAAACCATACTTTTGATTGAGCAGTTTTGAAACACTCTGTCTGTAGAAAATGCAACTGGACATTCGTAGCGCTAAGTGGGTAAAAGTGGAAAAAAGAATATGTTCAAATATAAACTACACAGAAGCATTCTATGAAACTTCTTTCTGTTCTGTGCATTCAACTAACAGAGTTGAACCTTAATTTTGATTGAGCCGTTCTGAAACACTCTTTCTGTAGAAACTGCAATTGGACATTCTGAGCACTAAGAGGCCTATATTGGGAAAAATAATATCTTCAAATAAAAACTACACAGAAGCATTGTGTGAAACTTATTTCTGATATGTTCATTAAGCTAACAGAGTTAAACCGTACTTTTGATTGCGCAGTTCTGAACACTCTTTCTGTAGAAAATGCAAGTGGACATTCGGAGCGCTAACAGGGTAATAGTGGAAATAGGAATATATTCAAATATAAACTACACAGTAGCATTCTGTGAAAATTCTTTCTGTTCTGTGCATTCAACTAACAGATTTGAACCTTACTTTTGATTGAGCCGTTCTGAAACACTCTTTCTGTAGAAACTGCAATTGGACATGCTAAGCGCTAAGAGGCCTACATTGGGAAAAAGAATATCTTCAAATAAAAACTACACAGATGCATTCTGTGAAACTTATTTCTGATCTGTAAATTCAGTTAACAGAGATAAAACATATTTTTGATTGAGCAGTTATGAAACACTCTTTTTGTAGAAAATGCAAGTGGAGATTCGGAGCGCTAAGAGGGTAATAGTGGAAAAAGGAATGTCTTCAAATATAAACTACACAGAATCATTCGGTGAAACTTCTTTCTGATCTGTGCATTCAGCTAACAGAGTTAAACCATACTTTTGATTGAGCAGATCTGAACACTCTTTCTGTAGAAAATGCAACTGGACATTTGGAGCGCTAAGAGCGTAGTAGTGGAAAAAGGAATATATTCAAATATAAACTACACAGAAGCATTCTGTGAAACTTCTTTCTGATCTGAGCATTCAGCTAACAGAGTTAAACCATACTTTTGATTGAGCAGTTTTGAAACACTCTGTCTGTAGAAAATGCAACTGTACATTCGTAGCGCTAAGTGGGTAATAGTGGAAAAAAGAATATATTCAAATATAAACTACACAGAAGCATTGTATGAAATTTCTTTCTGTTCTGTGCATTCAACTAACAGAGTTGAACCTTACTTTTGATTGAGCCGTTCTGAAACACTCTTTCTGTAGAAACTGCAATTGGACATTCTGAGCGCTAAGAGGCCTATATTGGGAAAAAGAATGTCTACAAATAAAAACTACACAGAATAATTGTGTGAAACTTCTTTCTGTTCTGTTTGTTCAACTAAAAGTGTTGAACCTTAGTTTTGATTGAGCCGTTCTGAAACACTCTTTCTGTAGAAAATGCAAGTGGAGATTCGGAGCGCTAAGAGGGTAATAGTGGAAAAAGGAATGTCTCCAAATATAAACTACACAGAATCATTCTGTGAAACTTCTTTCTGATCTGTGCATTCAGCTAACAGAGTTAAACCATACTTTTGATTGAGCAGATCTGAACACTCTTTCTGTAGAAAATGCAACTGGACATTTGGAACGCTAAGAGAGTAGTAGTGGAAAAAGGAATATATTCAAATATAAACTACACAGAAGCATTCTGTGAAACTTCTTTCTGATCTGAGCATTCAGCTAACAGAGTTAAACCATACTTTTGATTAAGCAGTTTTGAAACACTCTGTCTGTAGAAAATGCAACTGGACATTCGTAGCGCTAAGTGGGTAATAGTGGAAAAAATAATATGTTCAAATATAAACTACACAGAAGCATTGTATGAAACTTCTTTCTGTTCTGTGCATTCAACTAACAGAGTTGAACCTTACTTTTGATTGAGCCTTTCTGAAACACTCTTTCTGTAGAAACTGCAATTGGACATTCTGAGCGCTAAGAGGCCTATATGGGGAAAAATAATATCTTCAAATAAAAACTACACAGAAGAATTGTGTGAATCTTATTTCTGATATGTTCATTAAGCTAACAGAGTTAAACCATACTTTTGATTGCGCAGTTCTGAACACTCTTTCTGTAGAAAATGCAAGTGGACATTCGGAGCGCTAAGAGGGTAATAGTGGAAAAAGGAATATATTCAAATATAAACTACACAGTAGCATTCTGTGAAAATTCTTTCTGTTCTGTGCATTCAACTAACAGAGTTGAACCTTACTTTTGATTGAGCCGTTCTGAAACACTCTTTCTGTAGAAACTGCAATTGGACATGCTAAGCGCTAAGAGGCCTACATTGGGAAAAAGAATCTCTTCAAATAAAAACTACACAGATGCATTCTGTGAAACTTATTTCTGATCTGTAAATTCAGTTAACAGAGATAAAATATATTTTTGATTGAGCAGTTATAAAACACTCTTTTTGTAGAAAATGCAAGTGGAGATTCCGAGCGCTAAGAGGGTAATAGTGGAAAAAGGAATGTCTACAAATATATACTACACAGAATCATTCGGTGAAACTTCTTTCTGATCTGTGCATTCAGCTAACAGAGTTAAACCATACTTTTGATTGAGCAGATCTGAACACTCTTTCTGTAGAAAATGCAACTGGACATTTGGAGCGCTAAGAGAGTAGTAGTGGAAAAAGTAATATATTCAAATATAAACTACACAGAAGCATTCTGTGAAACTTCTTTCTGATCTGAGCATTCAGCTAACAGAGTTAAACCATACTTTTGATTGAGCAGTTTTGAAACACTCTGTCTGTAGAAAATGCAACTGGACATTCGTAGCGCTAAGTGGGTAATAGTGGAAAAAAGAATATGTTCAAATATAAACTACACAGAAGCATTGTATGAAACTTCTTTCTGTTCTGTGCATTCAACTAACAGAGTTGAACCTTACTTTTGATTGAGCCGTTCTGAAACACTCTTTCTGTAGAAACTGCAATTGGACATTCTGAGCGCTAAGAGGCCTATATTGGGAAAAAGAATGTCTACAAATAAAAACTACACAGAAGAATTGTGTGAAACTTCTTTCTGTTCTGTTTGTTCAACTAAAAGAGTTGAAACTTAGTTTTGATTGAGCCGTTCTGAAACACTCTTTCTGTAGAAAATGCAAGTGGAGATTCGGAGCGCTAAGAGGGTAATAGTGGAAAAAGGAATGTCTCCAAATATAAACTACACAGAATCATTCTGTGAAACTTGTTTCTGATCTGTGCATTCAGCTAACATAGTTAAACCATACTTTTGATTGAGCAGATCTGAACACTCTTTCTGTAGAAAATGCAACTGTACATTTGGAGCGCTAAGAGAGTAGTAGTGGAAAAAGTAATATATTCAAATATAAACTACACAGAAGAATTCTGTGAAACTTCTTTCTGATCTGAGCATTCAGCTAACAGAGTTAAACCATACTTTTGATTGAGCAGTTTTGAAACACTCTGTCTGTAGAAAATGCAACTGGACATTCGTAGCGCTAAGTGGGTAATAGGGGAAAAAAGAATATGTTCAAATATAAACTACACAGAAGCATTGTATGAAACTTCTTTCTGTTCTGTGCATTCAACTAACAGAGTTGAACCTTACTTTTGATTGAGCCGTTCTGAAACACTCTTTCTGTAGAAACTGCAATTGGACATTCTGAGCGCTAAGAGGCCTATATTGGGAAAAAGAATGTCTACAAATAAAAACTACACAGAAGAATTGTGTGAAACTTCTTTCTGTTCTGTTTGCTCAACTAAAAGAGTTGAACCTTAGTTTTGATTGAGCCGTTCTGAAACACTCTTTCTGTAGAAAACGCAAGTGGAGATTCGGAGCGCTAAGAGGGTAATAGTGGAAAAAGGAATGTCTCCAAATATAAACTACACAGAATCATTCTGTGAAACTTGTTTCTGATCTGTGCATTCAGCTAACAGAGTTAAACCATACTTTTGATTGAGCAGATCTGAACACTCTTTCTGTAGAAAATGCAACTGTACATTTGGAGCGCTAAGAGAGTAGTAGTGGAAAAAGGAATATATTCAAATATAAACTACACAGAAGCATTCTGTGAAACTTCTTTCTGATCTGAGCATTCAGCTAACAGAGTTAAACCATACTTTTGATTGAGCAGTTTTGAAACACTCTGTCTGTAGAAAATGCAACTGGACATTCGTAGCGCTAAGTGGGTAATAGTGGAAAAAAGGATATGTTCAAATATAAACTACACAGAAGCATTGTATGAAACTTCTTTCTGTTCTGTGCATTCAAATAACAGAGTTGAACCTTACTTTTGATTGAGCCGTTCTGAAACACTCTTTCTGTAGAAACTGCAATTGGACATTCTGAGCACTAAGAGGCCTATATTGGGAAAAATAATATCTTCAAATAAAAACTACACAGAAGCATTGTGTGAAACTTATTTCTGATATGTTCATTAAGCTAACAGAGTTAAACCATACTTTTGATTGCGCAGTTCTGAACCCTCTTTCTGTAGAAAATGCAAGTGGACATTCGGAGCGCTAAGAGGGTAATAGTGGAAAAAGGAATATATTCAAATATAAACTACACAGTAGCATTCTGTGAAAATTCTTTCTGTTCTGTGCATTCAACTAACAGAGTTGAACCTTACTTTTGATTGAGCCGTTCTGAAACACTCTTTCTGTAGAAACTGCAATTGGACATGCTAAGCGCTAAGAGGCGTACATTGGGAAAAAGAATATCTTCAAATAAAAACTACACAGATGCATTCTGTGAAACATATTTCTGATCTGTAAATTCAGTTAACAGAGATAAAACCTATTTTTGATTGAGCAGTTATGAAACACTCTTTTTGTAGAAAATGCAAGTGGAGATTCGGAGCGCTAAGAGGGTAATAGTGGAAAAAGGAATGTCTTCAAATAGAAACTACACAGAATCATTCGGTGAAACTTCTTTCTGATCTGTGCATTCAGCTAACAGAGTTAAACCATACTTTTGATTGAGCAGATCTGAACACTCTTTCTGTAGAAAATGCAACTGGACATTTGGAGCGCTAAGAGCGTAGTAGTGGAAAAAGGAATATATTCAAATATAAACTACACAGAAGCATTCTGTGAAACTTCTTTCGGATCTGAGCATTCAGCTAACAGAGTTAAACCATACTTTTGATTGAGCAGTTTTGAAACACTCTGTCTGTAGAAAATGCAACTGGACATTCGTAGCGCTAAGTGGGTAAAAGTGGAAAAAAGAATATGTTCAAATATAAACTACACAGAAGCATTCTATGAAACTTCTTTCTGTTCTGTGCATTCAACTAACAGAGTTGAACCTTAATTTTGATTGAGCCGTTCTGAAACACTCTTTCTGTAGAAACTGCAATTGGACCTTCTGAGCACTAAGAGGCCTATATTGGGAAAAATAATATCTTCAAATAAAAACTACACAGAAGCATTGTGTGAAACTTATTTCTGATATGTTCATTAAGCTAACAGAGTTAAACCGTACTTTTGATTGCGCAGTTCTGAACACTCTTTCTGTAGAAAATGCAAGTGGACATTCGGAGCGCTAAGAGGTTAATAGTGGAAATAGGAATATATTCAAATATAAACTACACAGTAGCATTCTGTGAAAATTCTTTCTGTTCTGTGCATTCAACTAACAGATTTGAACCTTACTTTTGATTGAGCCATTCTGAAACACTCTTTCTGTAGAAACTGCAATTGGACATGCTAAGCGCTAAGAGGCCTACATTGGGAAAAAGAATATCTTCAAATAAAAACTACACAGATGCATTCTGTGAAACTTATTTCTGATCTGTAAATTCAGTTAACAGAGATAAAACATATTTTTGATTGAGCAGTTATGAAACACTCTTTTTGTAGAAAATGCAAGTGGAGATTCGGAGCGCTAAGAGGGTAATAGTGGAAAAAGGAATGTCTTCAAATATAAACTACACAGAATCATTCGGTGAAACTTCTTTCTGATCTGTGCATTCAGCTAACAGAGTTAAACCATACTTTTGATTGAGCAGATCTGAACACTCTTTCTGTAGAAAATGCAACTGGACATTTGGAGCGCTAAGAGCGTAGTAGTGGAAAAAGGAATATATTCAAATATAAACTACACAGAAGCATTCTGTGAAACTTCTTTCTGATCTGAGCATTCAGCTAACAGAGTTAAACCATACTTTTGATTGAGCAGTTTTGAAACACTCTGTCTGTAGAAAATGCAACTGGACATTCGTAGCGCTAAGTGGGTAATAGTGGAAAAAAGAATATATTCAAATATAAACTACACAGAAGCATTGTATGAAATTTCTTTCTGTTCTGTGCATTCAACTAACAGAGTTGAACCTTACTTTTGATTGAGCCGTTCTGAAACACTCTTTCTGTAGAAACTGCAATTGGACATTCTGAGCGCTAAGAGGCCTATATTGGGAAAAAGAATGTCTACAAATAAAAACTACACAGAATAATTGTGTGAAACTTCTTTCTGTTCTGTTTGTTCAACTAAAAGTGTTGAACCTTAGTTTTGATTGAGCCGTTCTGAAACACTCTTTCTGTAGAAAATGCAAGTGGAGATTCGGAGCGCTAAGAGGGTAATAGTGGAAAAAGGAATGTCTCCAAATATAAACTACACAGAATCATTCTGTGAAACTTGTTTCTGATCTGTGCATTCAGCTAACAGAGTTAAACCATACTTTTGATTGAGCAGATCTGAACACTCTTTCTGTAGAAAATGCAACTGGACATTTGGAGCGCAAAGAGAGTAGTAGTGGAAAAAGGAATATATTCAAATATAAACTACACAGAAGCATTCTGTGAAACTTCTTTCTGATCTGAGCATTCAGCTAACAGAGTTAAACCATACTTTTGATTGAGCAGTTTTGAAACACTCTGTCTGTAGAAAATGCAACTGGACATTCGTAGCGCTAAGTGGGTAATAGTGGAAAAAATAATATGTTCAAATATAAACTACACAGAAGCATTGTATGAAACTTCTTTCTGTTCTGTGCATTCAACTAACAGAGTTGAACCTTACTTTTGATTGAGCCTTTCTGAAACACTCTTTCTGTAGAAACTGCAATTGGACATTCTGAGCGCTAAGAGGCCTATATGGGGAAAAACAATATCTTCAAATAAAAACTACACAGAAGAATTTTGTGAATCTTATTTCTGATATGTTCATTAAGCTAACAGAGTTAAACCATACTTTTGATTGCGCAGTTCTGAACACTCTTTCTGTAGAAAATGCAAGTGGACATTCGGAGCGCTAAGAGGGTAATAGTGGAAAAAGGAATATATTCAAATATAAACTACACAGTAGCATTCTGTGAAAATTCTTTCTTTTCTGTGCATTCAACTAACAGAGTTGAACCTTACTTTTGATTGAGCCGTTCTGAAACACTCTTTCTGTAGAAACTGCAATTGGACATGCTAAGCGCTAAGAGGCCTACATTGGGAAAAAGAATCTCTTCAAATAAAAACTACACAGATGCATTCTGTGAAACTTATTTCTGATCTGTAAATTCAGTTAACAGAGATAAAATATATTTTTGATTGAGCAGTTATAAAACACTCTTTTTGTAGAAAATGCAAGTGGAGATTCCGAGCGCTAAGAGGGTAATAGTGGAAAAAGGAATGTCTTCAAATATATACTACACAGAATCATTCGGTGAAACTTCTTTCTGATCTGTGCATTCAGCTAACAGAGTTAAACCATACTTTTGATTGAGCAGATCTGAACACTCTTTCTGTAGAAAATGCAACTGGACATTTGGAGCGCTAAGAGAGTAGTAGTGGAAAAAGTAATATATTCAAATATAAACTACACAGAAGCATTCTGTGAAACTTCTTTCTGATCTGAGCATTCAGCTAACAGAGTTAAACCATAATTTTGATTGAGCAGTTTTGAAACACTCTGTCTGTAGAAAATGCAACTGGACATTCGTAGCGCTAAGTGGGTAATAGTGGAAAAAAGAATATGTTCAAATATAAACTACACAGAAGCATTGTATGAAACTTCTTTCTGTTCTGTGCATTCAACTAACAGAGTTGAACCTTACTTTTGATTGAGCCGTTCTGAAACACTCTTTCTGTAGAAACTGCAATTGGACATTCTGAGCGCTAAGAGGCCTATATTGGGAAAAAGAATGTCTACAAATAAAAACTACACAGAAGAATTGTGTGAAACTTCTTTCTGTTCTGTTTGTTCAACTAAAAGAGTTGAACCTTAGTTTTGATTGAGCCGTTCTGAAACACTCTTTCTGTAGAAAATGCAAGTGGAGATTCGGAGCGCTAAGAGGGTAATAGTGGAAAAAGGAATGTCTCCAAATATAAACTACACAGAATCATTCTGTGAAACTTGTTTCTGATCTGTGCATTCAGCTAACAGAGTTAAACCATACTTTTGATTGAGCAGATCTGAACACTCTTTCTGTAGAAAATGCAACTGTACATTTGGAGCGCTAAGAGAGTAGTAGTGGAAAAAGTAATATATTCAAATATAAACTACACAGAAGCATTCTGTGAAACTTCTTTCTGATCTGAGCATTCAGCTAACAGAGTTAAACCATACTTTTGATTGAGCAGTTTTGAAACACTCTGTCTGTAGAAAATGCAACTGGACATTCGTAGCGCTAAGTGGGTAATAGTGGAAAAAAGAATATGTTCAAATATAAACTACACAGAAGCATTGTATGAAACTTCTTTCTGTTCTGTGCATTCAACTAACAGAGTTGAACCTTACTTTTGATTGAGCCGTTCTGAAACACTCTTTCTGTAGAAACTGCAATTGGACATTCTGAGCGCTAAGAGGCCTATATTGGGAAAAAGAATGTCTACAAATAAAAACTACACAGAAGAATTGTGTGAAACTTCTTTCTGTTCTGTTTGTTCAACTAAAAGAGTTGAACCTTAGTTTTGATTGAGCCGTTCTGAAACACTCTTTCTGTAGAAAATGCAAGTGGAGATTCGGAGCGCTAAGAGGGTAATAGTGGAAAAAGGAATGTCTCCAAATATAAACTACACAGAATCATTCTGTGAAACTTGTTTCTGATCTGTGCATTCAGCCAACAGAGTTAAACCATACTTTTGATTGAGCAGATGTGAACACTCTTTCTGTAGAAAATGCAACAGTACATTTGGAGCGCTAAGAGAGTAGTAGTGGAAAAAGTAATATATTCAAATATAAACTACACAGAAGCATTCTGTGAAACTTCTTTCTGATCTGAGCATTCAGCTAACAGAGTTAAACCATACTTTTGATTGAGCAGTTTTGAAACACTCTGTCTGTAGAAAATGCAACTGGACATTCGTAGCGCTAAGTGCGTAATAGTGGAAAAAAGAATATGTTCAAATATAAACTACACAGAAGCATTGTATGAAACTTCTTTCTGTTCTGTGCATTCAACTAACAGAGTTGAACCTTACTTTTGATTGAGCCGTTCTGAAACACTCTTTCTGTAGAAACTGCAATTGGACATTCTGAGCGCTAAGAGGCCTATATTGGGAAAAAGAATGTCTACAAATAAAAACTACACAGAAGAATTGTGTGAAACTTCTTTCTGTTCTGTTTGTTCAACTAAAAGAGTTGAACCTTAGTTTTGATTGAGCCGTTCTGAAACACTCTTTCTGTAGAAAATGCAAGTGGAGATTCGGAGCGCTAAGAGGGTAATAGTGGAAAAAGGAATGTCTCCAAATATAAACTACACAGAATCATTCTGTGAAACTTGTTTCTGATCTGTGCATTCAGCTAACAGAGTTAAACCATACTTTTGATTGAGCAGATCTGAACACTCTTTCTGTAGAAAATGCAACTGTACATTTGGAGCGCTAAGAGAGTAGTAGTGGAAAAAGGAATATATTCAAATATAAACTACACAGAAGCATTCTGTGAAACTTCTTTCTGATCTGAGCATTCAGCTAACAGAGTTAAACCATACTTTTGATTGAGCAGTTTTGAAACACTCTGTCTGTAGAAAATGCAACTGGACATTCGTATCGCTAAGTGGGTAATAGTGGAAAAAAGAATATGTTCAAATATAAACTACACAGAAGCATTGTATGAAACTTCATTCTGTTCTGTGCATTCAAATAACAGAGTTGAACCTTACTTTTGATTGAGCCGTTCTGAAACACTCTTTCTGAAGAAACTGCAATTGGACATTCTGAGCACTAAGAGGCCTATATTGGGAAAAATAATATCTTCAAATAAAAACTACACAGAAGCATTGTGTGAAACTTATTTCTTATATGTTCATTAAGCTAACAGAGTTAAACCATACTTTTGATTGCGCAGTTCTGAACCCTCTTTCAGTAGAAAATGCAAGTGGACATTCGGAGCGCTAAGAGGGTAATAGTGGAAAAAGGAATATATTCAAATATAAACTACACAGTAGCATTCTGTGAAAATTCTTTCTGTTCTGTGCATTCAACTAACAGAGTTGAACCTTACTTTTGATTGAGCCGTTCTGAAACACTCTTTCTGTAGAAACTGCAATTGGACATGCTAAGCGCTAAGAGGCCTACATTGGGAAAAAGAATATCTTCAAATAAAAACTACACAGATGCATTCTGTGAAACATATTTCTGATCTGTAAATTCAGTTAACAGAGATAAAACATATTTTTGATTGAGCAGTTATGAAACACTCTTTTTGTAGAAAATGCAAGTGGAGATTCGGAGCGCTAAGAGGGTAATAGTGGAAAAAGGAATGTCTTCAAATAGAAACTACACAGAATCATTCGGTGAAACTTCTTTCTGATCTGTGCATTCAGCTAACAGAGTTAAACCATACTTTTGATTGAGCAGATCTGAACACTCTTTCTGTAGAAAATGCAACTGGACATTTGGAGCGCTAAGAGCGTAGTAGTGGAAAAAGGAATATATTCAAATATAAACTACACAGAAGCATTCTGTGAAACTTCTTTCGGATCTGAGCATTCAGCTAACAGAGTTAAACCATACTTTTGATTGAGCAGTTTTGAAACACTCTGTCTGTAGAAAATGCAACTGGACATTCGTAGCGCTAAGTGGGTAAAAGTGGAAAAAAGAATATGTTCAAATATAAACTACACAGAAGCATTCTATGAAACTTCTTTCTGTTCTGTGCATTCAACTAACAGAGTTGAACCTTAATTTTGATTGAGCCGTTCTGAAACACTCTTTCTGTAGAAACTGCAATTGGACCTTCTGAGCACTAAGAGGCCTATATTGGGAAAAATAATATCTTCAAATAAAAACTACACAGAAGCATTGTGTGAAACTTATTTCTGATATGTTCATTAAGCTAACAGAGTTAAACCGTACTTTTGATTGCGCAGTTCTGAACACTCTTTCTGTAGAAAATGCAAGTGGACATTCGGAGCGCTAAGAGGGTAATAGTGGAAATAGGAATATATTCAAATATAAACTACACAGTAGCATTCTGTGAAAATTCTTTCTGTTCTGTGCATTCAACCAACAGATTTGAACCTTACTTTTGATTGAGCCGTTCTGAAACACTCTTTCTGTAGAAACTGCAATTGGACATGCTAAGCGCTAAGAGGCCTACATTGGGAAAAAGAATATCTTCAAATAAAAACTACACAGATGCATTCTGTGAAACTTATTTCTGATCTGTAAATTCAGTTAACAGAGATAAAACATATTTTTGATTGAGCAGTTATGAAACACTCTTTTTGTAGAAAATGCAAGTGGAGATTCGGAGCGCTAAGAGGGTAATAGTGGAAAAATGAATGTCTTCAAATATAAACTACACAGAATCATTCGGTGAAACTTCTTTCTGATCTGTGCATTCAGCTAACAGAGTTAAACCATACTTTTGATTGAGCAGATCTGAACACTCTTTCTGTAGAAAATGCAACTGGACATTTGGAGCGCTAAGAGCGTAGTAGTGGAAAAAGGAATATATTCAAATATAAACTACACAGAAGCATTCTGTGAAACTTCTTTCTGATCTGAGCATTCAGCTAACAGAGTTAAACCATACTTTTGATTGAGCAGTTTTGAAACACTCTGTCTGTAGAAAATGCAACTGGACATTCGTAGCGCTAAGTGGGTAATAGTGGAAAAAAGAATATATTCAAATATAAACTACACAGAAGCATTGTATGAAATTTCTTTCTGTTCTGTGCATTCAACTAACAGAGTTGAACCTTAATTTTGATTGAACCGTTCTGAAACACTCTTTCTGTAGAAACTGCAATTGGACATTCTGAGCGCTAAGAGGCCTATATTGGGAAAAAGAATGTCTACAAATAAAAACTACACAGAATAATTGTGTGAAACTTCTTTCTGTTCTGTTTGTTCAACTAAAAGTGTTGAACCTTAGTTTTGATTGAGCCGTTCTGAAACACTCTTTCTGTAGAAAATGCAAGTGGAGATTCGGAGCGCTAAGAGGGTAATAGTGGAAAAAGGAATGTCTGCAAATATAAACTACACAGAATCATTCTGTGAAACTTCTTTCTGATCTGTGCATTCAGCTAACAGAGTTAAACCATACTTTTGATTGAGCAGATCTGAACACTCTTTCTGTAGAAAATGCAACTGGACATTTGGAGCGCAAAGAGAGTAGTAGTGGAAAAAGGAATATATTCAAATATAAACTACACAGAAGCATTCTGTGAAACTTCTTTCTGATCTGAGCATTCAGCTAACAGAGTTAAACCATACTTTTGATTGAGCAGTTTTGAAACACTCTGTCTGTAGAAAATGCAACTGGACATTCGTAGCGCTAAGTGGGTAATAGTGGAAAAAATAATATGTTCAAATATAAACTACACAGAAGCATTGTATGAAACTTCTTTCTGTTCTGTGCATTCAACTAACAGAGTTGAACCTTACTTTTGATTGAGCCTTTCTGAAACACTCTTTCTGTAGAAACTGCAATTGGACATTCTGAGCGCTAAGAGGCCTATATGGGGAAAAACAATATCTTCAAATAAAAACTACACAGAAGAATTTTGTGAATCTTATTTCTGATATGTTCATTAAGCTAACAGAGTTAAACCATACTTTTGATTGCGCAGTTCTGAACACTCTTTCTGTAGAAAATGCAAGTGGACATTCGGAGCGCTAAGAGGGTAATAGTGGAAAAAGGAATATATTCAAATATAAACTACACAGTAGCATTCTGTGAAAATTCTTTCTTTTCTGTGCATTCAACTAACAGAGTTGAACCTTACTTTTGATTGAGCCGTTCTGAAACACTCTTTCTGTAGAAACTGCAATTGGACATGCTAAGCGCTAAGAGGCCTACATTGGGAAAAAGAATCTCTTCAAATAAAAACTACACAGATGCATTCTGTGAAACTTATTTCTGATCTGTAAATTCAGTTAACAGAGATAAAATATATTTTTGATTGAGCAGTTATAAAACACTCTTTTTGTAGAAAATGCAAGTGGAGATTCCGAGCGCTAAGAGGGTAATAGTGGAAAAAGGAATGTCTTCAAATATATACTACACAGAATCATTCGGTGAAACTTCTTTCTGATCTGTGCATTCAGCTAACAGAGTTAAACCATACTTTTGATTGAGCAGATCTGAACACTCTTTCTGTAGAAAATGCAACTGGACATTTGGAGCGCTAAGAGAGTAGTAGTGGAAAAAGTAATATATTCAAATATAAACTACACAGAAGCATTCTGTGAAACTTCTTTCTGATCTGAGCATTCAGCTAACAGAGTTAAACCATAATTTTGATTGAGCAGTTTTGAAACACTCTGTCTGTAGAAAATGCAACTGGACATTCGTAGCGCTAAGTGGGTAATAGTGGAAAAAAGAATATGTTCAAATATAAACTACACAGAAGCATAGTATGAAACTTCTTTCTGTTCTGTGCATTCAACTAACAGAGTTGAACCTTACTTTTGATTGAGCCGTTCTGAAACACTCTTTCTGTAGAAACTGCAATTGGACATTCTGAGCGCTAAGAGGCCTATATTGGGAAAAAGAATGTCTACAAATAAAAACTACACAGAAGAATTGTGTGAAACTTCTTTCTGTTCTGTTTGTTCAACTAAAAGAGTTGAACCTTAGTTTTGATTGAGCCGTTCTGAAACACTCTTTCTGTAGAAAATGCAAGTGGAGATTCGGAGCGCTAAGAGGGTAATAGTGGAAAAAGGAATGTCTCCAAATATAAACTACACAGAATCATTCTGTGAAACTTGTGTCTGATCTGTGCATTCAGCTAACAGAGTTAAACCATACTTTTGATTGAGCAGATCTGAACACTCTTTCTGTAGAAAATGCAACTGTACATTTGGAGCGCTAAGAGAGTAGTAGTGGAAAAAGTAATATATTCAAATATAAACTACACAGAAGCATTCTGTGAAACTTCTTTCTGATCTGAGCATTCAGCTAACAGAGTTAAACCATACTTTTGATTGAGCAGTTTTGAAACACTCTGTCTGTAGAAAATGCAACTGGACATTCGTAGCGCTAAGTGGGTAATAGTGGAAAAAAGAATATGTTCAAATATAAACTACACAGAAGCATTGTATGAAACTTCTTTCTGTTCTGTGCATTCAACTAACAGAGTTGAACCTTACTTTTGATTGAGCCGTTCTGAAACACTCTTTCTGTAGAAACTGCAATTGGACATTCTGAGCGCTAAGAGGCCTATATTGGGAAAAAGAATGTCTACAAATAAAAACTACACAGAAGAATTGTGTGAAACTTCTTTCTGTTCTGTTTGTTCAACTAAAAGAGTTGAACCTTAGTTTTGATTGAGCCGTTCTGAAACACTCTTTCTGTAGAAAATGCAAGTGGAGATTCGGAGCGCTAAGAGGGTAATAGTGGAAAAAGGAATGTCTCCAAATATAAACTACACAGAATCATTCTGTGAAACTTGTTTCTGATCTGTGCATTCAGCTAACAGAGTTAAACCATACTTTTGATTGAGCAGATCTGAACACTCTTTCTGTAGAAAATGCAACTGTACATTTGGAGCGCTAAGAGAGTAGTAGTGGAAAAAGGAATATATTCAAATATAAACTACACAGAAGCATTCTGTGAAACTTCTTTCTGATCTGAGCATTCAGCTAACAGAGTTAAACCATACTTTTGATTGAGCAGTTTTGAAACACTCTGTCTGTAGAAAATGCAACTGGACATTCGTATCGCTAAGTGGGTAATAGTGGAAAAAAGAATATGTTCAAATATAAATTACACAGAAGCATTGTATGAAACTTCTTTCTGTTCTGTGCATTCAAATAACAGAGTTGAACCTTACTTTTGATTGAGCCGTTCTGAAACACTCTTTCTGAAGAAACTGCAATTGGACATTCTGAGCACTAAGAGGCCTATATTGGGAAAAATAATATCTTCAAATAAATACTACACAGAAGCATTGTGTGAAACTTATTTCTTATATGTTCATTAAGCTAACAGAGTTAAACCATACTTTTGATTGCGCAGTTCTGAACCCTCTTTCAGTAGAAAATGCAAGTGGACATTCGGAGCGCTAAGAGGGTAATAGTGGAAAAAGGAATATATTCAAATATAAACTACACAGTAGCATTCTGTGAAAATTCTTTCTGTTCTGTGCATTCAACTAACAGAGTTGAACCTTACTTTTGATTGAGCCGTTCTGAAACACTCTTTCTGTAGAAACTGCAATTGGACATGCTAAGCGCTAAGAGGCCTACATTGGGAAAAAGAATATCTTCAAATAAAAACTACACAGATGCATTCTGTGAAACATATTTCTGATCTGTAAATTCAGTTAACAGAGATAAAACCTATTTTTGATTGAGCAGTTATGAAACACTCTTTTTGTAGAAAATGCAAGTGGAGATTCGGAGCGCTAAGAGGGTAATAGTGGAAAAAGGAATGTCTTCAAATAGAAACTACACAGAAACATTCGGTGAAACTTCTTTCTGATCTGTGCATTCAGCTAACAGAGTTAAACCATACTTTTGATTGAGCAGATCTGAACACTCTTTCTGTAGAAAATGCAACTGGACATTTGGAGCGCTAAGAGCGTAGTAGTGGAAAAAGGAATATATTCAAATATAAACTACACAGAAGCATTCTGTGAAACTTCTTTCTGATCTGAGCATTCAGCTAACAGAGTTAAACCATACTTTTGATTGAGCAGTTTTGAAACACTCTGTCTGTAGAAAATGCAACTGGACATTCGTAGCGCTAAGTGGGTAATAGTGGAAAAAAGAATATGTTCAAATATAAACTACACAGAAGCATTCTATGAAACTTCTTTCTGTTCTGTGCATTCAACTAACAGAGTTGAACCTTAATTTAGATTGAGCCGTTCTGAAACACTCTTTCTGTAGAAACTGCAATTGGACCTTCTGAGCACTAAGAGGCCTATATTGGGAAAAATAATATCTTCAAATAAAAACTACACAGAAGCATTGTGTGAAACTTATTTCTGATATGTTCATTAAGCTAACAGAGTTAAACCGTACTTTTGATTGCGCAGTTCTGAACACTCTTTCTGTAGAAAATGCAAGTGGACATTCGGAGCGCTAAGAGGGTAATAGTGGAAATAGGAATATATTCAAATATAAACTACACAGTAGCATTCTGTGAAAATTCTTTCTGTTCTGTGCATTCAACTAACAGATTTGAACCTTACTTTTGATTGAGCCGTTCTGAAACACTCTTTCTGTAGAAACTGCAATTGGACATGCTAAGCGCTAAGAGGCCTACATTGGGAAAAAGAATATCTTCAAATAAAAACTACACAGATGCATTCTGTGAAACTTATTTCTGATCTGTAAATTCAGTTAACAGAGATAAAACATATTTTTGATTGAGCAGTTATGAAACACTCTTTTTGTAGAAAATGCAAGTGGAGATTCGGAGCGCTAAGGGGGTAATAGTGGAAAAAGGAATGTCTTCAAATATAAACTACACAGAATCATTCGGTGAAACTTCTTTCTGATCTGTGCATTCAGCTAACAGAGATAAACCATACTTTTGATTGAGCAGATCTGAACACTCTTTCTGTAGAAAATGCAACTGGACATTTGGAGCGCTAAGAGCGTAGTAGTGGAAAAAGGAATATATTCAAATATAAACTACACAGAAGCATTCTGTGAAACTTCTTTCTGATCTGAGCATTCAGCTAACAGAGTTAAACCATACTTTTGATTGAGCAGTTTTGAAACACTCTGTCTGTAGAAAATGCAACTGGACATTCGTAGCGCTAAGTGGGTAATAGTGGAAAAAAGAATATATTCAAATATAAACTACACAGAAACATTGTATGAAATTTCTTTCTGTTCTGTGCATTCAACTAACAGAGTTGAACCTTACTTTTGATTGAGCCGTTCTGAAACACTCTTTCTGTAGAAACTGCAATTGGACATTCTGAGCGCTAAGAGGCCTATATTGGGAAAAAGAATGTCTACAAATAAAAACTACACAGAATAATTGTGTGAAACTTCTTTCTGTTCTGTTTGTTCAACTAAAAGTGTTGAACCTTAGTTTTGATTGAGCCGTTCTGAAACACTCTTTCTGTAGAAAATGCAAGTGGAGATTCGGAGCGCTAAGAGGGTAATAGTGGAAAAAGGAATGTCTCCAAATATAAACTACACAGAATCATTCTGTGAAACTTCATTCTGATCTGTGCATTCAGCTAACAGAGTTAAACCATACTTTTGATTGAGCAGATCTGAACACTCTTTCTGTAGAAAATGCAACTGGACATTTGGAGCGCAAAGAGAGTAGTAGTGGAAAAAGGAATATATTCAAATATAAACGACACAGAAGCATTCTGTGAAACTTCTTTCTGATCTGAGCATTCAGCAAACAGAGTTAAACCATACTTTTGATTGAGCAGTTTTGAAACACTCTGTCTGTAGAAAATGCAACTGGACATTCGTAGCGCTAAGTGGGTAATAGTGGAAAAAAGAATATGTTCAAATATAAACTACACAGAAGCATTGTATGAAACTTCTTTCTGTTCTGTGCATTCAACTAACAGAGTTGAACCTTACTTTTGATTGAGCCGTTCTGAAACACTCTTTCTGTAGAAACTGCAATTGGACAATCTGAGCGCTAAGAGGCCTATATTAGGAAAAAGAATGTCTACAAATAAAAACTACACAGAAGAATTGTGTGAAACTTCTTTCTGTTCTGTTTGTTCAACTAAAAGAGTTGAACCTTAGTTTTGATTGAGCCGTTCTGAAACACTCTTTCTGTAGAAAATGCAAGTGGAGATTCGGAGCGCTAAGAGGGTAATAGTGGAAAAAGGAATGTCTCCAAATATAAACTACACAGAATCATTCTGTGAAACTTGTTTCTGATCTGTGCATTCAGCTAACAGAGTTAAACCATACTTTTGATTGAGCAGATCTGAACACTCTTTCTGTAGAAAATGCAACTGTACATTTGGAGCGCTAAGAGAGTAGTAGTGGAAATAGGAATATATTCAAATATAAACTACACAGAAGCATTCTGTGAAACTTCTTTCTGATCTGAGCATTCAGCTAACAGAGTTAAACCATACTTTTGATTGAGCAGTTTTGAAACACTCTGTCTGTAGAAAATGCAACTGGACATTCGTACCGCTAAGTGGGTAATAGTGGAAAAAAGAATATGTTCAAATATAAACTACACAGAAGCATTGTATGAAACTTCTTTCTGTTCTGTGCATTCAACTAACAGAGTTGAACCTTACTTTTGATTGAGCCGTTCTGAAACACTCTTTCTGTAGAAACTGCAATTGGACATTCTGAGCACTAAGAGGCCTATATTGGGAAAAATAATATCTTCAAATAAAAACTACACAGAAGCATTGTGTGAAACTTATTTCTGATATGTTCATTAAGCTAACAGAGTTAAACCATACTTTTGATTGCGCAGTTCTGAACCCTCTTTCTGTAGAAAATGCAAGTGGACATTCGGAGCGCTAAGAGGGTAATAGTGGAAAAAGGAATATATTCAAATATAAACTACACAGTAGCATTCTGTGAAAATTCTTTCTGTTCTGTGCATTCAACTAACAGAGTTGAACCTTACTTTTGATTGAGCCGTTCTGAAACACTCTTTCTGTAGAAACTGCAATTGGACATGCTAAGCGCTAAGAGGCCTACATTGGGAAAAAGAATATCTTCAAATAAAAACTACACAGATGCATTCTGTGAAACATATTTCTGATCTGTAAATTCAGTTAACAGAGATAAAACCTATTTTTGATTGAGCAGTTATGAAACACTCTTTTTGTAGAAAATGCAAGTGGAGATTCGGAGCGCTAAGAGGGTAATAGTGGAAAAAGGAATGTCTTCAAATAGAAACTACACAGAATCATTCGGTGAAACTTCTTTCTGATCTGTGCATTCAGCTAACAGAGTTAAACCATACTTTTGATTGAGCAGATCTGAACACTCTTTCTGTAGAAAATGCAACTGGACATTTGGAGCGCTAAGAGCGTAGTAGTGGAAAAAGGAATATATTCAAATATAAACTACACAGAAGCATTCTGTGAAACTTCTTTCTGATCTGAGCATTCAGCTAACAGAGTTAAACCATACTTTTGATTGAGCAGTTTTGAAACACTCTGTCTGTAGAAAATGCAACTGGACATTCGTAGCGCTAAGTGGGTAAAAGTGGAAAAAAGAATATGTTCAAATATAAACTACACAGAAGCATTGTATGAAATTTCTTTCCGTTCTGTGCATTCAACTAACAGAGTTGAACCTTACTTTTGATTGAACCGTTCTGAAACACTCTTTCTGTAGAAACTGCAATTGGACATTCTGAGCGCTAAGAGGCCTATATTGGGAAAAAGAATGTCTACAAATAAAAACTACACAGAAGAATTGTGTGAAACTTCTTTCTGTTCTGTTTGTTCAACTAAAAGAGTTGAACCTTAATTTTGATTGAGCCGTTCTGAAACACTCTTTCTGTAGAAAATGCAAGTGGAGATTCGGAGCGCTAAGAGGGTAATAGTGGAGAAAGGAATATCTCCAAATATAAACTACACAGAATCATTCTGTGAAATTTCTTTCTGATCTGTGCATTCAGCTAACAGAGTTAAACCATACTTTTGATTGAGCAGATCTGAACACTCTTTCTGTAGAAAATGCAACTGGACTTTTGGAGCGCTAAGAGAGTAGTAGTGGAAAAAGGAATATATTCAAATATAAACTACACAGAAGCATTCTGTGAAACTTCTTTCTGATCTGACCATTCAGCTAACAGAGTTAAACCATACTTTTGATTGAGCAGTTTTGAAACACTCTGTCTGTAGAAAATGCAACTGGACATTCGTAGCGCTAAGTGGGTAATAGTGGAAAAAAGAATATGTTCAAATATAAACTACACAGAAGCATTGTATGAAACTTCTTTCTGTTCTGTGCATTCAACTAACAGAGTTGAACCTTACTTTTGATTGAGCCTTTCTGAAAATCTCTTTCTGTAGAAACTGCAATTGGACATTCTGAGCGCTAAGAGGCCTATATTGGGAAAAATAATATCTTCAAATAAAAACTACACAGAAGCATTGTGTGAAACTTATTTCTGATATGTTCATTAAGCTAACAGAGTTAAACCATACATTTGATTGCGCAGTTCTGAACACTCTTTCTGTAGAAAATGCAAGTGGACATTCGGAGCGCTAAGAGGGTAATAGTGGAAAAAGGAATATATTCAAATATAAACTACACAGTAGCATTCTGTGAAAATTCTTTCTGTTCTGTGCATTCAACTAACAGAGTTGAGCCTTACTTTTGATTGAGCCGTTCTGAAACCCTCTTTCTGTAGAAACTGCAATTGGACATGCTAAGCGCTAAGAGGCCTACATTGGGAAAAAGAATATCTTCAAATAAAAACTACACAGATGCATTCTGTGAAACTTATTTCTGATCTGTAAATTCAGTTAACAGAGATAAAACATATTTTTGATTGAGCAGTTATGAAACACTCTTTTTGTAGAAAATGCAAGTGGAGATTCGGAGCGCTAAGAGGGTAATAGTGGAAAAAGGAATGTCTTCAAATATAAACTACACAGAATCATTCGGTGAAACTTCTTTCTGATCTGTGCATTCAGCTAACAGAGTTAAACCATACTTCTGATTGAGCAGATCTGAACACTCTTTCTGTAGAAAATGCAACTGGACATTTGGAGCGCTAAGAGCGTAGTAGTGGAAAAAGGAATATATTCAAATATAAACTACACAGAAGCATTCTGTGAAACTTCTTTCTGATCTGAGCATTCAGCTAACAGAGTTAAACCATACTTTTGATTGAGCAGTTTTGAAACACTCTGTCTGTAGAAAATGCAACTGGACATTCGTAGCGCTAAGTGGGTAATAGTGGAAAAAAGAATATGTTCAAATATAAACTACACAGAAGCATTGTATGAAACTTCTTTCTGTTCTGTGCATTCAACTAACAGAGTTGAACCTTAATTTTGATTGAGCCGTTCTGAAACACTCTTTCTGTAGAAACTGCAATTGGACCTTCTGAGCACTAAGAGGCCTATATTGGGAAAAATAATATCTTCAAATAAAAACTACACAGAAGCATTGTGTGAAACTTATTTCTGATATGTTCATTAAGCTAACAGAGTTAAACCGTACTTTTGATTGCGCAGTTCTGAACACTCTTTCTGTAGAAAATGCAAGTGGACATTCGGAGCGCTAAGAGGGTAATAGTGGAAAAAGGAATATATTCAAATATAAACTACACAGTAGCATTCTGTGAAAATTCTTTCTGTTCTGTGCATTCAACTAACAGATTTGAACCTTACTTTTGATTGAGCCGTTCTGAAACACTCTTTCTGTAGAAACTGCAATTGGACATTCTGAGCGCTAAGAGGCCTATATTGGGAAAAAGAATGTCTACAAATAAAAACTACACAGAAGAATTGTGTGAAACTTCTTTCTGCTCTGTTTGTTCAACTAAAAGTGTTGAACCTTAGTTTTGATTGAGCCGTTCTGAAACACTCTTTCTGTAGAAACTGCAATTGGACATTCTGAGCGCTAAGAGGCCTATATGGGGAAAAATAATATCTTCAAATAAAAACTACACAGAAGAATTGTGTGAATCTTATTTCTGATATGTTCATTAAGCTAACAGAGTTAAACCATACTTTTGATTGCGCAGTTCTGAACACTCTTTCTGTAGAAAATGCAAGTGGACATTCGGAGCGCTAAGAGGTTAATAGTGGAAAAAGGAATATATTCAAATATAAACTACACAGTAGCATTCTGTGAAAATTCTTTCTTTTCTGTGCATTCAACTAACAGAGTTGAACCTTACTTTTGATTGAGCCGTTCTGAAACACTCTTTCTGTAGAAACTGCAATTGGACATGCTAAGCGCTAAGAGGCCTACATTGGGAAAAAGAATCTCTTCAAATAAAAACTACACAGATGCATTCTGTGAAACTTATTTCTGATCTGTAAATTCAGTTAACAGAGATAAAATATATTTTTGATTGAGCAGTTATAAAACACTCTTTTTGTAGAAAATGCAAGTGGAGATTCCGAGCGCTAAGAGGGTAATAGTGGAAAATGGAATGTCTTCAAATATATACTACACAGAATCATTCGGTGAAACTTCTTTCTGATCTGTGCATTCAGCTAACAGAGTTAAACCATACTTTTGATTGAGCAGATCTGAACACTCTTTCTATAGAAAATGCAACTGGACATTTGGAGCGCTAAGAGAGTAGTAGTGGAAAAAGTAATATATTCAAATATAAACTACACAGAAGCATTCTGTGAAACTTCTTTCTGATCTGAGCATTCAGCTAACAGAGTTAAACCATACTTTTGATTGAGCAGTTTTGAAACACTCTGTCTGTAGAAAATGCAACTGGACATTCATAGCGCTAAGTGGGTAATAGTGGAAAAAAGAATATGTTCAAATATAAACTACACAGAAGCATTGTATGAAACTTCTTTCTGTTCTGTGCATTCAACTAACAGAGTTGAACCTTACTTTTGATTGAGCCGTTCTGAAACACTCTTTGTGTAGAAACTGCAATTGGACATTCTGAGCGCTAAGAGGCCTATATTGGGAAAAAGAATGTCTACAAATAAAAACTACACAGAAGAATTGTGTGAAACTTCTTTCTGTTCTGTTTGTTCAACTAAAAGAGTTGAACCTTAGTTTTGATTGAGCCGTTCTGATACACTCTTTCTGTAGAAAATGCAAGTGGAGATTCGGAGCGCTAAGAGGGTAATAGTGGAAAAAGGAATGTCTCCAAATATAAACTACACAGAATCATTCTGTGAAACTTGTTTCTGATCTGTGCATTCAGCTAACAGAGTTAAACCATACTTTTGATTGAGCAGATCTGAACACTCTTTCTGTAGAAAATGCAACTGTACATTTGGAGCGCTAAGGGAGTAGTAGTGGAAAAAGGAATATATTCAAATATAAACTACACAGAAGCATTCTGTGAAACTTCTTTCTGATCTGAGCATTGAGCTAACAGTGTTAAACCATACTCTTGATTGAGCAGTTTTGAAACACTCTGTCTGTAGAAAATGCAACTGGACATTCGTAGGGCTAAGTGGGTAATAGTGGAAAAAGAATATATTCAAATATAAACTGCACAGAAGCATTGTATGAAACTTCTTTCTGTTCTGTGCATTCAACTAACAGAGTTGAACCTTACTTTTGATTGAGCCTTTCTGAAACACTCTTTCAGTAGAAACTGCAATTGGACATTCTGACCGCTAAGAGGCCTCTATAGGGAAAAATAATATCTTCAAATAAAAACTACACAGAAGCATTGTGTGAAACTTATTTCTGATATGTTCATTAAGCTAACAGAGTTAAACCATACTTTTGATTGCGCAGTGCAGAACCCTCTTTCTGTAGAAAATGCAAGTGGACATTCGGAGCGCTAAGAGGGTAATAGTGGAAAAAGGAATATATTCAAATATAAACTACACAGTAGCATTCTGTGAAAATTCTTTCTGTTCTGTGCATTCAACTAACAGAGTTGAACCTTACTTTTGATTGAGCCGTTCTGAAACACTCTTTCTGTAGAAACTGCAATTGGACATGCTAAGCGCTAAGAGGCCTACATTGGGAAAAAGAATCTCTTCAAATAAAAACTACACAGATGCATTCTGTGAAACTTATCGCTGATCTGTAAATTCAGTTAACAGAGATAAAACATATTTTTGAATGAGCAGTTATGAAACACTCTTTTTGTAGAAAAGGCAAGTTGAGATTCCGCACGCTAAGAGGGTAATAGTGGAAAAAGGAATGTCTTCAAATATAAACTACACAGAATCATTCGGTGAAACTTCTTTCTGATCTGTGCATTCAGCTAACAGAGTTAAACCATACTTTTGATTGAGCAGATCTGAACACTCTTTCTGTAGAAAATGCAACTGGACATTTGGAGCGCTAAGAGCGTAGTAGTGGAAAAAGGAATATATTCAAATATAAACTACACAGAAGCATTCTGTGAAACTTCTTTCTGATCTGAGCATTCAGCTAACAGAGTTAAACCATACTTTTGATTGAGCAGTTTTGAAACTCTCTGTCTGTAGAAAATGCAACTGGACATTCGTAGCGCTAAGTGGGTAATAGTGGAAAAAAGAATATGTTCAAATATAAACTATACAGAAGCATTGTATGAAACTTCTTTCTGTTCTGTGCATTCAACTAACAGAGTTGAACCTTACTTTTGATTGAGCCTTTCTGAAACACTCTTTCTGTAGACACTGCAATTGGACATTCTGAGCGCTAAGAGGCCTCTATTGGGAAAAATAATATCTTCAAATAAAAACTACACAGAAGCATTGTGTGAAACTTATTTCTGATATGTTCATTAAGCTAACAGAGTTAAACCATACTTTTGATTGCGCAGTTCTGAACACTCTTTCTGTAGAAAATGCAAGTGGACATTCGGAGCGCTAAGAGGGTAATAGTGGAAAAAGGAATATATTCAAATATAAACTACACAGTAGCATTCTGTGAAAATTCTTTCTGTTCTGTGCATTCAACTAACAGATTTGAACCTTACTTTTGATTGAGCCGTTCTGAAACACTCTTTCTGTAGAAACTGCAATTGGACATTCTGAGCGCTAAGAGGCCTATATTGGGAAAAAGAATGTCTACAAATAAAAACTACACAGAAGAATTGTGTGAAACTTCTTTCTGCTCTGTTTGTTCAACTAAAAGTGTTGAACCTTAGTTTTGATTGAGCCGTTCTGAAACACTCTTTCTGTAGAAACTGCAATTGGACATTCTGAGCGCTAAGAGGCCTATATGGGGAAAAATAATATCTTCAAATAAAAACTACACAGAAGAATTGTGTGAATCTTATTTCTGATATGTTCATTAAGCTAACAGAGTTAAACCATACTTTTGATTGCGCAGTTCTGAACACTCTTTCTGTAGAAAATGCAAGTGGACATTCGGAGCGCTAAGAGGTTAATAGTGGAAAAAGGAATATATTCAAATATAAACTACACAGTAGCATTCTGTGAAAATTCTTTCTTTTCTGTGCATTCAACTAACAGAGTTGAACCTTACTTTTGATTGAGCCGTTCTGAAACACTCTTTCTGTAGAAACTGCAATTGGACATGCTAAGCGCTAAGAGGCCTACATTGGGAAAAAGAATCTCTTCAAATAAAAACTACACAGATGCATTCTGTGAAACTTATTTCTGATCTGTAAATTCAGTTAACAGAGATAAAATATATTTTTGATTGAGCAGTTATAAAACACTCTTTTTGTAGAAAATGCAAGTGGAGATTCCGAGCGCTAAGAGGGTAATAGTGGAAAATGGAATGTCTTCAAATATATACTACACAGAATCATTCGGTGAAACTTCTTTCTGATCTGTGCATTCAGCTAACAGAGTTAAACCATACTTTTGATTGAGCAGATCTGAACACTCTTTCTATAGAAAATGCAACTGGACATTTGGAGCGCTAAGAGAGTAGTAGTGGAAAAAGTAATATATTCAAATATAAACTACACAGAAGCATTCTGTGAAACTTCTTTCTGATCTGAGCATTCAGCTAACAGAGTTAAACCATACTTTTGATTGAGCAGTTTTGAAACACTCTGTCTGTAGAAAATGCAACTGGACATTCATAGCGCTAAGTGGGTAATAGTGGAAAAAAGAATATGTTCAAATATAAACTACACAGAAGCATTGTATGAAACTTCTTTCTGTTCCGTGCATTCAACTAACAGAGTTGAACCTTACTTTTGATTGAGCCGTTCTGAAACACTCTTTGTGTAGAAACTGCAATTGGACATTCTGAGCGCTAAGAGGCCTATATTGGGAAAAAGAATGTCTACAAATAAAAACTACACAGAAGAATTGTGTGAAACTTCTTTCTGTTCTGTTTGTTCAACTAAAAGAGTTGAACCTTAGTTTTGATTGAGCCGTTCTGATACACTCTTTCTGTAGAAAATGCAAGTGGAGATTCGGAGCGCTAAGAGGGTAATAGTGGAAAAAGGAATGTCTCCAAATATAAACTACACAGAATCATTCTGTGAAACTTGTTTCTGATCTGTGCATTCAGCTAACAGAGTTAAACCATACTTTTGATTGAGCAGATCTGAACACTCTTTCTGTAGAAAATGCAACTGTACATTTGGAGCGCTAAGGGAGTAGTAGTGGAAAAAGGAATATATTCAAATATAAACTACACAGAAGCATTCTGTGAAACTTCTTTCTGATCTGAGCATTGAGCTAACAGTGTTAAACCATACTCTTGATTGAGCAGTTTTGAAACACTCTGTCTGTAGAAAATGCAACTGGACATTCGTAGGGCTAAGTGGGTAATAGTGGAAAAAAGAATATATTCAAATATAAACTGCACAGAAGCATTGTATGAAACTTCTTTCTGTTCTGTGCATTCAACTAACAGAGTTGAACCTTACTTTTGATTGAGCCTTTCTGAAACACTCTTTCAGTAGAAACTGCAATTGGACATTCTGACCGCTAAGAGGCCTCTATAGGGAAAAATAATATCTTCAAATAAAAACTACACAGAAGCATTGTGTGAAACTTATTTCTGATATGTTCATTAAGCTAACAGAGTTAAACCATACTTTTGATTGCGCAGTGCAGAACCCTCTTTCTGTAGAAAATGCAAGTGGACATTCGGAGCGCTAAGAGGGTAATAGTGGAAAAAGGAATATATTCAAATATAAACTACACAGTAGCATTCTGTGAAAATTCTTTCTGTTCTGTGCATTCAACTAACAGAGTTGAACCTTACTTTTGATTGAGCCGTTCTGAAACACTCTTTCTGTAGAAACTGCAATTGGACATGCTAAGCGCTAAGAGGCCTACATTGGGAAAAAGAATCTCTTCAAATAAAAACTACACAGATGCATTCTGTGAAACTTATCGCTGATCTGTAAATTCAGTTAACAGAGATAAAACATATTTTTGAATGAGCAGTTATGAAACACTCTTTTTGTAGAAAAGGCAAGTTGAGATTCCGCACGCTAAGAGGGTAATAGTGGAAAAAGGAATGTCTTCAAATATAAACTACACAGAATCATTCGGTGAAACTTCTTTCTGATCTGTGCATTCAGCTAACAGAGTTAAACCATACTTTTGATTGAGCAGATCTGAACACTCTTTCTGTAGAAAATGCAACTGGACATTTGGAGCGCTAAGAGCGTAGTAGTGGAAAAAGGAATATATTCAAATATAAACTACACAGAAGCATTCTGTGAAACTTCTTTCTGATCTGAGCATTCAGCTAACAGAGTTAAACCATACTTTTGATTGAGCAGTTTTGAAACTCTCTGTCTGTAGAAAATGCAACTGGACATTCGTAGCGCTAAGTGGGTAATAGTGGAAAAAAGAATATGTTCAAATATAAACTATACAGAAGCATTGTATGAAACTTCTTTCTGTTCTGTGCATTCAACTAACAGAGTTGAACCTTACTTTTGATTGAGCCTTTCTGAAACACTCTTTCTGTAGACACTGCAATTGGACATTCTGAGCGCTAAGAGGCCTCTATTGGGAAAAATAATATCTTCAAATAAAAACTACACAGAAGCATTGTGTGAAACTTATTTCTGATATGTTCATTAAGCTAACAGAGTTAAACCATACTTTTGATTGCGCAGTTCTGAACACTCTTTCTGTAGAAAATGCAAGTGGACATTCGGAGCGCTAAGAGGGTAATAGTGGAAAAAGGAATATATTCAAATATAAACTACACAGTAGCATTCTGGGAAAATTCTTTCTGTTCTGTGCATTCAACTAACATAGTTGAACCTTACTTTTGATTGAGCCGTTCTGAAACACTCTTTCTGTAGAAACTGCAATTGGACATGCTAAGCGCTAAGAGGCCTATATTGGGAAAAAGAATCTCTTCAAATAAAAACTACACAGATGCATTCTGTGAAACTGATTTCTGATCTGTAAATTCAGTTAACAGAGATAAAACATATTTTTGATTGTGCAGTTATGAAACACTCTTTTTGTAGAAAATGCAAGTGGAGATTCGGAGCGCTATGAGGGTAATAGTGGAAAAAGGAATGTCTTCAAATATAAACTACACAGAATCATTCGGTGAAACTTCTTTCTGATCTGTGCATTCAGCTAACAGAGTTAAACCATACTTTTGATTGAGCAGATCTGAACACTCTTTCTGTAGAAAATGCAACTGGACATTTGGAGCGCTAAGAGCGTAGTAGTGGAAAAAGGAATATATTCAAATATAAACTACACAGAAGCATTCTGTGAAACTTCTTTCTGTTCTGAGCATTGAGCTAACAGAGTTAAACCATACTTTTGATTGAGTAGTTTTGAAACACTCTGTCTGTAGAAAATGCAACTGGACATTCGTAGCGCTAAGTGGGTAATAGTGGAAAAAAGAATATGTTCAAATATAAACTACACAGAAGCATTGTATGAAACTTCTTTCTGTTCTGTGCATTCAACTAACAGAGTTGAACCTTACTTTTGATTGAGCCTTTCTGAAACACTCTTTCTGTAGAAACTGCAATTGGACATTCTGAGCGCTAAGAGGCCTCTATAGGGAAAAATAATATCCTCAAATAAAAACTACACAGAAGCATTGTGTGAAACTTATTTCTGATATATTCATTAAGCTAACAGAGTTAAACCATACGTTTGATTGCGCAGTGCTGAACCCTCTTTCTGTAGAAAATGCAAGTGGACATTCGGAGCGCTAAGAGGGTAATAGTGGAAAAAGGAATATATTCAAATATAAACTACACAGAAGCATTCTGTGAAACTTCTTTCTGATCTGAGCATTCAGCTAACAGAGTTAAACTATACTTTTGATTGAGCAGTTTTGAAACACTCTGTCTGTAGAAAATGCAACTGGACATTCGTAGCGCTAAGTGGGTAATAGTGGAAAAAAGAATATGTTCAAATATAAACTACACAGAAGCATTGTATGAAACTTCTTTCTGTTCTGTGCATTCAACTAAAAGAGTTGAACCTTACTTTTGATTGAGCCTTTCTGAAACACTCTTTCTGTAGAAACTGCAATTGGACATTATGAGCGCTAAGAGACCTCTATTGGGAAAAATAATATCTTCAAATAAAAACTACACAGAAGCATTGTGTGAAACTTATTTCTGATATGTTCATTAAGCTAACAGAGTTAAACCATACTTTTGATTGCGCAGTTCTGAACACTCTTTCTGTAGAAAATGCAAGTGGACATTCGGAGCGCTAAGAGGGTAATAGTGGAAAAAGGAATATATTCAAATATAAACTACACAGTAGCATTCTGTGAAAATTCTTTCTGTTCTGTGCATTCAACTAACAGAGTTGAACCTTACTTTTGATTGAGCCGTTCTGAAACACTCTTTCTGTAGAAACTGCAATTGGACATGCTAAGCGCTAAGAGGCCTACATTGGGAAAAAGAATCTCTTCAAATAAAAACTACACAGATGAATTCTGTGAAACTTATCTCTGATCTGTAAATTCAGTTAACAGAGATAAAACATATTTTTGATTGAGCAGTTATGAAACACTCTTTTTGTAGAAAAGGCAAGTGGAGATTCCGAGCGCTAAGAGGGTAATAGTGGAAAAAGGAATGTCTTCAAATATAAACTACACAGAATCATTCGGTGAAACTTCTTTCTGTTCTGTGCATTCAACTAACAGAGTTGAACCTTACTTTTGATTGAGCCTTTCTGAAACACTCTTTCTGTAGAAACTGCAATTGGACATTCTGAGCGCTAAGAGGCCTCTATAGGGAAAAATAATATCTTCAAATAAAAACTACACAGAAGCATTGTGTGAAACTTATTTCTGATATGTTCATTAAGCTAACAGAGTTAAACCATACGTTTGATTGCGCAGTGCTGAACCCTCTTTCTGTAGAAAATGCAAGTGGACATTCGGAGCGCTAAGAGGGTAATAGTGGAAAAAGGAATGTCTTCAAATATAAACTACACAGAATCATTCGGTGAAACTTCTTTCTGATCTGTTTGTTCAACTAAAAGAGTTGAACCTTAGTTTTGATTGAGCCGTTCTGAAACACTCTTTCTGTAGAAAATGCAAGTGGAGATTCGGAGCGCTAAGAGGGTAATAGTGGAAAAAGGAATGTCTCCAAATATAAACTACACAGAATCATTCTGTGAAACTTGTTTCTGATCTGTGCATTCAGCTAACAGAGTTAAACCATACTTTTGATTGAGCAGATCTGAACACTCTTTCTGTAGAAAATGCAACTGTACATTTGGAGCGCTAAGAGAGTAGTAGTGGAAAAAGTAATATATTCAAATATAAACTACACAGAAGCATTCTGTGAAACTTCTTTCTGATCTGAGCATTCAGCTAACAGAGTTAAACCATACTTTTGATTGAGCAGTTTTGAAACACTCTGTCTGTAGAAAATGCAACTGGACATTCGTAGCGCTAAGTGGGTAATAGTGGAAAAAAGAATATGTTCAAATATAAACTACACAGAAGCATTGTATGAAACTTCTTTCTGTTCTGTGCATTCAACTAACAGAGTTGAACCTTACTTTTGATTGAGCCGTTCTGAAACACTCTTTCTGTAGAAACTGCAATTGGACATTCTGAGCGCTAAGAGGCCTATATTGGGAAAAAGAATGTCTACAAATAAAAACTACACAGAAGAATTGTGTGAAACTTCTTTCTGTTCTGTTTGTTCAACTAAAAGAGTTGAACCTTAGTTTTGATTGAGCCGTTCTGAAACACTCTTTCTGTAGAAAATGCAAGTGGAGATTCGGAGCGCTAAGAGGGTAATAGTGGAAAAAGGAATGTCTCCAAATATAAACTACACAGAATCATTCTGTGAAACTTGTTTCTGATCTGTGCATTCAGCTAACAGAGTTAAACCATACTTTTGATTGAGCAGATCTGAACACTCTTTCTGTAGAAAATGCAACTGTACATTTGGAGCGCTAAGAGAGTAGTAGTGGAAAAAGGAATATATTCAAATATAAACTACACAGAAGCATTCTGTGAAACTTCTTTCTGATCTGAGCATTCAGCTAACAGAGTTAAACCATACTTTTGATTGAGCAGTTTTGAAACACTCTGTCTGTAGAAAATGCAACTGGACATTCGTAGCGCTAAGTGGGTAATAGTGGAAAAAAGAATATGTTCAAATATAAACTACACAGAAGCATTGTATGAAACTTCTTTCTGTTCTGTGCATTCAAATAACAGAGTTGAACCTTACTTTTGATTGAGCCGTTCTGAAACACTCTTTCTGTAGAAACTGCAATTGGACATTCTGAGCACTAAGAGGCCTATATTGGGAAAAATAATATCTTCAAATAAAAACTACACAGAAGCATTGTGTGAAACTTATTTCTGATATGTTCATTAAGCTAACAGAGTTAAACCATACTTTTGATTGCGCAGTTCTGAACCCTCTTTCTGTAGAAAATGCAAGTGGACATTCGGAGCGCTAAGAGGTTAATAGTGGAAAAAGGAATATATTCAAATATAAACTACACAGTAGCATTCTGTGAAAATACTTTCTGTTCTGTGCATTCAACTAACAGAGTTGAACCTTACTTTTGATTGAGCCGTTCTGAAACACTCTTTCTGTAGAAACTGCAATTGGACATGCTAAGCGCTAAGAGGCCTACATTGGGAAAAAGAATATCTTCAAATAAAAACTACACAGATGCATTCTGTGAAACATATTTCTGATCTGTAAATTCAGTTAACAGAGATAAAACCTATTTTTGATTGAGCAGTTATGAAACACTCTTTTTGTAGAAAATGCAAGTGGAGATTCGGAGCGCTAAGAGGGTAATAGTGGAAAAAGGAATGTCTTCAAATAGAAACTACACAGAATCATTCGGTGAAACTTCTTTCTGATCTGTGCATTCAGCTAACAGAGTTAAACCATACTTTTGATTGAGCAGATCTGAACACTCTTTCTGTAGAAAATGCAACTGGACATTTGGAGCGCTAAGAGCGTAGTAGTGGAAAAAGGAATATATACAAATATAAACTACACAGAAGCATTCTGTGAAACTTCTTTCTGATCTGAGCATTCAGCTAACAGAGTTAAACCATACTTTTGATTGAGCAGTTTTGAAACACTCTGTCTGTAGAAAATGCAACTGGACATTCGTAGCGCTAAGTGGGTAAAAGTGGAAAAAAGAATATGTTCAAATATAAACTACACAGAAGCATTGTATGAAATTTCTTTCCGTTCTGTGCATTCAACTAACAGAGTTGAACCTTACTTTTGATTGAACCGTTCTGAAACACTCTTTCTGTAGAAACTGCAATTGGACATTCTGAGCGCTAAGAGGCCTATTTTGGGAAAAAGAATGTCTACAAATAAAAACTACACAGAAGAATTGTGTGAAACTTCTTTCTGTTCTGTTTGTTCAACTAAAAGAGTTGAACCTTAATTTTGATTGAGCCGTTCTGAAACACTCTTTCTGTAGAAAATGCAAGGGGAGATTCGGAGCGCTAAGAGGGTAATAGTGGAGAAAGGAATATCTCCAAATATAAACTACACAGAATCATTCTGTGAAATTTCTTTCTGATCTGTGCATTCAGCTAACAGAGTTAAACCATACTTTTGATTGAGCAGATCTGAACACTCTTTCTGTAGAAAATGCAACTGGACTTTTGGAGCGCTAAGAGAGTAGTAGTGGAAAAAGGAATATATTCAAATATAAACTACACAGAAGCATTCTGTGAAACTTCTTTCTGATCTGACCATTCAGCTAACAGAGTTAAACCATACTTTTGATTGAGCAGTTTTGAAACACTCTGTCTGTAGAAAATGCAACTGGACATTCGTAGCGCTAAGTGGGTAATAGTGGAAAAAAGAATATGTTCAAATATAAACTACACAGAAGCATTGTATGAAACTTCTTTCTGTTCTGTGCATTCAACTAACAGAGTTGAACCTTACTTTTGATTGAGCCTTTCTGAAAATCTCTTTCTGTAGAAACTGCAATTGGACATTCTGAGCGCTAAGAGGCCTATATTGGGAAAAATAATATCTTCAAATAAAAACTACACAGAAGCATTGTGTGAAACTTATTTCTGATATGTTCATTAAGCTAACAGAGTTAAACCATACATTTGATTGCGCAGTTCTGAACACTCTTTCTGTAGAAAATGCAAGTGGACATTCGGAGCGCTAAGAGGGTAATAGTGGAAAAAGGAATATATTCAAATATAAACTACACAGTAGCATTCTGTGAAAATTCTTTCTGTTCTGTGCATTCAACTAACAGAGTTGAGCCTTACTTTTGATTGAGCCGTTCTGAAACCCTCTTTCTGTAGAAACTGCAATTGGACATGCTAAGCGCTAAGAGGCCTACATTGGGAAAAAGAATATCTTCAAATAAAAACTACACAGATGCATTCTGTGAAACTTATTTCTGATCTGTAAATTCAGTTAACAGAGATAAAACATATTTTTGATTGAGCAGTTATGAAACACTCTTTTTGTAGAAAATGCAAGTGGAGATTCGGAGCGCTAAGAGGGTAATAGTGGAAAAAGGAATGTCTTCAAATATAAACTACACAGAATCATTCGGTGAAACTTCTTTCTGATCTGTGCATTCAGCTAACAGAGTTAAACCATATTTCTGATTGAGCAGATCTGAACACTCTTTCTGTAGAAAATGCAACTGGACATTTGGAGCGCTAAGAGCGTAGTAGTGGAAAAAGGAATATATTCAAATATAAACTACACAGAAGCATTCTGTGAAACTTCTTTCTGATCTGAGCATTCAGCTAACAGAGTTAAACCATACTTTTGATTGAGCAGTTTTGAAACACTCTGTCTGTAGAAAATGCAACTGGACATTCGTAGCGCTAAGTGGGTAATAGTGGAAAAAAGAATATGTTCAAATATAAACTACACAGAAGCATTGTATGAAACTTCTTTCTGTTCTGTGCATTCAACTAACAGAGTTGAACCTTAATTTTGATTGAGCCGTTCTGAAACACTCTTTCTGTAGAAACTGCAATTGGACCTTCTGAGCACTAAGAGGCCTATATTGGGAAAAATAATATCTTCAAATAAAAACTACACAGAAGCATTGTGTGAAACTTATTTCTGATATGTTCATTAAGCTAACAGAGTTAAACCGTACTTTTGATTGCGCAGTTCTGAACACTCTTTCTGTAGAAAATGCAAGTGGACATTCGGAGCGCTAAGAGGGTAATAGTGGAAAAAGGAATATATTCAAATATAAACTACACAGTAGCATTCTGTGAAAATTCTTTCTGTTCTGTGCATTCAACTAACAGATTTGAACCTTACTTTTGATTGAGCCGTTCTGAAACACTCTTTCTGTAGAAACTGCAATTGGACATTCTGAGCGCTAAGAGGCCTATATTGGGAAAAAGAATGTCTACAAATAAAAACTACACAGAAGAATTGTGTGAAACTTCTTTCTGCTCTGTTTGTTCAACTAAAAGTGTTGAACCTTAGTTTTGATTGAGCCGTTCTGAAACACTCTTTCTGTAGAAACTGCAATTGGACATTCTGAGCGCTAAGAGGCCTATATGGGGAAAAATAATATCTTCAAATAAAAACTACACAGAAGAATTGTGTGAATCTTATTTCTGATATGTTCATTAAGCTAACAGAGTTAAACCATACTTTTGATTGCGCAGTTCTGAACACTCTTTCTGTAGAAAATGCAAGTGGACATTCGGAGCGCTAAGAGGTTAATAGTGGAAAAAGGAATATATTCAAATATAAACTACACAGTAGCATTCTGTGAAAATTCTTTCTTTTCTGTGCATTCAACTAACAGAGTTGAACCTTACTTTTGATTGAGCCGTTCTGAAACACTCTTTCTGTAGAAACTGCAATTGGACATGCTAAGCGCTAAGAGGCCTACATTGGGAAAAAGAATCTCTTCAAATAAAAACTACACAGATGCATTCTGTGAAACTTATTTCTGATCTGTAAATTCAGTTAACAGAGATAAAATATATTTTTGATTGAGCAGTTATAAAACACTCTTTTTGTAGAAAATGCAAGTGGAGATTCCGAGCGCTAAGAGGGTAATAGTGGAAAATGGAATGTCTTCAAATATATACTACACAGAATCATTCGGTGAAACTTCTTTCTGATCTGTGCATTCAGCTAACAGAGTTAAACCATACTTTTGATTGAGCAGATCTGAACACTCTTTCTATAGAAAATGCAACTGGACATTTGGAGCGCTAAGAGAGTAGTAGTGGAAAAAGTAATATATTCAAATATAAACTACACAGAAGCATTCTGTGAAACTTCTTTCTGATCTGAGCATTCAGCTAACAGAGTTAAACCATACTTTTGATTGAGCAGTTTTGAAACACTCTGTCTGTAGAAAATGCAACTGGACATTCGTAGCGCTAAGTGGGTAATAGTGGAAAAAAGAATATGTTCAAATATAAACTACACAGAAGCATTGTATGAAACTTCTTTCTGTTCTGTGCATTCAACTAACAGAGTTGAACCTTACTTTTGATTGAGCCGTTCTGAAACACTCTTTCTGTAGAAACTGCAATTGGACATTCTGAGCGCTAAGAGGCCTATATTGGGAAAAAGAATGTCTACAAATAAAAACTACACAGAAGAATTGTGTGAAACTTCTTTCTGTTCTGTTTGTTCAACTAAAAGAGTTGAACCTTAGTTTTGATTGAGCCGTTCTGATACACTCTTTCTGTAGAAAATGCAAGTGGAGATTCGGAGCGCTAAGAGGGTAATAGTGGAAAAAGGAATGTCTCCAAATATAAACTACACAGAATCATTCTGTGAAACTTGTTTCTGATCTGTGCATTCAGCTAACAGAGTTAAACCATACTTTTGATTGAGCAGATCTGAACACTCTTTCTGTAGAAAATGCAACTGTACATTTGGAGCGCTAAGAGAGTAGTAGTGGAAAAAGGAATATATTCAAATATAAACTACACAGAAGCATTCTGTGAAACTTCTTTCTGATCTGAGCATTGAGCTAACAGAGTTAAACCATACTCTTGATTGAGCAGTTTTGAAACACTCTGTCTGTAGAAAATGCAACTGGACATTCGTAGGGCTAAGTGGGTAATAGTGGAAAAAAGAATATATTCAAATATAAACTGCACAGAAGCATTGTATGAAACTTCTTTCTGTTCTGTGCATTCAACTAACAGAGTTGAACCTTACTTTTGATTGAGCCTTTCTGAAACACTCTTTCAGTAGAAACTGCAATTGGACATTCTGACCGCTAAGAGGCCTCTATAGGGAAAAATAATATCTTCAAATAAAAACTACACAGAAGCATTGTGTGAAACTTATTTCTGATATGTTCATTAAGCTAACAGAGTTAAACCATACTTTTGATTGCGCAGTGCAGAACCCTCTTTCTGTAGAAAATGCAAGTGGACATTCGGAGCGCTAAGAGGGTAATAGTGGAAAAAGGAATATATTCAAATATAAACTACACAGTAGCATTCTGTGAAAATTCTTTCTGTTCTGTGCATTCAACTAACAGAGTTGAACCTTACTTTTGATTGAGCCGTTCTGAAACACTCTTTCTGTAGAAACTGCAATTGGACATGCTAAGCGCTAAGAGGCCTACATTGGGAAAAAGAATCTCTTCAAATAAAAACTACACAGATGCATTCTGTGAAACTTATCGCTGATCTGTAAATTCAGTTAACAGAGATAAAACATATTTTTGATTGAGCAGTTATGAAACACTCTTTTTGTAGAAAAGGCAAGTCGAGATTCCGCACGCTAAGAGGGTAATAGTGGAAAAAGGAATGTCTTCAAATATAAACTACACAGAATCATTCGGTGAAACTTCTTTCTGATCTGTGCATTCAGCTAACAGAGTTAAACCATACTTTTGATTGAGCAGATCTGAACACTCTTTCTGTAGAAAATGCAACTGGACATTTGGAGCGCTAAGAGCGTAGTAGTGGAAAAAGGAATATATTCAAATATAAACTACACAGAAGCATTCTGTGAAACTTCTTTCTGATCTGAGCATTCAGCTAACAGAGTTAAACCATACTTTTGATTGAGCAGTTTTGAAACTCTCTGTCTGTAGAAAATGCAACTGGACATTCGTAGCGCTAAGTGGGTAATAGTGGAAAAAAGAATATGTTCAAATATAAACTATACAGAAGCATTGTATGAAACTTCTTTCTGTTCTGTGCATTCAACTAACAGAGTTGAACCTTACTTTTGATTGAGCCTTTCTGAAACACTCTTTCTGTAGACACTGCAATTGGACATTCTGAGCGCTAAGAGGCCTCTATTGGGAAAAATAATATCTTCAAATAAAAACTACACAGAAGCATTGTGTGAAACTTATTTCTGATATGTTCATTAAGCTAACAGAGTTAAACCATACTTTTGATTGCGCAGTTCTGAACACTCTTTCTGTAGAAAATGCAAGTGGACATTCGGAGCGCTAAGAGGGTAATAGTGGAAAAAGGAATATATTCAAATATAAACTACACAGTAGCATTCTGGGAAAATTCTTTCTGTTCTGTGCATTCAACTAACATAGTTGAACCTTACTTTTGATTGAGCCGTTCTGAAACACTCTTTCTGTAGAAACTGCAATTGGACATGCTAAGCGCTAAGAGGCCTATATTGGGAAAAAGAATCTCTTCAAATAAAAACTACACAGATGCATTCTGTGAAACTGATTTCTGATCTGTAAATTCAGTTAACAGAGATAAAACATATTTTTGATTGTGCAGTTATGAAACACTCTTTTTGTAGAAAATGCAAGTGGAGATTCGGAGCGCTATGAGGGTAATAGTGGAAAAAGGAATGTCTTCAAATATAAACTACACAGAATCATTCGGTGAAACTTCTTTCTGATCTGTGCATTCAGCTAACAGAGTTAAACCATACTTTTGATTGAGCAGATCTGAACACTCTTTCTGTAGAAAATGCAACTGGACATTTGGAGCGCTAAGAGCGTAGTAGTGGAAAAAGGAATATATTCAAATATAAACTACACAGAAGCATTCTGTGAAACTTCTTTCTGTTCTGAGCATTGAGCTAACAGAGTTAAACCATACTTTTGATTGAGTAGTTTTGAAACACTCTGTCTGTAGAAAATGCAACTGGACATTCGTAGCGCTAAGTGGGTAATAGTGGAAAAAAGAATATGTTCAAATATAAACTACACAGAAGCATTGTATGAAACTTCTTTCTGTTCTGTGCATTCAACTAACAGAGTTGAACCTTACTTTTGATTGAGCCTTTCTGAAACACTCTTTCTGTAGAAACTGCAATTGGACATTCTGAGCGCTAAGAGGCCTCTATAGGGAAAAATAATATCTTCAAATAAAAACTACACAGAAGCATTGTGTGAAACTTATTTCTGATATATTCATTAAGCTAACAGAGTTAAACCATACGTTTGATTGCGCAGTGCTGAACCCTCTTTCTGTAGAAAATGCAAGTGGACATTCGGAGCGCTAAGAGGGTAATAGTGGAAAAAGGAATATATTCAAATATAAACTACACAGAAGCATTCTGTGAAACTTCTTTCTGATCTGAGCATTCAGCTAACAGAGTTAAACTATACTTTTGATTGAGCAGTTTTGAAACACTCTGTCTGTAGAAAATGCAACTGGACATTCGTAGCGCTAAGTGGGTAATAGTGGAAAAAAGAATATGTTCAAATATAAACTACACAGAAGCATTGTATGAAACTTCTTTCTGTTCTGTGCATTCAACTAAAAGAGTTGAACCTTACTTTTGATTGAGCCTTTCTGAAACACTCTTTCTGTAGAAACTGCAATTGGACATTATGAGCGCTAAGAGACCTCTATTGGGAAAAATAATATCTTCAAATAAAAACTACACAGAAGCATTGTGTGAAACTTATTTCTGATATGTTCATTAAGCTAACAGAGTTAAACCATACTTTTGATTGCGCAGTTCTGAACACTCTTTCTGTAGAAAATGCAAGTGGACATTCGGAGCGCTAAGAGGGTAATAGTGGAAAAAGGAATATATTCAAATATAAACTACACAGTAGCATTCTGTGAAAATTGTTTCTGTTCTGTGCATTCAACTAACAGAGTTGAACCTTACTTTTGATTGAGCCGTTCTGAAACACTCTTTCTGTAGAAACTGCAATTGGACATGCTAAGCGCTAAGAGGCCTACATTGGGAAAAAGAATCTCTTCAAATAAAAACTACACAGATGCATTCTGTGAAACTTATCTCTGATCTGTAAATTCAGTTAACAGAGATAAAACATATTTTTGATTGAGCAGTTATGAAACACTCTTTTTGTAGAAAAGGCAAGTGGAGATTCCGAGCGCTAAGAGGGTAATAGTGGAAAAAGGAATGTCTTCAAATATAAACTACACAGAATCATTCGGTGAAACTTCTTTCTGTTCTGTGCATTCAACTAACAGAGTTGAACCTTACTTTTGATTGAGCCTTTCTGAAACACTCTTTCTGTAGAAACTGCAATTGGACATTCTGAGCGCTAAGAGGCCTCTATAGGGAAAAATAATATCTTCAAATAAAAACTACACAGAAGCATTGTGTGAAACTTATTTCTGATATGTTCATTAAGCTAACAGAGTTAAACCATACGTTTGATTGCGCAGTGCTGAACCCTCTTTCTGTAGAAAATGCAAGTGGACATTCGGAGCGCTAAGAGGGTAATAGTGGAAAAAGGAATGTCTTCAAATATAAACTACACAGAATCATTCGGTGAAACTTCTTTCTGATCTGTTTGTTCAACTAAAAGAGTTGAACCTTAGTTTTGATTGAGCCGTTCTGAAACACTCTTTCTGTAGAAAATGCAAGTGGAGATTCGGAGCGCTAAGAGGGTAATAGTGGAAAAAGGAATGTCTCCAAATATAAACTACACAGAATCATTCTGTGAAACTTGTTTCTGATCTGTGCATTCAGCTAACAGAGTTAAACCATACTTTTGATTGAGCAGATCTGAACACTCTTTCTGTAGAAAATGCAACTGTACATTTGGAGCGCTAAGAGAGTAGTAGTGGAAAAAGTAATATATTCAAATATAAACTACACAGAAGCATTCTGTGAAACTTCTTTCTGATCTGAGCATTCAGCTAACAGAGTTAAACCATACTTTTGATTGAGCAGTTTTGAAACACTCTGTCTGTAGAAAATGCAACTGGACATTCGTAGCGCTAAGTGGGTAATAGTGGAAAAAAGAATATGTTCAAATATAAACTACACAGAAGCATTGTATGAAACTTCTTTCTGTTCTGTGCATTCAACTAACAGAGTTGAACCTTACTTTTGATTGAGCCGTTCTGAAACACTCTTTCTGTAGAAACTGCAATTGGACATTCTGAGCGCTAAGAGGCCTATATTGGGAAAAAGAATGTCTACAAATAAAAACTACACAGAAGAATTGTGTGAAACTTCTTTCTGTTCTGTTTGTTCAACTAAAAGAGTTGAACCTTAGTTTTGATTGAGCCGTTCTGAAACACTCTTTCTGTAGAAAATGCAAGTGGAGATTCGGAGCGCTAAGAGGGTAATAGTGGAAAAAGGAATGTCTCCAAATATAAACTACACAGAATCATTCTGTGAAACTTGTTTCTGATCTGTGCATTCAGCTAACAGAGTTAAACCATACTTTTGATTGAGCAGATCTGAACACTCTTTCTGTAGAAAATGCAACTGTACATTTGGAGCGCTAAGAGAGTAGTAGTGGAAAAAGGAATATATTCAAATATAAACTACACAGAAGCATTCTGTGAAACTTCTTTCTGATCTGAGCATTCAGCTAACAGAGTTAAACCATACTTTTGATTGAGCAGTTTTGAAACACTCTGTCTGTAGAAAATGCAACTGGACATTCGTAGCGCTAAGTGGGTAATAGTGGAAAAAAGAATATGTTCAAATATAAACTACACAGAAGCATTGTATGAAACTTCTTTCTGTTCTGTGCATTCAAATAACAGAGTTGAACCTTACTTTTGATTGAGCCGTTCTGAAACACTCTTTCTGTAGAAACTGCAATTGGACATTCTGAGCACTAAGAGGCCTATATTGGGAAAAATAATATCTTCAAATAAAAACTACACAGAAGCATTGTGTGAAACTTATTTCTGATATGTTCATTAAGCTAACAGAGTTAAACCATACTTTTGATTGCGCAGTTCTGAACCCTCTTTCTGTAGAAAATGCAAGTGGACATTCGGAGCGCTAAGAGGTTAATAGTGGAAAAAGGAATATATTCAAATATAAACTACACAGTAGCATTCTGTGAAAATTCTTTCTGTTCTGTGCATTCAACTAACAGAGTTGAACCTTACTTTTGATTGAGCCGTTCTGAAACACTCTTTCTGTAGAAACTGCAATTGGACATGCTAAGCGCTAAGAGGCCTACATTGGGAAAAAGAATATCTTCAAATAAAAACTACACAGATGCATTCTGTGAAACATATTTCTGATCTGTAAATTCAGTTAACAGAGATAAAACCTATTTTTGATTGAGCAGTTATGAAACACTCTTTTTGTAGAAAATGCAAGTGGAGATTCGGAGCGCTAAGAGGGTAATAGTGGAAAAAGGAATGTCTTCAAATAGAAACTACACAGAATCATTCGGTGAAACTTCTTTCTGATCTGTGCATTCAGCTAACAGAGTTAAACCATACTTTTGATTGAGCAGATCTGAACACTCTTTCTGTAGAAAATGCAACTGGACATTTGGAGCGCTAAGAGCGTAGTAGTGGAAAAAGGAATATATTCAAAGATAAACTACACAGAAGCATTCTGTGAAACTTCTTTCGGATCTCAGCATTCAGCTAACAGAGTTAAACCATACTTTTGATTGAGCAGTTTTGAAACACTCTGTCTGTAGAAAATGCAACTGGACATTCGTAGCGCTAAGTGGGTAAAAGTGGAAAAAAGAATATGTTCAAATATAAACTACACAGAAGCATTCTATGAAACTTCTTTCTGTTCTGTGCATTCAACTAACAGAGTTGAACCTTAATTTTGATTGAGCCGTTCTGAAACACTCTTTCTGTAGAAACTGCAATTGGACCTTCTGAGCACTAAGAGGCCTATATTGGGAAAAATAATATCTTCAAATAAAAACTACACAGAAGCATTTTGTGAAACTTATTTCTGATATGTTCATTAAGCTAACAGAGTTAAACCGTACTTTTGATTGCGCAGTTCTGAACACTCTTTCTGTAGAAAATGCAAGTGGACATTCGGAGCGCTAACAGGGTAATAGTGGAAATAGGAATATATTCAAATATAAACTACACAGTAGCATTCTGTGAAAATTCTTTCTGTTCTGTGCATTCAACTAACAGATTTGAACCTTACTTTTGATTGAGCCGTTCTGAAACACTCTTTCTGTAGAAACTGCAATTGGACATGCTAAGCGCTAAGAGGCCTACATTGGGAAAAAGAATCTCTTCAAATAAAAACTACACAGAAGCATTGTGTGAAACTTATTTCTGATATGTTCATTAAGCTAACAGAGTTAAACCGTACTTTTGATTGCGCAGTTCTGAACACTCTTTCTGTACAAACTGCAATTGGACATTCTGAGCGCTAAGAGGCCTATATGGGGAAAAATAATATCTTCAAATAAAAACTACACAGAAGAATTTTGTGAATCTTATTTCTGATATGTTCATTAAGCTAACAGATTTAAACCATACTTTTGATTGCGCAGTTCTGAACACTCTTTCTGTAGAAAATGCAAGTGGACATTCGGAGCGCTAAGAGGGTAATAGTGGAAAAAGGAATATATTCAAATATAAACTACACAGTAGCATTCTGTGAAAATTCTTTCTTTTCTGTGCATTCAACTAACAGAGTTGAACCTTACTTTTGATTGAGCCGTTCTGAAACACTCTTTCTGTAGAAACTGCAATTGGACATGCTAAGCGCTAAGAGGCCTACATTGGGAAAAAAATATCTTCAAATAAAAACTACACAGATGCATTCTGTGAAACTTATTTCTGATCTTTAAATTCAGTTAACAGAGATAAAACATATTTTTGATTGAGCAGTTATGAAACACTCTTTTTGTAGAAAATGCAAGTTGAGATTCGGAGCGCTAAGCGGGTAATAGCGGAAAAAGGAATGTCTTCAAATATAAACTAAACAGAATCATTCGGTGAAACTTCTTTCTGATCTGTGCATTCAGCTAACAGAGTTAAACCATACTTTTGATTGAGCAGATCTGAACACTCTTTCTGTAGAAAATGCAACTGGACATTTGGAGCGCTAAGAGCGTAGTAGTGGAAAAAGGAATATATTCAAATATAAACTACACAGAAGCATTCTGTGAAACTTCTTTCTGATCTGAGCATTCAGCTAACAGAGTTAAACCATACTTTTGATTGAGCAGTTTTGAAACACTCTGTCTGTAGAAAATGCAACTGGACATTCGTAGCGCTAAGTGGGTAAAAGTGGAAAAAAGAATATGTTCAAATATAAACTACACAGAAGCATTGTATGAAATTTCTTTCCGTTCTGTGCATTCAACTAACAGAGTTGAACCTTACTTTTGATTGAACCGTTCTGAAACACTCTTTCTGTAGAAACTGCAATTGGACATTCTGAGCGCTAAGAGGCCTATATTGGGAAAAAGAATGTCTACAAATAAAAACTACACAGAAGAATTGTGTGAAACTTCTTTCTGTTCTGTTTGTTCAACTAAAAGAGTTGAACCTTAATTTTGATTGAGCCGTTCTGAAACACTCTTTCTGTAGAAAATGCAAGTGGAGATTCGGAGCGCTAAGAGGGTAATAGTGGAGAAAGGAATATCTCCAAATATAAACTACACAGAATCATTCTGTGAAATTTCTTTCTGATCTGTGCATTCAGCTAACAGAGTTAAACCATACTTTTGATTGAGCAGATCTGAACACTCTTTCTGTAGAAAATGCAACTGGACTTTTGGAGCGCTAAGAGAGTAGTAGTGGAAAAAGGAATATATTCAAATATAAACTACACAGAAGCATTCTGTGAAACTTCTTTCTGATCTGACCATTCAGCTAACAGAGTTAAACCATACTTTTGATTGAGCAGTTTTGAAACACTCTGTCTGTAGAAAATGCAACTGGACATTCGTAGCGCTAAGTGGGTAATAGTGGAAAAAAGAATATGTTCAAATATAAACTACACAGAAGCATTGTATGAAACTTCTTTCTGTTCTGTGCATTCAACTAACAGAGTTGAACCTTACTTTTGATTGAGCCTTTCTGAAAATCTCTTTCTGTAGAAACTGCAATTGGACATTCTGAGCGCTAAGAGGCCTATATTGGGAAAAATAATATCTTCAAATAAAAACTACACAGAAGCATTGTGTGAAACTTATTTCTGATATGTTCATTAAGCTAACAGAGTTAAACCATACATTTGATTGCGCAGTTCTGAACACTCTTTCTGTAGAAAATGCAAGTGGACATTCGGAGCGCTAAGAGGGTAATAGTGGAAAAAGGAATATATTCAAATATAAACTACACAGTAGCATTCTGTGAAAATTCTTTCTGTTCTGTGCATTCAACTAACAGAGTTGAGCCTTACTTTTGATTGAGCCGTTCTGAAACCCTCTTTCTGTAGAAACTGCAATTGGACATGCTAAGCGCTAAGAGGCCTACATTGGGAAAAAGAATATCTTCAAATAAAAACTACACAGATGCATTCTGTGAAACTTATTTCTGATCTGTAAATTCAGTTAACAGAGATAAAACATATTTTTGATTGAGCAGTTATGAAACACTCTTTTTGTAGAAAATGCAAGTTGAGATTCGGAGCGCTAAGAGGGTAATAGTGGAAAAAGGAATGTCTTCAAATATAAACTACACAGAATCATTCGGTGAAACTTCTTTCTGATCTGTGCATTCAGCTAACAGAGTTAAACCATACTTCTGATTGAGCAGATCTGAACACTCTTTCTGTAGAAAATGCAACTGGACATTTGGAGCGCTAAGAGCGTAGTAGTGGAAAAAGGAATATATTCAAATATAAACTACACAGAAGCATTCTGTGAAACTTCTTTCTGATCTGAGCATTCAGCTAACAGAGTTAAACCATACTTTTGATTGAGCAGTTTTGAAACACTCTGTCTGTAGAAAATGCAACTGGACATTCGTAGCGCTAAGTGGGTAATAGTGGAAAAAAGAATATGTTCAAATATAAACTACACAGAAGCATTGTATGAAACTTCTTTCTGTTCTGTGCATTCAACTAACAGAGTTGAACCTTAATTTTGATTGAGCCGTTCTGAAACACTCTTTCTGTAGAAACTGCAATTGGACCTTCTGAGCACTAAGAGGCCTATATTGGGAAAAATAATATCTTCAAATAAAAACTACACAGAAGCATTGTGTGAAACTTATTTCTGATATGTTCATTAAGCTAACAGAGTTAAACCGTACTTTTGATTGCGCAGTTCTGAACACTCTTTCTGTAGAAAATGCAAGTGGACATTCGGAGCGCTAAGAGGGTAATAGTGGAAAAAGGAATATATTCAAATATAAACTACACAGTAGCATTCTGTGAAAATTCTTTCTGTTCTGTGCATTCAACTAACAGATTTGAACCTTACTTTTGATTGAGCCGTTCTGAAACACTCTTTCTGTAGAAACTGCAATTGGACATTCTGAGCGCTAAGAGGCCTATATTGGGAAAAAGAATGTCTACAAATAAAAACTACACAGAAGAATTGTGTGAAACTTCTTTCTGTTCTGTTTGTTCAACTAAAAGTGTTGAACCTTAGTTTTGATTGAGCCGTTCTGAAACACTCTTTCTGTAGAAACTGCAATTGGACATTCTGAGCGCTAAGAGGCCTATATGGGGAAAAATAATATCTTCAAATAAAAACTACACAGAAGAATTGTGTGAATCTTATTTCTGATATGTTCATTAAGCTAACAGAGTTAAACCATACTTTTGATTGCGCAGTTCTGAACACTCTTTCTGTAGAAAATGCAAGTGGACATTCGGAGCGCTAAGAGGTTAATAGTGGAAAAAGGAATATATTCAAATATAAACTACACAGTAGCATTCTGTGAAAATTCTTTCTTTTCTGTGCATTCAACTAACAGAGTTGAACCTTACTTTTGATTGAGCCGTTCTGAAACACTCTTTCTGTAGAAACTGCAATTGGACATGCTAAGCGCTAAGAGGCCTACATTGGTAAAAAAATATCTTCAAATAAAAACTACACAGATGCATTCTGTGAAACTTATTTCTGATCTTTAAATTCAGTTAACAGAGATAAAACATATTTTTGATTGAGCAGTTATGAAACACTCTTTTTGTAGAAAATGCAAGTTGAGATTCGGAGCGCTAAGCGGGTAATAGCGGAAAAAGGAATGTCTTCAAATATAAACTACACAGAATCATTCGGTGAAACTTCTTTCTGATCTGTGCATTCAGCTAACAGAGTTAAACCATACTTTTGATTGAGCAGATCTGAACACTCTTTCTGTAGAAAATGCAACTGGACATTTGGAGCGCTAAGAGCGTAGTAGTGGAAAAAGGAATATATTCAAATATAAACTACACAGAAGCATTCTGTGAAACTTCTTTCTGATCTGAGCATTCAGCTAACAGAGTTAAACCATACTTTTGATTGAGCAGTTTTGAAACACTCTGTCTGTAGAAAATGCAACTGGACATTCGTAGCGCTAAGTGGGTAAAAGTGGAAAAAAGAATATGTTCAAATATAAACTACACAGAAGCATTGTATGAAATTTCTTTCCGTTCTGTGCATTCAACTAACAGAGTTGAACCTTACTTTTGATTGAACCGTTCTGAAACACTCTTTCTGTAGAAACTGCAATTGGACATTCTGAGCGCTAAGAGGCCTATATTGGGAAAAAGAATGTCTACAAATAAAAACTACACAGAAGAATTGTGTGAAACTTCTTTCTGTTCTGTTTGTTCAACTAAAAGAGTTGAACCTTAATTTTGATTGAGCCGTTCTGAAACACTCTTTCTGTAGAAAATGCATGTGGAGATTCGGAGCGCTAAGAGGGTAATAGTGGAGAAAGGAATATCTCCAAATATAAACTACACAGAATCATTCTGTGAAATTTCTTTCTGATCTGTGCATTCAGCTAACAGAGTTAAACCATACTTTTGATTGAGCAGATCTGAACACTCTTTCTGTAGAAAATGCAACTGGACTTTTGGAGCGCTAAGAGAGTAGTAGTGGAAAAAGGAATATATTCAAATATAAACTACACAGAAGCATTCTGTGAAACTTCTTTCTGATCTGACCATTCAGCTAACAGAGTTAAACCATACTTTTGATTGAGCAGTTTTGAAACACTCTGTCTGTAGAAAATGCAACTGGACATTCGTAGCGCTAAGTGGGTAATAGTGGAAAAAAGAATATGTTCAAATATAAACTACACAGAAGCATTGTATGAAACTTCTTTCTGTTCTGTGCATTCAACTAACAGAGTTGAACCTTACTTTTGATTGAGCCTTTCTGAAAATCTCTTTCTGTAGAAACTGCAATTGGACATTCTGAGCGCTAAGAGGCCTATATTGGGAAAAATAATATCTTCAAATAAAAACTACACAGAAGCATTGTGTGAAACTTATTTCTGATATGTTCATTAAGCTAACAGAGTTAAACCATACATTTGATTGCGCAGTTCTGAACACTCTTTCTGTAGAAAATTCAAGTGGACATTCGGAGCGCTAAGAGGGTAATAGTGGAAAAAGGAATATATTCAAATATAAACTACACAGTAGCATTCTGTGAAAATTCTTTCTGTTCTGTGCATTCAACTAACAGAGTTGAGCCTTACTTTTGATTGAGCCGTTCTGAAACCCTCTTTCTGTAGAAACTGCAATTGGACATGCTAAGCGCTAAGAGGCCTACATTGGGAAAAAGAATATCTTCAAATAAAAACTACACAGATGCATTCTGTGAAACTTATTTCTGATCTGTAAATTCAGTTAACAGAGATAAAACATATTTTTGATTGAGCAGTTATGAAACACTCTTTTTGTAGAAAATGCAAGTGGAGATTCGGAGCGCTAAGAGGGTAATAGTGGAAAAAGGAATGTCTTCAAATATAAACTACACAGAATCATTCGGTGAAACTTCTTTCTGATCTGTGCATTCAGCTAACAGAGTTAAACCATACTTCTGATTGAGCAGATCTGAACACTCTTTCTGTAGAAAATGCAACTGGACATTTGGAGCGCTAAGAGCGTAGTAGTGGAAAAAGGAATATATTCAAATATAAACTACACAGAAGCATTCTGTGAAACTTCTTTCTGATCTGAGCATTCAGCTAACAGAGTTAAACCATACTTTTGATTGAGCAGTTTTGAAACACTCTGTCTGTAGAAAATGCAACTGGACATTCGTAGCGCTAAGTGGGTAATAGTGGAAAAAAGAATATGTTCAAATATAAACTACACAGAAGCATTGTATGAAACTTCTTTCTGTTCTGTGCATTCAACTAACAGAGTTGAACCTTAATTTTGATTGAGCCGTTCTGAAACACTCTTTCTGTAGAAACTGCAATTGGACCTTCTGAGCACTAAGAGGCCTATATTGGGAAAAATAATATCTTCAAATAAAAACTACACAGAAGCATTGTGTGAAACTTATTTCTGATATGTTCATTAAGCTAACAGAGTTAAACCGTACTTTTGATTGCGCAGTTCTGAACACTCTTTCTGTAGAAAATGCAAGTGGACATTCGGAGCGCTAAGAGGGTAATAGTGGAAAAAGGAATATATTCAAATATAAACTACACAGTAGCATTCTGTGAAAATTCTTTCTGTTCTGTGCATTCAACTAACAGATTTGAACCTTACTTTTGATTGAGCCGTTCTGAAACACTCTTTCTGTAGAAACTGCAATTGGACATTCTGAGCGCTAAGAGGCCTATATTGGGAAAAAGAATGTCTACAAATAAAAACTACACAGAAGAATTGTGTGAAACTTCTTTCTGTTCTGTTTGTTCAACTAAAAGTGTTGAACCTTAGTTTTGATTGAGCCGTTCTGAAACACTCTTTCTGTAGAAACTGCAATTGGACATTCTGAGCGCTAAGAGGCCTATATGGGGAAATATAATATCTTCAAATAAAAACTACACAGAAGAATTGTGTGAATCTTATTTCTGATATGTTCATTAAGCTAACAGAGTTAAACCATACTTTTGATTGCGCAGTTCTGAACACTCTTTCTGTAGAAAATGCAAGTGGACATTCGGAGCGCTAAGAGGTTAATAGTGGAAAAAGGAATATATTCAAATATAAACTACACAGTAGCATTCTGTGAAAATTCTTTCTTTTCTGTGCATTCAACTAACAGAGTTGAACCTTACTTTTGATTGAGCCGTTCTGAAACACTCTTTCTGTAGAAACTGCAATTGGACATGCTAAGCGCTAAGAGGCCTACATTGGGAAAAAGAATCTCTTCAAATAAAAACTACACAGATGCATTCTGTGAAACTTATTTCTGATCTGTAAATTCAGTTAACAGAGATAAAATATATTTTTGATTGAGCAGTTATAAAACACTCTTTTTGTAGAAAATGCAAGTGGAGATTCCGAGCGCTAAGAGGGTAATAGTGGAAAATGGAATGTCTTCAAATATATACTACACAGAATCATTCGGTGAAACTTCTTTCTGATCTGTGCATTCAGCTAACAGAGTTAAACCATACTTTTGATTGAGCAGATCTGAACACTCTTTCTATAGAAAATGCAACTGGACATTTGGAGCGCTAAGAGAGTAGTAGTGGAAAAAGTAAAATATTCAAATATAAACTACACAGAAGCATTCTGTGAAACTTCTTTCTGATCTGAGCATTCAGCTAACAGAGTTAAACCATACTTTTGATTGAGCAGTTTTGAAACACTCTGTCTGTAGAAAATGCAACTGGACATTCGTAGCGCTAAGTGGGTAATAGTGGAAAAAAGAATATGTTCAAATATAAACTACACAGAAGCATTGTATGAAACTTCTTTCTGTTCTGTGCATTCAACTAACAGAGTTGAACCTTACTTTTGATTGAGCCGTTCTGAAACACTCTTTCTGTAGAAACTGCAATTGGACATTCTGAGCGCTAAGAGGCCTATATTGGGAAAAAGAATGTCTACAAATAAAAACTACACAGAAGAATTGTGTGAAACTTCTTTCTGTTCTGTTTGTTCAACTAAAAGAGTTGAACCTTAGTTTTGATTGAGCCGTTCTGATACACTCTTTCTGTAGAAAATGCAAGTGGAGATTCGGAGCGCTAAGAGGGTAATAGTGGAAAAAGGAATGTCTCCAAATATAAACTACACAGAATCATTCTGTGAAACTTGTTTCTGATCTGTGCATTCAGCTAACAGAGTTAAACCATACTTTTGATTGAGCAGATCTGAACACTCTTTCTGTAGAAAATGCAACTGTACATTTGGAGCGCTAAGAGAGTAGTAGTGGAAAAAGGAATATATTCAAATATAAACTACACAGAAGCATTCTGTGAAACTTCTTTCTGATCTGAGCATTGAGCTAACAGAGTTAAACCATACTCTTGATTGAGCAGTTTTGAAACACTCTGTCTGTAGAAAATGCAACTGGACATTCGTAGGGCTAAGTGGGTAATAGTGGAAAAAAGAATATATTCAAATATAAACTGCACAGAAGCATTGTATGAAACTTCTTTCTGTTCTGTGCATTCAACTAACAGAGTTGAACCTTACTTTTGATTGAGCCTTTCTGAAACACTCTTTCAGTAGAAACTGCAATTGGACATTCTGACCGCTAAGAGGCCTCTATAGGGAAAAATAATATCTTCAAATAAAAACTACACAGAAGCATTGTGTGAAACTTATTTCTGATATGTTCATTAAGCTAACAGAGTTAAACCATACTTTTGATTGCGCAGTGCAGAACCCTCTTTCTGTAGAAAATGCAAGTGGACATTCGGAGCGCTAAGAGGGTAATAGTGGAAAAAGGAATATATTCAAATATAAACTACACAGTAGCATTCTGTGAAAATTCTTTCTGTTCTGTGCATTCAACTAACAGAGTTGAACCTTACTTTTGATTGAGCCGTTCTGAAACACTCTTTCTGTAGAAACTGCAATTGGACATGCTAAGCGCTAAGAGGCCTACATTGGGAAAAAGAATCTCTTCAAATAAAAACTACACAGATGCATTCTGTGAAACTTATCGCTGATCTGTAAATTCAGTTAACAGAGATAAAACATATTTTTGATTGAGCAGTTATGAAACACTCTTTTTGTAGAAAAGGCAAGTCGAGATTCCGCACGCTAAGAGGGTAATAGTGGAAAAAGGAATGTCTTCAAATATAAACTACACAGAATCATTCGGTGAAACTTCTTTCTGATCTGTGCATTCAGCTAACAGAGTTAAACCATACTTTTGATTGAGCAGATCTGAACACTCTTTCTGTAGAAAATGCAACTGGACATTTGGAGCGCTAAGAGCGTAGTAGTGGAAAAAGTAATATATTCAAATATAAACTACACAGAAGCATTCTGTGAAACTTCTTTCTGATCTGAGCATTCAGCTAACAGAGTTAAACCATACTTTTGATTGAGCAGTTTTGAAACTCTCTGTCTGTAGAAAATGCAACTGGACATTCGTAGCGCTAAGTGGGTAATAGTGGAAAAAAGAATATGTTCAAATATAAACTATACAGAAGCATTGTATGAAACTTCTTTCTGTTCTGTGCATTCAACTAACAGAGTTGAACCTTACTTTTGATTGAGCCTTTCTGAAACACTCTTTCTGTAGACACTGCAATTGGACATTCTGAGCGCTAAGAGGCCTCTATTGGGAAAAATAATATCTTCAAATAAAAACTACACAGAAGCATTGTGTGAAACTTATTTCTGATATGTTCATTAAGCTAACAGAGTTAAACCATACTTTTGATTGCGCAGTTCTGAACACTCTTTCTGTAGAAAATGCAAGTGGACATTCGGAGCGCTAAGAGGGTAATAGTGGAAAAAGGAATATATTCAAATATAAACTACACAGTAGCATTCTGGGAAAATTCTTTCTGTTCTGTGCATTCAACTAACAGAGTTGAACCTTACTTTTGATTGAGCCGTTCTGAAACACTCTTTCTGTAGAAACTGCAATTGGACATGCTAAGCGCTAAGAGGCCTATATTGGGAAAAAGAATCTCTTCAAATAAAAACTACACAGATGCATTCTGTGAAACTGATTTCTGATCTGTAAATTCAGTTAACAGAGATAAAACATATTTTTGATTGTGCAGTTATGAAACACTCTTTTTGTAGAAAATGCAAGTGGAGATTCGGAGCGCTATGAGGGTAATAGTGGAAAAAGGAATGTCTTCAAATATAAACTACACAGAATCATTCGGTGAAACTTCTTTCTGATCCGCGCATTCAGCTAACAGAGTTAAACCATACTTTTGATTGAGCAGATCTGAACACTCTTTCTGTAGAAAATGCAACTGGACATTTGGAGCGCTAAGAGCGTAGTAGTGGAAAAAGGAATATATTCAAATATAAACTAAACAGAAGCATTCTGTGAAACTTCTTTCTGTTCTGAGCATTGAGCTAACAGAGTTAAACCATACTTTTGATTGAGTAGTTTTGAAACACTCTGTCTGTAGAAAATGCAACTGGACATTCGTAGCGCTAAGTGGGTAATAGTGGAAAAAAGAATATGTTCAAATATAAACTACACAGAAGAATTGTATGAAACTTCTTTCTGTTCTGTGCATTCAACTAACAGAGTTGAACCTTACTTTTGATTGAGCCTTTCTGAAACACTCTTTCTGTAGAAACTGCAATTGGACATTCTGAGCGCTAAGAGGCCTCTATAGGGAAAAATAATATCTTCAAATAAAAACTACACAGAAGCATTGTGTGAAACTTATTTCTGATATATTCATTAAGCTAACAGAGTTAAACCATACGTTTGATTGCGCAGTGCTGAACCCTCTTTCTGTAGAAAATGCAAGTGGACATTCGGAGCGCTAAGAGGGTAATAGTGGAAAAAGGAATATATTCAAATATAAACTACACAGAAGCATTCTGTGAAACTTCTTTCTGATCTGAGCATTCAGCTAACAGAGTTAAACTATACTTTTGATTGAGCAGTTTTGAAACACTCTGTCTGTAGAAAATGCAACTGGACATTCGTAGCGCTAAGTGGGTAATAGTGGAAAAAAGAATATGTTCAAATATAAACTACACAGAAGCATTGTATGAAACTTCTTTCTGTTATGTGCATTCAACTAACAGAGTTGAACCTTACTTTTGATTGAGCCGTTCTGAAACACTCTTTCTGTAGAAACTGCAATTGGACATTCTGAGCGCTAGGAGGCCTATATTGGGAAAAAGAATGTCTACAAATAAAAACTACACAGAAGAATTGTTCGAAACTTCTTTCTGTTCAGTTTGTTCAACTAAAAGAGTTGAACTTTAGTTTTGATTGAGCCGTTCTGAAACACTCTTTCTGTAGAAAATGCAAGTGGAGATTCGGAGCACTTAGAGGGTAATAGTGGAAAAAGGAATGTCTCCAAATATAAACTACACAGAATCATTCTGTGAAACTTCTTTCTGATCTGTGCATTCAGCTAACAGACTTAAACCATCCTTTTGATTGAGCAGATCTGAACACTCTTTCTGTAGAAAATGCAACTGGACATTTGGAGCGCTAAGAGAGTAGTAGTGGAAAAAGGAATATATTCAAATATAAACTACACAGAAGCATTCTGTGAAACGTCTCTCTGATCTGAGCATTCAGCTAACAGAGTTAAACCATACTTTTGATTGAGCAGTTTTGAAACACTCTGTCTGTAGAAAATGCAACTGGACATTCGTAGCGCTAAGTGGGTAATAGTGGAAAAAATAATATTTTCAAATATAAACTACACAGAAGCATTGTATGAAACTCCTTTCTGTTCTGTGCATTCAACTAACAGAGTTGAACCTTACTTTTGATTGAGCCTTTCTGAAACACTCTTTCTGTAGAAACTGCAATTGGACATTCTGAGCGCTAAGAGGCCTCTACTGGGAAAAATAATATCTTCAAATAAAAACTACACAAAAGCATTGTGTGAAACTTATTTCTGATATGTTCATTAAGCTAACAGATTTAAACCATACTTTTGATTGCGCAGTTCTGAACACTCTTTCTGTAGAAAATGCAAGTGGACATTCGGAGCGCTAGGAGGGTAATAGTGGAAATAGGAATATATTCAAATATAAACTACACAGTAGCATTCTGTGAAAATTCTTTCTGTTCTGTGCATTCAACTAACAGATTTGAACCTTACTTTTGATTGAGCCGTTCTGAAACACTCTTTCTGTAGAAACTGCAATTGGACATGCTAAGCGCTAAGAGGCCTACATTGGGAAAAAGAATATCTTCAAATGAAAACTACACAGATGCATTCTGTGAAACTTATTTCTGATCTGTAAATTCAGTTAACAGAGACAAAACATATTTTTGATTGAGCAGTTATGAAACACTCTTTTTGTAGAAAATGCAAGTGGAGATTCGGAGCGCTAAGAGGGTAATAGTGGAAAAAGGAATGTCTTCAAATATAAACTACACAGAATCATTCGGTGAAACTTCTTTCTGATCTGTGCATTCAGCTAACAGAGTTAAACCATACTTTTGATTGAGCAGATCTGAACACTCTTTCTGTAGAAAATGCAACTGGACATTTGGAGCGCTAAGAGCGTAGTAGTGGAAAAAGGAATATATTCAAATATAAACTACACAGAAGCATTCTGTGAAACTTCTTTCTGATCTGAGCATTCAGCTAACAGAGTTAAACCATACTTTTGATTGAGCAGTTTTGAAACACTCTGTCTGTAGAAAATGCAACTGGACATTCGTAGCGCTAAGTGGGTAATAGTGGAAAAAAGAATATATTCAAATATAAACTACACAGAAGCATTGTATGAAATTTCTTTCTGTTCTGTGCATTCAACTAACAGAGTTGAACCTTACTTTTGATTGAGCCGTTCTGAAACACTCTTTCTGTAGAAACTGCAATTGGACATTCTGAGCGCTAAGAGGCCTATATTGGGAAAAAGAATGTCTACAAATAAAAACTACACAGAATAATTGTGTGAAACTTCTTTCTGTTCTGTTTGTTCAACTAAAAGTGTTGAACCTTAGTTTTGCTTGAGCCGTTCTGAAACACTCTTTCTGTAGAAAATGCAAGTGGAGATTCGGAGCGCTAAGAGGGTAATAGTGGAAAAAGGAATGTCTCCAAATATAAACTACACAGAATCATTCTGTGAAACTTCATTCTGATCTGTGCATTCAGCTAAAAGAGTTAAACCATACTTTTGATTGAGCAGATCTGAACACTCTTTCTGTAGAAAATGCAACTGGACATTTGGAGCGCAAAGAGAGTAGTAGTGGAAAAAGGAATATATTCAAATATAAACTACACAGAAGCATTCTGTGAAACTTCTTTCTGATCTGAGCATTCAGCAAACAGAGTTAAACCATACTTTTGATTGAGCAGTTTTGAAACACTCTGTCTGTAGAAAATGCAACTGGACATTCGTAGCGCTAAGTGGGTAATAGTGGAAAAAATAATATGTTCAAATATAAACTACACAGAAGCATTGTATGAAACTTCTTTCTGTTTTGTGCATTCAACTAACAGAGTTGAACCTTACTTTTGATTGAGCCTTTCTGAAACACTCTTTCTGTAGAAACTGCAATTGGACATTCTGAGCGCTAAGAGGCCTATATGGGGAAAAATAATATCTTCAAATAAAAACTACACAGAAGAATTTTGTGAATCTTATTTCTGATATGTTCATTAAGCTAACAGAGTTAAACCATACTTTTGATTGCGCAGTTCTGAACACTCTTTCTGTAGAAAATGCAAGTGGACATTCGGAGCGCTAAGAGGGTAATAGTGGAAAAAGGAATATATTCAAATATAAACTACACAGTAGCATTCTGTGAAAATTCTTTCTTTTCTGTGCATTCAACTAACAGAGTTGAACCTTACTTTTGATTGAGCCGTTCTGAAACACTCTTTCTGTAGAAACTGCAATTGGACATGCTAAGCGCTAAGAGGCCTACATTGGGAAAAAGAATCTCTTCAAATAAAAACTACACAGATGCATTCTGTGAAACTTATTTCTGATCTGTAAATTCAGTTAACAGAGATAAAATATATTTTTGATTGAGCTGTTATAAAACACTCTTTTTGTAGAAAATGCAAGTGGAGATTCCGAGCGCTAAGAGGGTAATAGTGGAAAAAGGAATGTCTTCAAATATATACTACACAGAATCATTCGGTGAAACTTCTTTCTGATCTGTGCATTCAGCTAACAGAGTTAAACCATACTTTTGATTGAGCAGATCTGAACACTCTTTCTGTAGAAAATGCAACTGGACATTTGGAGCGCTAAGAGAGTAGTAGTGGAAAAAGTAATATATTCAAACATAAACTACACAGAAGCATTCTGTGAAACTTCTTTCTGATCTGAGCATTCAGCTAACAGAGTTAAACCATACTTTTGATTGAGCAGTTTTGAAACACTCTGTCTGTAGAAAATGCAACTGGACATTCGTAGCGCTAAGTGGGTAATAGTGGAAAAAAGAATATGTTCAAATATAAACTACACAGAAGCATTGTATGAAACTTCTTTCTGTTCTGTGCATTCAACTAACAGAGTTGAACCTTACTTTTGATTGAGCCGTTCTGAAACACTCTTTCTGTAGAAACTGCAATTGGACATTCTGAGCGCTAAGAGGCCTATATTGGGAAAAAGAATGTCTACAAATAAAAACTACACAGAAGAATTGTGTGAAACTTCTTTCTGTTCTGTTTGTTCAACTAAAAGAGTTGAACCTTAGTTTTGATTGAGCCGTTCTGAAACACTCTTTCTGTAGAAAATGCAAGTGGAGATTCGGAGCGCTAAGAGGGTAATAGTGGAAAAAGGAATGTCTCCAAATATAAACTACACAGAATCATTCTGTGAAACTTGTTTCTGATCTGTGCATTCAGCTAACAGAGTTAAACCATACTTTTGATTGAGCAGATCTGAACACTCTTTCTGTAGAAAATGCAACTGTACATTTGGAGCGCTAAGAGAGTAGTAGTGGAAAAAGGAATATATTCAAATATAAACTACACAGAAGCATTCTGTGAAACTTCTTTCTGATCTGAGCATTCAGCTAACAGAGTTAAACCATACTTTTGATTGAGCAGTTTTGAAACACTCTGTCTGTAGAAAATGCAACTGGACATGCGTAGCGCTAAGTGGGTAATAGTGGAAAAAAGAATATGTTCAAATATAAACTACACAGAAGCATTGTATGAAACTTCTTTCTGTTCTGTGCATTCAACTAACAGAGTTGAACCTTACTTTTGATTGAGCCGTTCTGAAACACTCTTTCTGTAGAAACTGCAATTGGACATTCTGAGCGCTAAGAGGCCTATATTGGGAAAAAGAATGTCTACAAATAAAAACTACACAGAAGAATTGTGTGAAACTTCTTTCTGTTCTGTTTGTTCAACTAAAAGAGTTGAACCTTAGTTTTGATTGAGCCGTTCTGAAACACTCTTTCTGTAGAAAATGCAAGTGGAGATTCGGAGCGCTAAGAGGGTAATAGTGGAAAAAGGAATGTCTCCAAATATAAACTACACAGAATCATTCTGTGAAACTTGTTTCTGATCTGTGCATTCAGCTAACAGAGTTAAACCATACTTTTGATTGAGCAGATCTGAACACTCTTTCTGTAGAAAATGCAACTGTACATTTGGAGCGCTAAGAGAGTAGTAGTGGAAATAGGAATATATTCAAATATAAACTACACAGAAGCATTCTGTGAAACTTCTTTCTGATCTGAGCATTCAGCTAACAGAGTTAAACCATACTTTTGATTGAGCAGTTTTGAAACACTCTGTCTGTAGAAAATGCAACTGGACATTCGTACCGCTAAGTGGGTAATAGTGGAAAAAAGAATATGTTCAAATGTAAACTACACAGAAGCATTGTATGAAACTTCTTTCTGTTCTGTGCATTCAACTAACAGAGTTGAACCTTACTTTTGATTGAGCCGTTCTGAAACACTCTTTCTGTAGAAACTGCAATTGGACATTCTGAGCACTAAGAGGCCTATATTGGGAAAAATAATATCTTCAAATAAAAACTACACAGAAGCATTGTGTGAAACTTATTTCTGATATGTTCATTAAGCTAACAGAGTTAAACCATACTTTTGATTGCGCAGTTCTGAACCCTCTTTCTGTAGAAAATGCAAGTGGACATTCGGAGCGCTAAGAGGGTAATAGTGGAAAAAGGAATATATTCAAATATAAACTACACAGTAGCATTCTGTGAAAATTCTTTCTGTTCTGTGCATTCAACTAACAGAGTTGAACTTACTTTTGATTGAGCCGTTCTGAAACACTCTTTCTGTAGAAACTGCAATTGGACATGCTAAGCGCTAAGAGGCCTACATTGGGAAAAAGAATATCTTCAAATAAAAACTACACAGATGCATTCTGTGAAACATATTTCTGATCTGTAAATTCAGTTAACAGAGATAAAACCTATTTTTGATTGAGCAGTTATGAAACACTCTTTTTGTAGAAAATGCAAGTGGAGATTCGGAGCGCTAAGAGGGTAATAGTGGAAAAAGGAATGTCTTCAAATAGAAACTACACAGAATCATTCGGTGAAACTTCTTTCTGATCTGTGCATTCAGCTAACAGAGTTAAACCATACTTTTGATTGAGCAGATCTGAACACTCTTTCTGTAGAAAATGCAACTGGACATTTGGAGCGCTAAGAGCGTAGTAGTGGAAAAAGGAATATATTCAAATATAAACTACACAGAAGCATTCTGTGAAACTTCTTTCTGATCTGAGCATTCAGCTAACAGAGTTAAACCATACTTTTGATTGAGCAGTTTTGAAACACTCTGTCTGTAGAAAATGCAACTGGACATTCGTAGCGCTAAGTGGGTAAAAGTGGAAAAAAGAATATGTTCAAATATAAACTACACAGAAGCATTGTATGAAATTTCTTTCCGTTCTGTGCATTCAACTAACAGAGTTGAACCTTACTTTTGATTGAACCGTTCTGAAACACTCTTTCTGTAGAAACTGCAATTGGACATTCTGAGCGCTAAGAGGCCTATATTGGGAAAAAGAATGTCTACAAATAAAAACTACACAGAAGAATTGTGTGAAACTTCTTTCTGTTCTGTTTGTTCAACTAAAAGAGTTGAACTTTAGTTTTGATTGAGCCGTTCTGAAACACTCTTTCTGTAGAAAATGCAAGTGGAGATTCGGAGCGCTAAGAGGGTAATAGTGGAAAAAGGAATGTCTCCAAATATAAACTACACAGAATCATTCTGTGAAACTTGTTTCTGATCTGTGCATTCAGCTAACAGAGTTAAACCATACTTTTGATTGAGCAGATCTGAACACTCTTTCTGTAGAAAATGCAACTGTACATTTGGAGCGCTAAGAGAGTAGTAGTGGAAAAAGGAATATATTCAAATATAAACTACACAGAAGCATTCTGTGAAACTTCTTTCTGATCTGAGCATTCAGCTAACAGAGTTAAACCATACTTTTGATTGAGCAGTTTTGAAACACTCTGTCTGTAGAAAATGCAACTGGACATTCGTAGCGCTAAGTGGGTAATAGTGGAAAAAAGAATATGTTCAAATATAAACTACACAGAAGCATTGTATGAAACTTCTTTCTGTTCTGTGCATTCAACTAACAGAGTTGAACCTTACTTTTGATTGAGCCGTTCTGAAACACTCTTTCTGTAGAAACTGCAATTGGACATTCTGAGCGCTAAGAGGCCTATATTGGGAAAAAGAATGTCTACAAATAAAAACTACACAGAAGAATTGTGTGAAACTTCTTTCTGTTCTGTTTGTTCAACTAAAAGAGTTGAACCTTAGTTTTGATTGAGCCGTTCTGAAACACTCTTTCTGTAGAAAATGCAAGTGGAGATTCGGAGCGCTAAGAGGGTAATAGTGGAAAAAGGAATGTCTCCAAATATAAACTACACAGAATCATTCTGTGAAACTTCTTTCTGATCTGTGCATTCAGCTAACAGAGTTAAACCATACTTTTGATTGAGCAGATCTGAACACTCTTTCTGTAGAAAATGCAACTGTACATTTGGAGCGCTAAGAGAGTAGTAGTGGAAATAGGAATATATTCAAATATAAACTACACAGAAGCATTCTGTGAAACTTCTTTCTGATCTGAGCATTCAGCTAACAGAGTTAAACCATACTTTTGATTGAGCAGTTTTGAAACACTCTGTCTGTAGAAAATGCAACTGGACATTCGTACCGCTAAGTGGGTAATAGTGGAAAAAAGAATATGTTCAAATGTAAACTACACAGAAGCATTGTATGAAACTCCTTTCTGTTCTGTGCATTCAACTAACAGAGTTGAACCTTACTTTTGATTGAGCCGTTCTGAAACACTCTTTCTGTAGAAACTGCAATTGGACATTCTGAGCACTAAGAGGCCTATATTGGGAAAAATAATATCTTCAAATAAAAACTACACAGAAGCATTGTGTGAAACTTATTTCTGATATGTTCATTAAGCTAACAGAGTTAAACCATACTTTTGATTGCGCAGTTCTGAACCCTCTTTCTGTAGAAAATGCAAGTGGACATTCGGAGCGCTAAGAGGGTAATAGTGGAAAAAGGAATATATTCAAATATAAACTACACAGTAGCATTCTGTGAAAATTCTTTCTGTTCTGTGCATTCAACTAACAGAGTTGAACCTTACTTTTGATTGAGCCGTTCTGAAACACTCTTTCTGTAGAAACTGCAATTGGACATGCTAAGCGCTAAGAGGCCTACATTGGGAAAAAGAATATCTTCAAATAAAAACTACACAGATGCATTCTGTGAAACATATTTCTGATCTGTAAATTCAGTTAACAGAGATAAAACCTATTTTTGATTGAGCAGTTATGAAACACTCTTTTTGTAGAAAATGCAAGTGGAGATTCGGAGCGCTAAGAGGGTAATAGTGGAAAAAGGAATGTCTTCAAATAGAAACTACACAGAATCATTCGGTGAAACTTCTTTCTGATCTGTGCATTCAGCTAACAGAGTTAAACCATACTTTTGATTGAGCAGATCTGAACACTCTTTCTGTAGAAAATGCAACTGGACATTTGGAGCGCTAAGAGCGTAGTAGTGGAAAAAGGAATATATTCAAATATAAACTACACAGAAGCATTCTGTGAAACTTCTTTCTGATCTGAGCATTCAGCTAACAGAGTTAAACCATACTTTTGATTGAGCAGTTTTGAAACACTCTGTCTGTAGAAAATGCAACTGGACATTCGTAGCGCTAAGTGGGTAAAAGTGGAAAAAAGAATATGTTCAAATATAAACTACACAGAAGCATTGTATGAAATTTCTTTCCGTTCTGTGCATTCAACTAACAGAGTTGAACCTTACTTTTGATTGAACCGTTCTGAAACACTCTTTCTGTAGAAACTGCAATTGGACATTCTGAGCGCTAAGAGGCCTATATTGGGAAAAAGAATGTCTACAAATAAAAACTACACAGAAGAATTGTGTGAAACTTCTTTCTGTTCTGTTTGTTCAACTAAAAGAGTTGAACTTTAGTTTTGATTGAGCCGTTCTGAAACACTCTTTCTGTAGAAAATGCAAGTGGAGATTCGGAGCGCTAAGAGGCTAATAGTGGAAAAAGGAATGTCTCCAAATATAAACTACACAGAATCATTCTGTGAAACTTGTTTCTGATCTGTGCATTCAGCTAACAGAGTTAAACCATACTTTTGATTGAGCAGATCTGAACACTCTTTCTGTAGAAAATGCAACTGTACATTTGGAGCGCTAAGAGAGTAGTAGTGGAAATAGGAATATATTCAAATATAAACTACACAGAAGCATTCTGTGAAACTTCTTTCTGATCTGAGCATTCAGCTAACAGAGTTAAACCATACTTTTGATTGAGCAGTTTTGAAACACTCTGTCTGTAGAAAATGCAACTGGACATTCGTACCGCTAAGTGGGTAATAGTGGAAAAAAGGATATGTTCAAATGTAAACTACACAGAAGCATTGTATGAAACTTCTTTCTGTTCTGTGCATTCAACTAACAGAGTTGAACCTTACTTTTGATTGAGCCGTTCTGAAACACTCCTTCTGTAGAAACTGCAATTGGACATTCTGAGCACTAAGAGGCCTATATTGGGAAAAATAATATCTTCAAATAAAAACTACACAGAAGCATTGTGTGAAACTTATTTCTGATATGTTCATTAAGCTAACAGAGTTAAACCATACTTTTGATTGCGCAGTTCTGAACCCTCTTTCTGTAGAAAATGCAAGTGGACATTCGGAGCGCTAAGAGGGTAATAGTGGAAAAAGGAATATATTCAAATATAAACTACACAGTAGCATTCTGTGAAAATTCTTTCTGTTCTGTGCATTCAACTAACAGAGTTGAACCTTACTTTTGATTGAGCCGTTCTGAAACACTCTTTCTGTAGAAACTGCAATTGGACATGCTAAGCGCTAAGAGGCCTACATTGGGAAAAAGAATATCTTCAAATAAAATCTACACAGATGCATTCTGTGAAACATATTTCTGATCTGTAAATTCAGTTAACAGAGATAAAACCTATTTTTGATTGAGCAGTTATGAAACACTCTTTTTGTAGAAAATGCAAGTGGAGATTCGGAGCGCTAAGAGGGTAATAGTGGAAAAAGGAATGTCTTCAAATAGAAACTACACAGAATCATTCGGTGAAACTTCTTTCTGATCTGTGCATTCAGCTAACAGAGTTAAACCATACTTTTGATTGAGCAGATCTGAACACTCTTTCTGTAGAAAATGCAACTGGACATTTGGAGCGCTAAGAGCGTAGTAGTGGAAAAAGGAATATATTCAAATATAAACTACACAGAAGCATTCTGTGAAACTTCTTTCTGATCTGAGCATTCAGCTAACAGAGTTAAACCATACTTTTGATTGAGCAGTTTTGAAACACTCTGTCTGTAGAAAATGCAACTGGACATTCGTAGCGCTAAGTGGGTAAAAGTGGAAAAAAGAATATGTTCAAATATAAACTACACAGAAGCATTGTATGAAATTTCTTTCCGTTCTGTGCATTCAACTAACAGAGTTGAACCTTACTTTTGATTGAACCGTTCTGAAACACTCTTTCTGTAGAAACTGCAATTGGACATTCTGAGCGCTAAGAGGCCTATATTGGGAAAAAGAATGTCTACAAATAAAAACTACACAGAAGAATTGTGTGAAACTTCTTTCTGTTCTGTTTGTTCAACTAAAAGAGTTGAACCTTAATTTTGATTGAGCCGTTCTGAAACACTCTTTCTGTAGAAAATGCAAGTGGAGATTCGGAGCGCTAAGAGGGTAATAGTGGAGAAAGGAATATCTCCAAATATAAACTACACAGAATCATTCTGTGAAATTTCTTTCTGATCTGTGCATTCAGCTAACAGAGTTAAACCATACTTTTGATTGAGCAGATCTGAACACTCTTTCTGTAGAAAATGCAACTGGACTTTTGGAGCGCTAAGAGAGTAGTAGTGGAAAAAGGAATATATACAAATATAAACTACACAGAAGCATTCTGTGAAACTTCTTTCTGATCTGACCATTCAGCTAACAGAGTTAAACCATACTTTTGATTGAGCAGTTTTGAAACACTCTGTCTGTAGAAAATGCAACTGGACATTCGTAGCGCTAAGTGGGTAATAGTGGAAAAAAGAATATGTTCAAATATAAACTGCACAGAAGCATTGTATGAAACTTCTTTCTGTTCTGTGCATTCAACTAACAGAGTTGAACCTTACTTTTGATTGAGCCTTTCTGAAACACTCTTTCAGTAGAAACTGCAATTGGACATTCTGACCGCTAAGAGGCCTCTATAGGGAAAAATAATATCTTCAAATAAAAACTACACAGAAGCATTGTGTGAAACTTATTTCTGATATGTTCATTAAGCTAACAGAGTTAAACCATACTTTTGATTGCGCAGTGCAGAACCCTCTTTCTGTAGAAAATGCAAGTGGACATTCGGAGCGCTAAGAGGGTAATAGTGGAAAAAGGAATATATTCAAATATAAACTACACAGTAGCATTCTGTGAAAATTCTTTCTGTTCTGTGCATTCAACTAACAGAGTTGAGCCTTACTTTTGATTGAGCCGTTCTGAAACACTCTTTCTGTAGAAACTGCAATTGGACATGCTAAGCGCTAAGAGGCCTACATTGGGAAAAAGAATATCTTCAAATAAAAACTACACAGATGCATTCTGTGAAACTTATTTCTGATCTGTAAATTCAGTTAACAGAGATAAAACATATTTTTGATTGAGCAGTTATGAAACACTCTTTTTGTAGAAAATGCAAGTGGAGATTCGGAGCGCTAAGAGGGTAATAGTGGAAAAAGGAATGTCTTCAAATAGAAACTGCACAGAATCATTCGGTGAAACTTCTTTCTGATCTGTGCATTCAGCTAACAGAGTTAAACCATACTTCTGATTGAGCAGATCTGAACACTCTTTCTGTAGAAAATGCAACTGGACATTTGGAGCGCTAAGAGCGTAGTAGTGGAAAAAGGAATATATTCAAATATAAACTACACAGAAGCATTCTGTGAAACTTCTTTCTGATCTGAGCATTCAGCTAACAGAGTTAAACCATACTTTTGATTGAGCAGTTTTGAAACACTCTGTCTGTAGAAAATGCAACTGGACATTCGTAGCGCTAAGTGGGTAATAGTGGAAAAAAGAATATGTTCAAATATAAACTACACAGAAGCATTGTATGAAACTTCTTTCTGTTCTGTGCATTCAACTAACAGAGTTGAACCTTAATTTTGATTGAGCCGTTCTGAAACACTCTTTCTGTAGAAACTGCAATTGGACCTTCTGAGCACTAAGAGGCCTATATTGGGAAAAATAATATCTTCAAATAAAAACTACACAGAAGCATTGTGTGAAACTTATTTCTGATATGTTCATTAAGCTAACAGAGTTAAACCGTACTTTTGATTGCGCAGTTCTGAACACTCTTTCTGTAGAAAATGCAAGTGGACATTCGGAGCGCTAAGAGGGTAATAGTGGAAAAAGGAATATATTCAAATATAAACTACACAGTAGCATTCTGTGAAAATTCTTTCTGTTCTGTGCATTCAACTAACAGATTTGAACCTTACTTTTGATTGAGCCGTTCTGAAACACTCTTTCTGTAGAAACTGCAATTGGACATTCTGAGCGCTAAGAGGCCTATATTGGGAAAAAGAATGTCTACAAATAAAAACTACACAGAAGAATTGTGTGAAACTTCTTTCTGTTCTGTTTGTTCAACTAAAAGTGTTGAACCTTAGTTTTGATTGAGCCGTTCTGAAACACTCTTTCTGTAGAAACTGCAATTGGACATTCTGAGCGCTAAGAGGCCTATATGGGGAAAAATAATATCTTCAAATAAAAACTACACAGAAGAATTGTGTGAATCTTATTTCTGATATGTTCATTAAGCTAACAGAGTTAAACCATACTTTTGATTGCGCAGTTCTGAACACTCTTTCTGTAGAAAATGCAAGTGGACATTCGGAGCGCTAAGAGGGTAATAGTGGAAAAAGGAATATATTCAAATATAAACTACACAGTAGCATTCTGTGAAAATTCTTTCTTTTCTGTGCATTCAACTAACAGAGTTGAACCTTACTTTTGATTGAGCAGTTCTGAAACACTCTTTCTGTAGAAACTGCAATTGGACATGCTAAGCGCTAAGAGGCCTACATTGGGAAAAAGAATCTCTTCAAATAAAAACTACACAGATGCATTCTGTGAAACTTATTTCTGATCTGTAAATTCAGTTAACAGAGATAAAATATATTTTTGATTGAGCAGTTATAAAACACTCTTTTTGTAGAAAATGCAAGTGGAGATTCCGAGCGCTAAGAGGGTAATAGTGGAAAATGGAATGTCTTCAAATATATACTACACAGAATCATTCGGTGAAACTTCTTTCTGATCTGTGCATTCAGCTAACAGAGTTAAACCATACTTTTGATTGAGCAGATCTGAACACTCTTTCTGTAGAAAATGCAACTGGACATTTGGAGCGCTAAGAGAGTAGTAGTGGAAAAAGTAATATATTCAAATATAAACTACACAGAAGCATTCTGTGAAACTACTTTCTGATCTGAGCATTCAGCTAACAGAGTTAAACCATACTTTTGATTGAGCAGTTTTGAAACACTCTGTCTGTAGAAAATGCAACTGGACATTCGTAGCGCTAAGTGGGTAATAGTGGAAAAAAGAATATGTTCAAATATAAACTACACAGAAGCATTGTATGAAACTTCTTTCTGTTCTGTGCATTCAACTAACAGAGTTGAACCTTACTTTTGATTGAGCCGTTCTGAAACACTCTTTCTGTAGAAACTGCAATTGGACATTCTGAGCGCTAAGAGGCCTATATTGGGAAAAAGAATGTCTACAAATAAAAACTACACAGAAGAATTGTGTGAAACTTCTTTCTGTTCTGTTTGTTCAACTAAAAGAGTTGAACCTTAGTTTTGATTGAGCCGTTCTGAAACACTCTTTCTGTAGAAAATGCAAGTGGAGATTTGGAGCGCTAAGAGGGTAATAGTGGAAAAAGGAATGTCTCCAAATATAAACTACACAGAATCATTCTGTGAAACTTGTTTCTGATCTGTGCATTCAGCTAACAGAGTTAAACCATACTTTTGATTGAGCAGATCTGAACACTCTTTCTGTAGAAAATGCAACTGTACATTTGGAGCGCTAAGAGAGTAGTAGTGGAAAAAGGAATATATTCAAATATAAACTACACAGAAGCATTCTGTGAAACTTCTTTCTGATCTGAGCATTCAGCTAACAGAGTTAAACCATACTTTTGATTGAGCAGTTTTGAAACACTCTCTCTGTAGAAAATGCAACTGGACATTCGTAGGGCTAAGTGGGTAATAGTGGAAAAAAGAATATATTCAAATATAAACTGCACAGAAGCATTGTATGAAACTTCTTTCTGTTCTGTGCATTCAACTAACAGAGTTGAACCTTACTTTTGATTGAGCCTTTCTGAAACACTCTTTCAGTAGAAACTGCAATTGGATATTCTGACCGCTAAGAGGCCTCTATAGGGAAAAATAATATCTTCAAATAAAAACTACACAGAAGCATTGTGTGAAACTTATTTCTGATATGTTCATTAAGCTAACAGAGTTAAACCATACTTTTGATTGCGCAGTGCAGAACCCTCTTTCTGTAGAAAATGCAAGTGGACATTCGGAGCGCTAAGAGGGTAATAGTGGAAAAAGGAATATATTCAAATATAAACTACACAGTAGCATTCTGTGAAAATTGTTTCTGTTCTGTGCATTCAACTAACAGAGTTGAACCTTACTTTTGATTGAGCCGTTCTGAAACACTCTTTCTGTAGAAACTGCAATTGGACATGCTAAGCGCTAAGAGGCCTACATTGGGAAAAAGAATCTCTTCAAATAAAAACTACACAGATGCATTCTGTGAAACTTATCGCTGATCTGTAAATTCAGTTAACAGAGATAAAACATATTTTTGATTGAGCAGTTATGAAACACTGTTTTTGTAGAAAAGGCAAGTCGAGATTCCGCACGCTAAGGGGGTAATAGTGGAAAAAGGAATGTCTTCAAATATAAACTACACAGAATCATTCGGTGAAACTTCTTTCTGATCTGTGCATTCAGCTAACAGAGTTAAACCATACTTTTGATTGAGCAGATCTGAACACTCTTTCTGTAGAAAATGCAACTGGACATTTGGAGCGCTAAGAGCGTAGTAGTGGAAAAAGGAATATATTCAAATATAAACTACACAGAAGCATTCTGTGAAACTTCTTTCTGATCTGAGCATTCAGCTAACAGAGTTAAACCATACTTTTGATTGAGCAGTTTTGAAACACTCTGTCTGTAGAAAATGCAACTGGACATTCGTAGCGCTAAGTGGGTAATAGTGGAAAAAAAAATATGTTCAAATATAAACTATACAGAAGCATTGTATGAAACTTCTTTCTGTTCTGTGCATTCAACTAACAGAGTTGAACCTTACTTTTGATTGAGCCTTTCTGAAACACTCTTTCTGTAGAAACTGCAATTGGACATTCTGAGCGCTAAGAGGCCTCTATTGGGAAAAATAATATCTTCAAATAAAAACTACACAGAAGCATTGTGTGAAACTTATTTCTGATATGTTCATTAAGCTAACAGAGTTAAACCATACTTTTGATTGCGCAGTTCTGAACACTCTTTCTGTAGAAAATGCAAGTGGACATTCGGAGCGCTAAGAGGGTAATAGTGGAAAAAGGAATATATTCAAATATAAACTACACAGTAGCATTCTGGGAAAATTCTTTCTGTTCTGTGCATTCAACTAACAGAGTTGAACCTTACTTTTGATTGAGCCGTTCTGAAACACTCTTTCTGTAGAAACTGCAATTGGACATGCTAAGCGCTAAGAGGCCTACATTGGGAAAAAGAATCTCTTCAAATAAAAACTACACAGATGCATTCTGTGAAACTGATTTCTGATCTGTAAATTCAGTTAACAGAGATAAAACATATTTTTGATTGAGCAGTTATGAAACACTCTTTTTGTAGAAAATGCAAGTGGAGATTCGGAGCGCTAAGAGGGTAATAGTGGAAAAAGGAATGTCTTCAAATATAAACTACACAGAATCATTCGGTGAAACTTCTTTCTGATCTGTGCATTCAGCTAACAGAGTTAAACCATACTTTTGATTGAGCAGATCTGAACACTCTTTCTGTAGAAAATGCAACTGGACATTTGGAGCGCTAAGAGCGTAGTAGTGGAAAAAGGAATATATTCAAATATAAACTACACAGAAGCATTCTGTGAAACTTCTTTCTGTTCTGAGCATTGAGCTAACAGAGTTAAACCATACTTTTGATTGAGCAGTTTTGAAACACTCTGTCTGTAGAAAATGCAACTGGACATTCGTAGGGCTAAGTGGGTAATAGTGGAAAAAAGAATATGTTCAAATATAAACTACACAGAAGCATTGTATGAAACTTCTTTCTGTTCTGTGCATTCAACTAACAGAGTTGAACCTTACTTTTGATTGAGCCTTTCTGAAACACTCTTTCTGTAGAAACTGCAATTGGACATTCTGAGCGCTAAGAGGCCTCTATAGGGAAAAATAATATCTTCAAATAAAAACTACACAGAAGCATTGTGTGAAACTTATTTCTGATATATTCATTAAGCTAACAGAGTTAAACCATACGTTTGATTGCGCAGTGCTGAACCCTCTTTCTGTAGAAAATGCAAGTGGACATTCGGAGCGCTAAGAGGGTAATAGTGGAAAAAGGAATGTCTTCAAATATAAACTACACAGAATCATTCGGTGAAACTTCTTTCTGATCTGTGCATTCAGCTAACAGAGTTAAACCATACTTTTGATTGAGCAGATCTGAACACTCTTTCTGTAGAAAATGCAACTGGACATTTGGAGCGCTAAGAGCGTAGTAGTGGAAAAAGGAATATATTCAAATATAAACTACACAGAAGCATTCTGTGAAACTTCTTTCTGATCTGAGCATTCAGCTAACAGAGTTAAACCATACTTTTGATTGAGCAGTTTTGAAACACTCTGTCTGTAGAAAATGCAACTGGACATTCGTAGCGCTAAGTGGGTAATAGTGGAAAAAAGAATATGTTCAAATATAAACGACACAGAAGCATTGTATGAAAATACTTTCTGTTCTGTGCATTCAACTAACAGAGTTGAACCTTACTTTTGATTGAGCCTTTCTGAAACACTCTTTCTGTAGAAACTGCAATTGGACATTCTGAGCGCTAAGAGGCCTCTATAGGGAAAAATAATATCTTCAAATAAAAACTACACAGAAGCATTGTGTGAAACTTATTTCTGATATGTTCATTAAGCTAACAGAGTTAAACCATACTTTTGATTGCGCAGTGCTGAACCCTCTTTCTGTAGAAAATGCAAGTGGACATTCGGAGCGCTAAGAGGGTAATAGTGGAAAAAGGAATATATTCAAATATAAACTACACAGAAGCATTCTGTGAAACTTCTTTCTGTTCTGTGCATTCAACTAACAGAGTTGAACCTTACTTTTGATTGAGCCGTTCTGAAACACTCTTTCTGTAGAAACTGCAATTGGACATGCTAAGCGCTAAGAGGCCTACATTGGGAAAAAGAATATCTTCAAATGAAAACTACACAGATGCATTCTGTGAAACTTATTTCTGATCTGTAAATTCAGTTAACAGAGATAAAACATATTTTTGATTGAGCAGTTATGAAACACTCTTTTTGTAGAAAATGCAAGTGGAGATTCGGAGCGCTAAGAGGGTAATAGTGGAAAAAGGAATGTCTTCAAATATAAACTACACAGAATCATTCGGTGAAACTTCTTTCTGATCTGTGCATTCAGCTAACAGAGTTAAACCATACTTTTGATTGAGCAGATCTGACCACTCTTTCTGTAGAAAATGCAACTGGACATTTGGAGCGCTAAGAGCGTAGTAGTGGAAAAAGGAATATATTCAAATATAAACTACACAGAAGCATTCTGTGAAACTTCTTTCTGATCTGAGCATTCAGCTAACAGAGTTAAACCATACATTTGATTGAGCAGTTTTGAAACACTCTGTCTGTAGAAAATGCAACTAGACATTCGTAGCGCTAAATGGGTAATAGTGGAAAAAAGAATATATTCAAATATAAACTACACAGAAGCATTGTATGAAATTTCTTTCTGTTCTGTGCATTCAACTAACAGAGTTGAACCTTACTTTTGATTGAGCCGTTCTGAAACACTCTTTCTGTAGAAACTGCAATTGGACATTCTGAGCGCTAAGAGGCCTATATTGGGAAAATGAATGTCTACAAATAAAAACTACACAGAAGAATTGTATGAAACTTCTTTCTGTTCTGTTTGTTCAACTAAAAGAGTTGAACCTTAGTTTTGATTGAGCCGTTCTGAAACACTCTTTCTGTAGAAAATGCAAGTGGAGATTCGGAGCTCTAAGAGGGTAATAGTGGAAAAAGGAATGTCTCCAAATATAAACTACACAGAATCATTCTGTGAAACTTGTTTCTGATCTGTGCATTCAGCTAACAGAGTTAAACCATACTTTTGATTGAGCAGATCTGAACACTCTTTCTGTAGAAAATGCAACTGTACATTTGGAGCGCTAAGAGAGTAGTAGTGGAAAAAGGAATATATTCAAATATAAACTACACAGAAGCATTCTGTGAAACTTCTTTCTGATCTGAGCATTGAGCTAACAGAGTTAAACCATACTTTTGATTGAGCAGTTTTGAAACTCTCTGTCTGTAGAAAATGCAAATGGACATTCGTAGGGCTAAGTGGGTAATAGTGGAAAAAAGAATATGTTCAAATATAAACTACACAGAAGCATTGTATGAAACTTCTTTCTGTTCTGTGCATTCAACTAACAGAGTTGAACCTTACTTTTGATTGAGCCTTTCTGAAACACTCTTTCTGTAGAAACTGCAATTGGACATTCTGAGCGATAAGAGGCCTCTATAGGGAAAAATAATATCTTCAAATAAAAACTACACAGAAGCACTGTGTGAAACTTATTTCTGATATGTTCATTAAGCTAACAGAGTTAAACCATACTTTTGATTGCGCAGTGCTGAACCCTCTTTCTGTAGAAAATGCAAGTGGACATTCGGAGCGCTAAGAGGGTAATAGTGGAAAAAGGACTATATTCAAATATAAACTACACAGTAGCATTCTGTGAAAATTCTTTCTGTTCTGTGCATTCAACTAACAGAGTTGAACCTTACTTTTGATTGAGCCGTTCTGAAACACTCTTTCTGTAGAAACTGCAATTGGACATGCTAAGCGCTAAGAGGCCTACTTTGGGAAAAAGAATATCTTCAAATAAAAACTACACAGATGCATTCTGTGAAACTTATTTCTGATCTGTAAATTCAGTTAACAGAGATAAAACATATTTTTGATTGAGCAGTTATGAAACACTCTTTTTGTAGAAAATGCAAGTGGAGATTCGGAGCGCTAAGAGGGTAATAGTGGAAAAAGGAATGTCTTCAAATATAAACTACACAGAATCATTCGGTGAAACATCTTTCTGATCTGTGCATTCAGCTAACAGAATTAAACCATACTTTTGATTGAGCAGATCTGAACACTCTTTCTGTAGAAAATGCAACTGGACATTTGGAGCGCTAAGAGCGTAGTAGTGGAAAAAGTAATATATTCAAATATAAACTACACGGAAGCATTCTGTGAAACTTCTTTCTGATCTGAGCATTCAGCTAACAGAGTTAAACCATACTTTTGATTGAGCAGTTTTGAAACACTCTGTCTGTAGAAAATGCAACTGGACATTCGTAGCGCTAAGTGGGTAATAGTGGAAAAAAGAATATGTTCAAATATAAACTACACAGAAGCATTGTATGAAACTTCTTTCTGTTCTGTGCCTTCAACTAACAGAGTTGAACCTTACTTTTGATTGAGCCGTTCTGAAACAGTCTTTCTGTAGAAACTGCAACTGGACATTCTGAGCGCTAAGAGGCCTATATTGGGAAAAAGAATGTCTACAAATAAAAACTACACAGAAGAATTGTGTGAAACTTCTTTCTGTTCTGTTTGTTCAACTAAAAGAGTTGAACCTTAGTTTTGATTGAGCCGTTCTGAAACACTCTTTCTGTAGAAAATGCAAGTGGAGATTCGGAGCGCTAAGAGGGTAATAGTGGAAAAAGGAATGTCTCCAAATATAAACTACACAGAATCATTCTGTGAAACATCTTTCTGATCTGTGCATTCAGCTAACAGAGTTAAACCATACTTTTGATTGAGCAGATCTGAACACTCTTTCTGTAGAAAATGCAACTGGACATTTGGAGCGCTAAGAGAGTAGTAGTGGAAAAAGGAATATATTCAAATATAAAATACACGGAAGCATTCTGTGAAACTTCTTTCTGATCTGAGCATTCAGCTAACAGAGTTAAACCATACTTTTGATTGAGCAGTTTTGAAACACTCTGTCTGTAGAAAATGCAACTGGACATTCGTAGCGCTAAGTGGGTAATAGTGGAAAAAAGAATATGTTCAAATATAAACTACACAGAAGCATTGTATGAAACTTCTTTCTGTTCTGTGCATTCAACTAACAGAGTTGAACCTTACTTTTGATTGAGCCTTTCTGAAACACTCTTTCTGTAGAAACTGCAATTGGACATTCTGAGCGCTAAGAGGCCTCTATTGGGAAAATAATATCTTCAAATAAAAACTACACAGAAGCATTGTGTGAAACTTATTTCTGATATGTTCATTAAGCTAACAGAGTTAAACCATACTTTTGATTGTGCAGTGCTGAACCCTCTTTCTGTAGAAAATGCAAGTGGACATTCGGAGCACTAAGAGTGTAATAGTGGAAAAAGGACTATATTCAAATATAAACTACACAGTAGCATTCTGTGAAAATTCTTTCTGTTCTGTGCATTCAACTAACAGAGTTGAACCTTACTTTTGATTGAGCCGTTCTGAAACACTCTTTCTGTAGAAACTGCAATTGGACATGCTAAGCGCTAAGAGGCCTACTTTGGGAAAAAGAATATCTTCAAATAAAAACTACACAGATGCATTCTGTGAAACTTATTTCTGATCTGTAAATTCAGTTAACAGAGATAAAACATATTTTTGATTGAGCAGTTATGAAACACTCTTTTTGTAGAAAATGCAAGTGGAGAATCGGAGCGCTAAGAGGGTAATAGTGGAAAAAGGAATGTCTTCAAATATAAACTACACAGAATCATTCGGTGAAACTTCTTTCTGATCTGTGCATTCAGCTAACAGATTTAAACCATACTTTTGATTGAGCAGATCTGAACACTCTTTCTGTAGAAAATGCAACTGGACATTTGGAGCGCTAAGAGCGTAGTAGTGGAAAAAGGAATATATTCAAGTATAAACTACACAGAAGCATTCTGTGAAACTTCTTTCTGATCTGAGCATTCAGCTAACAGAGTTAAACCATACTTTTGATTGAGCAGTTTTGAAACACTCTGTCTGTAGAAAATGCAACTGGATATTCGTAGCGCTAAGTGGGTAATAGTGGAAAAAAGAATATGTTCAAATATAAACTACACAGAAGCATTGTATGAAACTTCTTTCTGTTCTGTGCCTTCAACTAACAGAGTTGAACCTTACTTTTGATTGAGCCGTTCTGAAACACTCTTTCTGTAGAAACTGCAATTGGACATTCTGAGCGCTAAGAGGCCTATATTGGGAAAAAGAATGTCTACAAATAAAAACTACACAGAAGAATTGTGTGAAACTTCTTTCTGTTCTGTTTGTTCAACTAAAAGAGTTGAACCTTAGTTTTGATTGAGCCGTTCTGAAACACTCTTTCTGTAGAAAATGCAAGTGGAGATTCGGAGCGCTAAGAGGGTAATAGTGGAAAAAGGAATGTCTCCAAATATAAACTACACAGAATCATTCTGTGAAACATCTTTCTGATCTGTGCATTCAGCTAACAGAGTTAAACCATACTTTTGATTGAGCAGATCTGAACACTCTTTCTGTAGAAAATGCAACTGGACATTTGGAGCGCTAAGAGAGTAGTAGTGGAAAAAGGAATATATTCAAATATAAACTACACAGAAGCATTCTGTGAAACTTCTTTCTGATCTGAGCATTCAGCTAACAGAGTTAAACCATACTTTTGATTGAGCAGTTTTGAAACACTCTGTCTGTAGAAAATGCAACTGGACATTCGTAGCGCTAAGTGGGTAATAGTGGAAAAAAGAATATGTTCAAATATAAACTACACAGAAGCAATGTATGAAACTTCTTTCTGTTCTGTGCATTCAACTAACAGAGTTGAACCTTACTTTTGATTGAGCCTTTCTGAAACACTCTTTCTGTAGAAACTGCAATTGGACATTCTGAGCGCTAAGAGGCCTCTATTGGGAAAAATAATATCTTCAAATAAAAACTACACAGAAGCATTGTGTGAAACATATTTCTGATATGTTCATTAAGCTAACAGAGTTAAACCATACTTTTGATTGCGCAGTGCTGAACCCTCTTTCTGTAGAAAATGCAAGTGGACATTCGGAGCGCTAAGAGGGTAATAGTGGAAAAAGGACTATATTCAAATATAAACTACACAGTAGCATTCTGTGAAAATTCTTTCTGTTCTGTGCATTCAACTAACAGAGTTGAACCTTACTTTTGATTGAGCCGTTCTGAAACACTCTTTCTGTAGAAACTGCAATTGGACATGCTAAGCGCTAAGAGGCCTACTTTGGGAAAAAGAATATCTTCAAATAAAAACTACACAGAAGCATTGTGTGAAACTTATTTCTGATCTGTAAATTCAGTTAACAGAGATAAAACAAATTTTTGATTGAGCAGTTATGAAACACTCTTTTAGTAGAAAATACAAGTGGAGATTCGGAGCGCTAAGAGGGTAATAGTGGAAAAAGGAATGTCTTCAAATATAAACTACACAGAATCATTCGGTGAAACTTCTTTCTGATCTGTGCATTCAGCTAACAGAGTTAAACCATACTTTTGATTGAGCAGATCTGAACACTCTTTCTGTAGAAAATGCAACTGGACATTTGGAGCGCTAAGAGCGTAGTAGTGGAAAAAGGAATATATTCAAGTATAAACTACACAGAAGCATTCTGTGAAACTTCTTTCTGCTCTGAGCATTCAGCTAACAGAGTGAAACCATACTTTTGATTGAGCAGTTTTGAAACTCTCTGTCTGTAGAAAATGCAACTGGACATTCGTAGCGCTAAGTGGGTAATAGTGGAAAAAAGAATATGTTCAAATATAAACTACACAGAAGCATTGTATGAAACTTCTTTCTGTTCTGTGCATTCAACTAACAGAGTTCAACCTTACTTTTGATTGAGCCGTTCTGAAACACTCTTTCTGTAGAAACTGCAATTGGACATTCTGAGCGCTAAGAGGCCTATATTGGGAAAAAGAATGTCTACAAATAAAAACTACACAGAAGAATTGTGTGAAACTTCTTTCTGTTCTGTTTGTTCAACTAAAAGAGTTGAACCTTAGTTTTGATTGAGCCGTTCTGAAACACACTTTCTGTAGAAAATGCAAGTGGAGATTCGGAGCGCTAAGAGGGTAATAGTGGAAAAAGGAATGTCTCCAAATATAAACTACACAGAATCATTCTGTGAAACTTCTTTCTGATCTGTGCATTCAGCTAACAGAGTTAAACCATACTTTTGATTGAGCAGATCTGAACACTCTTTCTGTAGAAAATGCAACTGGACATTTGGAGCGCTAAGAGAGTAGTAGTGGAAAAAGGAATATATTCAAATATAAACTACACAGAAGCATTCTGTGAAACTTCTTTCTGATCTGAGCATTCAGCTAACAGAGTTAAACCATACTTTTGATTGAGCAGTTTTGAAACACTCTGTCTGTAGAAAATGCAACTGGACATTCGTAGCGCTAAGTGGGTAATAGTGGAAAAAAGAATATATTCAAATATAAACTACACAGAAGCATTGTATGAAATTTCTTTCTGTTCTGTGCATTCAACTAACAGAGTTGAACCTTACTTTTGATTGAGCCGTTCTGAAACACTCTTTCTGTAGAAACTGCAATTGGACATTCTGAGCGCTTAGAGGCCTATATTGGGAAAAAGAATGTCTACAAATAAAAACTACACAGAATAATTGTGTGAAACTTCTTTCTGTTCTGTTTGTTCAACTAAAAGTGTTGAACCTTAGTTTTGCTTGAGCCGTTCTGAAACACTCTTTCTGTAGAAAATGCAAGTGGAGATTCGGAGCGCTAAGAGGGTAATAGTGGAAAAAGGAATGTCTCTAAATATAAACTACACAGAATCATTCTGTGAAACTTCATTCTGATCTGTGCATTCAGCTAAAAGAGTTAAACCATACTTTTGATTGAGCAGATCTGAACACTCTTTCTGTAGAAAATGCAACTGGACATTTGGAGCGCAAAGAGAGTAGTAGTGGAAAAAGGAATATATTCAAATATAAACTACACAGAAGCATTCTGTGAAACTTCTTTCTGATCTGAGCATTCAGCAAACAGAGTTAAACCATACTTTTGATTGAGCAGTTTTGAAACACTCTGTCTGTAGAAAATGCAACTGGACATTCGTAGCGCTAAGTGGGTAATAGTGGAAAAAATAATATGTTCAAATATAAACTACACAGAAGCATTGTATGAAACTTCTTTCTGTTCTGTGCATTCAACTAACAGAGTTGAACCTTACTTTTGATTGAGCCTTTCTGAAACACTCTTTCTGTAGAAACTGCAATTGGACATTCTGAGCGCTAAGAGGCCTATATGGGGAAAAATAATATCTTCAAATAAAAACTACACAGAAGAATTTTGTGAATCTTATTTCTGATATGTTCATTAAGCTAACAGAGTTAAACCATACTTTTGATTGCGCAGTTCTGAACACTCTTTCTGTAGAAAATGCAAGTGGACATTCGGAGCGCTAAGAGGGTAATAGTGGAAAAAGGAATATATTCAAATATAAACTACACAGTAGCATTCTGTGAAAATTCTTTCTTTTCTGTGCATTCAACTAACAGAGTTGAACCTTACTTTTGATTGAGCCGTTCTGAAACACTCTTTCTGTAGAAACTGCAATTGGACATGCTAAGCGCTAAGAGGCCTACATTGGGAAAAAGAATCTCTTCAAATAAAAACTACACAGATGCATTCTGTGAAACTTATTTCTGATCTGTAAATTCAGTTAACAGAGATAAAATATATTTTTGATTGAGCAGTTATAAAACACTCTTTTTGTAGAAAATGCAAGTGCAGATTCCGAGCGCTAAGAGGGTAATAGTGGAAAAAGGAATGTCTTCAAATATATACTACACAGAATCATTCGGTGAAACTTCTTTCTGATCTGTGCATTCAGCTAACAGAGTTAAACCATACTTTTGATTGAGCAGATCTGAACACTCTTTCTGTAGAAAATGCAACTGGACATTTGGAGCGCTAAGAGAGTAGTAGTGGAAAAAGTAATATATTCAAATATAAACTACACAGAAGCATTCTGTGAAACTTCTTTCTGATCTGAGCATTCAGCTAACAGAGTTAAACCATACTTTTGATTGAGCAGTTTTGAAACACTCTGTCTGTAGAAAATGCAACTGGACATTCGTAGCGCTAAGTGGGTAATAGTGGAAAAAAGAATATGTTCAAATATAAACTACACAGAAGCATTGTATGAAACTTCTTTCTGTTCTGTGCATTCAACTAACAGAGTTGAACCTTACTTTTGATTGAGCCGTTCTGAAACACTCTTTCTGTAGAAACTGCAATTGGACATTCTGAGCGCTAAGAGGCCTATATTGGGAAAAAGAATGTCTACAAATAAAAACTACACAGAAGAATTGTGTGAAACTTCTTTCTGTTCTGTTTGTTCAACTAAAAGAGTTGAACCTTAGTTTTGATTGAGCCGTTCTGAAACACTCTTTCTGTAGAAAATGCAAGTGGAGATTCGGAGCGCTAAGAGGGTAATAGTGGAAAAAGGAATGTCTCCAAATATAAACTACACAGAATCATTCTGTGAAACTTGTTTCTGATCTGTGCATTCAGCTAACAGAGTTAAACCATACTTTTGATTGAGCAGATCTGAACACTCTTTCTGTAGAAAATGCAACTGTACATTTGGAGCGCTAAGAGAGTAGTAGTGGAAAAAGTAATATATTCAAATATAAACTACACAGAAGCATTCTGTGAAACTTCTTTCTGATCTGAGCATTCAGCTAACAGAGTTAAACCATACTTTTGATTGAGCAGTTTTGAAACACTCTGTCTGTAGAAAATGCAACTGGACATTCGTAGCGCTAAGTGGGTAATAGTGGAAAAAAGAATATGTTCAAATATAAACTACACAGAAGCATTGTATGAAACTTCTTTCTGTTCTGTGCATTCAACTAACAGAGTTGAACCTTACTTTTGATTGAGCCGTTCTGAAACACTCTTTCTGTAGAAACTGCAATTGGACATTCTGAGCGCTAAGAGGCCTATATTGGAAAAAAGAATGTCTACAAATAAAAACTACACAGAAGAATTGTGTGAAACTTCTTTCTGTTCTGTTTGTTCAACTAAAAGAGTTGAACCTTAGTTTTGATTGATCCTTTCTGAAACACTCTTTCTGTAGAAAATGCAAGTGGAGATTCGGAGCGCTAAGAGGGTAATAGTGGAAAAAGGAATGTCTCCAAATATAAACTACACAGAATCATTCTGTGAAACTTGTTTCTGATCTGTGCATTCAGCTAACAGAGTTAAACCATACTTTTGATTGAGCAGATCTGAACACTCTTTCTGTAGAAAATGCAACTGTACATTTGGAGCGCTAAGAGAGTAGTAGTGGAAATAGGAATATATTCAAATATAAACTACACAGAAGCATTCTGTGAAACTTCTTTCTGATCTGAGCATTCAGCTAACAGAGTTAAACCATACTTTTGATTGAGCAGTTTTGAAACACTCTGTCTGTAGAAAATGCAACTGGACATTCGTACCGCTAAGTGGGTAATAGTGGAAAAAAGGATATGTTCAAATGTAAACTACACAGAAGCATTGTATGAAACTTCTTTCTGTTCTGTGCATTCAACTAACAGAGTTGAACCTTACTTTTGATTGAGCCGTTCTGAAACACTCTTTCTGTAGAAACTGCAATTGGACATTCTGAGCACTAAGAGGCCTATATTGGGAAAAATAATATCTTCAAATAAAAACTACACAGAAGCATTGTGTGAAACTTATTTCTGATATGTTCATTAAGCTAACAGAGTTAAACCATACTTTTGATTGCGCAGTTCTGAACCCTCTTTCTGTAGAAAATGCAATGGACATTCGGAGCGCTAAGAGGGTAATAGTGGAAAAAGGAATATATTCAAATATAAACTACACAGTAGCATTCTGTGAAAATTCTTTCTGTTCTGTGCATTCAACTAACAGAGTTGAACCTTACTTTTGATTGAGCCGTTCTGAAACACTCTTTCTGTAGAAACTGCAATTGGACATGCTAAGCGCTAAGAGGCCTACATTGGGAAAAAGAATATCTTCAAATAAAAACTACACAGATGCATTCTGTGAAACATATTTCTGATCTGTAAATTCAGTTAACAGAGATAAAACCTATTTTTGATTGAGCAGTTATGAAACACTCTTTTTGTAGAAAATGCAAGTGGAGATTCGGAGCGCTAAGAGGGTAATAGTGGAAAAAGGAATGTCTTCAAATAGAAACTACACAGAATCATTCGGTGAAACTTCTTTCTGATCTGTGCATTCAGCTAACAGAGTTAAACCATACTTTTGATTGAGCAGATCTGAACACTCTTTCTGTAGAAAATGCAACTGGACATTTGGAGCGCTAAGAGCGTAGTAGTGGAAAAAGGAATATATTCAAATATAAACTACACAGAAGCATTCTGTGAAACTTCTTTCTGATCTGAGCATTCAGCTAACAGAGTTAAACCATACTTTTGATTGAGCAGTTTTGAAACACTCTGTCTGTAGAAAATGCAACTGGACATTCGTAGCGCTAAGTGGGTAAAAGTGGAAAAAAGAATATGTTCAAATATAAACTACACAGAAGCATTGTATGAAATTTCTTTCCGTTCTGTGCATTCAACTAACAGAGTTGAACCTTACTTTTGATTGAACCGTTCTGAAACACTCTTTCTGTAGAAACTGCAATTGGACATTCTGAGCGCTAAGAGGCCTATATTGGGAAAAAGAATGTCTACAAATAAAAACTACACAGAAGAATTGTGTGAAACTTCTTTCTGTTCTGTTTGTTCAACTAAAAGAGTTGAACCTTAATTTTGATTGAGCCGTTCTGAAACACTCTTTCTGTAGAAAATGCAAGTGGAGATTCGGAGCGCTAAGAGGGTAATAGTGGAGAAAGGAATATCTCCAAATATAAACTACACAGAATCATTCTGTGAAATTTCTTTCTGATCTGTGCATTCAGCTAACAGAGTTAAACCATACTTTTGATTGAGCAGATCTGAACACTCTTTCTGTAGAAAATGCAACTGGACTTTTGGAGCGCTAAGAGAGTAGTAGTGGAAAAAGAAATATATTCAAATATAAACTACACAGAAGCATTCTGTGAAACTTCTTTCTGATCTGACCATTCAGCTAACAGAGTTAAACCATACTTTTGATTGAGCAGTTTTGAAACACTCTGTCTGTAGAAAATGCAACTGGACATTCGTAGCGCTAAGTGGGTAATAGTGGAAAAAAGAATATGTTCAAATATAAACTACACAGAAGCATTGTATGAAACTTCTTTCTGTTCTGTGCATTCAACTAACAGAGTTGAACCTTACTTTTGATTGAGCCTTTCTGAAAATCTCTTTCTGTAGAAACTGCAATTGGACATTCTGAGCGCTAAGAGGCCTATATTGGGAAAAATAATATCTTCAAATAAAAACTACACAGAAGCATTGTGTGAAACTTATTTCTGATATGTTCATTAAGCTAACAGAGTTAAACCATACATTTCATTGCGCAGTTCTGAACACTCTTTCTGTAGAAAATGCAAGTGGACATTCGGAGCGCTAAGAGGGTAATAGTGGAAAAACGAATATATTCAAATATAAACTACACAGTAGCATTCTGTGAAAATTCTTTCTGTTCTGTGCATTCAACTAACAGAGTTGAGCCTTACTTTTGATTGAGCCGTTCTGAAACACTCTTTCTGTAGAAACTGCAATTGGACATGCTAAGCGCTAAGAGGCCTACATTGGGAAAAAGAATATCTTCAAATAAAAACTACACAGATGCATTCTGTGAAACTTATTTCTGATCTGTAAATTCAGTTAACAGAGATAAAACATATTTTTGATTGAGCAGTTATGAAACACTCTTTTTGTAGAAAATGCAAGTGGAGATTCGGAGCGCTAAGAGGGTAATAGTGGAAAAAGGAATGTCTTCAAATATAAACTACACAGAATCATTCGGTGAAACTTCTTTCTGATCTGTGCATTCAGCTAACAGAGTTAAACCATACTTCTGATTGAGCAGATCTGAACACTCTTTCTGTAGAAAATGCAACTGGACATTTGGAGCGCTAAGAGCGTAGTAGTGGAAAAAGGAATATATTCAAATATAAACTACACAGAAGCATTCTGTGAAACTTCTTTCTGATCTGAGCATTCAGCTAACAGAGTTAAACCATACTTTTGATTGAGCAGTTTTGAAACACTCTGTCTGTAGAAAATGCAACTGGACATTCGTAGCGCTAAGTCGGTAATAGTGGAAAAAAGAATATGTTCAAATATAAACTACACAGAAGCATTGTATGAAACTTCTTTCTGTTCTGTGCATTCAACTAACAGAGTTGAACCTTAATTTTGATTGAGCCGTTCTGAAACACTCTTTCTGTAGAAACTGCAATTGGACCTTCTGAGCACTAAGAGGCCTATATTGGGAAAAATAATATCTTCAAATAAAAACTACACAGAAGCATTGTGTGAAACTTATTTCTGATATGTTCATTAAGCTAACAGAGTTAAACCGTACTTTTGATTGCGCAGTTCTGAACACTCTTTCTGTAGAAAATGCAAGTGGACATTCGGAGCGCTAAGAGGGTAATAGTGGAAAAAGGAATATATTCAAATATAAACTACACAGTAGCATTCTGTGAAAATTCTTTCTGTTCTGTGCATTCAACTAACAGATTTGAACCTTACTTTTGATTGAGCCGTTCTGAAACACTCTTTCTGTAGAAACTGCAATTGGACATTCTTAGCGCTAAGAGGCCTATATTGGGAAAAAGAATGTCTACAAATAAAAACTACACAGAAGAATTGTGTGAAACTTCTTTCTGTTCTGTTTGTTCAACTAAAAGTGTTGAACCTTAGTTTTGATTGAGCCGTTCTGAAACACTCTTTCTGTAGAAACTGCAATTGGACATTCTGAGCGCTAAGAGGCCTATATGGGGAAAAATAATATCTTCAAATAAAAACTACACAGAAGAATTGTGTGAATCTTATTTCTGATATGTTCATTAAGCTAACAGAGTTAAACCATACTTTTGATTGCGCAGTTCTGAACACTCTTTCTGTAGAAAATGCAAGTGGACATTCGGAGCGCTAAGAGGGTAATAGTGGAAAAAGGAATATATTCAAATATAAACTACACAGTAGCATTCTGTGAAAATTCTTTCTTTTCTGTGCATTCAACTAACAGAGTTGAACCTTACTTTTGATTGAGCCGTTCTGAAACACTCTTTCTGTAGAAACTGCAATTGGACATGCTAAGCGCTAAGAGGCCTACATTGGGAAAAAGAATCTCTTCAAATAAAAACTACACAGATGCATTCTGTGAAACTTATTTCTGATCTGTAAATTCAGTTAACAGAGATAAAATGTATTTTTGATTGAGCAGTTATAAAACACTCTTTTGTAGAAAATGCAAGTGGAGATTCCGAGCGCTAAGAGGGTAATAGTGGAAAATGGAATGTCTTCAAATATATACTACACAGAATCATTCGGTGAAACTTCTTTCTGATCTGTGCATTCAGCTAACAGAGTTAAACCATACTTTTGATTGAGCAGATCTGAACACTCTTTCTGTAGAAAATGCAACTGGATATTTGGAGCGCTAAGAGAGTAGTAGTGGAAAAAGTAATATATTCAAATATAAACTACGCAGAAGCATTCTGTGAAACTACTTTCTGATCTGAGCATTCAGCTAACAGAGTTAAACCATACTTTTGATTGAGCAGTTTTGAAACACTCTGTCTGTAGAAAATGCAACTGGACATTCGTAGCGCTAAGTGGGTAATAGTGGAAAAAAGAATATGTTCAAATATAAACTACACAGAAGCATTGTATGAAACTTCTTTCTGTTCTGTGCATTCAACTAACAGAGTTGAACCTTACTTTTGATTGAGCCGTTCTGAAACACTCTTTCTGTAGAAACTGCAATTGGACATTCTGAGCGCTAAGAGGCCTATATTGGGAAAAAGAATGTCTACAAATAAAAACTACACAGAAGAATTGTGTGAAACTTCTTTCTGTTCTGTTTGTTCAACTAAAAGAGTTGAACCTTAGTTTTGATTGAGCCGTTCTGAAACACTCTTTCTGTAGAAAATGCAAGTGGAGATTCGGAGCGCTAAGAGGGTAATAGTGGAAAAAGGAATGTCTCCAAATATAAACTACACAGAATCATTCTGTGAAACTTGTTTCTGATCTGTGCATTCAGCTAACAGAGTTAAACCATACTTTTGATTGAGCAGATCTGAACACTCTTTCTGTAGAAAATGCAACTGTACATTTGGAGCGCTAAGAGAGTAGTAGTGGAAAAAGGAATATATTCAAATATAAACTACACAGAAGCATTCTGTGAAACTTCTTTCTGATCTGAGCATTGAGCTAACAGAGTTAAACCATACTTTTGATTGAGCAGTTTTGAAACACTCTCTCTGTAGAAAATGCAACTGGACATTCGTAGGGCTAAGTGGGTAATAGTGGAAAAAAGAATATATTCAAATATAAACTGCACAGAAGCATTGTATGAAACTTCTTTCTGTTCTGTGCATTCAACTAACAGAGTTGAACCTTACTTTTGATTGAGCCTTTCTGAAACACTCTTTCAGTAGAAACTGCAATTGGACATTCTGACCGCTAAGAGGCCTCTATAGGGAAAAATAATATCTTCAAATAAAAACTACACAGAAGCATTGTGTGAAACTTATTTCTGATATGTTCATTAAGCTAACAGAGTTAAACCATACTTTTGATTGCGCAGTGCAGAACCCTCTTTCTGTAGAAAATGCAAGTGGACATTCGGAGCGCTAAGAGGGTAATAGTGGAAAAAGGAATATATTCAAATATAAACTACACAGTAGCATTCTGTGAAAATTGTTTCTGTTCTGTGCATTCAACTAACAGAGTTGAACCTTACTTTTGATTGAGCCGTTCTGAAACACTCTTTCTGTAGAAACTGCAATTGGACATGCTAAGCGCTAAGAGACCTACATTGGGAAAAAGAATCTCTTCAAATAAAAACTACACAGATGCATTCTGTGAAACTTATCGCTGATCTGTAAATTCAGTTAACAGAGATAAAACATATTTTTGATTGAGCAGTTATGAAACACTGTTTTTGTAGAAAAGGCAAGTCGAGATTCCGCACGCTAAGGGGGTAATAGTGGAAAAAGGAATGTCTTCAAATATAAACTACACAGAATCATTCGGTGAAACTTCTTTCTGATCTGTGCATTCAGCTAACAGAGTTAAACCATACTTTTGATTGAGCAGATCTGAACACTCTTTCTGTAGAAAATGCAACTGGACATTTGGAGCGCTAAGAGCGTAGTAGTGGAAAAAGGAATATATTCAAATATAAACTACACAGAAGCATTCTGTGAAACTTCTTTCTGATCTGAGCATTCAGCTAACAGAGTTAAACCATACTTTTGATTGAGCAGTTTTGAAACACTCTGTCTGTAGAAAATGCAACTGGACATTCGTAGCGCTAAGTGGGTAATAGTGGAAAAAAGAATATGTTCAAATATAAACTATACAGAAGCATTGTATGAAACTTCTTTCTGTTCTGTGCATTCAACTAACAGAGTTGAACCTTACTTTTGATTGAGCCTTTCTGAAACACTCTTTCTGTAGAAACTGCAATTGGACATTCTGAGCGCTAAGAGGCCTCTACTGGGAAAAATAATATCTTCAAATAAAAACTACACAGAAGCATTGTGTGAAACTTATTTCTGATATGTTCATTAAGCTAACAGAGTTAAACCATACTTTTGATTGCGCAGTTCTGAACACTCTTTCTGTAGAAAATGCAAGTGGACATTCGGAGCGCTAAGAGGGTAATAGTGGAAAAAGGAATATATTCAAATATAAACTACACAGTAGCATTCTGGGAAAATTCTTTCTGTTCTGTGCATTCAACTAACAGAGTTGAACCTTACTTTTGATTGAGCCGTTCTGAAACACTCTTTCTGTAGAAACTGCAATTGGACATGCTAAGCGCTAAGAGGCCTACATTGGGAAAAAGAATCTCTTCAAATAAAAACTACACAGATGCATTCTGTGAAACTGATTTCTGATCTGTAAATTCAGTTAACAGAGATAAAACATATTTTTGATTGAGCAGTTATGAAACACTCTTTTTGTAGAAAATGCAAGTGGAGATTCGGAGCGCTAAGAGGGTAATAGTGGAAAAAGGAATGTCTTCAAATATAAACTACACAGAATCATTCGGTGAAACTTCTTTCTGATCTGTGCATTCAGCTAACAGAGTTAAACCATACTTTTGATTGAGCAGATCTGAACACTCTTTCTGTAGAAAATGCAACTGGACATTTGGAGCGCTAAGAGCGTAGTAGTGGAAAAAGGAATATATTCAAATATAAACTACACAGAAGCATTCTGTGAAACTTCTTTCTGTTCTGAGCATTGAGCTAACAGAGTTAAACCATACTTTTGATTGAGCAGTTTTGAAACACTCTGTCTGTAGAAAATGCAACTGGACATTCGTAGGGCTAAGTGGGTAATAGTGGAAAAAAGAATATGTTCAAATATAAACTACACAGAAGCATTGTATGAAACTTCTTTCTGTTCTGTGCATTCAACTAACAGAGTTGAACCTTACTTTTGATTGAGCCTTTCTGAAACACTCTTTCTGTAGAAACTGCAATTGGACATTCTGAGCGCTAAGAGGCCTCTATAGGGAAAAATAATATCTTCAAATAAAAACTACACAGAAGCATTGTGTGAAACTTATTTCTGATATATTCATTAAGCTAACAGAGTTAAACCATACGTTTGATTGCGCAGTGCTGAACCCTCTTTCTGTAGAAAATGCAAGTGGACATTCGGAGCGCTAAGAGGGTAATAGTGGAAAAAGGAATGTCTTCAAATATAAACTACACAGAATCATTCGGTGAAACTTCTTTCTGATCTGTGCATTCAGCTAACAGAGTTAAACCATACTTTTGATTGAGCAGATCTGAACACTCTTTCTGTAGAAAATGCAACTGGACATTTGGAGCGCTAAGAGCGTAGTAGTGGAAAAAGGAATATATTCAAATATAAACTACACAGAAGCATTCTGTGAAACTTCTTTCTGATCTGAGCATTCAGCTAACAGAGTTAAACCATACTTTTGATTGAGCAGTTTTGAAACACTCTGTCTGTAGAAAATGCAACTGGACATTCGTAGCGCTAAGTGGGTAATAGTGGAAAAAAGAATATGTTCAAATATAAACGACACAGAAGCATTGTATGAAAATACTTTCTGTTCTGTGCATTCAACTAACAGAGTTGAACCTTACTTTTGATTGAGCCTTTCTGAAACACTCTTTCTGTAGAAACTGCAATTGGACATTCTGAGCGCTAAGAGGCCTCTATAGGGAAAAATAATATCTTCAATTAAAAACTACACAGAAGCATTGTGTGAAACTTATTTCTGATATGTTCATTAAGCTAACAGAGTTAAACCATACTTTTGATTGCGCAGTGCTGAACCCTCTTTCTGTAGAAAATGCAAGTGGACATTCGGAGCGCTAAGAGGGTAATAGTGGAAAAAGGAATATATTCAAATATAAACTACACAGAAGCATTCTGTGAAACTTCTTTCTGTTCTGTGCATTCAACTAACAGAGTTGAACCTTACTTTTGATTGACCCGTTCTGAAACACTCTTTCTGTAGAAACTGCAATTGGACATGCTAAGCGCTAAGAGGCCTACATTGGGAAAAAGAATATCTTCAAATGAAAACTACACAGATGCATTCTGTGAAACTTATTTCTGATCTGTAAATTCAGTTAACAGAGATAAAACATATTTTTGATTGAGCAGTTATGAAACACTCTTTTTGTAGAAAATGCAAGTGGAGATTCGGAGCGCTAAGAGGGTAATAGTGGAAAAAGGAATGTCTTCAAATATAAACTACACAGAATCATTCGGTGAAACATCTTTCTGATCTGTGCATTCAGCTAACAGAATTAAACCATACTTTTGATTGAGCAGATCTGAACACTCTTTCTGTAGAAAATGCAACTGGACATTTGGAGCGCTAAGAGCGTAGTAGTGGAAAAAGTAATATATTCAAATATAAACTACACAGAAGCATTCTGTGAAACTTCTTTCTGATCTGAGCATTCAGCTAACAGAGTTAAACCATACTTTTGATTGAGCAGTTTTGAAACACTCTGTCTGTAGAAAATGCAACTGGACATTCGTAGCGCTAAGTGGGTAATAGTGGAAAAAAGAATATGTTCAAATATAAACTACACAGAAGCATTGTATGAAACTTCTTTCTGTTCTGTGCCTTCAACTAACAGAGTTGAACCTTACTTTTGATTGAGCCGTTCTGAAACAGTCTTTCTGTAGAAACTGCAACTGGACATTCTGAGCGCTAAGAGGCCTATATTGGGAAAAAGAATGTCTACAAATAAAAACTACACAGAAGAATTGTGTGAAACTTCTTTCTGTTCTGTTTGTTCAACTAAAAGAGTTGAACCTTAGTTTTGATTGAGCCGTTCTGAAACACTCTTTCTGTAGAAAATGCAAGTGGAGATTCGGAGCGCTAAGAGGGTAATAGTGGAAAAAGGAATGTCTCCAAATATAAACTACACAGAATCATTCTGTGAAACATCTTTCTGATCTGTGCATTCAGCTAACAGAGTTAAACCATACTTTTGATTGAGCAGATCTGAACACTCTTTCTGTAGAAAATGCAACTGGACATTTGGAGCGCTAAGAGAGTAGTAGTGGAAAAAGGAATATATTCAAATATAAAATACACAGAAGCATTCTGTGAAACTTCTTTCTGATCTGAGCATTCAGCTAACAGAGTTAAACCATACTTTTGATTGAGCAGTTTTGAAACACTCTGTCTGTAGAAAATGCAACTGGACATTCGTAGCGCTAAGTGGGTAATAGTGGAAAAAAGAATATGTTCAAATATAAACTACACAGAAGCATTGTATGAAACTTCTTTCTGTTCTGTGCATTCAACTAACAGAGTTGAACCTTACTTTTGATTGAGCCTTTCTGAAACACTCTTTCTGTAGAAACTGCAATTGGACATTCTGAGCGCTAAGAGGCCTCTATTGGGAAAAATAATATCTTCAAATAAAAACTACACAGAAGCATTGTGTGAAACTTATTTCTGATATGTTCATTAAGCTAACAGAGTTAAACCATACTTTTGATTGCGCAGTGCTGAACCCTCTTTCTGTAGAAAATGCAAGTGGACATTCGGAGCACTAAGAGTGTAATAGTGGAAAAAGGACTATATTCAAATATAAACTACACAGTAGCATTCTGTGAAAATTCTTTCTGTTCTGTGCATTCAACTAACAGAGTTGAACCTTACTTTTGATTGAGCCGTTCTGAAACACTCTTTCTGTAGAAACTGCAATTGGACATGCTAAGCGCTAAGAGGCCTACTTTGGGAAAAAGAATATCTTCAAATAAAAACTACACAGATGCATTCTGTGAAACTTATTTCTGATCTGTAAATTCAGTTAACAGAGATAAAACATATTTTTGATTGAGCAGTTATGAAACACTCTTTTTGTAGAAAATGCAAGTGGAGATTCGGAGCGCTAAGAGGGTAATAGTGGAAAAAGGAATGTCTTCAAATATAAACTACACAGAATCATTCGGTGAAACTTCTTTCTGATCTGTGCATTCAGCTAACAGATTTAAACCATACTTTTGATTGAGCAGATCTGAACACTCTTTCTGTAGAAAATGCAACTGGACATTTGGAGCGCTAAGAGCGTAGTAGTGGAAAAAGGAATATATTCAAGTATAAACTACACAGAAGCATTCTGTGAAACTTCTTTCTGATCTGAGCATTCAGCTAACAGAGTTAAACCGTACTTTTGATTGAGCAGTTTTGAAACACTCTGTCTGTAGAAAATGCAACTGGACATTCGTAGCGCTAAGTGGGTAATAGTGGAAAAAAGAATATGTTCAAATATAAACTACACAGAAGCATTGTATGAAACTACTTTCTGTTCTGTGCCTTCAACTAACAGAGTTGAACCTTACTTTTGATTGAGCCGTTCTGAAACACTCTTTCTGTAGAAACTGCAATTGGACATTCTGAGCGCTAAGAGGCCTATATTGGGAAAAAGAATGTCTACAAATAAAAACTACACAGAAGAATTGTGTGAAACTTCTTTCTGTTCTGTTTGTTCAACTAAAAGAGTTGAACCTTAGTTTTGAGTGAGCCGTTCTGAAACACTCTTTCTGTAGAAAATGCAAGTGGAGATTCGGAGCGCTAAGAGGGTAATAGTGGAAAAAGGAATGTCTCCAAATATAAACTACACAGAATCATTCTGTGAAACATCTTTCTGATCTGTGCATTCAGCTAACAGAGTTAAACCATACTTTTGATTGAGCAGATCTGAACACTCTTTCTGTAGAAAATGCAACTGGACATTTGGAGCGCTAAGAGAGTAGTAGTGGAAAAAGGAATATATTCAAATATAAAATACACAGAAGCATTCTGTGAAACTTCTTTCTGATCTGAGCATTCAGCTAACAGAGTTAAACCATACTTTTGATTGAGCAGTTTTGAAACACTCTGTCTGTAGAAAATGCAACTGGACATTCGTAGCGCTAAGTGGGTAATAGTGGAAAAAAGAATATGTTCAAATATAAACTACACAGAAGCATTGTATGAAACTTCTTTCTGTTCTGTGCATTCAACTAACAGAGTTGAACCTTACTTTTGATTGAGCCTTTCTGAAACACTCTTTCTGTAGAAACTGCAATTGGACATTCTGAGCGCTAAGAGGCCTCTATTGGGAAAAATAATATCTTCAAATAAAAACTACACAGAAGCATTGTGTGAAACTTATTTCTGATATGTTCATTAAGCTAACAGAGTTAAACCATACTTTTGATTGCGCAGTGCTGAACCCTCTTTCTGTAGAAAATGCAAGTGGACATTCGGAGCACTAAGAGTGTAATAGTGGAAAAAGGACTATATTCAAATATAAACTACACAGTAGCATTCTGTGAAAATTCTTTCTGTTCTGTGCATTCAACTAACAGAGTTGAACCTTACTTTTGATTGAGCCGTTCTGAAACACTCTTTCTGTAGAAACTGCAATTGGACATGCTAAGCGCTAAGAGGCCTACTTTGGGAAAAAGAATATCTTCAAATAAAAACTACACAGATGCATTCTGTGAAACTTATTTCTGATCTGTAAATTCAGTTAACAGAGATAAAACATATTTTTGATTGAGCAGTTATGAAACACTCTTTTTGTAGAAAATGCAAGTGGAGATTCGGAGCGCTAAGAGGGTAATAGTGGAAAAAGGAATGTCTTCAAATATAAACTACACAGAATCATTCGGTGAAACTTCTTTCTGATCTGTGCATTCAGCTAACAGAGTTAAACCATACTTCTGATTGAGCAGATCTGAACACTCTTTCTGTAGAAAATGCAACTGGACATTTGGAGCGCTAAGAGCGTAGTAGTGGAAAAAGGAATATATTCAAATATAAACTACACAGAAGCATTCTGTGAAACTTCTTTCTGATCTGAGCATTCAGCTAACAGAGTTAAACCATACTTTTGATTGAGCAGTTTTGAAACACTCTGTCTGTAGAAAATGCAACTGGACATTCGTAGCGCTAAGTCGGTAATAGTGGAAAAAAGAATATGTTCAAATATAAACTACACAGAAGCATTGTATGAAACTTCTTTCTGTTCTGTGCATTCAACTAACAGAGTTGAACCTTAATTTTGATTGAGCCGTTCTGAAACACTCTTTCTGTAGAAACTGCAATTGGACCTTCTGAGCACTAAGAGGCCTATATTGGGAAAAATAATATCTTCAAATAAAAACTACACAGAAGCATTGTGTGAAACTTATTTCTGATATGTTCATTAAGCTAACAGAGTTAAACCGTACTTTTGATTGCGCAGTTCTGAACACTCTTTCTGTAGAAAATGCAAGTGGACATTCGGAGCGCTAAGAGGGTAATAGTGGAAAAAGGAATATATTCAAATATAAACTACACAGTAGCATTCTGTGAAAATTCTTTCTGTTCTGTGCATTCAACTAACAGATTTGAACCTTACTTTTGATTGAGCCGTTCTGAAACACTCTTTCTGTAGAAACTGCAATTGGACATTCTTAGCGCTAAGAGGCCTATATTGGGAAAAAGAATGTCTACAAATAAAAACTACACAGAAGAATTGTGTGAAACTTCTTTCTGTTCTGTTTGTTCAACTAAAAGTGTTGAACCTTAGTTTTGATTGAGCCGTTCTGAAACACTCTTTCTGTAGAAACTGCAATTGGACATTCTGAGCGCTAAGAGGCCTATATGGGGAAAAATAATATCTTCAAATAAAAACTACACAGAAGAATTGTGTGAATCTTATTTCTGATATGTTCATTAAGCTAACAGAGTTAAACCATACTTTTGATTGCGCAGTTCTGAACACTCTTTCTGTAGAAAATGCAAGTGGACATTCGGAGCGCTAAGAGGGTAATAGTGGAAAAAGGAATATATTCAAATATAAACTACACAGTAGCATTCTGTGAAAATTCTTTCTTTTCTGTGCATTCAACTAACAGAGTTGAACCTTACTTTTGATTGAGCCGTTCTGAAACACTCTTTCTGTAGAAACTGCAATTGGACATGCTAAGCGCTAAGAGGCCTACATTGGGAAAAAGAATCTCTTCAAATAAAAACTACACAGATGCATTCTGTGAAACTTATTTCTGATCTGTAAATTCAGTTAACAGAGATAAAATGTATTTTTGATTGAGCAGTTATAAAACACTCTTTTGTAGAAAATGCAAGTGGAGATTCCGAGCGCTAAGAGGGTAATAGTGGAAAATGGAATGTCTTCAAATATATACTACACAGAATCATTCGGTGAAACTTCTTTCTGATCTGTGCATTCAGCTAACAGAGTTAAACCATACTTTTGATTGAGCAGATCTGAACACTCTTTCTGTAGAAAATGCAACTGGATATTTGGAGCGCTAAGAGAGTAGTAGTGGAAAAAGTAATATATTCAAATATAAACTACGCAGAAGCATTCTGTGAAACTACTTTCTGATCTGAGCATTCAGCTAACAGAGTTAAACCATACTTTTGATTGAGCAGTTTTGAAACACTCTGTCTGTAGAAAATGCAACTGGACATTCGTAGCGCTAAGTGGGTAATAGTGGAAAAAAGAATATGTTCAAATATAAACTACACAGAAGCATTGTATGAAACTTCTTTCTGTTCTGTGCATTCAACTAACAGAGTTGAACCTTACTTTTGATTGAGCCGTTCTGAAACACTCTTTCTGTAGAAACTGCAATTGGACATTCTGAGCGCTAAGAGGCCTATATTGGGAAAAAGAATGTCTACAAATAAAAACTACACAGAAGAATTGTGTGAAACTTCTTTCTGTTCTGTTTGTTCAACTAAAAGAGTTGAACCTTAGTTTTGATTGAGCCGTTCTGAAACACTCTTTCTGTAGAAAATGCAAGTGGAGATTCGGAGCGCTAAGAGGGTAATAGTGGAAAAAGGAATGTCTCCAAATATAAACTACACAGAATCATTCTGTGAAACTTGTTTCTGATCTGTGCATTCAGCTAACAGAGTTAAACCATACTTTTGATTGAGCAGATCTGAACACTCTTTCTGTAGAAAATGCAACTGTACATTTGGAGCGCTAAGAGAGTAGTAGTGGAAAAAGGAATATATTCAAATATAAACTACACAGAAGCATTCTGTGAAACTTCTTTCTGATCTGAGCATTGAGCTAACAGAGTTAAACCATACTTTTGATTGAGCAGTTTTGAAACACTCTCTCTGTAGAAAATGCAACTGGACATTCGTAGGGCTAAGTGGGTAATAGTGGAAAAAAGAATATATTCAAATATAAACTGCACAGAAGCATTGTATGAAACTTCTTTCTGTTCTGTGCATTCAACTAACAGAGTTGAACCTTACTTTTGATTGAGCCTTTCTGAAACACTCTTTCAGTAGAAACTGCAATTGGACATTCTGACCGCTAAGAGGCCTCTATAGGGAAAAATAATATCTTCAAATAAAAACTACACAGAAGCATTGTGTGAAACTTATTTCTGATATGTTCATTAAGCTAACAGAGTTAAACCATACTTTTGATTGCGCAGTGCAGAACCCTCTTTCTGTAGAAAATGCAAGTGGACATTCGGAGCGCTAAGAGGGTAATAGTGGAAAAAGGAATATATTCAAATATAAACTACACAGTAGCATTCTGTGAAAATTGTTTCTGTTCTGTGCATTCAACTAACAGAGTTGAACCTTACTTTTGATTGAGCCGTTCTGAAACACTCTTTCTGTAGAAACTGCAATTGGACATGCTAAGCGCTAAGAGACCTACATTGGGAAAAAGAATCTCTTCAAATAAAAACTACACAGATGCATTCTGTGAAACTTATCGCTGATCTGTAAATTCAGTTAACAGAGATAAAACATATTTTTGATTGAGCAGTTATGAAACACTGTTTTTGTAGAAAAGGCAAGTCGAGATTCCGCACGCTAAGGGGGTAATAGTGGAAAAAGGAATGTCTTCAAATATAAACTACACAGAATCATTCGGTGAAACTTCTTTCTGATCTGTGCATTCAGCTAACAGAGTTAAACCATACTTTTGATTGAGCAGATCTGAACACTCTTTCTGTAGAAAATGCAACTGGACATTTGGAGCGCTAAGAGCGTAGTAGTGGAAAAAGGAATATATTCAAATATAAACTACACAGAAGCATTCTGTGAAACTTCTTTCTGATCTGAGCATTCAGCTAACAGAGTTAAACCATACTTTTGATTGAGCAGTTTTGAAACACTCTGTCTGTAGAAAATGCAACTGGACATTCGTAGCGCTAAGTGGGTAATAGTGGAAAAAAGAATATGTTCAAATATAAACTATACAGAAGCATTGTATGAAACTTCTTTCTGTTCTGTGCATTCAACTAACAGAGTTGAACCTTACTTTTGATTGAGCCTTTCTGAAACACTCTTTCTGTAGAAACTGCAATTGGACATTCTGAGCGCTAAGAGGCCTCTACTGGGAAAAATAATATCTTCAAATAAAAACTACACAGAAGCATTGTGTGAAACTTATTTCTGATATGTTCATTAAGCTAACAGAGTTAAACCATACTTTTGATTGCGCAGTTCTGAACACTCTTTCTGTAGAAAATGCAAGTGGACATTCGGAGCGCTAAGAGGGTAATAGTGGAAAAAGGAATATATTCAAATATAAACTACACAGTAGCATTCTGGGAAAATTCTTTCTGTTCTGTGCATTCAACTAACAGAGTTGAACCTTACTTTTGATTGAGCCGTTCTGAAACACTCTTTCTGTAGAAACTGCAATTGGACATGCTAAGCGCTAAGAGGCCTACATTGGGAAAAAGAATCTCTTCAAATAAAAACTACACAGATGCATTCTGTGAAACTGATTTCTGATCTGTAAATTCAGTTAACAGAGATAAAACATATTTTTGATTGAGCAGTTATGAAACACTCTTTTTGTAGAAAATGCAAGTGGAGATTCGGAGCGCTAAGAGGGTAATAGTGGAAAAAGGAATGTCTTCAAATATAAACTACACAGAATCATTCGGTGAAACTTCTTTCTGATCTGTGCATTCAGCTAACAGAGTTAAACCATACTTTTGATTGAGCAGATCTGAACACTCTTTCTGTAGAAAATGCAACTGGACATTTGGAGCGCTAAGAGCGTAGTAGTGGAAAAAGGAATATATTCAAATATAAACTACACAGAAGCATTCTGTGAAACTTCTTTCTGTTCTGAGCATTGAGCTAACAGAGTTAAACCATACTTTTGATTGAGCAGTTTTGAAACACTCTGTCTGTAGAAAATGCAACTGGACATTCGTAGGGCTAAGTGGGTAATAGTGGAAAAAAGAATATGTTCAAATATAAACTACACAGAAGCATTGTATGAAACTTCTTTCTGTTCTGTGCATTCAACTAACAGAGTTGAACCTTACTTTTGATTGAGCCTTTCTGAAACACTCTTTCTGTAGAAACTGCAATTGGACATTCTGAGCGCTAAGAGGCCTCTATAGGGAAAAATAATATCTTCAAATAAAAACTACACAGAAGCATTGTGTGAAACTTATTTCTGATATATTCATTAAGCTAACAGAGTTAAACCATACGTTTGATTGCGCAGTGCTGAACCCTCTTTCTGTAGAAAATGCAAGTGGACATTCGGAGCGCTAAGAGGGTAATAGTGGAAAAAGGAATGTCTTCAAATATAAACTACACAGAATCATTCGGTGAAACTTCTTTCTGATCTGTGCATTCAGCTAACAGAGTTAAACCATACTTTTGATTGAGCAGATCTGAACACTCTTTCTGTAGAAAATGCAACTGGACATTTGGAGCGCTAAGAGCGTAGTAGTGGAAAAAGGAATATATTCAAATATAAACTACACAGAAGCATTCTGTGAAACTTCTTTCTGATCTGAGCATTCAGCTAACAGAGTTAAACCATACTTTTGATTGAGCAGTTTTGAAACACTCTGTCTGTAGAAAATGCAACTGGACATTCGTAGCGCTAAGTGGGTAATAGTGGAAAAAAGAATATGTTCAAATATAAACGACACAGAAGCATTGTATGAAAATACTTTCTGTTCTGTGCATTCAACTAACAGAGTTGAACCTTACTTTTGATTGAGCCTTTCTGAAACACTCTTTCTGTAGAAACTGCAATTGGACATTCTGAGCGCTAAGAGGCCTCTATAGGGAAAAATAATATCTTCAATTAAAAACTACACAGAAGCATTGTGTGAAACTTATTTCTGATATGTTCATTAAGCTAACAGAGTTAAACCATACTTTTGATTGCGCAGTGCTGAACCCTCTTTCTGTAGAAAATGCAAGTGGACATTCGGAGCGCTAAGAGGGTAATAGTGGAAAAAGGAATATATTCAAATATAAACTACACAGAAGCATTCTGTGAAACTTCTTTCTGTTCTGTGCATTCAACTAACAGAGTTGAACCTTACTTTTGATTGAGCCGTTCTGAAACACTCTTTCTGTAGAAACTGCAATTGGACATGCTAAGCGCTAAGAGGCCTACATTGGGAAAAAGAATATCTTCAAATGAAAACTACACAGATGCATTCTGTGAAACTTATTTCTGATCTGTAAATTCAGTTAACAGAGATAAAACATATTTTTGATTGAGCAGTTATGAAACACTCTTTTTGTAGAAAATGCAAGTGGAGATTCGGAGCGCTAAGAGGGTAATAGTGGAAAAAGGAATGTCTTCAAATATAAACTACACAGAATCATTCGGTGAAACACCTTTCTGATCTGTGCATTCAGCTAACAGAATTAAACCATACTTTTGATTGAGCAGATCTGAACACTCTTTCTGTAGAAAATGCAACTGGACATTTGGAGCGCTAAGAGCGTAGTAGTGGAAAAAGTAATATATTCAAATATAAACTACACAGAAGCATTCTGTGAAACTTCTTTCTGATCTGAGCATTCAGCTAACAGAGTTAAACCATACTTTTGATTGAGCAGTTTTGAAACACTCTGTCTGTAGAAAATGCAACTGGACATTCGTAGCGCTAAGTGGGTAATAGTGGAAAAAAGAATATGTTCAAATATAAACTACACAGAAGCATTGTATGAAACTTCTTTCTGTTCTGTGCCTTCAACTAACAGAGTTGAACCTTACTTTTGATTGAGCCGTTCTGAAACAGTCTTTCTGTAGAAACTGCAACTGGACATTCTGAGCGCTAAGAGGCCTATATTGGGAAAAAGAATGTCTACAAATAAAAACTACACAGAAGAATTGTGTGAAACTTCTTTCTGTTCTGTTTGTTCAACTAAAAGAGTTGAACCTTAGTTTTGATTGAGCCGTTCTGAAACACTCTTTCTGTAGAAAATGCAAGTGGAGATTCGGAGCGCTAAGAGGGTAATAGTGGAAAAAGGAATGTCTCCAAATATAAACTACACAGAATCATTCTGTGAAACATCTTTCTGATCTGTGCATTCAGCTAACAGAGTTAAACCATACTTTTGATTGAGCAGATCTGAACACTCTTTCTGTAGAAAATGCAACTGGACATTTGGAGCGCTAAGAGAGTAGTAGTGGAAAAAGGAATATATTCAAATATAAAATACACAGAAGCATTCTGTGAAACTTCTTTCTGATCTGAGCATTCAGCTAACAGAGTTAAACCATACTTTTGATTGAGCAGTTTTGAAACACTCTGTCTGTAGAAAATGCAACTGGACATTCGTAGCGCTAAGTGGGTAATAGTGGAAAAAAGAATATGTTCAAATATAAACTACACAGAAGCATTGTATGAAACTTCTTTCTGTTCTGTGCATTCAACTAACAGAGTTGAACCTTACTTTTGATTGAGCCTTTCTGAAACACTCTTTCTGTAGAAACTGCAATTGGACATTCTGAGCGCTAAGAGGCCTCTATTGGGAAAAATAATATCTTCAAATAAAAACTACACAGAAGCATTGTGTGAAACTTATTTCTGATATGTTCATTAAGCTAACAGAGTTAAACCATACTTTTGATTGCGCAGTGCTGAACCCTCTTTCTGTAGAAAATGCAAGTGGACATTCGGAGCACTAAGAGTGTAATAGTGGAAAAAGGACTATATTCAAATATAAACTACACAGTAGCATTCTGTGAAAATTCTTTCTGTTCTGTGCATTCAACTAACAGAGTTGAACCTTACTTTTGATTGAGCCGTTCTGAAACACTCTTTCTGTAGAAACTGCAATTGGACATGCTAAGCGCTAAGAGGCCTACTTTGGGAAAAAGAATATCTTCAAATAAAAACTACACAGATGCATTCTGTGAAACTTATTTCTGATCTGTAAATTCAGTTAACAGAGATAAAACATATTTTTGATTGAGCAGTTATGAAACACTCTTTTTGTAGAAAATGCAAGTGGAGATTCGGAGCGCTAAGAGGGTAATAGTGGAAAAAGGAATGTCTTCAAATATAAACTACACAGAATCATTCGGTGAAACTTCTTTCTGATCTGTGCATTCAGCTAACAGATTTAAACCATACTTTTGATTGAGCAGATCTGAACACTCTTTCTGTAGAAAATGCAACTGGACATTTGGAGCGCTAAGAGCGTAGTAGTGGAAAAAGGAATATATTCAAGTATAAACTACACAGAAGCATTCTGTGAAACTTCTTTCTGATCTGAGCATTCAGCTAACAGAGTTAAACCATACTTTTGATTGAGCAGTTTTGAAACACTCTGTCTGTAGAAAATGCAACTGGACATTCGTAGCGCTAAGTGGGTAATAGTGGAAAAAAGAATATGTTCAAATATAAACTACACAGAAGCATTGTATGAAACTACTTTCTGTTCTGTGCCTTCAACTAACAGAGTTGAACCTTACTTTTGATTGAGCCGTTCTGAAACACTCTTTCTGTAGAAACTGCAATTGGACATTCTGAGCGCTAAGAGGCCTATATTGGGAAAAAGAATGTCTACAAATAAAAACTACACAGAAGAATTGTGTGAAACTTCTTTCTGTTCTGTTTGTTCAACTAAAAGAGTTGAACCTTAGTTTTGAGTGAGCCGTTCTGAAACACTCTTTCTGTAGAAAATGCAAGTGGAGATTCGGAGCGCTAAGAGGGTAATAGTGGAAAAAGGAATGTCTCCAAATATAAACTACACAGAATCATTCTGTGAAACATCTTTCTGATCTGTGCATTCAGCTAACAGAGTTAAACCATACTTTTGATTGAGCAGATCTGAACACTCTTTCTGTAGAAAATGCAACTGGACATTTGGAGCGCTAAGAGAGTAGTAGTGGAAAAAGGAATATATTCAAATATAAAATACACAGAAGCATTCTGTGAAACTTCTTTCTGATCTGAGCATTCAGCTAACAGAGTTAAACCATACTTTTGATTGAGCAGTTTTGAAACACTCTGTCTGTAGAAAATGCAACTGGACATTCGTAGCGCTAAGTGGGTAATAGTGGAAAAAAGAATATGTTCAAATATAAACTACACAGAAGCATTGTATGAAACTTCTTTCTGTTCTGTGCATTCAACTAACAGAGTTGAACCTTACTTTTGATTGAGCCTTTCTGAAACACTCTTTCTGTAGAAACTGCAATTGGACATTCTGAGCGCTAAGAGGCCTCTATTGGGAAAAATAATATCTTCAAATAAAAACTACACAGAAGCATTGTGTGAAACTTATTTCTGATATGTTCATTAAGCTAACAGAGTTAAACCATACTTTTGATTGCGCAGTGCTGAACCCTCTTTCTGTAGAAAATGCAAGTGGACATTCGGAGCACTAAGAGTGTAATAGTGGAAAAAGGACTATATTCAAATATAAACTACACAGTAGCATTCTGTGAAAATTCTTTCTGTTCTGTGCATTCAACTAACAGAGTTGAACCTTACTTTTGATTGAGCCGTTCTGAAACACTCTTTCTGTAGAAACTGCAATTGGACATGCTAAGCGCTAAGAGGCCTACTTTGGGAAAAAGAATATCTTCAAATAAAAACTACACAGATGCATTCTGTGAAACTTATTTCTGATCTGTAAATTCAGTTAACAGAGATAAAACATATTTTTGATTGAGCAGTTATGAAACACTCTTTTTGTAGAAAATGCAAGTGGAGATTCGGAGCGCTAAGAGGGTAATAGTGGAAAAAGGAATGTCTTCAAATATAAACTACACAGAATCATTCGGTGAAACTTCTTTCTGATCTGTGCATTCAGCTAACAGATTTAAACCATACTTTTGATTGAGCAGATCTGAACACTCTTTCTGTAGAAAATGCAACTGGACATTTGGAGCGCTAAGAGCGTAGTAGTGGAAAAAGGAATATATTCAAGTATAAACTACACAGAAGCATTCTGTGAAACTTCTTTCTGATCTGAGCATTCAGCTAACAGAGTTAAACCATACTTTTGATTGAGCAGTTTTGAAACACTCTGTCTGTAGAAAATGCAACTGGACATTCGTAGCGCTAAGTGGGTAATAGTGGAAAAAAGAATATGTTCAAATATAAACTACACAGAAGCATTGTATGAAACTACTTTCTGTTCTGTGCCTTCAACTAACAGAGTTGAACCTTACTTTTGATTGAGCCGTTCTGAAACACTCTTTCTGTAGAAACTGCAATTGGACATTCTGAGCGCTAAGAGGCCTATATTGGGAAAAAGAATGTCTACAAATAAAAACTACACAGAAGAATTGTGTGAAACTTCTTTCTGTTCTGTTTGTTCAACTAAAAGAGTTGAACCTTAGTTTTGAGTGAGCCGTTCTGAAACACTCTTTCTGTAGAAAATGCAAGTGGAGATTCGGAGCGCTAAGAGGGTAATAGTGGAAAAAGGAATGTCTCCAAATATAAACTACACAGAATCATTCTGTGAAACATCTTTCTGATCTGTGCATTCAGCTAACAGAGTTAAACCATACTTTTGATTGAGCAGATCTGAACACTCTTTCTGTAGAAAATGCAACTGGACATTTGGAGCGCTAAGAGAGTAGTAGTGGAAAAAGGAATATATTCAAATATAAACTACACAGAAGCATTCTGTGAAACTTCTTTCTGATCTGAGCATTCAGCTAACAGAGTTAAACCATACTTTTGATTGAGCAGTTTTGAAACACTCTGTCTGTAGAAAATGCAACTGGACATTCGTAGCGCTAAGTGGGTAATAGTGGAAAAAAGAATATGTTCAAATATAAACTACACAGAAGCATTGTATGAAACTTCTTTCTGTTCTGTGCATTCAACTAACAGAGTTGAACCTTACTTTTGATTGAGCCTTTCTGAAACACTCTTTCTGTAGAAACTGCAATTGGACATTCTGAGCGCTAAGAGGCCTCTATTGGGAAAAATAATATCTTCAAATAAAAACTACACAGAAGCATTGTGTGAAACATATTTCTGATATGTTCATTAAGCTAACAGAGTTAAACCATACTTTTGATTGCGCAGTGCTGAACCCTCTTTCTGTAGAAAATGCAAGTGGACATTCGGAGCGCTAAGAGGGTAATAGTGGAAAAAGGACTATATTCAAATATAAACTACACAGTAGCATTCTGTGAAAATTCTTTCTGTTCTGTGCATTCAACTAACAGAGTTGAACCTTACTTTTGATTGAGCCGTTCTGAAACACTCTTTCTGTAGAAACTGCAATTGGACATGCTAAGCGCTAAGAGGCCTACTTTGGGAAAAAGAATATCTTCAAATAAAAACTACACAGAAGCATTGTGTGAAACTTATTTCTGATCTGTAAATTCAGTTAACAGAGATAAAACAAATTTTTGATTGAGCAGTTATGAAACACTCTTTTTGTAGAAAATACAAGTGGAGATTCGGAGCGCTAAGAGGGTAATAGTGGAAAAAGGAATGTCTTCAAATATAAACTACACAGAATCATTCGGTGAAACTTCTTTCTGATCTGTGCATTCAGCTAACAGAGTTAAACCATACTTTTGATTGAGCAGATCTGAACACTCTTTCTGTAGAAAATGCAACTGGACATTTGGAGCGCTAAGAGCGTAGTAGTGGAAAAAGGAATATATTCAAGTATAAACTACACAGAAGCATTCTGTGAAACTTCTTTCTGATCTGAGCATTCAGCTAACAGAGTGAAACCATACTTTTGATTGAGCAGTTTTGAAACACTCTGTCTGTAGAAAATGCAACTGGACATTCGTAGCGCTAAGTGGGTAATAGTGGGAAAAAGAATATGTTCAAATATAAACTACACAGAAGCATTGTATGAAACTTCTTTCTGTTCTGTGCATTCAACTAACAGAGTTCAACCTTACTTTTGATTGAGCCGTTCTGAAACACTCTTTCTGTAGAAACTGCAATTGGACATTCTGAGCGCTAAGAGGCCTATATTGGGAAAAAGAATGTCTACAAATAAAAACTACACAGAAGAATTGTGTGAAACTTCTTTCTGTTCTGTTTGTTCAACTAAAAGAGTTGAACCTTAGTTTTGATTGAGCCGTTCTGAAACACTCTTTCTGTAGAAAATGCAAGTGGAGATTCGGAGCGCTAAGAGGGTAATAGTGGAAAAAGGAATGTCTCCAAATATAAACTACACAGAATCATTCAGTGAAACTTCTTTCTGATCTGTGCATTCAGCTAACAGAGTTAAAGCATACTTTTGATTGAGCAGATCTGAACACTCTTTCTGTAGAAAATGCAACTGGACATTTGGAGCGCTAAGAGAGTAGTAGTGGAAAAAGGAATATATTCAAATATAAACTACACAGAAGCATTCTGTGAAACTTCTTTCTGATCTGAGCATTCAGCTAACAGAGTTAAACCATACTTTTGATTGAGCAGTTTTGAAACACTCTGTCTGTAGAAAATGCAACTGGACATTCGTAGCGCTAAGTGGGTAATAGTGGAAAAAAGAATATGTTCAAATATAAACTACGCAGAAGCATTGTATGAAACTTCTTTCTGTTCTGTGCATTCAACTAACAGAGTTGAACCTTACTTTTGATTGAGCCTTTATGAAACACTCTTTCTGTAGAAACTGCAATTGGACATTCTGAGCGCTAAGAGGCCTCTATTGGGAAAAATAATATCTTCAAATAAAAACTACACAGAAGCATTGTGTGAAACTTATTTCTGATATGTTCATTAAGCTAACAGAGTTAAACCATACTTTTGATTGCGCAGTGCTGAACCCTCTTTCTGTAGAAAATGCAAGTGGACATTCGGAGCGCTAAGAGGGTAATAGTGGAAAAAGGACTATATTCAAATATAAACTACACAGTAGCATTCTGTGAAAATTCTTTCTGTTCTGTGCATTCAACTAACAGAGTTGAACCTTACTTTTGATTGAGCCGTTCTGAAACACTCTTTCTGTAGAAACTGCAATTGGACATGCTAAGCGCTAAGAGGCCTACTTTGGGAAAAATAATATCTTCAAATAAAAACTACACAGATGCATTCTGTGAAACTTATTTCTGATCTGTAAATTCAGTTAACAGAGATAAAACATATTTTTGATTGAGCAGTTATGAAACACTCTTTTTGTAGAAAATACAAGTGGAGATTCGGAGCGCTAAGAGGGTAATAGTGGAAAAAGGAATGTCTTCAAATATAAACTACACAGAATCATTCGGTGAAACTTCTTTCTGATCTGTGCATTCAGCTAACAGAGTTAAACCATACTTTTGATTGAGCAGATCTGAACACTCTTTCTGTAGAAAATGCAACTGGACATTTGGAGCGCTAAGAGCGTAGTAGTGGAAAAAGGAATATATTCAAGTATAAACTACACAGAAGCATTCTGTGAAACTTCTTTCTGATCTGAGCATTCAGCTAACAGAGTGAAACCATACTTTTGATTGAGCAGTTTTGAAACACTCTGTCTGTAGAAAATGCAACTGGACATTCGTAGCGCTAAGTGGGTAATAGTGGAAAAAAGAATATGTTCAAATATAAACTACACAGAAGCATTGTATGAAACTTCTTTCTGTTCTGTGCATTCAACTAACAGAGTTCAACCTTACTTTTGATTGAGCCGTTCTGAAACACTCTTTCTGTAGAAACTGCAATTGGACATTCTGAGCGCTAAGAGGCCTATATTGGGAAAAAGAATGTCTACAAATAAAAACTACACAGAAGAATTGTGTGAAACTTCTTTCTGTTCTGTTTGTTCAACTAAAAGAGTTGAACCTTAGTTTTGATTGAGCCGTTCTGAAACACTCTTTCTGTAGAAAATGCAAGTGGAGATTCGGAGCGCTAAGAGGGTAATAGTGGAAAAAGGAATGTCTCCAAATATAAACTACACAGAATCATTCTGTGAAACTTCTTTCTGATCTGTGCATTCAGCTAACAGAGTTAAACCATACTTTTGATTGAGCAGATCTGAACACTCTTTCTGTAGAAAATGCAACTGGACATTTGGAGCGCTAAGAGAGTAGTAGTGGAAAAAGGAATATATTCAAATATAAACTACACAGAAGCATTCTGTGAAACTTCTTTCTGATCTGAGCATTCAGCTAACAGAGTTAAACCATACTTTTGATTGAGCAGTTTTGAAACACTCTGTCTGTAGAAAATGCAACTGGACATTCGTAGCGCTAAGTGGGTAATAGTGGAAAAAAGAATATGTTCAAATATAAACTACACAGAAGCATTGTATGAAACTTCTTTCTGTTCTGTGCATTCAACTAACAGAGTTGAACCTTACTTTTGATTGAGCCTTTCTGAAACACTCTTTCTGTAGAAACTGCAATTGGACATTCTGAGCGCTAAGAGGCCTCTATTGGGAAAAATAATATCTTCAAATAAAAACTACACAGAAGCATTGTGTGAAACATATTTCTGATATGTTCATTAAGCTAACAGAGTTAAACCATACTTTTGATTGCGCAGTGCTGAACCCTCTTTCTGTAGAAAATGCAAGTGGACATTCGGAGCGCTAAGAGGGTAATAGTGGAAAAAGGACTATATTCAAATATAAACTACACAGTAGCATTCTGTGAAAATTCTTTCTGTTCTGTGCATTCAACTAACAGAGTTGAACCTTACTTTTGATTGAGCCGTTCTGAAACACTCTTTCTGTAGAAACTGCAATTGGACATGCTAAGCGCTAAGAGGCCTACTTTGGGAAAAAGAATATCTTCAAATAAAAACTACACAGAAGCATTGTGTGAAACTTATTTCTGATCTGTAAATTCAGTTAACAGAGATAAAACAAATTTTTGATTGAGCAGTTATGAAACACTCTTTTTGTAGAAAATACAAGTGGAGATTCGGAGCGCTAAGAGGGTAATAGTGGAAAAAGGAATGTCTTCAAATATAAACTACACAGAATCATTCGGTGAAACTTCTTTCTGATCTGTGCATTCAGCTAACAGAGTTAAACCATACTTTTGATTGAGCAGATCTGAACACTCTTTCTGTAGAAAATGCAACTGGACATTTGGAGCGCTAAGAGCGTAGTAGTGGAAAAAGGAATATATTCAAGTATAAACTACACAGAAGCATTCTGTGAAACTTCTTTCTGATCTGAGCATTCAGCTAACAGAGTGAAACCATACTTTTGATTGAGCAGTTTTGAAACACTCTGTCTGTAGAAAATGCAACTGGACATTCGTAGCGCTAAGTGGGTAATAGTGGGAAAAAGAATATGTTCAAATATAAACTACACAGAAGCATTGTATGAAACTTCTTTCTGTTCTGTGCATTCAACTAACAGAGTTCAACCTTACTTTTGATTGAGCCGTTCTGAAACACTCTTTCTGTAGAAACTGCAATTGGACATTCTGAGCGCTAAGAGGCCTATATTGGGAAAAAGAATGTCTACAAATAAAAACTACACAGAAGAATTGTGTGAAACTTCTTTCTGTTCTGTTTGTTCAACTAAAAGAGTTGAACCTTAGTTTTGATTGAGCCGTTCTGAAACACTCTTTCTGTAGAAAATGCAAGTGGAGATTCGGAGCGCTAAGAGGGTAATAGTGGAAAAAGGAATGTCTCCAAATATAAACTACACAGAATCATTCAGTGAAACTTCTTTCTGATCTGTGCATTCAGCTAACAGAGTTAAAGCATACTTTTGATTGAGCAGATCTGAACACTCTTTCTGTAGAAAATGCAACTGGACATTTGGAGCGCTAAGAGAGTAGTAGTGGAAAAAGGAATATATTCAAATATAAACTACACAGAAGCATTCTGTGAAACTTCTTTCTGATCTGAGCATTCAGCTAACAGAGTTAAACCATACTTTTGATTGAGCAGTTTTGAAACACTCTGTCTGTAGAAAATGCAACTGGACATTCGTAGCGCTAAGTGGGTAATAGTGGAAAAAAGAATATGTTCAAATATAAACTACGCAGAAGCATTGTATGAAACTTCTTTCTGTTCTGTGCATTCAACTAACAGAGTTGAACCTTACTTTTGATTGAGCCTTTCTGAAACACTCTTTCTGTAGAAACTGCAATTGGACATTCTGAGCGCTAAGAGGCCTCTATTGGGAAAAATAATATCTTCAAATAAAAACTACACAGAAGCATTGTGTGAAACTTATTTCTGATATGTTCATTAAGCTAACAGAGTTAAACCATACTTTTGATTGCGCAGTGCTGAACCCTCTTTCTGTAGAAAATGCAAGTGGACATTCGGAGCGCTAATAGGGTAATAGTGGAAAAAGGACTATATTCAAATATAAACTACACAGTAGAATTCTGTGAAAATTCTTTCTGTTCTGTGCATTCAACTAACAGAGTTGAACCTTACTTTTGATTGAGCCGTTCTGAAACACTCTTTCTGTAGAAACTGCAATTGGACATGCTAAGCGCTAAGAGGCCTACTTTGGGAAAAAGAATATCTTCAAATAAAAACTACACAGATGCATTCTGTGAAACTTATTTCTGATCTGTAAATTCAGTTAACAGAGATAAAACATATTTTTGATTGAGCAGTTATGAAACACTCTTTTTGTAAAAAATGCAAGTGGAGATTCGGAGCGCTAAGAGGGTAATAGTGGAAAAAGGAATGTCTTCAAATATAAACTACACAGAATCATTCGGTGAAACATCTTTCTGATCTGTGCATTCAGCTAACAGAATTAAACCATACTTTTGATTGAGCAGATCTGAACACTCTTTCTGTAGAAAATGCAACTGGACATTTGGAGCGCTAAGAGCGTAGTAGTGGAAAAAGGAATATATTCAAGTATAAACTACACAGAAGCATTCTGTGAAACTTCTTTCTGATCTGAGCATTCAGCTAACAGAGTGAAACCATACTTTTGATTGAGCAGTTTTGAAACACTCTGTCTGTAGAAAATGCAACTGGACATTCGTAGCGCTAAGTGGGTAATAGTGGGAAAAAGAATATGTTCAAATATAAACTACACAGAAGCATTGTATGAAACTTCTTTCTGTTTTGTGCATTCAACTAACAGAGTTCAACCTTACTTTTGATTGAGCCGTTCTGAAACACTCTTTCTGTAGAAACTGCAATTGGACATTCTGAGCGCTAAGAGGCCTATATTGGGAAAAAGAATGTCTACAAATAAAAACTACACAGAAGAATTGTGTGAAACTTCTTTCTGTTCTGTTTGTTCAACTAAAAGAGTTGAACCTTAGTTTTGATTGAGCCGTTCTGAAACACTCTTTCTGTAGAAAATGCAAGTGGAGATTCGGAGTGCTAAGAGGGTAATAGTGGAAAAAGGAATGTCTCCAAATATAAACTACACAGAATCATTCAGTGAAACTTCTTTCTGATCTGTGCATTCAGCTAACAGAGTTAAAGCATACTTTTGATTGAGCAGATCTGAACACTCTTTCTGTAGAAAATGCAACTGGACATTTGGAGCGCTAAGAGAGTAGTAGTGGAAAAAGGAATATATTCAAATATAAACTACACAGAAGCATTCTGTGAAACTTCTTTCTGATCTGAGCATTCAGCTAACAGAGTTAAACCATACTTTTGATTGAGCAGTTTTGAAACACTCTGTCTGTAGAAAATGCAACTGGACATTCGTAGCGCTAAGTGGGTAATAGTGGAAAAAAGAATATGTTCAAATATAAACTACGCAGAAGCATTGTATGAAACTTCTTTCTGTTCTGTGCATTCAACTAACAGAGTTGAACCTTACTTTTGATTGAGCCTTTATGAAACACTCTTTCTGTAGAAACTGCAATTGGACATTCTGAGCGCTAAGAGGCCTCTATTGGGAAAAATAATATCTTCAAATAAAAACTACACAGAAGCATTGTGTGAAACTTATTTCTGATATGTTCATTAAGCTAACAGAGTTAAACCATACTTTTGATTGCGCAGTGCTGAACCCTCTTTCTGTAGAAAATGCAAGTGGACATTCGGAGCGCTAAGAGGGTAATAGTGGAAAAAGGACTATATTCAAATATAAACTACACAGTAGCATTCTGTGAAAATTCTTTCTGTTCTGTGCATTCAACTAACAGAGTTGAACCTTACTTTTGATTGAGCCGTTCTGAAACACTCTTTCTGTAGAAACTGCAATTGGACATGCTAAGCGCTAAGAGGCCTACTTTGGGAAAAATAATATCTTCAAATAAAAACTACACAGATGCATTCTGTGAAACTTATTTCTGATCTGTAAATTCAGTTAACAGAGATAAAACATATTTTTGATTGAGCAGTTATGAAACACTCTTTTTGTAGAAAATACAAGTGGAGATTCGGAGCGCTAAGAGGGTAATAGTGGAAAAAGGAATGTCTTCAAATATAAACTACACAGAATCATTCGGTGAAACTTCTTTCTGATCTGTGCATTCAGCTAACAGAGTTAAACCATACTTTTGATTGAGCAGATCTGAACACTCTTTCTGTAGAAAATGCAACTGGACATTTGGAGCGCTAAGAGCGTAGTAGTGGAAAAAGGAATATATTCAAGTATAAACTACACAGAAGCATTCTGTGAAACTTCTTTCTGATCTGAGCATTCAGCTAACAGAGTGAAACCATACTTTTGATTGAGCAGTTTTGAAACACTCTGTCTGTAGAAAATGCAACTGGACATTCGTAGCGCTAAGTGGGTAATAGTGGAAAAAAGAATATGTTCAAATATAAACTACACAGAAGCATTGTATGAAACTTCTTTCTGTTCTGTGCATTCAACTAACAGAGTTCAACCTTACTTTTGATTGAGCCGTTCTGAAACACTCTTTCTGTAGAAACTGCAATTGGACATTCTGAGCGCTAAGAGGCCTATATTGGGAAAAAGAATGTCTACAAATAAAAACTACACAGAAGAATTGTGTGAAACTTCTTTCTGTTCTGTTTGTTCAACTAAAAGAGTTGAACCTTAGTTTTGATTGAGCCGTTCTGAAACACTCTTTCTGTAGAAAATGCAAGTGGAGATTCGGAGCGCTAAGAGGGTAATAGTGGAAAAAGGAATGTCTCCAAATATAAACTACACAGAATCATTCTGTGAAACTTCTTTCTGATCTGTGCATTCAGCTAACAGAGTTAAACCATACTTTTGATTGAGCAGATCTGAACACTCTTTCTGTAGAAAATGCAACTGGACATTTGGAGCGCTAAGAGAGTAGTAGTGGAAAAAGGAATATATTCAAATATAAACTACACAGAAGCATTCTGTGAAACTTCTTTCTGATCTGAGCATTCAGCTAACAGAGTTAAACCATACTTTTGATTGAGCAGTTTTGAAACACTCTGTCTGTAGAAAATGCAACTGGACATTCGTAGCGCTAAGTGGGTAATAGTGGAAAAAAGAATATGTTCAAATATAAACTACACAGAAGCATTGTATGAAACTTCTTTCTGTTCTGTGCATTCAACTAACAGAGTTGAACCTTACTTTTGATTGAGCCTTTCTGAAACACTCTTTCTGTAGAAACTGCAATTGGACATTCTGAGCGCTAAGAGGCCTCTATTGGGAAAAAAAATATCTTCAAATTAAAACTACACAGAAGCATTGTGTGAAACTTATTTCTGATATGTTCATTAAGCTAACAGAGTTAAACCATACTTTTGATTGCGCAGTGCTGAACCCTCTTTCTGTAGAAAATGCAAGTGGACATTCGGAGCGCTAAGAGGGTAATAGTGGAAAAAGGACTATATTCAAATATAAACTACACAGTAGCATTCTGTGAAAATTCTTTCTGTTCTGTGCATTCAACTAACAGAGTTGAACCTTACTTTTGATTGAGCCGTTCTGAAACACTCTTTCTGTAGAAACTGCAATTGGACATGCTAAGCGCTAAGATGCCTACTTTGGGAAAAAGAATATCTTCAAATAAAAACTACACAGAAGCATTGTGTGAAACTTATTTCTGATCTGTAAATTCAGTTAACAGAGATAAAACCAATTTTTGATTGAGCAGTTATGAAACACTCTTTTTGTAGAAAATACAAGTGGAGATTCGGAGCGCTAAGAGGGTAATAGTGGAAAAAGGAATGTCTTCAAATATAAACTACACAGAATCATTCGGTGAAACTTCTTTCTGATCTGTGCATTCAGCTAACAGAGTTAAACCATACTTTTGATTGAGCAGATCTGAACACTCTTTCTGTAGAAAATGCAACTGGACATTTGGAGCGCTAAGAGCGTAGTAGTGGAAAAAGGAATATATTCAAGTATAAACTACACAGAAGCATTCTGTGAAACTTCTTTCTGATCTGAGCATTCAGCTAACAGAGTGAAACCATACTTTTGATTGAGCAGTTTTGAAACACTCTGTCTGTAGAAAATGCAACTGGACATTCGTAGCGCTAAGTGGGTAATAGTGGAAAAAAGAATATGTTCAAATATAAACTACACAGAAGCATTGTATGAAACTTCTTTCTGTTCTGTGCATTCAACTAACAGAGTTCAACCTTACTTTTGATTGAGCCGTTCTGAAACACTCTTTCTGTAGAAACTGCAATTGGACATTCTGAGCGCTAAGAGGCCTATATTGGGAAAAAGAATGTCTACAAATAAAAACTACACAGAAGAATTGTGTGAAACTTCTTTCTGTTCTGTTTGTTCAACTAAAAGAGTTGAACCTTAGTTTTGATTGAGCCGTTCTGAAACACTCTTTCTGTAGAAAATGCAAGTGGAGATTCGGAGCGCTAAGAGGGTAATAGTGGAAAAAGGAATGTCTCCAAATATAAACTACACAGAATCATTCTGTGAAACTTCTTTCTGATCTGTGCATTCAGCTAACAGAGTTAAACCATACTTTTGATTGAGCAGATCTGAACACTCTTTCTGTAGAAAATGCAACTGGACATTTGGAGCGCTAAGAGAGTAGTAGTGGAAAAAGGAATATATTCAAATATAAACTACACAGAAGCATTCTGTGAAACTTCTTTCTGATCTGAGCATTCAGCTAACAGAGTTAAACCATACTTTTGATTGAGCAGTTTTGAAACACTCTGTCTGTAGAAAATGCAACTGGACATTCGTAGCGCTAAGTGGGTAATAGTGGAAAAAAGAATATGTTCAAATATAAACTACGCAGAAGCATTGTATGAAACTTCTTTCTGTTCTGTGCATTCAACTAACAGAGTTGAACCTTACTTTTGATTGAGCCTTTCTGAAACACTCTTTCTGTAGAAACTGCAATTGGACATTCTGAGTGCTAAGAGGCCTCTATTGGGAAAAATAATATCTTCAAATAAAAACTACACAGAAGCATTGTGTGAAACTTATTTCTGATATGTTCATTAAGCTAACAGAGTTAAACCATACTTTTGATTGCGCAGTGCTGAACCCTCTTTCTGTAGAAAATGCAAGTGGACATTCGGAGCGCTAAGAGGGTAATAGTGGAAAAAGGACTATATTCAAATATAAACTACACAGTAGCATTCTGTGAAAATTCTTTCTGTTCTGTGCATTCAACTAACAAAGTTGAACCTTACTTTTGGTTGAGCCGTTCTGAAACACTCTTTCTGTAGAAACTGCAATTGGACATGCTAAGCGCTAAGAGGCCTACTTTGGGAAAAAGAATATCTTCAAATAAAAACTACACAGGTGCATTCTGTGAAACTTATTTCTGATCTGTAAATTCAGTTAACAGAGATAAAACATATTTTTGATTGAGCAGTTATGAAACACTCTTTTTGTAGAAAATGCAAGTGGAGATTCGGAGCGCTAAGGGGGTAATAGTGGAAAAAGGAATGTCTTCAAATATAAACTACACAGAATCATTCGGTGAAACATCTTTCTGATCTGTGCATTCAGCTAACAGAATTAAACCATACTTTTGATTGAGCAGATCTGAACACTCTTTCTGTAGAAAATGCAACTGGACATTTGGAGCGCTAAGAGCGTAGTAGTGGAAAAAGTAATATATTCAAATATAAACTACACAGAAGCATTCTGTGAAACTTCTTTCTGATCTGAGCATTCAGCTAACAGAGTTAAACCATACTTTTGATTGAGCAGTTTTGAAACACTCTGTCTGTAGAAAATGCAACTGGACATTCGTAGCGCTAAGTGGGTAATAGTGGAAAAAAGAATATGTTCAAATATAAACTACACAGAAGCATTGTATGAAACTTCTTTCTGTTCTGTGCATTCAACTAACAGAGTTGAACCTTACTTTTGATTGAGCCGTTCTGAAACACTCTTTCTGTAGAAACTGCAATTGGACATTCTGAGCGCTAAGAGGCCTATATTGGGAAAAAGAATGTCTACAAATAAAAACTACACAGAAGAATTGTGTGAAACTTCTTTCTGTTCTGTTTGTTCAACTAAAAGAGTTGAACCTTAGTTTTGATTGAGCCGTTCTGAAACACTCTTTCTGTAGAAAATGCAAGTGGAGATTCGGAGCGCTAAGAGGGTAATAGTGGAAAAAGGAATGTCTCCAAATATAAACTACACAGAATCATTCTGTGAAACATCTTTCTGATCTGTGCATTCAGCTAACAGAGTTAAACCATACTTTTGATTGAGCAGATCTGAACACTCTTTCCGTAGAAAATGCAACTGGACATTTGGAGCGCTAAGAGAGTAGTAGTGGAAAAAGGAATATATTCAAATATAAACTACACAGAAGCATTCTGTGAAACTTGTTTCTGATCTGAGCATTCAGCTAACAGAGTTAAACCATACTTTTGATTGAGCAGTTTTGAAACACTCTGTCTGTAGAAAATGCAACTGGACATTCGTAGCGCTAAGTGGGTAATAGTGGAAAAAAGAATATGTTCAAATATAAACTACGCAGAAGCATTGTATGAAACTTCTTTCTGTTCTGTGCATTCAACTAACAGAGTTGAACCTTACTTTTGATTGAGCCTTTATGAAACACTCTTTCTGTAGAAACTGCAATTGGACATTCTGAGCGCTAAGAGGCCTCTATTGGGAAAAATAATATCTTCAAATAAAAACTACACAGAAGCATTGTGTGAAACTTATTTCTGATATGTTCATTAAGCTAACAGAGTTAAACCATACTTTTGATTGCGCAGTGCTGAACCCTCTTTCTGTAGAAAATGCAAGTGGACATTCGGAGCGCTAAGAGGGTAATAGTGGAAAAAGGACTATATTCAAATATAAACTACACAGTAGCATTCTGTGAAAATTCTTTCTGTTCTGTGCATTCAACTAACAGAGTTGAACCTTACTTTTGATTGAGCCGTTCTGAAACACTCTTTCTGTAGAAACTGCAATTGGACATGCTAAGCGCTAAGAGGCCTACTTTGGGAAAAATAATATCTTCAAATAAAAACTACACAGATGCATTCTGTGAAACTTATTTCTGATCTGTAAATTCAGTTAACAGAGATAAAACATATTTTTGATTGAGCAGTTATGAAACACTCTTTTTGTAGAAAATACAAGTGGAGATTCGGAGCGCTAAGAGGGTAATAGTGGAAAAAGGAATGTCTTCAAATATAAACTACACAGAATCATTCGGTGAAACTTCTTTCTGATCTGTGCATTCAGCTAACAGAGTTAAACCATACTTTTGATTGAGCAGATCTGAACACTCTTTCTGTAGAAAATGCAACTGGACATTTGGAGCGCTAAGAGCGTAGTAGTGGAAAAAGGAATATATTCAAGTATAAACTACACAGAAGCATTCTGTGAAACTTCTTTCTGATCTGAGCATTCAGCTAACAGAGTGAAACCATACTTTTGATTGAGCAGTTTTGAAACACTCTGTCTGTAGAAAATGCAACTGGACATTCGTAGCGCTAAGTGGGTAATAGTGGAAAAAAGAATATGTTCAAATATAAACTACACAGAAGCATTGTATGAAACTTCTTTCTGTTCTGTGCATTCAACTAACAGAGTTCAACCTTACTTTTGATTGAGCCGTTCTGAAACACTCTTTCTGTAGAAACTGCAATTGGACATTCTGAGCGCTAAGAGGCCTATATTGGGAAAAAGAATGTCTACAAATAAAAACTACACAGAAGAATTGTGTGAAACTTCTTTCTGTTCTGTTTGTTCAACTAAAAGAGTTGAACCTTAGTTTTGATTGAGCCGTTCTGAAACACTCTTTCTGTAGAAAATGCAAGTGGAGATTCGGAGCGCTAAGAGGGTAATAGTGGAAAAAGGAATGTCTCCAAATATAAACTACACAGAATCATTCTGTGAAACTTCTTTCTGATCTGTGCATTCAGCTAACAGAGTTAAACCATACTTTTGATTGAGCAGATCTGAACACTCTTTCTGTAGAAAATGCAACTGGACATTTGGAGCGCTAAGAGAGTAGTAGTGGAAAAAGGAATATATTCAAATATAAACTACACAGAAGCATTCTGTGAAACTTCTTTCTGATCTGAGCATTCAGCTAACAGAGTTAAACCATACTTTTGATTGAGCAGTTTTGAAACACTCTGTCTGTAGAAAATGCAACTGGACATTCGTAGCGCTAAGTGGGTAATAGTGGAAAAAAGAATATGTTCAAATATAAACTACACAGAAGCATTGTATGAAACTTCTTTCTGTTCTGTGCATTCAACTAACAGAGTTGAACCTTACTTTTGATTGAGCCTTTCTGAAACACTCTTTCTGTAGAAACTGCAATTGGACATTCTGAGCGCTAAGAGGCCTCTATTGGGAAAAATAATATCTTCAAATAAAAACTACACAGAAGCATTGTGTGAAACATATTTCTGATATGTTCATTAAGCTAACAGAGTTAAACCATACTTTTGATTGCGCAGTGCTGAACCCTCTTTCTGTAGAAAATGCAAGTGGACATTCGGAGCGCTAAGAGGGTAATAGTGGAAAAAGGACTATATTCAAATATAAACTACACAGTAGCATTCTGTGAAAATTCTTTCTGTTCTGTGCATTCAACTAACAGAGTTGAACCTTACTTTTGATTGAGCCGTTCTGAAACACTCTTTCTGTAGAAACTGCAATTGGACATGCTAAGCGCTAAGAGGCCTACTTTGGGAAAAAGAATATCTTCAAATAAAAACTACACAGAAGCATTGTGTGAAACTTATTTCTGATCTGTAAATTCAGTTAACAGAGATAAAACAAATTTTTGATTGAGCAGTTATGAAACACTCTTTTTGTAGAAAATACAAGTGGAGATTCGGAGCGCTAAGAGGGTAATAGTGGAAAAAGGAATGTCTTCAAATATAAACTACACAGAATCATTCGGTGAAACTTCTTTCTGATCTGTGCATTCAGCTAACAGAGTTAAACCATACTTTTGATTGAGCAGATCTGAACACTCTTTCTGTAGAAAATGCAACTGGACATTTGGAGCGCTAAGAGCGTAGTAGTGGAAAAAGGAATATATTCAAGTATAAACTACACAGAAGCATTCTGTGAAACTTCTTTCTGATCTGAGCATTCAGCTAACAGAGTGAAACCATACTTTTGATTGAGCAGTTTTGAAACACTCTGTCTGTAGAAAATGCAACTGGACATTCGTAGCGCTAAGTGGGTAATAGTGGGAAAAAGAATATGTTCAAATATAAACTACACAGAAGCATTGTATGAAACTTCTTTCTGTTCTGTGCATTCAACTAACAGAGTTCAACCTTACTTTTGATTGAGCCGTTCTGAAACACTCTTTCTGTAGAAACTGCAATTGGACATTCTGAGCGCTAAGAGGCCTATATTGGGAAAAAGAATGTCTACAAATAAAAACTACACAGAAGAATTGTGTGAAACTTCTTTCTGTTCTGTTTGTTCAACTAAAAGAGTTGAACCTTAGTTTTGATTGAGCCGTTCTGAAACACTCTTTCTGTAGAAAATGCAAGTGGAGATTCGGAGCGCTAAGAGGGTAATAGTGGAAAAAGGAATGTCTCCAAATATAAACTACACAGAATCATTCAGTGAAACTTCTTTCTGATCTGTGCATTCAGCTAACAGAGTTAAAGCATACTTTTGATTGAGCAGATCTGAACACTCTTTCTGTAGAAAATGCAACTGGACATTTGGAGCGCTAAGAGAGTAGTAGTGGAAAAAGGAATATATTCAAATATAAACTACACAGAAGCATTCTGTGAAACTTCTTTCTGATCTGAGCATTCAGCTAACAGAGTTAAACCATACTTTTGATTGAGCAGTTTTGAAACACTCTGTCTGTAGAAAATGCAACTGGACATTCGTAGCGCTAAGTGGGTAATAGTGGAAAAAAGAATATGTTCAAATATAAACTACGCAGAAGCATTGTATGAAACTTCTTTCTGTTCTGTGCATTCAACTAACAGAGTTGAACCTTACTTTTGATTGAGCCTTTCTGAAACACTCTTTCTGTAGAAACTGCAATTGGACATTCTGAGCGCTAAGAGGCCTCTATTGGGAAAAATAATATCTTCAAATAAAAACTACACAGAAGCATTGTGTGAAACTTATTTCTGATATGTTCATTAAGCTAACAGAGTTAAACCATACTTTTGATTGCGCAGTGCTGAACCCTCTTTCTGTAGAAAATGCAAGTGGACATTCGGAGCGCTAATAGGGTAATAGTGGAAAAAGGACTATATTCAAATATAAACTACACAGTAGCATTCTGTGAAAATTCTTTCTGTTCTGTGCATTCAACTAACAGAGTTGAACCTTACTTTTGATTGAGCCGTTCTGAAACACTCTTTCTGTAGAAACTGCAATTGGACATGCTAAGCGCTAAGAGGCCTACTTTGGGAAAAAGAATATCTTCAAATAAAAACTACACAGATGCATTCTGTGAAACTTATTTCTGATCTGTAAATTCAGTTAACAGAGATAAAACATATTTTTGATTGAGCAGTTATGAAACACTCTTTTTGTAAAAAATGCAAGTGGAGATTCGGAGCGCTAAGAGGGTAATAGTGGAAAAAGGAATGTCTTCAAATATAAACTACACAGAATCATTCGGTGAAACATCTTTCTGATCTGTGCATTCAGCTAACAGAATTAAACCATACTTTTGATTGAGCAGATCTGAACACTCTTTCTGTAGAAAATGCAACTGGACATTTGGAGCGCTAAGAGCGTAGTAGTGGAAAAAGGAATATATTCAAGTATAAACTACACAGAAGCATTCTGTGAAACTTCTTTCTGATCTGAGCATTCAGCTAACAGAGTGAAACCATACTTTTGATTGAGCAGTTTTGAAACACTCTGTCTGTAGAAAATGCAACTGGACATTCGTAGCGCTAAGTGGGTAATAGTGGGAAAAAGAATATGTTCAAATATAAACTACACAGAAGCATTGTATGAAACTTCTTTCTGTTTTGTGCATTCAACTAACAGAGTTCAACCTTACTTTTGATTGAGCCGTTCTGAAACACTCTTTCTGTAGAAACTGCAATTGGACATTCTGAGCGCTAAGAGGCCTATATTGGGAAAAAGAATGTCTACAAATAAAAACTACACAGAAGAATTGTGTGAAACTTCTTTCTGTTCTGTTTGTTCAACTAAAAGAGTTGAACCTTAGTTTTGATTGAGCCGTTCTGAAACACTCTTTCTGTAGAAAATGCAAGTGGAGATTCGGAGTGCTAAGAGGGTAATAGTGGAAAAAGGAATGTCTCCAAATATAAACTACACAGAATCATTCAGTGAAACTTCTTTCTGATCTGTGCATTCAGCTAACAGAGTTAAAGCATACTTTTGATTGAGCAGATCTGAACACTCTTTCTGTAGAAAATGCAACTGGACATTTGGAGCGCTAAGAGAGTAGTAGTGGAAAAAGGAATATATTCAAATATAAACTACACAGAAGCATTCTGTGAAACTTCTTTCTGATCTGAGCATTCAGCTAACAGAGTTAAACCATACTTTTGATTGAGCAGTTTTGAAACACTCTGTCTGTAGAAAATGCAACTGGACATTCGTAGCGCTAAGTGGGTAATAGTGGAAAAAAGAATATGTTCAAATATAAACTACGCAGAAGCATTGTATGAAACTTCTTTCTGTTCTGTGCATTCAACTAACAGAGTTGAACCTTACTTTTGATTGAGCCTTTATGAAACACTCTTTCTGTAGAAACTGCAATTGGACATTCTGAGCGCTAAGAGGCCTCTATTGGGAAAAATAATATCTTCAAATAAAAACTACACAGAAGCATTGTGTGAAACTTATTTCTGATATGTTCATTAAGCTAACAGAGTTAAACCATACTTTTGATTGCGCAGTGCTGAACCCTCTTTCTGTAGAAAATGCAAGTGGACATTCGGAGCGCTAAGAGGGTAATAGTGGAAAAAGGACTATATTCAAATATAAACTACACAGTAGCATTCTGTGAAAATTCTTTCTGTTCTGTGCATTCAACTAACAGAGTTGAACCTTACTTTTGATTGAGCCGTTCTGAAACACTCTTTCTGTAGAAACTGCAATTGGACATGCTAAGCGCTAAGAGGCCTACTTTGGGAAAAATAATATCTTCAAATAAAAACTACACAGATGCATTCTGTGAAACTTATTTCTGATCTGTAAATTCAGTTAACAGAGATAAAACATATTTTTGATTGAGCAGTTATGAAACACTCTTTTTGTAGAAAATACAAGTGGAGATTCGGAGCGCTAAGAGGGTAATAGTGGAAAAAGGAATGTCTTCAAATATAAACTACACAGAATCATTCGGTGAAACTTCTTTCTGATCTGTGCATTCAGCTAACAGAGTTAAACCATACTTTTGATTGAGCAGATCTGAACACTCTTTCTGTAGAAAATGCAACTGGACATTTGGAGCGCTAAGAGCGTAGTAGTGGAAAAAGGAATATATTCAAGTATAAACTACACAGAAGCATTCTGTGAAACTTCTTTCTGATCTGAGCATTCAGCTAACAGAGTGAAACCATACTTTTGATTGAGCAGTTTTGAAACACTCTGTCTGTAGAAAATGCAACTGGACATTCGTAGCGCTAAGTGGGTAATAGTGGAAAAAAGAATATGTTCAAATATAAACTACACAGAAGCATTGTATGAAACTTCTTTCTGTTCTGTGCATTCAACTAACAGAGTTCAACCTTACTTTTGATTGAGCCGTTCTGAAACACTCTTTCTGTAGAAACTGCAATTGGACATTCTGAGCGCTAAGAGGCCTATATTGGGAAAAAGAATGTCTACAAATAAAAACTACACAGAAGAATTGTGTGAAACTTCTTTCTGTTCTGTTTGTTCAACTAAAAGAGTTGAACCTTAGTTTTGATTGAGCCGTTCTGAAACACTCTTTCTGTAGAAAATGCAAGTGGAGATTCGGAGCGCTAAGAGGGTAATAGTGGAAAAAGGAATGTCTCCAAATATAAACTACACAGAATCATTCTGTGAAACTTCTTTCTGATCTGTGCATTCAGCTAACAGAGTTAAACCATACTTTTGATTGAGCAGATCTGAACACTCTTTCTGTAGAAAATGCAACTGGACATTTGGAGCGCTAAGAGAGTAGTAGTGGAAAAAGGAATATATTCAAATATAAACTACACAGAAGCATTCTGTGAAACTTCTTTCTGATCTGAGCATTCAGCTAACAGAGTTAAACCATACTTTTGATTGAGCAGTTTTGAAACACTCTGTCTGTAGAAAATGCAACTGGACATTCGTAGCGCTAAGTGGGTAATAGTGGAAAAAAGAATATGTTCAAATATAAACTACACAGAAGCATTGTATGAAACTTCTTTCTGTTCTGTGCATTCAACTAACAGAGTTGAACCTTACTTTTGATTGAGCCTTTCTGAAACACTCTTTCTGTAGAAACTGCAATTGGACATTCTGAGCGCTAAGAGGCCTCTATTGGGAAAAAAAATATCTTCAAATTAAAACTACACAGAAGCATTGTGTGAAACTTATTTCTGATATGTTCATTAAGCTAACAGAGTAAAACCATACTTTTGATTGCGCAGTGCTGAACCCTCTTTCTGTAGAAAATGCAAGTGGACATTCGGAGCGCTAAGAGGGTAATAGTGGAAAAAGGACTATATTCAAATATAAACTACACAGTAGCATTCTGTGAAAATTCTTTCTGTTCTGTGCATTCAACTAACAGAGTTGAACCTTACTTTTGATTGAGCCGTTCTGAAACACTCTTTCTGTAGAAACTGCAATTGGACATGCTAAGCGCTAAGATGCCTACTTTGGGAAAAAGAATATCTTCAAATAAAAACTACACAGAAGCATTGTGTGAAACTTATTTCTGATCTGTAAATTCAGTTAACAGAGATAAAACCAATTTTTGATTGAGCAGTTATGAAACACTCTTTTTGTAGAAAATACAAGTGGAGATTCGGAGCGCTAAGAGGGTAATAGTGGAAAAAGGAATGTCTTCAAATATAAACTACACAGAATCATTCGGTGAAACTTCTTTCTGATCTGTGCATTCAGCTAACAGAGTTAAACCATACTTTTGATTGAGCAGATCTGAACACTCTTTCTGTAGAAAATGCAACTGGACATTTGGAGCGCTAAGAGCGTAGTAGTGGAAAAAGGAATATATTCAAGTATAAACTACACAGAAGCATTCTGTGAAACTTCTTTCTGATCTGAGCATTCAGCTAACAGAGTGAAACCATACTTTTGATTGAGCAGTTTTGAAACACTCTGTCTGTAGAAAATGCAACTGGACATTCGTAGCGCTAAGTGGGTAATAGTGGAAAAAAGAATATGTTCAAATATAAACTACACAGAAGCATTGTATGAAACTTCTTTCTGTTCTGTGCATTCAACTAACAGAGTTCAACCTTACTTTTGATTGAGCCGTTCTGAAACACTCTTTCTGTAGAAACTGCAATTGGACATTCTGAGCGCTAAGAGGCCTATATTGGGAAAAAGAATGTCTACAAATAAAAACTACACAGAAGAATTGTGTGAAACTTCTTTCTGTTCTGTTTGTTCAACTAAAAGAGTTGAACCTTAGTTTTGATTGAGCCGTTCTGAAACACTCTTTCTGTAGAAAATGCAAGTGGAGATTCGGAGCGCTAAGAGGGTAATAGTGGAAAAAGGAATGTCTCCAAATATAAACTACACAGAATCATTCTGTGAAACTTCTTTCTGATCTGTGCATTCAGCTAACAGAGTTAAACCATACTTTTGATTGAGCAGATCTGAACACTCTTTCTGTAGAAAATGCAACTGGACATTTGGAGCGCTAAGAGAGTAGTAGTGGAAAAAGGAATATATTCAAATATAAACTACACAGAAGCATTCTGTGAAACTTCTTTCTGATCTGAGCATTCAGCTAACAGAGTTAAACCATACTTTTGATTGAGCAGTTTTGAAACACTCTGTCTGTAGAAAATGCAACTGGACATTCGTAGCGCTAAGTGGGTAATAGTGGAAAAAAGAATATGTTCAAATATAAACTACGCAGAAGCATTGTATGAAACTTCTTTCTGTTCTGTGCATTCAACTAACAGAGTTGAACCTTACTTTTGATTGAGCCTTTCTGAAACACTCTTTCTGTAGAAACTGCAATTGGACATTCTGAGCGCTAAGAGGCCTCTATTGGGAAAAATAATATCTTCAAATAAAAACTACACAGAAGCATTGTGTGAAACTTATTTCTGATATGTTCATTAAGCTAACAGAGTTAAACCATACTTTTGATTGCGCAGTGCTGAACCCTCTTTCTGTAGAAAATGCAAGTGGACATTCGGAGCGCTAAGAGGGTAATAGTGGAAAAAGGACTATATTCAAATATAAACTACACAGTAGCATTCTGTGAAAATTCTTTCTGTTCTGTGCATTCAACTAACAAAGTTGAACCTTACTTTTGGTTGAGCCGTTCTGAAACACTCTTTCTGTAGAAACTGCAATTGGACATGCTAAGCGCTAAGAGGCCTACTTTGGGAAAAAGAATATCTTCAAATAAAAACTACACAGGTGCATTCTGTGAAACTTATTTCTGATCTGTAAATTCAGTTAACAGAGATAAAACATATTTTTGATTGAGCAGTTATGAAACACTCTTTTTGTAGAAAATGCAAGTGGAGATTCGGAGCGCTAAGGGGGTAATAGTGGAAAAAGGAATGTCTTCAAATATAAACTACACAGAATCATTCGGTGAAACATCTTTCTGATCTGTGCATTCAGCTAACAGAATTAAACCATACTTTTGATTGAGCAGATCTGAACACTCTTTCTGTAGAAAATGCAACTGGACATTTGGAGCGCTAAGAGCGTAGTAGTGGAAAAAGTAATATATTCAAATATAAACTACACAGAAGCATTCTGTGAAACTTCTTTCTGATCTGAGCATTCAGCTAACAGAGTTAAACCATACTTTTGATTGAGCAGTTTTGAAACACTCTGTCTGTAGAAAATGCAACTGGACATTCGTAGCGCTAAGTGGGTAATAGTGGAAAAAAGAATATGTTCAAATATAAACTACACAGAAGCATTGTATGAAACTTCTTTCTGTTCTGTGCATTCAACTAACAGAGTTGAACCTTACTTTTGATTGAGCCGTTCTGAAACACTCTTTCTGTAGAAACTGCAATTGGACATTCTGAGCGCTAAGAGGCCTATATTGGGAAAAAGAATGTCTACAAATAAAAACTACACAGAAGAATTGTGTGAAACTTCTTTCTGTTCTGTTTGTTCAACTAAAAGAGTTGAACCTTAGTTTTGATTGAGCCGTTCTGAAACACTCTTTCTGTAGAAAATGCAAGTGGAGATTCGGAGCGCTAAGAGGGTAATAGTGGAAAAAGGAATGTCTCCAAATATAAACTACACAGAATCATTCTGTGAAACATCTTTCTGATCTGTGCATTCAGCTAACAGAGTTAAACCATACTTTTGATTGAGCAGATCTGAACACTCTTTCCGTAGAAAATGCAACTGGACATTTGGAGCGCTAAGAGAGTAGTAGTGGAAAAAGGAATATATTCAAATATAAACTACACAGAAGCATTCTGTGAAACTTGTTTCTGATCTGAGCATTCAGCTAACAGAGTTAAACCATACTTTTGATTGAGCAGTTTTGAAACACTCTGTCTGTAGAAAATGCAACTGGACATTCGTAGCGCTAAGTGGGTAATAGTGGAAAAAAGAATATGTTCAAATATAAACTACACAGAAGCATTGTATGAAACTTCTTTCTGTTCTGTGCATTCAACTAACAGAGTTGAACCTTACTTTTGATTGAGCCTTTCTGAAACACTCTTTCTGTAGAAACTGCAATTGGACATTCTGAGCGCTAAGAGGCCTCTATTGGGAAAAATAATATCTTCAAATAAAAACTACACAGAAGCATTGTGTGAAACTTATTTCTGATATGTTCATTAAGCTAACAGAGTTAAACCATACTTTTGATTGCGCAGTGCTGAACCCTCTTTCTGTAGAAAATGCAAGTGGACATTCGGAGCGCTAAGAGTGTAATAGTGGAAAAAGGACTATATTCAAATATAAACTACACAGTAGCATTCTGTGAAAATTCTTTCTGTTCTGTGCATTCAACTAACAGAGTTGAACCTTACTTTTGATTGAGCCGTTCTGAAACACTCTTTCTGTAGAAACTGCAATTGGACATGCTAAGCGCTAAGAGGCCTACTTTGGGAAAAATAATATCTTCAAATAAAAACTACACAGGTGCATTCTGTGAAACTTATTTCTGATCTGTAAATTCAGTTAACAGAGATAAAACATATTTTTGATTGAGCAGTTATGAAACACTCTTTTTGTAGAAAATACAAGTGGAGATTCGGAGCGCTAAGAGGGTAATAGTGGAAAAAGGAATGTCTTCAAATATAAACTACACAGAATCATTCGGTGAAACTTCTTTCTGATCTGTGCATTCAGCTAACAGAGTTAAACCATACTTTTGATTGAGCAGATCTGAACACTCTTTCTGTAGAAAATGCAACTGGACATTTGGAGCGCTAAGAGCGTAGTAGTGGAAAAAGGAATATATTCAAGTATAAACTACACAGAAGCATTCTGTGAAACTTCTTTCTGATCTGAGCATTCAGCTAACAGAGTGAAACCATACTTTTGATTGAGCAGTTTTGAAACACTCTGTCTGTAGAAAATGCAACTGGACATTCGTAGCGCTAAGTGGGTAATAGTGGAAAAAAGAATATGTTCAAATATAAACTACACAGAAGCATTGTATGAAACTTCTTTCTGTTCTGTGCATTCAACTAACAGAGTTCAACCTTACTTTTGATTGAGCCGTTCTGAAACACTCTTTCTGTAGAAACTGCAATTGGACATTCTGAGCGCTAAGAGGCCTATATTGGGAAAAAGAATGTCTACAAATAAAAACTACACAGAAGAATTGTGTGAAACTTCTTTCTGTTCTGTTTGTTCAACTAAAAGAGTTGAACCTTAGTTTTGATTGAGCCGTTCTGAAACACTCTTTCTGTAGAAAATGCAAGTGGAGATTCGGAGCGCTAAGAGGGTAATAGTGGAAAAAGGAATGTCTCCAAATATAAACTACACAGAATCATTCTGTGAAACATTTTTCTGATCTGTGCATTCAGCTAACAGAGTTAAACCATACTTTTGATTGAGCAGATCTGAACACTCTTTCTGTAGAAAATGCAACTGGACATTTGGAGCGCTAAGAGAGTAGTAGTGGAAAAAGGAATATATTCAAATATAAACTACACAGAAGCATTCTGTGAAACTTCTTTCTGATCTGAGCATTCAGCTAACAGAGTTAAACCATACTTTTGATTGAGCAGTTTTGAAACACTCTGTCTGTACAAAATGCAACTGGACATTCGTAGCGCTAAGTGGGTAATAGTGGAAAAAAGAATATGTTCAAATATAAACTACACAGAATCATTGTATGAAACTTCTTTCTGTTCTGTGCATTCAACTAACAGAGTTGAACCTTACTTTTGATTGAGCCTTTCTGAAACACTCTTTCTGTAGAAACTGCAATTGGACATTCTGAGCGCTAAGAGGCCTCTATTGGGAAAAATAATATCTTCAAATAAAAACTACACAGAAGCATTGTGTGAAACTTATTTCTGATATGTTCATTAAGCTAACAGAGTTAAACCATACTTTTGATTGCGCAGTGCTGAACCCTCTTTCTGTAGAAAATGCAAGTGGACATTCGGAGCGCTAAGAGGGTAATAGTGGAAAAAGGACTATATTCAAATATAAACTACACAGTAGCATTCTGTGAAAATTCTTTCTGTTCTGTGCATTCAACTAACAGAGTTGAACCTTACTTTTGATTGAGCCGTTCTGAAACACTCTTTCTGTAGAAACTGCAATTGGACATGCTAAGCGCTAAGAGGCCTACTTTGGGAAAAAGAATATCTTCAAATAAAAACTACACAGATGCATTCTGTGAAACTTATTTCTGATCTGTAAATTCAGTTAACAGAGATAAAACATATTTTTGATTGAGCAGTTATGAAACACTCTTTTTGTAGAAAATACAAGTGGAGATTCGGAGCGTTAAGAGGGTAATAGTGGAAAAAGGAATGTCTTCAAATATAAACTACACAGAATCATTCGGTGAAACTTCTTTCTGATCTGTGCATTCAGCTAACAGAGTTAAACCATACTTTTGATTGAGCAGATCTGAACACTCTTTCTGTAGAAAATGCAACTGGACATTTGGAGCGCTAAGAGCGTAGTAGTGGAAAAAGGAATATATTCAAGTATAAACTACACAGAAGCATTCTGTGAAACTTCTTTCTGATCTGAGCATTCAGCTAACAGAGTTAAACCATACTTTTGATTGAGCAGTTTTGAAACACTCTGTCTGTAGAAAATGCAACTGGACATTCGTAGAGCTAAGTGGGTAATAGTGGAAAAAAGAATATGTTCAAATATAAACTACACAGAAGCATTGTATGAAACTTCTTTCTGTTCTGTGCATTCAACTAACAGAGTTCAACCTTACTTTTGATTGAGCCGTTCTGAAACACTCTTTCTGTAGAAACTGCAATTGGACATTCTGAGCGCTAAGAGGCCTATATTGGGAAAAAGAATGTCTACAAATAAAAACTACACAGAAGAATTGTGTGAAACTTCTTTCTGTTCTGTTTGTTCAACTAAAAGAGTTGAACCTTAGTTTTGATTGAGCCGTTCTGAAACACTCTTTCTGTAGAAAATGCAAGTGGAGATTCGGAGCGCTAAGAGGGTAATAGTGGAAAAAGGAATGTCTCCAAATATAAACTACACAGAATCATTCTGTGAAACTTCTTTCTGATCTGTGCATTCAGCTAACAGAGTTAAACCATACTTTTGATTGAGCAGATCTGAACACTCTTTCTGTAGAAAATGCAACTGGACATTTGGAGCGCTAAGAGAGTAGTAGTGGAAAAAGGAATATATTCAAATATAAACTACACAGAAGCATTCTGTGAAACTTCTTTCTGATCTGAGCATTCAGCTAACAGAGTTAAACCATACTTTTGATTGAGCAGTTTTGAAACACTCTGTCTGTAGAAAATGCAACTGGACATTCGTAGCGCTAAGTGGGTAATAGTGGAAAAAAGAATATGTTCAAATATAAACTACGCAGAAGCATTGTATGAAACTTCTTTCTGTTCTGTGCATTCAACTAACAGAGTTGAACCTTACTTTTGATTGAGCCTTTCTGAAACACTCTTTCTGTAGAAACTGCAATTGGACATTCTGAGCGCTAAGAGGCCTCTATTGGAAAAAATAATATCTTCAAATAAAAACTACACAGAAGCATTGTGTGAAACTTATTTCTGATATGTTCATTAAGCTAACAGAGTTAAACCATACTTTTGATTGCGCAGTGCTGAACCCTCTTTCTGTAGAAAATGCAAGTGGACATTCGGAGCGCTAAGAGGGTAATAGTGGAAAAAGGACTATATTCAAATATAAACTACACAGTAGCATTCTGTGAAAATTCTTTCTGTTCTGTGCATTCAACTAACAAAGTTGAACCTTACTTTTGGTTGAGCCGTTCTGAAACACTCTTTCTGTAGAAACTGCAATTGGACATGCTAAGCGCTAAGAGGCCTACTTTGGGAAAAAGAATATCTTCAAATAAAAACTACACAGGTGCATTCTGTGAAACTTATTTCTGATCTGTAAATTCAGTTAACAGAGATAAAACATATTTTTGATTGAGCAGTTATGAAACACTCTTTTTGTAGAAAATGCAAGTGGAGATTCGGAGCGCTAAGGGGGTAATAGTGGAAAAAGGAATGTCTTCAAATATAAACTACACAGAATCATTCGGTGAAACATCTTTCTGATCTGTGCATTCAGCTAATAGAATTAAACCATACTTTTGATTGAGCAGATCTGAACACTCTTTCTGTAGAAAATGCAACTGGACATTTGGAGCGCTAAGAGCGTAGTAGTGGAAAAAGTAATATATTCAAATATAAACTACACAGAAGCATTCTGTGAAACTTCTTTCTGATCTGAGCATTCAGCTAACAGAGTTAAACCATACTTTTGATTGAGCAGTTTTGAAACACTCTGTCTGTAGAAAATGCAACTGGACATTCGTAGCGCTAAGTGGGTAATAGTGGAAAAAAGAATATGTTCAAATATAAACTACACAGAAGCATTGTATGAAACTTCTTTCTGTTCTGTGCATTCAACTAACAGAGTTGAACCTTACTTTTGATTGAGCCGTTCTGAAACACTCTTTCTGTAGAAACTGCAATTGGACATTCTGAGCGCTAAGAGGCCTATATTGGGAAAAAGAATGTCTACAAATAAAAACTACACAGAAGAATTGTGTGAAACTTCTTTCTGTTCTGTTTGTTCAACTAAAAGAGTTGAACCTTAGTTTTGATTGAGCCGTTCTGAAACACTCTTTCTGTAGAAAATGCAAGTGGAGATTCGGAGCGCTAAGAGGGTAATAGTGGAAAAAGGAATGTCTCCAAATATAAACTACACAGAATCATTCTGTGAAACATCTTTCTGATCTGTGCATTCAGCTAACAGAGTTAAACCATACTTTTGATTGAGCAGATCTGAACACTCTTTCCGTAGAAAATGCAACTGGACATTTGGAGCGCTAAGAGAGTAGTAGTGGAAAAAGGAATATATTCAAATATAAACTACACAGAAGCATTCTGTGAAACTTGTTTCTGATCTGAGCATTCAGCTAACAGAGTTAAACCATACTTTTGATTGAGCAGTTTTGAAACACTCTGTCTGTAGAAAATGCAACTGGACATTCGTAGCGCTAAGTGGGTAATAGTGGAAAAAAGAATATGTTCAAATATAAACTACGCAGAAGCATTGTATGAAACTTCTTTCTGTTCTGTGCATTCAACTAACAGAGTTGAACCTTACTTTTGATTGAGCCTTTCTGAAACACTCTTTCTGTAGAAACTGCAATTGGACATTCTGAGCGCTAAGAGGCCTCTATTGGGAAAAATAATATCTTCAAATAAAAACTACACAGAAGCATTGTGTGAAACTTATTTCTGATATGTTCATTAAGCTAACAGAGTTAAACCATACTTTTGATTGCGCAGTGCTGAACCCTCTTTCTGTAGAAAATGCAAGTGGACATTCGGAGCGCTAAGAGTGTAATAGTGGAAAAAGGACTATATTCAAATATAAACTACACAGTAGCATTCTGTGAAAATTCTTTCTGTTCTGTGCATTCAACTAACAGAGTTGAACCTTACTTTTGATTGAGCCGTTCTGAAACACTCTTTCTGTAGAAACTGCAATTGGACATGCTAAGCGCTAAGAGGCCTACTTTGGGAAAAATAATATCTTCAAATAAAAACTACACAGGTGCATTCTGTGAAACTTATTTCTGATCTGTAAATTCAGTTAACAGAGATAAAACATATTTTTGATTGAGCAGTTATGAAACACTCTTTTTGTAGAAAATACAAGTGGAGATTCGGAGCGCTAAGAGGGTAATAGTGGAAAAAGGAATGTCTTCAAATATAAACTACACAGAATCATTCGGTGAAACTTCTTTCTGATCTGTGCATTCAGCTAACAGAGTTAAACCATACTTTTGATTGAGCAGATCTGAACACTCTTTCTGTAGAAAATGCAACTGGACATTTGGAGCGCTAAGAGCGTAGTAGTGGAAAAAGGAATATATTCAAGTATAAACTACACAGAAGCATTCTGTGAAACTTCTTTCTGATCTGAGCATTCAGCTAACAGAGTGAAACCATACTTTTGATTGAGCAGTTTTGAAACACTCTGTCTGTAGAAAATGCAACTGGACATTCGTAGCGCTAAGTGGGTAATAGTGGAAAAAAGAATATGTTCAAATATAAACTACACAGAAGCATTGTATGAAACTTCTTTCTGTTCTGTGCATTCAACTAACAGAGTTCAACCTTACTTTTGATTGAGCCGTTCTGAAACACTCTTTCTGTAGAAACTGCAATTGGACATTCTGAGCGCTAAGAGGCCTATATTGGGAAAAAGAATGTCTACAAATAAAAACTACACAGAAGAATTGTGTGAAACTTCTTTCTGTTCTGTTTGTTCAACTAAAAGAGTTGAACCTTAGTTTTGATTGAGCCGTTCTGAAACACTCTTTCTGTAGAAAATGCAAGTGGAGATTCGGAGTGCTAAGAGGGTAATAGTGGAAAAAGGAATGTCTCCAAATATAAACTACACAGAATCATTCTGTGAAACATCTTTCTGATCTGTGCATTCAGCTAACAGAGTTAAACCATACTTTTGATTGAGCAGATCTGAACACTCTTTCTGTAGAAAATGCAACTGGACATTTGGAGCGCTAAGAGAGTAGTAGTGGAAAAAGGAATATATTCAAATATAAACTACACAGAAGCATTCTGTGAAACTTATTTCTGATCTGAGCATTCAGCTAACAGAGTTAAACCATACTTTTGATTGAGCAGTTTTGAAACACTCTGTCTGTACAAAATGCAACTGGACATTCGTAGCGCTAAGTGGGTAATAGTGGAAAAAAGAATATGTTCAAATATAAACTACACAGAATCATTGTATGAAACTTCTTTCTGTTCTGTGCATTCAACTAACAGAGTTGAACCTTACTTTTGATTGAGCCTTTCTGAAACACTCTTTCTGTAGAAACTGCAATTGGACATTCTGAGCGCTAAGAGGCCTCTATTGGGAAAAATAATATCTTCAAATAAAAACTACACAGAAGCATTGTGTGAAACTTATTTCTGATATGTTCATTAAGCTAACAGAGTTAAACCATACTTTTGATTGCGCAGTGCTGAACCCTCTTTCTGTAGAAAATGCAAGTGGACATTCGGAGCGCTAAGAGGGTAATAGTGGAAAAAGGACTATATTCAAATATAAACTACACAGTAGCATTCTGTGAAAATTCTTTCTGTTCTGTGCATTCAACTAACAGAGTTGAACCTTACTTTTGATTGAGCCGTTCTGAAACACTCTTTCTGTAGAAACTGCAATTGGACATGCTAAGCGCTAAGAGGCCTACTTTGGGAAAAAGAATATCTTCAAATAAAAACTACACAGATGCATTCTGTGAAACTTATTTCTGATCTGTAAATTCAGTTAACAGAGATAAAACATATTTTTGATTGAGCAGTTATGAAACACTCTTTTTGTAGAAAATACAAGTGGAGATTCGGAGCGCTAAGAGGGTAATAGTGGAAAAAGGAATGTCTTCAAATATAAACTACACAGAATCATTCGGTGAAACTTCTTTCTGATCTGTGCATTCAGCTAACAGAGTTAAACCATACTTTTGATTGAGCAGATCTGAACACTCTTTCTGTAGAAAATGCAACTGGACATTTGGAGCGCTAAGAGCGTAGTAGTGGAAAAAGGAATATATTCAAGTATAAACTACACAGAAGCATTCTGTGAAACTTCTTTCTGATCTGAGCATTCAGCTAACAGAGTTAAACCATACTTTTGATTGAGCAGTTTTGAAACACTCTGTCTGTAGAAAATGCAACTGGACATTCGTAGAGCTAAGTGGGTAATAGTGGAAAAAAGAATATGTTCAAATATAAACTACACAGAAGCATTGTATGAAACTTCTTTCTGTTCTGTGCATTCAACTAACAGAGTTCAACCTTACTTTTGATTGAGCCGTTCTGAAACACTCTTTCTGTAGAAACTGCAATTGGACATTCTGAGCGCTAAGAGGCCTATATTGGGAAAAAGAATGTCTACAAATAAAAACTACACAGAAGAATTGTGTGAAACTTCTTTCTGTTCTGTTTGTTCAACTAAAAGAGTTGAACCTTAGTTTTGATTGAGCCGTTCTGAAACACTCTTTCTGTAGAAAATGCAAGTGGAGATTCGGAGCGCTAAGAGGGTAATAGTGGAAAAAGGAATGTCTCCAAATATAAACTACACAGAATCATTCTGTGAAACTTCTTTCTGATCTGTGCATTCAGCTAACAGAGTTAAACCATACTTTTGATTGAGCAGATCTGAACACTCTTTCTGTAGAAAATGCAACTGGACATTTGGAGCGCTAAGAGAGTAGTAGTGGAAAAAGGAATATATTCAAATATAAACTACACAGAAGCATTCTGTGAAACTTCTTTCTGATCTGAGCATTCAGCTAACAGAGTTAAACCATACTTTTGATTGAGCAGTTTTGAAACACTCTGTCTGTAGAAAATGCAACTGGACATTCGTAGCGCTAAGTGGGTAATAGTGGAAAAAAGAATATGTTCAAATATAAACTACACAGAAGCATTGTATGAAACTTCTTTCTGTTCTGTGCATTCAACTAACAGAGTTGAACCTTACTTTTGATTGAGCCTTTCTGAAACACTCTTTCTGTAGAAACTGCAATTGGACATTCTGAGCGCTAAGAGGCCTCTATTGGGAAAAATAATATCTTCATATAAAAACTACACAGAAGCATTGTGTGAAACTTATTTCTGATATGTTCATTAAGCTAACAGAGTTAAACCATACTTTTGATTGCGCAGTGCTGAACCCTCTTTCTGTAGAAAATGCAAGTGGACATTCGGAGCGCTAAGAGGGTAATAGTGGAAAAAGGACTATATTCAAATATAAACTACACAGTAGCATTCTGTGAAAATACTTTCTGTTCTGTGCATTCAACTAACAGAGTTGAACCTTACTTTTGATTGAGCCTTTCTGAAACACTCTTTCTGTAGAAACTGCAATTGGACATGCTAAGCGCTAAGAGGCCTACTTTGGGAAAAAGAATATCTTCAAATAAAAACTACACAGAAGCATTATGTGAAACTTATTTCTGATCTGTAAATTCAGTTAACAGAGATAAAACATATTTTTGATTGAGCAGTTATGAAACACTCTTTTTGTAGAAAATACAAGTGGAGATTCGGAGCGCTAAGAGGGTAATAGTGGAAAAAGGAATGTCTTCAAATATAAACTACACAGAATCATTCGGTGAAACTTTTTTCTGATCTGTGCATTCAGCTAACAGAGTTAAACCATACTTTTGATTGAGCAGATCTGAACACTCTTTCTGTAGAAAATGCAACTGGACATTTGGAGCGCTAAGAGCGTAGTAGTGGAAAAAGGAATATATTCAAGTATAAACTACACAGAAGCATTCTGTGAAACTTCTTTCTGATCTGAGCATTCAGCTAACAGAGTGAAACCATAATTTTGATTGAGCAGTTTTGAAACACTCTGTCTGTAGAAAATGTAACTGGACATTCGTAGCGCTAAGTGGGTAATAGTGGAAAAAAGAATATGTTCAAATATAAACTACACAGAAGCATTGTATGAAACTTCTTTCTGTTCTGTGCATTCAACTAACAGTGTTCAACCTTACTTTTGATTGAGCCGTTCTGAAACACTCTTTCTGTAGAAACTGCAATTGGACATTCTGAGCGCTAAGAGGCCTATATTGGGAAAAAGTATGTCTACAAATAAAAACTACACAGAAGAATTGTGTGAAACTTCTTTCTGTTCTGTTTGTTCAACTAAAAGTGTTGAACCTTAGTTTTGATTGAGCCGTTCTGAAACACTCTTTCTGTAGAAAATGCAAGTGGAGATTCGGAGCGCTAAGAGGGTAATAGTGGAAAAAGGAATGTCTCCAAATATAAACTACACAGAATCATTCTGTGAAACTTCTTTCTGATCTGTGCATTCAGCTAACAGAGTTAAACCATACTTTTGATTGAGCAGATCTGAACACTCTTTCTGTAGAAAATGCAACTGTACATTTGGAGCGCTAAGAGAGTAGTAGTGGAAAAAGGAATATATTCAAATATAAACTACACAGAAGCATTCTGTGAAACTTCTTTCTGATCTGAGCATTCAGCTAACAGAGTTAAACCATACTTTTGATTGAGCAGTTTTGAAACACTCTGTCTGTAGAAAATGCAACTGGACATTCGTAGCGCTAAGTGGGTAATAGTGGAAAAAAGAATATGTTCAAATATAAGCTACGCAGAAGCATTGTATGAAACTTCTTTCTGTTCTGTGCATTCAACTAACAGAGTTGAACCTTACTTTTGATTGAGCCTTTCTGAAACACTCTTTCTGTAGAAACTGCAATTGGACATTCTGAGCGCTAAGAGGCCTCTATTGGGAAAAATAATATCTTCAAATAAAAACTACACAGAAGCATTGTGTGAAACTTATTTCTGATATGTTCATTAAGCTAACAGAGTTAAACCATACTATTGATTGCGCAGTGCTGAACCCTCTTTCTGTAGAAAATGCAAGTGGACATTCGGAGCGCTAAGAGGGTAATAGTGGAAAAAGGACTATATTCAAATATAAACTACACAGTAGCATTCTGTGAAAATTCTTTCTGTTCTGTGCATTCAACTAACAGAGTTGAACCTTACTTTTGATTGAGCCGTTCTGAAACACTCTTTCTGTAGAAACTGCAATTGGACATGCTAAGCGCTAAGAGGCCTACTTTGGGAAAAAGAATATCTTCAAATAAAAACTACACAGGTGCATTCTGTGAAACTTATTTCTGATCTGTAAATTCAGTTAACAGAGATAAAACATATTTTTGATTGAGCAGTTATGAAACACTCTTTTTGTAGAAAATGCAAGTGGAGATTCGGAGCGCTAAGGGGGTAATAGTGGAAAAAGGAATGTCTTCAAATATAAACTACACAGAATCATTCGGTGAAACATCTTTCTGATCTGTGCATTCAGCTAACAGAATTAAACCATACTTTTGATTGAGCAGATCTGAACACTCTTTCTGTAGAAAATGCAACTGGACATTTGGAGCGCTAAGAGCGTAGTAGTGGAAAAAGTAATATATTCAAATATAAACTACACAGAAGCATTCTGTGAAACTTCTTTCGGATCTGAGCATTCAGCTAACAGAGTTAAACCATACTTTTGATTGAGCAGTTTTGAAACACTCTGTCTGTAGAAAATGCAACTGGACATTCGTAGCGCTAAGTGGGTAATAGTGGAAAAAAGAATATGTTCAAATATAAACTACACAGAAGCATTGTATGAAACTTCTTTCTGTTCTGTGCATTCAACTAACAGAGTTCAACCTTACTTTTGATTGAGCCGTTCTGAAACACTCTTTCTGTAGAAACTGCAATTGGACATTCTGAGCGCTAAGAGGCCTATATTGGGAAAAAGAATGTCTACAAATAAAAACTACACAGAAGAATTGTGTGAAACTTCTTTCTGTTCTGTTTGTTCAACTAAAAGAGTTGAACCTTAGTTTTGATTGAGCCGTTCTGAAACACTCTTTCTGTAGAAAATGCAAGTGGAGATTCGGAGCGCTAAGAGGGTAATAGTGGAAAAAGGAATGTCTCCAAATATAAACTACACAGAATCATTCTGTGAAACATCTTTCTGATCTGTGCATTCAGCTAACAGAGTTAAACCATACTTTTGATTGAGCAGATCTGAACACTCTTTCTGTAGAAAATGCAACTGGACATTTGGAGCGCTAAGAGAGTAGTAGTGGAAAAAGGAATATATTCATATATAAACTACACAGAAGCATTCTGTGAAACTTATTTCTGATCTGAGCATTCAGCTAACAGAGTTAAACCATACTTTTGATTGAGCAGTTTTGAAACACTCTGTCTGTAGAAAATGCAACTGGACATTCGTAGCGCTAAGTGGGTAATAGTGGAAAAAAGAATATGTTCAAATATAAACTACACAGAATCATTGTATGAAACTTCTTTCTGTTCTGTGCATTCAACTAACAGAGTTGAACCTTACTTTTGATTGAGCCTTTCTGAAACACTCTTTCTGTAGAAACTGCAATTGGACATTCTGAGCGCTAAGAGGCCTCTATTGGGAAAAATAATATCTTCAAATAAAAACTACACAGAAGCATTGTGTGAAACTTATTTCTGATATGTTCATTAAGCTAACAGAGTTAAACCATACTTTTGATTGCGCAGTGCTGAACCCTCTTTCTGTAGAAAATGCAAGTGGACATTCGGAGCGCTAAGAGGGTAATAGTGGAAAAAGGACTATATTCAAATATAAACTACACAGTAGCATTCTGTGAAAATTCTTTCTGTTCTGTGCATTCAACTAACAGAGTTGAACCTTACTTTTGATTGAGCCGTTCTGAAACACTCTTTCTGTAGAAACTGCAATTGGACATGCTAAGCGCTAAGAGGCCTACTTTGGGAAAAAGAATATCTTCAAATAAAAACTACACAGATGCATTCTGTGAAACTTATTTCTGATCTGTAAATTCAGTTAACAGAGATAAAACATATTTTTGATTGAGCAGTTATGAAACACTCTTTTTGTAGAAAATACAAGTGGAGATTCGGAGCGCTAAGAGGGTAATAGTGGAAAAAGGAATGTCTTCAAATATAAACTACACAGAATCATTCGGTGAAACTTCTTTCTGATCCGTGCATTCAGCTAACAGAGTTAAACCATACTTTTGATTGAGCAGATCTGAACACTCTTTCTGTAGAAAATGCAACTGGACATTTGGAGCGCTAAGAGCGTAGTAGTGGAAAAAGGAATATATTCAAGTATAAACTACACAGAAGCATTCTGTGAAACTTCTTTATGATCTGAGCATTCAGCTAACAGAGTGAAACCATACTTTTGATTGAGCAGTTTTGAAACACTCTGTCTGTAGAAAATGCAACTGGACATTCGTAGCGCTAAGTGGGTAATAGTGGAAAAAAGAATATGTTCAAATATAAACTACACAGAAGCATTGTATGAAACTTCTTTCTGTTCTGTGCATTCAACTAACAGAGTTCAACCTTACTTTTGATTGAGCCGTTCTGAAACACTCTTTCTGTAGAAACTGCAATTGGACATTCTGAGCGCTAAGAGGCCTATATTGGGAAAAAGAATGTCTACAAATAAAAACTACACAGAAGAATTGTGTGAAACTTCTTTCTGTTCTGTTTGTTCAACTAAAAGAGTTGAACCTTAGTTTTGATTGAGCCGTTCTGAAACACTCTTTCTGTAGAAAATGCAAGTGGAGATTCGGAGCGCTAAGAGGGTAATAGTGGAAAAAGGAATGTCTCCAAATATAAACTACACAGAATCATTCTGTGAAACTTCTTTCTGATCTGTGCATTCAGCTAACAGAGTTAAACCATACTTTTGATTGAGCAGATCTGAACACTCTTTCTGTAGAAAATGCAACTGTACATTTGGAGCGCTAAGAGAGTAGTAGTGGAAAAAGGAATATATTCAAATATAAACTACACAGAAGCATTCTGTGAAACTTCTTTCTGATCTGAGCATTCAGCTAACAGAGTTAAACCATACTTTTGATTGAGCAGTTTTGAAACACTCTGTCTGTAGAAAATGCAACTGGACATTCGTAGCGCTAAGTGGGTAATAGTGGAAAAAAGAATATGTTCAAATATAAGCTACGCAGAAGCATTGTATGAAACTTCTTTCTGTTCTGTGCATTCAACTAACAGAGTTGAACCTTACTTTTGATTGAGCCTTTCTGAAACACTCTTTCTGTAGAAACTGCAATTGGACATTCTGAGCGCTAAGAGGCCTCTATTGGGAAAAATAATATCTTCAAATAAAAACTACACAGAAGCATTGTGTGAAACTTATTTCTGATATGTTCATTAAGCTAACAGAGTTAAACCATACTTTTGATTGCGCAGTGCTGAACCCTCTTTCTGTAGAAAATGCAAGTGGACATTCGGAGCGCTAAGAGGGTAATAGTGGAAAAAGGACTATATTCAAATATAAACTACACAGTAGCATTCTGTGAAAATTCTTTCTGTTCTGTGCATTCAACTAACAGAGTTGAACCTTACTTTTGATTGAGCCGTTCTGAAACACTCTTTCTGTAGAAACTGCAATTGGACATGCTAAGCGCTAAGAGGCCTACTTTGGGAAAAAGAATATCTTCAAATAAAAACTACACAGATGCATTCTGTGAAACTTATTTCTGATCTGTAAATTCAGTTAACAGAGATAAAACATATTTTTGATTGAGCAGTTATGAAACACTCTTTTTGTAGAAAATGCAAGTGGAGATTCGGAGCGCTAAGAGGGTAATAGTGGAAAAAGGAATGTCTTCAAATATAAACTACACAGAATCATTCGGTGAAACTTCTTTCTGATCTGTGCATTCAGCTAACAGAGTTAAACCATACTTTTGATTGAGCAGATCTGAACACTCTTTCTGTAGAAAATGCAACTGGACATTTGGAGCGCTAAGAGCGTAGTAGTGGAAAAAGGAATATATTCAAGTATAAACTACACAGAAGCATTCTGTGAAACTTCTTTCTGATCTGAGCATTCAGCAAACAGAGTGAAACCATAATTTTGATTGAGCAGTTTTGAAACACTCTGTCTGTAGAAAATGTAACTGGACATTCGTAGCGCTAAGTGGGTAATAGTGGAAAAAAGAATATGTTCAAATATAAACTACACAGAAGCATTGTATGAAACTTCTTTCTGTTCTGTGCATTCAACTAACAGTGTTCAACCTTACTTTTGATTGAGCCGTTCTGAAACACTCTTTCTGTAGAAACTGCAATTGGACATTCTGAGCGCTAAGAGGCCTATATTGGGAAAAAGAATGTCTACAAATAAAAACTACACAGAAGAATTGTGTGAAACTTCTTTCTGTTCTGTTTGTTCAACTAAAAGTGTTGAACCTTAGTTTTGATTGAGCCGTTCTGAAACACTCTTTCTGTAGAAAATGCAAGTGGAGATTCGGAGCGCTAAGAGGGTAATAGTGGAAAAAGGAATGTCTCCAAATATAAACTACACAGAATCATTCTGTGAAACTTCTTTCTGATCTGTGCATTCAGCTAACAGAGTTAAAGCATACTTTTGATTGAGCAGATCTGAACACTCTTTCTGTAGAAAATGCAACTGTACATTTGGAGCGCTAAGAGAGTAGTAGTGGAAAAAGTAATATATTCAAATATAAACTACACAGAAGCATTCTGTGAAACTTCTTTCTGATCTGAGCATTCAGCTAACAGAGTTAAACCATACTTTTGATTGAGCAGTTTTGAAACACTCTGTCTGTAGAAAATGCAACTGGACATTCGTAGCGCTAAGTGGGTAATAGTGGAAAAAAGAATATGTTCAAATATAAGCTACGCAGAAGCATTGTATGAAACTTCTTTCTGTTCTGTGCATTCAACTAACAGAGTTGAACCTTACTTTTGATTGAGCCTTTCTGAAACACTCTTTCTGTAGAAACTGCAATTGGACATTCTGAGCGCTAAGAGGCCTCTATTGGGAAAAATAATATCTTCAAATAAAAACTACACAGAAGCATTGTGTGAAACTTATTTCTGATATGTTCATTAAGCTAACAGAGTTAAACCATACTTTTGATTGCGCAGTGCTGAACCCTCTTTCTGTAGAAAATGCAAGTGGACATTCGGAGCGCTAAGAGGGTAATAGTGGAAAAAGGACTATATTCAAATATAAACTACACAGTAGCATTCTGTGAAAATTCTTTCTGTTCTGTGCATTCAACTAACAGAGTTGAACCTTACTTTTGATTGAGCCGTTCTGAAACACTCTTTCTGTAGAAACTGCAATTGGACATGCTAAGCGCTAAGAGGCCTACTTTGGGAAAAAGAATATCTTCAAATAAAAACTACACAGATGCATTCTGTGAAACTTATTTCTGATCTGTAAATTCAGTTAACAGAGATAAAACATATTTTTGATTGAGCAGTTATGAAACACTCTTTTTGTAGAAAATGCAAGTGGAGATTCGGAGCGCTAAGAGGGTAATAGTGGAAAAAGGAATGTCTTCAAATATAAACTACACAGAATCATTCGGTGAAACTTCTTTCTGATCTGTGCATTCAGCTAACAGAGTTAAACCATACTTTTGATTGAGCAGATCTGAACACTCTTTCTGTAGAAAATGCAACTGGACATTTGGAGCGCTAAGAGCGTAGTAGTGGAAAAAGGAATATATTCAAGTATAAACTACACAGAAGCATTCTGTGAAACTTCTTTCTGATCTGAGCATTCAGCAAACAGAGTGAAACCATAATTTTGATTGAGCAGTTTTGAAACACTCTGTCTGTAGAAAATGTAACTGGACATTCGTAGCGCTAAGTGGGTAATAGTGGAAAAAAGAATATGTTCAAATATAAACTACACAGAAGCATTGTATGAAACTTCTTTCTGTTCTGTGCATTCAACTAACAGTGTTCAACCTTACTTTTGATTGAGCCGTTCTGAAACACTCTTTCTGTAGAAACTGCAATTGGACATTCTGAGCGCTAAGAGGCCTATATTGGGAAAAAGAATGTCTACAAATAAAAACTACACAGAAGAATTGTGTGAAACTTCTTTCTGTTCTGTTTGTTCAACTAAAAGTGTTGAACCTTAGTTTTGATTGAGCCGTTCTGAAACACTCTTTCTGTAGAAAATGCAAGTGGAGATTCGGAGCGCTAAGAGGGTAATAGTGGAAAAAGGAATGTCTCCAAATATAAACTACACAGAATCATTCTGTGAAACTTCTTTCTGATCTGTGCATTCAGCTAACAGAGTTAAACCATACTTTTGATTGAGCAGATCTGAACACTCTTTCTGTAGAAAATGCAACTGTACATTTGGAGCGCTAAGAGAGTAGTAGTGGAAAAAGGAATATATTCAAATATAAACTACACAGAAGCATTCTGTGAAACTTCTTTCTGATCTGAGCATTCAGCTAACAGAGTTAAACCATACTTTTGATTGAGCAGTTTTGAAACACTCTGTCTGTAGAAAATGCAACTGGACATTCGTAGCGCTAAGTGGGTAATAGTGGAAAAAAGAATATGTTCAAATATAAGCTACGCAGAAGCATTGTATGAAACTTCTTTCTGTTCTGTGCATTCAACTAACAGAGTTGAACCTTACTTTTGATTGAGCCTTTCTGAAACACTCTTTCTGTAGAAACTGCAATTGGACATTCTGAGCGCTAAGAGGCCTCTATTGGGAAAAATAATATCTTCAAATAAAAACTACACAGAAGCATTGTGTGAAACTTATTTCTGATATGTTCATTAAGCTAACAGAGTTAAACCATACTTTTGATTGCGCAGTGCTGAACCCTCTTTCTGTAGAAAATGCAAGTGGACATTCGGAGCGCTAAGAGGGTAATAGTGGAAAAAGGACTATATTCAAATATAAACTACACAGTAGCATTCTGTGAAAATTCTTTCTGTTCTGTGCATTCAACTAACAGAGTTGAACCTTACTTTTGATTGAGCCGTTCTGAGACACTCTTTCTGTAGAAACTGCAATTGGACATGCTAAGCGCTAAGAGGCCTACTTTGGGAAAAAGAATATCTTCAAATAAAAACTACACAGATGCATTCTGTGAAACTTATTTCTGATCTGTAAATTCAGTTAACAGAGATAAAACATATTTTTGATTGAGCAGTTATGAAACACTCTTTTTGTAGAAAATGCAAGTGGAGATTCGGAGCGCTAAGAGGGTAATAGTGGAAAAAGGAATGTCTTCAAATATAAACTACACAGAATCATTCGGTGAAACTTCTTTCTGATCTGTGCATTCAGCTAACAGAGTTAAACCATACTTTTGATTGAGCAGATCTGAACACTCTTTCTGTAGAAAATGCAACTGGACATTTGGAGCGCTAAGAGCGTAGTAGTGGAAAAAGGAATATATTCAAGTATAAACTACACAGAAGCATTCTGTGAAACTTCTTTCTGATCTGAGCATTCAGCAAACAGAGTGAAACCATAATTTTGATTGAGCAGTTTTGAAACACTCTGTCTGTAGAAAATGTAACTGGACATTCGTAGCGCTAAGTGGGTAATAGTGGAAAAAAGAATATATTCAAATATAAACTACACAGAAGCATTGTATGAAACTTCTTTCTGTTCTGTGCATTCAACTAACAGAGTTCAACCTTACTTTTGATTGAGCCGTTCTGAACACTCTTTCTGTAGAAACTGCAATTGGACATTCTGAGCGCTAAGAGGCCTATATTGGGAAAAAGAATGTCTACAAATAAAAACTACACAGAAGAATTGTGTGAAACTTCTTTCTGTTCTGTTTGTTCAACTAAAAGAGTTGAACCTTAGTTTTGATTGAGCCGTTCTGAAACACTCTTTCTGTAGAAAATGCAAGTGGAGATTCGGAGCGCTAAGAGGGTAATAGTGGAAAAAGAAATGTCTCCAAATATAAACTACACAGAATCATTCTGTGAAACTTCTTTCTGATCTGTGCATTCAGCTAACAGAGTTAAACCATACTTTTGATTGAGCAGATCTGAACACTCTTTCTGTAGAAAATGCAACTGGACATTTGGAGCGCTAAGAGAGTAGTAGTTGAAAAAGGAATATATTCAAATATAAACTACACAGAAGCATTCTGTGAAACTTCTTTCTGATCTGAGCATTCAGCTAACAGAGTTAAACCATACTTTTGATTGAGCAGTTTTGAAACACTCTGTCTGTAGAAAATGCAACTGGACATTCGTAGCGCTAAGTGGGTAATAGTGGAAAAAAGAATATGTTCAAATATAAGCTACGCAGAAGCATTGTATGAAACTTCTTTCTGTTCTGTGCATTCAACTAACAGAGTTGAACCTTACTTTTGATTGAGCCTTTCTGAAACACTCTTTCTGTAGAAACTGCAATTGGACATTCTGAGCGCTAAGAGGCCTCTATTGGGAAAAATAATATCTTCAAATAAAAACTACACAGAAGCATTGTGTGAAACTTATTTCTGATATGTTCATTAAGCTAACAGAGTTAAACCATACTTTTGATTGCGCAGTGCTGAACCCTCTTTCTGTAGAAAATGCAAGTGGACATTCGGAGCGCTAAGAGGGTAATAGTGGAAAAAGGACTATATTCAAATATAAACTACACAGTAGCATTCTGTGAAAATTCTTTCTGTTCTGTGCATTCAACTAACAGAGTTGAACCTTACTTTTGATTGAGCCGTTCTGAAACACTCTTTCTGTAGAAACTGCAATTGGACATGCTAAGCGCTAAGAGGCCTACTTTGGGAAAAAGAATATCTTCAAATAAAAACTACACAGGTGCATTCTGTGAAACTTATTTCTGATCTGTAAATTCAGTTAACAGAGATAAAACATATTTTTGATTGAGCAGTTATGAAACACTCTTTTTGTAGAAAATGCAAGTGGAGATTCGGAGCGCTAAGGGGGTAATAGTGGAAAAAGGAATGTCTTCAAATATAAACTACACAGAATCATTCGGTGAAACATCTTTCTGATCTGTGCATTCAGCTAACAGAATTAAACCATACTTTTGATTGAGCAGATCTGAACACTCTTTCTGTAGAAAATGCAACTGGACATTTGGAGCGCTAAGAGCGTAGTAGTGGAAAAAGTAATATATTCAAATATAAACTACACAGAAGCATTCTGTGAAACTTCTTTCTGATCTGAGCATTCAGCTAACAGAGTTAAACCATACTTTTGATTGAGCAGTTTTGAAACACTCTGTCTGTAGAAAATGCAACTGGACATTCGTAGCGCTAAGTGGGTAATAGTGGAAAAAAGAATATGTTCAAATATAAACTACACAGAAGCATTGTATGAAACTTCTTTCTGTTCTGTGCATTCAACTAACAGAGTTGAACCTTACTTTTGATTGAGCCGTTCTGAAACACTCTTTCTGTAGAAACTGCAATTGGACATTCTGAGCGCTAAGAGGCCTATATTGGGAAAAAGAATGTCTACAAATAAAAACTACACAGAAGAATTGTGTGAAACTTCTTTCTGTTCTGTTTGTTCAACTAAAAGAGTTGAACCTTAGTTTTGATTGAGCCGTTCTGAAACACTCTTTCTGTAGAAAATGCAAGTGGAGATTCGGAGCGCTAAGAGGTTAATAGTGGAAAAAGGAATGTCTCCAAATATAAACTACACAGAATCATTCTGTGAAACATCTTTCTGATCTGTGCATTCAGCTAACAGAGTTAAACCATACTTTTGATTGAGCAGATCTGAACACTCTTTCTGTAGAAAATGCAACTGGACATTTGGAGCGCTAAGAGAGTAGTAGTGGAAAAAGGAATATATTCAAATATAAACTACACAGAAGCATTCTGTGAAACTTGTTTCTGATCTGAGCATTCAGCTAACAGAGTTAAACCATACTTTTGATTGAGCAGTTTTGAAACACTCTGTCTGTAGAAAATGCAACTGGACATTCGTAGCGCTAAGTGGGTAATAGTGGAAAAAAGAATATGTTCAAATATAAGCTACGCAGAAGCATTGTATGAAACTTCTTTCTGTTCTCTGCATTCAACTAACAGAGTTGAACCTTACTTTTGATTGAGCCTTTCTGAAACACTCTTTCTGTAGAAACTGCAATTGGACATTCTGAGCGCTAAGAGGCCTCTATTGGGAAAAATAATATCTTCAAATAAAAACTACACAGAAGCATTGTGTGAAACTTATTTCTGATATGTTCATTAAGCTAACAGAGTTAAACCATACTTTTGATTGCGCAGTGCTGAACCCTCTTTCTGTAGAAAATGCAAGTGGACATTCGGAGCGCTAAGAGGGTAATAGTGGAAAAAGGACTATATTCAAATATAAACTACACAGTAGCATTCTGTGAAAATTCTTTCTGTTCTGTGCATTCAACTAACAGAGTTGAACCTTACTTTTGATTGAGCCGTTCTGAAACACTCTTTCTGTAGAAACTGCAATTGGACATGCTAAGCGCTAAGAGGCCTACTTTGGGAAAAAGAATATCTTCAAATAAAAACTACACAGGTGCATTCTGTGAAACTTATTTCTGATCTGTAAATTCAGTTAACAGAGATAAAACATATTTTTGATTGAGCAGTTATGAAACACTCTTTTTGTAGAAAATGCAAGTGGAGATTCGGAGCGCTAAGGGGGTAATAGTGGAAAAAGGAATGTCTTCAAATATAAACTACACAGAATCATTCGGTGAAACATCTTTCTGATCTGTGCATTCAGCTAACAGAATTAAACCATACTTTTGATTGAGCAGATCTGAACACTCTTTCTGTAGAAAATGCAACTGGACATTTGGAGCGCTAAGAGCGTAGTAGTGGAAAAAGTAATATATTCAAATATAAACTACACAGAAGCATTCTGTGAAACTTCTTTCTGATCTGAGCATTCAGCTAACAGAGTTAAACCATACTTTTGATTGAGCAGTTTTGAAACACTCTGTCTGTAGAAAATGCAACTGGACATTCGTAGCGCTAAGTGGGTAATAGTGGAAAAAAGAATATGTTCAAATATAAACTACACAGAAGCATTGTATGAAACTTCTTTCTGTTCTGTGCATTCAACTAACAGAGTTGAACCTTACTTTTGATTGAGCCGTTCTGAAACACTCTTTCTGTAGAAACTGCAATTGGACATTCTGAGCGCTAAGAGGCCTATATTGGGAAAAAGAATGTCTACAAATAAAAACTACAAAGAAGAATTGTGTGAAACTTCTTTCTGTTCTGTTTGTTCAACTAAAAGAGTTGAACCTTAGTTTTGATTGAGCCGTTCTGAAACACTCTTTCTGTAGAAAATGCAAGTGGAGATTCGGAGCGCTAAGAGGGTAATAGTGGAAAAAGGAATGTCTCCAAATATAAACTACACAGAATCATTCTGTGAAACATCTTTCTGATCTGTGCATTCAGCTAACAGAGTTAAACCATACTTTTGATTGAGCAGATCTGAACACTCTTTCTGTAGAAAATGCAACTGGACATTTGGAGCGCTAAGAGAGTAGTAGTGGAAAAAGGAATATATTCAAATATAAACTACACAGAAGCATTCTGTGAAACTTGTTTCTGATCTGAGCATTCAGCTAACAGAGTTAAACCATACTTTTGATTGAGCAGTTTTGAAACACTCTGTCTGTAGAAAATGCAACTGGACATTCGTAGCGCTAAGTGGGTAATAGTGGAAAAAAGAATATGTTCAAATATAAGCTACGCAGAAGCATTGTATGAAACTTCTTTCTGTTCTGTGCATTCAACTAACAGAGTTGAACCTTACTTTAGATTGAGCCTTTCTGAAACACTCTTTCTGTAGAAACTGCAATTGGACATTCTGAGCGCTAAGAGGCCTCTATTGGGAAAAATAATATCTTCAAATAAAAACTACACAGAAGCATTGTGTGAAACTTATTTCTGATATGTTCATTAAGCTAACAGAGTTAAACCATACTTTTGATTGCGCAGTGCTGAACCCTCTTTCTGTAGAAAATGCAAGTGGACATTCGGAGCGCTAAGAGGGTAATAGTGGAAAAAGGACTATATTCAAATATAAACTACACAGTAGCATTCTGTGAAAATTCTTTCTGTTCTGTGCATTCAACTAACAGAGTTGAACCTTACTTTTGATTGAGCCGTTCTGAAACACTCTTTCTGTAGAAACTGCAATTGGACATGCTAAGCGCTAAGAGGCCTACTTTGGGAAAAAGAATATCTTCAAATAAAAACTACACAGGTGCATTCTGTGAAACTTATTTCTGATCTGTAAATTCAGTTAACAGAGATAAAACATATTTTTGATTGAGCAGTTATGAAACACTCTTTTTGTAGAAAATGCAAGTGGAGATTCGGAGCGCTAAGGGGGTAATAGTGGAAAAAGGAATGTCTTCAAATATAAACTACACAGAATCATTCGGTGAAACATCTTTCTGATCTGTGCATTCAGCTAACAGAATTAAACCATACTTTTGATTGAGCAGATCTGAACACTCTTTCTGTAGAAAATGCAACTGGACATTTGGAGCGCTAAGAGCGTAGTAGTGGAAAAAGTAATATATTCAAATATAAACTACACAGAAGCATTCTGTGAAACTTCTTTCTGATCTGAGCATTCAGCTAACAGAGTTAAACCATACTTTTGATTGAGCAGTTTTGAAACACTCTGTCTGTAGAAAATGCAACTGGACATTCGTAGCGCTAAGTGGGTAATAGTGGAAAAAAGAATATGTTCAAATATAAACTACACAGAAGCATTGTATGAAACTTCTTTCTGTTCTGTGCATTCAACTAACAGAGTTGAACCTTACTTTTGATTGAGCCGTTCTGAAACACTCTTTCTGTAGAAACTGCAATTGGACATTCTGAGCGCTAAGAGGCCTATATTGGGAAAAAGAATGTCTACAAATAAAAACTACACAGAAGAATTGTGTGAAACTTCTTTCTGTTCTGTTTGTTCAACTAAAAGAGTTGAACCTTAGTTTTGATTGAGCCGTTCTGAAACACTCTTTCTGTAGAAAATGCAAGTGGAGATTCGGAGCGCTAAGAGGGTAATAGTGGAAAAAGGAATGTCTCCAAATATAAACTACACAGAATCATTCTGTGAAACATCTTTCTGATCTGTGCATTCAGCAAACAGAGTTAAACCATACTTTTGATTGAGCAGATCTGAACACTCTTTCTGTAGAAAATGCAACTGGACATTTGGAGCGCTAAGAGAGTAGTAGTGGAAAAAGGAATATATTCAAATATAAACTACACAGAAGCATTCTGTGAAACTTGTTTCTGATCTGAGCATTCAGCTAACAGAGTTAAACCATACTTTTGATTGAGCAGTTTTGAAACACTCTGTCTGTAGAAAATGCAACTGGACATTCGTAGCGCTAAGTGGGTAATAGTGGAAAAAAGAATATGTTCAAATATAAACTACACAGAAGCATTGTATGAAACTTCTTTCTGTTCTGTGCATTCAACTAAAAGAGTTGAACCTTACTTTTGATTGAGCCTTTCTGAAACACTCTTTCTGTAGAAACTGCAATTGGACATTCTGAGCGCTAAGAGGCCTATATTGGGAAAAATAATATCTTCAAATAAAAACTACACAGAACCATTGTGTGAAACTTATTTCTGATATGTTCATTAAGCTAACAGAGTTAAACCATACTTTTGATTGCGCAGTGCTGAACCCTCTTTCTGTAGAAAATGCAAGTGGACATTCGGAGCGCTAAGAGTGTAATAGTGGAAAAAGGACTATATTCAAATATAAACTACACAGTAGCATTCTGTGAAAATTCTTTCTGTTCTGTGCATTCAACTAACAGAGTTGAACCTTACTTTTGATTGAGCCGTTCTGAAACACTCTTTCTGTAGAAACTGCAATTGGACATGCTAAGCGCTAAGAGGCCTACTTTGGGAAAAAGAATATCTTCAAATAAAAACTACACAGATGCATTCTGTGAAACTTATTTCTGATCTGTAAATTCAGTTAACAGAGATAAAACATATTTTTGATTGAGCAGTTATGAAACACTCTTTTTGTAGAAAATACAAGTGGAGATTCGGAGCGCTAAGAGGGTAATAGTGGAAAAAGGAATGTCTTCAAATATAAACTACACAGAATCATTCGGTGAAACTTCTTTCTGATCTGTGCATTCAGCTAACAGAGTTAAACCATACTTTTGATTGAGCAGATCTGAACACTCTTTCTGTAGAAAATGCAACTGGACATTTGGAGCGCTAAGAGCGTAGTAGTGGAAAAAGGAATATATTCAAGTATAAACTACACAGAAGCATTCTGTGAAACTTCTTTCTGATCTGAGCATTCAGCTAACAGAGTGAAACCATACTTTTGATTGAGCAGTTTTGAAACACTCTGTCTGTAGAAAATGCAACTGGACATTCGTAGCGCTAAGTGGGTAATAGTGGAAAAAAGAATATGTTCAAATATAAACTACACAGAAGCATTGTATGAAACTTCTTTCTGTTCTGTGCATTCAACTAACAGAGTTCAACCTTACTTTTGATTGAGCCGTTATGAAACACTCTTTCTGTAGAAACTGCAATTGGTCATTCTGAGCGCTAAGAGGCCTATATTGGGAAAAAGAATGTCTACAAATAAAAACTACACAGAAGAATTGTGTGAAACTTCTTTCTGTTCTGTTTGTTCAACTAAAAGAGTTGAACCTTAGTTTTGATTGAGCCGTTCTGAAACACTCTTTCTGTAGAAAATGCAAGTGGAGATTCGGAGCGCTAAGAGGGTAATAGTGGAAAAAGAAATGTCTCCAAATATAAACTACACAGAATCATTCTGTGAAACTTCTTTCTGATCTGTGCATTCAGCTAACAGAGTTAAACCATACTTTTGATTGAGCAGATCTGAACACTCTTTCTGTAGAAAATGCAACTGGACATTTGGAGCGCTAAGAGAGTAGTAGTGGAAAAAGAATATATTCAAATATAAACTACACAGAAGCATTCTGTGAAACATCTTTCTGATCTGAGCATTCAGCTAACAGAGTTAAACCATACTTTTGATTGAGCAGTTTTGAAACACTCTGTCTGTAGAAAATGCAACTGGACATTCGTAGCGCTAAGTGGGTAATAGTGGAAAAAAGAATATGTTCAAATATAAACTACACAGAAGCATTGTATGAAACTTCTTTCTGTTCTGTGCATTCAACTAACAGAGTTGAACCTTAGTTTTATTGAGCCTTTCTGAAACACTCTTTCTGTAGAAACTGCAATTGGACATTCTGAGCGCTAAGAGGCCTCTATTGGGAAAAATAATATCTTCAAATAAAAACTACACAGAAGCATTGTGTGAAACTTATTTCTGATATGTTCATTAAGCTAGCAGAGTTAAACCATACTTTTGATTGCGCAGTGCTGAACCCTCTTTCTGTAGAAAATGCAAGTGGACATTCGGAGCGCTAAGAGGGTAATAGTGGAAAAAGGACTATATTCAAATATAAACTACACAGTAGCATTCTGTGAAAATTCTTTCTGTTCTGTGCATTCAACTAACAGAGTTGAACCTTACTTTTGATTGAGCCGTTCTGAAACACTCTTTCTGTAGAAACTGCAATTGGACATGCTAAGCGCTAAGAGGCCTACTTTGGGAAAAAGAATATCTTCAAATAAAAACTACACAGATGCATTCTGTGAAACTTATTTCTGATCTGTAAATTCAGTTAACAGAGATAAAACATATTTTTGATTGAGCAGTTATGAAACACTCTTTTTGTAGAAAATGCAAGTGGAGATTCGGAGCGCTAAGAGGGTAATAGTGGAAAAAGGAATGTCTTCAAATATAAACTACACAGAATCATTCGGTGAAACATCTATCTGATCTGTGCATTCAGCTAACAGAATTAAACCATACTTTTGATTGAGCAGATCTGAACACTCTTTCTGTAGAAAATGCAACTGGACATTTGGAGCGCTAAGAGCGTAGTAGTGGAAAAAGTAATATATTCAAATATAAACTACACAGAAGCATTCTGTGAAACTTCTTTCTGATCTGAGCATTCAGCTAACAGAGTTAAACCATACTTTTGATTGAGCAGTTTTGAAACACTCTGTCTGTAGAAAATGCAACTGGACATTCGTAGCGCTATGTGGGTAATAGTGGAAAAAAGAATATGTTCAAATATAAACTACACAGAAGCATTGTATGAAACTTCTTTCTGTTCTGTGCATTCAACTAACAGAGTTGAACCTTACTTTTGATTGAGCCGTTCTGAAACACTCTTTCTGTAGAAACTGCAATTGGACATTCTGAGCGCTAAGAGGCCTATATTGGGAAAAGAATGTCTACAAATAAAAACTACACAGAAGAATTGTGTGAAACTTCTTTCTGTTCTGTTTGTTCAACTAAGAGAGTTGAACCTTAGTTTTGATTGAGCCGTTCTGAAACACTCTTTCTGTAGAAAATGGAAGTGGAGATTCGGAGCGCTAAGAGGGTAATAGTGGAAAAAGGAATGTCTCCAAATATAAACTACACAGAATCATTCTGTGAAACATCTTTCTGATCTGTGCATTCAGCTAACAGATTTAAACCATACTTTTGATTGAGCAGATCTGAACACTCTTTCTGTAGAAAATGCAACTGGACATTTGGAGCGCTAAGAGAGTATTAGTGGAAAAAGGAATATATTCAAATATAAACTACACAGAAGCATTCTGTGAAACTTCTTTCTGATCTGAGCATTCAGCTAACAGAGTTAAACCATACTTTTGATTGAGCAGATCTGAACACTCTTTCTGTAGAAAATGCAACTGGACATTTGGAGCGCTAAGAGAGTAGTAGTGGAAAAAGGAATATATTCAAATATAAACTACACAGAAGCATTCTGTGAAACTTGTTTCTGATCTGAGCATTCAGCTAACAGAGTTAAACCATACTTTTGATTGAGCAGTTTTGAAACACTCTGTCTGTAGAAAATGCAACTGGACATTCGTAGCGCTAAGTGGGTAATAGTGGAAAAAAGAATATGTTCAAATATAAACTACACAGAAGCATTGTATGAAACTTCTTTCTGTTCTGTGCATTCAACTAACAGAGTTGAACCTTACTTTTGATTGAGCCTTTCTGAAACACTCTTTCTGTAGAAACTGCAATTGGACATTCTGAGCGCTAAGAGGCCTCTATTGGGAAAAATAATATCTTCAAATAAAAACTACACAGAAGCATTGTGTGAAACTTATTTCTGATATGTTCATTAAGCTAACAGAGTTAAACCATACTTTTGATTGCGCAGTGCTGAACCCTCTTTCTGTAGAAAATGCAAGTGGACATTCGGAGCGCTAAGAGGGTAATAGTGGAAAAAGGACTATATTCAAATATAAACTACACAGTAGCATTCTGTGAAAATTCTTTCTGTTCTGTGCATTCAACTAACAGAGTTGAACCTTACTTTTGATTGAGCCGTTCTGAAACACTCTTTCTGTAGAAACTGCAATTGGACATGCTAAGCGCTAAGAGGCCTACTTTGGGAAAAAGAATATCTTCAAATAAAAACTACACAGATGCATTCTGTGAAACTTATTTCTGATCTGTAAATTCAGTTAACAGAGATAAAACATATTTTTGATTGAGCAGTTATGAAACACTCTTTTTGTAGAAAATACAAGTGGAGATTCGGAGCGTTAAGAGGGTAATAGTGGAAAAAGGAATGTTTTCAAATATAAACTACACAGAATCATTCGGTGAAACTTCTTTCTGATCTGTGCATTCAGCTAACAGAGTTAAACCATACGTTTGATTGAGCAGATCTGAACACTCTTTCTGTAGAAAATGCAACTGGACATTTGGAGCGCTAAGAGCGTAGTAGTGGAAAAAGGAATATATTCAAGTATAAACTACACAGAAGCATTCTGTGAAACTTCTTTCTGATCTGAGCATTCAGCTAACAGAGTGAAACCATACTTTTGATTGAGCAGTTTTGAAACACTCTGTCTGTAGAAAATGCAACTGGACATTCGTAGCGCTAAGTGGGTAATAGTGGAAAAAAGAATATGTTCAAATATAAACTACACAGAAGCATTGTATGAAACTTCTTTCTGTTCTGTGCATTCAACTAACAGAGTTGAACCTTACTTTTGATTGAGCCGTTCTGAAACACTCTTTCTGTAGAAACTGCAATTGGACATTCTGAGCGCTAAGAGGCCTATATTGGGAAAAAGAATGTCTACAAATAAAAACTACACAGAAGAATTGTGTGAAACTTCTTTCTGTTCTGTTTGTTCAACTAAAAGAGTTGAACCTTAGTTTTGATTGAGCCGTTCTGAAACACTCTTTCTGTAGAAAATGCAAGTGGAGATTCGGAGCGCTAAGAGGGTAATAGTGGAAAAAGAAATGTCTCCAAATATAAACTACACAGAATCATTCTGTGAAACTTCTTTCTGATCTGTGCATTCAGCTAACAGAGTTAAACCATACTTTTGATTGAGCAGATCTGAACACTCTTTCTGTAGAAAATGCAACTGGACATTTGGAGCGCTAAGAGAGTAGTAGTGGAAAAAGAATATATTCAAATATAAACTACACAGAAGCATTCTGTGAAACTTCTTTCTGATCTGAGCATTCAGCTAACAGAGTTAAACCATACTTTTGATTGAGCAGTTTTGAAACACTCTGTCTGTAGAAAATGCAACTGGACATTCGTAGCGCTAAGTGGGTAATAGTGGAAAAAAGAATATGTTCAAATATAAACTACACAGAAGCATTGTATGAAACTTCTTTCTGTTCTGTGCATTCAACTAACAGAGTTGAACCTTAGTTTTGATTGAGCCTTTCTGAAACACTCTTTCTGTAGAAACTGCAATTGGACATTCTGAGCGCTAAGAGGCCTCTATTGGGAAAAATAATATCTTCAAATAAAAACTACACAGAAGCATTGTGTGAAACTTATTTCTGATATGTTCATTAAGCTAGCAGAGTTAAACCATACTTTTGATTGCGCAGTGCTGAACCCTCTTTCTGTAGAAAATGCAAGTGGACATTCGGAGCGCTAAGAGGGTAATAGTGGAAAAAGGACTATATTCAAATATAAACTACACAGTAGCATTCTGTGAAAATTCTTTCTGTTCTGTGCATTCAACTAACAGAGTTGAACCTTACTTTTGATTGAGCCGTTCTGAAACACTCTTTCTGTAGAAACTGCAATTGGACATGCTAAGCGCTAAGAGGCCTACTTTGGGAAAAAGAATATCTTCAAATAAAAACTACACAGATGCATTCTGTGAAACTTATTTCTGATCTGTAAATTCAGTTAACAGAGATAAAACATATTTTTGATTGAGCAGTTATGAAACACTCTTTTTGTAGAAAATGCAAGTGGAGATTCGGAGCGCTAAGAGGGTAATAGTGGAAAAAGGAATGTCTTCAAATATAAACTACACAGAATCATTCGGTGAAACATCTATCTGATCTGTGCATTCAGCTAACAGAATTAAACCATACTTTTGATTGAGCAGATCTGAACACTCTTTCTGTAGAAAATGCAACTGGACATTTGGAGCGCTAAGAGCGTAGTAGTGGAAAAAGGAATATATTCAAATATAAACTACACAGAAGCATTCTGTGAAACTTCTTTCTGATCTGAGCATTCAGCTAACAGAGTTAAACCATACTTTTGATTGAGCAGTTTTGAAACACTCTGTCTGTAGAAAATGCAACTGGACATTCGTAGCGCTATGTGGGTAATAGTGGAAAAAAGAATATGTTCAAATATAAACTACACAGAAGCATTGTATGAAACTTCTTTCTGTTCTGTGCATTCAACTAACAGAGTTGAACCTTACTTTTGATTGAGCCGTTCTGAAACACTCTTTCTGTAGAAACTGCAATTGGACATTCTGAGCGCTAAGAGGCCTATATTGGGAAAAGAATGTCTACAAATAAAAACTACACAGAAGAATTGTGTGAAACTTCTTTCTGTTCCGTTTGTTCAACTAAGAGAGTTGAACCTTAGTTTTGATTGAGCCGTTCTGAAACACTCTTTCTGTAGAAAATGCAAGTGGAGATTCGGAGCGCTAAGAGGGTAATAGTGGAAAAAGGAATGTCTCCAAATATAAACTACACAGAATCATTCTGTGAAACATCTTTCTGATCTGTGCATTCAGCTAACAGAGTTAAACCATACTTTTGATTGAGCAGATCTGAACACTCTTTCTGTAGAAAATGCAACTGGACATTTGGAGCGCTAAGAGAGTAGTAGTGGAAAAAGGAATATATTCAAATATAAACTACACAGAAGCATTCTGTGAAACTTCTTTCTGATCTGAGCATTCAGCTAACAGAGTTAAACCATACTTTTGATTGAGCAGTTTTGAAACACTCTGTCTGTAGAAAATGCAACTGGACATTCGTAGCGCTAAGTGGGTAATAGTGGAAAAAAGAATATGTTCAAATATAAACTACACAGAAGCATTGTGTGAAACTTATTTCTGATATGTTCATTAAGCTAACAGAGTTAAACCATACTTTTGATTACGCAGTGCTGAACCCTCTTTCTGTAGAAAATGCAAGTGGACATTCGGAGCGCTAAGAGGGTAATAGTGGAAAAAGGACTATATTCAAATATAAACTACACAGTAGCATTCTGTGAAAATTCTTTCTGTTCTGTGCATTCAACTAACAGAGTTGAACCTTACTTTTGATTGAGCCGTTCTAAAACACTCTTTCTGTGGAAACTGCAATTGGACATGCTAAGCGCTAAGAGGCCTACTTTGGGAAAAAGAATATCTTCAAATAAAAACTACACAGATGCATTCTGTGAAACTTATTTCTGATCTGTAAATTCAGTTAACAGAGATAAAACATATTTTTGATTGAGCAGTTATGAAACACTCTTTTTGTAGAAAATGCAAGTGGAGATTCGGAGCGCTAAGTGGGTAATAGTGGAAAAAGGAATGTCTTCAAATATAAACTACACAGAATCATTCGGTGAAACATCTTTCTGATCTGTGCATTCAGCTAACAGAATTAAACCATACTTTTGATTGAGCAGATCTGAACACTCTTTCTGTAGAAAATGCAACTGGACATTTGGAGCGCTAAGAGCGTAGTAGTGGAAAAAGTAATATATTCAAATATAAACTACACAGAAGCATTCTGTGAAACTTCTTTCTGATCTGAGCATTCAGCTAACAGAGTTAAACCATACTTTTGATTGAGCAGTTTTGAAACACTCTGTCTGTAGAAAATGCAACTGGACATTCGTAGCGCTATGTGGGTAATAGTGGAAAAAAGAATATATTCAAATATAAACTACACAGAAGCATTGTATGAAACCACTTTCTGTTCTGTGCATTCAACTAACAGAGTTGAACCTTACTTTTGATTGAGCCGTTCTGAAACACTCTTTCTGTAGAAACTGCAATTGGACATTCTGAGCGCTAAGAGGCCTATATTGGGAAAAAGAATGTCTACAAATAAAAACTACACAGAAGAATTGTGTGAAACTTCTTTCTGTTCTGTTTGTTCAACTAAGAGAGTTGAACCATAGTTTTGATTGAGCCGTTCTGAAACACTCTTTCTGTAGAAAATGCAAGTGGAGATTCGGAGCGCTAAGAGGGTAATAGTTGAAAAAGGAATGTCTCCAAATATAAACTACACAGAATCATTCTGTGAAACATCTTTCTGATCTGTGCATTCAGCTAACAGAGTTAAACCATACTTTTGATAGAGCAGATCTGAACACTCTTTCTGTAGAAAATGCAACTGGACATTTGGAGCGCTAAGAGAGTAGTAGTGGAAAAAGGAATATATTCAAATATAAACTACACAGAAGCATTCTGTGAAACTTCTTTCTGATCTGAGCATTCAGCTAACAGAGTTAAACCATACTTTTGATTGAGCAGTTTTGAAACACTCTGTCTGTAGAAAATGCAACTGGACATTCGTATCGCTAAGTGGGTAATAGTGGAAAAAAGAATATGTTCAAATATAAACTACACAGAAGCATTGTATGAAACTTCTTTCTGTTCTGTGCATTCAACTAACAGAGTTGAACCTTACTTTTGATTGAGCCTTTCTGAAACACTCTTTCTGTATAAACTGCAATTGGACATTCTGAGCGCTAAGAGGCCTCTATTGGGAAAAATAATATCTTCAAATAAAAACTACACAGAAGCATTGTGTGAAACTTATTTCTGATATGTTCATTAAGCTAACAGAGTTAAACCATACTTTTGATTGCGCAGTGCTGAACCCTCTTTCTGTAGAAAATGCAAGTGGACATTCGGAGCGCTAAGAGTGTAATAGTGGAAAAAGGACTATATTCAAATATAAACTACACAGTAGCATTCTGTGAAAATTCTTTCTGTTCTGTGCATTCAACTAACAGAGTTGAACCTTACTTTTGATTGAGCCGTTCTGAAACACTCTTTCTGTAGAAACTGCAATTGGACATGTTAAGCGCTAAGAGGCCTACTTTGGGAAAAAGAATATCTTCAAATAAAAACTACACAGATGCATTCTGTGAAACATATTTCTGATCTGTAAATTCAGTTAACAGAGATAAAACATATTTTTGATTGAGCAGTTATGAAACACTCTTTTTGTAGAAAATACAAGTGGAGATTCGGAGCGCTAAGAGGGTAATAGTGGAAAAAGGAATGTCTTCAAATATAAACTACACAGAATCATTCGGTGAAACTTCTTTCTGATCTGTGCATTCAGCTAACAGAGTTAAACCATACTTTTGATTGAGCAGATCTGAACACTCTTTCTGTAGAAAATGCAACTGGACATTTGGAGCGCTAAGAGCGTAGTAGTGGAAAAAGGAATATATTCAAATATAAACTACACAGAAGCATTCTGTGAAACTTCTTTCTGATCTGAGCATTCAGCTAACAGAGTTAAACCATACTTTTGATTGAGCAGTTTCGAAACACTCTGTCTGTAGAAAATGCAACTGGACATTCGTAGCGCTAAGTGGGTAATAGTGGAAAAAAGAATATGTTCAAATATAAACTACACAGAAGCATTGTATGAAACTTCTTTCTGTTCTGTGCATTCAACTAACAGAGTTCAACCTTACTTTTGATTGAGCCGTTCTGAAACACTCTTTCTGTAGAAACTGCAATTGGACATTCTGAGCGCTAAGAGGCCTATATTGGGAAAAAGAATGTCTACAAATAAAAACTACACAGAAGAATTGTGTGAAACTTCTTTCTGTTCTGTTTGTTCAACTAAAAGAGTTGAACCTTAGTTTTGTTTGAGCCGTTCTGAAACACTCTTTCTGTAGAAAATGCAAGTGGAGATTCAGAGCGCTAAGAGGGTAATAGTGGAAAAAGGAATGTCTCCAAATATAAACTACACAGAATCATTCTGTGAAACTTCTTTCTGATCTGTGCATTCAGCTAACAGAGTTAAACCATACTTTTGATTGAGCAGATCTGAACACTCTTTCTGTAGAAAATGCAACTGGACATTTGGAGCGCTAAGAGAGTAGTAGTGGAAAAAGGAATATATTCAAATATAAACTACACAGAAGCATTCTGTGAAACTTCTTTCTGATCTGAGCATTCAGCTAACAGAGTTAAACCATACTTTTGATTGAGCAGTTTTGAAACACTCTGTCTGTAGAAAATGCAACTGGACATTCGTAGCGCTAAGTGGGTAATAGTGGAAAAAAGAATATGTTCAAATATAAACTACACAGAAGCATTGTATGAAACTTCTTTCTGTTCTGTGCATTCAACTAACAGAGTTGAACCTTACTTTTGATTGAGCCTTTCTGAAACACTCTTTCTGTAGAAACTGCAATTGGACATTCTGAGCGCTAAGAGGCCTCTATTGGGAAAAATAATATCTTCAAATAAAAACTACACAGAAGCATTGTGTGAAACTTATTTCTGATATGTTCATTAAGCTAACAGAGTTAAACCATACTTTTGATTGCGCAGTGCTGAACCCTCTTTCTGTAGAAAATGCAAGTGGACATTCGGAGCGCTAAGAGGGTAATAGTGGAAAAAGGACTATATTCAAATATAAACTACACAGTAGCATTCTGTGAAAATTCTTTCTGTTCTGTGCATTCAACTAACAGAGTTGAACCTTACTTTTGATTGAGCCGTTCTAAAACACTGTTTCTGTAGAAACTGCAATTGGACATGCTAAGCGCTAAGAGGCCTACTTTGGGAAAAAGAATATCTTCAAATAAAAACTACACAGATGCATTATGTGAAACTTATTTCTGATCTGTAAATTCAGTTAACAGAGATAAAACATATTTTTGATTGAGCAGTTATGAAACACTCTTTTTGTAGAAAATACAAGTGGAGATTCGGAGCGCTAAGAGGGTAATAGTGGAAAAAGGAATGTCTTCAAATATAAACTACACAGAATCATTCGGTGAAACTTCTTTCTGATCTGTGCATTCAGCTAACAGAGTTAAACCATACTTTTGATTGAGCAGATCTGAACACTCTTTCTGTAGAAAATGCAACTGGACATTTGGAGCGCTAAGAGCGTAGTATTGGAAAAGGAATATATTCAAATATAAACTACACAGAAGCATTCTGTGAAACTTCTTTCTGATCTGAGCATTCAGCTAACAGAGTTAAACCATACTTTTGATTGAGCAGTTTTGAAACACTCTGTCTGTAGAAAATGCAACTGGACATTCGTAGCGCTAAGTGGGTAATAGTGGAAAAAAGAATATGTTCAAATATAAACTACACAGAAGCATTGTATGAAACTTCCTTCTGTTCTGTGCATTCAACAAACAGAGTTCAACCTTACTTTTGATTGAGCCGTTCTGAAACACTCTTTCTGTAGAATCTGCAATTGGACTTTCTGAGCGCTAAGAGGCCTATATTGGGAAAAAGAATGTCTACAAATAAAAACTACACAGAAGAATTGTTTGAAACTTCTTTCTGTTCTGTTTGTTCAACTAAAAGAGTTGAACCTTAGTTTTGATTGAACCGTTCTGAAACACTCTTTCTGTAGAAAATGCAAGTGGAGATTCGGAGCGCTAAGAGGGTAATAGTGGAAAAAGGAATGTCTCCAAATATAAACTACACAGAATCATTCTGTGAAACTTCTTTCTGATCTGTGCATTCAGCTAACAGAGTTAAACCATACTTTTGATTGAGCAGATCTGAACACTCTTTCTGTAGAAAATGCAACTGGACATTTGGAGCGCTAAGAGAGTAGTAGTGGAAAAAGGAATATATTCAAATATAAACTACACAGAAGCATTCTGTGAAACTTTTTTCTGATCTGAGCATTCAGCTAACAGAGTTAAACCAGACTTTTGATTGAGCAGTTTTGAAACACTCTGTCTGTAGAAAATGCAACTGGACATTCGTAGCGCTAAGTGGGTAATAGTGGAAAAAAGAATATGTTCAAATATAAACTACACAGAAGCATTGTATGAAACTTCTTTCTGTTCTGTGCATTCAACTAACAGAGTTGAACCTTACTTTTGATTGAGCCTTTCTGAAACACTCTTTCTGTAGAAACTGCAATTGGACATTCTGAGCGCTAAGAGGCCTCTATTGGGAAAAATAATATCTTCAAATAAAATCTACACAGAAGCATTGTGTGAAACTTATTTCTGATATGTTCATTAAGCTAACAGAGTTAAACCATACTTTTGATTGCGCAGTGCTGAACCCTCTTTCTGTAGAAAATGCAAGTGGACATTCGGAGCGCTAAGAGGGTAATAGTGGAAAAAGGACTATATTCAAATATAAACTACACAGTAGCATTCTGTGAAAATTCTTTCTGTTCTGTGCATTCAACTAACAGAGTTGAACCTTACTTTTGATTGAGCCGTTCTGAAACACTCTTTCTGTAGAAACTGCAATTGGACATGCTAAGCGCTAAGAGGCCTACTTTGGGAAAAAGAATATCTTCAAATAAAAACTACACAGATGCATTCTGTGAAACATATTTCTGATCTGTAAATTCAGTTAACAGAGATAAAACATATTTTTGATTGAGCAGTTATGAAACACTCTTTTTGTAGAAAATACAAGTGGAGATTCGGAGCGCTAAGAGGGTAGTAGTGGAAAATGGAATGTCTTCAAATATAAACTACACAGAATCATTCGGTGAAACTTCTTTCTGATCTGTGCATTCAGCTAACAGAGTTAAACCATACTTTTGATTGAGCAGATCTGAACACTCTTTCTGTAGAAAATGCAACTGGACATTTGGAGCGCTAAGAGCGTAGTAGTGGAAAAAGGAATATATTCAAGTATAAACTACACAGAAGCATTCTGTGAAACTTCTTTCTGATCTGAGCATTCAGCTAACAGAGTTAAACCATACTTTTGATTGAGCAGTTTTGAAACACTCTGTCTGTAGAAAATGCAACTGGACATTCGTAGCGCTAATTGGGTAATAGTGGAAAAAAGAATATGTTCAAATATAAACTACACAGAAGCATTGTATGAAACTTCTTTCTGTTCTGTGCATTCAACTAACAGAGTTCAACCTTACTTTTGATTGAGCCGTTCTGAAACACTCTTTCTGTAGAAACTGCAATTGGACATTCTGAGCGCTAAGAGGCCTATATTGGGAAAAAGAATGTCTACAAATAAAAACTACACAGAAGAATTGTGTGAAACTTCTTTCTGTTCTGTTTGTTCAACTAAAAGAGTTGAAACTTAGTTTTGATTGAGCCGTTCTGAAACACTCTTTCTGTAGAAAATGCAAGTGGAGATTCGGAGCGCTAAGAGGGTAATAGTGGAAAAAGGAATGTCTCCAAATATAAACTACACAGAATCATTCTGTGAAACTTCTTTCTGATCTGTGCATTCAGCTAACAGAGTTAAACCATACTTTTGATTGAGCAGATCTGAACACTCTTTCTGTAGAAAATGCAACTGGACATTTGGAGCGCTAAAAGAGTAGTAGTGGAAAAAGGAATATATTCAAATATAAACTACACAGAAGCATTCTGTGAAACTTCTTTCTGATCTGAGCATTCAGCTAACAGAGTAAAACCATACTTTTGATTGAGCAGTTTTGAAACACTCTGTCTGTAGAAAATGCAACTGGACATTCGTAGCGCTAAGTGGGTAATAGTGGAAAAAAGAATATGTTCAAATATAAACTACACAGAAGCATTCTATGAAACTTCTTTCTGTTCTGTGCATTCAACTAACAGAGTTGAACCTTACTTTTCATTGAGCCTTTCTGAAACACTCTTTCTGTAGAAACTGCAATTGGACATTCTGAGCGCTAAGAGGCCTCTATTGGGGAAAATAATATCTTCAAATAAAAACTACACAGAAGCATTGTGTGAAACTTATTTCTGATATGTTCATTAAGCTAACAGAGTTAAACCATACTTTTGATTGCACAGTGCTGAACCCTCTTTCTGTAGAAAATGCAAGTGGACATTCGGAGCGCTAAGAGGGTAATAGTGGAAAAAGGACTATATTCAAATATAAACTACACAGTAGCATTCTGTGAAAATTCTTTCTGTTCTGTGCATTCAACTAACAGAGTTGAACCTTACTTTTGATTGAGCCGTTCTGAAACACTCTTTCTGTAGAAACTGCAATTGGACATGCTAAGCGCTAAGAGGCCTACTTTGGGAAAAAGAATATCTTCAAATAAAAACTACACAGATGCATTCTGTGAAACTTATTTCTGATCTGTAAATTCAGTTAACAGAGATAAAATATATTTTTGATTGAGCAGTTATGAAACACTCTTTTTGTAGAAAATACAAGTGGAGATTCGGAGCGCTAAGAGGGTAATAGTGGAAAAAGGAATGTCTTCAAATATAAACTACACAGAATCATTCGGTGAAACTTCTTTCTGATCTGTGCATTCAGCTAACAGAGTTAAATCATACTTTTGATTGAGCAGATCTGAACACTCTTTCTGTAGAAAATGCAACTGGACATTTGCAGTGCTAACAGCGTAGTATTGGAAAAAGGAATATATTCAAGTATAAACTACACAGAAGCATTCTGTGAAACTTCTTTCTGATCTGAGCATTCAGCTAACAGAGTTAAACCATACTTTTGATTGAGCAGTTTTGAAACACTCTGTCTGTAGAAAATGCAACTGGACATTCGTAGCGCTAAGTGGGTAATAGTGGAAAAAAGAATATGTTCAAATATAAACTACACAGAAGCATTGTATGAAACTTCTTTCTGTTCTGTGCATTCAACTAACAGAGTTCAACCTTACTTTTGATTGAGCCGTTCTGAAACACTCTTTCTGTAGAAACTGCAATTGGACATTCTGAGCGCTAAGAGGCCTATATTGGGAAAAAGAATGTCTACAAATAAAAACTACACAGAAGAATTGTGTGAAACTTCTTTCTGTTCTGTTTGTTCAACTAAAAGAGTTGAACCTTAGTTTTGATTGAGCCGTTCTGAAACACTCTTTCTGTAGAAAATTCAAGTGGAGATTCGGAGCGCTAAGAGGGTAATAGTGGAAAAAGTAATGTCTCCAAATATAAACTACACAGAATCATTCTGTGAAACTTCTTTCTGATCTGTGCATTCAGCTAACAGAGTTAAACCATACTTTTGATTGAGCAGATCTGAACACTCTTTCTGTAGAAAATGCAACTGGACATTTGGAGCGCTAAGAGAGTAGTAGTGGAAAAAGGAATATATTCAAATATAAACTACACAGAAGCATTCTGTGAAACTTCTTTCTGATCTGAGCATTCAGCTAACAGAGTTAAACCATACTTTTGATTGAGCAGTTTTGAAACACTCTGTCTGTAGAAAATGCAACTGGACATTCGTAGCGCTAAGTCGTTAATAGTGGAAAAAAGAATTTGTTCAAATATAAACTACACAGAAGCATTGTATGAAACTTCTTTCTGTTCTGTGCATTCAACTAACAGAGTTGAACCTTACTTTTGATTGAGCCTTTCTGAAACACTCTTTCTGTAGAAACTGCAATTGGACATTCTGAGCGCTAAGAGGCCTCTATTGGGAAAAATAATATCTTGAAATAAAAACTACACAGAAGAATTGTGTGAAACTTATTTCTGATATGTTCATTAAGCTAACAGAGTTAAACCATACTTTTGATTGCGCAGTTCTGAACCCTCTTTCTGTAGAAAATGCAAGTGGACATTCGGAGCGCTAAGAGGGTAATAGTGGAAAAAGGAATGTCTCCAAATATAAACTACACAGAATCATTCTGTGAAACTTCTTTCTGATCTGTGCATTCAGTTAACAGAGTTAAACCATACTTTTGATTGAGCAGATCTGAACACTCTTTCTGTAGAAAATGCAACTGGACATTTGGAGCGCTAAAAGAGTAGTAGTGGAAAAAGGAATATATTCAAATATAAACTACACAGAAGCATTCTGTGAAACTTCTTTCTGATCTGAGCATTCAGCTAACAGAGTAAAACCATACTTTTGATTGAGCAGTTTTGAAACACTCTGTCTGTAGAAAATGCAACTGGACATTCGTAGCGCTAAGTGGGTAATAGTGGAAAAAAGAATATGTTCAAATATAAACTACACAGAAGCATTGTATGAAACTTCTTTCTGTTCTGTGCATTCAACTAACAGAGTTGAACCTTACTTTTCATTGAGCCTTTCTGAAACACTCTTTCTGTAGAAACTGCAATTGGACATTCTGAGCGCTAAGAGGCCTCTATTGGGGAAAATAATATCTTCAAATAAAAACTACACAGAAGCATTGTGTGAAACTTATTTCTGATATGTTCATTAAGCTAACAGAGTTAAACCATACTTTTGATTGCACAGTGCTGAACCCTCTTTCTGTAGAAAATGCAAGTGGACATTCGGAGCGCTAAGAGGGTAATAGTGGAAAAAGGACTATATTCAAATATAAACTACACAGTAGCATTCTGTGAAAATTCTTTCTGTTCTGTGCATTCAACTAACAGAGTTGAACCTTACTTTTGATTGAGCCGTTCTGAAACACTCTTTCTGTAGAAACTGCAATTGGACATGCTAAGCGCTAAGAGGCCTACTTTGGGAAAAAGAATATCTTCAAATAAAAACTACACAGATGCATTCTGTGAAACTTATTTCTGATCTGTAAATTCAGTTAACAGAGATAAAATATATTTTTGATTGAGCAGTTATGAAACACTCTTTTTGTAGAAAATACAAGTGGAGATTCGGAGCGCTAAGAGGGTAATAGTGGAAAAAGGAATGTCTTCAAATATAAACTACACAGAATCATTCGGTGAAACTTCTTTCTGATCTGTGCATTCAGCTAACAGAGTTAAATCATACTTTTGATTGAGCAGATCTGAACACTCTTTCTGTAGAAAATGCAACTGGACATTTGCAGTGCTAACAGCGTAGTAGTGGAAAAAGGAATATATTCAAGTATAAACTACACAGAAGCATTCTGTGAAACTTCTTTCTGATCTGAGCATTCAGCTAACAGAGTTAAACCATACTTTTGATTGAGCAGTTTTGAAACACTCTGTCTGTAGAAAATGCAACTGGACATTCGTAGCGCTAAGTGGGTAATAGTGGAAAAAAGAATATGTTCAAATATAAACTACACAGAAGCATTGTATGAAACTTCTTTCTGTTCTGTGCATTCAACTAACAGAGTTCAACCTTACTTTTGATTGAGCCGTTCTGAAACACTCTTTCTGTAGAAACTGCAATTGGACATTCTGAGCGCTAAGAGGCCTATATTGGGAAAAAGAATGTCTACAAATAAAAACTACACAGAAGAATTGTGTGAAACTACTTTCTGTTCTGTGCATTCAACTAACAGAGTTGAACCTTACTTTTGATTGAGCCGTTCTGAAACACTCTTTCTGTAGAAACTGCAATTGGACATTCTGAGCGCTAAGAGGCCTATATTGGGAAAAAGAATGTCTACAAATAAAAACTACACAGAAGAATTGTGTGAAACTTCTTTCTGTTCTGTTTGTTCAACTAAAAGAGTTGAACCTTAGTTTTGATTGAGCCGTACTGAAACACTCTTTCTGTAGAAAATGCAAGTGGAGATTCGGAGCGCTAAGAGGGTAATAGTGGAAAAAGGAATGTCTCCAAATATAAACTACACAGAATCATTCTGTGAAACTTCTTTCTGTTCTGTGCATTCAACTAACAGAGTTGAACCTTACTTTTGATTGAGCCGTTCTGAAACACTCTTTCTGTAGAAACTGCAATTGGACATGCTAAGCGCTAAGAGGCCTACATTGGGAAAAAGAATATCTTCAAATAAAAACTACACAGATGCATTCTGTGAAACTCATTTCTGATCTGTAAATTCAGTTAACAGAGATAAAACATATTTTTGATTGAGCAGTTATGAAACACTCTTTTTGTAGAAAATGCAAGTGGAGATTCGGAGCGCTAAGCGGGTAATAGTGGAAAAAGGAATGTCTTCAAATATAAACTACACAGAATCATTCAGTGAAACTTCTTTCTGATCTGTGCATTCAGCTAACAGAGTTAAACCATACTTTTGATTGAGCAGATCTGAACACTCTTTCTGTAGAAAATGCAACTGGACATTTGGAGCGCTAAGAGCGTAGTAGTGGAAAAAGGAATATATTCAAGTATAAACTACACAGAAGCATTCTGTGAAACTTCTTTCTGATCTGAGCATTCAGCTAACAGAGTTAAACCATACTTTTGATTGAGCAGTTTTGAAACACTCTGTCTGTAGAAAATGCAACTGTACATTCGTAGCGCTAAGTGGGTAATAGTGGAAAAAAGAATATGTTCAAATATAAACTACACAGAAGCATTGTATGAAACTTCTTTCTGTTCTGTGCATTCAACTAACTGAGTTGAACCTTACTTTTGATTGAGCCGTTCTGAAACACTCTTTCTTTAGAAACTGCAATCGGACATTCTGAGCGCTAAGAGGCCTATATTGGGAAAAAGAATGTCTACAAATAAAAACTACACAGAAGAATTGTGTGAAACTTCTTTCTGTTCTGTTTGTTCAACTAAAAGAGTTGAACCTTAGTTTTGATTGAGCCGTACTGAAACACTCTTTCTGTAGAAAATGCAAGTGGAGATTCGGAGCGCTAAGAGGGTAATAGTGGAAAAAGGAATGTCTCCAAATATAAACTACACAGAATCATTCTGTGAAACTTTTTCTGATCTGTGCATTCAGCTAACAGTGTTAAACCATACTTTTGATTGAGCAGATCTGAACACTCTTTCTGTAGAAAATGCAACTGGACATTTGGAGCGCTAAGAGAGTAGTAGTGGAAAAAGGAATATATTCAAATATAAACTACACAGAAGCATTCTGTGAAACTTCTTTCTGATCTGAGCATTCAGCTAACAGAGTTAAACCATACTTTTGATTGAGCAGTTTTGAAACACTCTGTCTGTAGAAAATGCAACTGGACATTCGTAGTGCTAAGGGGTAATAGTGGAAAAAACAATATGTTCAAATATAAACTACACAGAAGCATTGTATGAAACTTCTTTCTGTTCTGTGCATTCAACTAACAGAGTTGAACCTTACTTTTGATTGAGCCTTTCTGAAACACTCTTTCTGTAGAAAATGCAATTGGACATTCTGAGCGCTAAGAGGTCTATATTGGGAAAAATAATATCTTCAAATAAAAACTACACAGAAGCATTGTGTGAAACTTATTTCTGATATGTTCATTAAGCTAACAGAGTTAAACCATACTTTTGAAAGCGCAGTGCTGAACCCTCTTTCTGTAGAAAATGCAAGTGGACATTCGGAGCGCTAAGAGGGTAATAGTGGAAAAAGGAATATATTCAAATATAAACTACACAGTAGCATTCTGTGAAAATTCTTTCTGTTCTGTGCATTCAACTAACAGAGTTGAACCTTACTTTTGATTGAGCCGTTCTGAAACACTCTTTCTGTAGAAACTGCAATTGGACATGCTAAGCGCTAAGAGGCCTACATTGGGAAAAAGAATATCTTCAAATAAAAACTACACAGATGCATTCTGTGAAACTTATTTCTGATCTGTAAATTCAGTTAACAGAGATAAAACATATTTTTGATTGAGCAGTTATGAAACACTCTTTTTGTAGAAAATGCAAGTGGAGATTCGGAGCGCTAAGAGGGTAATAGTGGAAAAAGGAATGTCTTCAAATATAAACTACACAGAATCATTCGGTGAAACTTCTTTCTGATCTGTGCATTCAGCTAACAGGGTTAAACCATACTTTTGATTGAGCAGATCTGAACACTCTTTCTGTAGAAAATGCAACTGGACATTTGGAGCGCTAAGAGCGTAGTAGTGGAAAAAGGAATATATTCAAATATAAACTACACAGAAGCATTCTGTGAAACTTCTTTCTGATCTGAGCATTCAGCTAACAGAGTTAAACCATACTTTTGATTGAGCAGTTTTGAAACACTCTGTCTGTAGAAAATGCAACTGGACATTCGTAGCGCTAAGTGGGTAATAGTGGAAAAAAGAATATGTTCAAATATAAACTACACAGAAGCATTGTATGAAACTTCTTTCTGTTCTGTGCATTCAACTAACAGAGTTGAACCTTACTTTTGTTTGAGCCGTTCTGAAACACTCTTTCTGTAGAAACTGCAATTGGACATTCTGAGCGCAAAGAGGCCTATATTGGGAAAAAGAATGTCTACAAATAAAAACTACACAGAAGAATTGTGTGAAACTTCTTTCTGTTCTGTTTGTTCAACTAAAAGAGTTGAACCTTAGTTTTGATTGAGCCGTTCTGAAACACTCTTTCTGTAGAAAATGCAAGTGGAGATTCGGAGTGCTAAGAGGGTAATAGTGGAAAAAGGAATGTCTCCAAATATAAACTACACAGAATAATTCTGTGAAACTTCTTTCTGATCTGTGCATTCAGCTAACAGAGTTAAACCATACTTTTGATTGAGCAGATCTGAACACTCTTTCTGTAGAAAATGCAACTGGACATTTGGAGCGCTAAGAGAATAGTAGTGGAAAAAGGAATATATTCAAATATAAACTACACAGAAGCATTCTGTGAAAATTCTTTCTGATCTGAGCATTCAGCTAACAGAGTTAAACCATACTTTTGATTGAGCAGTTTTGAAACACTCTGTCTGTAGAAAATGCAACTGGACATTCGTAGCGCTAAGTGGGTAATAGTGGAAAAAATAATATGTTCAAATATAAACTACACAGAAGCATTGTATGAAACTTCTTTCTGTTCTGTGCATTCAACTAGCAGAGTTGAACCTTACTTTTGATTGAGCCTTTCTGAAACACTCTTTCTGTAGAAACTGCAATTGGACATTCTGAGCGCTAAGAGGCCTCTATTGGGAAAAATAATATCTTCAAATAAAAACTACACAGAAGCATTGTGTGAAACTTATTTCTGATATGTTCATTAAGCTAACAGAGTTAAACCATACTTTTGATTGCGCATTTCTGAACACTCTTTATGTAGAAAATGCAAGTGGACATTCGGAGCGCTAAGAGGGTAATAGTGGAAAAAGGAATATATTCAAATATAAACTACACAGTAGCATTCTGTGAAAATTCTTTCTGTTCTGTGCATTCAACTAACAGAGTTGAACCTTACTTTTCATTGAGCCGTTCTGAAACACTCTTTCTGTAGAAACTGCAATTGGACATGCTAAGCGCTAAGAGGCCTACATTGGGAAAAAGAATATCTTCAAATAAAAACTACACAGATGCATTCTGAGAAACTTATTTCTGATCTGTAAATTCAGTTAACAGAGATAAAACATATTTTTGATTGAGCAGTTATGAAACACTCTTTTTGTAGAAAATGCAAGTGGAGATTCGGAGCGCTAAGTGGGTAATAGTGGAAAAAGGAATGTCTTCAAATATAAACTACACAGAATAATTCGGTGAAACTTCTTTCTGATCTGTGCATTCAGCTAACAGAGTTAAACCATACTTTTGATTGAGCAGATCTGAACACTCTTTCTGTAGAAAATGCAACTGGACATTTGGAGCGCTAAGAGCGTAGTAGTAAAAAAAGGAATATATTCAAGTATAAACTACACAGAAGCATTCTGTGAAACTTCTTTCTGATCTGAGCATTCAGCTAACAGAGTTAAACCATACTTTTGATTGAGCAGTTTTGAAACACTCTTTCTGTAGAAAATGCAAGTGGAGATTCGGAGCGCTAAGAGGGTAATAGTGGAAAAAGGAATGTCTCCAAATATAAACTACACAGAATCATTCTGTGAAACTTCTTTCTGTTCTGTGCATTCAACTAACAGAGTTGAACCTTACTTTTGATTGAGCCGTTCTGAAACACTCTTTCTGTAGAAACTGCAATTGGACATGCTAAGCGCTAAGAGGCCTACATTGGGAAAAAGAATATCTTCAAATAAAAACTACACAGATGCATTCTGTGAAACTTATTTCTGATCTGTAAATTCAGTTAACAGAGATAAAACATATTTTTGATTCAGCAGTTATGAAACACTCTTTTTGTAGAAAATGCAAGTGGAGATTCGGAGCGCTAAGAGGGTAATAGTGGAAAAAGGAATGTCTTCAAAGATAAACTACACAGAATCATTCAGTGAAACTTCTTTCTGATCTGTGCATTCAGCTAACAGAGTTAAACCATACTTTTGATTGAGCAGATCTGAACACTCTTTCTGTAGAAAATGCAACTGGACATTTGGAGCGCTAAGAGCGTAGTAGTGGAAAAAGGAATATATTCAAGTATAAACTACACAGAAGCATTCTGTGAAACTTCTTTCTGATCTGAGCATTCAGCTAACAGAGTTAAACCATACTTTTGATTGAGCAGTTTTGAAACACTCTGTCTGTAGAAAATGCAACTGGACATTCGTAGCGCTAAGATGGTAATAGTGGAAAAAAGAATATGTTCAAATATAAACTACACAGAAGCATTGTATGAAACTTCTTTCTGTTCTGTGCATTCAACTAACAGAGTTGAACCTTACTTTTGATTGAGCAGTTCTGAAACACTCTTTCTGTAGAAACTGCAATTGGACATTCTGAGCGCTAAGAGGCCTATATTGGGAAAAAAAATGTCTACAAATAAAAACTACACAGAAGAATTGTGTGAAACTTCTTTCTGTTCTGTTTGTTCAACTAAAAGAGTTGAACCTTAGTTTTGATTGAGCCGTTCTGAAACACTCTTTCTGTAGAAAATGCAAGTGGAGATTCGGAGCGCTAAGAGGGTAATAGTGGAAAACGGAATGTCTCCAAATATAAACTACACAGAATCATTCTGTGAAACTTCTTTCTGATCTGCGCATTGAGCTAACAGAGTTAAACCATACATTTGATTGAGCAGATCTGAACACTCTTTCTGTAGAAAATGCAACTGGACATTTGGAGCGCTAAGAGAGTAGTAGTGGAAAAAGGAATATATTCAAATATAAACTACACAGAAGCATTCTGTGAAACTTCTTTCTGATCTGAGCATTCTGCTAAGAGAGTTAAACCATACTTTTGATTGAGCAGTTTTGAAACACTCTGTCTGTAGAAAATGCAACTGGACATTCGTAGCGCTAAGTGGGTAATAGTGGAAAAAAGAATATGTTCAAATATAAACTACACAGAAGCATTCTATGAAACTTCTTTCTGTTCTGTGCATTCAACTAACAGAGTTGAACCTTACTTTTGATTGAGCCTTTCTGAAACACTCTTTCTGTAGAAACTGCAATTGGACATTCTGAGCGCTAAGAGGCCTCTATTGGGAAAAATAATATCTTCAAATAAAAACTACACAGAAGCATTGTGTGAAACTTATTTCTGATATGTTCATTAAGCTAACAGAGTTAAACCATACTTTTGATTGCGCAGTTATGAACACTCTTTCTGTAGAAAATGCAAGTGGACATTCGGAGCGCTAAGAGGGTAATAGTGGAAAAAGGAATATATTCAAATATAAACTACACAGTAGCATTCTGTGAAAATTCTTTCTGTTCTGTGCATTCAACTAACAGAGTTGAACCTTACTTTTGATTGAGCCGTTCTGAAACACTCTTTCTGTAGAAACTGCAATTGGACATGCTAAGCGCTAAGAGGCCTACATTGGGAAAAAGAATATCTTCAAATAAAAACTACACAGATGCATTCTGTGAAACTTATTTCTGATCTGTAAATTCAGTTAACAGAGATAAATCATATTTTTGATTGAGCAGTTATGAAACACTCTTTTTGTAGAAAATGCAAGTGGAGATTCGGAGCGCTAAGACGGTAATAGTGGAAAAAGGAATGTCTTCAAATATAAACTACACAGAATCATTCGGTGAAACTTCTTTCTGATCTGTGCATTCAGCTAACAGAGTTAAACCATACTTTTGATTGAGCAGATCTGAACACTCTTTCTGTAGAAAATGCAACTGGACATTTGGAGCGCTAAGAGCGTAGTAGTGGAAAAAGGAATATATTCAAATATAAACTACACAGAAGCATTCTGTGAAACATCTTTCTGATCTGAGCATTCAGCTAACAGAGTTAAACCATACTTTTGATTGAGCAGTTTTGAAACACTCTGTCTGTAGAAAATGCAACTGGACATTCGTAGCGCTAAGTGGGTAATAGTGGAAAAAAGAATATGTTCAAATATAAACTACACAGAAGCATTGTATGAAACTTCTTTCTGTTCTGTGCATTCAACTAACTGAGTTGAACCTTACTTTTGATTGAGCCGTTCTGAAACACTCTTTCTGTAGAAACTGCAATTGGACATTCTGAGCGCTAAGAGGCCTATATTGGGAAAAAGAATGTCTACAAATAAAAACTACACAGAAGAATTGTGTGAAACTTCTTTCTGTTCTGTTTGTTCAACTAAAAGAGTTGAACCTTAGTTTTGATTGAGCCGTACTGAAACACTCTTTCTGTAGAAAATGCAAGTGGAGATTCGGAGCGCTAAGAGGGTAATAGTGGAAAAAGGAATGTCTCCAAATATAAACTACACAGAATCATTCTGTGAAACTTTTTCTGATCTGTGCATTCAGCTAACAGAGTTAAACCATACTTTTGATTGAGCAGATCTGAACACTCTTTCTGTAGAAAATGCAACTGGACATTTGGAGCGCTAAGAGAGTAGTAGTGGAAAAAGGAATATATTCAAATATAAACTACACAGAAGCATTCTGTGAAACTTCTTTCTGATCTGAGCATTCAGCTAACAGAGTTAAACCATACTTTTGATTGAGCAGTTTTGAAACCCTCTGTCTGTAGAAAATGCAACTGGACATTCGTAGTGCTAAGTGGGTAATAGTGGAAAAAAGAATATGTTCAAATATAAACTACACAGAAGCATTGTATGAAACTTCTTTCTGTTCTGTGCATTCAACTAACAGAGTTGAACCTTACTTTTGATTGAGCCTTTCTGAAACACTCTTTCTGTAGAAACTGCAATTGGACATTCTGAACGCTAAGAGGTCTATATTGGGAAAAATAATATCTTCAAATAAAAACTACACAGAAGCATTGTGTGAAACTTTTTTCTGATATGTTCATTAAGCTAACAGAGTTAAACCATACTTTTGAAAGCGCAGTGCTGAACCCTCTTTCTGTAGAAAATGCAAGTGGACATTCGGAGCGCTAAGAGGGTAATAGTGGAAAAAGGAATATATTCAAATATAAACTACACAGTAGCATTCTGTGAAAATTCTTTCTGTTCTGTGCATTCAGCTAACAGAGTTGAACCTTACTTTTGATTGAGCCGTTCTGAAACACTCTTTCTGTAGAAACTGCAATTGGACATGCTAAGCGCTAAGAGGCCTACATTGGGAAAAAGAATATCTTCAAATAAAAACTACACAGATGCATTCTGTGAAACTTATTTCTGATCTGTAAATTCAGTTAACAGAGATAAAACATATTTTTGATTGAGCAGTTATGAAACACTCTTTTTGTAGAAAATGCAAGTGGAGATTCGGAGCGCTAAGAGGGTAATAGTGGAAAAAGGAATGTCTTCAAATATAAACTACACAGAATCATTCGGTGAAACTTCTTTCTGATCTGTGCATTCAGCTAACAGAGTTAAACCATACTTTTGATTGAGCAGATCTGAACACTCTTTCTGTAGAAAATGCAACTGGACATTTGGAGCGCTAAGAGCGTAGTAGTGGAAAAAGGAATATATTCAAATATAAACTACACAGAAGCATTCTGTTAAACTTCTTTCTGATCTGAGCATTCAGCTAACAGAGTTAAACCATACTTTTGATTGAGCAGTTTTGAAACACTCTGTCTGTAGAAAATGCAACTGGACATTCGTAGCGCTAAGTGGGTAATAGTGGAAAAAAGAATATGTTCAAATATAAACTACACAGAAGCATTGTATGAAACTTCTTTCTGTTCTGTGCATTCAACTAACAGAGTTGAACCTTACTTTTGATTGAGCCTTTCTGAAACACTCTTTCTGTAGAAACTGCAATTGGACATTCTGAGCGCTAAGAGGCCTCTATTGGGAAAAATAATATCTTCAAATAAAAACTAAACAGAAGCATTGTGTGAAATTTATTTCTGATATGTTCATTAAGCTAACAGAGTTAAACCATACTTTTGATTGCGCAGTGCTGAACCCTCTTTCTGTAGAAAATGCAAGTGGACATTCGGAGCGCTAAGAGGGTAATAGTGGAAAAAGGACTATATTCAAATATAAACTACACAGTAGCATTCTGTGAAAATTCTTTCTGTTCTGTGCATTCAACTAACAGAGTTGAACCTTACTTTTGATTGAGCCGTTCTGAAACACTCTTTCTGTAGAAACTGCAATTGGACATGCTAAGCGCTAAGAGGCCTACTTTGGGAAAAAGAATATCTTCAAATAAAAACTACACAGATGCATTCTGTGAAACTTATTTCTGATCTGTAAATTCAGTTAACAGAGATAAAACATATTTTTGATTGAGCAGTTATGAAACACTCTTTTTGTAGAAAATACAAGTGGAGATTCGGAGCGCTAAGAGGGTAATAGTGGAAATAGGAATGTCTTCAAATATAAACTACACAGAATCATTCGGTGAAACTTCTTTCTGATCTGTGCATTCAGCTAAAAGAGTTAAACCATACTTTTGATTGAGCAGATCTGAACACTCTTTCTGTAGAAAATGCAACTGGACATTTGGAGCGCTAAGAGCGTAGTAGTGGAAAAAGGAATATATTCAAATATAAACTACACAGAAGCATTCTGTGAAACTTCTTTCTGATCTGAGCATTCAGCTAACAGAGTTAAACCATAATTTTGATTGAGCAGTTTTGAAACACTCTGTCTGTAGGAAATGCAATTGGACATTCGTAGCGCTAAGTGGGTAATAGTGGAAAAAAGAATATGTTCAAATATAAACTACACAGAAGCATTGTATGAAACTTCTTTCTGTTCTGTGCATTCAACTAAAAGAGTTGAACCTTACTTTTGATTGAGCCGTTCTGAAACACTCTTTCTGTAGAAACTGCAATTGGACATTCTGAGCGCTAAGAGGCCTATATTGGGAAAAAGAATGTCTACAAATAAAAACTACACAGAAGAATTGTGTGAAACTTCTTTCTGTTCTGTTTGTTCAACTAAAAGAGTTGAACCTTAGTTTTGATTGAGCCGTTCTGAAACACTCTTTCTGTAGAAAATGCAAGTGGAGATTCGGAGCGCTAAGAGGGTTATAGTGGAAAAAGGAATGTCTCCAAATATAAACTACACAGAATCATTCTGTGAAACTTCTTTCTGATCTGTGCATTCAGCTAACAGAGTTAAACCATACTTTTGATTGAGCAGATCTGAACACTCTTTCTGTAGAAAATGCAACTGGACATTTGGAGCGCTAAGAGAGTAGTAGTGGAAAAAGAAATATATTCAAATATAAACTACACAGAAGCATTTTGTGAAACTTCTTTCTGATCTGAGCATTCAGCTAACAGAGTTAAACCTTACTTTTGATTGAGCAGTTTTGAAACACTCTGTCTGTAGAAAATGCAACTGGACATTCGTAGCGCTAAGTGGGTAATAGTGGAAAAAAGAATATGTTCAAATATAAACTACACAGAAGCATTGTATGAAACTTCTTTCTGTTCTGTGCATTCAACTAACAGAGTTGAACCTTACATTTGATTGAGCCTTTCTGAAACACTCTTTCTGTAGAAACTGCAATTGGACATTCTGAGCGCTAAGAGGCCTCTATAGGGAAAAATAATATCTTCAAATAAAAACTACACAGAAGCATTGTGTGAAACTTATTTCTGATATGTTCATTAAGCTAACAGAGTTAAACCATACTTTTGATTGCGCAGTGCTGAACCCTCTTTCGGTAGAAAATGCAAGTGGACATTCGTAGCGCTAAGAGGGTAATAGTGGAAAAAGGAATATATTCAAATATAAACTACACAGTAGCATTCTGTGAAAATTCTTACTGTTCTGTGCATTCAACTAACAGAGTTGAACCTTACTTTTGATTGAGCCGTTCTGAAACACTCTTTCTGTAGAAACTGCAATTGGACATGCTAAGCGCTAAGAGGCCTACATTGGGAAAAAGAATATCTTCAAATAAAAACTACACAGATGCATTCTGTGAAACTTATTTCTGATATGTAAATTCAGTTAACAGAGATAAAACATATTTTTGATTGAGCAGTTATGAAACACTCTTTTTGTAGAAAATGCAAGTGGAGATTCGGAGCGCTAAGAGGGTAATAGTGGAAAAAGGAATGTCTTCAAATATAAACTACACAGAATCATTCGGTGAAACTTCCTTCTTATCTGTGCATTCAGCTAACAGAGTTAAACCATACTTTTGATTGAGCAGATCTGAACACTCTTTCTGTAGAAAATGCAACTGGACATTTGGAGCGCTAAGAGCGTAGTAGTGGAAAAAGGAATATATTCAAATATAAACTACACAGAAGCATTCTGTGAAACTCCTTTCGGATCTGAGCATTCAGCTAACAGAGTTAAACCATACATTTGATTGAGCAGTTTTGAAACACTCTGTCTGTAGAAAATGCAACTGGACATTCGTAGCGCTAAATGGGTAATAGTGGAAAAAAGAATATGTTCAAATATAAACTACACAGAAGCATTGTATGAATCTTCTTTCTGTTCTGTGCATTCAACTAACAGAGTTGAACCTTACTTTTGATTGAGCCGTTCTGAAACACTCTTTCTGTAGAAACTGCAATTGGACATTCTGAGCGCTAAGAGGCCTATATTGGGAAAAAGAATGTCTACAAATAAAAACTACACAGAAGAATTGTGTGAAACGTCTTTCTGTTCTGTTTGTTCACCTAAAAGAGTTGAACCTTAGTTTTGATTGAGCCGTTCTGAAACACTCTTTCTGTAGAAAATGCACGTGGAGATTCGGAGCGCTAAGAGGGTAATAGTGGAAAAAGGAATGTCTCCAAATATAAACTACATAGAATCATTCTGTGAAACTTCTTTCTGATCTGTGCATTCAGCTAACAGATTTAAACCATAATTTTGATTGAGCAGATCTGAACACTCTTTCTGTAGAAAATGCAACTGGACATTTGGAGCGCTAAGAGAGTAGTAGTGGAAAAAGGAATATATTCAAATATAAACTACACAGAAGCATTCTGTGAAACTTCTTTCTGATCTGAGCATTCAGCTAACAGAGTTAAACCGTACTTTTGATTGAGCAGTTTTGAAACACTCTGTCTGTAGAAAATGCAACTGGACATTCGTAGCGCTAAGTGGGTAATAGTGGAAAAAAGAATATGTTCAAATATAAACTACACAGAAGCATTGTATGAAACTTCTTTCTGTTCTGTGCATTCAACTAACAGAGTTGAACCTTACTTTTGATTGAGCCTTTCTGAAACACTCTTTCTGTAGAAACTGCAATTGGACATTCTGAGCGCTAAGAGGCCTCTATAGGGAAAAATAATATCTTCAAATAAAAACTACACAGAAGCATTGTGTGAAACTTATTTCTGATATGTTCATTAAGCTAACAGAGTTAAACCATACTTTTGATTGCGCAGTGCTGAACCCTCTTTCTGTAGAAAATGCAAGTGGACATTCGGAGCGCTAAGAGGGTAATAGTGGAAAAAGGAATATATTCAAATATAAACTACACAGTAGCATTCTGTGAAAATTCTTTCTGTTCTGTGCATTCAACTAACAGAGTTGAACCTTACTTTTGATTGAGCCGTTCTGAAACACTCTTTCTGTAGAAACTGCAATTGGACATGCTAAGCGCTAAGAGGCCTACATTGGGAAAAAGAATATCTTCAAATAAAAACTACACAGATGCATTCTGTGAAACTTATTTCTGATATGTAAATTCAGTTAACAGAGATAAAACATATTTTTGATTGAGCAGTTATGAAACACTCTTTTTGTAGAAAATGCAAGTGGAGATTCGGAGCGCTAAGAGGGTAATAGTGGAAAAAGGAATGTCTTCAAATATAAACTACACAGAATCATTCGGTGAAACTTCTTTCTGATCTGTGCATTCAGCTAACAGAGTTAAACCATACTTTTGATTGAGCAGATCTGAACACTCTTTCTGTAGAAAATGCAACTGGACATTTGGAGCGCTAAGAGCGTCGTAGTGGAAAAAGGAATATATTCAAATATAAACTACACAGAAGCATTCTGTGAAACTTCTTTCTGATCTGAGCATTCAGCTAACAGAGTTAAACCATACTTTTGATTGAGCAGTTTTGAAACACTCTGTCTGTAGAAAATGCAGCTGGACATTCGTAGCGCTAAGTGGGTAATAGTGGAAAAAAGAATATGTTCAAATATAAACTACACAGAAGCATTGTATGAAACTTCTTTCTGTTCTGTGCATTCAACTAACAGAGTTGAACCTTACTTTTGATTGAGCCGTTCTGAAACACTCTTTCTGTAGAAACTGCAATTGGACATTCTGAGCGCTAAGAGGCCTATATTGGGAAAAAGAATGTCTACAAATAAAAACTACACAGAAGAATTTTGTGAAACTTCTTTCTGTTCTGTTTGTTCAACTAAAAGAGTTGAACCTTAGTTTTGATTGAGCCGTTCTGAAACACTCTTTCTGTAGAAAATGCAAGTGGAGATTCGGAGCGCTAAGAGGGTAATAGTGGAAAAAGGAATGTCTCCAAATATAAACTACACAGAATCATTCTGTGAAACTTCTTTCTGATCTGTGCATTCAGCTAACAGAGTTAAACCATACTTTTGATTGAGCAGATCTGAACACTCTTTCTGTAGAAAATGCAACTGGACATTTGGAGCGCTAAGAGAGTAGTAGTGGAAAAAGGAATATATTCAAATATAAACTACACAGAAGCATTCTGTGAAACTTCTTTCTGATCTGAGCATTCAGCTAACAGAGTTAAACCGTACTTTTGATTGAGCAGTTTTGAAACACTCTGTCTGTAGAAAATGCAACTGGACATTCGTAGCGCTAAGTGGGTAATAGTGGAAAAAAGAATATGTTCAAATATAAACTACACAGAAGCATTGTATGAAACTTCTTTCTGTTCTGTGCATTCAACTAACAGAGTTGAACCTTACTTTTGATTGAGCCTTTCTGAAACACTCTTTCTGTAGAAACTGCAATTGGACATTCTGAGCGCTAAGAGGCCTCTATAGGGAAAAATAATATCTTCAAATAAAAACTACACAGAAGCATTGTGTGAAACTTATTTCTGATATGTTCATTAAGCTAACAGAGTTAAACCATACTTTTGATTGCGCAGTGCTGAACCCTCTTTCTGTAGAAAATGCAAGTGGACATTCGGAGCGCTAAGAGGGTAATAGTGGAAAAAGGAATATATTCAAATATAAACTACACAGTAGCATTCTGTGAAAATTCTTTCTGTTCTGTGCATTCAACTAACAGAGTTGAACCTTACTTTTGATTGAGCCGTTCTGAAACACTCTTTCTGTAGAAACTGCAATTGGACATGCTAAGCGCTAAGAGGCCTACATTGGGAAAAAGAATATCTTCAAATAAAAACTACACAGATGCATTCTGTGAAACTTATTTCTGATATGTAAATTCAGTTAACAGAGATAAAACATATTTTTGATTGAGCAGTTATGAAACACTCTTTTTGTAGAAAATGCAAGTGGAGATTCGGAGCGCTAAGAGGGTAATAGTGGAAAAAGGAATGTCTTCAAATATAAACTACACAGAATCATTCGGTGAAACTTCTTTCTGATCTGTGCATTCAGCTAACAGAGTTAAACCATACTTTTGATTGAGCAGATCTGAACACTCTTTCTGTAGAAAATGCAACTGGACATTTGGAGCGCTAAGAGCGTCGTAGTGGAAAAAGGAATATATTCAAATATAAACTACACAGAAGCATTCTGTGAAACTTCTTTCTGATCTGAGCATTCAGCTAACAGAGTTAAACCATACTTTTGATTGAGCAGTTTTGAAACACTCTGTCTGTAGAAAATGCAGCTGGACATTCGTAGCGCTAAGTGGGTAATAGTGGAAAAAAGAATATGTTCAAATATAAACTACACAGAAGCATTGTATGAAACTTCTTTCTGTTCTGTGCATTCAACTAACAGAGTTGAACCTTACTTTTGATTGAGCCGTTCTGAAACACTCTTTCTGTAGAAACTGCAATTGGACATTCTGAGCGCTAAGAGGCCTATATTGGGAAAAAGAATGTCTACAAATAAAAACTACACAGAAGAATTTTGTGAAACTTCTTTCTGTTCTGTTTGTTCAACTAAAAGAGTTGAACCTTAGTTTTGATTGAGCCGTTCTGAAACACTCTTTCTGTAGAAAATGCAAGTGGAGATTCGGAGCGCTAAGAGGGTAATAGTGGAAAAAGGAATGTCTCCAAATATAAACTACACAGAATCATTCTGTGAAACTTCTTTCTGATCTGTGCATTCAGCTAACAGAGTTAAACCATACTTTTGATTGAGCAGATCTGAACACTCTTTCTGTAGAAAATGCAACTGGACATTTGGAGCGCTAAGAGAGTAGTAGTGGAAAAAGGAATATATTCAAATATAAACTACACAGAAGCATTCTGTGAAACTTCTTTCTGATCTGAGCATTCAGCTAACAGAGTTAAACCGTACTTTTGATTGAGCAGTTTTGAAACACTCTGTCTGTAGAAAATGCAACTGGACATTCGTAGCGCTAAGTGGGTAATAGTGGAAAAAAGAATATGTTCAAATATAAACTACACAGAAGCATTGTATGAAACTTCTTTCTGTTCTGTGCATTCAACTAACAGAGTTGCACCTGACTTTTGATTGAGCCTTTCTGAAACACTCTTTCTGTAGAAACTGCAATTGGACATTCTGAGCGCTAAGAGGCCTCTATAGGGAAAAATAATATCTTCAAATAAAAACTACACAGAAGCATTGTGTGAAACTTATTTCTGATATGTTCATTAAGCTAACAGAGTTAAACCATACTTTTGATTGCGCAGTGCTGAACCCTCTTTCTGTAGAAAATGCAAGTGGACATTCGGAGCGCTAAGAGGGTAATAGTGGAAAAAGGAATATATTCAAATATAAACTACACAGTAGCATTCTGTGAAAATTCTTTCTGTTCTGTGCATTCAACTAACAGAGTTGAACCTTACTTTTGATTGAGCCGTTCTGAAACACTCTTTCTGTAGAAACTGCAATTGGACATGCTAAGCGCTAAGAGGCCTACATTGGGAAAAAGAATATCTTCAAATAAAAACTACACAGATGCATTCTGTGAAACTTATTTCTGATATGTAAATTCAGTTAACAGAGATAAAACATATTTTTGATTGAGCAGTTATGAAACACTCTTTTTGTAGAAAATGCAAGTGGAGATTCGGAGCGCTAAGAGGGTAATAGTGGAAAAAGGAATGTCTTCAAATATAAACTACACAGAATCATTCGGTGAAACTTCTTTCTGATCTGTGCATTCAGCTAACAGAGTTAAACCATACTTTTGATTGAGCAGATCTGAACACTCTTTCTGTAGAAAATGCAACTGGACATTTGGAGCGCTAAGAGCGTCGTAGTGGAAAAAGGAATATATTCAAATATAAACTACACAGAAGCATTCTGTGAAACTTCTTTCTGATCTGAGCATTCAGCTAACAGAGTTAAACCATACTTTTGATTGAGCAGTTTTGAAACACTCTGTCTGTAGAAAATGCAGCTGGACATTCGTAGCGCTAAGTGGGTAATAGTGGAAAAAAGAATATGTTCAAATATAAACTACACAGAAGCATTGTATGAAACTTCTTTCTGTTCTGTGCATTCAACTAACAGAGTTGAACCTTACTTTTGATTGAGCCGTTCTGAAACACTCTTTCTGTAGAAACTGCAATTGGACATTCTGAGCGCTAAGAGGCCTATATTGGGAAAAAGAATGTCTACAAATAAAAACTACACAGAAGAATTTTGTGAAACTTCTTTCTGTTCTGTTTGTTCAACTAAAAGAGTTGAACCTTAGTTTTGATTGAGCCGTTCTGAAACACTCTTTCTGTAGAAAATGCAAGTGGAGATTCGGAGCGCTAAGAGGGTAATAGTGGAAAAAGGAATGTCTCCAAATATAAACTACACAGAATCATTCTGTGAAACTTCTTTCTGATCTGTGCATTCAGCTAACAGAGTTAAACCATACTTTTGATTGAGCAGATCTGAACACTCTTTCTGTAGAAAATGCAACTGGACATTTGGAGCGCTAAGAGAGTAGTAGTGGAAAAAAGAATATATTCAAATATAAACTACACAGAAGCATTCTGTGAAACTTCTTTCTGATCTGAGCATTCAGCTAACAGAGTTAAACCATACTTTTGATTGAGCAGTTTTGAAACTGTCTGTAGAAAATGCAACTGGACATTCGTAGCGCTAAGTGGGTAATAGTGGAAAAAAGAATATGTTCAAATATAAACTACACAGAAGGATTGTATGAAACTTCTTTCTGTTCTGTGCATTCAACTAACAGAGTTGAACCTTACTTTTGATTGAGCCTTTCTGAAACACTCTTTCTGTAGAAACTGCAATTGGACATTCTGAGCGCTAAGAGGCCTCTATTGGGAAAAATAATATCTTCAAATAAAAACTACACAGAAGCATTGTGTGAAACTTATTTCTGATATGTTCATTAAGCTAACAGAGTTAAACCATACTTTTGATTGCGCAGTGCTGAACCCTCTTTCTGTAGAAAATGCAAGTGGACATTCGGAGCGCTAAGAGGGTAATAGTGGAAAAAGGACTATATTCGAATATAAACTACACAGTAGCAGTCTGTGAAAATTCTTTCTGTTCTGTGCATTCAACTAACAGAGTTGAACCTTACTTTTGATTGAGCCGTTCTGAAACACTCTTTCTGTAGAAACTGCAATTGGACATGCTAAGCGCTAAGAGGCCTACTTTGGGAAAAAGAATATCTTCAAATAAAAACTACACAGATGCATTCTGTGAAACTTATTTCTGATCTGTAAATTCAGTTAACAGAGATAAAACATATTTTTGATTGAGCAGTTATGAAACACTCTTTTTGTAGAAAATACAAGTGGAGATTCGGAGCGCTAAGAGGGTAATAGTGGAAAAAGGAATGTTTTCAAATATAAACAACACAGAATCATTCGGTGAAAATCTTTCTGATCTGTGCATTCAGCTAACAGAGTTAAACCATACTTTTGATTGAGCAGATCTGAACACTCTTTCTGTAGAAAATGCAACTGGACATTTGGAGCGCTAAGAGCGTAGTAGTGGAAAAAGTAATATATTCAAATATAAACTACACAGAAGCATTCTGTGAAACTTCTTTCTGATCTGAGCATTCAGCTAACAGAGTTAAACCATACTTTTGATTGAGCAGTTTTGAAACACTCTGTCTGTAGAAAATGCAACTGGACATTCGTAGCGCTAAGTGGGTAATAGTGGAAAAAAGAATATGTTCAAATATAAACTACACAGAAGCATTGTATGAAACTTCTTTCTGTTCTGTGCATTCAACTAACAGAGTTCAACCTTACTTTTGATTGAGCCGTTCTGAAACACTCTTTATGTAGAAACTGCAATTGGACATTCTGAGCGCTAAGAGGCCTATATTGGGAAAAAGAATGTCTACAAATAAAAACTACACAGAAGAATTGTGTGAAACTTCTTTCTGTTCTGTTTGTTCAACTAAAAGAGTGGAACCTTAGTTTTGATTCAGCCGTTCTGAAACACTCTTTCTGTAGAAAATGCAAGTGGAGATTCGGAGCGCTAAGAGGGTAATAGTGGAAAAAGGAATGTCTCCAAATATAAACTACACAGAATCATTCTGTGAAACTTCTTTCTGATCTGTGCATTCAGCTAACAGAGTTAAACCATACTTTTGATTGAGCAGATCTGAACACTCTTTCTGTAGAAAATGCAACTGGACATTTGGAGCGCTAAGAGAGTAGTAGTGGAAAAAGGAATATATTCAAATATAAACTACACAGAAGCATTCTGTGAAACTTCTTTCTGATCTGAGCATTCAGCTAACAGAGTTAAACCATACTTTTGATTGAGCAGTTTTGAAACACTCTGTCTGTAGAAAATGCAACTGGATATTCGTAGCGCTAAGTGGGTAATAGTGGAAAAAAGAATATGTTCAAATATAAACTACACAGAAGCATTGTATGAAACTTCTTTCTATTCTGTGCATTCAACTAACAGAGTTGAACCCTACTTTTGATTGAGCCGTTCTGAAACACTCTTTCTGTAGAAACTGCAATTGGACATTCTGTGCGCAAAGAGGCCTATATTGGGAAAAAGAATGTCTACAAATAAAAACTACACAGAAGAATTGTGTGAAACTTCTTTCTGTTCTGTTTGTTCAACTAAAAGAGTTGAACCATAGTTTTGATTGAGCCGTTCTGAAACACTCTTTCTGTAGAAAATGCAAGTGGAGATTCGGAGCGCTAAGAGGGTAATAGTGGAAAAAGGAATGTCTCCAAATATAAACTACACAGAATCATTCTGTGAAACTTCTTTCTGATCTGTGCATTCAGCTAACAGAATTAAACCATAATTTTGATTGAGAAGATCTGTACACTCTTTCTGTAGAGAATGCAACTGGTCATTTGGAGCGCTAAGAGAGTAGTAGTGGAAAAAGGAATATATTCAAATATAAACTACACAGAAGCATTCTGTGAAACTTCTTTCTGATCTGAGCATTCAGCTAACAGAGTTAAACCACACTTTTGATTGAGCAGTTTTGAAACACTCTGTCTGTAGAAAATGCAACTGGACATTCGTAGCGCTAAGTGGGTAATTGTGGAAAAAAGAATATGTTCAAATATAAACTACACAGAAGCATTGTATGAAACTTCTTTCTGTTCTGTGCATTCAACTAACAGAGTTGAACCTTACTTTTGATTGAGCCTTTCTGAAACACTCTTTCTGTAGAAACTGCAATTGGACATTCTGAGCGCTAAGAGGCCTCTATTGGGAAAAATAATATCTTCAAATAAAAACTACACAGAAGCATTGTGTGAAACTTATTTCTGATATGTTCATTAAGCTAACAGAGTTAAACCATACTTTTGATTGCGCAGTTCTGAACACTCTTTCTGTAGAAAATGCAAGTGGACATTCGGAGCGCTAAGAGGGTAATAGTGGAAAAAGGAATATATTCAAATATAAACTACACAGTAGCATTCTGTGAAAATTCTTTCTGTTCTGTGCATTCAACTAACAGAGTTGAACCTTACTTTTGATTGAGCCGTTCTGAAACACTCTTTCTGTAGAAACTGCAATTGGACATGCTAAGCGCTAAGAGGCCTACATTGGGAAAAAGAATATCTTCAAATAAAAACTACACAGATGAATTCTGTGAAACTTATTTCTGATCTGTAAATTCAGTTAACAGAGATAAAACATATTTTTGATTGAGCAGTTATGAAACAATCTTTTTGTAGAAAATGCAAGTGGAGATTCGGAGCGCTAAGAGGGTAATAGTGGAAAAAGGAATGTCTTCAAATATAAACTACACAGAATCATTCGGTGAAACTTCTTTCTGATCTGTGCATTCAGCTAACAGAGTTAAACCATACTTTTGATTGAGCAGATCTGAACACTCTTTCTGTAGAAAATGCAACTGGACATTTGGAGCGCTAAGAGCGTAGTAGTGGAAAAAGGAATATATTCAAATATAAACTACACAGAAGCATTCTGTGAAACTTCTTTCTGATCTGAGCATTCAGCTAACAGAGTTAAACCATACTTTTGATTGAGCAGTTTTGAAACACTCTCTCTGTAGAAAATGCAACTGGACATTCGTAGCGCTAAGTGGGTAATAGTGGAAAAAAGAATATGTTCAAATATAAACTACACAGAAGCATTGTATGAATCTACTTTCTGTTCTGTGCATTCAACTAACAGAGTTGAACCTTACTTTTGATTGAGCCGTTCTGAAACACTCTTTCTGTAGAAACTGCAATTGGACATTCTGAGCGCTAAGAGGCCTATATTGGGAAAAAGAATGTCTACAAATAAAAACTACACAGAAGAATTGTGTGAAACTACTTTCTGTTCTGTTTGTTCAACTAAAAGAGTTGAACCTTAGTTTTGATTGAGCCGTTCTGAAACACACTTTCTGTAGAAAATGCACGTGGAGATTCGGAGCGCTAAGAGGGTAATAGTGGAAAAAGGAATGTCTCCAAATATAAACTACATAGAATCATTCTGTGAAACTTCTTTCTGATCTGTGCATTCAGCTAACAGAGTTAAACCATACTTTTGATTGAGCAGATCTGAACACTCTTTCTGTAGAAAATGCAACTGGACATTTGGAGCGCTAAGAGAGTAGTAGTGGAAAAAGGAATATATTCAAATATAAACTACACAGAAGCATTCTGTGAAACTTCTTTCTGATCTGAGCATTCAGCTAACAGAGTTAAACCGTACTTTTGATTGAGCAGTTTTGAAACACTCTGTCTGTAGAAAATGCAACTGGACATTCGTAGCGCTAAGTGGGTAATAGTGGAAAAAAGAATATATTCAAATATAAACTACACAGAAGCATTGTATGAAACTTCTTTCTGTTCTGTGCATTCAACTAACAGAGTTGAACCTTATTTTGATTGAGCCTTTCTGAAACACTCTTTCTGTAGAAACTGCAATTGGACATTCTGAGCGCTAAGAGGACTCTATTGGGAAAAATAATATCTTCAAATAAAAACTACACAGAAGCATTGTGTGAAACTTATTTCTGATATGTTCATTAAGCTAACAGAGTTAAACCATACTTTTGATTGCGCAGTGCTGAACCCTCTTTCTGTAGAAAATGCAAGTGGACATTCGGAGCGCTAAGAGGGTAATAGTGGAAAAAGGACTATATTCAAATATAAACTACACAGTAGCAGTCTGTGAAAATTCTTTCTGTTCTGTGCATTCAACTAACAGAGTTGAACCTTACTTTTGATTGAGCCGTTCTGAAACACTCTTTCTGTAGAAACTGCAATTGGACATGCTAAGCGCTAAGAGGGCTACTTTGGGAAAAAGAATATCTTCAAATAAAAACTACACAGATGCATTCTGTGAAACTTATTTCTGATCTGTAAATTCAGTTAACAGAGATAAAACATATTTTTGATTGAGCAGTTATGAAACACTCTTTTTGTAGAAAATACAAGTGTAGATTCGGAGCGCTAAGTGGGTAATAGTGGAAAAAGGAATGTCTTCAAATATAAACAACACAGAATCATTCGGTGAAACTTCTTTCTGATCTGTGCATTCAGCTAACAGAGTTAAACCATACTTTTGATTGAGCAGATCTGAACACTCTTTCTGTAGAAAATGCAACTGGACATTTGGAGCGCTAAGTGCGTAGTAGTGGAAAAAGGAATATATTCAAATATAAACTACACAGAAGCATTCTGTGAAACTTCTTTCTGATCTGAGCATTCAGCTAACAGAGTTAAACCATACTTTTGATTGAGCAGTTTTGAAACACTCTGTCTGTAGAAAATGCAACTGGACATTCGTAGCGCTAAGTGGGTAATAGTGGAAAAAAGAATATGTTCAAATATAAACTACACAGAAGCATTGTATGAAACATCTTTCTGTTCTGTGCATTCAACTAACAGAGTTCAACCTTACTTTTGATTGAGCCGTTCTGAAACACTCTTTATGTAGAAACTGCAATTGGACATTCTGAGCGCTAAGAGGCCTATATTGGGAAAAAGAATGTCTACAAATAAAAACTACACAGAAGAATTGTGTGAAACTTCTTTCTGTTCTGTTTGTTCAACTAAAAGAGTTGAACCTTAGTTTTGATTGAGCCGTTCTGAAACACTCTTTCTGTAGAAAATGCAAGTGGAGATTCGGAGCGCTAAGAGGGTAATAGTGGAAAAAGGAATGTCTCCAAATATAAACTACACCGAATCATTCTGTGAAACTTCTTTCTGATCTGTGCATTCAGCTAACAGAGTTAAACCATACTTTTGATTGAGCAGATCTGAACACTCTTTCTGTAGAAAATGCAACTGGACATTTGGAGCGCTAAGAGAGTAGTAGTGGAAAAAGGAATATATTCAAATATAAACTACACAGAAGCATTCTGTGAAACTTCTTTCTGATCTGAGCATTCAGCTAACAGAGTTAAACCATACTTTTGATTGAGCAGTTTTGAAACACTCTGTCTGTAGAAAATGCAACTGGACATTCGTAGCGCTAAGTGGGTAATAGTGGAAAAAAGAATATGTTCAAATATAAACTACACAGAAGCATTGTATGAAACTTCTTTCTATTCTGTGCAATCAACTAACAGAGTTGAACCCTACTTTTGATTGAGCCGTTCTGAAACACTCTTTCTGTAGATACTGCAATTGGACATTCTGAGCCCAAAGAGGCCTATATTGGGAAAAAGAATGTCTACAAATAAAAACTACACAGAAGAATTGTGTGAAACTTCTTTCTGTTCTGTTTGTTCAACTAAAAGAGTTGAACCTTAGTTTTGATTGAGCCGTTCTGAAACACTCTTTCTGTAGAAAATGCAAGTGGACATTCGGAGCGCTAAGAGGGTAATAGTGGAAAAAGGAATATATTCAAATATAAACTACACAGTAGCATTCTGTGAAAATTCTTTCTGTTCTGTGCATTCAACTAACAGAGTTGAACCTTACTTTTGATTGAGCCGTTCTGAAACACTCTTTCTGTAGAACCTGCAATTGGACATGCTAAGCGCTAAGAGGCCTACATTGGGAAAAAGAATATCTTCAAATAAAAACTACACAGATGCATTCTCTGAAACTTATTTCTGATCTGTAAATTCAGTTAACAGAGATAAAACATGTTTTTGATTGAGCAGTTATGAAACACTCTTTTTGTAGAAAATACAAGTGGAGATTCGGAGCGCTAAGAGGGTAATAGTGGAAAAAGGAATGTCTTCAAATATAAACTACACAGAATCATTCGGTGAAACTTCTTTCTGATCTGTGCATTCAGCTAACAGAGTTAAACCATACTTTTGATTGAGCAGATCTGAACACTCTTTCTGTAGAAAATGCAACTGGACATTTGGAGCGCTAAGAGCGTAGTAGTGGAAAAAGGAATATATTCAAATATAAACTACACAGAAGCATTCTGTGAAACTTCTTTCTGATCTGAGCATTCAGCTAACAGAGTTAAACCATACTTTTGATTGAGCAGTTTTGAAACACTCTGTCTGTAGAAAATGCAACTGGACATTCGTAGCGCTAAGTGGGTAATAGTGGAAAAAAGAATATGTTCAAATATAAACTACACAGAAGCATTGTATGAAACTTCTTTCTGTTCTGTGCATTCAACTAACAGAGTTGAACCTTACTTTTGATTGAGCCTTTCAGAAACACTCTTTCTGTAGAAACTGCAATTGGACATTCTGAGCGCTAAGAGGCCTCTATTGGGAAAAATAATATCTTCAAATAAAAACTACACAGAAGCATTGTGTGAAACTGATTTCTGATATGTTCATTAAGCTAACAGAGTTAAACCATACTTTTGATTGCGCAGTTCAGAACACTCTTTCTGTAGAAAATGCAAGTGGACATTTGGAGCGCTAAGAGGGTAATAGTGGAAAAAGGAATATATTCAAATATAAACTACACAGTAGCATTCTGTGAAAATTCTTTCTGTTCTGTGCATTCAACTAACAGAGTTGAACCTTACTTTTGATTGAGCCGTTCTGAAACACTCTTTCTGTAGAAACTGCAATTGGACATGCTAAGCGCTAAGAGGCCTACATTGGGAAAAGGAATATCTTCAAATAAAAACTACACAGATGCATTCTGTGAAACTTATTTCTGATCTGTAAATTCAGTTAACAGAGATAAAACATATTTTTGATTGAGCAGTTATGAAACACTCTTTTTGTAGAAAATGCAAGTGGAGATTCGGAGCGCTAAGGGGGTAATAGTAGAAAAAGGAATGTCTTCAAATATAAACTACACAGAATCATTCGGTGAAACTTCTTTCTGATCTGTGCATTCAGCTAACAGAGTTAAACCATACTTTTGATTGAGCAGATCTGAACACTCTTTCTGTAGAAAATGCAACTGGACATTTGGAGCGCTAAGAGCGTAGTAGTGGAAAAAGGAATATATTCAAATATAAACTACACAGAAGCATTCTGTGAAACTTCTTTCTGATCTGAGCATTCAGCTAACAGAGTTAAACCATACTTTTGATTGAGCAGTTTTGAAACACTCTGTCTGTAGAAAATGCAACTGGACATTCGTAGCGCTAAGTGGGTAATAGTGGAAAAAAGAATATGTTCAAATATAAACTACACAAAAGCATTGTATGAAACTTCTTTCTGTTCTGTGCATTCAACTAACAGAGTTGAACCTTACTATTGATTGAGCCGTTCTGAAACACTCTTTCTGTAGAAACTGCAATTGGACATTCTGAGCGCAAAGAGGCCTATATTGGGAAAAAGAATGTCTACAAATAAAAACTACACAGAAGAATTGTGTGAAACTTCTTTCTGTTCTGTTTGTTCAACTAAAGGAGTTGAAACTTAGTTTTGATTGAGCCGTTCTGAAACACTCTTTCTGTAGAAAATGCAAGTGGAGATTCGGAGCGCTAAGAGGGTAATAGTGGAAAAAGGAATGTCTACAAATATAAACTACACAGAATCATTCTGTGAAACTTCTTTCTGATCTGAGCATTCAGCTAACAGAGTTAAACCATACTTTTGATTGAGCAGTTTTGAAACACTCTGTCTGTAGAAAATGCAACTGGACATTCGTAGCGCTAAGTGGGTAATAGTGGAAAAAAGAATATGTTCAAATATAAACTACACAAAAGCATTGTATGAAACTTCTTTCTGTTCTGTGCATTCAACTAGCAGAGTTGAACCTTACTTTTGATTGAGCCTTTCTGAAACACTCTTTCTGTAGAAACTGCAATTGGACATTCTGAGCGCTAAGAGGCCTCTATTGGGAAAAATAATATCTTCAAATAAAAACTACACAGAAGCATTGTGTGAAACTTATTTCTGATATGTTCATTAAGCTAACAGGGTTAAACCATACTTTTGATTGCGCAGTTCTGAACACTCTTTCTGTAGAAAATGCAAGTGGACATTCGGAGCGCTAAGAGGGTAATAGTGGAAAAAGGAATATATTCAAATATAAACTACACAGTAGCATTCAGTGAAAATTCTTTCTGTTCTGTGCATTCAACTAACAGAGTTGAACCTTACTTTTGATTGAGCCGTTCTGAAACACTCTTTCTGTAGAAACTGCAATTGGACATGCTAAGCGCTAAGAGGCCTACATTGGGAAAAAGAATATCTTCAAATAAAAACTACACAGATGCATTCTGTGAAACTTATTTCTGATCTGTAAATTCAGTTAACAGAGATAAAACATATTTTTGATTGAGCAGTTATGAAACACTGTTTTTGTAGAAAATGCAAGTGGAGATTCGGAGCGCTAAGAGGGTAATAGTGGAAAAAGGAATGTCTTCAAATATAAACTACACAGAAGCATTCTGTGAAACTTCTTTCTGATCTGAGCATTCAGCTAACAGAGTTAAACCATACTTTTGATTGAGCAGTTTTGAAACACTCTGTCTGTAGAAAATGCAACTGGACATTCGTAGCGCCAAGTGGGTAATATTGGAAAAAAGAATATGTTCAAATATAAACTACACAGAAGCATTGTATGAAACTTCTTTCTGTTCTGTGCATTCAACTAACAGAGTTGAACCTTACTTTTGATTGAGCCTTTCTGAAACACTCTTTCCGTAGAAACTGCAATTGGACATTCTGAGCGCTAAGAGGCCTCTATTGGGAAAAATAATATCTTCAAATAAAAACTACACAGAAGCATTGTGTGAAACTTATTTCTGATATGTTCATTAAGCTAACAGAGTTAAACCATACTTTTGATTGCGCAGTTCTGAACACTCTTTCTGTAGAAAATGCAAGTGGACATTCGGAGCGCTAAGAGGGTAATAGTGGAAAAAGGAATATATTCAAATATAAACTACACAGTAGCATTCTGTGAAAATTCTTTCTGTTCTGTGCATTCAATTAACAGAGTTGAACCTTACTTTTGATTGAGCCGTTCTGAAACACTCTTTCTGTAGAAACTGCAATTGGACATGCTAAGCGCTAAGAGGCCTACATTGGGAAAAAGAATATCTTCAAATAAAAACTACACAGATGCATTCTGTGAAACTTATTTCTGATCTGTAAATTCAGTTAACAGAGATAAAACATATTTTTGATTCAGCAGTTATGAAAAACTCTTTTTGTAGAAAATGCAAGTGGAGATTCGGAGCGCTAAGAGGGTAATAGTGGAAAAAGGAATGTCTTCAAATATAAACTACACAGAATCATTCAGTGAAACTTCTTTCTGATCTGTGCATTCAGCTAACAGAGTTAAACCATACTTTTGATTGAGCAGATCTGAACACTCTTTCTGTAGAAAATGCAACTGGACATTTGGAGCGCTAAGAGCGTGGTAGTGGAAAAAGGAACATATTCAAATATAAACTACACAGAAGCATTCTGTGAAACTTCTTTCTGATCTGAGCATTCAGCTAACAGATTTAAACCATACTTTTGATTGAGCAGTTTTGAAACACTCTGTCTGTAGAAAATGCAACTGGACATTCGTAGCGCTAATTGGGTAATAGAGGAAAAAAGAATATGTTCAAATATAAACTACACAGAAGCATTGTATGAAACTTCTTTCTGTTCTGTGCATTCAACTAACAGAGTTGAACCTTACTTTTGATTGAGCCTTTCTGAAACACTCTTTCTGTTGAAACTGCAATTGGACATTCTGAGCGCTAAGAGGCCTATATTGGGAAAAGGAATGTCTACAAATAAAAACTACACAGAAGAATTGTGTGAAACTTCTTTCTGTTCTGTTTGTTCAACTAAAAGAGTTGAACCTTAGTTTTGATTGAGCCGTTCTGAAACACTCTTTCTGTAGAAAATGCAAGTGGAGATTCGGAGCGCTAAGAGGGTAGTAGTGGAAAAAGGAATGTCTACAAATATAAACTACACAGAATCATTCTGTGAAACTTCTTTCTGATCTGTGCATTCAGCTAACAGAGTTTAACCATACTTTTGATTCAGCAGTTTTGAAACACTCTGTCTGTAGAAAATGCAACTGGACATTCGTAGCGCTAAGTGGGTAATAGTGGAAAAAAGAATATGTTCAAATATAAACTACACAGAAGCATTGTATGAAACTTCTTTCTGTTCTGTGCATTCAACTAACAGGGTTGAACCTGACTTTTGATTGAGCCGTTCTGAAACACTCTTTCTGTAGAAACTGCAATTGGACATTCTGAGCGCTAAGAGTCCTATATTGGGAAAAAGAATGTCTACAAATAAAAACTACACAGAAGAATTGTGTGAAACTTCTTTCTGTTCTGTTTGTTCAACTAAAAGAGTTGAACCTTAGTTTTGATTGAGCCGTTCTGAAACACTCTTTCTGTAGAAAATGCAAGTGGAGATTCGGAGCGCTAAGAGGGTAATAGTGGAAAAAGGAATGTCTCCAAATATAAACTACACAGAATCATTCTGTGAAACTTCTTTCTGATCTGTGCATTCAGCTAACAGAGTTAAACCATACTTTTGATTGAGCAGATCTGAACACTCTTTCTGTAGAAAATGCAACTGGACCTTTGGAGCGCTAAGAGAGTAGTAGTGGAAAAAGGAATATATTCAAATATACACTACACAGAAGCATTCTGTGAAACTTCTTTCTGATCTGAGCATTCAGCTAACAGATTTAAAACATATTTTTGATTGAGCAGTTTTGAAACACTCTGTCTGTAGAAAATGCAACTGGACATTCGTAGCGCCAAGTGGGTAATAGTGGAAAAAAGAATATGTTCAAATATAAACTACACAGAAGCATTGTTTGAAATTTCTTTCTGTTCTGTGCATTCAACTAACAGAGTTGAACCTTACTTTTGATTGAGCCTTTCTGAAACACTCTTTCTGTAGAAACTGCAATTGGACATTCTGAGCGCTAAGAGGCCTATATTGGGAAAAATAATATCTTCAAATAAAAACTACACAGAGGCATTGTGTGAAACTTATTTCTGATATGTTCATTAAGCTAACAGAGTTAAACCATACTTTTGATTGCGCAGTTCTGAACACTCTTTCTGTAGAAAATGCAAGTGGACATTCGTAGCGCTAAGAGGGTAATAGTGGAGAAAGGAATATATTCAAATATAAACTACACAGTAGCATTCTGTGAAAATTCTTTCTGTTCTGTGCATTCAACTAACAGAGTTGAACCTTACTTTTGATTGAGCCGTTCTGAAACACTCTTTCTGTAGAAACTGCAATTAGACATGCTAATCGCTAAGAGGCCTACATTGGGAAAAAGAATATCTTCAAATAAAAAGTACACAGATGCATTCTGTGAAACTTATTTCTGATCTGTAAATTCAGTTAACAGAGATAAAACATATTTTTGATTGAGCAGTTATGAAACACTCTTTCTGTAGAAAATGCAAGTGGAGATTCGGAGCGCTAAGAGGGTAATAGTGGAAAAAGGAATGTCTCCAAATATAAATTACACAGAATCATTCTGTGAAACTTCTTTCTGATCTGTGCATTCAGCTAACAGAATTAAACCATACTTTTGATTGAGCAGATCTGAACACTCTTTCTGTAGAAAATGCAACTGGACATTTGGAGCGCTAAGAGAGTAGTAGTGGAAAAAGGAATATATTCAAATATAAACTACACAGAAGCATTCTGTGAAACTACTTTCTGATCTGAGCATTCAGCTAACAGAGTTAAACCATACTTTTGATTGAGCAGTTTTGAAACACTCTGTCTGTAGAAAATGCAACTGGACATTCGTAGCGCTAAGTGGGTATTAGTGGAAAAAAGAATATGTTCAAATATAAACTACACAGAAGCATTGTATGAAACTTCTTTCTGTTCTGTGCATTCAACTAACAGAGTTGAACCTTACTTTTGATTGAGCCTTTCTGAAACACTCTTTCTGTAGAAACTGCAATTGGACATTCTCAGCGCGAAGAGGCCTATATTGGGAAAAATAATATCTTCAAATAAAAACTACACAGAAGCATTGTGTGAAACTTATTTCTGATATGTTCATTAAGCTAACAGAGTTAAACCATACTTTTGATTGCGCAGTTCTGAACACTCTTTCTGTAGAAAATTGAAGTGGACATTCGGAGCGCTAAGAGGGTAATAGTGGAAAAAGGAATATATTCAAATATAAACTACACAGTAGCATTCTGTGAAAATTCTTTCTGTTATGTGCATTCAACTAACAGAGTTGAACCTTACATTTGATTGAGCCGTTCTGAAAAACTCTTTCTGTAGAAACTGCAATTGGACATGCTAAGCGCTAAGAGGCCTACATTGGGAAAAAGAATATCTTCAAATAAAAACTACACAGATGCATTCTGTGAAACTTATTTCTGATCTGTAAATTCAGTTAACAGAGATAAAACATATTTTTGATTGAGCAGTTATGAAACACTCTTTTTGAAGAAAATGCAAGTGGAGATTCGGAGCGCTAAGAGGGTAATAGTGGAAAAAGGAATGTCTTCAAATATAAACTACACAGAATCATTCGGTGAAAGTTCTTTCTGATCTGTGCATTCAGCTAACAGAGTTAAACCATACTTTTGATTGAGCAGATCTGAACACTCTTTCTGTAGAAAATGCAACTGGACATTTGGAGCGCTAAGAGCGTAGTAGTGGAAAAAGGAATATATTCAAATATAAACTACACAGAAGCATTCTGTGAAACTTCTTTCTGATCTGAGCATTCAGCTAACAGAGTTAAACCATACTTTTGATTGAGCAGTTTTGAAACACTCTGTTTGTAGAAAATGCAACTGGACATTCGTAGCGCTAAGTGGGTAATAGTGGAAAAAAGAATATGTTCAAATATAAACTACACAGAAGCATTGTATGAAACTTCTTTCTGTTCTGTGCATTCAACTAACAGAGTTGAACCATACTTTTGATTGAGCCGTTCTGAAACTCTCTTTCTGTAGAAACTGCAATTGGACATTCTTAGCGCTAAGAGGCCTATATTGGGAAAAAGAATGTCTACAAATAAAAACTACACAGAAGAATTTTGTGAAACTTCTTTCTGTTCTGTTTGTTCAACTAAAAGAGTTGAACATTAGTTTTGATTGAGCCGTTCTGAAACACTCTTTCTGTAGAAAATGCAAGTGGAGATTCGGAGCGCTAAGAGGGTAATAGTGGAAAAAGGAATGACTCCAAATATAAACTACACAGAATCATTCTTTGAAACTTCTTTCTGATCTGTGCATTCAGCTAACAGAGTTAAAACATACTTTTGATTGTGCAGTTCTGAACACTCTTTCTGTAGAAAATGCAAGTGGACATTCGGAGCGCTAAGAGGGTAATATTGGAAAAAGGAATATATTCAAATATAAACTACACAGTAGCATTCTGTGAAAATCCTTTCTGTTCTGTGCATTCAACTAACAGAGTTGAACCTTACTTTTGATTGAGCCGTTCTGAAACACTCTTTCTGTAGAAACTGCAATTGGACATGCTAAGCGCTAAGAGGCCTACATTGGGAAAAATAATATCTTCAAATAAAAACTACACAGATGCATTCTCTGAAACATATTTCTGATCTGTAAATTCAGTTAACAGAGATAAAACATATTTTTGATTGAGCAGTTATGAAACACTCTTTTTGTAGAAAATGCAAGTGTAGTTTCGGAGCGCTAAGAGGGTAATAGTGGAAAAAGGAATGTCTTCAAATATAAACTACACAGAATCATTCGGTGAAACTTCTTTCTGATCTGTGCATTCAGCTAACAGAGTTAAACCATACTTTTGATTGAGCAGATCTGAACACTCTTTCTGTAGAAAATGCAACTGGACATTTGGAGCGCTAAGAGCGTAATAGTGGAAAAAGGAATATATTCAAATATAAACTACACAGAAGCATTCTGGGAAACTTCTTTCTGATCTGAGCATTCAGCTAACAGAGTTAAACCATACTTTTGATTGAGCAGTTTTGAAACACTCTGTCTGTAGAAAATGCAACTGGACATTCGTAGCGCTAAGTGGGTAATAGTGGAAAAAAGAATATGTTCAAATATAAACTACACAGAAGCATTGTATGAAACTTCTTTCTGTTCTGTGCATTCAACTAACAGAGTTGAACCTTACTTTTGATTGTGCCGTTCTGAAACATTCTTTCTATAGAAACTGCAATTGGACATTCTGAGCGCTAAGAGGCCTATATTGGGAAAAAGAATGTCTACAAATAAAAACTACACAGAAGAATTGTGTGAAACTTCTTTCTGTTCTGTTTGTTCAACTAAAAGAGTTGAACATTAGTTTTGATTGAGCCGTTCTGAAACACTCTTTCTGTAGAAAATGCAAGTGGAGATTCGGAGCGCTAAGAGGGTAATAGTGGAAAAAGGAATGACTCCAAATATAAACTACACAGAATCATTCTTTGAAACTTCTTTCTGATCTGTGCATTCAGCTAACAGAGATAAAACATACTTTTGATTGTGCAGTTCTGAACACTCTTTCTGTAGAAAATGCAAGTGGACATTCGGAGCGCTAAGAGGGTAATAGTGGAAAAAGGAATATATTCAAATATAAACTACACAGTAGCATTCTGTGAAAATTCTTTCTGTTCTGTGCATTCAACTAACAGAGTTGAACCTTACTTTTGATTGAGCCGTTCTGAAACACTCTTTCTGTAGAAACTGCAATTGGACATGCTAAGCGATAAGAGGCCTACATTGGGAAAAAGAATATCTTCAAATAAAAACTACACAGATGCATTCTCTGAAACTTATTTCTGATCTGTAAATTCAGTTAACAGAGATAAAACATATTTTTGATTGAGCAGTTATGAAACACTCTTTTTGTAGAAAATGCACGTGGAGTTTCGGAGCGCTAAGAGGGTAGTAGTGGAAAAAGGAATGTCTTCAAATATAAACTACACGGAATCATTCGGTGAAACTTCTTTCTGATCTGTGCATTCAGCTAACAGAGTTAAACCATACTTTTGATTGAGCAGATCTGAACACTCTTTCTGTAGAAAATGCAACTGGACATTTGGAGCGCTAAGAGCGTAATAGTGGAAAAAGGAATATATTCAAATATAAACTACACAGAAGCATTCTGTGAAACTTCTTTCTGATCTGAGCATTCAGCTAACAGAGTTAAACCATACTTTTGTTTGAGCAGTTTTGAAACACTCTGTCTGTAGAAAATGCAACTGGACATTCGTAGCGCTAAGTGGGTAATAGTGGAAAAAAGAATATGTTCAAATATAAACTACACAGAAGCATTGTATGAAACTTCTTTCTGTTCTGTGCATTCAACTAACAGAGTTGAACCTTACTTTTGATTGAGCCGTTCTGAAACATTCTTTCTGTAGAAACTGCAATTGGACATTCTGAGCGCTAAGAGGCCTATATTGGGAAAAAGAATGTCTACAAATAAAAACTACACAGAAGAATTGTGTGAAACTTCTTTCTGTTCTGTTTGTTCAACTAAAAGAGTTGAACATTAGTTTTGATTGAGCCGTTCTGAAACACTCTTTCTGTAGAAAATGCAAGTGGAGATTCGGGGCACTAAGAGGGTAATAGTGGAAAAAGGAATGACTCCAAATATAAACTACACAGAATCATTCTGTGAAACTTCTTTCTGATCTGTGCATTCAGCTAACAGAGTTAAACCATACTTTTGATTGAGCAGACCTGAACACTCTTTCTGTAGAAAATGCAACTGGACATTTGGAGCGCTAAGAGAGTAGTAGTGGAAAAAGGAACATATTCAAATATAAACTACACAGAAGCATTCTGTGAAACTTCTTTCTGATCTGAGCATTCAGCTAACAGAGTTAAACCATACTTTTGATTGAGCAGTTTTGAAACACTCTGTCTGTAGAAAATGCAACTGGACATTCGTAGCGCTAAGTGGGTAATAGTGGAAAAAAGAATATGTTCAAATATAAACTACACAGAATCATTGTATGAAACTTCTTTCTGTTCTGTGCATTCAACTAACAGAGTTGAACCTTACTTTTGATTGAGCCTTTCTGAAACACTCTTTCTGTAGAAACTGCAATTGGACATTCTGAGCGCTAAGAGGCCTCTATTGGGAAAAATAATATCTTCAAATAAAAACTACACAGAAGCATTGTGTGAAACGTATTTCTGATATGTTCATTAAGCTAACAGAGTTAAACCATACTTTTGATTGCGCAGTTCTGAACACTCTTTCTGTAGAAAATGCAAGTGGACATTCGGAGCGCTAAGAGGGTAATAGTGGAGAAAGGAATATATTCAAATATAAACTACACAGTAGCATTCTGTGAAAATTCTTTCTGTTCTGTGCATTCAACTAACAGAGTTGAACCTTACTTTTGATTGAGCCGTTCTGAAACACTCTTTCTGTAGAAACTGCAATTGGACATGCTAAGCGCTAAGAGGCCTACATTGGGAAAAAGAATATCTTCAAATAAAAACTACACAGATGCATTCTGTGAAACTTATTTCTCATCTGTAAATTCAGTTAACAGAGATAAAACATATTTTTGATTGAGCAGTTATGAAACACTCTTTTTGTAGAAAATGCAAGTGGAGATTCGGAGCGCTAAGTGGGTAATAGTGGAAAAACGAATGTCTTCAAATATAAACTACACAGAATCATTCGGTGAAACTTCTTTCTGATCTGTGCATTCAGCTAAAAGAGTTAAACCATACTTTTGATTGAGCAGATCTGAACACTCTTTCTGTTGAAAATGCAACTGGACATTTGGAGCGCTAAGAGCGTAGTAGTGGAAAAAGGAATATATTCAAATATAAACTTCACAGAAGCATTCTGTGAAACTTCTTTCTGATCTGAGCATTCAGCTAACAGAGTTAAACCATACTTTTGATTGAGCAGTTTTGAAACACTCTGTCTGTAGAAAATGCAACTGGACATTCGTAGCGCTAAGTGGGTAATAGTGGAAAAAAGAATATGTTCAAATATGAACTACACAGAAGCATTGTATGAAACTTCTTTCTGTTCTGTGCATTCAACTAACAGAGTTGAACCTTACTTTTGATTGAGCCGTTCTGAAACATTCTTTCTGTAGAAACTGCAATTGGACATTCTGAGCGCTAAGAGGCCTATATTGGGAAAAAGAATGTCTACAAATAAAAACTACACAGAAGAATTGTGTGAAACTTCTTTCTGTTCTGGTTGTTCAACTAAAAGAGTTGAACCTTAGTTTTGATTGAGCCGTTCTGAAACACTCTTTCTGTAGAAAATGCAAGTGGAGATTCGGAGCGCTAAGAGGGTAATAGTGGAAAAAGGAATGACTCCAAATATAAACTACACAGAATCATTCTGTGAAACTTCTTTCTGATCTGTGCATTCAGCTAACAGAGTTAAAACATACTTTTGATTGAGCAGATCTGAACACTCTTTCTGTAGAAAATGCTACTGGACATTTGGAGCGCTAAGAGAGTAGTAGTGGAAAAAGGAATATATTCAAATATAAATTACACAGAAGCATTCTGTGAAACATCTTTCTGATCTGAGCATTCAGCTAACAGAGTTAAACCATACTTTTGATTGAGCAGTTTTGAAACACTCTGTCTGTAGAAAGTGCAACTGGACATTCGTAGCGCTAAGTGGGTAATAGTGGAAAAAAGAATATGTTCAAATATAAACTACACAGAATCATTGTATGAAACTTCTTTCTGTTCTGTGCATTCAACTAACAGAGTTGAACCTTACGTTTGATTGAGCCTTTCTGAAACACTCTTTCTGTAGAAACTGCAATTGGACATTCTGAGCGCTAAGAGGCCTATATTGGGAAAATTAATATCTTCAAATAAAAACTACACAGAAGCATTGTGTGAAACTTATTTCTGATATGTTCATTAAGCTAACAGAGTTAAACCATACTTTTGATTGCGCAGTTCTGAACACTCTTTCTGTAGAAAATGCAAGTGGACATTCGGAGCGCTAAAAGGGTAATAGTTGAGAAAGGAATATATTCAAATATAAACTACACAGTAGCATTCTGTGAAAATTCTTTCTGTTCTGTGCATTCAACTAACAGAGTTGAACCTTACTTTTGATTGAGCCGTTCTGAAACACTCTTTCTGTAGAAACTGCAATTGGACATGCTAAGCGCTAAGAGGCCTACATTGGGAAAAAGAATATCTTCAAATAAAAACTACACAGATGCATTCTGTGAAACTTATTTCTCATCTGTATATTCAGTTAACAGAGATAAAACATATTTTTGATTGAGCTGTTATGAAACACTCTTTTTGTAGAAAATGCAAGTGGAGATTCGGAGCGCTAAGTGGGTAATAGTGGAAAAACGAATGTCTTCAAATATAAACTACACAGAATCATTCGGTGAAACTTCTTTCTGATCTGTGCATTCAGCTAACAGAGTTAAACCATACTTTTGATTGAGCAGATCTGAACACTCTTTCTGTTGAAAATGCAACTGGACATTTGGAGCGCTAAGAGCGTAGTAGTGGAAAAAGGAATATATTCAAATATAAACTTCACAGAAGCATTCTGTGAAACTTCTTTCTGATCTGAGCATTCAGCTAACAGAGTTAAACCATACTTTTGATTGAGCAGTTTTGAAACACTCTGTCTGTAGAAAATGCAACTGGACATTCGTAGCGCTAAGTGGGTAATAGTGGAAAAAAGAATATGTTCAAATATGAACTACACAGAAGCATTGTATGAAACTTCTTTCTGTTCTGTGCATTCAACTAACAGAGTTGAACCTTACTTTTGATTGAGCCGTTCTGAAACACTCTTTCTGTAGAAACTGCAATTGGACATTCTGAGCGCTAAGAGGCCTATATTGGGAAAAAGAATGTCTACAAATAAAAACTACACAGAAGAATTGTGTGAAACTTCTTTCTGTTCTGTTTGTTCAACTAAAAGAGTTGAACCTTAGTTTTGATTGAGCCGTTCTGAAACACTCTTTCTGTAGAAAATGCAAGTGGAGATTCGGAGCGCTAAGAAGGTAATAGTGGAAAAAGGAATGTCTCCAAATATAAACTACACAGAATCATTCTGTGAAACTTCTTTCTGATCTGTGCATTCAGCTAACAGAGTTAAACCATACTTTTGATTGAGCAGATCTGAACACTCTTTCTGTAGAAAATGCAACTGGACATTTGGAGCGCTAAGAGAGTAGTAGTGGAAAAAGGAATATATTCAAATATAAACTACACAGAATCATTCTGTGAAACTTCTTTCTGATCTGTGCATTCAGCTAACAGAGGTAAACCATACTTTTGATTGAGCAGTTTTGAAACACTCTGTCTGTAGAAAATGCAACTGGACATTCGTAGCGCTAAGTGGGTAATAGTGGAAAAAAGAATATGTTCAAATATAAACTACACAGAAGCATTGTATGAAACTTCTTTCTGTTCTGTGCATTCAACTAACAGAGTTGAACCTTACTTTTGATTGAGCCTTTCTGAAACACTCTTTCTGTAGAAACTGCAATTGGACATTCTGAGCGTGAAGAGGCCTCTATTGGGAAAAATAATATCTTCAAATAAAAACTACACAGAAGCATTGTGTGAAACTTATTTCTGATATGTTCATTAAGCTAACAGAGTTAAACCATACTTTTGATTGCGCAGTTCTGAACACTCTTTCTGTAGAAAATGCAAGTGCACATTCGGAGCGCTAAGAGGGTAATAGTGGAAAAAGGAATATATTCAAATATAAACTACACAGTAGCATTCTGTGAAAATTCTTTCTGTTCTGTGCATTCAACTAAGAGAGTTGAACCTTACTTTTGATTGAGCCGTTCTGAAACACTCGTTCTGTAGAAACTGCAATTGGACATGCTAAGCGCTAAGAGGCCAACATTGGGAAAAAGAATATCTTCAAATAAAAACTACACAGATGCATTCTGTGAAACTTATTTCTGATCTGTAAATTCAGTTAACAGAGATAAAACATATTTTTGTTTGAGCAGTTATGAAACACTCTTTTTGTAGAAAATGCAAGTGGAGATTCGGAGCGCTAAGTGGGTAATAGTGGAAAAAGGAATGTCTTCAAATATAAACTACACAGAATCATTCGGTGAAACTTCTTTCTGATCTGTGCATTCAGCTAACAGAGTTAAACCATACTTTTGATTGAGCAGATCTGAACACTCTTTCTGTAGAAAATGCAACTAGACATTAGGAGCGCTAAGAGCGTAGTAGTGGAAAAAGGAATATATTCAAATATAAACTACACAGAAGCATTCTGTGAAACTTCTTTCTGATCTGAGCATTCAGCTAACAGAGTTAAACCATACTTTTGATTGTGCAGTTTTGAAACACTCTGTCTGTAGAAAATGCAACTGGACATTCGTAGCGCTAAGTGGTTAATAGTGGAAAAAAGAATATGTTCAAATATAAACTACACAGAAGCATTGTATGAAACTTCTTTCTGTTCTGTGCATTCAACTAACAGAGTTGAACCTTACTTTTGATTGAGCCTTTCTGAAACACTCTTTCTGTAGAAACTGCAATTGGACATTCTGAGCGCTAAGATGCCTCTATTGGGAAAAATAATATCTTCAAATAAAAACTACACAGAAGCATTGTGTGAAACTTATTTCTGATATGTTCATTAAGCTAACAGAGTTAAACCATACTTTTGATTGCGCAGTTCTGAACACTCTTTCTGTAGAAAATGCAAGTGGACATTCGGAGCGCTAAGAGGGTAATAGTGGAAAAAGGAATATATTCAAATATAAACTACACAGTAGCATTCTGTGAAAATTCTTTCTGTTCTGTGCATTCAACTAACAGAGTTGAACCTTACTTTTGATTGAGCCGTTCTGAAACACTCTTTCTGTAGAAACTGCAATTGGACATGATAAGCGCTAAGAGGCCTACATTGAGAAAAAGAATATCTTCAAATAAAAACTACACAGATGCATTCTCTGAAACTTATTTCTGATCTGTAAATTCAGTTAACAGAGATAAAACATATTTTTGATTGAGCAGTTATGAAACACTCTTTTTGTAGAAAATGCAAGTGGAGTTTCGGAGCGCTAAGAGGGTAATAGTGGAAAAAGGAATGTCTTCAAATATAAACTACACAGAATCATTCGGTGAAACTTCTTTCTGATCTGTGCATTCAGCTAACAGAGTTAAACCATACTTTTGTTTCAGCAGATCTGAACACTCTTTCTGTAGAAAATGCAACTGGACATTTGGAGCGCTAAGAGCGTAGTAGTGGAAAAAGGAATATATTCAAATATAAACTACACAGAAGCATTCTGTGAAACTTCTTTCTGATCTGAGCATTCAGCTAACAGAGTTAAACCATACTTTTGATTGAGCAGTTTTGAAACACTCTGTCTGTAGAAAATGCAACTGGACATTCGTAGCGCTAAGTGGGTAATAGTGGAAAAAAGAATATGTTCAAATATAAACTACACAGAAGCATTGTATGAAACTTCTTTCTGTTCTGTGCATTCAACTAACAGAGTTGAACCTTACTTTTGATTGAGCCGTTCTGAAACATTCTTTCTGTAGAAACTGCAATTGGACATTCTGAGCGCTAAGAGGCCTATATTGGGAAAAAGAATGTCTACAAATAAAAACTACACAGAAGAATTGTGTGAAACTTCTTTCTGTCCTGTTTGTTCAACTAAAAGAGTTGAACATTAGTTTTGATTGAGCCGTTCTGAAACACTCTTTCTGTAGAAAATGCAAGTGGAGTTTCGGAGCGCTAAGAGGGTAATAGTGGAAAAAGGAATGACTCCAAATATAAACTACACAGAATCATTCTGTGAAACTTCTTTCTGATCTGTGCATTCAGCTAACAGAGTTAAAACATACTTTTGATTGAGCAGATCTGAACACTCTTTCTGTCGAAAATGCAACTGGACTTTTGGAGCGCTAAGAGAGTAGTAGTGGAAAAAGGAATATATTCAAATATAAATTACACAGAAGCATTCTGTGAAACATCTTTCTGATCTGAGCATTCAGCTAACAGAGTTAAACCATACTTTTGATTGAGCAGTTTTGAAACACTCTGTCTGTAGAAAATGCAACTGGACATTCGTAGCGCTAAGTGGGTAATAGTGGAAAAAAGAATATGTTCAAATATAAACTACACAGAATCATTGTATGAAACTTCTTTCTGTTCTGTGCATTCAACTAACAGAGTTGAACCTTACGTTTGATTGAGCCTTTCTGAAACACTCTTTCTGTAGAAACTGCAATTGGACATTCTGAGCGCTAAGAGGCCTCTATTGGGAAAAATCATATCTTCAAATAAAAACTACACAGAAGCATTGTGTGAAACTTATTTCTGATATGTTCATTAAGCTAACAGAGTTAAACCATACTTTTGATTGCGCAGTTCTGAACACTCTTTCTGTAGAAAATGCAAGTGGACATTCGGAGCGCTAAAAGGGTAATAGTGGAGAAAGGAATATATTCAAATATAAACTACACAGTAGCATTCTGTGAAAATTCTTTCTGTTCTGTGCATTCAACTAACAGAGTTGAACCTTACTTTTGATTGAGCCGTTCTGAAACACTCTTTCTGTAAAAACTGCAATTGGACATGCTAAGCGCTAAGAGGCCTACATTGGGAAAAAGAATATCTTCAAATAAAAACTACACAGATGCATTCTGTGAAACTTATTTCTCATCTGTAAATTCAGTTAACAGAGATAAAACATATTTTTGATTGAGCTGTTATGAAACACTCTTTTTGAAGAAAATGCAAGTGGAGATTCGGAGCGCTAAGTGGGTAATAGTGGAAAAACGAATGTCTTCAAATATAAACTACACAGAATCATTCGGTGAAACTTCTTTCTGATCTGTGCATTCAGCTAACAGAGTTAAACCATACTTTTGATTGAGCAGATCTGAACACTCTTTCTGTTGAAAATGCAACTGGACATTTGGAGCGCTAAGAGCGTAGTAGTGGAAAAAGGAATATATTCAAATATAAACTTCACAGAAGCATTCTGTGAAACTTCTTTCTGATCTGAGCATTCAGCTAACAGAGTTAAACCATACTTTTGATTGAGCAGTTTTGAAACACTCTGTCTGTAGAAAATGCAACTGGACATTCGTAGCGCTAAGTGGGTAATAGTGGAAAAAAGAATATGTTCAAATATGAACTACACAGAAGCATTGTATGAAACTTCTTTCTGTTCTGTGCATTCAACTAACAGAGTTGAACCTTACTTTTGATTGAGCCGTTCTGAAACACTCTTTCTGTAGAAACTGCAATTGGACATTCTGAGCGCTAAGAGGCCTATATTGGGAAAAAGAATGTCTACAAATAAAAACTACACAGAAGAATTGTGTGAAACTTCTTTCTGTTCTGTTTGTTCAACTAAAAGAGTTGAACCTTAGTTTTGATTGAGCCGTTCTGAAACACTCTTTCTGTAGAAAATGCAAGTGGAGATTCGGAGCGCTAAGAAGGTAATAGTGGAAAAAGGAATGTCTCCAAATATAAACTACACAGAATCATTCTGTGAAACTTCTTTCTGATCTGTGCATTCAGCTAACAGAGTTAAACCATACTTTTGATTGAGCAGATCTGAACACTCTTTCTGTAGAAAATGCAACTGGACATTTGGAGCGCTAAGAGAGTAGTAGTGGAAAAAGGAATATATTCAAATATAAACTACACAGAATCATTCTGTGAAACTTCTTTCTGATCTGTGCATTCAGCTAACAGAGGTAAACCATACTTTTGATTGAGCAGTTTTGAAACACTCTGTCTGTAGAAAATGCAACTGGACATTCGTAGCGCTAAGTGGGTAATAGTGGAAAAAAGAATATGTTCAAATATAAACTACACAGAAGCATTGTATGAAACTTCTTTCTGTTCTGTGCATTCAACTAACAGAGTTGAACCTTACTTTTGATTGAGCCTTTCTGAAACACTCTTTCTGTAGAAACTGCAATTGGACATTCTGAGCGCGAAGAGGCCTCTATTGGGAAAAATAATATCTTCAAATAAAAACTACACAGAAGCATTGTGTGAAACTTATTTCTGATATGTTCATTAAGCTAACAGAGTTAAACCATACTTTTGATTGCGCAGTTCTGAACACTCTTTCTGTAGAAAATGCAAGTGCACATTCGGAGCGCTAAGAGGGTAATAGTGGAAAAAGGAATATATTCAAATATAAACTACACAGTAGCATTCTGTGAAAATTCTTTCTGTTCTGTGCATTCAACTAAGAGAGTTGAACCTTACTTTTGATTGAGCCGTTCTGAAACACTCGTTCTGTAGAAACTGCAATTGGACATGCTAAGCGCTAAGAGGCCAACATTGGGAAAAAGAATATCTTCAAATAAAAACTACACAGATGCATTCTGTGAAACTTATTTCTGATCTGTAAATTCAGTTAACAGAGATAAAACATATTTTTGTTTGAGCAGTTATGAAACACTCTTTTTGTAGAAAATGCAAGTGGAGATTCGGAGCGCTAAGTGGGTAATAGTGGAAAAAGGAATGTCTTCAAATATAAACTACACAGAATCATTCGGTGAAACTTCTTTCTGATCTGTGCATTCAGCTAACAGAGTTAAACCATACTTTTGATTGAGCAGATCTGAACACTCTTTCTGTAGAAAATGCAACTGGACATTAGGAGCGCTAAGAGCGTAGTAGTGGAAAAAGGAATATATTCAAATATAAACTACACAGAAGCATTCTGTGAAACTTCTTTCTGATCTGAGCATTCAGCTAACAGAGTTAAACCATACTTTTGATTGAGCAGTTTTGAAACACTCTGTCTGTAGAAAATGCAACTGGACATTCGTAGCGCTAAGTGGGTAATAGTGGAAAAAAGAATATGTTCAAATATGAACTACACAGAAGCATTGTATGAAACTTCTTTCTGTTCTGTGCATTCAACTAACAGAGTTGAACCTTACTTTTGATTGAGCCGTTCTGAAACACTCTTTCTGTAGAAACTGCAATTGGACATTCTGAGCGCTAAGAGGCCTATATTGGGAAAAAGAATGTCTACAAATAAAAACTACACAGAAGAATTGTGTGAAACTTCTTTCTGTTCTGTTTGTTCAACTAAAAGAGTTGAACCTTAGTTTTGATTGAGCCGTTCTGAAACACTCTTTCTGTAGAAAATGCAAGTGGAGATTCGGAGCGCTAAGAGGGTAATAGTGGAAAAAGGAATGTCTCCAAATATAAATTACACAGAATCATTCTGTGAAACTTCTTACTGATCTGTGCATTCAGCTAACAGAGTTAAACCATACTTTAGATTGGGGAGATCTGAACACTCTTTCTGTAGAAAATGCAACTGGACATTTGGAGCGCTAAGAGAGTAGTAGTGGAAAAAGAAATATATTCAAATATAAACTACACAGAAGCATTCTGTGAAACTTCTTTCTGATCTGTGCATTCAGCTAACAGAGGTAAACCATACTTTTGATTGAGCAGTTTTGAAACACTCTGTCTGTAGAAAATGCAACTGGACATTCGTAGCGCTAAGTGGGTAATAGTGGAAAAAAGAATATGTTCAAATATAAACTACACAGAAGCATTGTATGAAACTTCTTTCTGTTCTGTGCATTCAACTAACAGAGTTGAACCTTACTTTTGATTGAGCCTTTCTGAAACACTCTTTCTGTAGAAACTGCAATTGGACATTCTGAGCGCGAAGAGGCCTCTATTGGGAAAAATAATATCTTCAAATAAAAACTACACAGAGGAATTGTGTGAAACTTATTTCTGATATGTTCATTAAGCTAACAGAGTTAAACCATACTTTTGATTGCGCAGTTCTGAACTCTCTTTCTGTAGAAAATGCAAGTGCACATTCGGAGCGCTAAGAGGGTAATAGTGGAAAAAGGAATATATTCAAATATAAACTACACAGTAGCATTCTGTGAAAATTCTTTCTGTTCTGTGCATTCAACTAAGAGAGTTGAACCTTACTTTTGATTGAGCCGTTCTGAAACACTCGTTCTGTAGAAACTGCAATTGGACATGCTAAGCGCTAAGAGGCCTACATTGGGAAAAAGAATATCTTCAAATAAAAACTACACAGATGCATTCTGTGAAACTTATTTCTGATCTGTAAATTCAGTTAACAGAGATAAAACATATTTTTGTTTGAGCAGTTATGAAACACTGTTTTTGTAGAAAATGCAAGTGGAGATTCGGAGCGCTAAGTGGGTAATAGTGGAAAAAGGAATGTCTTCAAATATAAACTACACAGAATCATTCGGTGAAACTTCTTTCTGATCTGTGCATTCAGCTAACAGAGTTAAACCATACTTTTGATTGAGCAGATCTGAACACTCTTTCTGTAGAAAATGCAACTGGACATTAGGAGCGCTAAGAGCGTAGTAGTGGAAAAAGGAATATATTCAAATATAAACTACACAGAAGCATTCTGTGAAACTTCTTTCTGATCTGAGCATTCAGCTAACAGAGTTAAACCATACTTTTGATTGAGCAGTTTTGAAACACTCTGTCTGTAGAAAATGCAACTGGACATTCGTAGCGCTAAGTGGGTAATAGTGGAAAAAAGAATATGTTCAAATATGAACTACACAGAAGCATTGTATGAAACTTCTTTCTGTTCTGTGCATTCAACTAACAGAGTTGAACCTTACTTTTGATTGAGCCGTTCTGAAACACTCTTTCTGTAGAAACTGCAATTGGACATTCTGAGCGCTAAGAGGCCTATATTGGGAAAAAGAATGTCTACAAATAAAAACTACACAGAAGAATTGTGTGAAACTTCTTTCTGTTCTGTTTGTTCAACTAAAAGAGTTGAACCTTAGTTTTGATTGAGCCGTTCTGAAACACTCTTTCTGTAGAAAATGCAAGTGGAGATTCGGAGCGCTAAGAGGGTAATAGTGGAAAAAGGAATGTCTCCAAATATAAATTACACAGAATCATTCTGTGAAACTTCTTACTGATCTGTGCATTCAGCTAACAGAGTTAAACCATACTTTTGATTGGGGAGATCTGAACACTCTTTCTGTAGAAAATGCAACTGGACATTTGGAGCGCTAAGAGAGTAGTAGTGGAAAAAGGAATATATTCAAATATAAACTACACAGAAGCATTCTGTGAAACTTCTTTCTGATCTCAGCATTCAGCTAACAGATTTAAACCATCCTTTTGATTGAGCAGTTTTGAAACACTCTGTCTGTAGAAAATGCAACTGGACATTCGTAGCGCTAAGTGGGTAATAGTGGAAAAAAGAATATGTTCAAATATAAACTACACAGAAACATTGTATGAAACTTCTTTCTGTTCTGTGCATTCAACTAACAGAGTTGAACCTTACTTTTGATTGAGCCTTTCTGAAACACTCTTTCTGTAGAAACTGCAATTGGACATTCTGAGCGCAAAGAGGCCTCTATTGGGAAAAATAATATCTTCAAATAAAAACTACACAGAAGCATTGTGTGAAACTTATTTCTGATATGTTCATTAAGCTAACAGAGTTAAACCATACTTTTGATTGCGCAGTTCTGAACACTCTTTCTGTAGAAAATTGAAGTGGACATTCGGAGCGCTAAGAGGGTAATAGTGGAAAAAGGAATATATTCAAATATAAACTACACAGTAGCATTCTGTGAAAATTCTTTCTGTTCTGTGCATTCAACTAACAGAGTTGAACCTTACATTTGATTGAGCCGTTCTGAAACACTCTTTCTGTAGAAACTGCAATTGGACATGCTAAGCGCTAAGAGGCCTACATTGGGAAAAAGAATATCTTCAAATAAAAACTACACAGATGCATTCTGTGAAACTTATTTCTGATCTGTAAATTCAGTTAACAGAGATAAAACATATTTTTGATTGAGCAGTTATGAAACACTCTTTTTGTAGAAAATGCAAGTGGAGTTTCGGAGCGCTAAGAGGGTAATAGTGGAAAAAGGAATGTCTTCAAATATAAACTACACAGAATCATTTGGTGAAATTTCTTTCTGATCTGTGCATTCAGCTAACAGAGTTAAACCATACTTTTGATTGAGCAGATCTGAACACTCTTTCTGTAGAAAATGCAACTGGACATTTGAGCGCTAAGAGCGTAGTAGTGGAAAAAGGAATATATTCAAATATAAACTACACAGAAGCATTCTGTGAAACTTCTTTCTGATCTGAGCATTCAGCTAACAGAGTTAAACCATGCTTTTGATTGAGCAGTTTTGAAACACTCTGTAGAAAATGCAACTGCACATTCGTAGCGCTAAGTGGGTAATAGTGGAAAAAAGAATATTTTCAAATATAAACTACACAGAAGCATTGTATGAAACTTCTTTCTGTTCTGTGCATTCAACTAAGAGAGTTGAACCTTACATTTGATTGAGCCTTTCTGAAACACTCTTTCTGTAGAAACTGCAATTGGACATTCTGAGCGCTAAGAGGCTTCTATTGGGAAAAATAATATCTTCAAATAAAAACTACACAGAAGCACTGTGTGAAACTTATTTCTGATATGTTCATTAAGCTAACAGAGTTAAACCATACTTTTGATTGCGCAGTTCTGAACACTCTTTCTGTAGAAAATGCAAGTGGACATTCGGAGCGCTAAGAGGGTAATAGTGGAAAAAGGAATATATTCAAATATAAACTACACAGCAGCATTCTGTGAAAATTCTTTCTGTTCTGTGCATTCAACTAACAGAGTTGAACCTTAATTTTGATTGAGCCGTTCTGAAACACTCTTTCTGTAGAAACTGCAATTGGACATGCTAAGCGCTAAGAGGCCTACATTGGGAAAAAGAATATCTTCAAATAAAAAATACACAGATGCATTCTGTGAAACTTATTTCTGATCTGTAAATTCAGTTAACAGAGATAAAACATATTTTTGATTGAGCAGTTATGAAACACTCTTTTTGTAGAAAATGCAAGTGGAGATTCGGAGCGCTAAGAGGGTAATAGTGGAAAAAGGAATGTCTTCAAATATAAACTACACAGAATCATTCGGTGAAACTTCTTTCTGATCTGTGCATTCAGCTAACAGAGTTAAACCATACTTTTGATTGAGCAGATCTGAACACTCTTTCTGTTGAAAATGCAACTGGACATTTGGAGCGCTAAGAGCGTAGTAGTGGAAAAAGGAATATATTCAAATATAAACTTCACAGAAGCATTCTGTGAAACTTCTTTCTGATCTGAGCATTCAGCTAACAGAGTTAAACCATACTTTTGATTGAGCAGTTTTGAAACACTCTGTCTGTAGAAAATGCAACTGGACATTCGTAGCGCTAAGTGGGTAATAGTGGAAAAAAGAATATGTTCAAATATGAACTACACAGAAGCATTGTATGAAACTTCTTTCTATTCTGTGCATTCAACTAACAGAGTTGAACCTTAATTTTGATTGAGCCGTTCTGAAACACTCTTTCTGTAGAAACTGCAATTGGACATTCTGAGCGCTAAGAGGCCTATATTGGGAAAAAGAATGTATACAAATAAAAACTACACAGAAGAATTGTGTGAAACTTCTTTCTGTTCTGTTTGTTCAACTAAAAGAGTTGAACCTTAGTTTTGATTGAGCCGTTCTGAAACACTCTTTCTGTAGAAAATGCAAGTGGAGATTCGGAGCGCTAAGAAGGTAATAGTGGAAAAAGGAATGTCTCCAAATATAAACTACACAGAATCATTCTGTGAAACTTCTTTCTGATCTGTGCATTCAGCTAACAGAGTTAAACCATACTTTTGATTGAGCAGATCTGAACACTCTTTCTGTAGAAAATGCAACTGGACACTTTGAGCGCTAAGAGAGTAGTAGTGGAAAAAGGAATATATTCAAATATAAACTACACAGAAGCATTCTGTGAAACTTCTTTCTGATCTGTGCATTCAGCTAACAGAGGTAAACCATACTTTTGATTGAGCAGTTTTGAAACACTCTGTCTGTAGAAAATGCAACTGGACATTCGTAGCGCTAAGTGGGTAATAGTGGAAAAAAGAATATGTTCAAATATAAACTACACAGAAGCATTGTATGAAACTACTTTCTGTTCTGTGCATTCAACTAACAGAGTTGAACCTTACTTTTGATTGAGCCTTTCTGAAACACTCTTTCTGTAGAAACTGCAATTGGACATTCTGAGCGCTAAGAGGCCTCTATTGGGAAAAATAATATCTTCAAATAAAAACTACACAGAAGCATTGTGTGAAACTTATTTCTGATATGTTCATTAAGCTAACAGAGTTAAACCATACTTTTGATTGCGTAGTTCTGAACACTCTTTCTGTAGAAAATGCAAGTGAACGTTCGGAGCGCTAAGAGGGTAATAGTGGAAAAAGGAATATATTCAAATATAAACTACACAGCAGCATTCTGTGAAAATTCTTTCTGTTCTGTGCATTCAACTAACAGAGTTGAACCTTACTTTTGATTGAGCCGTTCTGAAACACTCTTTCTGTAGAAACTGCAATTGGACATGCTAAGCGCTAAGAGGCCTACATTGGGAAAAAGAATATCTTCAAATAAAAACTACACAGATGCATTCTGTGAAACTTATTTCTGATTTGTAAATTCAGTTAACAGAGATAAAACATATTTTTGATTGAGCAGTTATGAAACACTCTTTTTGTAGAAAATGCAAGTGGAGATTCGGAGCGCTAAGAGGGTAATAGTGGAAAAAGGAATGTCTTCAAATATAAACTACACAGAATCATTCAGTGAATCTTCTTTCTGATCTGTGCATTCAGCTAACAGAGTTAAACCATGCTTTTGATTTAGCAGATCTGAACACTCTTTCTGTTGAAAATGCAACTGGACATTTGGAGCGCTAAGAGCGTATTAGTGGAAAAAGGAATATATTCATATATAAACTACACAGAAGCATTCTGTGAAACTTCTTTCTGATCTGAGCATTCAGCTAACAGAGTTAAACCATACTATTGATTGAGCAGTTTTGAAACACTCTGTCTGTAGAAAATGCAACTGGACATTCGTAGCGCTAAGTGGGTAATAGTGGAAAAAAGAATATGTTCAAATATAAACTACACAGAAGCATTGTATGAAACAACTTTCTGTTCTGTGCATTCAACTAACAGAGTTGAACCTTACTTTTGATTGAGCCTTTCTGAAACACTCTCTCTGTAGAAACTGCAATTGGACATTCTGAGCGCTAAGAGGCCTCTATTGGGAAAAATAATATCTTCAAATGAAAACTACACAGAAGCATTGTGTGAAACTTATTTCTGATATGTTCATTAAGCTAACAGAGTTAAACCATACTTTTGATTGCGTAGTTCTGAACAATCTTTCTGTAGAAAATGCAACTGGACATTCGTAGCGCTAAGTGGGTAATAGTGGAAAAAAGAATATGTTCAAATATAAACTACACAGAAGCATTGTATGAAACTTCTTTCTGTTCTGTGCATTCAACTAACAGAGTTGAACCTTACTTTTGATTGAGCCGTTCTGAAACACTCTTTCTGTAGAAACTGCAATTGGACATTCTGAGCGCTAAGAGGCCTATATTGGGAAAAAGAATGTCTACAAATAAAAACTACACAGAAGAATTTTGTGAAACTTCTTTCTCTTCTGTTTGTTCAACTAAAAGAGTTGAAACTTAGTTTTGATTGAGCCGTTCTGAAACACACTTTCTGTAGAAAATGCAAGTGGAGATTCGGAGCGCTAAGGGGGTAATAGTGGAAAAAGTAATGTCTCCAAATATAAACTACACAGAATCATTCTGTGAAACTTCTTTCTGATCTGTGCATTCAGCTAACAGAGTTAAACCATACTTTTGATTGAGCAGATCTGAAAACTCTTTCTGTAGAAAATGCAACTGGACATTTGGAGCGCTAAGAGAGTAGTAGTGGAAAAACGAATATATTCAAATATAAACTACACAGAAGCATTCTGTGAAACTTCTTTCTGATCTGAGCATTCAGCTAACAGAGTTAAACCATACTTTTGATTGAGCAGTTTTGAAACACTCTGTCTGTAGAAAATGCAACTGGACATTCGTAACGCTAAGTGGGTAATAGTGGAAAAAAGAATATGTTCAAATATAAACTACACAGAAGCATTGTATGAAACTTCTTTCTGTTCTGTGCATTCAACTAACAGAGTTGAACCTTACTTTTGATTGAGCCTTTCTGAAACACTCTTTCTGTAGAAACTGCAATTTTACATTCTGAGCGCTAAGAGGCCTATATTGGGAAAAATAATTTCTTCAAATAAAAACTACACAGAAGCATTGTGTGAAACTTATTTCTGATATGTTCATTAAGCTAACAGAGTTAAACCATACTTTTGATTGCGCAGTTCTGAACACTCTTTCTGTAGAAAATGCAAGTGGACATTCGGAGCGCTAGGAGGGTAATAGTGGAAAAAGGGATATATTCAAATATAAACTACACAGTAGCATTCTGTGAAAATTCTTTCTGTTCTGTGCATTCAACTAACAGAGTTGAACCTTACTTTTGATTGAGCCGTTCTGAAACACTCTTTCTGTAGAAACTGCAATTGGACATGCTAAGTGCTAAGAGGCCTACATTGGGAAAAAGAATATCTTCAAATAAAAACTACACAGATGCATTCTGTGAAACTTATTTCTGATTTGTAAATTCAGTTAACAGAGATAAAACATATTTTTGATTGAGCAGTTATGAAACACTCTTTTTGTAGAAAATGCAAGTGGAGATTCGGAGCGCTAAGTGGGTAATAGTGGAAAAAGGAATGTCTTCAAATATAAAGTACACAGAATCATTCGGTGAAACTTCTTTCTGATCTGTGCATTCAGCTAACAGAGTTAAACCATACTTTTGATTGAGCAGATCTGAACACTCTTTCTGTTGAAAATGCAACTGGAGATTTGGAGCGCTAAGAGCGTATTAGTGGAAAAAGGAATATATTCAAATATAAACTACACAGAAGCATTCTGTGAAACTTCTTTCTGATCTGAGCATTCAGCTAACAGAGTTAAACCACACTTTTGATTGAGCAGTTTTGAAAAACTCTGTCTGTAGAAAATGCAACTGGACATTCGTAGCGCTAAGTGGGTAATAGTGGAAAAAAGAATATGTTCAAATATAAACGACACAGAAGCATTGTATGAAACTTCTTTCTGTTCTGTGCATTCAACTAACAGAGTTGAACCTTACTTTTGATTGAGCCGTTCTGAAACACTCTTTCTGTAGAAACTGCAATTGGACATTCTGAGCGCTAAGAGGCCTATATTGGGAAAAAGAATGTCTACAAATAAAAACTACACAAAAGAATTGTGTGAAACTTCTTTCTGTTCTGTTTGTTCAACTAAAAGAGTTGAACCTTAGTTTTGATTGAGCCGTTCTGAAACACTCTTTCTGTAGAAAATGCAAGTGGAGATTCGGAGGGCTAAGAGGGTAATAGTGGAAAAAGGAATGTCTCCAAATATAAACTACACAGAATCATTCTGTGAAACTTCTTTCTGATCTGTGCATTCAGCTAACAGAGTTAAACCATACTTTTGATTGAGCAGATCTGAACACTCTTTCTGTAGAAAATGCAACTGGACATTTGGAGCGCTAAGAGAGTAGTAGTGGAAAAAGGAATATATTCAAATATAAACTACACAGAAGCATTCTGTGAAACTTCTTTCTGATCTGAGCATTCAGCTAACAGAGTTAAACCATACTTTTGATTGAGCAGTTTTGAAACACTCTGTCTGTAGAAAATGCAACTGGACATTCGTAGCGCTAAGTGGGTAATAGTGGAAAAAAGAATATGTTCAAATATAAACTACACAGAAGCATTGTATGAAACTACTTTCTGTTCTGTGCATTCAACTAACAGAGTTGAACCTTACTTTTGATTGAGCCTTTCTGAAACACTCTTTCTGTAGAAACTGCAATTGGACATTCTGAGCGCTAAGAGGCCTCTATTGGGAAAAATAATATCTTCAAATAAAAACTACACAGAAGCATTGTGTGAAACTTATTTCTGATATGTTCATTAAGCTAACAGAGTTAAACCATACTTTTGATTGCGTAGTTCTGAACACTCTTTCTGTAGAAAATGCAAGTGCACATTCGGAGCGCTAAGAGGGTAATAGTGGAAAAAGGAATATATTCAAATATAAACTACACAGCAGCATTCTGTGAAAATTCTTTCTGTTCTGTGCATTCAACTAACAGAGTTGAACCTTACTTTTGATTGAGCCGTTCTGAAACACTCTTTCTGTAGAAACTGCAATTGGACATGCTAAGCGCTAAGAGGCCTACATTGGGAAAAAGAATATCTTCAAATAAAAACTACACAGATGCATTCTGTGAAACTTATTTCTGATCTGTAAATTCAGTTAACAGAGATAAAACATATTTTTGATTGAGCAGTTATGAAACACTCTTTTCGTAGAAAATGCAAGTGGAGATTCGGAGCGCTAAGAGGGTAATAGTGGAAAAAGAAATGTCTTCAAATATAAACTACACAGAATCATTCGGTGAAACTTCGTTCTGATCTGTGCATTCAGCTAACAGAGTTAAACCATTCTTTTGATTGAGCAGATCTGAACACTCTTTCTGTTGAAAATGCAACTGGACATTTGGAGCGCTAAGAGCGTAGTAGTGGAAAAAGGAATATAATCAATTATAAACTACACAGAAGCATTCTGTGAAACTTCTTTCTGATCTGAGCATTCAGCTAACAGAGTTAAACCACACTTTTGATTGAGCAGTTTTGAAACACTCTGTCTGTAGAAAATGCAACTGGACATTCGTAGCGCTAAGTGGGTAATAGTGGAAAAAAGAATATGTTCAAATATAAACTACACAGAAGCATTGTATGAAACTTCTTTCTGTTCTGTGCATTCAACTAACAGAGTTGAACCTTACTTTTGATTGAGCCGTTCTGAAACACTCTTTCTGTAGAAACTGCAATTGGACATTCTGAGCGCTAAGAGGCCTATATTGGGAAAAAGAATGTCTACAAATAAAAACTACACAAAAGAATTGTGTGAAACTTCTTTCTGTTCTGTTTGTTCAACTAAAAGAGTTGAACCTTAGTTTTGATTGAGCCGTTCTGAAACACTCTTTCTGTAGAAAATGCAAGTGGAGATTCGGAGCGCTAAGAGGGTAATAGTGGAAAAAGGAATGTCTCCAAATATAAACTACACAGAATCATTCTGTGAAACTTCTTTCTGATCTGTGCATTCAGCTAACAGAGTTAAACCATACTTTTGATTGAGCAGATCTGAACACTCTTTCTGTAGAAAATGCAACTGGACATTTGGAGCGCTAAGAGAGTAGTAGTGGAAAAAGGAATATATTCAAATATAAACTACACAGAAGCATTCTGTGAAACTTTTTTCTGATCTGAGCATTCAGCTAACAGAGTTAAACCATACTTTTCATTGAGCAGTTTTGAAACACTCTGTCTGTAGAAAATGCAACTGGACATTCGTAGCGCCAAGTGGGTAATAGTGGAAAAAAGAATATCTTCAAATATAAACTACACAGAAGCATTGTATGAAATTCCTTTCTGTTCTGTGCATTCAACTAACAGAGTTGAACCTTACTTTTGATTGAGCCTTTCTGAAACACTCTTTCTGTAGAAACTGCAATTGGACATTCTGAGCGCTAAGAGGCCTATATTGGGAAAAATAATATCTTCTAATAAAAACTACACAGAAGCATTGTGTGAAACTTATTTCTGATATGTTCATTAAGCTAACAGAGTTAAACCATACTTTTGATTGCGCAGTTCTGAACACTCTTTCTGTAGAATATGCAAGTGGACATTCGGAGCGCTAAGAGGGTAATAGTGGAGAAAGGAATATATTCAAATATAAACTACACAGTAGCATTCTGTGAAAATTCTTTCTGTTCTGTGCATTCAACTAACAGAGTTGAACCTTACTTTTGATTGAGCCGTTCTGAAACACTCTTTCTGTAGAAACTGCAATTGGACATGCTAAGCGCTAAGAGGCCTACATTGGGAAAAAGAATATCTTCAAATAAAAACTACACAGATGCATTCTGTGAAACTTATTTCTGATCTGTAAATTCAGTAAACAGAGATAAAACATATTTTTGATTGAGCAGTTATGAAACACTCTTTTTGTAGAAAATGCAAGTGGAGATTCGGAGCGCTAAGGGGGTAATAGTGGAAAAAGGAATGTCTTCAAATATAAACTACACAGAATCATTCGGTGAAACTTCTTTCTGATCTGTGCATTCAGCTAACAGAGTTAAACCATACTTTTGATTGAGCAGATCTGAACACTCTTTCTGTAGAAAATGCAACTGGACATTTGGAGCGCTAAGAGCGTAGTAGTGGAAAAAGGAATATATTCAAATATAAACTACACAGAAGCATTCTGTGAAACATCTTTCTGATCTGAGCATTCAGCAAACAGAGTTAAACCATACTTTTGATTGAGCAGTTTTGAAACACTCTGTCTGTAGAAAATGCAACTTGACATTCGTAGCGCTAAGTGGGTAATAGAGGAAAAAAGAATATGTTCAAATATAAACTACACAGAAGCATTGTATGAAACTTCTTTCTGTTCTGTACATTCAACTAACAGAGTTGAAGCTTACTTTTGATTGAGCCGTTCTGAAACACTCTTTCTGTAGAAACTGCAATTGGACATTCTGAGCGCTAAGAGGCCTATATTGGGAAAAAGAATGTCTACAAATAAAAACTACACAGAAGAATTGTGTGAAACTTCTTTCTGTTCTGTTTGTTCAACTAAAAGAGTTGAACCTTAGTTTTGATTGAGCCGTTCTGAAACACTCTTTCTGTAGAAAATGTAAGTGGAGATTCGGAGCGCTAAGAGGGTAATAGTGGAAAAAGGAATGTCTCCAAATATAAACTACACAGAATCATTCTGTGAAACTTCTTTCTGATCTGTGCATTCAGCTAACAGAGTTAAACCATACTTTTGATTGAGCAGATCTGAACACTCTTTCTGTAGAAAATGCAACTGGACATTTGGAGCGCTAAGAGAGTAGTAGTGGAAAAAGGAATATATTCAAATATAAACTACACAGAAGCATTCTGTGAAACTTCTTTCTGATCTGAGCATTCAGCTAACAGAGTTAAACCATACTTTTGATTGAGCAGTTTTGAAACATTCTGTCTGTAGAAAATGCAACTGGACATTCGTAGCGCTAAGTGGGTAATAGTGGAAAAAAGAATATGTTCAAATATAAACTACACAGAAGCATTGTATGAAACTTCTTTCTGTTCTGTGCATTCAACTAACAGAGTTGAACCTTACTTTTGATTGAGCCTTTCTGAAACACTCTTTCTGTAGAAACTGCAATTGGACATTCTGAGCGCAAAGAGGCCTCTATTGGGAAAAATAATATCTTCAAATAAAAACTACACAGAAGCATTGTGTGAAACTTATTTCTGATATGTTCATTAAGCTAACAGAGTTAAACCATACTTTTGATTGCGCAGTTCTGAACACTCTTTCTGTAGAAAATTGAAGTGGACATTCGGAGCGCTAAGAGGGTAATAGTGGAAAAAGGAATATATTCAAATATAAACTACACAGTAGCATTCTGTGAAAATTCTTTCTGTTCTGTGCATTCAACTAACAGAGTTGAACCTTACATTTGATTGAGCCGTTCTGAAACACTCTTTCTGTAGAAACTGCAATTGGACATGCTAAGCGCTAAGAGGCCTACATTGGGAAAAAGAATATCTTCAAATAAAAACTACACAGATGCATTCTGTGAAACTTATTTCTGATCTGTAAATTCAGTTAACAGAGATAAAACATATTTTTGATTGAGCAGTTATGAAACACTCTTTTTGTAGAAAATACAAGTGGAGATTCGGAGCGCTAAGAGGGTAATAGTGGAAAAAGGAATGTCTTCAAATATAAACTACACAGAATCATTCGGTGAAATTTCTTTCTGATCTGTGCATTCAGCTAACAGAGTTAAACCATACTTTTGATTGAGCAGATCTGAACACTCTTTCTGTAGAAAATGCAACTGGACATTTGGAGCGCTAAGAGCGTAGTAGTGGAAAAAGGAATATATTCAAATATAAACTACACAGAAGCATTCTGTGAAACTTCTTTCTGATCTGAGCATTCAGCTAACAGAGTTAAACCATGCTTTTGATTGAGCAGTTTTGAAACACTCTGTCTGTAGAAAATGCAACTGCACATTCGTAGCGCTAAGTGGGTAATAGTGGAAAAAAGAATATTTTCAAATATAAACTACACAGAAGCATTGTATGAAACTTCTTTCTGTTCTGTGCATTCAACTAAGAGAGTTGAACCTTACTTTTGATTGAGCCTTTCTGAAACACTCTTTCTGTAGAAACTGCAATTGGACATTCTGAGCGCTAAGAGGCTTCTATTGGGAAAAATAATATCTTCAAATAAAAACTACACAGAAGCACTGTGTGAAACTTATTTCTGATATGTTCATTAAGCTAACAGAGTTAAACCATACTTTTGATTGCGCAGTTCTGAACACTCTTTCTGTAGAAAATGCAAGTGGACATTCGGAGCGCTAAGAGGGTAATAGTGGAAAAAGGAATATATTCAAATATAAACTACACAGTAGCATTCTGTGAAAATTCTTTCTGTTCTGTGCATTCAACTAACAGAGTTGAACCTTACTTTTGATTGAGCCGTTCTGAAACACTCTTTCTGTAGAAACTGCAATTGGACATGCTAAGCGCTAAGAGGCCTACATTGGGAAAAAGAATATCTTCAAATAAAAAATACACAGATGCATTCTGTGAAACTTATTTCTGATCTGTAAATTCAGTTAACAGAGATAAAACATATTTTTGATTGAGCAGTTATGAAACACTCTTTTTGTAGAAAATGCAAGTGGAGATTCGGAGCGCTAAGAGGGTAATAGTGGAAAAAGGAATGTCTTCAAATATAAACTACACAGAATCATTCGGTGAAACTTCTTTCTGATCTGTGCATTCAGCTAACAGAGTTAAACCATACTTTTGATTGAGCAGATCTGAACACTCTTTCTGTTGAAAATGCAACTGGACATTTGGAGCGCTAAGAGCGTAGTAGTGGAAAAAGGAATATATTCAAATATAAACTTCACAGAAGCATTCTGTGAAACTTCTTTCTGATCTGAGCATTCAGCTAACAGAGTTAAACCATACATTTGATTGAGCAGTTTTGAAACACTCTGTCTGTAGAAAATGCAACTGGACATTCGTAGCGCTAAGTGGGTAATAGTGGAAAAAAGAATATGTTCAAATATGAACTACACAGAAGCATTGTATGAAACTTCTTTCTATTCTGTGCATTCAACTAACAGAGTTGAACCTTACTTTTGATTGAGCCGTTCTGAAACACTCTTTCTGTAGAAACTGCAATTGGACATTCTGAGCGCTAAGAGGCCTATATTGGGAAAAAGAATGTCTACAAATAAAAACTACACAGAAGAATTGTGTGAAACTTCTTTCTGTTCTGTTTGTTCAACTAAAAGAGTTGAACCTTAGTTTTGATTGAGCCGTTCTGAAACACTCTTTCTGTAGAAAATGCAAGTGGAGATTCGGAGCGCTAAGAAGTTAATAGTGGAAAAAGGAATGTCTCCAAATATAAACTACACAGAATCATTCTGTGAAACTTCTTTCTGATCTGTGCATTCAGCTAACAGAGTTAAACCATACTTTTGATTGAGCAGATCTGAACACTCTTTCTGTAGAAAATGCAACTGGACATTTTGAGCGCTAAGAGAGTAGTAGTGGAAAAAGGAATATATTCAAATATAAACTACACAGAATCATTCTGTGAAACTTCTTTCTGATCTGTGCATTCAGCTAACAGAGGTAAACCATACTTTTGATTGAGCAGTTTTGAAACACTCTGTCTGTAGAAAATGCAACTGGACATTCGTAGCGCTAAGTGGGTAATAGTGGAAAAAAGAATATGTTCAAATATAAACTACACAGAAGCATTGTATGAAACTTCTTTCTGTTCTTTGCATTCAACTAACAGAGTTGAACCTTACTTTTGATTGAGCCTTTCTGAAACACTCTTTCTGTAGAAACTGCAATTGGACATTCTGAGCGCGAAGAGGCCTCTATTGGGAAAAATAATATCTTCAAATAAAAACTACACAGAAGCATTGTGTGAAACTTATTTCTGATATGTTCATTAAGCTAACAGAGTTAAACCATACTTTTGATTGCGCAGTTCTGAACACTCTTTCTGTAGAAAATGCAAGTGCACATTCGGAGCGCTAAGAGGGTAATAGTGGAAAAAGGAATATATTCAAATATAAACTACACAGTAGCATTCTGTGAAAATTCTTTCTGTTCTGTGCATTCAACTAAGAGAGTTGAACCTTACTTTTGATTGAGCCGTTCTGAAACATTCGTTCTGTAGAAACTGCAATTGGACATGCTAAGCGCTAAGAGGCCTACATTGGGAAAAAGAATATCTTCAAATAAAAACTACACAGATGCATTCTGTGAAAATTATTTCTGATCTGTAAATTCAGTTAACAGAGATAAAACATATTTTTGTTTGAGCAGTTATGAAACACTCTTTTTGTAGAAAATGCAAGTGGAGATTCGGAGCGCTAAGTGGGTAATAGTGGAAAAAGGAATGTCTTCAAGTATAAACTACACAGAATCATTCGGTGAAACTTCTTTCTGATCTGTGCATTCAGCTAACAGAGTTAAACCATACTTTTGATTGAGCAGATCTGAACACTCTTTCTGTAGAAAATGCAACTGGACATTAGGAGCGCTAAGAGCGTAGTAGTGGAAAAAGGAATATATTCAAATATAAACTACACAGAAGCATTCTGTGAAACTTCTTTCTGATCTGAGCATTCAGCTAACAGAGTTAAACCATACTTTTGATTGAGCAGTTTTGAAACACTCTGTCTGTAGAAAATGCAACTGGACATTCGTAGCGCTAAGTGGGTAATAGTGGAAAAAAGAATATGTTCAAATATGAACTACACAGAAGCATTGTATGAAACTTCTTTCTGTTCTGTGCATTCAACTAACAGAGTTGAACCTTACTTTTGATTGAGCCGTTCTGAAACACTCTTTCTGTAGAAACTGCAATTGGACATTCTGAGCGCTAAGAGGCCTATATTGGGAAAAAGAATGTCTACAAATAAAAACTACACAGAAGAATTGTGTGAAACTTCTTTCTGTTCTGTTTGTTCAACTAAAAGAGTTGAACCTTAGTTTTGATTGAGCGGTTCTGAAACACTCTTTCTGTAGAAAATGCAAGTGGAGATTCGGAGCGCTAAGAGGGTAATAGTGGAAAAAGGAATGTCTCCAAATATAAATTACACAGAATCATTCTGTGAAACTTCTTACTGATCTGTGCATTCAGCTAACAGAGTTAAACCATACTTTTGATTGGGCAGATCTGAACACTCTTTCTGTAGAAAATGCAACTGGACATTTGGAGCGCTAAGAGAGTAGTAGTGGAAAAAGGAATATATTCAAATATAAACTACACAGAAGCATTCTGTGAAACTTCTTTCTGATCTGAGCATTCAGCTAACAGAGTTAAACCATACTTTTGATTGAGCAGTTTTGAAACACTCTGTCTGTAGAAAATGCAACTGGACATTCGTAGCGCTAAGTGGGTAATAGTGGAAAAAAGAATATGTTCAAATATAAACTACACAGAAGCATTGTATGAAACTTCTTTCTGTTCTGTGCATTCAACTAACAGAGTTGAACCTTACTTTTGATTGAGCCTTTCTGAAACACTCTTTCTGTAGAAAGTGCAATTGGACATTCTGAGCGCGAAGAGGCCTATATTGGGAAAAATAATATCTTCAAATAAAAACTACACAGAAGCATTGTGTGAAACTTATTTCTGATATGTTCATTAAGCTAACAGAGTTAAACCATACTTTTGATTGCGCAGTTCTGAACACTCTTTCTGTAGAAAATTGAAGTGGACATTCGGAGCGCTAAGAGGGTAATAGTGGAAAAAGGAATATATTCATATATAAACTACACAGTAGCATTCTGTGAAAATTCTTTCTGTTCTGTGCATTCAACTAACAGAGTTGAACCTTACATTTGATTGAGCCGTTCTGAAACACTCTTTCTGTAGAAACTGCAATTGGACATGCTAAGTGCTAAGAGGCCTACATTGGGAAAAAGAATATCTTCAAATAAAAACTACACAGATGCATTATGTGAAACTTATTTCTGATTTGTAAATTCAGTTAACAGAGATAAAACATATTTTTGATTGAGCAGTTATGAAACACTCTTTTTGTAGAAAATGCAAGTGGAGATTCGGAGCGCTAAGTGGGTAATAGTGGAAAAAGGAATGTCTTCAAATATAAAGTACACAGAATCATTCGGTGAAACTTCTTTCTGATCTGTGCATTCAGCTAACAGAGTTAAACCATACTTTTGATTGAGCAGATCTGAACACTCTTTCTGTTGAAAATGCAACTGGACATTTGGAGCGCTAAGAGCGTAGTAGTGGAAAAAGGAATATATTCAAATATAAACTTCACAGAAGCATTCTGTGAAACTTCTTTCTGATCTGAGCATTCAGCTAACAGAGTTAAACCATACTTTTGATTGAGCAGTTTTGAAACACTCTGTCTGTAGAAAATGCAACTGGACATTCGTAGCGCTAAGTGGGTAATAGTGGAAAAAAGAATATGTTCAAATATGAACTACACAGAAGCATTGTATGAAACTTCTTTCTATTCTGTGCATTCAACTAACAGAGTTGAACCTTACTTTTGATTGAGCCGTTCTGAAACACTCTTTCTGTAGAAACTGCAATTGGACATTCTGAGCGCTAAGAGGCCTATATTGGGAAAAAGAATGTCTACAAATAAAAACTACACAGAAGAATTGTGTGAAACTTCTTTCTGTTCTGTTTGTTCAACTAAAAGAGTTGAACCTTAGTTTTGATTGAGCCGTTCTGAAACACTCTTTCTGTAGAAAATGCAAGTGGAGATTCGGAGCGCTAAGAAGGTAATAGTGGAAAAAGGAATGTCTCCAAATATAAACTACACAGAATCATTCTGTGAAACTTCTTTCTGATCTGTGCATTCAGCTAACAGAGTTAAACCATACTTTTGATTGAGCAGATCTGAACACTCTTTCTGTAGAAAATGCAACTGGACATTTTGAGCGCTAAGAGAGTAGTAGTGGAAAAAGGAATATATTCATATATAAACTACACAGAAGCATTCTGTGAAACTTCTTTCTGATCTGTGCATTCAGCTAACAGAGGTAAACCATACTTTTGATTGAGCAGTTTTGAAACACTCTGTCTGTAGAAAATGCAACTGGACATTCGTAGCGCTAAGTGGGTAATAGTGGAAAAAAGAATATGTTCAAATATAAACTACACAGAAGCATTGTATGAAACTTCTTTCTGTTCTTTGCATTCAACTAACAGAGTTGAACCTTACTTTTGATTGAGCCTTTCTGAAACACTCTTTCTGTAGAAACTGCAATTGGACATTCTGAGCGCGAAGAGGCCTCTATTGGGAAAAATAATATCTTCAAATAAAAACTACACAGAAGCATTGTGTGAAACTTATTTCTGATATGTTCATTAAGCTAACAGAGTTAAACCATACTTTTGATTGCGCAGTTCTGAACACTCTTTCTGTAGAAAATGCAAGTGCACATTCGGAGCGCTAAGAGGGTAATAGTGGAAAAAGGAATATATTCAAATATAAACTACACAGTAGCATTCTGTGAAAATTCTTTCTGTTCTGTGCATTCAACTAAGAGAGTTGAACCTTACTTTTGATTGAGCCGTTCTGAAACACTCGTTCTGTAGAAACTGCAATTGGACATGCTAAGCGCTAAGAGGCCTACATTGGGAAAAAGAATATCTTCAAATAAAAACTACACAGATGCATTCTGTGAAAATTATTTCTGATCTGTAAATTCAGTTAACAGAGATAAAACATATTTTTGTTTGAGCAGTTATGAAACACTCTTTTTGTAGAAAATGCAAGTGGAGATTCGGAGCGCTAAGTGGGTAATAGTGGAAAAAGGAATGTCTTCAAATATAAACTACACAGAATCATTCGGTGAAACTTCTTTCTGATCTGTGCATTCAGCTAACAGAGTTAAACCATACTTTTGATTGAGCAGATCTGAACACTCTTTCTGTAGAAAATGCAACTGGACATTAGGAGCGCTAAGAGCGTAGTAGTGGAAAAAGGAATATATTCAAATATAAACTACACAGAAGCATTCTGTGAAACTTCTTTCTGATCTGAGCATTCAGCTAACAGAGTTAAACCATACTTTTGATTGAGCAGTTTTGAAACACTCTGTCTGTAGAAAATGCAACTGGACATTCGTAGCGCTAAGTGGGTAATAGTGGAAAAAAGAATATGTTCAAATATGAACTACACAGAAGCATTGTATGAAACTTCTTTCTGTTCTGTGCATTCAACTAACAGAGTTGAACCTTACTTTTGATTGAGCCGTTCTGAAACACTCTTTCTGTAGAAACTGCAATTGGACATTCTGAGCGCTAAGAGGCCTATATTGGGAAAAAGAATGTCTACAAATAAAAACTACACAGAAGAATTGTGTGAAACTTCTTTCTGTTCTGTTTGTTCAACTAAAAGGGTTGAACCTTAGTTTTGATTGAGCGGTTCTGAAACACTCTTTCTGTAGAAAATGCAAGTGGAGATTCGGAGCGCTAAGAGGGTAATAGTGGAAAAAGGAATGTCTCCAAATATAAATTACACAGAATCATTCTGTGAAACTTCTTACTGATCTGTGCATTCAGCTAACAGAGTTAAACCATACTTTTGATTGGGCAGATCTGAACACTCTTTCTGTAGAAAATGCAACTGGACATTTGGAGCGCTAAGAGAGTAGTAGTGGAAAAAGGAATATATTCAAATATAAACTACACAGAAGCATTCTGTGAAACTTCTTTCTGATCTGAGCATTCAGCTAACAGAGTTAAACCATACTTTTGATTGAGCAGTTTTGAAACACTCTGTCTGTAGAAAATGCAACTGGACATTCGTAGCGCTAAGTGGGTAATAGTGGAAAAAAGAATATGTTCAAATATAAACTACACAGAAGCATTGTATGAAACTTCTTTCTGTTCTGTGCATTCAACTAACAGAGTTGAACCTTACTTTTGATTGAGCCTTTCTGAAACACTCTTTCTGTAGAAACTGCAATTGGACATTCTGAGCGCGAAGAGGCCTATATTGGGAAAAATAATATCTTCAAATAAAAACTACACAGAAGCATTGTGTGAAACTTATTTCTGATATGTTCATTAAGCTAACAGAGTTAAACCATACTTTTGATTGCGCAGTTCTGAACACTCTTTCTGTAGAAAATTGAAGTGGACATTCGGAGCGCTAAGAGGGTAATAGTGGAAAAAGGAATATATTCATATATAAACTACACAGTAGCATTCTGTGAAAAGTCTTTCTGTTCTGTGCATTCAACTAACAGAGTTGAACCTTACATTTGATTGAGCCGTTCTGAAACACTCTTTCTGTAGAAACTGCAATTGGACATGCTAAGCGCTAAGAGGCCTACATTGGGAAAAAGAATATCTTCAAATAAAAACTACACAGATGCATTCTGTGAAACTTATTTCTGATCTGTAAATTCAGTTAACAGAGATAAAAGATATTTTTGTTTGAGCAGTTATGAAACACTCTTTTTGTAGAAAATGCAAGTGGAGATTCGGAGCGCTAAGTGGGTAATAGAGGAAAAAGCAATGTCTTCAAATATAAACTACACAGAATCATTCGGTGAAACTTCTTTCTGATCTGTGCATTCAGCTAACAGAGTTAAACCATACTTTTGATTGAGCAGATCTGAACAATCTTTCTGTAGAAAATGCAACTGGACATTTGGTGCGCTAAGAGCGTAGTAGTGGAAAAAGGAATATATTCAAATATAAACTACACAGAAGCATTCTGTGAAACTTCTTTCTGATCTGAGCATTCAGCTAACAGAGTTAAACCATACTTTTGATTGAGCAGTTTTGAAACACTCTGTCTGTAGAAAATGCAACTGGACATTCGTAGCGCTAAGTGGGTAATAGTGGAAAAAGAATATGTTCAAATATGAACTACACAGAAGCATTGTATGAAACTTCTTTCTGTTCTGTGCATTCAACTAACAGAGTTGAACCTTACTTTTGATTGAGCCGTTCTGAAACACTCTTTCTGTAGAAACTGCAATTGGACATTCTGAGCACTAAGAGGCCTATATTGGGAAAAAGAATGTCTACAAATAAAAACTACACAGAAGAATTGTGTGAAACTTCTTTCTGTTCTATTTGTTCAACTAAAAGAGTTGAACCTTAGTTTTGATTGAGCCGTTCTGAAACACTCTTTCTGTAGAAAATGCAAGTGGAGATTCGGAGCGCTAAGAGGGTAATAGTGGAAAAAGGAATGTCTCCAAATATAAACTACACAGAATCATTCTGTGAAACTTCTTTCTGATCTGTGCATTCAGCTAACAGAGTTAAACCATACTTTTGATTGAGCAGATCTGAACACTCTTTCTGTAGAAAATGCAACTGGACATTTGGAGCGCTAAGAGAGTAGTAGTGGAAAAAGGAATATATTCAAATATAAACTACACAGAAGCATTCTGTGAAACTTCTTTCTGATCTGAGCATTCAGCTAACAGAGTTAAACCATACTTTTGATTGAGCAGTTTTGAAACACTCTGTCTGTAGAAAATGCAACTGGACATTCGTAGCGCTAAGTGGGTAATAGTGGAAAAAAGAATATGTTCAAATATAAACTACACAGAAGCATTGTATGAAACTACTTTCTGTTCTGTGCATTCAACTAACAGAGTTGAACCTTACTTTTGATTGAGCCTTTCTGTAACACTCTTTCTGTAGAAACTGCAATTGGACATTCTGAGCGCTAAGAGGCCTATATTGGGAAAAATAATTTCTTCAAATAAAAACTACACAGAAGCATTGTGTGAAACTTATTTCTGATATGTTCATTAAGCTAACAGAGTTAAACCATACTTTTGATTGCGCAGTTCTGAACACTCTTTCTGTAGAAAATGCAAGTGGACATTCTGAGCGCTAGGAGGGTAATAGTGGAAAAAGGGATATATTCAAATATAAACTACACAGTAGCATTCTGTGAAAATTCTTTCTGTTCTGTGCATTCAACTAACAGAGTTGAACCTTACTTTTGATTGAGCCGTTCTGAAACACTCTTTCTGTAGAAACTGCAATTGGACATGCTAAGTGCTAAGAGGCCTACATTGGGAAAAAGAATATCTTCAAATAAAAACTACACAGATGCATTCTGTGAAACTTATTTCTGATTTGTAAATTCAGTTAACAGAGATAAAACATATTTTTGATTGAGCAGTTATGAAACACTCTTTTTGTAGAAAATGCAAGTGGAGATTCGGAGCGCTAAGTGGGTAATAGTGGAAAAAGGAATGTCTTCAAATATAAAGTACACAGAATCATTCGGTGAAACTTCTTTCTGATCTGTGCATTCAGCTAACAGAGTTAAACCATACTTTTGATTGAGCAGATCTGAACACTCTTTCTGTTGAAAATGCAACTGGAGATTTGGAGCGCTAAGAGCGTATTAGTGGAAAAAGGAATATATTCAAATATAAACTACACAGAAGCATTCTGTGAAACTTCTTTCTGATCTGAGCATTCAGCTAACAGAGTTAAACCACACTTTTGATTGAGCAGTTTTGAAACACTCTGTCTGTAGAAAATGCAACTGGACATTCGTAGCGCTAAGTGGGTAATAGTGGAAAAAAGAATATGTTCAAATATAAACTACACAGAAGCATTGTATGAAACTTCTTTCTGTTCTGTGCATTCAACTAACAGAGTTGAACCTTACTTTTGATTGAGCCGTTCTGAAACACTCTTTCTGTAGAAACTGCAATTGGACATTCTGAGCGCTAAGAGGCCTATATTGGGAAAAAGAATGTCTACAAATAAAAACTACACAGAAGAATTGTGTGAAACTTCTTTCTGTTCTGTTTGTTCAACTAAAAGAGTTGAACCTTAGTTTTGATTGAGCGGTTCTGAAACACTCTTTCTGTAGAAACTGCAATTGGACATTCTGAGCGCTAAGAGGAATATATTGGGAAAAAGAATGTCTACAAATAAAAACTACACAGAAGAATTGTGTGAAACTACTTTCTGTTCTGTTTGTTCAACTAAAAGAGTTGAACCTTAGTTTTGATTGAGCCGTTCTGAAACACTCTTTCTGTAGAAAATGCAAGTGGAGATTCGGAGCGCTAAGAGGGTAAGAGTGGAAAAAGGAATGTCTCCAAATATAAACTACACAGAATCATTCTGTGAAACTTCTTTCTGATCTGTGCATTCAGCTAACGGAGTTAAACCATAGTTTTGATTGAGCAGATCTGAACACTCTTTCTGTAGAAAATGCAACTGGACATTTGGAGCGCTAAGAGAGTAGTAGTGGAAAAAGGAATATATTCAAATATAAACTACACAGAAGCATTCTGTGAAACTTCTTTCTGATCTGAGCATTCAGCTAACAGAGTTAAACCATACTTTTGATTGAGCAGTTTTGAAACACTCTGTCTGTAGAAAATGCAACTGGACATTCGTAGCGCTAAGTGGGTAATAGTGGAAAAAAGAATATGTTCAAATATGAACTACACAGAAGCATTGTATGAAACTTCTTTCTGTTCTGTGCATTCAACTAATAGAGTTGAACCTTACTTTTGATTGAGCCGTTCTGAAACACTCTTTCTGTAGAAACTGCAATTGGACATTCCGAGCGCTAAGAGGCCTATATTGGGAAAAAGAATGTCTACAAATAAAAACTACACAGAAGAATTGTGTGAAACTTCTTTCTGTTCTGTTTGTTCAACTAAAAGAGTTGAATCTTAGTTTTGATTGAGCCGTTCTGAAACACTCTTTCTGTAGAAAATGCAAGTGGAGATTCGGAGCGCTAAGAGGGTAATAGTGGAAAAAGGAATGTCTCCAAATATAAACTACACAGAATCATTCTGTGAAACTTCTTTCTGATCTGTGCATTCAGCTAACAGAGTTAAACCATACTTTTGATTGAGCAGATCTGAACACTCTTTCTGTAGAAAATGCAACAGGACATTTGGAGCGCTAAGAGAGTAGTAGTGGAAAAGGGAATATATTCAAATATAAACTACAGAGAAGCATTCTGTGAAACTTCTTTCTGATCTGAGCATTCAGCTAACAGAGTTAAACCATACTTTTGATTGAGCAGTTTTGAAACATTCTGTCTGTAGAAAATGCAACTGTACATTCGTAGCGCTAAGTGGGTAATAGTGGAAAAAAGAATATGTTCAAATATAAACTACACAGAAGCATTGTATGAAACTTCTTTCTGTTCTGTGCATTCAACTAACAGAGTTGAACCTTACTTTTGATTGAGCCTTTCTGAAACACTCTTTCTGTAGAAACTGCAATTGGACATTCTGAGTGCTAAGAGGTCTCTATTGGGAAAAATAATATCTTCAAATAAAAACTACACAGAAGAATTGTGGGAAACTTATTTCTGATATGTTCATTAAGCTAACAGAGTTAAACCATACTTTTGATTGCGCAGTTCTGATCACTCTTTCTGTAGAAAATGCAAGTGGACATTCGGAGCGCTAAGAGGGTAATAGTGGAAAAAGGAATATATTCAAATATAAACTACACAGTAGCATTCTGTGAAAATTCTTTCTGTTCTGTGCATTCAACTAACAGAGTTGAACCTTACTTTTGATTGAGCCGTTCTGAAACACTCTTTCTGTAGAAACTGCAATTGGACATGCTAAGCGCTAAGAGGCCTACATTGGGAAAAAGAATATCTTCAAATAAAAACTACACAGATGCATTCTGTGAAACTTATTTCTGATTTGTAAATTCAGTTAACAGAGATAAAACATATTTTTGATTGAGCAGTTATGAAACACTCTTTTTGTAGAAAATGCAAGTGGAGATTCGGAGCGCTAAGAGGGTAATAGTGGAAAAAGGAATGTCTTCAAATATAAACTACACAGAATCATTCAGTGAAACTTCTTTCTGATCTGTGCATTCAGCTAACAGAGTTAAACCATACTTTTGATTGAGCAGATCTGAACACTCTTTCTGTTGAAAATGCAACTGGAGATTTGGAGCGCTAAGAGCGTATTAGTGGAAAAAGGAATATATTCAAATATAAACTACACAGAAGCATTCTGTGAAACTTCTTTCTGATCTGAGCATTCAGCTAACAGAGTTAAACCACACTTTTGATTGAGCAGTTTTGAAACACTCTGTCTGTAGAAAATGCAACTGGACATTCGTAGCGCTAAGTGGGTAATAGTGGAAAAAAGAATATGTTCAAATATAAACTACACAGAAGCATTGTATGAAACTTCTTTCTGTTCTGTGCATTCAACTAACAGAGTTGAACCTTACTTTTGATTGAGCCGTTCTGAAACACTCTTTCTGTAGAAACTGCAATTGGACATTCTGAGCGCTAAGAGGCCTATATTGGGAAAAAGAATGTCTACAAATAAAAACTACACAAAAGAATTGTGTGAAACTTCTTTCTGTTCTGTTTGTTCAACTAAAAGAGTTGAACCTTAGTTTTGATTGAGCCGTTCTGAAACACTCTTTCTGTAGAAAATGCAAGTGGAGATTCGGAGGGCTAAGAGGGTAATAGTGGAAAAAGGAATGTCTCCAAATATAAACTACACAGAATCATTCTGTGAAACTTCTTTCTGATCTGTGCATTCAGCTAACAGAGTTAAACCATACTTTTGATTGAGCAGATCTGAACACTCTTTCTGTAGAAAATGCAACTGGACATTTGGAGCGCTAAGAGAGTAGTAGTGGAAAAAGGAATATATTCAAATATAAACTACACAGAAGCATTCTGTGAAACTTCTTTCTGATCTGAGCATTCAGCTAACAGAGTTAAACCATACTTTTGATTGAGCAGTTTTGAAACACTCTGTCTGTAGAAAATGCAACTGGACATTCGTAGCGCTAAGTGGGTAATAGTGGAAAAAAGAATATGTTCAAATATAAACTACACAGAAGCATTGTATGAAACTTCTTTCTGTTCTGTGCATTCAACTAACAGAGTTGAACCTTACTTTTGATTGAGCCTTTCTGAAACACTCTTTCTGTAGAAACTGCAATTGGACATTCTGAGCGCTAAGAGGCCTATATTGGGAAAAATAATTTCTTCAAATAAAAACTACACAGAAGCATTGTGTGAAACTTATTTCTGATATGTTCATTAAGCTAACAGAGTTAAACCATACTTTTGATTGCGCAGTTCTGAACACTCTTTCTGTAGAAAATGCAAGTGGACATTCGGAGCGCTAGGAGGGTAATAGTGGAAAAAGGGATATATTCAAATATAAACTACACAGTAGCATTCTGTGAAAATTCTTTCTGTTCTGTGCATTCAACTAACAGAGTTGAACCTTACTTTTGATTGAGCCGTTCTGAAACACTCTTTCTGTAGAAACTGCAATTTGACATGCTAAGTGCTAAGAGGCCTACATTGGGAAAAAGAATATCTTCAAATAAAAACTACACAGATGCATTATGTGAAACTTATTTCTGATTTGTAAATTCAGTTAACAGAGATAAAACATATTTTTGATTGAGCAGTTATGAAACACTCTTTTTGTAGAAAATGCAAGTGGAGATTCGGAGCGCTAAGTGGGTAATAGTGGAAAAAGGAATGTCTTCAAATATAAAGTACACAGAATCATTCGGTGAAACTTCTTTCTGATCTGTGCATTCAGCTAACAGAGTTAAACCATACTTTTGATTGAGCAGATCTGAACACTCTTTCTGTTGAAAATGCAACTGGACATTTGGAGCGCTAAGAGCGTAGTAGTGGAAAAAGGAATATATTCAAATATAAACTTCACAGAAGCATTCTGTGAAACTTCTTTCTGATCTGAGCATTCAGCTAACAGAGTTAAACCATACTTTTGATTGAGCAGTTTTGAAACACTCTGTCTGTAGAAAATGCAACTGGACATTCGTAGCGCTAAGTGGGTAATAGTGGAAAAAAGAATATGTTCAAATATGAACTACACAGAAGCATTGTATGAAACTTCTTTCTATTCTGTGCATTCAACTAACAGAGTTGAACCTTACTTTTGATTGAGCCGTTCTGAAACACTCTTTCTGTAGAAACTGCAATTGGACATTCTGAGCGCTAAGAGGCCTATATTGGGAAAAAGAATGTCTACAAATAAAAACTACACAGAAGAATTGTGTGAAACTTCTTTCTGTTCTGTTTGTTCAACTAAAAGAGTTGAACCTTAGTTTTGATTGAGCCGTTCTGAAACACTCTTTCTGTAGAAAATGCAAGTGGAGATTCGGAGCGCTAAGAAGGTAATAGTGGAAAAAGGAATGTCTCCAAATATAAACTACACAGAATCATTCTGTGAAACTTCTTTCTGATCTGTGCATTCAGCTAACAGAGTTAAACCATACTTTTGATTGAGCAGATCTGAACACTCTTTCTGTAGAAAATGCAACTGGACATTTTGAGCGCTAAGAGAGTAGTAGTGGAAAAAGGAATATATTCAAATATAAACTACACAGAAGCATTCTGTGAAACTTCTTTCTGATCTGTGCATTCAGCTAACAGAGGTAAACCATACTTTTCATTGAGCAGTTTTGAAACACTCTGTCTGTAGAAAATGCAACTGGACATTCGTAGCGCTAAGTGGGTAATAGTGGAAAAAAGAATATGTTCAAATATAAACTACACAGAAGCATTGTATGAAACTTCTTTCTGTTCTTTGCATTCAACTAACAGAGTTGAACCTTACTTTTGATTGAGCCTTTCTGAAACACTCTTTCTGTAGAAACTGCAATTGGACATTCTGAGCGCGAAGAGGCCTCTATTGGGAAAAATAATATCTTCAAATAAAAACTACACAGAAGCATTGTGTGAAACTTATTTCTGATATGTTCATTAAGCTAACAGAGTTAAACCATACTTTTGATTGCGCAGTTCTGAACACTCTTTCTGTAGAAAATGCAAGTGCACATTCGGAGCGCTAAGAGGGTAATAGTGGAAAAAGGAATATATTCAAATATAAACTACACAGTAGCATTCTGTGAAAATTCTTTCTGTTCTGTGCATTCAACTAACAGAGTTGAACCTTACTTTTGATTGAGCCGTTCTGAAACACTCTTTCTGTAGAAACTGCAATTTGACATGCTAAGTGCTAAGAGGCCTACATTGGGAAAAAGAATATCTTCAAATAAAAACTACACAGATGCATTATGTGAAACTTATTTCTGATTTGTAAATTCAGTTAACAGAGATAAAACATATTTTTGATTGAGCAGTTATGAAACACTCTTTTTGTAGAAAATGCAAGTGGAGATTCGGAGCGCTAAGTGGGTAATAGTGGAAAAAGGAATGTCTTCAAATATAAAGTACACAGAATCATTCGGTGAAACTTCTTTCTGATCTGTGCATTCAGCTAACAGAGTTAAACCATACTTTTGATTGAGCAGATCTGAACACTCTTTCTGTTGAAAATGCAACTGGACATTTGGAGCGCTAAGAGCGTAGTAGTGGAAAAAGGAATATATTCAAATATAAACTTCACAGAAGCATTCTGTGAAACTTCTTTCTGATCTGAGCATTCAGCTAACAGAGTTAAACCATACTTTTGATTGAGCAGTTTTGAAACACTCTGTCTGTAGAAAATGCAACTGGACATTCGTAGCGCTAAGTGGGTAATAGTGGAAAAAAGAATATGTTCAAATATGAACTACACAGAAGCATTGTATGAAACTTCTTTCTATTCTGTGCATTCAACTAACAGAGTTGAACCTTACTTTTGATTGAGCCGTTCTGAAACACTCTTTCTGTAGAAACTGCAATTGGACATTCTGAGCGCTAAGAGGCCTATATTGGGAAAAAGAATGTCTACAAATAAAAACTACACAGAAGAATTGTGTGAAACTTCTTTCTGTTCTGTTTGTTCAACTAAAAGAGTTGAACCTTAGTTTTGATTGAGCCGTTCTGAAACACTCTTTCTGTAGAAAATGCAAGTGGAGATTCGGAGCGCTAAGAAGGTAATAGTGGAAAAAGGAATGTCTCCAAATATAAACTACACAGAATCATTCTGTGAAACTTCTTTCTGATCTGTGCATTCAGCTAACAGAGTTAAACCATACTTTTGATTGAGCAGATCTGAACACTCTTTCTGTAGAAAATGCAACTGGACATTTTGAGCGCTAAGAGAGTAGTAGTGGAAAAAGGAATATATTCAAATATAAACTACACAGAAGCATTCTGTGAAACTTCTTTCTGATCTGTGCATTCAGCTAACAGAGGTAAACCATACTTTTCATTGAGCAGTTTTGAAACACTCTGTCTGTAGAAAATGCAACTGGACATTCGTAGCGCTAAGTGGGTAATAGTGGAAAAAAGAATATGTTCAAATATAAACTACACAGAAGCATTGTATGAAACTTCTTTCTGTTCTTTGCATTCAACTAACAGAGTTGAACCTTACTTTTGATTGAGCCTTTCTGAAACACTCTTTCTGTAGAAACTGCAATTGGACATTCTGAGCGCGAAGAGGCCTCTATTGGGAAAAATAATATCTTCAAATAAAAACTACACAGAAGCATTGTGTGAAACTTATTTCTGATATGTTCATTAAGCTAACAGAGTTAAACCATACTTTTGATTGCGCAGTTCTGAACACTCTTTCTGTAGAAAATGCAAGTGCACATTCGGAGCGCTAAGAGGGTAATAGTGGAAAAAGGAATATATTCAAATATAAACTACACAGTAGCATTCTGTGAAAATTCCTTCTGTTCTGTGCATTCAACTAAGAGAGTTGAACCTTACTTTTGATTGAGCCGTTCTGAAACACTCGTTCTGTAGAAACTGCAATTGGACATGCTAAGCGCTAAGAGGCCTACATTGGGAAAAAGAATATCTTCAAATAAAAACTACACAGATGCATTCTGTGAAAATTATTTCTGATCTGTAAATTCAGTTAACAGAGATAAAACATATTTTTGTTTGAGCAGTTATGAAACACTCTTTTTGTAGAAAATGCAAGTTGAGATTCGGAGCGCTAAGTGGGTAATAGTGGAAAAAGGAATGTCTTCAAATATAAACTACACAGAATCATTCGGTGAAACTTCTTTCTGATCTGTGCATTCAGCTAACAGAGTTAAACCATACTTTTGATTGAGCAGATCTGAACACTCTTTCTGTAGAAAATGCAACTGGACATTAGGAGCGCTAAGAGCGTAGTAGTGGAAAAATTAATATATTCAAATATAAACTACACAGAAGCATTCTGTGAAACTTCTTTCTGATCTGAGCATTCAGCTAACAGAGTTAAACCATACTTTTGATTGAGCAGTTTTGAAACACTCTGTCTGTAGAAAATGCAACTGGACATTCGTAGCGCTAAGTGGGTAATAGTGGAAAAAAGAATATGTTCAAATATGAACTACACAGAAGCATTGTATGAAACTTCTTTCTGTTCTGTGCATTCAACTAACAGAGTTGAACCTTACTTTTGATTGAGCCGTTCTGAAACACTCTTTCTGTAGAAACTGCAATTGGACATTCTGAGCGCTAAGAGGCCTATATTGGGAAAAAGAATGTCTACAAATAAAAACTACACAGAAGAATTGTGTGAAACTTCTTTCTGTTCTGTTTGTTCAACTAAAAGAGTTGAACCTTAGTTTTGATTGAGCGGTTCTGAAACACTCTTTCTGTAGAAAATGCAAGTGGAGATTCGGAGCGCTAAGAGGGTAATAGTGGAAAAAGGAATGTCTCCAAATATAAATTACACAGAATCATTCTGTGAAACTTCTTACTGATCTGTGCATTCAGCTAACAGAGTTAAACCATACTTTTGATTGGGCAGATCTGAACACTCTTTCTGTAGAAAATGCAACTGGACATTTGGAGCGCTAAGAGAGTAGTAGTGGAAAAAGGAATATATTCAAATATAAACTACACAGAAGCATTCTGTGAAACTTCTTTCTGATCTGAGCATTCAGCTAACAGAGTTAAACCATACTTTTGATTGAGCAGTTTTGAAACACTCTGTCTGTAGAAAATGCAACTGGACATTCGTAGCGCTAAGTGGGTAATAGTGGAAAAAAGAATATGTTCAAATATAAACTACACAGAAGCATTGTATGAAACTTCTTTCTGTTCTGTGCATTCAACTAACAGAGTTGAACCTTACTTTTGATTGAGCCTTTCTGAAACACTCTTTCTGTAGAAACTGCAATTGGACATTCTGAGCGCGAAGAGGCCTATATTGGGAAAAATAATATCTTCAAATAAAAATTACACAGAAGCATTGTGTGAAACTTATTTCTGATATGTTCATTAAGCTAACAGAGTTAAACCATACTTTTGATTGCGCAGTTCTGAACACTCTTTCTGTAGAAAATTGAAGTGGACATTCGGAGCGCTAAGAGGGTAATAGTGGAAAAAGGAATATATTCATATATAAACTACACAGTAGCATTCTGTGAAAATTCTTTCTGTTGTGTGCATTCAACTAACAGAGTTGAACCTTACTTTTGATTGAGCCGTTCTGAAACACTCTTTCTTTAGAAACTGCAATTGGACATGCTAAGTGCTAAGAGGCCTACATTGGGAAAAAGAATATCTTCAAATAAAAACTACACAGATGCATTCTGTGAAACTTATTTCTGATTTGTAAATTCAGATAACAGAGATAAAACATATTTTTGATTGAGCAGTTATGAAACACTCTTTTTGTAGAAAATGCAAGTGGAGATTCGGAGCGCTAAGTGGGTAATAGTGGAAAAAGGAATGTCTTCAAATATAAAGTACACAGAATCATTCGGTGAAACTTCTTTCTGATCTGTGCATTCAGCTAACAGAGTTAAACCATACTTTTGATTGAGCAGATCTGAACACTCTTTCTGTTGAAAATGCAACTGGACATTTGGAGCGCTAAGAGCGTATTAGTGGAAAAAGGAATATATTCAAATATAAACTACACAGAAGCATTCTGTGAAACTTCTTTCTGATCTGAGCATTCAGCTAACAGAGTTAAACCACACTTTTGATTGAGCAGTTTTGAAACACTCTGTCTGTAGAAAATGCAACTGGACATTCGTAGCGCTAAGTGGGTAATAGTGGAAAAAAGAATATGTTCAAATATAAACTACACAGAAGCATTGTATGAAACTTCTTTCTGTTCTGTGCATTCAACTAACAGAGTTGAACCTTACTTTTGATTGAGCCGTTCTGAAACACTCTTTCTGTAGAAACTGCAATTGGACATTCTGAGCGCTAAGAGGCCTATATTGGGAAAAAGAATGTCTACAAATAAAAACTACACAAAAGAATTGTGTGAAACTTCTTTCTGTTCTGTTTGTTCAACTAAAAGAGTTGAACCTTAGTTTTGATTGAGCCGTTCTGAAACACTCTTTCTGTAGAAAATGCAAGTGGAGATTCGGAGGGCTAAGAGGGTAATAGTGGAAAAAGGAATGTCTCCAAATATAAACTACACAGAATCATTCTGTGAAACTTCTTTCTGATCTGTGCATTCAGCTAACAGAGTTAAACCATACTTTTGATTGAGCAGATCTGAACACTCTTTCTGTAGAAAATGCAACTGGACATTTGGAGCGCTAAGAGAGTAGTAGTGGAAAAAGGAATATATTCAAATATAAACTACACAGAAGCATTCTGTGAAACTTCTTTCTGATCTGAGCATTCAGCTAACAGAGTTAAACCATACTTTTGATTGAGCAGTTTTGAAACACTCTGTCTGTAGAAAATGCAACTGGACATTCGTAGCGCTAAGTGGGTAATAGTGGAAAAAAGAATATGTTCAAATATAAACTACACAGAAGCATTGTATGAAACTACTTTCTGTTCTGTGCATTCAACTAAGAGAGTTGAACCTTACTTTTGATTGAGCCTTTCTGAAACACTCTTTCTGTAGAAACTGCAATTGGACATTCTGAGCGCTAAGAGGCCTCTATTGGGAAAAATAATATCTTCAAATAAAAACTACACAGAAGCATTGTGTGAAACTTATTTCTGATATGTTCATTAAGCTAACAGAGTTAAACCATACTTTTGATTGCGTAGTTCTGAACACTCTTTCTGTAGAAAATGCAAGTGCACATTCGGAGCGCTAAGAGGGTAATAGTGGAAAAAGGAATATATTCAAATATAAACTACACAGCAGCATTCTGTGAAAATTCTTTCTGTTCTGTGCATTCAACTAACAGAGTTGAACCTTACTTTTGATTGAGCCGTTCTGAAACACTCTTTCTGTAGAAACTGCAATTGGACATGCTAAGCGCTAAGAGGCCTACATTGGGAAAAAGAATATCTTCAAATAAAAACTACACAGATGCATTCTGTGAAACTTATTTCTGATCTGTAAATTCAGTTAACAGAAATAAAACATATTTTTGATTGAGCAGTTATGAAACACTCTTTTCGTAGAAAATGCAAGTGGAGATTCGGAGCGCTAAGAGGGTAATAGTGGAAAAAGAAATGTCTTCAAATATAAACTACACAGAATCATTCGGTGAAACTTCGTTCTGATCTGTGCATTCAGCTAACAGAGTTAAAACATTCTTTTGATTGAGCAGATCTGAACACTCTTTCTGTTGAAAATGCAACTGGACATTTGGAGCGCTAAGAGCGTAGTAGTGGAAAAAGGAATATATTCAAATATAAACTACACAGAAGCATTCTGTGAAACTTCTTTCTGATCTGAGCATTCAGCTAACAGAGTTAAACCATACTTTTGATTGAGCAGTTTGGAAACACTCTGTCTGTAGAAAATGCAACTGGACATTCGTAGCGCTAAGTGGGTAATAGTGGAAAAAAGAATATGTTCAAATATAAACTACACAGAAGCATTGTATGAAACTTCTTTCTGTTCTGTGCATTCAACTAACAGAGTTGAACCTTACTTTTGATTGAGCCGTTCTGAAACACTCTTTCTGTAGAAACTGCAATTGGACATTCTGAGCGCTAAGAGGAATATATTGGGAAAAAGAATGTCTACAAATAAAAACTACACAGAAGAATTGTGTGAAACTACTTTCTGTTCTGTTTGTTCAACTAAAAGAGTTGAACCTTAGTTTTGATTGAGCCGTTCTGAAACACTCTTTCTGTAGAAAATGCAAGTGGAGATTCGGAGCGCTAAGAGGGTAAGAGTGGAAAAAGGAATGTCTCCAAATATAAACTACACAGAATCATTCTGTGAAACTTCTTTCTGATCTGTGCATTCAGCTAACAGAGTTAAACCATAGTTTTGATTGAGCAGATCTGAACACTCTTTCTGTAGAAAATGCAACTGGACATTTGGAGCGCTAAGAGAGTAGTAGTGGAAAAAGGAATATATTCAAATATAAACTACACAGAAGCATTCTGTGAAACTTCTTTCTGATCTGAGCATTCAGCTAACAGAGTTAAACCATACTTTTGATTGAGCAGTTTTGAAACACTCTGTCTGTAGAAAATGCAACTGGACATTCGTAGCGCTAAGTGGGTAATAGTGGAAAAAAGAATATGTTCAAATATGAACTACACAGAAGCATTGTATGAAACTTCTTTCTGTTCTGTGCATTCAACTAATAGAGTTGAACCTTACTTTTGATTGAGCCGTTCTGAAACACTCTTTCTGTAGAAACTGCAATTGGACATTCCGAGCGCTAAGAGGCCTATATTGGGAAAAAGAATGTCTACAAATAAAAACTACACAGAAGAATTGTGTGAAACTTCTTTCTGTTCTGTTTGTTCAACTAAAAGATTTGAACCTTAGTTTTGATTGAGCCGTTCTGAAACACTCTTTCTGTAGAAAATGCAAGTGGAGATTCGGAGCGCTAAGAGGGTAATAGTGGAAAAAGGAATGTCTCCAAATATAAACTACACAGAATCATTCTGTGAAACTTCTTTCTGATCTGTGCATTCAGCTAACAGAGTTAAACCATACTTTTGATTGAGCAGATCTGAACACTCTTTCTGTAGAAAATGCAACAGGACATTTGGAGCGCTAAGAGAGTAGTAGTGGAAAAGGGAATATATTCAAATATAAACTACAGAGAAGCATTCTGTGAAACTTCTTTCTGATCTGAGCATTCAGCTAACAGAGTTAAACCATACTTTTGATTGAGCAGTTTTGAAACATTCTGTCTGTAGAAAATGCAACTGTACATTCGTAGCGCTAAGTGGGTAATAGTGGAAAAAAGAATATGTTCAAATATAAACTACACAGAAGCATTGTATGAAACTTCTTTCTGTTCTGTGCATTCAACTAACAGAGTTGAACCTTACTTTTGATTGAGCCTTTCTGAAACACTCTTTCTGTAGAAACTGCAATTGGACATTCTGAGCGCTAAGAGGCCTCTATTGGGAAAAATAATATCTTCAAATAAAAACTACACAGAAGAATTGTGGGAAACTTATTTCTGATATGTTCATCAAGCTAACAGAGTTAAACCATACTTTTGATTGCGTAGTTCTGAACACTCTTTCTGTAGAAAATGCAAGTGCACATTCGGAGCGCTAAGAGGGTAATAGTGGAAAAAGGAATATATTCAAATATAAACTACACAGCAGCATTCTGTGAAAATTCTTTCTGTTCTGTGCATTCAACTAACAGAGTTGAACCTTACTTTTGATTGAGCCGTTCTGAAACACTCTTTCTGTAGAAACTGCAATTGGACATGCTAAGCGCTAAGAGGCCTACATTGGGAAAAAGAATATCTTCAAATAAAAACTACACAGATGCATTCTGTGAAACTTATTTCTGATCTGTAAATTCAGTTAACAGAGATAAAACATATTTTTGATTGAGCAGTTATGAAACACTCTTTTCGTAGAAAATGCAAGTGGAGATTCGGAGCGCTAAGAGGGTAATAGTGGAAAAAGAAATGTCTTCAAATATAAACTACACAGAATCATTCGGTGAAACTTCGTTCTGATCTGTGCATTCAGCTAACAGAGTTAAAACATTCTTTTGATTGAGCAGATCTGAACACTCTTTCTGTTGAAAATGCAACTGGACATTTGGAGCGCTAAGAGCGTAGTAGTGGAAAAAGGAATATATTCAAATATAAACTACACAGAAGCATTCTGTGAAACTTCTTTCTGATCTGAGCATTCAGCTAACAGAGTTAAACCATACTTTTGATTGAGCAGTTTGGAAACACTCTGTCTGTAGAAAATGCAACTGGACATTCGTAGCGCTAAGTGGGTAATAGTGGAAAAAAGAATATGTTCAAATATAAACTACACAGAAGCATTGTATGAAACTTCTTTCTGTTCTGTGCATTCAACTAACAGAGTTGAACCTTACTTTTGATTGAGCCGTTCTGAAACACTCTTTCTGTAGAAACTGCAATTGGACATTCTGAGCGCTAAGAGGAATATATTGGGAAAAAGAATGTCTACAAATAAAAACTACACAGAAGAATTGTGTGAAACTACTTTCTGTTCTGTTTGTTCAACTAAAAGAGTTGAACCTTAGTTTTGATTGAGCCGTTCTGAAACACTCTTTCTGTAGAAAATGCAAGTGGAGATTCGGAGCGCTAAGAGGGTAAGAGTGGAAAAAGGAATGTCTCCAAATATAAACTACACAGAATCATTCTGTGAAACTTCTTTCTGATCTGTGCATTCAGCTAACAGAGTTAAACCATAGTTTTGATTGAGCAGATCTGAACACTCTTTCTGTAGAAAATGCAACTGGACATTTGGAGCGCTAAGAGAGTAGTAGTGGAAAAAGGAATATATTCAAATATAAACTACACAGAAGCATTCTGTGAAACTTCTTTCTGATCTGAGCATTCAGCTAACAGAGTTAAACCATACTTTTGATTGAGCAGTTTTGAAACACTCTGTCTGTAGAAAATGCAACTGGACATTCGTAGCGCTAAGTGGGTAATAGTGGAAAAAAGAATATGTTCAAATATGAACTACACAGAAGCATTGTATGAAACTTCTTTCTGTTCTGTGCATTCAACTAATAGAGTTGAACCTTACTTTTGATTGAGCCGTTCTGAAACACTCTTTCTGTAGAAACTGCAATTGGACATTCCGAGCGCTAAGAGGCCTATATTGGGAAAAAGAATGTCTACAAATAAAAACTACACAGAAGAATTGTGTGAAACTTCTTTCTGTTCTGTTTGTTCAACTAAAAGAGTTGAACCTTAGTTTTGATTGAGCCGTTCTGAAACACTCTTTCTGTAGAAAATGCAAGTGGAGATTCGGAGCGCTAAGAGGGTAATAGTGGAAAAAGGAATGTCTCCAAATATAAACTACACAGAATCATTCTGTGAAACTTCTTTCTGATCTGTGCATTCAGCTAACAGAGTTAAACCATACTTTTGATTGAGCAGATCTGAACACTCTTTCTGTAGAAAATGCAACAGGACATTTGGAGCGCTAAGAGAGTAGTAGTGGAAAAGGGAATATATTCAAATATAAACTACAGAGAAGCATTCTGTGAAACTTCTTTCTGATCTGAGCATTCAGCTAACAGAGTTAAACCATACTTTTGATTGAGCAGTTTTGAAACATTCTGTCTGTAGAAAATGCAACTGTACATTCGTAGCGCTAAGTGGGTAATAGTGGAAAAAAGAATATGTTCAAATATAAACTACACAGAAGCATTGTATGAAACTTCTTTCTGTTCTGTGCATTCAACTAACAGAGTTGAACCTTACTTTTGATTGAGCCTTTCTGAAACACTCTTTCTGTAGAAACTGCAATTGGACATTCTGAGCGCTAAGAGGCCTCTATTGGGAAAAATAATATCTTCAAATAAAAACTACACAGAAGAATTGTGGGAAACTTATTTCTGATATGTTCATCAAGCTAACAGAGTTAAACCATACTTTTGATTGCGCAGTTCTGATCACTCTTTCTGTAGAAAATGCAAGTGGACATTCGGACCGCTAAGAGGGTAATAGTGGAAAAAGGAATATATTCAAATATAAACTACACAGTAGCATTCTGTGAAAATTCTTTCTGTTCTGTGCATTCAACTAACAGAGTTGAACCTTACTTTTGATTGAGCCGTTCTGAAACACTCTTTCTGTAGAAACTGCAATTGGACATGCTAAGCGCTAAGAGGCCTACATTGGGAAAAAGAATATTTTCAAATAAAAACTACACAGATGCATTCTGTGAAACTTATTTCTGATTTGTAAATTCAGTTAACAGAGATAAAACATATTTTTGATTGAGCAGTTATGAAACACTCTTTTTGTAGAAAATGCAAGTGGAGATTCGGAGCGCTAAGAGGGTAATAGTGGAAAAAGGAATGTCTTCAAATATAAACTACACAGAATCATTCAGTGAATCTTCTTTCTGATCTGTGCATTCAGCTAACAGAGTTAAACCATACTTTTGATTTAGCAGATCTGAACACTCTTTCTGTTGAAAATGCAACTGGACATTTGGAGCGCTAAGAGCGTATTAGTGGAAAAAGGAATATATTCATATATAAACTACACAGAAGCATTCTGTGAAACTTCTTTCTGATCTGAGCATTCAGCTAACAGAGTTAAACCATACTTTTGATTGAGCAGTTTTGAAACACTCTGTCTGTAGAAAATGCAACTGGACATTCGTAGCGCTAAGTGGGTAATAGTGGAAAAAAGAATATGTTCAAATATAAACTACACAGAAGCATTGTATGAAACTTCTTTCTGTTCTGTGCATTCAACTAACAGAGTTGAACCTTACTTTTGATTGAGCCTTTCTGAAACACTCTCTCTGTAGAAACTGCAATTGGACATTCTGAGCGCTAAGAGGCCTCTATTGGGAAAAATAATATCTTCAAATGAAAACTACACAGAAGCATTGTGTGAAACTTATTTCTGATATGTTCATTAAGCTAACAGAGTTAAACCATACTTTTGATTGCGTAGTTCTGAACAATCTTTCTGTAGAAAATGCAACTGGACATTCGTAGCGCTAAGTGGGTAATAGTGGAAAAAAGAATATGTTCAAATATAAACTACACAGAAGCATTGTATGAAACTTCTTTCTGTTCTGTGCATTCAACTAACAGAGTTGAACCTTACTTTTGATTGAGCCGTTCTGAAACACTCTTTCTGTAGAAACTGCAATTGGACATTCTGAGCGCTAAGAGGCCTATATTGGGAAAAAGAATGTCTACAAATAAAAACTACACAGAAGAATTTTGTGAAACTTCTTTCTCTTCTGTTTGTTCAACTAAAAGAGTTGAACCTTAGTTTTGATTGAGCCGTTCTGAAACACTCTTTCTGTAGAAAATGCAAGTGGAGATTCGGAGCGCTAAGGGGGTAATAGTGGAAAAAGGAATGTCTCCAAATATAAACTACACAGAATCATTCTGTGAAACTTCTTTCTGATCTGTGCATTCAGCTAACAGAGTTAAACCATACTTTTGATTGAGCAGATCTGAACACTCTTTCTGTAGAAAATGCAACTGGACATTTGGAGCGCTAAGAGAGTAGTAGTGGAAAAAGGAATATATTCAAATATAAACTACACAGAAGCATTCTGTGAAACTTTTTTCTGATCTGAGCATTCAGCTAACAGAGTTAAACCATACTTTTGATTGAGCAGTTTTGAGACACTCTGTCTGTAGAAAATGCAACTGGACATTCGTAGCGCCAAGTGGGTAATAGTGGAAAAAAGAATATCTTCAAATATAAACTACACAGAAGCATTGTATGAAATTCCTTTCTGTTCTGTGCATTCAACTAACAGAGTTGAACCTTACTTTTGATTGAGCCTTTCTGAAACACTCTTTCTGTAGAAACTGCAATTGGACATTCTGAGCGCTAAGAGGCCTATATTGGGAAAAATAATATCTTCAAATAAAATCTACACAGAAGCATTGTGTGAAACTTATTTCTGATATGTTCATTAAGCTAACAGAGTTAAACCATACTTTTGATTGCGCAGTTCTGAACACTCTTTCTGTAGAATATGCAAGTGGACATTCGGAGCGCTAAGAGGGTAATAGTGGAGAAAGGAATATATTCAAATATAAACTACACAGTAGCATTCTGTGAAAACTCTTTCTGTTCTGTGCATTCAACTAACAGAGTTGAACCTTACTTTTGATTGAGCCGTTCTGAAACACTCTTTCTGTAGAAACTGCAATTGGACATGCTAAGCGCTAAGAGGCCTACATTGGGAAAAAGAATATCTTCAAATAAAAACTACACAGATGCATTCTGTGAAACTTATTTCTGATCTGTAAATTCAGTAAACAGAGATAAAACATATTTTTGATTGAGCAGTTATGAAACACTCTTTTTGTAGAAAATGCAAGTGGAGATTCGGAGCGCTAAGGGGGTAATAGTGGAAAAAGGAATGTCTTCAAATATAAACTACACAGAATCATTCGGTGAAACTTCTTTCTGATCTTTGCATTCAGCTAACAGAGTTAAACCATACTTTTGATTGAGCAGATCTGAACACTCTTTCTGTAGAAAATGCAACTGGACATTTGGAGCGCTAAGAGCGTAGTAGTGGAAAAAGGAATATATTCAAATATAAACTACACAGAAGCATTCTGTGAAACTTCTTTCTGATCTGAGCATTCAGCAAACAGAGTTAAACCATACTTTTGATTGAGCAGTTTTGAAACACTCTGTCTGTAGAAAATGCAACTTGACATTCGTAGCGCTAAGTGGGTAATAGAGGAAAAAAGAATATGTTCAAATATAAACTACACAGAAGCATTGTATGAAACTTCTTTCTGTTCTGTACATTCAACTAACAGAGTTGAAGCTTACTTTTGATTGAGCCGTTCTGAAACACTCTTTCTGTAGAAACTGCAATTGGACATTCTGAGCGCTAAGAGGCCTATATTGGGAAAAAGAATGTCTACAAATAAAAACTACACAGAAGAATTGTGTGAAACTTCTTTCTGTTCTGTTTGTTCAACTAAAAGAGTTGAACCTTAGTTTTGATTGAGCCGTTCTGAAACACTCTTTCTGTAGAAAATGTAAGTGGAGATTCGGAGCGCTAAGAGGGTAATAGTGGAAAAAGGAATGTCTCCAAATATAAACTACACAGAATCATTCTGTGAAACTTCTTTCTGATCTGTGCATTCAGCTAACAGAGTTAAACCATACTTTTGATTGAGCAGATCTGAACACTCTTTCTGTAGAAAATGCAACTGGACATTTGGAGCGCTAAGAGAGTAGTAGTGGAAAAAGGAATATATTCAAATATAAACTACACAGAAGCATTCTGTGAAACTTCTTTCTGATCTGAGCATTCAGCTAACAGAGTTAAACCATACTTTTGATTGAGCAGTTTTGAAACATTCTGTCTGTAGAAAATGCAACTGGACATTCGTAGCGCTAAGTGGGTAATAGTGGAAAAAAGAATATGTTCAAATATAAACTACACAGAAGCATTGTATGAAACATCCTTCTGTTCTGTGCATTCAACTAACAGAGTTGAACCTTACATTTGATTGAGCCTTTCTGAAACACTCTTTCTGTAGAAACTGCAATTGGACATTCTGAGCGCTAAGAGGCCTCTATTATGAAAAATAATATCTTCAAATAAAAACTACACAGAAGCATTGTGGGAAACTTATTTCTGATATGTTCATTAAGCTATCAGAGTTAAACCATACTTTTGATTGCGCAGTTCTGATCACTCTTTCTGTAGAAAATGCAAGTGGACATTCGGAGCGCTAAGAGGGTAATAGTGGAAAAAGGAATATATTCAAATATAAACTACACAGTAGCATTCTGTGAAAATTCTTTCTGTTCTGTGCATTCAACTAACAGAGTTGAACCTTACTTTTGATTGAGCCGTTCTGAAACACTCTTTCTGTAGAAACTGCAATTGGACATGCTAAGCGCTAAGAGGCCTACATTGGGAAAAAGAATATCTTCAAATAAAAACTACACAGATGCATTCTGTGAAACTTATTTCTGATTTGTAAATTCAGTTAACAGAGATAAAACATATTTTTGATTGAGCAGTTATGAAACACTCTTTTTGTAGAAAATGCAAGTGGAGATTCGGAGCGCTAAGAGGGTAATAGTGGAAAAAGGAATGTCTTCAAATATAAACTACACAGAATCATTCGGTTAATCTTCTTTCTGATCTGTGCATGCAGCTAACAGAGTTAAACCATACTTTTGATTTAGCAGATCTGAACACTCTTTCTGTTGAAAATGCAACTGGACATTTGGAACGCTAAGAGCGTATTAGTGGAAAAAGGAAAATATTCAAATATAAACTACACAGAAGCATTCTGTGAAACTTCTTTCTGATCTGAGCATTCAGCTAACAGAGTTAAACCATACTTTTGATTGAGCAGTTTTGAAACACTCTGTCTGTAGAAAATGCAACTGGACATTCGTAGCGCTAAGTGGGTAATAGTGGAAAAAAGAATATGTTCAAATATAAACTACACAGAAGCATTGTATGAAACTTCTTTCTGTTCTGTGCATTCAACTAACAGAGTTGAACCTTACTTTTGATTGAGCCTTTATGAAACACTCTCTCTGTAGAAACTGCAATTGGACATTCTGAGCGCTAAGAGGCCTCTATTGGGAAAAATAATATCTTCAAATGAAAACTACACAGAAGCATTGTGTGAAACTTATTTCTGATATGTTCATTAAGCTAACAGAGTTAAACCATACTTTTGATTGCGCAGTTCTGAACACTCTTTCTGTAGAAAATGCAAGTGGACATTCAGAGCGCTAAGAGGGTAATAGTGGAAAAAGGAATATATTCAAATATAAACTACACAGTAGCATTCTGTGAAAATTCTTTCTGTTCTGTGCATTCAACTAACAGAGTTGAACCTTACTTTTGATTGAGCCGTTCTGAAACACTCTTTCTGTAGAAACTGCAATTGGACATGCTAAGCGCTAAGAGGCCTACATTGGGAAAAAGAACATCTTCAAATAAAAACTATACAGATGCATTCTGTGAAACTTATTTCTGATCTGTAAATTCAGTTAACAGAGATAAAACATATTTTTGATTGAGCAGTTATGAAACACTCTTTTCGTAGAAAATGCAAGTGGAGATTCGGAGCGCTAAGAGGGTAATAGTGGAAAAAGGAATGTCTTCAAATATAAACTACACAGAATCATTCGGTGAAACTTCTTTCTGATCTGTGCATTCAGCTAACAGAGTTAAACCATTTTTTGATTGAGCAGATCTGAACACTCTTTCTGTTGAAAATGCAACTGGACATTTGGAGCGCTAAGAGCGTAGTAGTGGAAAAAGGAATATATTCAAATATAAACTACACAGAAGCATTCTGTGAAACTTCTTTCTGATCTGAGCATACAGCTAACAGAGTTAAACCATACTTTTGATTGAGCAGTTTTGAAACACTCTGTCTGTAGAAAATGCAACTGGACATTCGTAGCGCTAAGTGGGTAATAGTGGAAAAAAGAATATGTTCAAATATAAACTACACAGAAGCATTGTATGAAACTTCTTTCTGTTCTGTGCATTCAACTAACAGAGTTGAACCTTACTTTTGATTGAGCCGTTCTGAAACACTCTTTCTGTAGAAACTGCAATTGGACATTCTGAGCGCTAAGAGGCCTATATTGGGAAAAAGAATGTCTACAAATAAAAAGTACACAGAAGAATTTTGTGAAACTTCTTTCTGTTCTGTTTGTTCAACTAAAAGAGTTGAACCTTAGTTTTGATTGAGCCGTTCTGAAACACTCTTTCTGTAGAAAATGCAAGTGGAGATTCGGAGCGCTAATAGGGTAATAGTGGAAAAAGCAATGTCTCCAAATATAAACTACACAGAATCATTCTGTGAAACTTCTTTCTGACCTGTGCATTCAGCTAACAGAGTTCAACCATACTTTTGATTGAGCAGATCTGAACACTCTTTCTGTAGAAAATGCAACTGGACATTTGGAGCGCTAAGAGAGTAGTAGTGGAAAAAGGAATATATTCAAATATAAACTACACAGAAGCATTCTGTGAAACTTCTTTCTGATCTGAGCATTCAGCTAACAGAGTTAAACCATACTTTTGATTGAGCAGTTTTGAAACACTCTGTCTGTAGAAAATGCAACTGGACATTCGTAGCGCCAAGTGGGTAATAGTGGAAAAAAGAATATCTTCAAATATCAACTACACAGAAGCATTGTATGAAATTTCTTTCTGTTCTGTGCATTCAACTAACAGAGTTGAACCTTACTTTAGATTGAGCCTTTCTGAAACACTCTTTCTGTAGAAACTGCAATTGGACATTCTGAGCGCTAAGAGGCCTATATTGGGAAAAATAATATCTTCAAATAAAAACTACACAGAAGCATTGTGTGAAACTTATTTCTGATATGTTCATTAAGCTAACAGAGTTAAACCATACTTTTGATTGCGCAGTTCTGAACACTCTTTCTGTAGAAAATGCAAGTGGACATTCGGAGCGCTAAGAGGGTAATAGTGGAGAAAGGAATATATTCAAATATAAACTACACAGTAGCATTCTGTGAAAATTCTTTCTGTTCTGTGCATTCAACTAACAGAGTTGAACCTTACTTTTGATTGAGCCGTTCTGAAACACTCTTTCTGTAGAAACTGCAATTGGACATGCTAAGCGCTAAGAGGCCTACATTGGGAAAAAGAATATCTTCAAATAAAAACTACACAGATGCATTCTGTGAAACTTATTTCTGATCTGTAAATTCAGTTAACAGAGATAAAACATATTTTTGATTGAGCAGTTATGAAACACTCTTTTTGTAGAAAATGCAAGTGGAGATTCGGAGCGCTAAGAGGTTAATAGTGGAAAAAGGAATGTCTTCAAATATAAACTACACAGAATCATTCGGTGAATCTTCTTTCTGATCTGTGCATTCAGCTAACAGAGTTAAACCATACTTTTGATTGAGCAGATCTGAACATTCTTTCTGTAGAAAATGCAACTGGACATTTGGAGCGCTAAGAGCGTAGTAGTGGAAAAAGGAATATATTCAAATATAAACTACACAGAAGCATTCTGTGAAACTTCTTTCTGATCTGAGCATTCAGCTAACAGAGTTAAAACATACTTTTGATTGAGCAGTTTTGAAACACTCTGTCTGTAGAAAATGCAACTGGACATTCGTAGCGCTAAGTGGGTAATAGAGGAAAAAAGAATATGTTCAAATATAAACTACACAGAAGCATTGTATGAAACTTCTTTCTGTTCTGTGCATTCAACTAACAGAGTTGAACCTTACTTTTGATTGAGCCGTTCTGAAACACTCTTTCTGTAGCAACTGCAATTGGACATTCTGAGCGCTAAGGGGCCTATATTGGGAAAAAGAATGTCTACAAATAAAAACTACACAGAAGAATTGTGTGAAACTTCTTTCTGTTCTGTTTGTTCAACTAAAAGAGTTGAACCTTAGTTTTGATTGAGCCGTTCTGAAACACTCTTTCTGTAGAAAATGCAAGTGGAGATTCGGAGCGCTAAGAGGGTAATAGTGGAAAAAGGAATGTCTCCAAATATAAACTACACAGAATCATTCTGTGAAACTTCTTTCTGATCTGTGCATTCAGCTAACAGAGTTAAACCATACTTTTGATTGAGCAGATCTGAACACTCTTTCTGTAGAAAATGCAACTGGACATTTGGAGCGCTAAGAGAGTAGTAGTGGAAAAAGGAATATATTCAAATATAAACTACACAGAAGCATTCTGTGAAACTTTTTTCTGATCTGAGCATTCAGCTAACAGAGTTAAACCATACTTTTGATTGAGCAGTTTTGAAACACTCTGTCTGTAGAAAATGCAACTGGACATTCGTAGCGCCAAGTGGGTAATAGTGGAAAAAAGAATATCTTCAAATATAAACTACACAGAAGCATTGTATGAAATTTCCTTCTGTTCTGTGCATTCAACTAACAGAGTTGAACCTTACTTTTGATTGAGCCTTTCTGAAACACTCTTTCTGTAGAAGCTGCAATTGGACATTCTGAGCGCTAAGAGGCCTATATTGGGAAAAATAATATCTTCAAATAAAAACTACACAGAAGCATTGTGTGAAACTTATTTCTGATATGTTCATTAAGCTAACAGAGTTAAACCATACTTTTGATTGCGCAGTTCTGAACACTCTTTCTGTAGAATATGCAAGTGGACATTCGGAGCGCTAAGAGGGTAATAGTGGAGAAAGGAATATATTCAAATATAAACTACACAGTAGCATTCTGTGAAAATTCTTTCTGTTCTGTGCATTCAACTAACAGAGTTGAACCTTACTTTTGATTGAGCCGTTCTGAAACACTCTTTCTGTAGAAACTGCAATTGGACATGCTAAGCGCTAAGAGGCATACATTGGGAAAAATAATATCTTCAAATAAAAACTACACAGATGCATTCTGTGAAACTTATTTCTGATCTGTAAATTCAGTAAACAGAGATAAAACATATTTTTGATTGAGCAGTTATGAAACACTCTTTTTGTAGAAAATGCAAGTGGAGATTCGGAGCGCTAAGAGGGTAATAGTGGAAAAAGGAATGTCTTCAAATATAAACTACACAGAATCATTCGGTGAAACTTCTTTCTGATCTGTGCATGCAGCTAACAGAGTTAAACCATACTTTTGATTGAGCAGATCTGAACACTCTTTCTGTAGAAAATGCAACTGGACATTTGGAGCGCTAAGAGCGTAGTAGTGGAAAAAGGAATATATTCAAATATGAACTACACAGAAGCATTCTTTGAAACTTCTTTCTGATCTGAGCATTCAGCAAACAGAGTTAAACCATACTTTTGATTGAGCAGTTTTGAAACACTCTGTCTGTAGAAAATGCAACTGGACATTCGTAGCGCTAAGTGGGTAATAGAGGAAAAAAGAATATGTTCAAATATAAACTACACAGAAGCATTGTATGAAACTTCTTTCTGTTCTGTACATTCAACTAACAGAGTTGAAGCTTACTTTTGATTGAGCCGTTCTGAAACACTGTTTCTGTAGAAACTGCAATTGGACATTCTGAGCGCTAAGAGGCCTATATTGGGAAAAAGAATGTCTACAAATAAAAACTACACAGAAGAATTGTGTGAAACTTCTTTCTGTTCTGTTTGTTCAACTAAAAGGGTTGAACCTTAGTTTTGATTGAGCCGTTCTGAAACACTCTTTCTGTAGAAAATGCAAGTGGAGATTCGGAGCGCTAAGAGGGTAATAGTGGAAAAAGGAATGTCTCCAAATATAAACTACACAGAATCATTCTGTGAAACTTCTTTCTGATCTGTGCATTCAGCTAACAGAGTTAAACCATACTTTTGATTGAGCAGATCTGAACACTCTTTCTGTAGAAAATGCAACTGGACATTTGGAGCGCTAAGAGAGTAGTAGTGGAAAAAGGAATATATTCAAATATAAACTACACAGAAGCATTCTGTGAAACTTCTTTCTGATCTGAGCATTCAGCTAACAGAGTTAAACCATACTTTTGATTGAGCAGTTTTGAAACACTCTGTCTATAGAAAATGCAACTGGACATTCGTAGCGCCAAGTGGGTAATAGTAGAAAAAAGAATATCTTCAAATATAAACCACACAGAAGCATTGTATGAAATTTCTTTCTGTTCTGTGCATTCAACTAACAGAGTTGAACCTTACTTTTGATTGAGCCGTTCTGAAACACTCTTTCTGTAGAAACTGCAATTGGACATTCTGAGCGCTAAGAGGCCTATATTGGGAAAAAGAATGTCTACAAATAAAAACTACACAGAAGAATTGTGTGAAACTTCTTTCTGTTCTGTTTGTTCAACTAAAAGAGTTGAAACTTAGTTTTGATTGAGCCGTTCTGAAACACTCTTTCTGTAGAAAATGCAAGTGGAGATTCGGAGCGCTAAGAGGGTAATAGTGGAAAAAGGAATGTCTTCAAATATAAACTACACAGAATCATTCGGTGAAACTTCTTTCTGATCTGTGCATTCAGCTAACAGAGTTAAACCATTTTTTGATTGAGCAGATCTGAACACTCTTTCTGTTGAAAATGCAACTGGACATTTGGAGCGCTAAGAGCGTAGTAGTGGAAAAAGGAATATATTCAAATATAAACTACACAGAAGCATTCTGTGAAACTTCTTTCTGATCTGAGCATACAGCTAACAGAGTTAAACCATACTTTTGATTGAGCAGTTTTGAAACACTCTGTCTGTAGAAAATGCAACTGGACATTCGTAGCGCTAAGTGGGTAATAGTGGAAAAAAGAATATGTTCAAATATAAACTACACAGAAGCATTGTATGAAACTTCTTTCTGTTCTGTGCATTCAACTAACAGAGTTGAACCTTACTTTTGATTGAGCCGTTCTGAAACACTCTTTCTGTAGAAACTGCAATTGGACATTCTGAGCGCTAAGAGGCCTATATTGGGAAAAAGAATGTCTACAAATAAAAAGTACACAGAAGAATTTTGTGAAACTTCTTACTGTTCTGTTTGTTCAACTAAAAGAGTTGAACCTTAGTTTTGATTGAGCCGTTCTGAAACACTCTTTCTGTAGAAAATGCAAGTGGAGATTCGGAGCGCTAATAAGGTAATAGTGGAAAAAGCAATGTCTCCAAATATAAACTACACAGAATCATTCTGTGAAACTTCTTTCTGACCTGTGCATTCAGCTAACAGAGTTCAACCATACTTTTGATTGAGCAGATCTGAACACTCTTTCTGTAGAAAATGCAACTGGACATTTGGAGCGCTAAGAGAGTAGTAGTGGAAAAAGGAATATATTCAAATATAAACTACACAGAAGCATTCTGTGAAACTTCTTTCTGATCTGAGCATTCAGCTAACAGAGTTAAACCATACTTTTGATTGAGCAGTTTTGAAACACTCTGTCTGTAGAAAATGCAACTGGACATTCGTAGCGCCAAGTGGGTAATAGTGGAAAAAAGAATATCTTCAAATATAAACTACACAGAAGCATTGTATGAAATTTCTTTCTGTTCTGTGCATTCAACTAACAGAGTTGAACCTTACTTTAGATTGAGCCTTTCTGAAACACTCTTTCTGTAGAAACTGCAATTGGACATTCTGAGCGCTAAGAGGCCTATATTGGGAAAAATAATATCTTCAAATAAAAACTACACAGAAGCATTGTGTGAAACTTATTTCTGATATGTTCATTAAGCTAACAGAGTTAAACCATACTTTTGATTGCGCAGTTCTGAACACTCTTTCTGTAGAAAATGCAAGTGGACATTCGGAGCGCTAAGAGGGTAATAGTGGAGAAAGGAATATATTCAAATATAAACTACACAGTAGCATTCTGTGAAAATTCTTTCTGTTCTGTGCATTCAACTAACAGAGTTGAACCTTACTTTTGATTGAGCCGTTCTGAAACACTCTTTCTGTAGAAACTGCAATTGGACATGCTAAGCGCTAAGAGGCCTACATTGGGAAAAAGAATATCTTCAAATAAAAATTACACAGATGCATTCTGTGAAACTTATTTCTGATCTGTAAATTCAGTTAACAGAGATAAAACATATTTTTGATTGAGCAGTTATGAAACACTCTTTTTGTAGAAAATGCAAGTGGAGATTCGGAGCGCTAAGAGGGTAATAGTGGAAAAAGGAATGTCTTCAAATATAAACTACACAGAATCATTCGGTGAATCTTCTTTCTGATCTGTGCATTCAGCTAACAGAGTTAAACCATACTTTTGATTGAGCAGATCTGAACATTCTTTCTGTAGAAAATGCAACTGGACATTTGGAGCGCTAAGAGCGTAGTAGTGGAAAAAGGAATATATTCAAATATAAACTACACAGAAGCATTCTGTGAAACTTCTTTCTGATCTGAGCATTCAGCTAACAGAGTTAAAACATACTTTTGATTGAGCAGTTTTGAAACACTCTGTCTGTAGAAAATGCAACTGGACATTCGTAGCGCTAAGTGGGTAATAGAGGAAAAAAGAATATGTTCAAATATAAACTACACAGAAGCATTGTATGAAACTTCTTTCTGTTCTGTGCATTCAACTAACAGAGTTGAACCTTACTTTTGATTGAGCCGTTCTGAAACACTCTTTCTGTAGCAACTGCAATTGGACATTCTGAGCGCTAAGGGGCCTATATTGGGAAAAAGAATGTCTACAATAAAAACTACACAGAAGAATTGTGTGAAACTTCTTTCTGTTCTGTTTGTTCAACTAAAAGAGTTGAACCTTAGTTTTGATTGAGCCGTTCTGAAACACTCTTTCTGTAGAAAATGCAAGTGGAGATTCGGAGCGCTAAGAGGGTAATAGTGGAAAAAGGAATGTCTCCAAATATAAACTACACAGAATCATTCTGTGAAACTTCTTTCTGATCTGTGCATTCAGCTAACAGAGTTAAACCATACTTTTGATTGAGCAGATCTGAACACTCTTTCTGTAGAAAATGCAACTGGACATTTGGAGCGCTAAGAGAGTAGTAGTGGAAAAAGGAATATATTCAAATATAAACTACACAGAAGCATTCTGTGAAACTTTTTTCTGATCTGAGCATTCAGCTAACAGAGTTAAACCATACTTTTGATTGAGCAGTTTTGAAACACTCTGTCTGTAGAAAATGCAACTGGACATTTGTAGCGCCAAGTGGGTAATAGTGGAAAAAAGAATATCTTCAAATATAAACTACACAGAAGCATTGTATGAAATTTCCTTCTGTTCTGTGCATTCAACTAACAGAGTTGAACCTTACTTTTGATTGAGCCTTTCTGAAACACTCTTTCTGTAGAAGCTGCAATTGGACATTCTGAGCGCTAAGAGGCCTATATTGGGAAAAATAATATCTTCAAATAAAAACTACACAGAAGCATTGTGTGAAACTTATTTCTGATATGTTCATTAAGCTAACAGAGTTAAACCATACTTTTGATTGCGCAGTTCTGAACACTCTTTCTGTAGAATATGCAAGTGGACATTCGGAGCGCTAAGAGGGTAATAGTGGAGAAAGGAATATATTCAAATATAAACTACACAGTAGCATTCTGTGAAAATTCTTTCTGTTCTGTGCATTCAACTAACAGAGTTGAACCTTACTTTTGATTGAGCCGTTCTGAAACACTCTTTCTGTAGAAACTGCAATTGGACATGCTAAGCGCTAAGAGGCATACATTGGGAAAAAGAATATCTTCAAATAAAAACTACACAGATGCATTCTGTGAAACTTATTTCTGATCTGTAAATTCAGTAAACAGAGATAAAACATATTTTTGATTGAGCAGTTATGAAACACTCTTTTTGTAGAAAATGCAAGTGGAGATTCGGAGCGCTAAGAGGGTAATAGTGGAAAAAGGAATGTCTTCAAATATAAACTACACAGAATCATTCGGTGAAACTTCTTTCTGATCTGTGCATGCAGCTAACAGAGTTAAACCATACTTTTGATTGAGCAGATCTGAACACTCTTTCTGTAGAAAATGCAACTGGACATTTGGAGCGCTAAGAGCGTAGTAGTGGAAAAAGGAATATATTCAAATATGAACTACACAGAAGCATTCTGTGAAACTTCTTTCTGATCTGAGCATTCAGCAAACAGAGTTAAACCATACTTTTGATTGAGCAGTTTTGAAACACTCTGTCTGTAGAAAATGCAACTGGACATTCGTAGCGCTAAGTGGGTAATAGAGGAAAAAAGAATATGTTCAAATATAAACTACACAGAAGCATTGTATGAAACTTCTTTCTGTTCTGTACATTCAACTAACAGAGTTGAAGCTTACTTTTGATTGAGCCGTTCTGAAACACTGTTTCTGTAGAAACTGCAATTGGACATTCTGAGCGCTAAGAGGCCTATATTGGGAAAAAGAATGTCTACAAATAAAAACTACACAGAAGAATTGTGTGAAACTTCTTTCTGTTCTGTTTGTTCAACTAAAAGGGTTGAACCTTAGTTTTGATTGAGCCGTTCTGAAACACTCTTTCTGTAGAAAATGCAAGTGGAGATTCGGAGCGCTAAGAGGGTAATAGTGGAAAAAAGAATGTCTCCAAATATAAACTACACAGAATCATTCTGTGAAACTTCTTTCTGATCTGTGCATTCAGCTAACAGAGTTAAACCATACTTTTGATTGAGCAGATCTGAACACTCTTTCTGTAGAAAATGCAACTGGACATTTGGAGCGCTAAGAGAGTAGTAGTGGAAAAAGGAATATATTCAAATATAAACTACACAGAAGCATTCCGTGAAACTTCTTTCTGATCTGAGCATTCAGCTAACAGAGTTAAACCATACTTATGATTGAGCAGTTTTGAAACACTCTGTCTGTAGAAAATGCAACTGGACATTCGTAGCGCTAAGTGGGTAATAGTGGAAAAAAGAATATGTTCAAATATAAACAACACAGAAGCATTGTATGAAACTTCTTTCTGTTCTGTGCATTCAACTAACAGAGTTGAACCTCACATTTGATTGAGCCTTTCTGAAACACTCTTTCTGTAGAAACTGCAATTGGACATTCTGAGCGCTAAGAGGCCTCTATTGGGAAAAATAATATCTTCAAATAAAAACTACACAGAAGCATTGTGTGAAACTTATTTCTGATATGTTCATTAAGCTAACAGAGTTAAACCATTATTTGATTGCGCAGTTCTGAACACTCTTTCTGTAGAAAATGCAAGTGGACATTCTGAGCGCTAAGAGGGTATTAGTGGAAAAAGGAATATATTCAAATATAAACTACACAGTAGCATTCTGTGAAAATTCTTTCTGTTCTGTGCATTCAACTAACAGAGTTGAACCTTACTTTTGATTGAGCCGTTCTGAAACACTCTTTCTGTAGAAACTGCAATTGGACATGCTAAGCGCTAAGAGGCCTACATTGGGAAAAAGAATATCTTCAAATAAAAACTACACAGATGCATTCTGTGAAACTTATTTCTGATCTGTAAATTCAGTTAACAGAGATAAAACATATTTTTGATTGAGCAGTTATGAAACACTCTTTTTGTAGAAAATGCAAGTGGAGATTCGGAGGGCTAAGTGGGTAATAGTGGAAAAAGGAATGTCTTCAAATATAAACTACACAGAAACATTCGGTGAAACTTCTTTCTGATCTGTGCATTCAGCTAACAGTGTTAAACCATAATTTTGATTGAGCAGATCTGAACACTCTTTCTGTTGAAAATGCAACTGGCATTTGGAGCGCTAAGAGCGTAGTAGTGGAAAAAGGAATATATTCAAATATAAACTACGTAGAAGCATTCTGTGAAACTTCTTTCTGATCTGAGCATTCAGCTAACAGATTTAAACCATACTTTTGATTGAGCAGATTTGAAACACTCTGTCTGTAGAAAATGCAACTGGACATTCTTAGCGCTAAGTGGGTAATAGTGGAAAAAAGAATATGTTCAAATATAAACTACACAGAAGCATTGTATGAAACTTCTTTCTGTTCTGTGCATTCAACTAACAGAGTTGAACCTTACTTTTGATTGAGCCTTTCTGAAACACTCTTTCTGTAGAAACTGCAATTGGACATTCTGAGCACTAAGAGGCCTATATTGGGAAAAATAATATCTTCAAATAAAAACTACACAGAAGCATTGTGTGAAACTTATTTCTGATATGTTCATTAAGCTAACAGAGTTAAAACATACTTTGGATTGCGCAGTTCTGAACACTCTTTCTGTAGAAAATGCAAGTGGACATTCGGAGCGCTAAGAGGGTAATAGTGGAAAAAGGAATGTCTTCAAATATAAACTACACAGAATCATTCGGTGAAACTTCTTTCTGATCTGTGCATTCAGCTAACAGAGTTAAACCATACTTTTGATTGAGCAGATCTGAACTCTCTTTCTGTAGAAAATGCAACTGGACATTTGGAGCGCTAAGAGCGTAGTAGTGGAAAAAGGAATATATTCAAATATAAACTACACAGAAGCATTCTGTGAAACTTCTTTCTGATCTGAGCATTCAGCTAACAGAGTTAAACCATACTTTTGATTGAGCAGTTTTGAAACACTCTGTCTGTAGAAAATGCAACTGGACATTCGTAGCGCTAATTGGGTAATAGTGGAAAAAAGAATATGTTCAAATATAAACTACAGAGAAGCATTGTATGAAACTTCTTTCTGTTCTGTGCATTCAACTAACAGAGTTCAACCTTACTTTTGATTGAGCCGTTCTGAAACACTCTTTCTGTAGAAACTGCAATTGGACATTCTGAGTGCTAAGAGGCCTATATTGGGAAAAAGAATGTCTACAAATAAAAACTACACAGAAGAATCGTGTGAAACTTCTTTCTGTTCTGTTTGTTCAACTAAAAGTGTTGAAATTTAGTTTTGATAGAGCCGTTCTGAAACACTCTTTCTGTAGAAAATGCAAGTGGAGATTCGGAGCGCTAAGAGGGTAATAGTGGAAAAAGGAATGTCTCCAAATATAAACTACACAGAATCATTCTGTGAAACTTCTTTCTGATCTGTGCATTCAGCTAACAGAGTTAAACCATACTTTTGATTGAGCAGATCTGAACACTCTTTCTGTAGAAAATGCAACTGGACATTTGGAGCGCTAAGAGAGTAGTAGTGGAAAAAGGAATATATTCAAATATAAACTACACAGAAGCATTCTGTGAAACTTCTTTCTGATCTGAGCATTCAGCTAACAGAGTTAAACCATACTTTTTATTGAGCAGTTTTGAAACACTCTGTCTGTAGAAAATGCAACTGGACATTCGTAGCGCTAAGTGGGTAATAGTGGAAAAAAGAATATTTTCAAATATAAACTACACAGAAGCATTGTATGAAACTTCTTTCTGTTCTGTGCATTCAACTAACAGAGTTGAACCTGACTTTTGATTGAGCCGTTCTGAAACACTCTTTCTGTAGAAACTGCAATTGGACATTCTGAGCGCTAAGAGGCCTATATTGGGAAAAAGAATGTCTACAAATAAAAACTACACAGAAGAATTGTGTGAAACTTCTTTCTGTTCTGTTTGTTCAACTAAAATAGTTGAACCTTAGTTTTGATTGAGCCGTTCTGAAACACTCTTTCTGTAGAAAATGCAAGTGGAGATTCGGAGCGCTAAGAGGGTAATAGTGGAAAAAGGAATGTCTCCAAATATAAACTACACAGAATCATTCTGTGAAACTTCTTTCTGATCTGTGCATTCAGCTAACAGAGTTAAACCATACTTTTGATTGAGCAGATCTGAACACTCTTTCTGTAGAAAATGCAACTGGACATTTGGAGCGCTAAGAGAGTAGTAGTGGAAAAAGGAATATATTCAAATATAAACTACACAGAAGCATTCTGTGAAACTTCTTTCTGATCTGAGCATTCAGCTAACAGAGTTAAACCATACTTTTGATTGAGCAGTTTTGAAACACTCTGTCTGTAGAAAATGCAACTGGACATTCGTAGCGCTATGTGGGTAATAGTGGAAAAAATAATATGTTCAAATATAAACTACACAGAAGCATTGTATGAAACTTCTTTCTGTTCTGTGCATTCAACTAACAGAGTTGAACCTTACTTTTGATTGAGCCTTTCTGAAACACTCTTTCTGTAGAAACTGCAATTGGACATTCTGAGCGCTAAGAGGACTCCATTGGGAAAAATAATATCTTCAGATAAAAACTACACAGAAGCATTGTGTGAAACTTATTTCTGATATGTTCATTAAGCTAACAGAGTTAAACCATACTTTTGATTGCGCAGTTCTGAACACTCTTTCTGTAGAAAATGCAAGTGGACATTCGGAGCGCTAAGAGGGTAATAGTGGAAAAAGGAATATATTCAAATATAAACTACACAGTAGCATTCTGTGAAAACTCTTTCTGTTCTGTGCATTCAGCTAACAGAGTTGAACCTTACTTTTGATTGAGCCGTTCTGAAACTCTCTTTCTGTAGAAACTGCAATTGGACATGCTAAGCGCTAAGAGGCCTACATTGGGAAAAAGAATATCTTCAAATAAAAACTACACAGATGCATTCTGTGAAACTTATTTCTGATCTGTAAATTCAGTTAACAGAGATAAAACATATTTTTGATTGAGCAGTTATGAAACACTCTTTTTGTAGAAAATGCAAGTGGAGATTCGGAGCGCTAAGAGGGTAATAGTGGAAAAAGGAATGTCTTCAAATATAAACTACACAGAATCATTCGGTGAAACTTCTTTCTGATCTGTGCATTCAGCTAACAGAGTTAAACCATACTTTTGATTGAGCAGATCTGAACACTCTTTCTGTAGAAAATGCAACTGGACATTTGGAGCGCTAAGAGCGTAGTAGTGGAAAAAGGAATATATTCAAATATAAACTACACAGAAGCATTCTGTGAAACTTCTTCCTAATCTGAGCATTCAGCTAACAGAGTTAAACCATACTTTGATTGAGCAGTTTTGAAACACTCTGTCTGTAGAAAATGCAACTGGACATTCGTAGCGCTAAGTGGGTAATAGTGGAAAAAAGAATATGTTCAAATATAAACTACACAGAAGCATTGTATGAAACTTCTTTCTGTTCTGTGCATTCAACTAACAGAGTTGAACCTTACTTTTGATTGAGCCGTTCTGAAACACTCTTTCTGTAGAAACTGCAATTGGACATTCTGAGCGCTAAGAGGCCTATATTGGGAAAAAGAATGTCTACAAATAAAAACTACACAGAAGAATTTTGTGAAACTTCTTTCTGTTCTGTTTGTTCAACTAAAAGAGTTGAACCTTAGTTTTGATTAAGCCGTTCTGAAACACTCTTTCTGTAGAAAATGCAAGTGGAGATTCGGAGCGCTAAGAGGGTAATAGTGGAAAAAGGAATGTCACCAAATATAAACTACACAGAATCATTCTGTGAAACTTCTTTCTGATCTGTGCATTCAGCTAACAGAGTTAAACCATACTTTTGATTGAGCAGATCTGAACACTCTTTCTGTAGAAAATGCAACTGGACATTTGGAGCGCTAAGAGAGTAGTAGTGGAAAAAGGAATATATTCAAATATAAACTACACAGAAGCATTCTGTGAAACTTCTTTCTGATCTGAGCATTCAGCTAACAGAGTTAAACCATACTTTTGATTGAGCAGTTTTGAAACACTCTGTAGAAAATGCAACTGGACATTCGTAGCGTTAAGTGGGTAATAGTGGAAAAAAGAATATGTTCAAATATAAACTACACAGAAGCATTGTATGAAACTTCTGTCTGTTCTGTGCATTCAACTAACAGAGTTGAACCTTACTTTTGATTGAGCCGTTCTGAAACACTCTTTCTGTAGAAATTGCAATTGGACATTCTGAGCGCTAAGAGGCCTATATTGGGAAAAAGAATGTCTACAAATAAAAACTAAACAGAAGAATTGTGTGAAACTTCTTTCTGTTCTGTTTGTTCAACTAAAAGAGTTGAACCTTAGTTTTGATTGAGCCGTTCTGAAACACTCTTTCTGTAGAAACTGCAATTGGACATTCTGAGCGCTAAGAGGCCTCTATTGGGAAAAATAATATCTTCAAACAAAAACTACACAGAAGCATTGTGTGAAACTTATTTCTGATATGTTCATTAAGCTAACAGAGTTAAACCATACTTTTGATTGCGCAGTTCTGAACACTCTTTCTGTAGAAAATCCAAGTGGACATTCGGAGCGCTAAGAGGGTAATAGTGGAAAAAGGAATATATTCAAATATAAACTACACAGTAGCATTCTGTGAAAATTCTTTCTGTTCTGTGCATTCAACTAACAGAGTTGAACCTTACTTTTGATTGAGCCGTTCTGAAACACTCTTTCTGTAGAAACTGCAATTGGACATGCAAAGCGCTAAGAGGCCTACATTGGGAAAAAAATATCTTGAAATATAAACTACACAGATGCACTCTGTGAAACTTATTTCTGATCTGTAAATTCAGTTAACAGAGATAAAACATATTTTTGATTGAGCAGTTATGAAACACTCTTTTTGTAGAAAATGCAAGTGGAGATTCGGAGCCCTAAGAGGGTAATAGTGGAAAAAGTAATGTCTTCAAATATAAACTACACAGAATCATTCGGTGAAACTTCTTTCTGATCTGTGCATTCAGCTAACAGAGTTAAACCATACTTTTGATTGAGCAGATCTGAACACTCTTTCTGTTGAAAATGCAACTGGACATTTGGAGCGGTAAGAGCGTAGTAGTGGAAAAAGGAATATATTCAAATATAAACTACACAGAAGCATTCTGTGAAACTTCTTTCTGATCTGTGCATTCAGCTAACAGAGTTAAACCATACTTTTGATTGAGCAGTTTTGAAACACTCTGTCTGTAGAAAATGCAACTGGACATTCGTAGCGCTAAGTGGGTAATAGTGGAAAAAAGAATATGTTCAAATATAAACTACACAGAAGCATTGTATGAAACTTCTTTCTGTTCTGTGCATTCAACTAACAGAGTTGAACCTTACTTTTGATTGAGCCGTTCTGAAACACTCTTTCTGTAGAAACTGCAATTGGACATTCTGAGCGCTAAGAGGCCTATATTGGGAAAAAGAATGTCTACAAATAAAAACTACACAGAAGAATTGTGTGAAGCTTCTTTCTGTTCTGTTTGTTCAACTAAAAGAGTTGAACCTTAGTGTTGATTGAGCCGTTCTGAAACACTCTTTCTGTAGAAAATGCAAGTGGAGATTCGGAGCGCTAAGAGGGTAATAGTGGAAAAAGGAATGTCTCCAAATATAAACTACACAGAATCATTCTGTGAAACTTCTTTCTGATCTGAGCATTCAGCTAACAGAGTTAAACCATACTTTTGATTGAGCAGATCTGAACACTCTTTCTGTAGAAAATGCAACTGGACATTTGGAGCGCTAAGAGAGTAGTAGTGGAAAAAGGAATATATTCAAATATAAACTACACAGAAGCATTCTGTGAAACTTATTTCTGATCTGAGCATTCAGCTAACAGAGTTAAACCATACTTTTGATTGAGCAGTTTTGAAACACTCTGTCTGTAGAAAATGCAACTGGACATTCGTAGCGCTAAGTGGGTAATAGTGGAAAAAAGAATATGTTCAAATATAAACTACACAGAAGCATTGTATGAAACTTCTTTCTGTTCTGTGCATTCAATTAACAGAGTTGAACCTTACTTTTGATTGAGCCTTTCTGAAACACTCTTTCTGTAGAAACTGCAATTGGACATTCTGAGCGCTAAGAGGCCTCTATTGGGAAAAATAATATCTTCAAATAAAAACTACACAGAAGCATTGTGTGAAACTTATTTCTGATATGTTCATTAAGCTAACAGAGTTAAACCATACTTTTGATTGCGCAGTTCTGAACACTCTTTCTGTAGAAAATGCAAGTGGACATTCGGAGCGCTAAGAGGGTAATAGTGGAAAAAGGAATATATTCAAATATAAACTACACAGTAGCATTCTGTGAAAATTCTTTCTGTTCTGTGCATTCAACTAACAGAGTTGAACCTTACTTTTGATTGAGCCGTTCTGAAACACTCTTTCTGTAGTAACTGCAATTGGACATGCTAAGCGCTAAGAGGCCTACATTGGGAAAAAGAGTATCTTCAAATAAAAACTACACAGATGCATTCTGTGAAACTTATTTCTGATCTGTAAATTCAGTTAACAGATATAAAACATATTTTTGATTGAGCAGTTATGAAACACACTTTTTGTAGAAAATGCAAGTGGAGATTCGGAGCGCTAAGAGGGTAACAGTGGAAAAAGGAATGTCTTCAAATATAAACTACACAGAATCATTCGGTGAAACTTCTTTCTGATCTGTGCATTCAGCTAACAGAGTTAAACCATACTTTTGATTGAGCAGATCTGAACACTCTTTCTGTAGAAAATGCAACTGGACATTTTGAGCGCTAAGAGCGTAGTAGTGGAAAAAGGAATATATTCAAATATAAACTACACAGAAGCATTCTGTGAAACTTCTTTCTGATCTGAGCATTCAGCTAACAGAGTTAAACCATACTTTTGATTGAGCAGTTTTGAAACACTCTGTCTGTAGAAAATGCAACTGGACATTCGTAGCGCTAAGTGGGTAATAGTGGAAAAAAGAATATGTTCAAATATAAACTACACAGAAGCATTGTATGAAACTTCTTTCTGTTCTGTGCATTCAACTAACAGAGTTGAACCTTACTTTTGATTGAGCCTTTCTGAAACACTCTTTCTGTAGAAACTGCAATTGGACATTCTGAGCGCTAAGAGGCCTCTATTGGGAAAAATAATATCTTCAAATAAAAACTACACAGAAGCATTGTGTGAAACTTATTTCTGATATGTTCATTAAGCTAACAGAGTTAAACCATAGTTTTGATTGCGCAGTTCTGAACACTCTTTCTGTAGAAAATGCAAGTGGACATTCGGCGCGCTAAGAGGGTAATCGTGGAAAAAGGAATATATTCAAATATAAACTACACAGTAGCATTCTGTGAAAATTCTTTCTGTTCTGTGCATTCAACTAACAGAGTTGAACCTTACTTTTGATTGAGCCGTTCTGAAACACTCTTTCTGTAGAAACTGCAATTGGACATGCTAAGCGCTAAGAGGCCTACATTGGGAAAAAGAATATCTTCAAATAAAAACTACACAGATGCATTCTGTGAAACTTATTTCTGATGTGTAATTTCAGTTAACAGAGATAAAATATATTTTTGATTGAGCAGTTATGAAACACTCTTTTTGTAGAAAATGCAAGTGGAGATTCGGAGCGCTAAGAGGGTCATAGTAGAAAAAGGAATGTCTTCAAATATAAACTACACAGAATCATTCGGTGAAACTTCTTTCTGATCTGTGCATTCAGCTAACAGTGTTAAACCATACTTTTGATTGAGCAGATCTGAACACTCTTTCTGTTGAAAATGCAACTGGACATTTGGAGCGCTAAGAGCGTAGTAGTGGAAAAAGGAATATATTCAAATATAAACTACACAGAAGCATTCTGTGAAACTTCTTTCTGATCTGAGCATTCAGCTAACAGAGTTAAACCATACTTTTGATTGAGCAGTTTTGAAACACTCTGTCTGTAGAAAATGCAACTGGACATTCGTAGCGCTAAGTGGGTAATAGTGGAAAAAAGAATATGTTCAAATATAAACTACACAGAAGCATTGTATGAAACTTCTTTCTGTTCTGTGCATTCAACTAACAGAGTTGAACCTTACTTTTGATTGAGCCGTTCTGAAACACTCTTTCTGTAGAAACTGCAATTGGACATTCTGAGCGCTAAGAGGCCTATATTGGGAAAAAGAATGTCTAGAAATAAAAACTACACAGAAGAATTGTGTGAAACTTCTTTCTGTTCAGTTTGTTCAACTAAAAGAGTTGAACCTTAGTTTTGATTGAGCCGTTCTGAAACACTCTTTCTGTAGAAAATGCAAGTGGAGATTCGGAGCGCTAAGAGGGTAATAGTGGAAAAAGGAATGTCTTCAAATATAAACTACACAGAATCATTCTGTGAAACTTCTTTCTGATCTGTGCATTCAGCTAACAGAGTTAAATCATACTTTTGATTGAGCAGATCTGAACACTCTTTCTGTAGAAAATGCAACTGGACATTTGGAGCGCTAAGAGAGTAGTAGTGGAAAAAGGAATATATTCAAATATAAACTACACAGAAGCATTCTGTTAAACTTCTTTCTGATCTGAGCATTCAGCTAACAGAGTTAAACCATACTTTTGATTGAGCAGTTTTGAAACACTCTGTCTGTAGAAAATGCAACTGGACATTCGTAGCGCTAAGTGGGTAATAGTGGAAAAAAGAATATGTTCAAATATAAACTACACAGAAGCATTGTATGAAACTTCTTTCTGTTCTGTGCATTCAACTAACATAGTTGAACCTTAATTTTGATTGAGCCTTTCTGAAACACTCTTTCTGTAGAAACTGCAATTGGACATTCTGAGCGCTAAGAGGCCTCTATTGGGAAAAATAATATCTTCAAATAAAAACTACACAGAAGCATTGTGTGAAACTTATTTCTGATATGTTCGTTAAGCTAACAGAGTTAAACCATACTTTTGATTGCGCAGTTCTGAACACTCTTTCTGTAGAAAATGCAAGTGGACATTCGGAGCGCTAAGAGGGTAATAGTGGAAAAAGGAATATATTCAAATATAAACTACACAGTAGCATTCTGTGAAAATTCTTTCTGTTCTGTGCATTCAACTAACAGAGTTGAACCTTACTTTTGATTGAGCCGTTCTGAAACACTCTTTCTTTAGTAACTGCAATTGGACATGCTAAGCGCTAAGAGGCCTACATTGGGAAAAAGAATATCTTCAAATAAAAACTACACAGATGCATTCTGTGAAACTTATTTCTCATCTGTAAATTCAGTTAACAGATATAAAACATATTTTTGATTGAGCAGTTATGAAACACTCTTTTTGTAGAAAATGCAAGTGGAGATTCGGAGCGCTAAGAGGATAACAGTGGAAAAAGGAATGTCTTCAAATATAAACTACACAGAATCATTCGGTGAAACTTCTTTCTGATCTGTGCATTCAGCTAACAGAGTTAAACCATACTTTTGATTGAGCAGATCTGAACACTCTTTCTGTAGAAAATGCAACTGGACATTTGGAGCGCTAAGAGCGTAGTAGTGGAAAAAGGAATATATTCAAATATAAACTACACAGAAGCATTCTGTGAAACTTCTTTCTGATCTGAGCATTCAGCTAACAGAGATAAACCATACTTTTGATTGAGCAGTTTTGAAACACTCTGTCTGTAGAAAATGCAACTGGACATTCGTAGCGGTAAGTGGATAATAGTGGAAAAAAGAATATGTTCAAATATAAACTACACAGAAGCATTGTATGAAACTTCTTTCTGTTCTGTGCATTCAACTAACAGAGTTGAACCTTACTTTTGATTGAGCCGTTCTGAAACACTCTTTCTGTAGAAACTGCAATTGGACATTCTGAGCGCTAAGAGGCCTATATTGGGAAAAAGAATGTCTACAAATAAAAACTACACAGAAGAATTGTGTGAAACTACTTTCTGTTCTGTTTGTTCAACTAAAAGAGTTGAACCTTAGTTTTGATTGAGCCGTTCTGAAACACTCTTTCTGTAGAAAATGCAAGTGGAGATTCGGAGCGCTAAGAGGGTAATAGTGGAAAAAGGAATGTCTTCAAATATAAACTACACAGAATCATTCTGTGAAACTTCTTTCTGATCTGTGCATTCAGCTAACAGAGTTAAACCATACTTTTGATTGAGCAGATCTGAACACTCTTTCTGTAGAAAATGCAACTGGACATTTGGAGCGCTAAGAGAGTAGTAGTGGAAAAAGGAATATATTCAAATATAAACTACACAGAAGCATTCTGTGAAACTTCTTTCTGATCTGAGCATTCAGCTAACAGAGTTAAACCATCCTTTTGATTGAGCAGTTTTGAAACACTTTGTCTGTAGAAAATGCAACTGGACATTCGTAGCGCTAAGTGGGTAATAGTGGAAAAAAGAATATGTTCAAATATAAACTACACAGAAGCATTGTATGAAACTTCTTTCTGTTCTATGCATTCAACTAACAGAGTTGAACCTTACTTTTGATTGAGCCTTTCTGAAACACTCTTTCTGTAGAAACTGCAATTAGACATTCTGAGCGCTAAGAGGCCTCTATTGGGAAAAATAATATCTTCAAATAAAAACTACACAGAAGCATTGTGTGAAACTTATTTCTGATATGTTCATTAAGCTAACAGATTTAAACCATACTTTTGATTGCGCAGTTCTGAACACTCTTTCTGTAGAAACTGCAATTGGACATGCTAAGCGCTAAGAGGCCTACATTGGGAAAAAGAATATCTTCAAATAAAAACTACACAGATGCATTCTGTGAAACTTATTTCTGATGTGTAATTTCAGTTAACAGAGATAAAATATATTTTTGATTGAGCAGTTATGAAACACTCTTTTTGTAGAAAATGCAAGTGGAGATTCGGAGCGCTAAGAGGGTCATAGTAGAAAAAGGAATGTCTTCAAATATAAACTACACAGAATCATTCGGTGAAACTTCTTTCTGATCTGTGCATTCAGCTAACAGTGTTAAACCATACTTTTGATTGAGCAGATCTGAACACTCTTTCTGTTGAAAATGCAACTGGACATTTGGAGCGCTAAGAGCGTAGTAGTGGAAAAAGGAATATATTCAAATATAAACTACACAGAAGCATTCTGTGAAACTTCTTTCTGATCTGAGCATTCAGCTAACAGAGTTAAACCATACTTTTGATTGAGCAGTTTTGAAACACTCTTTCTGTAGAAAATGCAACTGGACATTCGTAGCGCTAAGTGGGTAATAGTGGAAAAAAGAATATGTTCAAATATAAACTACACAGAAGCATTGTATGAAACTTCTTTCTGTTCTGTGCATTCAACTAACAGAGTTGAACCTTACTTTTGATTGAGCCGTTCTGAAACACTCTTTCTGTAGAAACTGCAATTGGACATTCTGAGCGCTAAGAGGCCTATATTGGGAAAAAGAATGTCTAGAAATAAAAACTACACAGAAGAATTGTGTGAAACTTCTTTCTGTTCAGTTTGTTCAACTAAAAGAGTTGAACCTTAGTTTTGATTGAGCCGTTCTGAAACACTCTTTCTGTAGAAAATGCAAGTGGAGATTCGGAGCGCTAAGAGGGTAATAGTGGAAAAAGGAATGTCTTCAAATATAAACTACACAGAATCATTCTGTGAAACTTCTTTCTGATCTGTGCATTCAGCTAACAGAGTTAAACCATACTTTTGATTGAGCAGATCTGAACACTCTTTCTGTAGAAAATGCAACTGGACATTTGGAGCGCTAAGAGAGTAGTAGTGGAAAAAGGAATATATTCAAATATAAACTACACAGAAGCATTCTGTTAAACTTCTTTCTGATCTGAGCATTCAGCTAACAGAGTTAAACCATACTTTTGATTGAGCAGTTTTGAAACACTCTGTCTGTAGAAAATGCAACTGGACATTCGTAGCGCTAAGTGGGTAATAGTGGAAAAAAGAATATGTTCAAATATAAACTACACAGAAGCATTGTATGAAACTTCTTTCTGTTCTGTGCATTCAACTAACATAGTTGAACCTTACTTTTGATTGAGCCTTTCTGAAACACTCTTTCTGTAGAAACTGCAATTGGACATTCTGAGCGCTAAGAGGCCTCTATTGGGAAAAATAATATCTTCAAATAAAAACTACACAGAAGCATTGTGTGAAACTTATTTCTGATATGTTCGTTAAGCTAACAGAGTTAAACCATACTTTTGATTGCGCAGTTCTGAACACTCTTTCTGTAGAAAATGCAAGTGGACATTCGGAGCGCTAAGAGGGTAATAGTGGAAAAAGGAATATATTCAAATATAAACTACACAGTAGCATTCTGTGAAAATTCTTTCTGTTCTGTGCATTCAACTAACAGAGTTGAACCTTACTTTTGATTGAGCCGTTCTGAAACACTCTTTCTTTAGTAACTGCAATTGGACATGCTAAGCGCTAAGAGGCCTACATTGGGAAAAAGAATATATTCAAATAAAAACTACACAGATGCATTCTGTGAAACTTATTTCTCATCTGTAAATTCAGTTAACAGATATAAAACATATTTTTGATTGAGCAGTTATGAAACACTCTTTTTGTAGAAAATGCAAGTGGAGATTCGGAGCGCTAAGAGGATAACAGTGGAAAAAGGAATGTCTTCAAATATAAACTACACAGAATCATTCGGTGAAACTTCTTTCTGATCTGTGCATTCAGCTAACAGAGTTAAACCATACTTTTGATTGAGCAGATCTGAACACTCTTTCTGTAGAAAATGCAACTGGACATTTGGAGCGCTAAGAGCGTAGTAGTGGAAAAAGGAATATATTCAAATATAAACTACACAGAAGCATTCTGTGAAACTTCTTTCTGATCTGAGCATTCAGCTAACAGAGATAAACCATACTTTTGATTGAGCAGTTTTGAAACACTCTGTCTGTAGAAAATGCAACTGGACATTCGTAGCGGTAAGTGGATAATAGTGGAAAAAAGAATATGTTCAAATATAAACTACACAGAAGCATTGTATGAAACTTCTTTCTGTTCTGTGCATTCAACTAACAGAGTTGAACCTTACTTTTGATTGAGCCGTTCTGAAACACTCTTTCTGTAGAAACTGCAATTGGACATTCTGAGCGCTAAGAGGCCTATATTGGGAAAAAGAATGTCTACAAATAAAAACTACACAGAAGAATTGTGTGAAACTACTTTCTGTTCTGTTTGTTCAACTAAAAGAGTTGAACCTTAGTTTTGATTGAGCCGTTCTGAAACACTCTTTCTGTAGAAAATGCAAGTGGAGATTCGGAGCGCTAAGAGGGTAATAGTGGAAAAAGGAATGTCTTCAAATATAAACTACACAGAATCATTCTGTGAAACTTCTTTCTGATCTGTGCATTCAGCTAACAGAGTTAAACCATACTTTTGATTGAGCAGATCTGAACACTCTTTCTGTAGAAAATGCAACTGGACATTTGGAGCGCTAAGAGAGTAGTAGTGGAAAAAGGAATATATTCAAATATAAACTACACAGAAGCATTCTGTGAAACTTCTTTCTGATCTGAGCATTCAGCTAACAGAGTTAAACCATCCTTTTGATTGAGCAGTTTTGAAACACTCTGTCTGTAGAAAATGCAACTGGACATTCGTAGCGCTAAGTGGGTAATAGTGGAAAAAAGAATATGTTCAAATATAAACTACACAGAAGCATTTTATGAAACTTCTTTCTGTTCTATGCATTCAACTAACAGAGTTGAACCTTACTTTTGATTGAGCCTTTCTGAAACACTCTTTCTGTAGAAACTGCAATTAGACATTCTGAGCGCTAAGAGGCCTCTATTGGGAAAAATAATATCTTCAAATAAAAACTACACAGAAGCATTGTGTGAAACTTATTTCTGATATGTTCATTAAGCTAACAGATTTAAACCATACTTTTGATTGCGCAGTTCTGAACACTCTTTCTGTAGAAACTGCAATTGGACATGCTAAGCGCTAAGAGGCCTACATTGGGAAAAAGAATATCTTCAAATAAAAACTACACAGATGCATTCTGTGAAACTTATTTCTGATGTGTAATTTCAGTTAACAGAGATAAAATATATTTTTGATTGAGCAGTTATGAAACACTCTTTTTGTAGAAAATGCAAGTGGAGATTCGGAGCGCTAAGAGGGTCATAGTAGAAAAAGGAATGTCTTCAAATATAAACTACACAGAATCATTCGGTGAAACTTCTTTCTGATCTGTGCATTCAGCTAACAGTGTTAAACCATACTTTTGATTGAGCAGATCTGAACACTCTTTCTGTTGAAAATGCAACTGGACATTTGGAGCGCTAAGAGCGTAGTAGTGGAAAAAGGAATATATTCAAATATAAACTACACAGAAGCATTCTGTGAAACTTCTTTCTGATCTGAGCATTCAGCTAACAGAGTTAAACCATACTTTTGATTGAGCAGTTTTGAAACACTCTGTCTGTAGAAAATGCAACTGGACAATCGTAGCGCTAAGTGGGTAATAGTGGAAAAAAGAATATGTTCAAATATAAACTACACAGAAGCATTGTATGAAACTTCTTTCTGTTCTGTGCATTCAACTAACAGAGTTGAACCTTACTTTTGATTGAGCCGTTCTGAAACACTCTTTCTGTAGAAACTGCAATTGGACATTCTGAGCGCTAAGAGGCCTATATTGGGAAAAAGAATGTCTAGAAATAAAAACTACACAGAAGAATTGTGTGAAACTTCTTTCTGTTCAGTTTGTTCAACTAAAAGAGTTGAACCTTAGTTTTGATTGAGCCGTTCTGAAACACTCTTTCTGTAGAAAATGCAAGTGGAGATTCGGAGCGCAAAGAGGGTAATAGTGGAAAAAGGAATGTCTTCAAATATAAACTACACAGAATCATTCTGTGAAACTTCTTTCTGATCTGTGCATTCAGCTAACAGAGTTAAACCATACTTTTGATTGAGCAGATCTGAACACTCTTTCTGTAGAAAATGCAACTGGACATTTGGAGCGCTAAGAGAGTAGTAGTGGAAAAAGGAATATATTCAAATATAAACTACACAGAAGCATTCTGTTAAACTTCTTTGTGATCTGAGCATTCAGCTAACAGAGTTAAACCATACTTTTGATTGAGCAGTTTTGAAACACTCTGTCTGTAGAAAATGCAACTGGACATTCGTAGCGCTAAGTGGGTAATAGTGGAAAAAAGAATATGTTCAAATATAAACTACACAGAAGCATTGTATGAAACTTCTTTCTGTTCTGTGCATTCAACTAACATAGTTGAACCTTAATTTTGATTGAGCCTTTCTGAAACACTCTTTCTGTAGAAACTGCAATTGGACATTCTGAGCGCTAAGAGGCCTCTATTGGGAAAAATAATATCTTCAAATAAAAACTACACAGAAGCATTGTGTGAAACTTATTTCTGATATGTTCGTTAAGCTAACAGAGTTAAACCATACTTTTGATTGCGCAGTTCTGAACACTCTTTCTGTAGAAAATGCAAGTGGACATTCGGAGCGCTAAGAGGGTAATAGTGGAAAAAGGAATATATTCAAATATAAACTACACAGTAGCATTCTGTGAAAATTCTTTCTGTTCTGTGCATTCAACTAACAGAGTTGAACCTTACTTTTGATTGAGCCGTTCTGAAACACTCTTTCTTTAGTAACTGCTATTGGACATGCTAAGCGCTAAGAGGCCTACATTGGGAAAAAGAATATCTTCAAATAAAAACTACACAGATGCATTCTGTGAAACTTATTTCTCATCTGTAAATTCAGTTAACAGATATAAAACATATTTTTGATTGAGCAGTTATGAAACACTCTTTTTGTAGAAAATGCAAGTGGAGATTCGGTGCGCTAAGAGGATAACAGTGGAAAAAGGAATGTCTTCAAATATAAACTACACAGAATCATTCGGTGAAACTTCTTTCTGATCTGTGCATTCAGCTAACAGAGTTAAACCATACTTTTGATTGAGCAGATCTGAACACTCTTTCTGTAGAAAATGCAACTGGACATTTGGAGCGCTAAGAGCGTAGTAGTGGAAAAAGGAATATATTCAAATATAAACTACACAGAAGCATTCTGTGAAACTTCTTTCTGATCTGAGCATTCAGCTAACAGAGATAAACCATACTTTTGATTGAGCAGTTTTGAAACACTCTGTCTGTAGAAAATGCAACTGGACATTCGTAGCGGTAAGTGGATAATAGTGGAAAAAAGAATATGTTCAAATATAAACTACACAGAAGCATTGTATGAAACTTCTTTCTGTTCTGTGCATTCAACTAACAGAGTTGAACCTTACTTTTGATTGAGCCGTTCTGAAACACTCTTTCTGTAGAAACTGCAATTGGACATTCTGAGCGCTAAGAGGCCTATATTGGGAAAAAGAATGTCTACAAATAAAAACTACACAGAAGAATTGTGTGAAACTTCTTTCTGTTCTGATTGTTCAACTAAAAGAGTTGAACTTTAGTTTTGATTGAGCCGTTCTGAAACACTCTTTCTGTAGAAAATGCAAGTGAAGATTCGGAGCGCTAAGAGGGTAATAGTGGAAAAAGGAATGTCTCCAAATATAAACTATACAGAATCATTCTGTGAAACTTCTTTCTGATCTGTGCATTCAGCTAACAGAGTTAAACCATACTTTTGATTGAGCAGATCTGAACACTCTTTCTGTAGAAAATGCAACTGGACATTTGGAGCGCTAAGAGCGTAGTAGTGGAAAAAGGAATATATTCAAATATAAACTACACAGAAGCATTCTGTGAAACTTCTTTCTGATCTGAGCATTCAGCTAACAGAGTTAAACCATACTTTTGATTGAGCAGTTTTGAAACACTCTGTCTGTAGAAAATGCAACTGGACATTCGTAGCGTTAAGTGGGTAATAGTGGAAAAAAGAATATGTTCAAATATAAACTACACAGAAGCATTGTATGAAACTTCTTTCTGTTCTGTGCATTCAACTAACAGAGTTGAACCTTACTTTTGATTGAGCCTTTCTGAAACACTCTTTCTGTAGAAACTGCAATTGGACATTCTGAGCGCTAAGAGGCCTCTATTGGGAAAAATAATATCTTCAAATAAAAACTACACAGAAGCATTGTGTGAAACTTATTTCTGATATGTTCATTAAGCTAACAGAGTTAAACCATAGTTTTGATTGCGCAGTTCTGAACACTCTTTCTGTAGAAAATGCAAGTGGACATTCGGCGCGCTAAGAGGGTAATAGTGGAAAAAGGAATATATTCAAATATAAACTACACAGTAGCATTCTGTGAAAATACTTTCTGTTCTGTGCATTCAACTAACAGAGTTGAACCTTACTTTTGATTGAGCCGTTCTGAAACACTCTTTCTGTAGAAACTGCAATTGGACATGCTAAGCGCTAAGAGGCCTACATTGGGAAAAAGAATATCTTCAAATAAAAACTACACAGATGCATTCTGTGAAACTTATTTCTGATGTGTAATTTCAGTTAACAGAGATAAAATATATTTTTGATTGAGCAGTTATGAAACACTCTTTTTGTAGAAAATGCAAGTGGAGATTCGGAGCGCTAAGAGGGTCATAGTAGAAAAAGGAATGTCTTCAAATATAAACTACACAGAATCATTCGGTGAAACTTCTTTCTGATCTGTGCATTCAGCTAACAGTGTTAAACCATACTTTTGTTTGAGCAGATCTGAACACTCTTTCTGTTGAAAATGCAACTGGACATTTGGAGCGCTAAGAGCGTAGTAGTGGAAAAAGGAATATATTCAAATATAAACTACACAGAAGCATTCTGTGAAACTTCTTTCTGATCTGAGCATTCAGCTAACAGAGTTAAACCATACTTTTGATTGAGCAGTTTTGAAACACTCTGTCTGTAGAAAATGCAACTGGACATTCGTAGCGCTAAGTGGGTAATAGTGGAAAAAAGAATATGTTCAAATATAAACTACACAGAAGCATTGTATGAAACTTCTTTCTGTTCTGTGCATTCAACTAACGGAGTTGAACCTTACTTTTGATTGAGCCGTTCTGAAACACTCTTTCTGTAGAAACTGCAATTGGACATTCTGAGCGCTAAGAGGCCTATATTGGGAAAAAGAATGTCTAGAAATAAAAACTACACAGAAGAATTGTGTGAAACTTCTTTCTGTTCAGTTTGTTCAACTAAAAGAGTTGAACCTTAGTTTTGATTGAGCCGTTCTGAAACACTCTTTCTGTAGAAAATGCAAGTGGAGATTCGGAGCGCTAAGAGGGTAATAGTGGAAAAAGGAATGTCCTCAAATATAAACTACACAGAATCATTCTGTGAAACTTCTTTCTGATCTGTGCATTCAGCTAACAGAGTTAAACCATACTTTTGATTGAGCAGATCTGAACACTCTTTCTGTAGAAAATGCAACTGGACATTTGGAGCGCTAAGAGAGTAGTAGTGGAAAAAGGAATATATTCAAATATAAACTACACAGAAGCATTCTGTTAAACTTCTTTCTGATCTGAGCATTCAGCTAACAGAGTTAAACCATACTTTTGATTGAGCAGTTTTGAAACACTCTGTCTGTAGAAAATGCAACTGGACATTCGTAGCGCTAAGTGGGTAATAGTGGAAAAAAGAATATGTTCAAATATAAACTACACAGAAGCATTGTATGAAACTTCTTTCTGTTCTGTGCATTCAACTAACATAGTTGAACCTTAATTTTGATTGAGCCTTTCTGAAACACTCTTTCTGTAGAAACTGCAATTGGACATTCTGAGCGCTAAGAGGCCTCTATTGGGAAAAATAATATCTTCAAATAAAAACTACACAGAAGCATTGTGTGAAACTTATTTCTGATATGTTCGTTAAGCTAACAGAGTTAAACCATACTTTTGATTGCGCAGTTCTGAACACTCTTTCTGTAGAAAATGCAAGTGGACATTCGGAGCGCTAAGAGGGTAATAGTGGAAAAAGGAATATATTCAAATATAAACTACACAGTAGCATTCTGTGAAAATTCTTTCTGTTCTGTGCATTCAACTAACAGAGTTGAACCTTACTTTTGATTGAGCCGTTCTGAAACACTCTTTCTTTAGTAACTGCAATTGGACATGCTAAGCGCTAAGAGGCCTACATTGGGAAAAAGAATATCTTCAAATAAAAACTACACAGATGCATTCTGTGAAACTTATTTCTCATCTGTAAATTCAGTTAACAGATATAAAACATATTTTTGATTGAGCAGTTATGAAACACTCTTTTTGTAGAAAATGCAAGTGGAGATTCGGAGCGCTAAGAGGATAACAGTGGAAAAAGGAATGTCTTCAAATATAAACTACACAGAATCATTCGGTGAAACTTCTTTCTGATCTGTGCATTCAGCTAACAGAGTTAAACCATACTTTTGATTGAGCAGATCTGAACACTCTTTCTGTAGAAAATGCAACTGGACATTTGGAGCGCTAAGAGCGTAGTAGTGGAAAAAGGAATATATTCAAATATAAACTACACAGAAGCATTCTGTGAAACTTCTTTCTGATCTGAGCATTCAGCTAACAGAGATAAACCATACTTTTGATTGAGCAGTTTTGAAACACTCTGTCTGTAGAAAATGCAACTGGACATTCGTAGCGGTAAGTGGATAATAGTGGAAAAAAGAATATGTTCAAATATAAACTACACAGAAGCATTGTATGAAACTTCTTTCTGTTCTGTGCATTCAACTAACAGAGTTCAACCTTACTTTTGATTGAGCCGTTCTGAAACACTCTTTCTGTAGAAACTGCAATTGGACATTCTGAGCGCTAAGAGGCCTATATTGGGAAAAAGAATGTCTACAAATAAAAACTACACAGAAGAATTGTGTGAAACTACTTTCTGTTCTGTTTGTTCAACTAAAAGATTTGAACCTTAGTTTTGATTGAGCCGTTCTGAAACACTCTTTCTGTAGAAAATGCAAGTGGAGATTCGGAGCGCTAAGAGGGTAATAGTGGAAAAAGGAATGTCTTCAAATATAAACTACACAGAATCATTCTGTGAAACTTCTTTCTGATCTGTGCATTCAGCTAACAGAGTTAAACCATACTTTTGATTGAGCAGATCTGAACACTCTTTCTGTAGAAAATGCAACTGGACATTTGGAGCGCTAAGAGAGTAGTAGTGGAAAAAGGAATATATTCAAATATAAACTACACAGAAGCATTCTGTGAAACTTCTTTCTGATCTGAGCATTCAGCTAACAGAGTTAAACCATCCTTTTGATTGAGCAGTTTTGAAACACTCTGTCTGTAGAAAATGCAACTGGACATTCGTAGCGCTAAGTGGGTAATAGTGGAAAAAAGAATATGTTCAAATATAAACTACACAGAAGCATTGTATGAAACTTCTTTCTGTTCTCTGCATTCAACTAACAGAGTTGAACCTTACATTTGATTGAGCCTTTCTGAAACACTCTTTCTGTAGAAACTGCAATTGGACATTCTGAGCGCTAAGAGGCCTCTATTGGGAAAAATAATATCTTCAAATAAAAACTACACAGAAGCATTGTGTGAAACTTATTTCTGATATGTTCATTAAGCTAACAGAGTTAAACCATACTTTTGATTGCGCAGTTCTGAACACTCTTTCTGTAGAAAATGCAAGTGGACATTCGGAGCGCTAAGAGGGTAATAGTGGAAAAAGGAATATATTCAAATATAAACTACACAGTAGCATTCTGTGAAAATACTTTCTGTTCTGTGCATTCAACTAACAGAGTTGAACCTTACTTTTGATTGAGCCGTTCTGAAACACTCTTTCTGTAGTAACTGCAATTGGACATGCTAAGCGCTAAGAGGCCTACATTGGGAAAAAGAATATCTTCAAATAAAAACTACACAGATGCATTCTGTGAAACTTATTTCTGATCTGTAAATTCAGTTAACAGAGATAAAACATATTTTTGATTGAGCAGTTATGAAACACTCTTTTTGTTGAAAATGCAAGTGGAGATTCGGAGCCCTAAGAGTGTAATAGTGGAAAAAGGAATGTCTTCAAATATAAACTACACAGAATCATTCGGTGAAACTTCTTTCTGATCTGTGCATTCAGCTAACAGAGTTAAACCATAATTTTGATTGAGCAGATCTGAACACTCTTTCTGTAGAAAATGCAACTGGACATTTGGAGCGCTAAGAGAGTAGTAGTGGAAAAAGTAATATATTCAAATATAAACTACACAGAAGCATTCTGTGAAACTTCTTTCTGATCTGAGCATTCAGCTAACAGAGTTAAAATATACTTTTGATTGAGCAGTTTTGAAACACTCTGTCTGTAGAAAATGCAACTGGACATTTGTAGCGCTAAGTGGGTAATAGTGGAAAAAAGAATATGTTCAAATATAAACTACACAGAAGCATTGTATGAAACTTCTTTCTGTTCTGTGCATTCAATTAACAGAGTTGAACCTTACTTTTGATTGAGCCGTTCTGAAACACTCTTTCTGTAGAAACTGCAATTGGACATTCTGAGCGCTAAGAGGCCTATATTGGGAAAAAGAATGTCTACAAATAAAAACTACACAGAAGAATTGTGTGAAACTTCTTTCTGTTCTGTTTGTTCAACTAAAAGAGTTGAACCTTAGTTTTGATTGAGCCGTTCTGAAACACACTTTCTGTAGAAAATGGAAGTGGAGATTCGGAGCGCTAAGAGGGTAATAGTGGAAAAAGGAATGTCTCCAAATATAAACTACACAGAATCATTCTGTGAAACTTCTTTCTGATCTGTGCATTCAGCTAACAGAGTTAAACCATACTTTTGATTGAGCAGATCTGAACTCTCTTTCTGTAGAAAATGCAACTGGACATTTGGAGCGCTAAGAGAGTAATACTGGAAAAAGGAATATATTCAAATATAAACTACACAGAAGCATTCTGTGAAACTTCTTTCTGATCTGTGCATTCAGCTAACAGAGTTAAACCATACTTTTGATTGAGCAGTTTTGAAACACTCTGTCTGTAGAAAATGCAACTGGACATTCGTAGCGCTAAGTGGGTAATAGTGGAAAAAAGAATATGTTCAAATATAAACTACACAGAAGCATTGTATGAAACTTCTTTCTGTTCTCTGCATTCAACTAACAGAGTTGAACCTTACTTTTGATTGAGCCTTTCTGAAACACTCTTTCTGTAGAAACTGCAATTGGACATTCTGAGCGCTAAGAGGCCTATATTGGGAAAAATAATATCTTCAAATAAAAACTACACAGAAGCATTGTGTGAAACTTATTTCTGATATGTTCATTAAGCTAACAGAGTTAAACCATACTTTTGATTGCGCAGTTCTGAACTCTCTTTCTGTAGAAAATGCAAGTGGACATTCGGAGCGCTAAGAGGGTAATAGTGGAAAAAGGAATATATTCAAATATAAACTACACAGTAGCATTCTGTGAAAATTCTTTCTGTTCTGTGCATTCAACTAACAGAGTTGAACCTTACTTTTGATTGAGCCGTTCTGAAACACTCTTTCTTTAGTAACTGCAATTGGACATGCTAAGCGCTAAGAGGCCTACATTGGGAAAAAGAATATCTTCAAATAAAAACTACACAGATGCATTCTGTGAAACTTATTTCTCATCTGTAAATTCAGTTAACAGATATAAAACATATTTTTGATTGAGCAGTTATGAAACACTCTTTTTGTAGAAAATGCAAGTGGAGATTCGGAGCGCTAAGAGGATAACAGTGGAAAAAGGAATGTCTTCAAATATAAACTACACAGAATCATTCGGTGAAACTTCTTTCTGATCTGTGCATTCAGCTAACAGAGTTAAACCATACTTTTGATTGAGCAGATCTGAACACTCTTTCTGTAGAAAATGCAACTGGACATTTGGAGCGCTAAGAGCGTAGTAGTGGAAAAAGGAATATATTCAAATATAAACTACACAGAAGCATTCTGTGAAACTTCTTTCTGATCTGAGCATTCAGCTAACAGAGATAAACCATACTTTTGATTGAGCAGTTTTGAAACACTCTGTCTGTAGAAAATGCAACTGGACATTCGTAGCGGTAAGTGGATAATAGTGGAAAAAAGAATATGTTCAAATATAAACTACACAGAAGCATTGTATGAAACTTCTTTCTGTTCTGTGCATTCAACTAACAGAGTTGAACCTTACTTTTGATTGAGCCGTTCTGAAACACTCTTTCTGTAGAAACTGCAATTGGACATTCTGAGCGCTAAGAGGCCTATATTGGGAAAAAGAATGTCTACAAATAAAAACTACACAGAAGAATTGTGTGAAACTACTTTCTGTTCTGTTTGTTCAACTAAAAGAGTTGAACCTTAGTTTTGATTGAGCCGTTCTGAAACACTCTTTCTGTAGAAAATGCAAGTGGAGATTCGGAGCGCTAAGAGGGTAATAGTGGAAAAAGGAATGTCTTCAAATATAAACTACACAGAATCATTCTGTGAAACTTCTTTCTGATCTGTGCATTCAGCTAACAGAGTTAAACCATACTTTTGATTGAGCAGATCTGAACACTCTTTCTGTAGAAAATGCAACTGGACATTTGGAGCGCTAAGAGAGTAGTAGTGGAAAAAGGAATATATTCAAATATAAACTACACAGAAGCATTCTGTGAAACTTCTTTCTGATCTGAGCATTCAGCTAACAGAGTTAAACCATCCTTTTGATTGAGCAGTTTTGAAACACTCTGTCTGTAGAAAATGCAACTGGACATTCGTAGCGCTAAGTGGGTAATAGTGGAAAAAAGAATATGTTCAAATATAAACTACACAGAAGCATTTTATGAAACTTCTTTCTGTTCTATGCATTCAACTAACAGAGTTGAACCTTACTTTTGATTGAGCCTTTCTGAAACACTCTTTCTGTAGAAACTGCAATTAGACATTCTGAGCGCTAAGAGGCCTCTATTGGGAAAAATAATATCTTCAAATAAAAACTACACAGAAGCATTGTGTGAAACTTATTTCTGATATGTTCATTAAGCTAACAGATTTAAACCATACTTTTGATTTCGCAGTTCTGAACACTCTTTCTGTAGAAACTGCAATTGGACATGCTAAGCGCTAAGAGGCCTACATTGGGAAAAAGAATATCTTCAAATAAAAACTACACAGATGCATTCTGTGAAACTTATTTCTGATGTGTAATTTCAGTTAACAGAGATAAAATATATTTTTGATTGAGCAGTTATGAAACACTCTTTTTGTAGAAAATGCAAGTGGAGATTCGGAGCGCTAAGAGGGTCATAGTAGAAAAAGGAATGTCTTCAAATATAAACTACACAGAATCATTCGGTGAAACTTCTTTCTGATCTGTGCATTCAGCTAACAGTGTTAAACCATACTTTTGATTGAGCAGATCTGAACACTCTTTCTGTTGAAAATGCAACTGGACATTTGGAGCGCTAAGAGCGTAGTAGTGGAAAAAGGAATATATTCAAATATAAACTACACAGAAGCATTCTGTGAAACTTCTTTCTGATCTGAGCATTCAGCTAACAGAGTTAAACCATACTTTTGATTGAGCAGTTTTGAAACACTCTGTCTGTAGAAAATGCAACTGGACAATCGTAGCGCTAAGTGGGTAATAGTGGAAAAAAGAATATGTTCAAATATAAACTACACAGAAGCATTGTATGAAACTTCTTTCTGTTCTGTGCATTCAACTAACAGAGTTGAACCTTACTTTTGATTGAGCCGTTCTGAAACACTCTTTCTGTAGAAACTGCAATTGGACATTCTGAGCGCTAAGAGGCCTATATTGGGAAAAAGAATGTCTAGAAATAAAAACTACACAGAAGAATTTTGTGAAACTTCTTTCTGTTCAGTTTGTTCAACTAAAAGAGTTGAACCTTAGTTTTGATTGAGCCGTTCTGAAACACTCTTTCTGTAGAAAATGCAAGTGGAGATTCGGAGCGCAAAGAGGGTAATAGTGGAAAAAGGAATGTCTTCAAATATAAACTACACAGAATCATTCTGTGAAACTTCTTTCTGATCTGTGCATTCAGCTAACAGAGTTAAACCATACTTTTGATTGAGCAGATCTGAACACTCTTTCTGTAGAAAATGCAACTGGACATTTGGAGCGCTAAGAGAGTAGTAGTGGAAAAAGGAATATATTCAAATATAAACTACACAGAAGCATTCTGTTAAACTTCTTTGTGATCTGAGCATTCAGCTAACAGAGTTAAACCATACTTTTGATTGAGCAGTTTTGAAACACTCTGTCTGTAGAAAATGCAACTGGACATTCGTAGCGCTAAGTGGGTAATAGTGGAAAAAAGAATATGTTCAAATATAAACTACACAGAAGCATTGTATGAAACTTCTTTCTGTTCTGTGCATTCAACTAACATAGTTGAACCTTAATTTTGATTGAGCCTTTCTGAAACACTCTTTCTGTAGAAACTGCAATTGGACATTCTGAGCGCTAAGAGGCCTCTATTGGGAAAAATAATATCTTCAAATAAAAACTACACAGAAGCATTGTGTGAAACTTATTTCTGATATGTTCGTTAAGCTAACAGAGTTAAACCATACTTTTGATTGCGCAGTTCTGAACACTCTTTCTGTAGAAAATGCAAGTGGACATTCGGAGCGCTAAGAGGGTAATAGTGGAAAAAGGAATATATTCAAATATAAACTACACAGTAGCATTCTGTGAAAATTCTTTCTGTTCTGTGCATTCAACTAACAGAGTTGAACCTTACTTTTGATTGAGCCGTTCTGAAACACTCTTTCTTTAGTAACTGCTATTGGACATGCTAAGCGCTAAGAGGCCTACATTGGGAAAAAGAATATCTTCAAATAAAAACTACACAGATGCATTCTGTGAAACTTATTTCTCATCTGTAAATTCAGTTAACAGATATAAAACATATTTTTGATTGAGCAGTTATGAAACACTCTTTTTGTAGAAAATGCAAGTGGAGATTCGGTGCGCTAAGAGGATAGCAGTGGAAAAAGGAATGTCTTCAAATATAAACTACACAGAATCATTCGGTGAAACTTCTTTCTGATCTGTGCATTCAGCTAACAGAGTTAAACCATACTTTTGATTGAGCAGATCTGAACACTCTTTCTGTAGAAAATGCAACTGGACATTTGGAGCGCTAAGAGCGTAGTAGTGGAAAAAGGAATATATTCAAATATAAACTACACAGAAGCATTCTGTGAAACTTCTTTCTGATCTGAGCATTCAGCTAACAGAGATAAACCATACTTTTGATTGAGCAGTTTTGAAACACTCTGTCTGTAGAAAATGCAACTGGACATTCGTAGCGGTAAGTGGATAATAGTGGAAAAAAGAATATGTTCAAATATAAACTACACAGAAGCATTGTATGAAACTTCTTTCTGTTCTGTGCATTCAACTAACAGAGTTGAACCTTACTTTTGATTGAGCCGTTCTGAAACACTCTTTCTGTAGAAACTGCAATTGGACATTCTGAGCGCTAAGAGGCCTATATTGGGAAAAAGAATGTCTACAAATAAAAACTACACAGAAGAATTGTGTGAAACTTCTTTCTGTTCTGATTGTTCAACTAAAAGAGTTGAACTTTAGTTTTGATTGAGCCGTTCTGAAACACTCTTTCTGTAGAAAATGCAAGTGAAGATTCGGAGCGTTAAGAGGGTAATAGTGGAAAAAGGAATGTCTCCAAATATAAACTATACAGAATCATTCTGTGAAACTTCTTTCTGATCTGTGCATTCAGCTAACAGAGTTAAACCATACTTTTGATTGAGCAGATCTGAACACTCTTTCTGTAGAAAATGCAACTGGACATTTGGAGCGCTAAGAGCGTAGTAGTGGAAAAAGGAATATATTCAAATATAAACTACACAGAAGCATTCTGTGAAACTTCTTTCTGATCTGAGCATTCAGCTAACAGAGTTAAACCATACTTTTGATTGAGCAGTTTTGAAACACTCTGTCTGTAGAAAATGCAACTGGACATTCGTAGCGTTAAGTGGGTAATAGTGGAAAAAAGAATATGTTCAAATATAAACTACACAGAAGCATTGTATGAAACTTCTTTCTGTTCTGTGCATTCAACTAACAGAGTTGAACCTTACTTTTGATTGAGCCTTTCTGAAACACTCTTTCTGTAGAAACTGCAATTGGACATTCTGAGCGCTAAGAGGCCTCTATTGGGAAAAATAATATCTTCAAATAAAAACTACACAGAAGCATTGTGTGAAACTTATTTCTGATATGTTCATTAAGCTAACAGAGTTAAACCATAGTTTTGATTGCGCAGTTCTGAACACTCTTTCTGTAGAAAATGCAAGTGGACATTCGGCGCGCTAAGAGGGTAATAGTGGAAAAAGGAATATATTCAAATATAAACTACACAGTAGCATTCTGTGAAAATTCTTTCTGTTCTGTGCATTCAACTAACAGAGTTGAACCTTACTTTTGATTGAGCCGTTCTGAAACACTCTTTCTGTAGAAACTGCAATTGGACATGCTAAGCGCTAAGAGGCCTACATTGGGAAAAAGAATATCTTCAAATAAAAACTACACAGATGCATTCTGTGAAACTTATTTCTGATGTGTAATTTCAGTTAACAGAGATAAAATATATTTTTGATTGAGCAGTTATGAAACACTCTTTTTGTAGAAAATGCAAGTGGAGATTCGGAGCGCTAAGAGGGTCATAGTAGAAAAAGGAATGTCTTCAAATATAAACTACACAGAATCATTCGGTGAAACTTCTTTCTGATCTGTGCATTCAGCTAACAGTGTTAAACCATACTTTTGTTTGAGCAGATCTGAACACTCTTTCTGTTGAAAATGCAACTGGACATTTGGAGCGCTAAGAGCGTAGTAGTGGAAAAAGGAATATATTCAAATATAAACTACACAGAAGCATTCTGTGAAACTTCTTTCTGATCTGAGCATTCAGCTAACAGAGTTAAACCATACTTTTGATTGAGCAGTTTTGAAACACTCTGTCTGTAGAAAATGCAACTGGACATTCGTAGCGCTAAGTGGGTAATAGTGGAAAAAAGAATATGTTCAAATATAAACTACACAGAAGCATTGTATGAAACTTCTTTCTGTTCTGTGCATTCAACTAACAGAGTTGAACCTTACTTTTGATTGAGCCGTTCTGAAACACTCTTTCTGTAGAAACTGCAATTGGACATTCTGAGCGCTAAGAGGCCTATATTGGGAAAAAGAATGTCTAGAAATAAAAACTACACAGAAGAATTGTGTGAAACTTCTTTCTGTTCAGTTTGTTCAACTAAAAGAGTTGAACCTTAGTTTTGATTGAGCCGTTCTGAAACACTCTTTCTGTAGAAAATGCAAGTGGAGATTCGGAGCGCTAAGAGGGTAATAGTGGAAAAAGGAATGTCTTCAAATATAAACTACACAGAATCATTCTGTGAAACTTCTTTCTGATCTGTGCATTCAGCTAACAGAGTTAAACCATACTTTTGATTGAGCAGATCTGAACACTCTTTCTGTAGAAAATGCAACTGGACATTTGGAGCGCTAAGAGAGTAGTAGTGGAAAAAGGAATATATTCAAATATAAACTACACAGAAGCATTCTGTTAAACTTCTTTCTGATCTGAGCATTCAGCTAACAGAGTTAAACCATACTTTTGATTGAGCAGTTTTGAAACACTCTGTCTGTAGAAAATGCAACTGGACATTCGTAGCGCTAAGTGGGTAATAGTGGAAAAAAGAATATGTTCAAATATAAACTACACAGAAGCATTGTATGAAACTTCTTTCTGTTCTGTGCATTCAACTAACAGAGTTGAACCTTACTTTTGATTGAGGGTTTCTGAAACACTCTTTCTGTAGAAACTGCAATTGGACATTCTGAGCGCTAAGAGGCCTCTATTGGGAAAAATAATATCTTCAAATAAAAACTACACAGAAGCATTGTGTGAAACTTATTTCTGATATGTTCATTAAGCTAACAGAGTTAAACCATACTTTTGATTGCGCAGTTCTGAACACTCTTTCTGTAGAAAATGCAAGTGGACATTCGGAGCACTAAGAGGGTAATAGTGGAAAAAGGAATATATTCAAATATAAACTACACAGTAGCATTCTGTGAAAATTCTTTCTGTTCTGTGCATTCAACTAACAGAGTTGAACCTTACTTTTGATTGAGCCGTTCTGAAACACTCTTTCTGTAGAAACTGCAATTGGACATGCTAAGCGCTAAGAGGCCTACATTGGGAAAAAGAATATCTTGAAGTAAAAACTACACAGATGCATTCTGTGAAACTTATTTCTGATCTGTAAATTCAGTTAACAGAGATAAAACATATTTTTGATTGAGCAGTTATGAAACACTCTTTTTGTAGAAAATGCAAGTGGAGATTCGGAGCGCTAAGAGGGTAATAGTGGAAAAAGGAATGTCTTCAAATATAAACTACACAGAATCATTCGGTGAAACTTCTTTCTGATCTGTGCATTCAGCTAAAAGAGTTAAACCATACATTTGATTGAGCAGATCTGAACACTCTTTCTGTAGAAAATGCAACTGGACATTTGGAGCGCTAAGAGAGTAGTAGTGGAAAAAGGAATATATTCAAATATAAACTACACAGAATCATTCTGTGAAACTTCTTTCTGATCTGAGCATTCAGCTAACCGAGTTAAACCATACTTTTGATTGAGCAGTTTTGAAACACTCTGTCTGTAGAAAATGCAACTGGACATTCGTAGCGCTAAGTGGGTAATAGTGGAAAAAAGAATATGTTCAAATATAAACTACACAGAAGCATTGTATGAAACTTCTTTCTGTTCTCTGCATTCAACTAACAGAGTTGAACCTTACTTTTGATTGAGCCTTTCTGAAACACTCTTTCTGTAGAAACTGCAATTGGACATTCTGAGCGCTAAGAGGCCTATATTGGGAAAAATAATATCTTCAAATAAAAACTACACAGAAGCATTGTGTGAAACTTATTTCTGATATGTTCATTAAGCTAACAGAGTTAAACCATACTTTTGATTGCGCAGTTCTGAACTCTCTTTCTGTAGAAAATGCAAGTGGACATTCGGAGCGCTAAGAGGGTAATAGTGGAAAAAGGAATATATTCAAATATAAACTACACAGTAACATTCTGTGAAAATTCTTTCTGTTCTGTGCATTCAACTAACAGAGTTGAACCTTACTTTTGATTGAGCCGTTCTGAAACACTCTTTCTGTAGAAACTGCAATTGGACATGCTAAGCGCTAAGAGGCCTACATTTTGAAAAAGAATATCTTCAAATAAAAACTACACAGATGCATTCTGTGAAACTTATTTCTGATCTGTAAATTCAGTTAACAGAGATAAAACATATTTTTGATTGAGCAGTTATGAAACACTCTTTTTGCAGAAAATGCAAGTGGAGATTCGGAGCGCTAAGTGGGTAATAGTGGAAAAAGGAATGTCTTCAAATATAAACTACACAGAATCATTCGGTGAAACTTCTTTCTGATCTGTGCATTCAGCTAACAGAGTTAAACCATACTTTTGATTGAGCAGATCTGAACACTCTTTCTGTAGAAAATGCAACTGGACATTTGGAGCGCTAAGAGCGTAGTAGTGGAAAAAGGAATATATTCAAATATAAACTACACAGAAGCATTCTGTGAAACTTCTTTCTGATCTGAGCATTCAGCTAACAGAGTTAAACCATACTTTTGATTGAGCAGTTTTGAAACACTCTGTCTGTAGAAAATGCAACTGGACATTCGTAGCGCTAAGTGGGTAATAGTGGAAAAAAGAAAAGAATGTGTTCAAATATAAACTACACAGAAGCATTGTATGAAACTTCTTTGTGTTCTGTGCATTCAACTAACAGAGTTGAACCTTACTTTTGATTGAGCCGTTCTGAAACACTCTTTCTGTAGAAACTGCAATTGGACATTCTGAGCGCTAAGAGGCCTATATTGGGAAAAAGAATGTCTACAAATAAAAACTACACAGAAGAATTGTGTGAAACATCTTTCTGTTCTGTTTTTTCAACTAAAAGAGTTGAACCTTAGTTTTGATTGAGCCGTTCTGAAACACACTTTCTCTAGAAAATGCAAGTGGATATTCGGAGCGCTAATAGGGTAATAGTGGAAAAAGGAATGTCTCCAAATATAAACTACACAGAATCATTCTGTGAAACTTCTTTCTGATCTGTGCATTCAGCTAACAGAGTTAAACCATACTTTTGATTGAGCAGATCTGAACTCTCTTTCTGTAGAAAATGCAACTGGACATTTGGAGCGCTAAGAGAGTAGTAGTGGAAAAAGGAATATATTCAAATATAAACTACACAGTAGCATTCTGTGAAAATTCTTTCTGTTCTGTGCATTCAACTAACAGAGTTGAACCTTACATTTGATTGAGCCGTTCTGAAACACTCTTTCTGTAGAAACTGCAATTGGACATGCTAAGCGCTAAGAGGCCTACATTGGGAAAAAGAATATCTTCAAATAAAAACTACACAGATGCATTCTGTGAAACTTATTTCTGATCTGTAAATTCAGTTAACAGACATAAAACATATTTTTGATTGAGCAGTTATGAAACACTCTTTTTTTAGAAAATGCAAGAGGAGATTCGGAGCGCTAAGAGGGTAACAGTGGAAAAAGGAATGTCTTCAAATATAAACTACACAGAATCATTCGGTGAAACTTCTTTCTTATCTGTGCATTCAGCTAACAGAGTTAAACCATACTTTTGATTGAGCAGATCTGAACACTCTTTCTGTAGAAAATGCAACTGGACATTTGGAGCGCTAAGAGAGTAGTAGTGGAAAAAGGAATATATTCAAATATAAACTACACAGAATCATTCTGTGAAACTTCTTTCTGATCTGAGCATTCAGCTAACAGAGTTAAACCATACTTTTGATTGAGCAGTTTTGAAACACTCTGTCTGTAGAAAATGCAACTGGACATTCGTAGCGCTAAGTGGGTAATAGTGGAAAAAAGAATATGTTCAAATATAAACTACACAGAAGCATTGTATGAAACTTCTTGCTGTTCTGTGCATTCAACTAACAGAGTTGAACCTTACTTTTGATTGAGCCGTTCTGAAACACTCTTTCTGTAGAAACTGCAATTGGACATTCTGAGCGCTAAGAGGCCTATATTGGGAAAAATAATATCTTCAAATAAAAACTACACAGAAGCATTGTGTGAAACTTATTTCTGATACGTTCATTAAGCTAACAGAGTTAAACCATACTTTTGATTGCGCAGTTCTGAACTCTCTTTCTGTAGAAAATGCAAGTGGACATTCGGAGCGCTAAGAGGGTAATAGTGGAAAAAGGAATATATTCAAATATAAACTACACAGTAGCATTCTGTGAAAATTCTTTCTGTTCTGTGCATTCAACTAACAGATTTGAACCTTACTTTTGATTGAGCCGTTCTGAAACACTCTTTCTGTAGAAACTGCAATTGGACATGCTAAGCGCTAAGAGGCCTACATTTTGAAAAAGAATATCTTCAAATAAAAACTACACAGATGCATTCTGTGAAACTTATTTCTGATCTGTAAATTCAGTTAACAGAGATAAAACATATTTTTGATTGAGCAGTTATGAAACACTCTTTTTGCAGAAAATGCAAGTGGAGATTCGGAGCGCTAAGTGGGTAATAGTGGAAAAAGGAATGTCTTCAAATATAAACTACACAGAATCATTCGGTGAAACTTGTTTCTGATCTGTGCATTCAGCTAACAGAGTTAAACCATACTTTTGATTGAGCAGATCTGAACACTCTTTCTGTAGAAAATGCAACTGGACATTTGGAGCGCTAAGAGCGTAGTAGTGGAAAAAGGAATATATTCAAATATAAACTACACAGAAGCATTCTGTGAAACTTCTTTCTGATCTGAGCATTCAGCTAACAGAGTTAAACCATACTTTTGATTGAGCAGTTTTGAAACACTCTGTCTGTAGAAAATGCAACTGGACATTCGTAGCGCTAAGTGGGTAATAGTGGAAAAAAGAATATGTTCAAATATAAACTACACAGAAGCATTGTATGAAACTTCTTTCTGTTCTGTGCATTCAACTAACAGAGTTGAACCTTACTTTTGATTGACCCGTTCTGAAACAGTCTTTCTGTAGAAACTGCAATTGGACATTCTGAGCGCTAAGAGGCCTATATTGGGAAAAAGAATGTCCACAAATAAAAACTACACAGAAGAATTGTGTGAAACATCTTTCTGTTCTGTTTGTTCAACTAAAAGAGTTGAACCTTAGTTTTGATTGAGCCGTTCTGAAACACACTTTCTGTAGAAAATGCAAGTGGAGATTCGGAGCGCTAATAGGGTAATAGTGGAAAAAGGAATGTCTCCAAATATAAACTACACAGAATCATTTGGTGAAACTTCTTTCTGATCTGTGCATTCAGCTAACAGAGTTAAACCATACTTTTGATTGAGCAGATCTGAACTCTCTTTCTGTAGAAAATGCAACTGGACATTTGGAGCGCTAAAAGAGTAGTAGTGGAAAAAGGAATATATTCAAATATAAACTACACAGAAGCATTCTGTGAAACTTCTTTCTGATCTGAGCATTCAGCTAACAGAGTTAAACCATACTTTTGATTGAGCAGTTTTGAAACACTCTGTCTGTAGAAAATGCAACTGGACATTCGTAGCGCTAAGTGGGTAATAGTGGAAAAAAGAATATGTTCAAATATAAACTACACAGAAGCATTGTATGAAACTTCTTTCTGTTCTGTGCATTCAACTAACAGAGTTGAACCTTACTTTTGATTGAGGCTTTCTGAAACACTCTTTCTGTAGAAACTGCAATTGGACATTCTGAGCGCTAAGAGGCCTCTATTGGGAAAAATAATATCTTCAAATAAAAACTACACAGAAGCATTGTGTGAAACTTATTTCTGATATGTTCATTAAGCTAACAGAGTTAAACCATACTTTTGATTGCGCAGTTCTGAACACTCTTTCTGTAGAAAATGCAAGTGGACATTCGGAGCGCTAAGAGGGTAATAGTGGAAAAAGGAATATATTCAAATATAAACTACACAGTAGCATTCTGTGAAAATTCTTTCTGTTCTGTGCATTCAACTAACAGAGTTGAAAATTACTTTTGATTGAGCCGTTCTGAAACACTCTTTCTGTAGAAACTGCAATTGGACATGCTAAGCGCTAAGAGGCCTACATTGGGAAAAAGAATATCTTCAAATAAAAACTACACAGATGCATTCTGTGAAACTTATTTCTGATCAGTAAATTCAGTTAACAGACATAAAACATATTTTTGATTGAGCAGTTATGAAACACTCCTTTTGTAGAAAATGCAAGTGGAGATTCGGAGCGCTAAGAGGGTAATAGTGGAAAAAGGAATGTCTTCAAATATAAACTACACAGAATCATTCGGTGAAACTTCTTTCTGATCTGTGCATTCAGCTAACAGAGTTAAACCATACTTTTGATTGAGCAGATCTGAACACTCTTTCTGTAGAAAATGCAACTGGACATTTGGAGCGCTAAGAGCGTACTAGTGGAAAAAGGAATATATTCAAATATAAACTACACAGAAGCATTCTGTGAAACTTCTTTCTGATCTGAGCATTCAGCTAACAGAGTTAAACCATACTTTTGATTGAGCAGTTTTGAAACACTCTGTCTGTAGAAAATGCAACTGGACATTCGTAGCGCTAAGTGGGTAATAGTGGAAAAAAGAATATGTTCAAATATAAACTACACAGAAGCATTGTATGAAAATTCTTTCTGTTCTGTGCATTCAACTAACAGAGTTGAACCTTACTTTTGATTGAGCCGTTCTGAAACACTCTTTCTGTAGAAACTGCAATTGGACATTCTGAACGCTAAGAGGCCTATATTGGGAAAAAGAATGTCTACAAATAAAAACTACACAGAAGAATTGTGTGAAACTTCTTTCTGTTCTGTTTGTTCAACTAAAAGAGTTGAACCTTAGTTTTGATTGAGCCGTTCTGAAACACTCTTTCTGTAGAAAATGCAAGTGGAGATTCGGAGCGCTAAGAGGGTAATAGTGGAAAAAGGAATGTCTCCAAATACAAACTACACAGAATCATTCTGTGAAACTTCTTTCTGATCTGTGCATTCAGCTAACAGAGTTAAACCATACTTTTGATTGAGCAGATCTGAACTCTCTTTCTGTAGAAAATGCAACTGGACATTTGGAGTGCTAAGAGAGTAGTAGTGGAAAAAGGAATATATTCAAATATAAACTACACAGAAGCATTCTGTGAAACTTCTTTCTGATCTGAGCATTCAGCTAACAGAGTTAAACCATACTTTTGATTGAGCAGTTTTGAAACACTCTGTCTGTAGAAAATGCAACTGGACATTCGTAGCGCTAAGTGGGTAATAGTGGAAAAAAGAATATGTTCAAATATAAACTACACAGAAGCATTGTATGAAACTTCTTTCTGTTCTGTGCATTCAACTAACAGAGTTGAACCTTACTTTTGATTGAGCCTTTCTGAAACACTCTTTCTGTAGAAACTGCAATTGGACATTCTGAGCGCTAAGAGGCCTATATTGGGAAAAATAATATCTTCAAATAAAAACTACACAGAAGCATTGTGTGAAACTTATTTCTGATATGTTCATTAAGCTAACAGAGTTAAACCATACTTTTGATTGCGCAGTTCTGAACACTCTTTCTGTAGAAAATGCAAGTGGACATTCGGAGCGCTAAGAGGGTAATAGTGGAAAAAGGAATATATTCAAATATAAACTACACAGTAGCATTCTGTGAAAATTCTTTCTGTTCTGTGCATTCAACTAACAGAGTTGAACCTTACTTTTGATTGAGCCGTTCTGAAACACTCTTTCTGTAGAAACTGCAATTGGACATGCTAAGCGCTAAGAGGCCTACATTGGGAAAAAGAATATCTTCAAATAAAAACTACACAGATGCATTCTGTGAAACTTATTTCTGATCTGTAAATTCAGTTAACAGAGATAAAACATATTTTTGATTGAGCAGTTATGAAACACTCTTTTTGTAGAAAATGCAAGTGGAGATTCGGAGCGCTAAGAGGGTAATAGTGGAAAAAGGAATGTCTTCAAATATAAACCTCACAGAATCATTCGGTGAAACTTCTTTCTGATCTGTGCATTCAGCTAACAGAGTTAAACCATACTTTTGATTGAGCAGATCTGAACACTCTTTCTGTAGAAAATGCAACTGGACATTTGGAGCGCTAAGAGCGTAGTAGTGGAAAAAGGAATATATTCAAATATAAACTACACAGAAGCATTCTGTGAAACTTCTTTCTGATCTGAGCATTCAGCTAACAGAGTTAAACCATACTTTTGATTGAGCAGTTTTGAAACACTCTGTCTGTAGAAAATGCAACTGGACATTCGTAGCGCTAAGTGGGTAATAGTGGAAAAAAGAATATGTTCAAATATAAACTACACAGAAGCATTGTATGAAACTTCTTTCTGTTCTGTGCATTCAACTAACAGAGTTGAACCTTACTTTTGATTGAGCCGATCTGAAACACTCTTTTGTAGAAACTGCAATTGGACATTCTGAGCGCTAAGAGGCCTATATTGGGAAAAAGAATGTCTACAAATAAAAACTACACAGAAGAATTGTGTGAAACTTCTTTCTGTTCTGTTTGTTCAACTAAAAGAGTTGAACCTTAGTTTTGATTGAGCCGTTCTGAAACACACTTTCTGTAGAAAATGCAAGTGGAGATTCGGAGCGCTAAGAGGGTAATAGTGGAAAAAGGAATGTCTCCAAATATAAACTACACAAAAGTGTCAATCTACTAATTTATCTTCTAATAACTTTCCACCCAGGAGCATTCGTCCCTCTCATTAGACAGTTGTTCTATGCTTCTTTTTTTCACATTCTAATTGCCTCACCTGAACCAAAAAAAGAATGTGGATCTAGGATAAATACCTTTTGAAAAGTCATTTATTTCATTGTATTATTTTTTCATATATCTGCATTATTGCATAGAATACCTGATTGGTCTTATGCTAAGTTTTTTATGTAACATTACCTCTGCAAGATGTTAATAAGTATCCTTCCAAAAATGTTTGAAAAATCTTGGGTAAAACATATTACGTAAGTTCCTGTTTTATAGTTTTCCAAGAGTTTTACTATCCTTGGCCAATGACAAAATTCAAAGCAGAGATACAGTACACAACTTTTGTAAAACTTACCTATTTTTCTTATAAGACTGTGGCTTTGTTTTGTTTTGTTTTGAACTTCTTTTCTGTGATGTGACATGAGACTGTGTGTTGAGTTAGGGGTGGGGACATACATTAACAGACATACATTAACAGACATTTTTGACCGTTCAAAATTCATAGTGAATTATTAAAAAGAAAACTAAGGTCCCTGCCAACTTTCCACCTCACTTCAAAGCATAGCCAAGGTCATTACAACAGCAAGTAAAAGACTCCACACAATTCCCACTTCTTCGCCTCTATACTGTTACTTCTGGAATCTTCTACTGCTCCAAATTGTGTGTTTGCTCCAGACTCAGCAGTTCTCACCACCTTGTTCTTCCAATTGCCATCTTCTCTGTGCGGCCTTTCTTGACTACCCAGTTAAAAATTATCCTATCAAAATTATCTGATCCCCATCCAGGATTACTTTTCACCATCTAACTTACGATACTTTGCCTATTTATGTGGCTCATTGTCTGTTATCTGTCTCCCTAAGTTAGAATGCGAGCTTCATGATGGCAGAGTTTTGGTCAATTTCCTTCACTCAATAATTCCTGACCCAAAGTAAACACTTCATAAGTATTTTTTGAATATACTAATATATAGTCCGAATTATCAAGGAACTTATAAATAAATAAAGACACAACCCAGCATATAGTGCAGCTTGAGAAATGTTGATAGTGTGGTACAGGAGGAGGTATGTAAACTATGAGAAGCAACAGTTAAATAAGAAGCAATCCAGAAAGACACACAGTGTGGGTGACATCTGAGTTAAAGGACAGAAGGTAAGAAGATAACCAGATGGAGAAAAGAGAGGAAGATCTTACAAACAAGCATCAGAAGTTACCATAAGAAAAGCAAGTACAAAATCATCAGAAGAAAAACAATTGCATCCCAGTTATTACCACAAACATAATTAACTATGAAAACCCAGAACAGTTCATGCTTTGATAATGCTAAAGTTGATACGTAGATTAAGATGTGATATAACAATCTGCAAATCTTAGTTTTCAGAAAACCTTTTTAGGCAAGATATGATGATTTAAGGAAGAAAAGTTGCTGATGGATGAGGCATGTTGTCCCTTAAAGACAAACACTATGAAGACTGCGTACAGCCTTTATAATGGAAAGGTGCCACGTTTTTTCTTTTTTAAGTCCTTGGAATCTCAGTTGGCAACTTTGAAATTCATGTGTAATTCATGAGTTTTTTAAAAGAAATGTAATAAGTAACACAAGTGATTCTAGAGCTTGTCTTTAGGCTGAGGTAGATATTGGCATTATAAATTGAAGTGCTAGAAAGGAACAATAAGAATTAAGAATAAGCAGTAATTTCTGCCAAGATCTGTGGCACCCAGTCTCACACATAAGGCTTTTCGGAATCTCTTGGTTTCCAAGGTTCAGGCTCTCATACTTTAGTTTGTACATAAAGGACTTAAGTTATTCTTAAAGCACAGTTTTAGCACTTCACACCAGGAGATGGTTATGAGACTGATCACAGGATAAAGTGAAATAGGATGTGTGCCTACTTGTAGAAGGAACCTCGTTCCTTTTGCCATTCTATTCCTACTTTTCTGGCAGGAAAGTCCTAGAAAAAATTTCATATACAGATTAATTTTAAACAATTTACATTATATTTTACTATTAATAGCTTCTAGAATATCTTAGCTTAGGCTGGCCCTGGTGGCTCACACTTGAAATCCCAGAATTTTGGGAGGCTGAAGTGGGCGGATCAACTGAAGTCAGGAGTTTGAGACTAGCCTAGCCAACATGGTCAAACCTAGTCTCTACTAAAAATCCAAAAATTAGCCGGGTGTGGTGATGCGTACCTGTAATCCCAGCTACACAGGAGGCTGAGGCAGGAGAACCATTGAGCCTGGGAGGTGGAGGCCGCAGTGAGCCAAGATTGTGTCACTGCACTCCAGCCTGGGCAACAGAGCAAGACTCTGTCTCACAGAAACAAAAAACAAACAAACAAAAAAAGAGTATCTTAGCTTATATATTTCTCACATCTGATCCTACCACTTTACTTCTTTTTTCCTGTTTATACCAATTATTTCTATTCCTCTTTACATATAGGCAGAAAGATAAGACTAAAATGTGTCATAGACAATGACATCTAGTAAATTGACGTATTCTTCATGTTTAATTCCACAACAGATTTCAAATACAACCAAAATCTCCAAATAAAATCTTAATTCTAAATTGAGTGCTTGTACAGTCTTCAAATATGTTCAAATAGAACATCAAAGCTCAATAAAAATAGTTATATCACTTGGGATGGTGTTTAAAATATTTTTTCCTAAATAAATTCAGCTTCAGAGGATGAGAAAACCTTCGTTAGGAGATGTTTTAAAGAACAAATTAAGTTAAATGTGAAGGAAATCATACTTTATTTTGTTGAATAGTAAGATTTTTTTGTTGCTATTGTGAATTAATGCCATCCAAATATTGAGTGATGTAATTCAATTTAGTAAAAGAAAAAAGTCTAAATTATCAACTTCTTTCCTTATAAAAATGAAATATGCTATAACTTGCATTTTTTCCATGGCAATGACCCTGATGATCAGAGAGGTTAAAACCTAAAAACATTTAAAATCATCTAATCTAAATTATAAAAAAGAAATCCCTTTCTTCAGAAAAAATAATTTTTTAAGGAAGCACTCATAAACAAATCTCTACTAGTAGATATACAGCATACACATCTCTTACTATCTCCCATGCAGACTGCATAAAAAGGCGTGCTGGCTACTTTTAAGAAAACAACATTCAGATGTCTGGAAAGTATCTGAAATGCATGATTAATCTACACAGATAATTTTCTCAAGAAACCAAATTTTGAAGACAAGTAATTCAAAAGTCTATTGTCTATAAAGTAAATCCGCTGGTATACTTAAACTGCTGTAATCCTTTCTCTGTTTACCTTATAGTGTGCACCTCTCAAGCTATGGGAATGCATGTCTTCTCTAAGAAGAGCTGACTTCTTTTGTAGGAAAAAGCTGTTGGAAATGACTGTTAGGATTTCAAATGTTTGGGAGTGTGTATTCATGTGGGTTTTACGTGTTGAATATTTGCATTTGTAATTTTAAGATGCTTAAATCAAAAACTAAAATGACCTATGCAACATAATTCTGCCATAGGATAAATTAAATTCAATTAAATGTTCCCATACAAATTATTATCTACCACAATGTAAAAATATTTATATATCACAAAGATGTAAGAAACACTGACTTCTATTATACAGCAGAGTTCAATTTCACTACTACTTAGCTTGATGATATTTTAAGGTCATGTCTCTTGGAATACACATTCAATATTCATTGCCAAACGTCTGAGCTCACCTCTCTTGAAGCAATATTCAATTATCAAAGGAAAATAATTTACCAAGCAACCTCACAAAACACAAACTCTAGGTAGCATCAAGGTTTTTCAAAGTGATTATTCCTTACTGGTCGAGATCCTAAGATATTAAAACTCATAGATCACATGATCTGAGATTTTCTAATTGAAAAGCTGTAGCTGTAAACCTTTCATTCAAAGTCGGATACTACTTTCAGCTGTCAAAAGAATTATGCAATCACTTAAACTTCTGGAATGAAAGAGAAAATGAAGGGAACAATAAAAGTAACTGAAATGCACTGAGAAATGAACATAAGGAACCAAATGGAGGCAAAGACAGAGAGAGAGAGAGAGAGGGCTGTTTATCTAACCTTCCCTTCTTGAGTGGGTTTTCTCTGATATCTCTAGAGAACAATTGGATGTGTAACAATGAAATACAAAACACAAGATACTGTCTTCGTATAATTACTTGTAATGATTCCAAGATGGCATAATTTGAGAACTTGCTAAATAGGACAACAAAGTGATCTGCTTTTCCAAAATTTTGCCCCTTAGCTTATATATTATTTCATGGTGAAGATCAATAAAACTGAAAATTGGAATTGCCAGATATTATCAGATTTTATTTTTTGAATGCTTAACAGCTGACCCAAAATCTGGTCATAAAAATGGAAGTTAAATTAAATTGTCCTCAAAATTTAAGTTTGCTACATTTGTAAGAACCACTTGCTTCTTCAAAATCTCAAACTTTCTCATATCTAGCAGCAAATTGAAATTAGGAATTTAAGCTTGTAAATTCATCATGGAAACCAAATTGATTAAAACTTTCTGTGTATTCATGATAATGTTTAAAATTTTTGCTACATTTAAACCCTAAGTTAGTTACAAAAACCCTAAAATTATGCTTGTTTAAAAACTTGGGCTAACTTGCTTTTGAAAACATACTGACATATTCGTTCCATTCTTCTTATAATTATTTTTTTGTCACTCCCAAGCAGCACACCATTGTATATATCCCCAAAACGGCACTTCTTTGTTAAAGCCATTAGGACAGAAATATTTTTGAGCCAGATGCAATGGCTCATGCCTGTAATGTCAGTACTTTGGGAGGCCTAGGTTAGAGGACTGCTTGAGGATAGGAGTTTGTGACCTGCCTGGGCAACATAGCAAGACCCAGTCTTTACAAATGAAATGAAAATAAAATATAAAATAAACTGGCTGGACAAAGTAGTGCACACCTGTGGTCATAGCTACCAGGAGGCTGAGATGAGAGGACCATATGAACCCAGGAGTTTGGGGCTGAGAATGAGCTATGACTGCACCACTGCACTTCAGCCAGAACTATGGGTTGGTGAGTTAGAAATAAGTTCTCAGTTCTGAATATAATAACTGCTCCTGGCACTCCCCAGAATGAGCTGGGTTTTCTTTTGCCTCTCTATAGTCCCTCTTCCTCAGGAAATACCCCCATGGTTCTGCCCGCTGTGCTATTAATTACACCAATGCTTATTATATGTCAGTTCAGTTTTATCTAGATTCTCCCAAAGTCAGTGCTGAACTTAGTTGTTTGAAAATGTATATATTGTAATAGTTACCAAAAAGACCAAATACAGCTAGATATTTATGCTATTTGTTTTATTTCCATCGTAGGTATATTTCCTTTTAAAATTCATATATATCTTTCTCTAAGGATTGTCTCCGTTTTCAGATGTTAAGCACTTTCTCATGCACACACCACCTAAGCAGCAAAGACAGAGTCCACGTCAGGGAATGTCACATTCAGGATAAGTACCTATTATTCTGTAACTCAGAAGTAGGAAAATGGATGTCCTCAAGCAGATGCTTTTCTTGACAGATACAAAAATTTGACAAGGATCACTGACTGACTTCCAACCCACCATTCATCACTTTTATCTTATTTTGACCCTAAGGGTCCCAGAGGGATAATGGCACTACATTCCTATTTAGAATTCAGATTTCAGATTGCATTTCTTATATCATTGTTTATAAGTAGTGGTTGCACACAGTCGCGATAATACTATGACATTAATCTACATTCCTCGTTAAATCGATTTTTGTCTTCCGTTTTTGAGCTTAGCTACAATTTCTCACACGGTTTCTCTAGGAAGATTCCTCAATGACTGAAACATTTAGAACATGGTCGATTCATAAATACGACACTGGGATTCCCCAATGACTGAAACATTTTGAACATGGTCCATTCATAAATACGACACTGGGATTCCCCAATGACTGAAACATTTAGAACATGGTCCACTCATAAATACGACACTGGGATTCCCCAATGACTGAAACATTTAGAACATGGTCCATTCATAAATACGACACTGGGATTCCCCAATGACTGAAACTTTTAGAACATGGTCCATTCATAAATATGACATTGGGATTCCCCAATGACTGAAACATTTAGAACATGGTCCATTCATAAATATGACATTGGGATTCCCCAATGATTGAAAAATTTAGAACATGGTCTATTCATAAATATGAAGAGCTTGTGTAGAAAGTATAATTTACTTATCCTATTATGCTTAAGAAATTATGTGAAATAATGTGAAAATAATCTTAAAACATTTGCATGCATATTTGCTGCAAGAGTCATCTTTCATTGATACTTAATCATAATCATGGACATGGTGGGTCCCAATAACCAATATTTAATGCAAGACTGTAAATTTAATAGAGAGAAAACCTTATTTATAAATTTTCATGTGTTCTTTTCTTGACAATAAGGAGCTGTGAGATTTGTATTTTAAAAGATACTTAGTAATAAAAACTTTAATTTTTAAAACTTTTATTTTTAAATTCTGCTTAATTGCATAAAAGTTAAAAGGTAATATTTAATATTTACTGAGGCTTATTGAGCTAAATGATGATATGCAGCTTGGGTTATACTTGCAATTATAAGATTTGCTCATTATACCTAAGCAATCTCCTTCACTCAATCTAGCTACCACTAAGGAAGCAAAATTCCCTGAATCATAGTATCAAAGCATTCCATTATGTTTTCTATTAAGTTGTTTTGTTCTTTGAATCATTGTCTATTTTAATTTATCCTTTTAGAAAGAAAACAAATTACTTAACTTGCATTTCCCACTAGAAGCTTCACTACAGCTAGACTTGGAATTGATTTCAGGCCATTTTTTAATAAATGATGGTCCCTAGTGAAAGATAGAATACTTGAGCCATCAATATTGAGTAAATAAAAGGGTTTGGGTAAATAAGAGAGAAGATACCTATTTTTCTCAAATATTTTAAATATCTAATAACCTATTCCTCATCTAAAACAAGCCACAATTACTGGAAATGATGGTCAGAGGAAGGTATTAGCAACCCTGTGTAATACTACATGTCATGTTGGATCACTATTACAGAGAAACAGTTGTCATGCTGCATTTTAGTAATTCTACACATCACCAGAGAAATAGACAACTCTTATAGCCAAAGAAATCCAACGTAGCTACTGTCTACATATTCTTGTTTTAGACCTTTGGTGAAAAAAACTACTATGTGTATTGAATATATTTTACATTAGTTTTATCACAAAAGAAAAATGAGAATTCTATTAGATGCAAATACAAATTCTGAATGACAGGAAAGAAAAATTAAAATCAAAGCTGATCTTAATTAACAAAATGTATTATCTGCTTACATGTATATACAACTGTTCATATACAAAGGCACAGATGCATTTGTGGTTTTGAAAAAATATCTATTTCATTTCAAATCTTCATTGAACAATATTACATATGGCAAGAAAGCTGATCTTTTTGAAGGATCTTTTAAAAAGTGTTAAACTTTATTAGATACTCCAAACTAGCAAAGCTCAACTTCATCACAATTATATAATAACACTGCACACTTTCAATTTTATCTGGAGAAATATATCTATCCCTTGAAATAACTCTGTAAACTTCCTGCTCACAGATTTCATTTCAAGCCTTGAAAATGCAGAAAATCAATGCTGAATATACTTGCCCCGAAAGGAAAAGAAAATTTCAGGGGTGTCAGGATGTTTTATCACATAAAGTACAGAATTGCAATTTGTATCTGAGCAGGCAACACACCTCCAAAAATAATACAATACTTATCACAAAATACATTCACAGATACTAGATTTGGCACAAACCACTCCATACAGCTATTGATGAAATCAGTATTGAAAGCCTTATTCCAAAATCTATGGCCCTTTTCTACTCTCCAACTGACATTTCAGGATGCCACAACCTTGCAGCTCCACTCTCTCATTAATTTCCCCTAAATACCCTTGGCAGAAGAACGAGAAACGTCACATTTTTCATTTAATTTCTAAAGAACATCACATCCTTTAAGAATAGGTTCTTGAAATTTTAAAATGTTAAACATAAAAACCCTAAAGAGACAAACATCCAAAAACATAAAAACCCTAAACAGACAAACGTCCAAAAACTTTTCTTCAAAATCACAACAACTTTATATGCTACGTGTTCCTGTAAAATACCACATACACAAACTCACAGGCACACCCACCCACCCAAAACCCACACACTCGAATTTATATGGCCTCGTAATACCTCACATATATATACATGTCACCAAATGCAACAGAGACACACGCATATATATGGCCTCATAATACCTCACATATATATACATATCATCAATTACAACAGAGAAAAGCCAATTTCAGAAACATGGCTTCAATTTTGATGCATTTACTCACACTTAATTCTATTTCAATTTAACTGCAGAGATATTACAATACCCTGTAACAAAAACCTGACGGAAGATTGTAACAAATTGCTTAAACATCAAACCAAACACTAAACATAATTTCATCACAAAGTGAAATTCGCATCCAACTCGCAAAGAATTAGAAAATCCTTGCACTTACCTTGGCTTTGTCCATTCCCCAGATGACCCCAAAACACCACCGTCATCATCAACAGCCCCGGAGCCCACGTCCACATCCTTCTAGTGACACGCTCGTGTCTTCTGGCCATTGCATCTTAAACTCTGCATATTCAGTGGGGTGGATGTGAAAGTACAATAAATTACATTCTTAGAGAAATACACTACGACTCAAATCCCATATCTAATATGCACTGTGCATTTCTGAATTATCCTGCCTACAAGGAGGTACATTTGAAAATCATGCTTCCCTTTAGGGTTGTCATATTGATGATTAATACGAAAGCTCATTCATTTTTAATCTTTAAGCATTCATCTGAATTCCATTTTTAATATCATTTTCCAAAACAGGCCACTTAACCTATGAATGTTAAAAAGTACTCCCGATATACATATTGGAGTTCAGTCAAGCAAAAGCATGGTGTATGGACACTACTTAAGTATAACTTGATATTTAGGCAAATTGATGAATTTAACATACCATGTAATCTCTACATATATACAAAAGGACTTTTCAACACATTTATGTAAGTTTTGCATAAATACCCTTGAAAATATTCTCAAGTTTTAAGTGGTATTCTAATTATGTCAGTAATTTTAACTGAATAAAGAGATGCATCATGTGCAAAAACTAATCTTGTTTACTTAAAATTGAGAGTAAAATTAATTATAGAAGGTACAAAACACTTGTAATTTTGATTTCAGATATATGACCCACAGGAACCTTCATATATACAAATATTATACACATATATGACAATGTATATTTGAGTGTTCATTTTGAAACTGCTTTTCATACTGATACATGAAAATACTTAAATGTCCACCAAAGCAAGGTTATTTATTCATACATTTGAATGATATACAGTAGCTCAAAAGAATAAACTTGAGTTGCATGTACTAATATGGATAAGTGTCCAAAATGAATAGTGAAGCAAAACTAGCAAATTTAATAATGATAAGTTCAAAATTACACCTTTCATATGTAAACATGTGCAATAGTTAAAACTATAAATTTTATGTTGCATAAATATATAATACAGTATAATAACGCATAAGAATGAGAAACACCTTCAAGACTAAAGTTAGGAAATTACAAGACTACAATTTAAATGGTTAGTAGGTGGAATTTTAAATCAGAGGTTACTCCTAAATCCCAATTTTTCCACAGTTGACAAAATAACGGAGTTAAGAAAAATAAACTTAATGATTTCCAGAATGAATGCTTTATTCAAAATGCTACGTAATTACAATTCTAATAAACTTGCAAGGGAATCCAGTCACCCAGAAATTTTTTATGCCTTTCTCCTACATCACGAAAGGGGAAGATTTAATTACCAACTTTGCATTACTTAACGTCAGACTCATAGTATCAGAGCTAAAGAGAAATTTAAGAAACACCTAACTCAACCTCTCCATTTTAAATGACCAAATGAGTTGAGAAGGTTACAATGACATTTCTAAGTTCATATGTAAAAACAGAATTTTGATGACAATGACAGTTTAAGTACTAATAAACACTCCTGGAAAAGTTACTGTAATCCAGGTTATTTTACTGTGCTAAATGCCTTACATTCTTTACCCAATTCAGTTTTCACAGAAATCCTATGAACAAAGCACTTCCAAAATTTACCACTTCACAGCTAAGAAAACAAGGCTTAGAGAAATGCTACACGATCCCCTAGTCATGAGGTTAGTAGGTACCACTGTGGAGACTGAGGCAAAACAGGACGATTTCAAAGCCTATGCTCTGAACAAGTAAACACTAAGCAGGAATTTAGTTCTAGATCTCCCAGTTGTAGTCCAATAATCAGCCAAAAAATGGTGCTGAGAAGAGGGGAAAGAAAGATGTCTTGTATGTGGAGCCTCATGTATTTGATCCCAAATACATCTTCATATTGAAAATCATTAGAGCACAAGGCAAAAGAATTATTAGTTTGTTTCTAAAATCATCAACCTTTCCCAAGTTGAACATACAAATATATTTTATCATATATATACTATATGTGTGTATAGCGTGTGTTTATCTAAGTATTCCTGTGGTTTATATATCTGGATGTGGAATTACAAGTGTTTTGTGGTTTATTATTTATTTATTATTATACTTTGAATTTTGGGGTACATGTGCACAATGTGCAGGTTTGTTACATATGTATCCATGTGCCATGTTGATGTGCTGCACCCATTAACTCGTCATATAGCATTAGGTGTATCTCCTAATGCTGTCCCTGCCCCCTCCCCCCACCCCACCACAGTCCCCAGAGTGTGATGTTCCCCTTCCTGTGTCCACGTGTTCTCATTGTCTCCCTCTGTTGCTCTGGCTGGAGTCAGTGGTGTGATCATAGCTCACTTCAGACTCCAAGTCCTAGGCTCAAGCGATACTTTTGCCTCGGCCTCTCAAGTAGCTCGGACTACAGGCACGCACCACCATCCCCGGCTAATTTTTTTACAGAGATGGGTCCCACCGTGTTGCTTGACTGGTCTCAGCCTCCTTAAGTCAAGGGATCCTCCCACCTGGACTTCCGAAAGCACTGAGATTACAGGTGTCAGCCACCGTGCGTTTTTTGATTTCTTCAATTAATTTTACTTATACACTTGATTACACAAGATTAATTTTGTGTACATAATGAATCTCTTTTGAGGTTTAAGTTACTGATTAATTAGAGTACCACTTAACAAGCGTGTCATCCCAGCACTTTGGGAGGCTGAAGTGGGCGGCTCACCTGAGGTCAGGCATGAGCCACCGTGCCCGGCTTACACACATTCTTTTCACTCCTGCTTGCAGATCTCTGTTCCCTTCTAATTCCAGTGGAACCACTTTCACTTAGTATCAAAATATCCAGATCCACTCATCAAAGTGTAAATAATCCTCCAGCAAATTACCTTTGCAAATCTATTTTTATGTAATATTTCCTTAACTTCTTCTTACCTACATCCAGTAGTCATTTTACAAGGCAGAATTTTTTCTATTTTATATAGAACTGAGGCAGTATTTGAAAAAAATCTCAAAACACTCTTCAGGAAGGACTGGCATCTAAAACACCAGTTCCAATATATATTTCAGTAACATTTTAAAGGACAGATGCTTTTCAAAATGTTATTATAATTTAAAAAAATGTAACCTTCCTCTCTGAGTTCATGTTTATGGAAAACTAATATTTCATAAATGCCAAGTTACTATGATGTATTATCTAAATGCTGCCCCTGCCATTCTATAAATACAAAAATCATAACCTTCTAACTAACTTTGGTATTAGTCAACAACTGTGCTGATGAAAAGTAAAATCAATTCATTTAAAATAATTTTCCATGAACAAAATCAAGTAACTTGTAAGTAGTATGGTAGATGAACCAAAAAATAAAGTAACATTAACCAGAAAGACATGCCATGGACTTCTCTAATCTTTTTTTGGAACACCCTTTTCATGCATATGAAAATAAAAATTAAATATAAAATACCTACTTTATGTATGTACTTTTACTTGTGTCTATTGTTCTTTAAAGATTAAAATAACTCCTAAAGCCTGGATAGCTGAGCCCATTGTGCTCTTCTGCCCATAAAATAGATCGGATGTGCAGTGAAAGAGGTAAAACTTAGGCTTTCAGGTTAGTTATGACGATGGAAACACAATTCTATTCAATAGTGTTCATCTTGGTCTTTCAAATGTTTAAGGTCACAAGGCAAAAGAGAACAGACTTTAAGAATGTTCGTGTATTACTTCTCGTCTTACCCAATAGCTACATTAGTTCAATTAGGCCAGTGTTTTGGAGTAAACAGCACTGTGAAATGTGTCGTGGAGTCCGGAGGCTCCACCACCTACCTCCATGTAGTTGTTCTGTCCGATGGAGCCTAGAGTAATACCTTAGGAGATGCATTACATCTACAGGTACCAACCAGGAAGGGTAGTCTTGAATTAAATGGCTTTAGAACACGTTATAAGAGCAAATCGAAGCTTCTAGGTATTAGAACCACTTCAATCACAGAGCGTCTCTGAGTTCTATCTGTGGCCAGCATCAAGTATCTGTCTGCCCTCCCCGAATGCTTTCTCTCATCATGTGGATCTTCTAGATGGTCTTATTCTTCCCCAGCCAGCCAACTTGATCAACAAGCCTAGGTATATTAGATATGTATAAAGTTGGTTCTTAAATAAAGTCCATTTCTGTATCTAGGTAAGTAATGTCTTCAGACTTACAATTTCATTGATATCTAGAAAGAGTGACTCTAGTTAGCTTCTAGTGTCAGTTTTTCTAGCAGCTTCTTTAAAAACAAAAATCCTCTCTGGAACAAAGCTTCCTTGCAAGTATTGCTGTTGGCAATAGTCCTCTTTACTGAAATGCTTATCCGGTGAAACTTGCGCTGTGCCAGTGAGCCTGCAGGTTGATGGTCCTTTTGTTCAACTTCTCCATTATAAAGCAACCTCTCTGATCACCCTTTTAAAACTAAAGACCAAAGAATCAAATGAGATCAGGAAGTGACCAGAGCTCACAGGTCATCAACTCCTCTTCTTAGCATATTATAGCACACAGTCTAAGCCCGAAAAACACAGCAGAACCCATTACAGCTCTCGAGTTCCAGTTATTAACATTGATTTTTTCCAATGGGAAATTTTCATTAGAAGCTATCACAGGACTCACATTCAGTAATAACTTAGATTAGGATACATACTGGAGCCTTTGTCCTTAGAGTAGGTGCCACTGAGTCACTATTAAAAGGAGTCTTTTTGATCTTAGTAAATTCTCACAGGGCTTATCTCAGTCTAAACTGTAACTGGCCTTTACTAGTGATGTCATGTGTAGTTCAAATTAATATTGTAATGTATATAAATTGTATATATAGGTATAATACATGCATGTATTTACAATTATTTATTTTATTTTATTTTTTAATAAGATAAAAGTTAGAGGTTAAAATATGACTCTAGGCCATTGTGCTTTAGAATGAAGAGCACAGACATGGGTTGGAAATGTAAATTTTGGCCCAATTTAATTTCTGTGACAAATTCATTAATGTCTTCAAGGTTCAGGCTCTATGTATGAGACAAATGAAAACAGCTCTAAGATTCCTGAAAACCCTAAAATATTAAAATTCCACTCTGCCATTAGTTCAGATAAATCATTTGCCAATTTGCCCCACAAGAACCAGGCATCTTTAAATGGTAACACAACATGCACTTCTCTCTCCCAAAGTGTGGTGCATAAACGTTCTGCTTCTCAATAACACAGGATGCCTGCTAAAATGTGCTGTCAGGGGGATTAGTAAGGAAATGTTGTATCAAAACTTCTGCAGATGTGGCCCTGAAATACACATTGTAATAAATCCTCCAGGCCTCTCAAGTTAGGAATAACTGGTTTATAAAATTGTACTTACTTAAAAATTATAGATAAACAGATTTCACCGTAACCCATTCTTTCTGTTCTGAATGAAATAAGGCTCTATATTCAGACTGAATTTTCAGTGAAAAACAACTTAAAATAGTGACAAATCATCTATAAGTTTAAATGAATATAACTAGGAGACCTGAAAACTCAGGTTTAGCAGTCATCTTCCAACAGTTTGAGAGCCCACAGGAGCCACAGAGCCCTCATGTCTCTCCAGAGAAGCAGGGTGATTCTTCCCCCTAAACACCATGCAATTCTTGAAGTGAGTGAAAGCATCCCTGCTCACACTGATACCCTCTCAAGTGAACTCAAAGTTAAGCCATCTCCAGCCAGACCAGATATCCTGGCCCATATCTCATTCATTAATATATGTTGAGAAGCCTTTGTTTCTTGGAAACTACATGAAGTGAATAGGCTGTGGACTCCACTGGACATAGTGGTCTATATTTAACCAATTCCCTTCACACATATGTATCAGATGCTCTCTTAGTTACGGAGCTGCAGTGGTGAATAAGAAAGCCACAGTCCTGTACTCCCAGGGTTTCAATTCTGAAGACGAAGACAGGCACAGAAACCCAACTGAGCAAAGAGAAGAGATTATTACAAAATGTGTTCACATGCAAAGTGAAGCAAGGGACTGAATATACAACAAGGGTTTTGGGGCGAACATTAGATACAATCTTAATTCAGATTATATAAGATTCATACATATAATTTTTATATATAGATATATTAATTTGGGCCGGGCGTGGTGGCTTATGCCTGTAATCCCAGCATTTTGGGAGGCCAAGGCGGATGGATCACTTCAGTCCAGGAGTTTCAGACCAGTCTGATCAACATGGCAAAACCCCATCTCTACTAAAAATAAAAAAGTTAGCCGGGTGTAGTGGTGTGCGCTTGTAGTCCCAGCTACTCAGGAGGCTGAGAAAGGAAAACTGCTTGAACCCAGGAGGCAGAGGTTTCAGTGAGCCAAGATTGTGCCACTGCACTCCAGCCTGGGTGACACAGCAAGACCCTGTCTCAAAAGAAAAAGAAAAAAAGAAATATTAATTTGGATTATACAGATTCTAACCACTTCTTTCAAGTGAGAATATTTAAGGTAAGACCTGAGAATAAAAAGAGTTAGCTTTTCATACACTACAGAAAGATTCGTCTTTTAGGAAAAACCCCCAGTGTTCATGGACCCTAATATATGAGCAAGATCTTGGCATGTAGAAGAAACCTGTGAATTGGATGAAATGAAAAACTGAAAAGTAGGAATCTGGATGAAGTACAGAAGGGAGAAAGACTAATGTGAGACGTGGCTGAAAGAGAAGGATATGTGAAACAGTACAGGTCTTCATTAGTAATGATGAGGAACATAAATGTTAGTCCAAGTACACCAGAAAAGTGGGAGAGTTGGAAACTGAAAGACATGTTAAGAGATCACTTTGGTTTCTCTGTAGCTAACAGGGTGTAGGAGATTAAGAATTAAAGTAGGTTGACTAAGGATGACCTAAGAAAATAAGCATAGGTAAGAAAATATGTGGCTCTGGCTAGGCTGGGGACATTGGAAATCAAAAGAGGTGGAGGAAATTACAGATGTATTTGGAACCAAAATATTTTTTAAATGAATGTTGAATTGGATATTGTCAGAATATTGAGGAAGGGCCAAAAATGACTTATAAGCGTCTAGCATGGCTGGCAGTGCCACTTACTGACATGTGGGAAACCAGGACATGTTACCTCTGAATTATTCGAGTGCTATTGTCATGTAAATCATCAACTCCCAGAATAAAGGTCTGGGCCAAACTCTAAGACTGGAAATTATGAGCTGTTTAGTAGTGTTTAGAGCTTAGAGAGAGTATGTGTGTGGAGAGAAAAGAAGAGCAATTAGGACAGAACCCTTAGAAACATCAATATTTAAAATTTGGGAAGAGAAACAGAAACAAATAAATTGTGGGAAAATGAAGCTCAGGGTAGTTGCAAGGGAATGCTAAAAATGAACTATGGCATTTGAGGAGGAAAACGTGGAAACTGAAAGCAAGAGAGTACGGATGGATCGTGAGGGAGCAGCAGCAGCTGTGTCCTAAGAAGAGTCTCAGTGAAAATGAAGGGTTGTAGGAATGAGGACATCTGGGCCAACGAGCTGGCAAGGAGTGATGTCCAGGAGGCAGAATATTTGCATCTAGATCCTGGTGGTATATACCCTTATAGAAAATGTTTCAGATTTGATGACAATAAAGTGGAGGAAAGAAAAAAAGTAATGGAAATAAAGATGTCAAAAAACGGGGAACCGAGGTTTGTACTGGTCCTTTCACGTGAAAGCTGAGCCACTAAAATGATGGCTGAACTTGCCTGAAGATGATATTGAGCAAAAGATCTACAGCCTTAAATAAATGGCAAGAGGCCAGGTGCAGTGGATCATGCCTGTAATCCCAGAACTTTGGGGGGCTGAGGCAGGCATATCACCTGAGGTCAGGAGTTCGAGACCAGCCTGGCCAACATGGCGAAACCCCGTCTCTACCAAAAATACAAAAATTAGCTGGGTGTGGTGGTATGCACCTGTAATCCCAGTTACTCAGGAACCTGAGGCAGGAGAATCACTTGAAACCGGGAGGAGGAGGTTGCAGTGAGCCGAGATCACACCATTACACTCCAGCATGGGTGACAGAGCAAGACTCCATCTCAAAAAAAAAAAAAAAATAAGACCAGAGTGCCCAGGAGAGAGGTCTGTTGATGATGGTAATACCAAAGGGGCATGGCCGATATTTCCAAGGGGTTTGAGTTTCAAAGGAACAGTCTAATTTGCAAGGAGCAGAGAAATTAACAGTCTAGAAGTTGTAACGGGAACCAAGAACAACCACCTCGGCTTCCAGCCATAGGTATGTGGAGGGTGAGAAAAAGACCTGTCTCAATTTATGAAAGCTAGAGGAAAAACTGCACTTTAGTATCAACCAACTTTTGTTTTAAGATAATTACAAACCAATATGGAACTTAGCAAGAGTCAATTTTGACAGTTTCCTGCAGCTTAGTAAATTCTGCACAAAATTAAGATTTAACACAAAAGTAGAGAAAAATTTTAATGGCATAGCACATTTCTTCACAATTCCTTAAACCAAATAATTCCCTGTTCTTCTAACTCTCACCTTACACTATCAACTAGGCTTCTTATTCAATGAACGGTTTAAGTCTACTAAGACACACACACACACACACACACACGTCTTATCCAGCTGCAGATCTCATTTTTGAAGGTACACTGAAAGTACATAGATCATTCTATAATCATCAACTATGAAGATTGTGAGCAACTGGAACAAGTATTCTTGGAAAAGAAGTTTCCTGTGTATAAGAAAAAAAAGAGTCCAACTCTGGGAACTGACTTGGCTGAGTCATCATTATATGCCACTGGCAAGAAATCAAGAAGTAACTCAGGACTGATAAACTTTGTTAAAGGAAATGGAAACAGCCTATCTGTGAGGCTTAATTCTTGATAATCTGGCCAAGATATAGCATCTGGATAAGAGTTCACTGACTCAACTAAATTTTGTGAAGGTGAAGTACTTGTTAAAATGAAAGATCTATTTAGAGAGAAATAAGTAGACATAATGTCTGCACTATGGATAGGTGTATACCTGTTTTTTGCAAAAACAGTTTGTATCTTTGAAATGCTGGTTTGCCCTGGACAGAGCTAACTTAAATAGAGACCTGGCGCGGTGGTTCATGCCTGTAATCCCAGCACTTTGGGAGGCCGAGGAGGGTGGATCATGAGGTCAGGAGATCGAGACCATCCTGGCTAACACGGTGAAACCCCGTCTGTACTAAAAATGCAAAAAATTAGCCGGGCATGGTGGCGGGCACCTGTAGTCCCAGCTACTCTGGAGGCTGAGGCAGGAGAATGGTGTGAACCCGGGAGGCGGAGCTTGCAGTGAGCCGAGATCGTGCCACTGCACTCCAGCCGGGTGACAGAGAGAAACTCCGTCCCCAAAATATATATATATAGTTTTTATATATATATATGTATATATACCCAAAGGATTATAAGTCATGCTGCTATAAAGACACATGCACACGTATGTTTATTGTGGCACTATTCACAATAGCAAAGACTTGGAACCAACCCAAACGTCCAACGATGATAGACTGGATTAAGAAAATGTGGCTGGATACATATGTAACAAACCTGCACATTGTGCATATGTACCCTAAAACCTAAAGTATAATAAAAAAAAAAGAAAATGTGGCACATATACACCATGGAATACTATGCAGCCATAAAAAAGGATGAGTTCATGTCCTTTGTAGACACATGGATGAAGCTGGAAACCATAATTCTCAGCAAACTATCACAAGGACAAAAAAAACCAAACGCTGCATGTTCTCACTCATAGGTGTGAATTGAACAATGAGAACACATGGACCCAGAAAGGGGAACATCACACTCCGGGGCCTGTCATGGGGTGGGGTGAGGGGGAGGGACAGCATTTGGAGATATACCTAATGTAAATGATGAGTTACTGGGTGCAGCACACCAACATGGCACATGTATACATATGTAACAAACCTGCACGTTGTGCACATGTGTCCTAGAACTTAAAGTATATATATATATATATATATATATATATATATATATATATATATATATATATAAATATAAAGAGAAAACCATTAAAGAAAGGCTATAATACACAGGAACACACAGACATACATACACCTGTGTGTCTATATCTTCAGTTATCACACTTTTTCTATACAGACTCCACACGAGACAAACATGTTACATTTTATGAGAAACTATAAGTGGAAAGAGGAGAATTTGTGAAATCAATATAGAATGTTCCTTGTTTAGCATAATTCTAACTGTTTCTCATTAGAGGTCTGAGTATCAATCTGTATTATATGTGGCCATGCTGGCATTTGGGAAATTCCACAAGAAACTTTTTAAATATGAATTTGGAAAAGGGAAAAGGATTTTTAAAGTGTCTTTTTTTGTTCTGCATTCTATGTGGAACATCTATTTTGTGCTAACTGCTCGTGTTAGCTTGTGATTGCCTGTGACTATGTGGAAGATATACTTTACGTGACTATGTGAGCAATAGTCTTAAAGTTAAGAAATCTAAAATTTGGTTGGTTTAGTTGCTAATTAGGTAAATTACCTTGTAATGGTTACTTAACCTCTCAAAGATTAATTATCTTCAGTGGTACATTGAAGGTTCCATTCATATTGATTTTAGTAGACTTATCCTACTAAAAAGTAAATTTAACAGAAATTATTCTAGACCTCATTATTTCAGGAGACCCCACCCCAGCTTTTATTCCTAACTTCAAGAAATGCAGAGAAATTTAAAAATTCGATGTTCTCCCAATTCAACAGAATATAACTGAACTAAATCGATTTATGTATAATTCACTATTTCAACCTTTAACGCTATATCCGAGTGGTTTGTTTTCACCATAAAGTTATAGCTGTTTAGGCCAATAATTAAAGAGGACCTTGATAGAGAATGACAAGAGAGGATGATCACCCTATTGTCTATCTTCCAGCTGTTTTCAATGCCCTGAAGTTTTATTCACACCCAAATATTAGAATCTTATCTGAGAGAGCGTACTCAAATGATGAATCATGCTAATTTCTCAAGAAAAGTGTTACAGAATAATAAATGCCTTTCTGGTCAAAGCACTGATGCTCTGGAAATAATCTTTATCCAAATGAGGTACAGGAATTGTTAGGACTATTAAAAGTTTGTATATGATATCTGCCAGGTTCGACTGAGCTTCACTTAAAATCTACCATATTAGGGCCAAGTGTAATGACTCAAATTAGTGAACTTAAAAATTGTTTTAAAATGTTTCCTGGAGACATTTCAAATATTGCTCTCTGATTTATCACTGTTACTTTTGCTGAATTCAATTTGATGCCAAGATTTATTCAGATTAATCAAATGCCATAAACTCTGATACCTAATGTTCCTTAACACCTTAAGAACTTTTAAACAGATCAAATGTTGAAGATACGCTTTTAGTGAAACTGTACCTAAGCACATGAATTCTATTGAATATAGCTTTTTAGAAGACTAACAAAGAAAGAAGACTTAGGAAATTCGGAAACATTTTTTAAACCTTCTAGAGGGAATTAAACTACTGAAAAATAATTTCAATTGGTGAATCTAATGGCATTAATCAGAAGATAAGAAAAAAGTAACCATAAAACTTTATGGGGGTAATATTTGCTATGAGGATCAGGAAAAACAACTAATGGATATTAGGCTTAATATCTGGGTGATGAAATAAACTGTACAACCAATCCCATGGCATAAGCTTACCTCTGTAACAAACCTACACTTGTACCCCTGAACTTAAAAGTTAAAATTTAAATAAATAACGTTGTGCTATTAATTTCAACCAGAGCCTTTCCAAGGTGCAGGGAACTTTTGAGAATTTTATTTCTTGCAAAAGGAAACTTGATTCCTTGCTTAGGGCCTTCCTAGGAAAACCTCTATTCTTTGGAGAAGCATCATACTCCTACAAGATTTAAGGACCATCATATTTGTCAGACTTTTTTTCTGTTTTACTGTGAGCAGTTTACAGAACATAAAGAAAAATCAAATCCGAAGGTGCACTACACGTGTTTTATCAAAAGGAACATTTTTGTGTACTTTTAAGAAAATACGACAAATTGAGTTTTCTGACCTATTACCAAGTTAGACATCTTGAGTGAATTGAATCTGTTGTAATCCTGTTTGGTTTTCATCCCATGGCTCTGGAAAACTGACATTTATCTCCAATTTTTCAACTCTGCTTCTTTCCAGTACCTCATCTATACGACTATGATAGTACTTTTCATCTGCTTCTACCACTACACTATGGCTGCATTACTTTTAACACAGTGTCCCACATGTTACCCATTTCTACCTTATATAAAGAGTAGAAATTGAATTGTAATTGAGTATCCAGTTGCCTCATATTCAGGTCTTCAACTGAAATAACTCCAGCTATCTCAAAACTTCAACCCTCTCTGGAAGTATTGGACCAAATTATCCCAGATTATAGCACTCTCAGGCTAAAATTACTAATGCTTCTATAGTTTCAGAGACTGTATCAGGTTATTCAACACAACATTCCATGCACCATTCCAGCCTCATATAATCAGAGGACACTTAGACGACTTTAATAGCCTTCAAAAGACACCCTCCTCTTTTACTTATATATATATTTATTTATCTATTTATTTAATGGAGACAAGGTCTCACTCTGTCACCCAGACTGGAGCGCAGTGGCATAATCACGGTCCACCGCAGCCTGCACCTGCCGGGCTCCGATCCTTCCACCGCAGCCTCCTGAGTGGCTGGGACCACAGGCGCCGCCACCACGTCTGCCTGGTTTTTGTATTTTTGTGGAGATGGGGTTTCACATGTTGCCCAGGCTGATCTGAGACTCCTGGGCTCAAGAGATCCACCTGCCCCGGCCTCCCAAAGTGCTGGGATTACATGAACGAGCCATTGTGCCCAGCCGGTCCCGCCCGGTTTTTAACCTTCGTACTGTTTATATAATCATCCTTCACAAAATAGAACACTTCATTACTCGATGGTTCTCATTATTCTAATATGAAGAACTATATTAAGAAAATAAATTCCTGGCCGGGCGCGGTGGCTCACACTTGTAATCCCAGCACTTTGGGAGGCCGAGGCGGGCGGATCACGAGGTCAGGAGATCGAGACCACGGTGAAACCCCGTCTCTACTAAAAATACAGAAAATTAGCCGGCGTGGTGGCGGCGCCTGTAGTCCCAGCTACTCGGGAGGCTGAGGCAGGAGAATGGCGGGAACCCGGGAGGCAGAGCATGCAGTGAGCCGAGATCGCGCCACTGCACTCCAGCCTGGGCGACAGAGCCAGACTCCAGCTCAGACAAAAAAATAAATCAATAAATTTCCAATATTTCCTAGCATATCCAATTTAATTCTATACATCACATAAAAATAAAAGCCATCTTACTGTGTTAGTTTCTTACTGCTGTTACAGTAAATTAACATAAACTCAGAGGCTTAAAACAACACATTTTTTTTCTTTATACTTCTGGGGGTCAGAAGTCCAAAATGGGTCTTAGTGTGCTAAAATCAAGGTATCATCAAGTGTATATTTTGTCTAGAGATTCCAGGAGAGAATTCACCAGGTTTGAGGGGTCACATGTATCCCTGAGCTCTTGGCCTCTGCACATCTTGGACACAGCACATCACTTCAGCCTCGGCTCCAGTTTACCCAAGCTCTTCTGCTCACTCTGGTCTCTCCGCCTTCCTGTCTGAAGGTTCTTTGTGACTACAGTGGGCCCACCTAGATAATTCAGGATAATCGCTCCAGTTTAAGGTGAGGTGATTAGCAATCTTAATTCCACCTCTAACCATAATGCTTCCATGCTGCCTAACAACACATTCAAAAGGTCATCCTGCTAAGGGTCATTATTCTACCTACACACTAAGTGACTGAGAAAAAGTAAAGTTATCTATCATGCCTTACCTATGGCGAGGAAATAATAACTTATAATGATTTATCTACGAAAACCTGTTTTTAAAAGCTTTGGTCCTAGTCTATTGATTAAAGTTTTGGTATATTCCAGATAAATTTCATGTCCTTGATGCTAACACATTGTGCACAGTAGATGGCCTTTTTAAAATAGTACTGCATAAAGGAATATTTAAGGTTGTCTGGACAATAGAAAAGGAACTTTAGTTGCTATGCCACAAAAGGCCGGATTTCTGCACATTACACCTCCTACCAGTGCACACATGTGCCAAACTCCTTCCTGAAAGCCTGGTTTATGTTTCCTATGTGCTTAGCAATAGTTTTACTCTCACGACTGTTTATATTAAGTCCTATTTTTTAAAGCATATCCTCATTTGTTTGTTTTCCTGAGCCTCTGAACTGGATTTCATCTGGTATGTATTGCACAGGTTTGCACACTTGATTGTACGCTACCTAAAAGCATCCTCTTGTGTTCTGGACACGGTTATTTTTCTCCATGGTAAGGTGATAAGTGACTTCTCTGAGGACTTGCCACCTTAGAATGCAGTGGTGACATCACCTGCTCAGGCTCTGTCTGCAATGTGGAATTTAGTATTTTCCAACTTCTGGTCTAACTTGAACTTCATAATTAAGCAGAGCCGCCTTTTGAGGGAACAGTAGGGTGTCTGCCCCTAAACGTCTGTGTAAATGCAGAGACACATTTGGGAACATAACTGACTTTTACGTACAGAAGCCAGATGCATTTCATGACCATGCATGCTTAGGGAAGCAAGTTCATCTCATCTATCACAATAAGCATCTGTGCCACTAAATTCCACTGCAGGATACTTTTCACACTTAGACAACAAAACATTTAAGGAAATAAAAGCTCTTTCCAATAAAAATGTGCATCAAATACTGTGTGTATGTTTAAAAAAAAACCTTCCTCTATAAGATAAGGCCACAGGAACTACTAAAAAAGCATTCTTGAAATACATTTTCTGATAGGAATCTAGGCCCTTGCCTTATATAAGATTTAAGGAAAGTGATGTGTGTGTCTTTATACTTGAAAGGCTGTTTTCAACAGCAAAGGGTATGCTTTGAGGTATCAATATAGTTTTGAGAATGCAAAAGTTTAAAAGAAATGGAATGCATATTCTCCAGGTATGAATATGCAATTGTCATTATTTTCCTACCATCTACTAGATTAGAAACAGAAGAAAAATTATGGAAATGTCTGTTTTCCCTCAATAGGAGTACCTATTTATTAAAGTTAATTAATTACTATTCTTTAAACATTTTCAAAATAGACTCATAAGTGACAACTTTCAGAGAAAACAAGGGTTTTTGGATGTAAATATTTACTTATAACATGGATAAAATAATTTTGTTAAATATTAACTCCATATTCATAATGTTCTCTATTGTTTTTGCATTTTGTTTAACAATAGAGAATCTAAGACATTTAGTGTTCATGAGTTTCATACAGTTTCCTGTCAATGTACTTTGTCTTTTTTTTATTGGACTACTAATCATTTATTTATGATTTGTTGGAACTACTCATATTTTAAATATGTCAAGTGAACTGCAAGCACTTGTTGCTGATTTGATATTTGCTTTTTACACATATTCATTGTATCCTCTGAAAAAGAAAAGTTTTATATTTTAACAAATTCCAATCCATAAATTTTTTTTTAAATTTTCTGTTATTGGTTAGGGCTATGTTTGGATATTTAATTTTAACCGTAATGTTGCAAGTGATATTTGTCTATGGTATTTTTTCTTTATATTTTGGAAAAGTGTATTTGACATCCACTATGGAATTAATATTTATTAATGACATATTATACCTTTGTGCAACTATAAAATACATATAGCCAATTATCTGAACACCATTTTATGAACTGTTTATCACTTATCCACTGATTTGAAACACTATCTTTATCATATATTGGATTTTAGGTTTATCGAGATTATGTAACATGAAATTATTTAATTATGAAATTATGTGAATTCAAGCATGACAGTCAGCTCTTCTTCCCCACCACTACCCTGTAAAAGGATGGATGGAATAATTGCTTCCCTATGGCTTAAGTGTATGAGAGGTATACAACATGGTCTTGATGAAGTGGGAACTACACAGAAACTGTTTTTGGTCCTGAAATGTACTCCAGCTTTACCAATTTGTTCTACACATATACCATTGAGGGTAGAAGCTGAATTTTGCTAATGATTATATTTACACTACTTAACATTGTGCCAGATACTGAGTAGATGCTTAGAAACATGTTTAATGACTTGTTTTATTGATAGAGACCTGATTATCTGCTGTAGTGGTGCTATCTCATTCAGAATCATTTTGACCAGCCTTTCTCCATCATGAATAAAACACTTATTTACACACTTGTGTACATGCACATGTGCATAGAAACACACACACCCTTTGCAGAGACAAACTGCATCGAAAGCATGTACAAACATTATAGTATTTTTGTTGATTCTGACCTGATTCTGATTCTATTGTATACATTTTCATTCTGATCACAATAACAATAAAAATAGAAAACTATAAGTTGTGAAGCTGGAAGATGCAGAACATGAAAGATCGAATTACCAATTTTTTTTTCTATTTTCTTTAGTTGGCTGCTGATAAAATCAGAAAAGAAATGGACACAAAAATGAAAGTATGCAATGTGTGTGCGTGTGTGTGTGTGTGTATCACATGCACTCGTTTCCATGATGTACATATGGAATTTCATAACCAGCCAAACTAAGCTTCATAAGTGAATGAGAAATAAAATCCTTTACAGACAAGCAGATGCTGACAGATTTAGTCACCATCAGACCTGCCTTCCAAGAGCTCCTAAAGGAAGCACTAAACATGGAAAGGAAAAACCAGTACCAGCCTCTGCAAAAACACACCAAAATATATAAACCAATGAAACTAGGAAGAAACTGCTTCAACTAATGTGCAGAATAACCAGCTAACATCATGATGACAGGACCAAATTCACACATAACAATATTAACGGTAAATATAAATGAGCTAAATGCCCCAATTAAAAGACATACACTGGCAAATTGGATAAAGAGTCAATACCCACAGGTGTGCTGTATTCAGGAGACACATCTCACTTGCAAGGTCACACATAGGCTCAAAATAAAGGGATGGAGGAATATTTACCAAGCAAATGGAAAGAAAGAAAAAAAAAGCAGGAGTTGCAATCCTAGTCTCTAATAAAACAGACTTTAAACCAACAAGGATAAAAAAGGACAAAGAAGGGCATTACATAGTAGTAAAGGGATCAATGCAACAAGAAGAGCTAAGTATCCTAAATATATATATATGCCAAATACAGGAGCACCAGGATTCATAAAACGAGTTCCTAGAGACCTACAAGGAGACTTAGACTCCCACACAATAATAGTGGGAAACTTTAACAACCCACTATCAATATTAGACAGATCAACAAGAAAGGAAATTAACAAGGATATTCAGACTTGAACTCAGCTCTGGTCCAAGTGGACCTAATAGATACCTACAGAACTCTCCACCCCAAATCAACAGAATATACATTCTTCTCAGCACCACATAGCACTTATTCTAAAATCAACCACATAATTGGAAGTAAAACACTCCTCAGCAAATGCAAAAGAATGAAAATCATAACAAACAATCTCTCACACCACAGTGTAATCAAATTAGAACTCAGAATTAAGAAGCTCACTCAAAACTGCACAACTACATGGAAACTGAACAACCTGCTTATGAATGACTACTGGGTAAATAGCAAAATTAAGGCAGAAATAAATAAGTTCTTTGAAACCAATGAGAACAAAGACACAACATATCAGAATTTCTGGGATACAGTTAAAACAGTGTTTAGAGGGAAATTTACAGCATTAAATGTCCACATTAGAAAGTGGGAAAGATCTAAAATAGACACCCTAACATCACAATCAAAAGAAGCAATGGAAAACACATTAAAAACCTAGTATAAAACAAGAAATAACTAAGATCACAGCAGAACCGAATGGGAGAGAAACACAAAAAAACCTTCAAAAAAAAATCAATGAATCTAGGAGTGGGTTTTTTGAAAAGATTAACAAAATAGATAGACCGGTAGCCAGACTAACAAGGAAGAAAAGAGAGAAAGATCAAATAGACACATTAAAAAACGATAAAGGGGATATCACCACTGATCCCACAGAAATACAAACTATTATTAGAGAATACTGTAAACACCTCTACACAAATAAACTAGAAAATCTAGAAGAAATGGATAAAGTCCTGGACACATACACCCTCCCAAGACTAAAGCAGGAAGAAGTCAAATCCCTGAATAGACCAATAACAAGTTCTGAAATTGACTCAGTAATTACTAGCCTACCAACCAAAAAAAGCCCAGGACCAGATGTCTTCACAGCCGAGTTCTACCAGAGGTACAAAGAGGAGCTGGTACCATTCCTTCTGAAACTATTCTGAACAATAGAAAAAGAAAGACTCCTCCTTAAATCATTTTATGAGGCCAGCATCACTCTGATTCCAAAACCTGGCGGAGACCCAATAGAAAAAGAAAATTTCAGGCCAATATCACTGATGAACATCGATGCGAAAATCCTGAATAAAATACTGGCAAGAGAATCCAGCAGCACATCAAAAACTTATCCACCACGATCAAGTTGGCTTCATGCCTGGCATGAAAGGCTGGTTCAACATATGCAAATCAATAAACATAATCCATCACATAAACAGAACCAATGACAAAAACCACATGATTATCTCAATAGATGCAGAAAAGGCCTTCAATAAAATTCAACACCCCTCATACTAAAAACTCTCAATAAACTAGGTATTGATGGAACATATCTCACAAAAATAAGAGCTATTTATGACAAATGCATAGCTAATATCATGCTAAATGGCCGAAAGCTGGAAGCATTACCTTTGAAAACTGGCCCAAGAGTAGGATGCCCTCTCTCCCCACTCTTATCAACATAGTATTGGAAGTTCTGGCCAGGGCAATCGAGTAAGAGAAAGAAATAAAAGCATGCAAATAGGAAGAGAGGAAATCAAATTGTCTCTGTCTGCAGATGACATGATTGTATATTTACAAAACGCCACCACCTCAGCCCAAAAATTCCTTAACCTGATAAGCAACTTTGGCAAAGTCTCAGGATATAAAATTAATGTGCAAAAATCACAATCATTCTTATATACCAATAACAGACAAGCAGAGAGCCAAATCATTAGTAAACTCCCATTCACAATTGCTATAAAGAAAACAAAATACCTAGGAATACAACCTACAAGGGATGTGAAGGACCTCTTCAAAGAAAACTACAAACCAGAGCTCAAGGAAATGACAGGACACAAACATATAGAGAAACACTCCATCCTCATGGATAGGAAGACTCAATATCATGAAAATGGCCATATTGCCCAAAGTAATTTATAGATTCAATGCTATTCCCATCAAGCTACCATTGACTTTCTTCACAGAACTAGAAAAAAACTATGTTAAATTTCATATGGAAGCAAAAAAGAGCCTGTGGAGCCAAGGCTAACCTAAGCAAAAAGAACAAAGCTGGAGGCATGACGCTGCCTGACTTCAAACTATATTACAAAGCTAAAGTAACCAAAACAGCATGGTGCTAATACCAAAACAGATATATAGACCAATGAAACAGAATAGAGGCCTCAGAAATAACACCACACATCTACAACAATCTGATCTTCAACAAACCTGACAAAAGCAAGCAATGGGGAAAGGATTCCCTATGTAATTAATGGCGCTGGGAAAACTGGGTAGCCATATGCAGAAAAGAGAAACTAGACCCCTTCATTATACCTTATAAAAGAATTAACTCAAGGTGGATTAAAAACATAAATGTAAAACCTAAAACTATAAAAACCCTAGAAGAAAACCTAGGCAATATGATTCAGGACATAGGTGTGGGCAAAGACTTCATGACTAAATCACCAACAGCACTTGAAACAACAGCCAAAATTGACAGATGGAATCTAATCAAACTAAAGAGCTTCTGCTCAGTAAAATAAACTATCACAAGAGTGAACAGGCAACCTACAAAATATGAGAAAATTTTTGCAATCTATCCATCTGACAAAGGTCTAATATCCAGAATCTAGAAGGAACTTAAACAAATTTACAAGAAAAAAAAAACAAACAACCCCATCAAAAAGTGGGCAAAGGATATGAACAGACACTCCTCAAAAGAAGATATGTATATGGCCAATAAACATATGAAAAAAGCTCATTATCACTGTTCATTAGAGAAATGCAAATCAAAACCACAATGACATACCATCCCACACCAGTTAGAATGGTGATCATTAAAAATTCTGGAAACAGCAGATGCTGGAGAAGATGCAGAGAAATAGGAACACTTTTACACTGTTGGTGGGCTTGTAAAATAGTTCAACCATTGTGGAATACAATGTGGTGATTCCTCAAGGATATAAAACCAGAAATACCATTTGACCCAGCAATCCCATTACTGGGTATATACCAAAGGATTATACATCATTCTACTCTAAAGACACATGTACATATATGTTTATCATGGGACTATTTACAATAGCAAAGACTTGGAACCAACATAATGCCCATCAATGATAGACTGGATGAAGAAAATGTGGCACATATTCACCATGGAATACTACACAGCCATAAAAAAGGATGAGTTCACGTCCTTTGCGGGGATATGGATGAAGCTGGAAACCATCATCCTCAGCAAACTAACACAGGAACGGAAAACCAAACACTGCATGTTCTCACTCATAAGTGGGTGCTGAACAATGAGAACATGTTGACACAGGGAGAGGAACATCACACACTGGGGTCTGTAGGTGGGTGTGGGGAAAGGGGAGGGAGAGCATTAGGACAAATAGCTAATGCATGTGGAGCTTAAAACCTAGATGACGGGTTGATGGGTGCAGCAAATTACCATGGCACAAGTATACCTATGTAACAAACCTGCATGTTCAGCACATGTATCCCAGAACTTAAAGTAAAATTTTAAAAAATGAAAGTATGCAATATGTGTATGTGTGTGTATACATACATATAAAACAAGCACTCATTTTCATTTTGTACATATATGCACATTATGAGTGTGAATATATGTTAAATAATATCCTATCAGTTTTGTATTTGTAACACATATATGTACATGCATATACAACAAATAGAGGTGTTTTGCATAATAATTTCATTTATATTCATTTCATCAGCTAAGAACTAAAAAGAATTTAAATCAAAATCAATTATTCATTTACAGGTGTTTTTAACCATCATCTCCCCCTTTATCTTCAGTTTTATGCCTCCTTGTATTGCCATTTTGTGACTTTTTTGCCATAAATTATACATATTTGGAACAGTCACTTTAAGAAATTCAATCTTTGGATAAGATCTCTAAGATTGATTTAGTATGAATACGTGTGTGGGCACACACTTGACAAAGAAAGGTCAGTTATAAATATATGTGTACACTTATCAAAATAATTCACATAAAATCTCTGAATAAAATTATCTGTATGCTTTTTCTGTCAATAAAAGCAATATAGTATAATTCTTGGTAGTAAACCTGTTTGTTTTCATTCTGTTGCCTACCATGTGAGCTGCCATGTTGGTATAAAACATCGATCATTTGATATTTTACTACAGCAAATAATAGTGATCCCCACGAAATAATAAATAAATCAGTGAGTTTCACGGAAATAAGTTTTTGGATGGATCAGATAATTTGAAGTTGTTAGTTTATTCTCCAGCAAGGTGAAAGAAAAAAGCTGTTAGTTTGTTCTCTATCAGGTGATCGAAGATGAAAACTAAAGTTCTCAAGGCCAGTGCATAATAATGGTGCCGTATTCTGTGCATCAATCACCATTACCAAATACCTATATTGCCAAATATTTCATGTACCGCTTTAGTGGTGATTAATCAATGTGCCATGGCACTGAAACTGAAACGAGACTTTGTAGTACAAGTGATATTCAAAGAGTTTTGAAAATTTATCAGCTCTATAGATATAGATGAAAATTTATCATCATCTATCTAGAAATCCTGTTTTTATAAATGTTACCTAGCCAAATATTGGTTTTATTTACTTAATATTTAGAAAACATGAGTTTAGTAAAAATTGTTCAGATTTTCTTAATGTAGTGTGTGAAATTACTATGTAATTATACAAGAAATATGCTACACAGCTGAATACACAAAGAGGTCAGCAGAGGGAGCAAAAGGTGCCTTTCCCCTATAATCCACAGCAACATCACCCGCTCTTCTCTCTACATCATCGATGTATGTTATCTAAAGTCCTGTGCAAATGCCACCTCAACACGAGTCCTCTAGCCTTGCCTTCTTATCAGAAGCAGCTCGAAAGCCCCGATAATTCTAGAACCACTGAAAAATACACACTTGTTGCAAGGATTGAAAAGCCTCATATTGCAAATTCAGAATTCACAGTACTGAAAAAATTCATAATTTTTTAAAGTTACAATACTGTGAACTATACAAAATGAATTATGCTGGGATCCGATGACTCTCTTCATTCCAGCCTATCTTATATTTTCTCATTCATTTCTCCACATAGTCACAACAACAGACTCACTATTACATTTCATTAATGGCTATTTTATAATAAATGATCTCAATAGCATTTCTGAAACCTCTGCTGTTCTGGTTTTACAGAACTCTTGAATTTTTGAATGAGTTAGTTTTTGATTGAAAAAGACCTGACTCTTATGCTTAGAAAAGCCATCATTTCTTTCTGTAAGCCTTCCGTCTTCTATAAGCTTTACATGTTCCATAAGCAAACATTCGCTGGTTTTGTGATCAAACTAGAGAGGCAAATTCAGTTAATAATAACAACGTCATTTATCATCCTCAAATCTAGTGTTATGGATAATACGATCTCCACAAGGAGACGGTTGCACGAGCGACAAGAGAAAGACAATCAACAGTCTTTTACTCATACCAAGATATGTCCACACACACTTGTTTCAACAGTCAAAGTAACGCCATATGTCCCCAGTGATGTGGGTGGGCAAAAGGAACAGTTGGCCTGCTAATGAGGGCCATATGTACACGCAGCCTATCGTACCATCCTTCTTACTTATGGTTGCTGAAAACTCAGTGGAAGAGCTTGCTCTGAGGAATGGCATGGCTGGAGGAGGAGAGGCTTCCTTAAGAGCAGGAAAGGACCATTTGTTGTACAACTACTGTATCTCTGAAACTGGGAGCTAAAGATATGCATGTACGTTACTCATTCTTATTAAGAGTTACTTACGCATCCGTAGAGTTCTTTACTCCAGTTTCACCTTCTTTCACTAAATTCTTTTGCATTTATGTGCAAAGGGATTTTGGGCCCTTTTCAAAAATTACTTTTCCTAATCAATCTTGTTAATTTGGTGTTCATTTACATCGGCTTCTCTTTATTTTTAGCTTGATTTCCAGAAAAATTATACTTTCTTTGACATTGTTAAATGTTACAATATTAAAAGAAATGAAAAAGACTTAAAAACTTAGAATATTTGAATGAGGGTTTCTGGAAGGCAGAGAGAACAATAAGGCAAAAGTACTTACTGCACTACTGTTCCAAAGTAAAAGAAAAACAAAGATTTTAAAAATGATTATAGCAGCTTTGTATCTCAACCAGGGTTTCCTTTGAAATTTCTACAACTGCAAACACTATTCAGCAATTTGCACTGATTATAAAATTTATTGTTTTAAGGTCAATTGTGATACTATGATCAGATAATATAATTTACTTTACTCTTAATGGCTTCATTTTGACAACTGAGGGAGCTTTCAGGAAGGACAACGCTTCCTGCACAACAACCAGTAAAGCAGGTCACATCCATTTTCAATCTAATTTTAAGAAAAATGAAGGACAAACTACTTGTGAGGCAGCAAGAATTCATTTGCATTAAATTAATTTGAACAGGGCATTTCAAGTTCTCTCTGGCAACAATGGAATAAAGGGGAAAATGAATCTATCTTATGCAATGATCCTCTTCTAGGTTACAGAAAGATTTGAAAGGCTGACATGACCATTGCTAAATTTCTTCTAGAAGTCTATGATTAGTGTCATAGATATAACTCATGAGATAAAATATTCACAAAGAATGTCTGTGAACTGCATCAATTGTGATGGAACTACTGTCTAACATCCCTTTGAAAAGTTATATTCTGCAAAGGTTAAAAAACACCAACCTTTCGATGCTTTCTTATATGGATGAGCTTTTGTCAACAAGAACTAAGCTTCACAATTAAGCACTATGGAAGATAATGTTCTAGGTTAATTTAAACCTAACTAATCCAGGACTTGGCCTTGATAAATAATGGGTTTAATTAATATTTTTGACCCTAGCAGTGCAAATACTTTTACTTATATTTTACTAAAGCTAGTTTTGACAAATCTAAGGGTATTTAATTTATCAGTATCTGTTGTCAGATGAAAACTTCCCCATCAATACCTTCTAATGGTTCAAAAATAAACTGTTACCCCCACAGATACATTGTTTTTCCATGCGTAAGCAAGTACATTAATTTCAGGGTCTCAAGGCATAAAAGTGATATTACCACTTGTGATAGGCTGCATAATAGTCCCAAAAGATGTTCTTCACCTAATCTCCCGGCCCTGGGAATGTGCTGCCTTACACAGCCAAAGGACTTGTAGATACGATTCATTTAAGGATCTGGAGACAAGGTGATTATCCCAGATCATCCACGTGAGTCCAAAGTAATCACAGGAGTCCTTAGATGAAGTGGAGAGAAGGACTCAAAGTTAAAGGAGGAGACAGCGCGGAGACAGAAACAGAAATAAAAGCAACGCACCTTGAAAATGGAGGAATGGGGAAAAGACAATGAAGACAGGTGCCACCAGAAGCAGAAAATGCAAGAGAATGGATTCTCCCCTCAGCACCTCCAGAAGGAACCCACACTGCAGACACATTGACTTAGCCATATTAAAGTGATTTTGGACTTCTGACCTTTGAAACTGCAAGACAATAAATATGTGTTAAGTTATGTAAATGTGTCGTAATTTGTTATAGCAGCAGTAATACAACTAATACACCACTACAATAAGCAAAGGAAATAAAGTGCAATAGTGACAAACTTAAGGGTTTCCAGGAAAGAGAAACGAAGTGGTAAACTCAATCACAGGATTATATTAGTAACTGTAGTATATGTTACTTGCTTACCCTTTCAATCACATTATTGCTGTAATTATCATTATCATCCAATCAATATGATTACACCAGTATGTATAACTTAGACATGAAAATTTTTTTCTATTTCACTCTTCCCATAATTCCATGCAGCTACCCCTAAGCAACTATGTATCTGATGAAGCTAATATTTTCAGGGAAAATCTTCCATGTTAAGCAGAAAATTTACATCTAAAATTAAATTCTTTTAAGCCAGTCTGGGGACAATACCTAGAAAATTCAAACATTACTTCTCAAGAATACCACTAGCAGTGAATTTGTGACGCTATCTTCCACCAACTGAATCAAAATTAATTTTAAATATTTTCAAAGCAATATTTTAAAAAATCGTGTACACATTTTTTCCTCTTGGTAAAAATAAACCACTTCTCAACCATCCATTATATTTATGTTAGTTACATGAAGTCCATACATGAATTATCATACCACAAATAGAAAACTATTTAAATAGAAAAATCTCACTTGGTGCTGACAGAATGACAGCATAAAACTGTTAAGCATGAGGAGAAAGTTGTTTGCAGTGTAAATATTTCCCTTTTCCTATCAAAGTGTGTCCTGTGATCTAGCGCTCTTCTCTCCACATGCTTAAGTACAGCAAAAGTTATAAAAACACTCATTCTAGTTTTCTATACTTTAATGGTTGTAGAACATCAGAAGAGAATTGGGAGATGGGAATGTTTTGTGCTTGACATTGCATTTGAGGGGAAAATAAAAACTTGGACATAATATGTGGGATGTCTCCACAGTAATACATGGGAGGGCAAGAAAAAAATGCTATCAAATTTCTACCATGCGCTGAGCCCCTTATATCAACAAATATCCAGCCTTTCTAATGTACTAACAACCACTCTTCATAGCAAGTATTCTATTCCCAGCTTGTAGGTAAGAAACAAAGCTTCAGAAAGGGATCTTCACCAATTTCACACAGTCAATAAAAGGCAGAACTAGGGCAAATATCAATAATAAAAATAGCAATCTAATCCTAATTGGACCTGGCACTGTTCTAAGAAGAAAATCATTAACAAAGGATTTTGAGTTACCACACTCTTAGTCTCCCCGTTTTACAAAAGAAGCAACTGGGGTAAAGTGAAGCTATGCCGTTTCTTTTGAAGCTCATATACCTAACAAGATACCACTTTAATCATGGGTCTCTGATAGATCGTGTACCTCATTTCTAGCGTTTGCTGAGATTTTTCTTATTAACCCTAAGCAAGTATTTGATCCCTGGTAAGTATGCTGTAATTTTTTCACCGCTCATTCTTATCACGGTTCTTCAAGAAAAGTACAGTTCAACACATTTGTCCTATTTGGTTACAAATTTTGAAATTCAAAATATGTATCACACTAAGCTGTTAGCTCCATTTGGAATTTTAAAAAACTAAATTTTTCACTCAGTTAAAAAAAATTGCATTGTTTACTCCCATATCTACAATATAGCTTATAAGTGTATATTTGTATTGAAAACATAATTTTCTACAACTTTTATAATATTTAAATATTATTTAAGGTTTTAATAATATTTAAATATTTAAATAATACATTTAAAAACATAGTTCAACAAGTCCGAATAATCCATCACTTACTTATGACAGAATATTTGTTCAGTATCTTCTGTTTGTTCACTCTTGTGTAATATATCCTATTTTAAGAATCAAAAACTTCTCTTAATGTCAACACTACAGCCTCTTCACAATTCCTACTTATTCCTAATTACCCTTCAGGAGCAAATAAAATGAATTTATCCCAAATTTCTTTGCTTTGAAACAACTTCAGTGAAAATGGTGGTTGTCAACCATATCTACCATTCATATATCCCATTGTTTTCTGCATTAAATTTCATCTAATACTCCTTATGCCATCAGTGTCACTACAAAGGGGGACAGGGGATGAATCTCATCATGAACAAAGGTATATACACTAGATCTTAGGATGTTCAATCATTTCCTTACTCTATTATGTCCCATCTGAACTACTCATATTAAAATGAGCAACTATATGAACATGGTACTTTTAAGAAAGGATGTTCAAAAATTAATTCATATCTTGTACAAATTGGTATCCAAGAAATCATGACCTAATAGGCATCACATATGTGAATGAAAAAATTCACTTTCAGCAATGAATGTTGATGACACTCCTTTAGCAAGAGTTGTACCGAGCTACCCACAACTCCTCAGCACTCACTATTCTCATACATGCGGTCGGACAATGTCCAAGGGTGCAGTGATTCTGTCCAGAGGCTTTTCTGGGCCGTTAGAGCTGTCTCAGCCTGTGTACAGGGTTATACAGACACTCTAGGGCATTCATGACTCTGATCACTGGAGCAGCCCTGTACTAACTGCAAATTTATGGAGGAAACTTTCAAGTCCTCTTGCCCCCCAGTTGGGGTAACTCTGTTACCTATTTCATGTGGTCTCAGTTCTCCAACAAAAATGATCTCGGCCTGCTCATCTTACTTCCGTTTCACTACATGGCACAACTAGAAGTTGACTAGGTATTCTGCTTTAATGTATATGCAAAGCCCTCTTGTTCAGGAATGTTTGTAGAATAATATTTCTAAATTAGGAATACAATTGGTCTTGTTCTTTCCTGAGGGATAAAATGTCATCTCTCTTCTTCTCTCCCTCTCTCCTTTCTTCCTAACTCAGCTAACCCTCTATCTGAAAGAATTACAAAGGAAGAAATCTAGGGCATTGTTTAGCATTCTCAGGAGGATTGGAAATGTTGGAATGACAGCGAGTATCACACATACACTGCTTGAAGTATTTTGTAGGATCCAAGGGAAGAGAAAATTTTGACATTCCAGAAAATTTAAGTCATCCTTTTAATATCAGGACCAGAAAGAAACAGGTCACACGGGCAAGAGCCATAAAACTAATTATCTTGACTCTTTCCAGAATACCTGAGCTATAAATGTACAGGGAATCCTGTAATCAGATGCAAAGTTGTGTATAATATACTTAGTTCCCAAATGTAACTAGGAATTTTATGTATATAATGTGAAAAATCGTTCCAAAGTATTTGAGACTCCAAAAACTTTCCTAGCTAGCATTCAATATTCTTGCTTAACTTCTCCTTATACCCCTAACTGTATTGAGCATGCATAGACACACAAAAGCTAGGATCAACTATTACCGCTTAAGAAAGAAAAGGAGGAAAAAGGCTGTATTATAGGGATTTAGTTTTCTTCCTCAACTCTTGAAGAAGCCTATTTGTATCAGCCCGTGTCAGACAACAAAGTACTTATCAATAAAGTTTTATGAATGTGGTCACATATGAAATATAAGAGCATTCAGTTTCTACCTCTCCTTTTCTCATAAATCCTACATCAGATAGACATTAGCTATATCTGCCAATGTTTCCACGGAATCTTAAAGACTATTCACTGCAAAGCTGGCAGTGTAGCCTGAAAGCAAGTTATGTCTGCGTTGCAACTTCACACTAAGTGGTTTAAAAATACAACTAAATGTGGCCTGTCTTTATCTTGATTATAAGACATAAATTATCCCAAGAATATTCTTAGTAAAAATTGGGTCTCCCGGTCAAGCCACTTCTATTAAGAAGGACACAGGTCAGTTTTTAGGAGTTTAGGTGTTATTTGGAAGTTAGGAGCATCTAAATATGGATAAATTATATTATAGTATATTTTATATCAAAGAGAAACGACAAAAATAAGAAATGTTTTAAGTATTTTTTCGTATAGCGTGTTAATATATAATTACTTCAGTAGTCTCAATGTAGTCATGCAATTGTTTGGGTAAAGAACTAAACTTGAAGTTAAATAGCATAGGTCTGAATTCTTATGGTTTATAACATTCATATATTTTATATGTTCCAGAATAATATGTAATTTCTAAGTTTATAACATAATAATTACAGAAATCTAGGTAAAGTAATACTTCTGTGACACAGTCTCTTCATCTACAAAATGGAATATTGCTTTTCTCCTTAAATTTATATTAAAAATTGGAGAAGTAATATATGTGAAAGAACCTTACATTAAATATGCAAGTTTTATTTGTTGAATTCAAACAGTCATTAAAGAACAAAATAAAACATTACATTTGGATTAACAAAGTAGATACATATATCTCAATCTGAGAAACCTTTAAGCTCTCTTGACCATAAAATGACATTGGATCCTATAAGAGAGTTTGGTAAATATTTGAAAGATATTTCAATTTCACACCTAAATGTTGATTCTGACATTTATTTCCTAAACTTATCATTTGTATACTTACCTGCTATTAAATCCACAGGGGTCATGTCACTAACTGTATGCCCACCGATTTTATTGAGAGGTATTCAGCAAGGCCCACAAAGTAAGTATTGAATTTTTTTAAAAAACAGACCCAAAACACCTAAAAGCAAAACACTTAGTAAATTCTTATAATCATGAAGATCACAAATTAGTGCTATTAGTAAGAAAGAAACTTCTAAACCAAATAAAGTCCTAATACCTCCAACGAATTTTGTCTCTCTGATACACACACACACGATTAAAAAAAAAATGAAGGAAATGTAAAAAAATAAATAAATGAAGGAAGTTCTGTGGGAAATGTCCATAATTTCATGCCCAGAATTTCCCTATCAATCTCTTTCCCCAAAGTTCTTCCGAGAAAATAAAGTTGCCTTTCTCTCAACGTTAACTCATCACTTTTCTCATAGCATTTTCAAAAGAAATATTTCCTGTCAGCCGGCCACTTAAACTTTGTGCTGTTAAAGAAATCCAATAAAGGTATCAATTTTGCAACAAAGGATAAAGAGGAGACGAAGTGAACCAACATGGCTTTTAAGCTAAATTGCCGTCACCTGTCACAGGTTGTCTAGCGAGCCTCAAGTTCCCTCTAATAAGCTTATGGAGGGTGCGGAGCAAAGGCACCTCAAGGTGCTCTGCGGGTTTTCCCCTGGTAAATTAGGCTGAAAGGAAAAGAGTCCCACCCCCCACCCCCAAACTTGGAGACCAGGGCTGCCCTGCCGAATGCTGTGCCCAGACCTCCTACTTCCACGCCCTTCCAGTCCTTTCCTCGGCTTGGAAAATTGGGCATGAGGCAAGCAAAAGGAAGGACAGAAGGCCAAAACGGGCATCCGGGAAGCCAAATTTCTGTCTCAAAAGCTCGTCTAGAAACGCGTACATAGCGCGTGCCTTGCGGACATCTCCTAAAACCCCGTTCACTGAAGCTAATTCCTCCCGAACGCCCCCACGCCGGCTGAGGATCGCAACCGCCCATCCGCCCCTCCAGCCTGTGCAGCCGCCCCCAAAACCTCCCGTGAATCGGGAAATGTCAAGGCAGCAGCGCTTGGGGAGCCGAGCAGCCTCGCCAGTTCCAAGTCTCTGGTTCGAGACCCCTCGCTTCGCCTCTTTGGGGAACTCACCTGGAGTCAGGTTTAGATGGCAGCCTCCACCCAGGGGACCGGGAAGCGGCCCCGGGAAGCGCCGCCGCGTCCTGTGAATAACGAGCGCAGCGCAGCGGAGCAGCTCCCCCTGGACTGGCCGCTCCCCGATTCCTCCCGCTCTGTCCGGGAACCGTCCCTCCGTTCTTTCCTCTCCCTCCCCTGCCTGCAGCCGCCGCGCTCCCTCCTCCTGCTGGCGGCTCAGGGCTGTGCTTCCGCCTCCCTCCTGCAGGCGCACGAGCTGCCCGCGCTGCTAATGAGCAGGCTCCAGGCTCCGCCCGGCCAGGGGTGCGCACACACCCCACGCCGGAGACGAGCTCCCGGGAGCGGAGCTATGGATACGCCTGGTGCGGCGGCTGGAGAAATGAACTGGAGGAGGCATCCAGCATCTCACACTTTCTGGCCACTCAGCTTAACTAAGCCATAACCCCAGACTTCTTCCTAAATCTCCAGTAATTTACAGGTGCTGAAAAGTCAATGAGGGGTTTGAGCACAATCTGTGTTAACAGTATTGCCAGTATAGAGATGCTAATCTGGCTAGATTCTAGGGATGAAATGTTCAAGGGACGGTATATGATTCTTTCTGGTGGTTATTTTGACATATTTTGGCTATACTTACAGATCTGTAAAATAAACCAGCAATCTTCTAATCATGACAACACAGATTCCTAATTGAAGGCAGCTGATACTTATTAAATACCAGGCTCTGTTTAATAGGCTCTTCTTTCCCAGCTGATCTTTACTACAATTCTGTGAGCACTACTAGCACCCCTATTCTATATTTTAAGAATTTGGGTTTAACTTTTAAAACAAGACGGTCTTAAAACAAGACTAAGGATCATGTCCAACCTTGCAGAGATTCTAAGTTTCTGAGCCTAAATAATAACTGAAATCTGTAGCTCCCACAACCCATAGCCTGTGTATAATGTGTTGCAGCATCTTGGATGGTACTGTGTAACTGAACCAACAAAGATAATAGGACCATCAGCAAATACACACCACGAGACTAATGAATACCTAGAATCCTAGTGAGACTTGTAAATAGTCAAGCACCCTAAGTAACAATAGTTCAAGTGCATGCTAAACATGGTGATTACTTATAAAAGAACAGCAACCAGTATGAGTGAAGACAGGCAAATAATGTTCAAAATGTTCAGAATCAATGTCCAGCCACTTATGAGTTGAATTCCCCACTCTAAAAAGGAGGCCAGATGTGATGTATTCTAAGAAGTCTACAATGGGCGTGGTCTTTTCGCAACCAAAAAGGGCTTTTTAAACACTTATTTCCCATTAAGAATATGCAATAGCTAATTAATATTAAATCTGAAAATCAGTGATAATTTATTTCAACTAACCTTACATGAAAAAATCATTACTCATTCAAGCTTTTAGAATTAGATTAAATAGCATTGAGTATCAAATTTACTTCAACCCATAGAAATAATAGACAGTTAATTAATAAAGTAAGTAATTTAATTAACTTTACTTTTGTGTCATGATGTATTTTTCCTTAGGAAAAGGATAAGACATTTTTTCCATGGTATAAAATACTAGAATATGACTTTTATATTTTTCTTCATGAAGGTTAAAGAATTAATAAAATAAGTACAGACATATTGTCAACAAATCTATCCAGATCATTCATTCTCCACTCAAGAAATTATGCTAGGCAAGCTTTATTTCTCCATATGTACAAGGCAATTCAGAGGTCAAAAATTTGAAAACACTTCAATGAACATCAACCATTAATTAACTAAGAGTAGATTTTATTTATAAACAACTTTAAAAGACTATAAAAAAGGTATAACAAACTTCTACTTTATCAGTACTGCTACTCCTGTTGAACACAAAGATATATAATTATAGTTTTCTCCCTATTTAAAATATTTATTGATTCTGGCATAATAATGTCATACTCATCCCTCAATAATCAGTGTACATGGAACCAGAAATCTTTTCTTTCACCTAGTCAATTTAAGTATTTCTGTGTTTTGCATGTTAACACTCTATTTATTCTGTGTTTCTAGTGCTTATCCTCAAAATTTTTATAGTTCCGTTCACATATGAATTCTACCAATCAGCACTATATATAAATAATGCAACGTATAAAATGTGTTAAATAAATGGATGTAAGATTTATGCTAAATTTTTCACATAGTAAGTACTTCAAAACCCTTATTATTTTTCCTTAAGCTTTTATGTGCATATATTTTATCTCTCCAACTAAAGAATAAACTTCTAAATAAGAAGAGTTTTGTCTATAAATTTTACGCATTTTAATACATTATTAATCTAAAACCTTGGACTAGAGTTTGGAATTCTTTTATGTATTCATTTATTGATTCAAAAAATAGGTGTCCATGCCATTTTTTCTAAACCTTGTGCAAGATGTAGGGTATACAATGATGTCCAGACTTTAGAGTCCTTGACCTCATGGCGTTTAAAGTGCAGTAATGTACAGTAATTTTAAAATCTATTTATTATTATTTAAAACAATCAATGAATACATTCTTGTCGAAAATAACTGAAAAGTCTGTCTGAATTCCCTGGCCAAGGCCAAAACATGAAAGCAAAAGAGCTGCCTGAAAACAGTGCAAGCCACTCTCCAGAGGGTTTCTCTGTTGAAACAGCACATCGCATTATGGAAATAATGAGAAAAATTAGTAACTGTGCAAACGACAACACATATGCATCTTTGTGGTTTCTGACCTTTTAGCATCGTCGAAGCAAGACCACAAACCTTTCAACACCAGGCGTGGTATTAATCTTGCACAGAATATAATGTTTTCACATATTTTATTCTGATTTCCTACAAAGTAATTTCAATTTCTAGCTAAAGCTAATGGATTTTTCTAGTGAAAACATTGTGTACCGAATGACTTTCCAGTGAGATCCGCGTACCATGCGCCATTTTCATGTTCGTGCTCATTTCTCTGCAGTCTGTTTGCCTTTAATTCACCATAATGAAATTCCTTGTGTACTTTTATTGGCAACCATTGCATAGTGACACTTGCATCAAAATGTAATTCCATTTGAGTTTGGCAGTGTTTGCTTTTTTATCAGAAGAGGAAAGTTAGAGGGAACAAGGGGCAAAGATGTGTGTAAGAATATCTGAGGGACCATCACAGCATCACAAATTCAAGATTTTTTTGAAACATTAGACAAGGGACTCACAGCCATGCCCTGGGATGGCTGAAACACTTCACAACCTGCTCATGTTTATGACCAAAATCATCACCTAAAATGAATTCAATGTGTCAATATCATAATATTGTTTGTGTATAAGTAATCATGAAGCAGTTAGGGAAGGGAGTATAATCTAGTAAGAAATTGGAACAAAAAGTGTTAGACAAAATTCAAGAAGATTTAAAAGAAGAAAATTAACCTGTCTGATCTGAACAGAATTGGAAAAGCACATCAATCATAGCTCTATACATTGACCATAGACTTAAAGCATAACATAAAAATAAAGAAGGCAGATAACTCAGGAAAACATTTCTATTAAATCTACTCCGTAAAGTTTTCCCATACTTTTATTTTACTAACAGGAGCATACATTTAAATCTGACAAAATCATATATATTTTGTTGATTCAATTTGTAGCAGATAGAGAAGCATGTCCCAGTGCTATGACAGTGAGTTGTCACTATAACATACCACTGCTTTACATCTTACCCACAGGCTAAAATGTTTACCCCTAGAGTCGTGACTTTGTATATGACAGGAGATTGCTACTAAAAGTAAATATATTTGGCTGAAGGGTAGATACAACTTTAGGCCATTATATCATTCACTAAAATTTAGCTGGCATTTACATATTTACCTGCTTAGTTCATATGACAAATATGTTTGAGAGACTGCCATATACAAAAAAAAAGATGGAACCATCTTACAAATTTAGAGATTACTTAAAGAAATGGAACTGAAGGGTTAACTGTGATGGCAAGAATGAAGAGAGCAAAACCAGAGGGTACTTCAAGGAGAACAGGCATGAGAGAGGCATTATAATTTGGAGGGTGCTATGATTTGAACCTATGTGCCCATCCAAAGTTTGTATGTTGAAACTAAAATCCCAGGACAATGACATCAAGAGATGGGGCTTTTGGTTAAGTGATTAAATGAAGAAGGATCCACCCTCATGAATGAGATAAACGTCCTCGTAAAAGATGCTTTAGAGGAATGCCGGGCTCCTCAGTCTCTTCTGCCATGTCGTTACATTGTCCGTTTTTGCCCACTTTTGTCACGTGAAGACGAAGCAAGAAGGTGCCACCTCGGGACCAACTGCCAAATCTCCACTGCCTTGATTTCGGACTTCTCAGCCCCAGAACTGTGAGAAATACATTTCTGTTTTTTATGAATTACTCAATCTGTGGCATTTTGTTATAGCAGCATACAGACAAAAACAGGGTAAACAGCCTGGTGAGAGTGGATATTTTAGAAACTTGAGATGATTCAATGTCGCTGATTCTCCATTTTCTCATATGTAAAATGAAGGAAATAATGCTGATTACTTCATAGTTCATTGTACAAATTAAATTAACTATGTAAATAAAGCAATATAGTTCCTTTTATCTAGTATACATTGTTTAAGTGTTGTTGTCATTACATGAGGAAAACAAGAACTTCCCCAAACAGAAGGATGTGGGAACCAAAACTAAGATATAAGAAAGGACCAAAGTTCACTGTGACAATCTGGTCAAGCGCTGGTTAGGGAAGATAGCATAATGTTACGCATAGATATTATTATAGGATAATTTTCCTCCACCCCGAACTCCTCTAGCACTTTCCCTACGTCTTTCATTGCACTTCTTCATTTGTCTCTTTAATTATGGTTATTTTTATAAATCTTTTAGCTTCCTACAAAAAGAAGCTTGTAGTGGGACAGATTCTTGAGGATCTATGTCAAAGCAATTTTTCTATTTCCTACAGCAAGTAACCCAGTAGTAATCACACAGAATTTGTTAAAAGAATAAACATAGGAAGATTAATTTCCATTTTTTTCTTTGCTAATTTTTAATCAGAATTATACCATTGTTAGGGAGGGAGAAATTATAAATTGAGGACATGAGTATTAACATTTAAATCTGTTATTCTGCTTTATTTTAGAGCTTGCCATGTTTTGTGATTAAAAAAAGAAACAGGACATTCTATATAGCTGTTGCAAAACGTGTGGTCTGTTGGTGAACTAGCAGCACCAGCATTATCAAGATTTCCTTAGTTTGCAGGGCTACTGAGTCAGAATTCGCATTTTGACAAAACTCCAGGTGATTCATGCTCTGCATTTAAGTTGGAGAAGCACTGTTCTATAGTTCTCCTTATGTCCTAAATGCATTGTCAGTGAAAGAAAATACTATACGTATGATAATAATAACGGTAATATTAACAAAAATGTAACTATTAGTAATTTTCTATGCTCTCCCAGATACTAAGTCCTTTATTTAATACTTGTGATATTTCTGCGAAGTTGCAATTGATATCACCTACTAAACTGATACTCAGAAATCTGAAGTAATTCTCCAAGGTCACAAAGCTAGTGAATCACAAACCAGATTTTTAAACTCTTGCTGCTTCATTCCAAAGACTAAACCGTTTCTAACTCACGGTTAATACATTTGCTTCTGCCTTCCATTTCCTAAATATGGTTTCCTTTCTATTTCATTAGCTTTACTTATACATGACTGATTTTTAACCCTCTCTAACATTTGCAGAATATGGTGTACTATGGTTAATAAGGACAATACCAAGTAATATCATGTTGAGAAAGTGTGCAGAAGTAGCATCAAAAAACAGACTTTTTCCAAAATGTTTACTAAAAACTTTCAATAAAAACAAGATTTTCTACTTAGAATTTCTACCTTGCATAACTCAAATGGAGCATGATTATTAAAATGACAAAAAGATTCCGTAATTGCCTAAGAGCTAAGAATAAGAATTGCTATATAAAAAAGCATAAATATGCCATATGAATGACATGTATAAGAATCATGGGAGTGCTATTTGGTATTTAGTATTTAGTTCCATTCTGCAGCATGATCAAAAAGAAGCATCTGTATAGTTCACTGTGCATTATAGCACAATAAATCACCTCATTAGGCTCAGATATATGTAAAGATTTACAGTCTGGGAAAGTCCACTAGATATTCTTAATCACTTCTTAGACTGTACTGTCCCCCATATTTCTCTTTTTCTATAGAAAGGTTGCACATGGAAAGGCTTTATTTGAAATCCAGCAATGAATGGAATGTCTGTGAAGCAAGAAATAGATGGAAATTGACATTTTAAAAGAAAGTTTGGCTTCTGAAGAGATACAGCTGTGACCTTGGTCTTTTTGTTGGAGAGAAGTATTCCCTAGCCTTACTGTACTATTTTTCCCAAAGCACCCTCTCTATTGTTCTCCCTTCATCTCTGGCTCGTATCATATGGCCCCTCCCTCATTCTATCTGGTGAGTTCTGAGAAAAATGCTTAAATTCTGCAGAGAAGATTGAGAACAATGCTAAATATTCCTCAGAGAAGCAAAATATTATGTTAACAGTTTATATTTTCACATGAAATTGTCTATCTCTTCTCTCTGTCTCATGTGTGTATGTGTGTATGTGTGTATGTGTATATATATATATATACATATAATATACAGTAGATATGTATATATAGAGTATAATATTCAGTATATATGTATATATGGTATAATATACCGTATATATGTATATATATACAGTGTGTGTGTGTATATATATATACATATATATATATATATGTATATATATACTACCATTTACCTCCCAGGCTATACGTCCTGACATCTTAAAAGTAGAAAGCCCTCACAGGCCGCGGTTGCTCATGCCTGTAATCCCAGCACTTTGAGAGGCCGAGGCGTGCAGATCACCTGAGGTCGGGAGTTCAAGACCAGCCTGACCAACATGGTGAAACCCCATCTCTACTAAAAATACAAAAAATTAGCTGGGCGTTGTGTTGCGCACCTGTAATCCCAGCTACTCAGGAGGTGGAGGCAGGAGAATCACATGAACCCGGGAGTCGGAGGTTGTGTGAGCCGAGACCATGACATTGCACTGCAGCCTGGGCAATGAGAGCAAAACTCCATCTGAAAAATAAAGGTGGATAGGCCTTAAAAGACTTTTGAAAATGAGATTTGTCAAATATTTATTAGAGATGAAGAAAATAAGTGCGGACCCACACGTAACTTGTCTGAGGTCACAGAAGTAGGGACCCACACGTAACTTGTATGAGGTCACAGAGGTAGTCATGCTGCAGCAGCCTTATTGGTTTTCCTCTATGACATGCATTATTATTGTTTTTGATCATTTCAAGAGGTTTCTAGTCGATAGTGGGACAAAATTTCTAATTTGGGAACCTAATTTTCTCTGCAAATCTTCTTTACATCTCTAGCTTATTAATACACCTCAGAAGTGTTACAGGAATTAATTCGCAGGATTTTGAAGAATATTTTGAGGTATGCTGGGAAAAATCATGTCAAGTATCAATGATTAGAAACTAAACAATCAATATTAGATATTGTAAAATTATATTTAATCTTCCATATGGCATAAATAAGTTATTTTAATGTACAGTCGTTGTACTTTGTAAATTTGCATATAAAATATTTGAAAAAATAACTTTCAATATGTAAAATGTAAATATACAAAGGAAAGGATCGGAAAAAATAGATAAAAATAATCAGGCTAAGAAAACACTACAGTGTCACCCTCAGAAGACTATAGAAGGATTCTCACCCTCGAGAAACAGAGGAACTTGAACATGGAAATGACCCTCTGCTGGCCATACTGATTATGGTACATAATTTTAAAAGGCTTTTAGAGAGAAGGGAAATGTTTTATTATGCATTCAGCACAGTGTTATGGTGATGTTTCTTAACTATCAGCTATTTTTAAAATTCTTATAATCTTTCTATAGATGACAAAGTTACATAAATATGAAGGATAAGAAGGGCCCCTGCAAACCTGATAATACAATTCTCTTTTCAATGATAACGTATTTCTAAGCGCGCATCTCCTAATCATATTGATGTGCATTAAGTGTTCTTTAACCTGCCCCTGTCAAAGTGGCTAAAGTAATATTTCATGAGGAGATAATTTTTTCCTTTAGGTGATTTTTTCCGCATAATACTCTAACATTTCCAATTCCATATTTCTCGAAAAAGTTTACATGATATACATATACAATTACTAGAATTTTGGCGGCATAAATAATTTAAATGGACTTTACTTCAAAGATAATATTTATTTTTAAAGTTGTAAACCTTGGAATCATCAATTAATTAGAATTATCTTTTTCTTTATAAATAAAGTTTTTTGTCCCTACATATTTATGATTTGGAAATTTTCACCTGGAAAATTTCATTTTCAGTTGTATGCCTTGTCTTTAGTATAAAATTCAGTATTTCAATTTCAATATAATTTTTTGATTGATTTTAATGCAGAGAACAGAAAGGAATATCTTCAAATATAAACTACACAGAATCATTCTGTGAAACATCTTTCTGATCTGTGCATTCAGCTAACAGAGTTAAACCGTACTTTTGATTGAGCAGTTCTGAACACTCTTTCTGTAGAAAATGCAACTGGACATTTGCAGCGCTAAGAGGGTAGTAGTGGAAAAAGGAATATATTCAAATATAAAGTAAACAGAAGCATTCTGTGAAATTTCTTTCTGTTCTCTGCAACTTCTTTCTGTTCTCTGCATTCAACTAACAGAGTTGAGCCTTACTTTTGAAGGAGCAGTTCCGAAACACTCTTTGTGTAGAAACTGAAATTGGACATTCGGAGAGCTAAGAGGATAAAAGTCGAAAAAGGAATATCTTCAGCTAAATACTACACAGAAGCATTCTGTGAAACTTATTTCTGATATGTGCATTCAACTAACAGAGTAAAACCATACTTTTGATTGAGCCATTATGAACACTCTTTCTGAAGAAAATGCAAGTGGACATTCGGAGCACTAAGAAGGTAATACAGGAAAAAGGAATATATTCAAATATAAACTACACAGAAGAATTCTGTGAAACTTCTTTCTGTTCTGTGCATTCAACTAACAGAGTTGAACCTTACTTTTGATTGAGCCGTCCTGAAACACTCATTATGTAGAAATCGCAATTGGACATTCTGAGCGCTAAGTGGCCTATATTGGGAAAAAGAATATCTCCAAATAAAAACTACTCAGAAGAATTCTGTGAAACTTATTTCTGATCTGTGCATTCAGCTAACAGAGTTAAACCATACTTTTGATTGAGCAGTTATTAAACACTGTTTCTGTAGGAAATGCAACTGGACATTAGGAGCGCTAAGATTGTAATAGTGGAAAAAGGAATATCCCTAAATAAAAACTACACAGAAGCATTCTCTGAAACTCCTTTCTGTTCTCTGCATTAAACTAACAGAGTTGAGCCTTACTTTTGAAGGAGCTGTTCTGAAACACTCTTTGTGTAGAAACTGCCAGTGGACATTCGGAACGCTAAGAGGGTAATAGTCGAAAAAGGAATATCTTCAACTAAATAATAAACAGAAGCATTCTGTGAAACTTCTTTCTTTTCTGTGCATTCAACTAAAAGAGTTGAACCTTACTTTTCATTGAGCCGTTCTGAAACACTCTTTCTGTAGAAAATGCAAGTGGTGATTCGGAGCGCTAAGAGGGTAATAGAGGAAAAAGGAATATCTTCAAATATAAACTACACAGAAGCATTCTGTAGAACTTCTTTCTGTTCCTTGCATTCAACTAACAATATTGAACCTTACTTTTGATTGACCAGTTCTGAAACTCTCTTTCTGTAGATACTGCAATTGGAAATTCTGAACGCTAAGAGTCCTATATTGGAAAAAGGAATATCTTCAAATAAAAACTACACAGAAGAATTCTGTGAAACTTCTTTCTGATCTGTGCATTCAACTAACAGAGTTAAACCATACTTTTGATTGAGCAGTTCTGAACACTCTTTCTGTAGAAAATGCAAGTGGACATTCGGAGCTCTAAGAGGGTAATAGTGGAAAAAGTAATATCGTCAAATAAGAACTACAGACAAGCATTCTGTGAAACTACTTTCTGTTCTGTGCATTCAAATAACAGAGTTGAACCTTACTTTTGATAGAGCCATTCTGAAACACTCTTTCTGTAGAAAATTCAATTGGACAATCTGAGCGATAAGAGGCCTATATTGGGAAAAAGAATATCTTCAAATAAAAACTACACAGAAGCATTCTGTGACACTTTTTCTGATCTGTGCATTCAGCTAACAGAGTTAAATCATACATTTGATTGATCAGTTCTGAACACTCTTTCTGTAGAAAATACAACAGGACATTTGGAGCGCTAAGAGGGTAGTAGTGCAAAAAGGAATATATTCAAATATAAACTACACAGAAGCATTCTGTGAAACTTGTTTCTGTTCTGTGCATTCAACTAACATAGTTGAACCTTACTTTTGATTGAGCCTTTCTGAAACACTCTTTCTGTAGAAAATGCAATTGGACATTCTGAGCGCTAAGAGGCCTATATTGGTAAAAAGAATATCTTCATATAAACACTACACAGCAGCATTCTGTGAAACTTCTTTCTGATCTGTGCATTCAGCTAACAGAGTTAAACCATACTTTTGATTGAGCAGTTCTGAAACACTCTTTCTGTAGAAAATGCAACTGGACATTCAGAGCGCTAAGTGGGTAATAGTGGAAAATGGAATATCTTCAAATATAAACTACACAGAAGAATTCTGTGAAACTTATTTCTGATCTGTGCATTCACCTAACACAGTTAAACCATACTTTTGATAGAGCAGTTCTGAACACACTTTCTGTAGAAAATGCAAGTGGACATTCGGAGATCTAAGAGGCCTATATTGGTAAAAAGAATATCTTCATATAAACACTACACAGCAGCATTCTGTGAAGCTTCTTTCTGATCTCTGCATTCAGCTAACAGAGTTAAACCATACTTTTGATTGAGCAGTTCTGAAACACTCTTTCTGTAGAAAATGCAACTGGACATTCAGAGCGCTAAGTGGGTAATAGTGGAAAATGGAATATATTCAAATATAAACTACACAGAAGCATTCTGTGAAACTACATTCTGTTCTGTGCATTCAACTAACAGAGTTGAACCTTAATTTTGATTGAGCAGTTCTGAAACACACTTTCTGTACAAAGTGTAATTGGATTTCTGAACGCTAAGAGTCCTATATTGAGAAAAATAATATCTTCAAATAAAAACTACAGAGATGCATTCTCTGAAACTACTTTCTGATCTGTGCATTCAGCTAACAGAATTAAATGATACATTTGATTTAGCAGTTCTGAAACACTCTTTCTGTAGAAAATGCAAGTGGACATTCGGTGCGCTAAGTTGGTAATTGTGGAAAAAGTAATATCTTCAAATAAAAACTACACAGAGGCATTCTCTGAAACTTCTTTCTGTTCTCTGCATTCAACTAACAGAGTTGAGCCTTATTTTTGAAGGAGCAGCCCTGAAACACACTTTCTGTAGAAACTGCAAGTGGACATTCCGAGCGCTACTAGGGTAATAGTGGAAAAAGGAATACCTTCAAATAAATACTACACAGAAGCAATCTGTGAAACTACTTTCTGTTCTGTGAATTCAACTAAAAGTGTTGAATCCTACTTTTCATTTTGCCGTTCTGAAACACTCTTTCTGTAGAAACTGCAATTGGATATTCGGAGCGCTAAGAGGCCTATATTTGAAAAAGGACTATCTTCAAATAAAAACTACACAGAAGCATTCTGTGAAACTTCGTACTGATATGTGCATTCAGCTAACAGAGATAAACCATACTTTTGATTGAGCAGTTCTGAACACTCTTTTTGTAGAAAATGCAGGTGGACATTCGGAGCGCTAAGAGGGTAATACTGAAAAAAGGAATATATTCAAATATAAACTACACAGAAGCATTCTGTGAAACTTCTTTCTGTTCTCTGCATTCAACTTACAGTGTTGAGCATTACTTTTGAAGGAGCAGTTCTGAAAAACTCTTTGTGTAGAAACTGCCAGTGGACATTCGGAGCGCTAAGAGGTTAATATTCAAAAAAGGAATATCTTCAACTAAATACTACACAGAAGCCTCCTCTGAAACTTATTTCTGATATGTGCATTTAACTAACAGAGTAAAACCATATTTTTGATTGAGCCGTTCTGAACACTCTTTATGTAGAAAATGCAAGTGGACATTCGGAGCGCTAAGAGGGTAATAGTGGAAAAAGGAATATATTCAAATATAAACTACTGAGAAGCATTCTGTGAAACTTCTTTTTGTTCTATGCATTCAACTAACAGAGTTGAACCTTACTTTTGATTGAGCCGTTCTGAAACACTCTTTCTGTAGAAACTGCAATTTAACATACTGAGCGCTATGATGCCTATATTGGGATAAAGAATATCTTAAAATAAAAACTAAACAGATGCATTCTGTGAAACTTCTTTCTTATCTGTGCATTCAGCTAACAGAGTTAAACGATACTTTTGATTTAGCAGTTCTGAAACACTCTTTCTGTAGAAAATGCAAGTGGTCATTCGGTGCGCTAAGATGGTAATTGTGGAAAAAGGAATATCTTCAAATAAAAACTACACAGAGGCATTCTCTGAAACTTGTTTCTGTTCTCTGCTTTCAACTAACAGGGTTGAGCCTTATTTTTGAAGGAGCAGTCCTGAAACACTCTTTCTGTAGAAACTGCAAGTGGACATTCGGAGCGCTAAGAGGGTAATAGTGGAAAAAGGAATATATTCAAATAAATACTACACAGAAGCATTCTGTGAAACTACTTTCTGTTCTGTGCATTCAACTAAAAGAGTTGAACCCTACTTTTGATTGAGCCATTCTGAAACACTCTTTCTGTAGAAACTGCAATTGGATATTCGGAGCGCTAAGAGGCCTATATTGGAAAAAGGACTATCTTCAAATAAAAACTACACAGAAGCATTCCGTGAAACTTCGTACTGATCTGTGCATTCAGCTAACAGAATTAAACCATACTTTTGATTGAGCAGTTCGGAAACACTCTTTCTGTAGAAAATGCAAGTGGACATTCCGAGCGCTTAGAAGGTAATAGTGGAAAAAGGAACATCTTCAAATATAAACTACACAGAAGCATTCTATGAAACTTCTTTCTGTTCCGTTCATTCAACTAACAGAGTTGAACCTTACATTTGATTGAGCAGTTCAGAAACACTCTTTCTGTAGATACTGCAATTGGACATACTGAGCGCTAAGGCTCCTATATTGGAGAAAGGAATATCTTCAAATAAAAAGTACACAGAAGCATTCTGTGAAAATTCTTTCTGATCTGTGCATTCAGCTAACCGAGTTAAACCATACTTTTGATTGAGCAGTTCTGAACACTCTTTCTGTAGAAAATGCAAGTGGACATTCGGAGCGCTAAGAGGGTAATACTGAAAAAGGGAATATATTCAAATATAAACTACACAGAGGCATTCTGTGTAACTCCTTTCTGTTCTCTGCATTCAACTAACAGAGTTGAGCCCTACTTTTGAAGGAGCAGTTCTAAAACACTCTTTGTGTAGAAACTGAAATTGGACATTCGGAGAGCTAAGAGGATAATAGTCGAAAAAGGAATATCTTCAACAAAATACTACACGGAAGGATTCTGTGAAACTTATTTCTGTTATGTGCATTCAAATAACAGAGTAAAACCATACTTTTGATTGAGCCGTTCTGAACACTCTTTCTGTAGAAAATGCAAGTGGACATTCGGAGCACTAAGAGGGTAATACTGGAAAAAGGAATATATTCAAATATAAACTACACAGAAGTATTCTGTGAAACTTCTTGCTGTTCTGTGCATTCAAGTAACAGAGTAGAACCTTACTTTTGATGGAACCGTTCTGAAACCCTCTTTCTGTAGAAAATGCAAGTGGACATTCGGAGCGCTAAGATGGTAATAGTGGAAAAAGAAATACATTCAAATATAAACTACACAGAAGCATTCTGTGAAACTTCTTTCTGTTCTGTGCATTCAACTAACAGAGTTGAACCTTACTTTTGATTGAGCCTTCTGAAACACTCATTCTGTAGAAACTGCAATTGGACAATCTGAGCACTAAGTGGCCTATGTTGGGAAAAAGAATATCTCCAAATAAAAACTAATCAGAAGCATTCTGTGAAACTTATTTCTGATCTGTGCATTCAGCTAACAGAGTTAAACGATACTTTTGATTGAGAATTTATGAGAAACTCTTTCTGTAGAAAATGCAAGTGGACATTCGGAGCGCTAAGATTGTATTAGTGGAAAAAGGAATATCCCCAAATTAAAACTACACAGAAGCATTCTCTGAAACTCTTTTCTATTCTCTGCATTCAACTAACAGATTTGAGCCTTACTTTGAAGGAGCTGTTCTGAAACACTCATTGTGTAGAAACTGCCAGTGGACATTCGGAACGCTAAGAGGGTAATAGTTGAAAAAGGAATATCTATAACTAAATACTACACAGAAGCATTCTGTGAAACTTCTTTCTGTTCTGTGCATTCAACTAAAAGAGTTGAACCTTACTTTTGATTGAGCCGTTCTGAAACACTCTTTCTGTAGAAAATGCAAGTGGTGATTCGGAGCGCTAAGAGGGTGATAGTGAAAAAAGGAATATCTTCAAATATAAACTACACAGAAGCATTCTCTGAAACTTCTTTCTGTTCCGTGCATTCAACTAACAGTATTGAACCTTACTTTTGATGGAGCAGTTCTGAAACTCTCTTTCTGCAGATACTGCAATTGGACATTCTGAGCGCTAAGAGACCTATATTGGAAAAAGGAATATCTTCAAATAAAAACTACACAGAAGAATTCTGTGAAACTTCTTTCTGATCTGTGCATTCAACTAACAGAGTTAAACCATACTTTTGATTGAGCAGTTCTGAACACTCTTTCTGTAGAAAATGCAAGTGGACATTCGGAGCTCTAAGTGGGTAATAGTGGAAAAAGTAATATCGTCAAATATGAATTACAGAGAAGCATTCTGTGAAACTACTTTCTGTTCTGTGCATTCAAATAACAGAGTTGAGCCCTACTTTTGAAGGAGCAGTTCTGAAACACTCTTTGTGTAGAAACTGCAATTAGACAATCTGAGCGCTAGAGGCGTATATTGGGAAAAAGTATATCTTCAAATAAAAACTACACAGAAGCATCCTGTGCAACTTCTTTCTAATCTGTGCATTCAGCTAAGAGTGTTAAATCATACATTTGATTGAGCAGTTCTGAACACTCTTTCTGTAGAAAATGCAACTGGACATTTGGAGCGCTAAGAGGGTAGTATTGGAAAAAGCAATATATTCAAATATAAACTACACAGAAGCATTCTGTGAAACTTCTTTTTGTTCTGTGCATTCAACTAACATAGTTGAACCTTACTTTTGATTGAGCTTTTCTGAAACACCCTTTCTGTAGAAACTGCAATTGGACATTCTGAGCGCTAAGAGGCCTATATTGGTAAAAAGAATATCTTCATATAAACATTACACCACAGCATTCTGTGAAACTTCTTTCTGTTCTGTGCATTCAGCTAACAGAGTTAAACCATTCTTTTGATTGAGCAGTTCTGAAACAATCTTTCTGTAGATAATGCAACTGGAGATTCAGAGCGCTAAGTGGGTAATAGTGAAAAATGGAATATCTTCAAATATAAACTACCCAGAAGAATTCTGTGAAACTTCTTTCTGATCTGTGCATTCACCTAACAGGGTTAAACCACACTTATGTTTGAGCAGTTCTGAACACTCATTCTGTAGAAAATGCAACTGGACATTTGGAGCGCTAAGAGGTTAATAGTGGAAAAAGGAATACCTTCAAATAAATACTACACAGAAGCATTCTGTGAAACTTCTTTCTGTTCTGTGAATTCAACTAAAAGAGTTGAAACCTACTTTTCATTGAGCCGTTCTGAAACACTCTTTCTGTAGAAACTGCAATTGGATATTCGGAGCGCTAAGAGGCCTATATATGAGAAAGGACTATCTTCAAATGAAAACTACACAGAAACATTCTGTGAAACTTCGTACTGATCTGTGCATTCAGCTAATAGAGTTAAACCATACTTTTGATTGAGCAGTTCGGAAACACGCTTTCTGTAGAAAATGCAAGTGGACATTCGGAGCGCTTAGAAGGTAATAGTGGAAAAAGGAATATCTTCAAATATAAACTACACAGAATCATTCTCTGAAACTTCTTTCTGTTCTGTTCATTCAACTAACAGAGTTGAACCTTACTTTTGATTGAGCCTTTCTGAAACACTCTTTCTGTAGAAACTGCAATTGGACATTCTGTGCGCTAAGAGGCCTATATTGGTAAAAAGAATATCTCCATATAAACACTACACAGCAGCATTCTGTGAAACATCTTTCTGATCTGTGCATTCAGCTAACAGAGCTAAACCATACTTTTGATTGAGCAGTTCTGAAACACTCTTTCTGTAGAAAATGCAACTGGACATTCAGAGAGATAAGTGGGTAATAGTGGAAAATGGATTATCTTCATATATAAAATACACAGAAGAATTCTGTGAAACTTATTTCTGATCTGTGCATTCACCTAACAGAGTTAAATCATACTTTTGATAGAGCAGTTCTGAACACACTTTCTGTAGAAAATGCAAGTGGACATTCTGAGCTCTAAGAGGGTAACAGTGGAAAAAGGAATATCTTCAATTACAAACTACACAGAAGCAATATGTGAAACTACATTCTGTTCTGTGCATTCAACTAACTGATTTGAACCATAGATTTGATTGAGCCGTTCTGAAACACTCTTTCTGTAGAAAATGCAAGTGGAGATTTGGAGCGCTAAGAGGGTAATAGTGGAAAATGGAATGTCTTCAAATATAAACTGCACAGAATGATTCTGTGAAACTTCTTTCTGATCTGTGCATTAAGCTAACAGAGTTAAACCATACTTTGATTCAGCAGATCTGAACACTCTTTCTGTAGAAAATGCAACTGGACATTTGGAGCGCTAAGAGGGTAGTAGTGGAAAAAGGAATATATTCAAATATAAACTACACAGAAGCATTCTGTGAAACTTCTTTCTGATCTGAGCATTCAGCTAACAGAGTTAAACCATATTTTGATTGAGCAGTTTTGAAACACTCTGTCTGTAGAACATGCAACTGGTCATTCGTAGCGCTAAGTGGGTAATATTGGAAAAAAGAATATGTTCAAATATAAACTACACAGAAGCATTGTATGAAACTTCTTTCTGTTCTGTGCATTCAACTAAAAGAGTTGAACCTTACTTTTGATTGAGCCGTTCTGAAACACTCTTTCTGTAGAAACTGCAATTGGACATTCTAAGCGCTAAGAGGCCTACATTGGGAAAAATAATATCTTCAAATAAAAACTACACAGATGCATTCTGTGAAACTTATTTCTGATCTGTAAATTCAGATTACAGAGCTAAACCATATTTTTGATTGAGCAGTTATGAAACACTCTTTGTGTAGAAATTGCCAGTGGATATTCGGAGCGCTAAGTGGGTAATAGTCCAAAAAGGAGTATCTTCAACTAAATACTACACAGAAGCATTCTGTGAAACTTCTTTCTGTTCTGTGCATTCAACTAAGAGAGTTGAACCTTACATTTGATTGAGCCGTTCTGAAACACTCTTTCTGTAGAAACTGGAATTGGACATTCTGAGTGCTAAGAGGCCTATATTGGGAAAAATAATGTCTTCAAATAAAAACTACACAGAAGCATTGTTTGAAACTTATTTCTGATATGTGCATTCAGCTAACAGAGTGAAACCATACTTTTGATTGCGCAGTTCAGAACACTCTTTCTGTGGAAAATGCAAGTGGACATTCGGAGCGCTATGAGGGTAAGATTGGAAAAAGGAATATATTCAAATATAAACTACACAGTAGCATTCTGTGAAACTTCTTTCTGTTCTGTTCATTCAACTAAAAGTGTTCAACCTTAGTTTTGATTGAGCCGTTCTGAAACACTCTTTCTGTAGAAACTGCAATTGGACATTCTGAGCGCTAAGAGGCCTATATTGGGAAAGAGAATATCTACAAATTAAAACTACACAGAAGCATTCTGTGAAACTACTTTCTGTTCTGTTCATTCAACTAAAAGTGTTGAACCTTAGTTTTGATTGAGCCGTTCTGAAACACTCTTTCTATAGAAAATGCAAGTGGAGATTCGGAGCGCTAAGAGGGTAATAGTGGAAAAAGGAATGTCTTCAAATATAAACTACACAGAATCATTCGGTGAAACTTCTTTCTGATCTGTGCATTCAGCTAACAGAGTTAAACCATACTTTTGATTGAGCAGATCTGAACACTCTTTCTGTAGAAAATGCAACTGGATATTTGGAGCGCTAAGAGGATAGTAGTGGAAAAGGAATATATTCAAATATAAACTACACAGAAGCATTCTGTGAAACTTCTTTCTGATCTGAGCATTCAGCTAACAGAGTTAAACCATACTTTTGATTGAGCAGTTTTGAAACACTGTCTGTAGAAAATGCAACTGGACATTTGTAGCGCTAAGTGGGTAATAGTGGAAAAAAGAATATGTTCAAATATAAACTACACAGAAGCATTGTATGAAACTTCTTTCTGTTCTGTGCATTCAACTAACAGAGTTGAACCTTACTTTTGATTGAGCCGTTCTGAAACACTCTTTCTGTAGAAAATGCAAGTGGAGATTCGGAGCGCTAAGAGGGTAATAGTGGAAAAAGGAATGTCTTCAAATATAAACTACACAGAATCATTCTGTGAAACTTCTTTCTGATCTGTGCATTCAGCTAACAGAGTTAAACTATACTTTTGATTGAGCAGATCTGAACACTCTTTCTGTAGAAAATGCACCTGGACATTTGGAGCGCTAAGAGGGTAGTAGTGGAAAAAGGAATATATTCAAATATAAACTACACAGAAGCATTGAGTGAAACTTCTTTCTGATCTTAGCATTCAGCTAACAGAGTTAAACCATACTTTTGATTGAGCAGTTTTGAAACACTCTGTCTGTAGAAAATGCAACTGGACATTCGTAGCGCTAAGTGGGTAATAGTGGAAAAAATAATATGTTCAAATATAAACTACACAGAAACATTGTATGAAACTTCTTTCTGTTCTGTGCATTCAACTAACAGAGTTGAACCTTACCTTTGATTGAGCCGTTCTGAAACACTCTTTCCGTAGAAACTGCAATTGGACATTCTGAGCGCTAAGAGGCCTATATTGGGAAAAATAATATCTTCAAATAAAAACTACACGGAAGAATTGTGTGAAACTTATTTCTGTTATGTGCATTCAGCTAACAGAGTTAAACCATACTTTTGATTGCGCAGTTCCGAACACTCTTTCTGTAGAAAATGCAAGTGGACATTCGGAGCGCTAAGAAGGTAATAGTGGAACAAGGAATATATTCAAATATAAACTACACAGTAGCATTCGGCGAAACTTTTTTCTGTTCTGTGCATGCAACTAACAGAGTTGAACCTTACTTTTGATTGAGCCGTTCTGAAACACTCTTTCTGTAGAAATTGCAATTGGACATTCTAAGCGCTAAGAGGCCTACATTGGGAAAAAGAATATCTTCAAATAAAAACTACACAGATACATTCTCTGAAACTTATTTCTGATATGTAAATTCAGTTAACAGAGCTAAACCATATTTTTGATTGAGCAGTTATGAAACACTCTTTTTGTAGAAAATGCAAGTGGACATTCGGAACGCTAAGATTGTAAGAGAGGAAAAAGGAATATCTCCAATTAAAAACTACACAGAAGCATTCTCTGAAACCCCTTTCTGTTCTCCGCATTCAACTAACAGAGTTGAGCCTTACTTTCGAAGGAGCAGTTCTGAAACACACTATGTGTAGAAACTGCCAGTGGATATTCGGAGCGCTAAGTGGGTAATAGTCCAAAAAGGAGTATCTTCAACTAAATACTACACAGAAGCATTCTGTGAAACTTCTTTCTGTTCTGTGCATTCAACTAAGAGAGCTGAACCTGACATTTGATTGAGGCGTTCTGAAACACTCTTTCTGTAGAAACTGCAATTGGACATTCTGAGCGCTGAGAGGCCTATATTGGGAATAATAATATCTTCAAATAAAAACTACACAGAAGCATTGTTTGAAACTTATTTCTGATATGTCCATTCAGCTAACAGAGTTAAACCATACTTTTGATTGCTCAGTTCAGAACACTCTTTCTGTAGAAAATGTAAGTGGACATTCGGAGCGCTAAGAGGGTAATAGTGGAAAAAGGAATATATTCAAATATAAACTACACAGAAGCATTCTGTGAAACTTCTTTCTGTTCTGTGCATTCAACTACCAGGATTGAACCTTAATTTTGATTGAGCCGTTCTGAAACACTCTTTCTGTAGAAACTGCAATTGGACATTCTGAGCGCTAAGAGGCCTATATTGGGAAAAAGAATATCTACAAATAAAAACTACACAGAAGCATTCTGTGAAACTTCTTTCTGTTCTGTTCATTCATCTAAGAGAGTTGAACCTTAGTTTTGATTGAGCTGTTCTGAAACACTCTTTCTGTAGAAAATGCAAGTGGAGATTCGTAGCGCTAAGAGGGTAATAGTGGAAAAAGTAATATCTTCAAATATAAACTACACAGAATCATTCTGTGAAACTTCTTTCTGATCTGTGCATTAAGCTAACAGAGTTAAACTATACTTTTGATTGAGCAGATCTGAACACTCTTTCTGTAGAAAATGCAACTGGACATTTGGAGCGCTAAGAGGGTAGTAGTGGAAAAAGGAATATATTCAAATATAAACTACACAGAAGCATTCTGTGAAACTTCTTTCTGATCTGAGCATTCAGCTAACAGAGTTAAACCATACTTTTGATTGAGCAGTTTTGAAACACTCTGTCTGTAGAAAATGCAACTGGACATTCGTAGCGCTAAGTGGGTAATAGTGGAAAAAAGAATAGGTTCAAATATAAACTACACAGAAATATTGTATGAAACTTCTTTCTGTTCTGTGCATTCAACTAACAGAGTTGAACCTTACTTTTGATTGAGCCGTTCTGAAACACTCTTTCCGTAGAAACTGCAATTGGACATTCTGAGCGCTAAGAGGCCTATATTGGGAATAAAAATATCTTCAAATAAAAACTACACAGAAGCATTGTTTGAAACTTATTTCCGATATGTGCATTCAGCTAACAGAGTTAAACGATACTTTTGATTGCGCAGTTCAGAACACTCTTTCTGTAGAAAATGCAAGTGGACATTCGGAGCGCTAAGAGGGTAATAGTGGAAAAAGGAATATATTCAAATATAAACTACACAGAAGCATTCTGTGAAACTTCTTTCTGTTCTGTGCACTCAACTGCCAGGGTTGAACCTTAATTTTGATTGAGCCGTTCTGAAACACTCTTTCTGTAGAAACTGCAATTGGACATTCTGAGCGCTAAGAGGCCTATATTGGGAAAAAGAATATCTACAAATAAAAACTACACAGAAGCATTCTGTGAAACTTCTTTCTGTTCTGTTCATTCAACTAAAAGAGTTGAACCTTAGTTTTGATTGAGCCATTCTGAAACACTCTTTCTGTAGAAAATGCAAGTGGAGATTCGGAGCGCTAAGAGGGTAATAGTGGAAAAAGAATGTCTTCAAATATAAACTACACAAAATCATTCTGTGAAACTTGTTTCTGATCTGTGCATTCAGCTAACAGTGTTAAACCATACTTTTGATTGAGCATATCTGAACACTCTTTCTGTAGAAAATGCAACTGGACATTTGGAGCGCTAAGAGGGTAGTAGTGGAAAAAGGAATATATTCAAATATAAACTACACAGAAGCATTCTGTGAAACTTCTTTCTGATCTGAGCATTCAGCTAACAGAGTTAACACATACTTTTGATTGAGCAGTTTTGAAACACTCTGTCTGTAGAAAACGCAACTGGACATTCGTAGCGCTAAGTGGGTAATAGTGGAAAAAAGAATATGTGCAAATATAAACTACACAGAAGCATTGTATGAAACTTCTTTCTGTTCTGTGCATTCAACTAACAGAGTTGAACCTTACTTTTGATTGAGCCGTTCTGAAACACTCTTTCTGTAGAAACTGCAATTGGACATTCTGAGCGCTAAGAGGCCTCTATTGGGAAAAATAATATCTTCAAATAAAAACTACACAGAAGCATTGTGTGAAACTTATTTCTGATATGTGCATTCAGCTAACAGAGTTAAACCATACTTTTGATTGCGCAGTTCTGAACACTCTTTCTGTAGAAAATGTACGTGGACATTCGGAGCGCTAAGAGGGTAATAGTGGAAAAAGGAATATATTCAAATATAAACTACACAGTAGCATTCTGTGAAAATTCTTTCTGTTCTGTGCATTCAACTAACAGAGTTGAACCTTACTTTTGATTGAGCCGTTCTGAAACACTCTTTCTGTAGAAACTGCAATTGGACATGCTAAGCGCTAAGAGGCCTACATTGGGAAAAAGAATATCTTCAAATAAAAACTACACAGATGCATTCTGTGAAACTTATTTCTGATCTGTAAATTCAGTTAACAGAGATAAAATATATTTTTGATTGAGCAGTTATGAAACACTCTTTCTGTAGAAAATGCAACTGGACATTTGGAGCGCTAACAGTGTAGTAGTGGAAAAAGGAATATATTCAAATATAAACTACACAGAAGCATTCTGTGAAACTTCTTTCTCATCTGAGCATTCAGCTAACAGAGTTAAACCATACTTTTGATTGAGCAGTTTTGAAACACTCTGTCTGTAGAAAATGCAACTGGACATTCGTAGCGCTAAGTGGGTAATAGTGGAAAAAAGAATATGTTCAAATATAAACTACACAGAAGCATTGTATGAAACTCCTTTCTGTTCTGTGCATTCAACTAACAGAGTTGAACCTTACTTTTGATTGAGCCGTTCTGAAACACTCTTTCTGTAGAAACTGCAATTGGACATTCTCAGCGCTAGGAGGCCTATATTGGGAGAAAGAATGTCTACAAATAAAAACTACACAGAAGAATTGTGTGAAACTTCTTTCTGTTCTGTTTGTTCAACTAAAAGAGTTGAACCTTAGTTTTGATTGAGCCGTTCTGAAACACTCTTTCTGTAGAAACTGCAATTGGACATTCTGAGCGCTAAGAGGCCTCTATTGGGAAAAATAATATCTTCAAATAAAAACTACAGAGAAGCATTGTGTGAAACTTATTTCTGATATGTTCAGTAAGCTAACAGAGTTAAACCATACTTTTGATTGCGCAGTTCTGAACACTCTTTCTGTAGAAAATGCAAGTGGACATTCGGAGCGCTAAGAGGGTAATAGTGGAAAAAGGAATATATTCAAATATAAACTACACAGTTGCATTCTGTGAAAATTCTTTCTGTTCTGTGCATTCAACTAACAGAGTTGAACCTTACTTTTGATTGAGCCGTTCTGAAACACTCTTTCTGTACAAACTGCAATTGGACATGCTAAGCGCTAAGAGGCCTACATTGGGAAAAAGCATATCTTCAAATAAAAACTACACAGATGCATTCTGTGAAACTTATTTCTGATCTGTAAATTCAGTTAACAGAGATAAAACATATTTTTGATTGAGCAGTTATGAGACACTCTTTTTGTAGAAAATGCAAGTGGAGATTCGGAGCGCTAAGAGGGTAATAGTGGAAAAAGGAATGTCTTCAAATATAAACTACACAGAATCATTCGGTGAAACTTCTTTCTGATCTGTGCATTCAGCTAACAGAGTTAAACCATACTTTTGATTGAGCAGATCTGAACTCTCTTTCTGTAGAAAATGCAACTGGACATTTGGAGCGCTAAGAGCGTAGTAGTGGAAAAAGGAATATATTCAAATATAAACTACACAGAAGCATTCTGTGAAACTTCTTTCTGATCTGAGCATTCAGCTAACAGAGTTAAACCATACTTTTGATTGAGCAGTTTTGAAACACTCTGTCTGTAGAAAATGCAACTGGACATTCGTAGCGCTAAGTGGGTAATAGTGGAAAAAAGAATATGTTCAAATATAAACTACACAGAAGCATTGTATGAAACTTCTTTCTGTTCTGTGTATTCAACTAACAGAGTTGAACCTTACTTTTGATTGAGACGTTCTGAAACACTCTTTCTGTAGAAACTGCAATTGGACATTCTGAGCGCTAGGAGGCCTATATTGGGAATAAAAATATCTTCAAATAAAAACTACACAGAAGCATTGTTTGAAACTTATTTCCGATATGTGCATTCAGCTAACAGAGTTAAATGATACTTTTGATTGCGCAGTTCAGAACACACTTTCTGTAGAAAATGCAAGTGGACATTCGGAGCGCTAAGAGGGTAATAGTGGAAAAAGGAATATATTCAAATATAAACTACACAGAAGCATTCTGTCAAACTTCTTTCTGTTCTGTGCACTCAACTGCCAGGGTTGAACCTTAATTTTGATTGAGCCGTTCTGAAACACTCTTTCTGTAGAAACTGCAATTGGACATTCTGAGCGCTAAGAGGCCTATATTGGGAAAAAGAATATCTACAAATAAAAACTACACAGAAGCATTCTGTGAAACTTCTTTCTGTTCTGTTCATTCAACTAAAAGAGTTGAACCTTAGTTTTGATTGAGCCATTCTGAAACACTCTTTCTGTAGAAAATGCAAGTGGAGATTCGGAGCGCTAAGAGGGTAATAGTGGAAAAAGGAATGTCTTCAAATATAAACTACACAAAATCATTCTGTGAAACTTGTTTCTGATCTGTGCATTCAGCTAACAGTGTTAAACGATACTTTTGATTGAGCAGATCTGAACACTCTTTCTGTAGAAAATGCAACTGGACATTTGAAGCGCTAAGAGGGTAGTAGTGGAAAAAGGAATATATTCAAATATAAACTACACAGAAGCATTCTGTGAAACTTCTTTCTGATCTGAGCATTCAGCTAAGAGAGTTAACACATACTTTTGATTGAGCAGTTTTGAAAAACTCTGTCTGTAGAAAACGCAACTCTACATTCGTAGCGCTAAGTGGGTAATAGTGGAAAAAAGAATATGTGCAAATATAAACTACACAGAAGCATTGTATGAAACTTCTTTCTGTTCTGTGCATTCAACTAACAGAGTTGAACCTTACTTTTGATTGAGCCGTTCTGAAACACTCTTTCTGTAGAAACTGCAATTGGACATTCTGAGCGCTAAGAGGCCTCTATTGGGAAAAATAATATCTTCAAATAAAAACTACACAGAAGCGTTGTGTGAAACTTATTTCTGATATGTGCATTCAGCTAACAGAGTTAAACCATACTTTTGATTGCGCAGTTCTGAACACTCTTTCTGTAGAAAATGCACGTGGACATTCGGAGCGCTAAGAGGGTAATAGTGGAAAAAGGAATATATTCAAATATAAACTACACAGTAGCATTCTGTGAAAATTCTTTCTGTTCTGTGCATTCAACTAACAGAGTTGAACCTTAATTTTGATTGAGCCGTTCTGAAACACTCTTTCTGTAGAAACTGCAATTGGACATGCTAAGCGCTAAGAGGCCTACATTGGGAAAAAGAATATCTTCAAATAAAAACTACACAGATGCATTCTGTGAAACTTATTTCTGATCTGTAAATTCAGTTAACAGAGATAAAATATATTTTTGATTGAGCAGTTATGAAACACTCTTTCTGTAGAAAATGCAACTGGACATTTGGAGCGCTAACAGTGTAGTAGTGGAAAAAGGAATATATTCAAATATAAACTACACAGAAGCATTCTGTGAAACTTCTTTCTGATCTGAGCATTCAGCTAACAGAGTTAAACCATACTTTTGATTGAGCAGTTTTGAAACACTCTGTCTGTAGAAAATGCAACTGGACATTCGTAGCGCTAAGTGGGTAATAGTGGAAAAAAAATATGTTCAAATATAAACTACACAGAAGCATTGTATGAAACTTCTTTCTGTTCTGTGCATTCAACTAACGGAGTTGAACCTTACTTTTGATTGAGCCGTTCTGAAACACTCTTTCTGGAGAAACTGCAATTGGACATTCTGAGCGCTAGGAGGCCTATATTGGGAGAAAGAATGTCTACAAATAAAAACTACACAGAAGAATTGTGTGAAACTACTTTCTGTTCTGTTTGTTCAACTAAAAGAGTTGAACCTTAGTTTTGATTGAGCCGTTCTGAAACACTCTTTCTGTAGAAACTGCAATTGGACATTCTGAGCGCTAAGAGGCCTCTATTGGGGAAAATAATATCTTCAAATAAAAACTACAGAGAAGCATTGTGTGAAACTTATTTCTGATATGTTCAGTAAGCTAACAGAGTTAAACCATACTTTTGATTGCGCAGTTCTGAACACTCTTTCTGTAGAAAATGCAAGTGGACATTCGGAGCGCTAAGAGGGTAATAGTGGAAAAAGGAATATATTCAAATATAAACTACACAGTTGCATTCTGTGAAAATTCTTTCTGTTCTGTGCATTCAACTAACAGAGTTGAACCTTACTTTTGATTGAGCCGTTCTGAAACACTCTTTCTGTACAAACTGCAATTGGACATGCTAAGCGCTAAGAGGCCTACATTGGGAAAAAGAATATCTTCAAATAAAAACTACACAGATGCATTCTGTGAAACTTATTTCTGATCTGTAAATTCAGTTAACAGAGATAAAACATATTTTTGATTGAGCAGTTATGAAACACTCTTTTTGTAGAAAATGCAAGTGGAGATTCGGAGCGCTAAGAGGGTAATAGTGGAAAAAGGAATGTCTTCAAATATAAACTACACAGAATCATTCGGTGAAACTTCTTTCTGATCTGTGCATTCAGCTAACAGAGTTAAACCATACTTTTGATTGAGCAGATCTGAACTCTCTTTCTGTAGAAAATGCAACTGGACATTTGGAGCGCTAAGAGCGTAGTAGTGGAAAAAGGAATATATTCAAATATAAACTACACAGAAGCATTCTGTGAAACTTCTTTCTGATCTGAGCATTCAGCTAACAGAGTTAAACCATACTTTTGATTGAGCAGTTTTGAAACACTCTGTCTGTAGAAAATGCAACTGGACATTCGTAGCGCTAAGTGGGTAATAGTGGAAAAAAGAATATGTTCAAATATAAACTACACAGAAGCATTGTATGAAACTACTTTCTGTTCTGTGCATTCAACTAACAGAGTTGAACCTTACTTTTGATTGAGACGTTCTGAAACACTCTTTCTGTAGAAACTGCAATTGGACATTCTGAGCGCCAGGAGGCCTATATTGGGAAAAAGAATGTCTACAAATAAAAACTACACAGAAGAATTGTGTGAAACTTCTTTCTGTTCTGTTTGTTCAACTAAAAGAGTTGAACCTTAGTTTTGATTGAGCCGTTCTGAAACCCTCTTTCTGTAGAAAATGCAAGTGGAGATTCGGAGCGCTAAGAGGGTAATAGTGGAAAAAGGAATGCCTCCAAATATAAACTACACAGAATCATTCTGTGAAACTTCTTTCTGATCTGTGCATTCAGCTAACAGAGTTAAACCATACTTTTGATTGAGCAGATCTGAACACTCTTTCTGTAGAAAATGCAACTGGATATTTGGAGCGCTAAGAGACTAGTAGTGGAAAAAGGAATATATTCAAATATAAACTACAAAGAAGCATTCTGTGAAACTTCTTTCTGATCTGAGCATTCAGCTAACAGAGTTAAACCATACTTTTGATTGAGCAGTTTTGAAACACTCTGTCTGTAGAAAATGCAACTGGACATTCGTAGCGCTAAGTGGGTAATAGTGGAAAAAAGAATATGTTCAAATATAAACTACACAGAAGCATTGTATGAAACTTCTTTCTGTTCTGTGTATTCAACTAACAGAGTTGAACCTTACTTTTGATTGAGCCTTTCTGAAACACTCTTTCTGTAGAAACTGCAATTGGACATTCTGAGCGCTAAGAGGCCTCTATTGGGAAAATAATATCTTCAAATAAAAACTACACAGAAGCATTGTGTGAAACTTATTTCTGATATGTTCATTAAGCTAACAGAGTTAAACCATACTTTTGATTGCGCAGTTCTGAACACTCTTTCTGTAGAAAATGCAAGTGGACATTCGGAGCGCTAAGAGGGTAATAGTGGAAAAAGGAATATATTCAAATATAAACCACACAGTAGCATTCTGTGAAAATTCTTTCTGTTCTGTGCATTCAACTAACAGAGTTGAACCTTACTTTTGATTGAGCCGTTCTGAAACACTCTTTCTGTAGAAACTGCAATTGGACATGCTAAGCGCTAAGAGGCCTACATTGGGAAAAAGGATATCTTCAAATAAAAACTACAAAGATGCATTCTGTGAAAATTATTTCTTATCTGTAAATTCAGTTAACAGAGATAAAACATATTTTTGATTGAGCAGTTATGAAACACTCTTTCTGTAGAAAATGCAAGTGGAGATTCGGAGCGCTAAGAGGGTAATAGTGGAAAAAGGAATATCTTCAAATATAAACTACACAGAATCATTCGGTGAAACTTCTTTCTAATCTGTGCATTCAGCTAACAGAGTTAAACCATACTTTTGATTGAGCAGATCTGAACACTCTTTCTGTAGAAAATGCAACTGGACATTTGGAGCGCTAAGTGGGTAATAGTGGAAAAAGGAATATATACAAATATAAACTACACAGAAGCATTCTGTGAAACTACTTTCTGATGTGAGCATTCAGCTAACAGAGTTAAACCATACTTTTGATTGAGCAGATTTGAAACACTCTGTCTGTAGAAAATGCAACTGGACATTCGTAGCGCTAAGTGGGTAATAGTGGAAAAAAGAATATGTTCAAATATAAACTACACAGAAGCATTGTATGAAACTACTTTCTGTTCTGTGCATTCAACTACAGAGTTGAACCTTACTTTTGATTGAGCCGTTCTGAAACACTCTTTCTGTAGAAACTGCAATTGGACATTCTGAGCGCTAGGAGGCCTATATTGGGAAAAAGAATGTCTACAAATAAAAACTACACAGAAGAAATGTGTGAAACTTCTTTCTGTTCTGTTTGTTCAACTAAAAGAGTTGAACCTTAGTTTTGATTGAGCCGTTCTGAAACACTCTTTCTGTAGAAAATGCAAGTGGAGATTCGGAGCGCTATGAGGGTAATAGTGGAAAAAGGAATGTCTCCAAATATAAACTACACAGAATCATTCTGTGAAACTTCTTTCTGATGTGTGCATTCAGCTAACAGAGTTAAACCATACTTTTGATTGAGCAGATCTGAACACTCTTTCTGTAGAAAATGCAACTGGACATTTGGAGCGCTAAGAGAGTAGTAGTGGAAAAAGGAATATATTCAAATATAAACTACACAGAAGCATTCTGTGAAACTTCTTTCTGATCTGAGCATTCAGCTAACAGAGTTAAACCATACTTTTGATTGAGCAGTTTTGAAACACTCTGTCTGTAGAAAATGCAACTGGACATTCGTAACGCTAAGTGGGTAATAGTGGAAAAAAGAATATGTTCAAATATGAACTACACAGAAGCATTGTATGAAACTTCTTTCTGTTCTGTGCATTCAACTAACAGAGTTGAACCTTACTTTTGATTGAGCCTTTCTGAAACACTCTTTCTGTAGAAACTGCAATTGGACATTCTGAGCGCTAAGAGGTCTCTATTGGGAAAATAATATCTTCAAATAAAAACTACACAGAAGCATTGTGTGAAACTTATTTCTGATATGTTCATTAAGCTAACAGAGTTAAAGCATACTTTTGATTGCGCAGTTCTGAACACTCTTTCTGTAGAAAATGCAAGTGGACATTCGGAGCGCTAAGAGGGTAATAGTGGAAAAAGGACTATATTCAAATATAAACTACACAGTAGCATTCTGTGAAAATTCTTTCTGTTCTGTGCATTCAACTAACAGAGTTGAACCTTACTTTTGATTGAGCCGTTCTGAAACACTCTTTCTGTAGAAACTGCAATTGGACATGCTAAGCGCTAAGAGGCCTACATTGGGAAAAAGAATATCTTCAAATAAAAACTACACAGATGCATTCTGTGAAACTTATTTCTGATATGTAAATTCAGTTAACAGAGATAAAACATATTTTTGATTGAGAAGTTATGAAACACTCTTTCTGTAGAAAATGCAAGTGGAGATTCGGAGCGCTAAGAGGGTAATAGTGGAAAAAGGAGTATCTTCAAATATAAACTACACAGAATCATTCGGTGAAACTTCTTTCTGATCTGTGCATTCAGCTAACAGAGTTAAACCATACTTTTGATTGAGCAGATCTGAACACTCTTTCTGTAGAAAATGCAACTGGACATTTGGAGCGCTAAGTGGGTAATAGTGGAAAAAGGAATATATTCAAATATAAACTACACAGAAGCATTCTGTGAAACTTCTTTCTGATCTGAGCATTCAGCTAACAGAGTTAAACCATACTTTTGATTGAGCAGTTTTGAAACACTCTGTCTGTAGAAAATGCAACTGGACATTCGTAGCGCTAAGTGGGTAATAGTGGAAAAAAGAATATGTTCAAATATAAACTACACAGAAGCATTGTATGAAACTACTTTCTGTTCTGTGCATTCAACTAACAGAGTTGAACCTTACTTTTGATTGAGCCTTGCTGAATCACTCTTTCTGTAGAATCTGCAATTGGACATTCTGAGCGCTAAGAGGCCTCTATTGGCAAAAATAATATCTTCAAATAAAAACTACACAGAAGCATTGTGTGAAACTTATTTCTGATATGTTCATTAAGCTAACAGAGTTAAACCATACTTTTGATTGCGCAGTTCTGAACACTCTTTCTGTAGAAAATGCAAGTGGACATTCGGAGCGCTAAGAGGGTAATAGTGGAAAAAGGAATATATTCAAATATAAACTACACAGTAGCATTCTGTGAAAATTCTTTCTGTTCTGTGCATTCAACTAACAGAGTTGAACCTTACCTTTGATTGAGCCGTTCTGAAACACTCTTTCTGTAGAAACTGCAATTGGACATGCTAAGCGCTAGGAGGCCTACATTGGGAAAAAGAATATCTTCGAATAAAAACTACACAGATGCATTCTGTGAAACTTATTTCTGATCTGTAAATTCAGTTAACAGAGATAAAACATATTTTTGATTGAGCAGTTATGAAACACTCTTTCTGTAGAAAATGCAAGTGGAGATTCGGAGCGCTAAGAGGGTAATAGTGGAAAAAGGAATATCTCCAAATATAAACTACACAGAATCATTCGGTGAAACTTCTTTCTAATCTGTGCATTCAGCTAACAGAGTTAAACCATACTTTTGATTGAGCAGATCTGAACACTCTTTCTGTAGAAAATGCAACTGGACATTTGGAGCGCTAAGTGGGTAATAGTGGAAAAAGGAATATATTCAAATATAAACTACACAGAAGCATTCTGTGAAACTACTTTCTGATCTGAGCATTCAGCTAACAGAGTTAAACCATACTTTTGATTGAGCAGTTTTGAAACACTCTGTCTGTAGAAAATGCAACTGGACATTCGTAGCGCTAAGTGGGTAATAGTGGAAAAAAGAATATGTTCAAATATAAACTACACAGAAGCATTGTATGAAACTACTTTCTGTTCTGTGCATTCAACTAACAGAGTTGAACCTTACTTTTGATTGAGCCGTTCTGAAACACTCTTTCTGTAGAAACTGCAATTGGACATTCTGAGCGCTAGGAGGCCTATATTGGGAAAAAGAATGTCTACAAATAAAAACTACACAGAAGAAATGTGTGAAACTTCTTTCTGTTCTGTTTGTTCAACTAAAAGAGTTGAACCTTAGTTTTGATTGAGCCGTTCTGAAACACTCTTTCTGTAGAAAATGCAAGTGGAGATTCGGAGCGCTATGAGGGTAATAGTGGAAAAAGGAATGTCTCCAAATATAAACTACACAGAATCATTCTGTGAAACTTCTTTCTGATGTGTGCATTCAGCTAACAGAGTTAAACCATACTTTTGATTGAGCAGATCTGAACACTCTTTCTGTAGAAAATGCAACTGGACATTTGGAGCGCTAAGAGAGTAGTAGTGGAAAAAGGAATATATTCAAATATAAACTACACAGAAGCATTCTGTGAAACTTCTTTCTGATCTGAGCATTCAGCTAACAGAGTTAAACCATACTTTTGATTGAGCAGTTTTGAAACACTCTGTCTGTAGAAAATGCAACTGGACATTCGTAACGCTAAGTGGGTAATAGTGGAAAAAAGAATATGTTCAAATATGAACTACACAGAAGCATTGTATGAAACTTCTTTCTGTTCTGTGCATTCAACTAACAGAGTTGAACCTTACTTTTGATTGAGCCTTTCTGAAACACTCTTTCTGTAGAAACTGCAATTGGACATTCTGAGCGCTAAGAGGTCTCTATTGGGAAAATAATATCTTCAAATAAAAACTACACAGAAGCATTGTGTGAAACTTATTTCTGATATGTTCATTAAGCTAACAGAGTTAAAGCATACTTTTGATTGCGCAGTTCTGAACACTCTTTCTGTAGAAAATGCAAGTGGACATTCGGAGCGCTAAGAGGGTAATAGTGGAAAAAGGACTATATTCAAATATAAACTACACAGTAGCATTCTGTGAAAATTCTTTCTGTTCTGTGCATTCAACTAACAGAGTTGAACCTTACTTTTGATTGAGCCGTTCTGAAACACTCTTTCTGTAGAAACTGCAATTGGACATGCTAAGCGCTAAGAGGCCTACATTGGGAAAAAGAATATCTTCAAATAAAAACTACACAGATGCATTCTGTGAAACTTATTTCTGATATGTAAATTCAGTTAACAGAGATAAAACATATTTTTGATTGAGAAGTTATGAAACACTCTTTCTGTAGAAAATGCAAGTGGAGATTCGGAGCGCTAAGAGGGTAATAGTGGAAAAAGGAGTATCTTCAAATATAAACTACACAGAATCATTCGGTGAAACTTCTTTCTGATCTGTGCATTCAGCTAACAGAGTTAAACCATACTTTTGATTGAGCAGATCTGAACACTCTTTCTGTAGAAAATGCAACTGGACATTTGGAGCGCTAAGTGGGTAATAGTGGAAAAAGGAATATATTCAAATATAAACTACACAGAAGCATTCTGTGAAACTTCTTTCTGATCTGAGCATTCAGCTAACAGAGTTAAACCATACTTTTGATTGAGCAGTTTTGAAACACTCTGTCTGTAGAAAATGCAACTGGACATTCGTAGCGCTAAGTGGGTAATAGTGGAAAAAAGAATATGTTCAAATATAAACTACACAGAAGCATTGTATGAAACTACTTTCTGTTCTGTGCATTCAACTAACAGAGTTGAACCTTACTTTTGATTGAGCCTTGCTGAATCACTCTTTCTGTAGAATCTGCAATTGGACATTCTGAGCGCTAAGAGGCCTCTATTGGCAAAAATAATATCTTCAAATAAAAACTACACAGAAGCATTGTGTGAAACTTATTTCTGATATGTTCATTAAGCTAACAGAGTTAAACCATACTTTTGATTGCGCAGTTCTGAACACTCTTTCTGTAGAAAATGCAAGTGGACATTCGGAGCGCTAAGAGGGTAATAGTGGAAAAAGGAATATATTCAAATATAAACTACACAGTAGCATTCTGTGAAAATTCTTTCTGTTCTGTGCATTCAACTAACAGAGTTGAACCTTACCTTTGATTGAGCTGTTCTGAAACACTCTTTCTGTAGAAACTGCAATTGGACATGCTAAGCGCTAGGAGGCCTACATTGGGAAAAAGAATATCTTCGAATAAAAACTACACAGATGCATTCTGTGAAACTTATTTCTGATCTGTAAATTCAGTTAACAGAGATAAAACATATTTTTGATTGAGCAGTTATGAAACACTCTTTCTGTAGAAAATGCAAGTGGAGATTCGGAGCGCTAAGAGGGTAATAGTGGAAAAAGGAATATCTCCAAATATAAACTACACAGAATCATTCGGTGAAACTTCTTTCTAATCTGTGCATTCAGCTAACAGAGTTAAACCATACTTTTGATTGAGCAGATCTGAACACTCTTTCTGTAGAAAATGCAACTGGACATTTGGAGCGCTAAGTGGGTAATAGTGGAAAAAGGAATATATTCAAATATAAACTACACAGAAGCATTCTGTGAAACTACTTTCTGATCTGAGCATTCAGCTAACAGAGTTAAACCATACTTTTGATTGAGCAGTTTTGAAACACTCTGTCTGTAGAAAATGCAACTGGACATTCGTAGCGCTAAGTGGGTAATAGTGGAAAAAAGAATATGTTCAAATATAAACTACACAGAAGCATTGTATGAAACTACTTTCTGTTCTGTGCATTCAACTAACAGAGTTGAACCTTACTTTTGATTGAGCCGTTCTGAAACACTCTTTCTGTAGAAACTGCAATTGGACATTCTGAGCGCTAGGAGGCCTATATTGGGAAAAAGAATGTCTACAAATAAAAACTACACAGAAGAAATGTGTGAAACTTCTTTCTGTTCTGTTTGTTCAACTAAAAGAGTTGAACCTTAGTTTTGATTGAGCCGTTCTGAAACACTCTTTCTGTAGAAAATGCAAGTGGAGATTCGGAGCGCTATGAGGGTAATAGTGGAAAAAGGAATGTCTTCAAATATAAACTACACAGAATCATTCTGTGAAACTTCTTTCTGATGTGTGCATTCAGCTAACAGAGTTAAACCATACTTTTGATTGAGCAGATCTGAACACTCTTTCTGTAGAAAATGCAACTGGACATTTGGAGCGCTAAGAGAGTAGTAGTGGAAAAAGGAATATATTCAAATATAAACTACACAGAAGCATTCTGTGAAACTTCTTTCTGATCTGAGCATTCAGCTAACAGAGTTAAACCATACTTTTGATTGAGCAGTTTTGAAACACTCTGTCTGTAGAAAATGCAACTGGACATTCGTAGCGCTAAGTGGGTAATAGTGGAAAAAATAATATGTTCAAATATAAACTACACAGAAGCATTGTATGAAACTTCTTTCTGTTCTGTGCATTCAACTAACAGAGTTGAACCTTACTTTTGATTGAGCCTTTCTGAAACACTCTTTCTGTAGAAACTGCAATTGGACATTCTGAGCGCTAAGAGGCCTCTATTGGGAATAATAATATCTTCAAATAAAAACTACACAGAAGCATTGTGTGAAACTTATTTCTGATATGTTCATTAAGCTAACAGAGTTAAAGCATACTTTTGATTGCGCAGTTCTGAACACTCTTTCTGTAGAAAATGCAAGTGGACATTCGGAGCGCTAAGAGGGTAATAGTGGAAAAAGGACTATATTCAAATATAAACTACACAGTAGCATTCTGTGAAAATTCTTTCTGTTCTGTGCATTCAACTAACAGAGTTGAACCTTACTTTTGATTGAGCCGTTCTGAAACACTCTTTCTGTAGAAACTGCAATTGGACATGCTAAGCGCTAAGAGGCCTACATTGGGAAAAAGAATATCTTCAAATAAAAACTACACAGATGCATTCTGTGAAACTTATTTCTGATCTGTAAATTCAGTTAACAGAGATAAAACATATTTTTGATTGAGAAGTTATGAAACACTCTTTCTGTAGAAAATGCAAGTGGAGATTCGGAGCGCTAAGATGGTAATAGTGGAAAAAGGAGTATCTTCAAATATAAACTACACAGAATCATTCGGTGAAACTTCTTTCTGATCTGTGCATTCAGCTAACAGAGTTAAACCATACTTTTGATTGAGCAGATCTGAACACTCTTTCTGTAGAAAATGCAACTGGACATTTGGAGCGCTAAGTGGGTAATAGTGGAAAAAGGAATATATTCAAATATAAACTACACAGAAGCATTCTGTGAAACTTCTTTCTGATCTGAGCATTCAGCTAACAGAGTTAAACCATACTTTTGATTGAGCAGTTTTGAAACACTCTGTCTGTAGAAAATGCAACTGGACATTCGTAGCGCTAAGTGGGTAATAGTGGAAAAAAGAATATGTTCAAATATAAACTACACAGAAGCATTGTATGAAACTACTTTCTGTTCTGTGCATTCAACTAACAGAGTTGAACCTTACTTTTGATTGAGCCTTGCTGAATCACTCTTTCTGTAGAATCTGCAATTGGACATTCTGAGCGCTAAGAGGCCTCTATTGGCAAAAATAATATCTTCAAATAAAAACTACACAGAAGCATTGTGTGAAACTTATTTCTGATATGTTCATTAAGCTAACAGAGTTAAACCATACTTTTGATTGCGCAGTTCTGAACACTCTTTCTGTAGAAAATGCAAGTGGACATTCGGAGCGCTAAGAGGGTAATAGTGGAAAAAGGAATATATTCAAATATAAACTACACAGTAGCATTCTGTGAAAATTCTTTCTGTTCTGTGCATTCAACTAACAGAGTTGAACCTTACCTTTGATTGAGCCGTTCTGAAACACTCTTTCTGTAGAAACTGCAATTGGACATGCTAAGCGCTAGGAGGCCTACATTGGGAAAAAGAATATCTTCGAATAAAAACTACACAGATGCATTCTGTGAAACTTATTTCTGATCTGTAAATTCAGTTAACAGAGATAAAACATATTTTTGATTGAGCAGTTATGAAACACTCTTTCTGTAGAAAATGCAAGTGGAGATTCGGAGCGCTAAGAGGGTAATAGTGGAAAAAGGAATATCTCCAAATATAAACTACACAGAATCATTCGGTGAAACTTCTTTCTAATCTGTGCATTCAGCTAACAGAGTTAAACCATACTTTTGATTGAGCAGATCTGAACACTCTTTCTGTAGAAAATGCAACTGGACATTTGGAGCGCTAAGTGGGTAATAGTGGAAAAAGGAATATATTCAAATATAAACTACACAGAAGCATTCTGTGAAACTACTTTCTGATCTGAGCATTCAGCTAACAGAGTTAAACCATACTTTTGATTGAGCAGTTTTGAAACACTCTGTCTGTAGAAAATGCAACTGGACATTCGTAGCGCTAAGTGGGTAATAGTGGAAAAAAGAATATGTTCAAATATAAACTACACAGAAGCATTGTATGAAACTACTTTCTGTTCTGTGCATTCAACTAACAGAGTTGAACCTTACTTTTGATTGAGCCGTTCTGAAACACTCTTTCTGTAGAAACTGCAATTGGACATTCTGAGCGCTAGGAGGCCTATATTGGGAAAAAGAATGTCTACAAATAAAAACTACACAGAAGAAATGTGTGAAACTTCTTTCTGTTCTGTTTGTTCAACTAAAAGAGTTGAACCTTAGTTTTGATTGAGCCGTTCTGAAACACTCTTTCTGTAGAAAATGCAAGTGGAGATTCGGAGCGCTATGAGGGTAATAGTGGAAAAAGGAATGTCTCCAAATATAAACTACACAGAATCATTCTGTGAAACTTCTTTCTGATGTGTGCATTCAGCTAACAGAGTTAAACCATACTTTTGATTGAGCAGATCTGAACACTCTTTCTGTAGAAAATGCAACTGGACATTTGGAGCGCTAAGAGAGTAGTAGTGGAAAAAGGAATATATTCAAATATAAACTACACAGAAGCATTCTGTGAAACTTCTTTCTGATCTGAGCATTCAGCTAACAGAGTTAAACCATACTTTTGATTGAGCAGTTTTGAAACACTCTGTCTGTAGAAAATGCAACTGGACATTCGTAGCGCTAAGTGGGTAATAGTGGAAAAAATAATATGTTCAAATATGAACTACACAGAAGCATTGTATGAAACTTCTTTCTGTTCTGTGCATTCAACTAACAGAGTTGAACCTTACTTTTGATTGAGCCTTTCTGAAACACTCTTTCTGTAGAAACTGCAATTGGACATTCTGAGCGCTAAGAGGCCTCTATTGGGAATAATAATATCTTCAAATAAAAACTACACAGAAGCATTGTGTGAAACTTATTTCTGATATGTTCATTAAGCAAACAGAGTTAAAGCATACTTTTGATTGCGCAGTTCTGAACACTCTTTCTGTAGAAAATGCAAGTGGACATTCGGAGCGCTAAGAGGGTAATAGTGGAAAAAGGACTATATTCAAATATAAACTACACAGTAGCATTCTGTGAAAATTCTTTCTGTTCTGTGCATTCAACTAACAGAGTTGAACCTTACTTTTGATTGAGCCGTTCTGAAACACTCTTTCTGTAGAAACTGCAATTGGACATGCTAACCGCTAAGAGGCCTACATTGGGAAAAAGAATATCTTCAAATAAAAACTACACAGATGCATTCTGTGAAACTTATTTCTGATCTGTAAATTCAGTTAACAGAGATAAAACATATTTTTGATTGAGAAGTTATGAAACACTCTTTCTGTAGAAAATGCAAGTGGAGATTCGGAGCGCTAAGATGGTAATAGTGGAAAAAGGAGTATCTTCAAATATAAACTACACAGAATCATTCGGTGAAACTTCTTTCTGATCTGTGCATTCAGCTAACAGAGTTAAACCATACTTTTGATTGAGCAGATCTGAACACTCTTTCTGTAGAAAATGCAACTGGACATTTGGAGCGCTAAGTGGGTAATAGTGGAAAAAGGAATATATTCAAATATAAACTACACAGAAGCATTCTGTGAAACTTCTTTCTGATCTGAGCATTCAGCTAACAGAGTTAAACCATACTTTTGATTGAGCAGTTTTGAAACACTCTGTCTGTAGAAAATGCAACTGGACATTCGTAGCGCTAAGTGGGTAATAGTGGAAAAAAGAATATGTTCAAATATAAACTACACAGAAGCATTGTATGAAACTACTTTCTGTTCTGTGCATTCAACTAACAGAGTTGAACCTTACTTTTGATTGAGCCTTGCTGAATCACTCTTTCTGTAGAATCTGCAATTGGACATTCTGAGCGCTAAGAGGCCTCTATTGGCAAAAATAATATCTTCAAATAAAAACTACACAGAAGCATTGTGTGAAACTTATTTCTGATATGTTCATTAAGCTAACAGAGTTAAACCATACTTTTGATTGCGCAGTTCTGAACACTCTTTCTGTAGAAAATGCAAGTGGACATTCGGAGCGCTAAGAGGGTAATAGTGGAAAAAGGAATATATTCAAATATAAACTACACAGTAGCATTCTGTGAAAATTCTTTCTGTTCTGTGCATTCAACTAACAGAGTTGAACCTTACCTTTGATTGAGCCGTTCTGAAACACTCTTTCTGTAGAAACTGCAATTGGACATGCTAAGCGCTAGGAGGCCTACATTGGGAAAAAGAATATCTTCGAATAAAAACTACACAGATGCATTCTGTGAAACTTATTTCTGATCTGTAAATTCAGTTAACAGAGATAAAACATATTTTTGATTGAGCAGTTATGAAACACTCTTTCTGTAGAAAATGCAAGTGGAGATTCGGAGCGCTAAGAGGGTAATAGTGGAAAAAGGAATATCTCCAAATATAAACTACACAGAATCATTCGGTGAAACTTCTTTCTAATCTGTGCATTCAGCTAACAGAGTTAAACCATACTTTTGATTGAGCAGATCTGAACACTCTTTCTGTAGAAAATGCAACTGGACATTTGGAGCGCTAAGTGGGTAATAGTGGAAAAAGGAATATATTCAAATATAAACTACACAGAAGCATTCTGTGAAACTACTTTCTGATCTGAGCATTCAGCTAACAGAGTTAAACCATACTTTTGATTGAGCAGTTTTGAAACACTCTGTCTGTAGAAAATGCAACTGGACATTCGTAGCGCTAAGTGGGTAATAGTGGAAAAAAGAATATGTTCAAATATAAACTACACAGAAGCATTGTATGAAACTACTTTCTGTTCTGTGCATTCAACTAACAGAGTTGAACCTTACTTTTGATTGAGCCGTTCTGAAACACTCTTTCTGTAGAAACTGCAATTGGACATTCTGAGCGCTAGGAGGCCTATATTGGGAAAAAGAATGTCTACAAATAAAAACTACACAGAAGAAATGTGTGAAACTTCTTTCTGTTCTGTTTGTTCAACTAAAAGAGTTGAACCTTAGTTTTGATTGAGCCGTTCTGAAACACTCTTTCTGTAGAAAATGCAAGTGGAGATTCGGAGCGCTATGAGGGTAATAGTGGAAAAAGGAATGTCTCCAAATATAAACTACACAGAATCATTCTGTGAAACTTCTTTCTGATGTGTGCATTCAGCTAACAGAGTTAAACCATACTTTTGATTGAGCAGATCTGAACACTCTTTCTGTAGAAAATGCAACTGGACATTTGGAGCGCTAAGAGAGTAGTAGTGGAAAAAGGAATATATTCAAATATAAACTACACAGAAGCATTCTGTGAAACTTCTTTCTGATCTGAGCATTCAGCTAACAGAGTTAAACCATACTTTTGATTGAGCAGTTTTGAAACACTCTGTCTGTAGAAAATGCAACTGGACATTCGTAGCGCTAAGTGGGTAATAGTGGAAAAAATAATATGTTCAAATATAAACTACACAGAAGCATTGTATGAAACTTCTTTCTGTTCTGTGCATTCAACTAACAGAGTTGAACCTTACTTTTGATTGAGCCTTTCTGAAACACTCTTTCTGTAGAAACTGCAATTGGACATTCTGAGCGCTAAGAGGCCTCTATTGGGAATAATAATATCTTCAAATAAAAACTACACAGAAGCATTGTGTGAAACTTATTTCTGATATGTTCATTAAGCTAACAGAGTTAAACCATACTTTTGATTGCGCAGTTCTGAACACTCTTTCTGTAGAAAATGCAAGTGGACATTCGGAGCGCTAAGAGGGTAATAGTGGAAAAAGGAATATATTCAAATATAAACTACACAGTAGCATTCTGTGAAAATTCTTTCTGTTCTGTGCATTCAACTAACAGAGTTGAACCTTACTTTTGATTGAGCCGTTCTGAAACACTCTTTCTGTAGAAACTGCAATTGGACATGCTAAGCGCTAAGAGGCCTACATTGGGAAAAAGAATATCTTCAAATAAAAACTACACAGATGCATTCTGTGAAACTTATTTCTGATCTGTAAATTCAGTTAACAGAGATAAAACATATTTTTGATTGAGCAGTTATGAAACACTCTTTTTGTAGAAAATGCAAGTGGAGATTCGGAGCGCTAAGAGGGTAATAGTGGAAAAAGGAATGTCTTCAAATATAAACTACACAGAATCATTCGGTGAAACTTCTTTCTGATCTGTGCATTCAGCTAACAGAGTTAAACCATACTTTTGATTGAGCAGATCTGAACACTCTTTCTGTAGAAAATGCAACTGGACATTTGGAGCGCTAAGAGCGTAGTAGTGGAAAAAGGAATATATTCAAATATAAACTACACAGAAGCATTCTGTGAAACTTTTTCTGATCTGAGCATTCAGCTAACAGAGTTAAACCATACTTTTGATTGAGCAGTTTTGAAACACTCTGTCTGTAGAAAATGCAACTGGACATACGTAGCGCTAAGTGGGTAATAGTGGAAAAAAGAATATGTTCAAATATAAACTACACAGAAGCATTGTATGAAACTTCTTTCTGTTCTGTGCATTCAACTAACAGAGTTGAACCTTACTTTTGATTGAGCCATTCTGAAACACTCTTTCTGTAGAAACTGCAATTGGACATTCTGAGCGCTAGGAGGCCTATATTGGGAAAAAGAATGTCTACAAATAAAAACTACACAGAAGAATTGTGTGAAACTTCTTTCTGTTCTGTTTGTTCAACTAAAAGAGTTGAACCTTAGTTTTGATTGAGCCGTTCTGAAACACTCTTTCTGTAGAAAATGCAAGTGGAGATTGGGAGCGCTAAGAGGGTAATAGTGGAAAAAGGAATGTCTCCAAATATAAACTACACAGAATCATTCTGTGAAACTTCTTTCTGATCTGTGCATTCAGCTAACAGAGTTAAACCATACTTTTGATTGAGCAGATCTGAACACTCTTTCTGTAGAAAATGCAACTGGACATTTGGAGCGCTAAGAGAGTAGTAGTGGAAAAAGGAATATATTCAAATATAAACTACACAGAAGCATTCTGTGAAACTTCTTTCTGATCTGAGCATTCAGCTAACAGAGTTAAACCATACTTTTGATTGAGCAGTTTTGAAACACTCTGTCTGTAGAAAATGCAACTGGACATTCGTAGCGCTAAGTGGGTAATAGTGGAAAAAAGAATATGTTCAAATATAAACTACACAGAAGCATTGTAGGAAACTTCTTTCTGTTCTGTGCATTCAACTAACAGAGTTGAACCTTACTTTTGATTGAGCCTTTCTGAAACTCTCTTTCTGTAGAAACTGCAATTGGACATTCTGAGCGCTAAGAGGCCTCTATTGGGAAAAATAATATCTTCAAATAAAAACTACACAGAAGCATTGTGTGAAACTTATTTCTGATATGTTCATTAAGCTAACAGAGTTAAACCATACTTTTGATTGCGCAGTTCTGAACACTCTTTCTGTAGAAAATGCAAGTGGACATTTGGAGCGCTAAGAGGGTAATAGTGGAAAAAGGAATATATTCAAATATAAACTACACAGTAGCATTCTGTGAAAATTCTTTCTGTTCTGTGCATTCAACTAACAGAGTTGAACCTTACTTTTGATTGAGCCGTTCTGAAACACTCTTTCTGTAGAAACTGCAATTGGACATGCTAAGCGCTAACAGGCCTACATTGGGAAAAAGAATATCTTCAAATAAAAACTACACAGATGCATTCTGTGAAACTTATTTCTGACCTGTAAATTCAGTTAACAGAGATAAAACATATTTTTGATTGACCAGTTATGAAACACTCTTTTTGTAGAAAATGCAAGTGGAGATTCGGAGCGCTAAGTGGGTAATAGTTGAAAAAGGAATGTCTTCAAATATAAACTACACAGAATCATTCGGTGAAACTTCTTTCTGATCTGTGCATTCAGCTAACGGAATTATACCATACTTTTGATTGAGCAGATCTGAACACTCTTTCTGTAGAAAATGCAACTGGACATTTGGAGCGCTAAGAGCGTAGTAGTGGAAAAAGGAATATATTCAAATATAAACTACACAGAAGCATTCTGTGAAACTTCTTTCTGATCTGAGCATTCAGCTAACAGAGTTAAACCATACTTTTGATTGAGCAGTTTTGAAACACTCTGTCTGTAGAAAATGCAACTGGACATTCGTAGCGCTAAGTGGGTAATAGTGGAAAAAAGAATATGTTCAAATATAAACTACACAGAAGCATTGTATGAAACTTCTTTCTGTTCTGTGCATTCAACTAACAGAGTTGAACCTTACTTTTGATTGAGCCGTTCTGCCACACTCTTTCTGTAGAAACTGCAATTGGACATTCTGAGCGCTAGGAGGCCTATATTGGGAAAAAGAATGTCTACAAATAAAAACTACACAGAAGAATTGTGTGAAACTTCTTTCAGTTCTCTTTGTTCAACTAAAAGAGTTGAACCTTAGTTTTGATTGAGCCGTTCTGAAACACTCTTTCTGTAGAAAATGCAAGTGGAGATTCGGAGCGCTAAGAGGGTAATAGTGGAAAAAGGAATGTCTCCAAATATAAACTACACAGAATCATTCTGTGAAACTTCTTTCTGATCTGTGCATTCAGCTAACAGAGTTAAACCATACTTTTGATTGAGCAGTTTTGAAACACTCTGTCTGTAGAAAATGCAACTGGACATTCGTAGCGCTAAGTGGGTAATAGTGGAAAAAAGAATATGTTCAAATATAAACTACACAGAAGCATTGTATGAAACTTCTTTCTGTTCTGTGCATTCAACTAACAGAGTTGAACCTTACTTTTGATTGAGCCATTCTGAAACACTCTTTCTGTAGAAACTGCAATTGGACATTCTGAGCGCTAGGAGGCCTATATTGGGAAAAAGAATGTCTACAAATAAAAACTACACAGAAGAATTGTGTGAAACTTCTTTCTGTTCTGTTTGTTCAACTAAAAGAGTTGAACCTTAGTTTTGATTGAGCCGTTCTGAAACACTCTTTCTGTAGAAAATGCAAGTGGAGATTCGGAGCGCTAAGAGGGTAATAGTGGAAAAAGGAATGTCTCCAAATATAAACTACACAGAATCATTCTGTGAAACTTCTTTCTGATCTGTGCATTCAGCTAACAGAGTTAAACCATACTTTTGATTGAGCAGATCTGAACACTCTTTCTGTAGAAAATGCAACTGGACATTTGGAGCGCTAAGAGAGTAGTAGTGGAAAAAGGAATATATTCAAATATAAACTACACAGAAGCATTCTGTGAAACTTCTTTCTGATCTGAGCATTCAGCTAACAGAGTTAAACCATACTTTTGATTGAGCAGTTTTGAAACACTCTGTCTGTAGAAAATGCAACTGGACATTCGTAGCGCTAAGTGGGTAATAGTGGAAAAAAGAATATGTTCAAATATAAACTACACAGAAGCATTGTATGAAACTTCTTTCTGTTCTGTGCATTCAACTAACAGAGTTGAACCTTACTTTTGATTGAGCCTTTCTGAAACTCTCTTTCTGTAGAAACTGCAATTGGACATTCTGAGCGCTAAGAGGCCTCTATTGGGAAAAATAATATCTTCAAATAAAAACTACACAGAAGCATTGTGTGAAACTTATTTCTGATATGTTCATTAAGCTAACAGAGTTAAACCATACTTTTGATTGCGCAGTTCTGAACACTCTTTCTGTAGAAAATGCAAGTGGACATTTGGAGCGCTAAGAGGGTAATAGTGGAAAAAGGAATATATTCAAATATAAACTACACAGTAGCATTCTGTGAAAATTCTTTCTGTTCTGTGCATTCAACTAACAGAGTTGAACCTTACTTTTGATTGAGCCGTTCTGAAACACTCTTTCTGTAGAAACTGCAATTGGACATGCTAAGCGCTAACAGGCCTACATTGGGAAAAAGAATATCTTCAAATAAAAACTACACAGATGCATTCTGTGAAACTTATTTCTGACCTGTAAATTCAGTTAACAGAGATAAAACATATTTTTGATTGACCAGTTATGAAACACTCTTTTTGTAGAAAATGCAAGTGGAGATTCGGAGCGCTAAGTGGGTAATAGTTGAAAAAGGAATGTCTTCAAATATAAACTACACAGAATCATTCGGTGAAACTTCTTTCTGATCTGTGCATTCAGCTAACGGAATTATACCATACTTTTGATTGAGCAGATCTGAACACTCTTTCTGTAGAAAATGCAACTGGACATTTGGAGCGCTAAGAGCGTAGTAGTGGAAAAAGGAATATATTCAAATATAAACTACACAGAAGCATTCTGTGAAACTTCTTTCTGATCTGAGCATTCAGCTAACAGAGTTAAACCATACTTTTGATTGAGCAGTTTTGAAACACTCTGTCTGTAGAAAATGCAACTGGACATTCGTAGCGCTAAGTGGGTAATAGTGGAAAAAAGAATATGTTCAAATATAAACTACACAGAAGCATTGTATGAAACTTCTTTCTGTTCTGTGCATTCAACTAACAGAGTTGAACCTTACTTTTGATTGAGCCGTTCTGCCACACTCTTTCTGTAGAAACTGCAATTGGACATTCTGAGCGCTAGGAGGCCTATATTGGGAAAAAGAATGTCTACAAATAAAAACTACACAGAAGAATTGTGTGAAACTTCTTTCAGTTCTCTTTGTTCAACTAAAAGAGTTGAACCTTAGTTTTGATTGAGCCGTTCTGAAACACTCTTTCTGTAGAAAATGCAAGTGGAGATTCGGAGCGCTAAGAGGGTAATAGTGGAAAAAGGAATGTCTCCAAATATAAACTACACAGAATCATTCTGTGAAACTTCTTTCTGATCTGTGCATTCAGCTAACAGAGTTAAACCATACTTTTGATTGAGCAGTTTTGAAACACTCTGTCTGTAGAAAATGCAACTGGACATTCGTAGCGCTAAGTGGGTAATAGTGGAAAAAAGAATATGTTCAAATATAAACTACACAGAAGCATTGTATGAAACTTCTTTCTGTTCTGTGCATTCAACTAACAGAGTTGAACCTTACGTTTGATTGAGCCTTTCTGAAACACTCTTTCTGTAGAAACTGCAATTGGACATTCTGAGTGCTAAGATGCCTCTATAGGGAAAAATAATATCTTCAAATAAAAACTACACAGAAGCATTGTGTGAAACTTATTTCTGATATGTTCATTAAGCTAACAGAGTTAATCCATACTTTTGATTGCGCAGTTCTGAACACTCTTTCTGTAGAAAATGCAAGTGGACATTTGGAGCGCTAAGAGGGTAATAGTGGAAAAAAGAGTATATTCAAATATAAACTACACAGTAGCATTCTGTGAGAATTCTTTCTGTTCTGTGCATTCAACTAACAGAGTTGAACCTTACTTTTGATTGAGCCGTTCTGAAACACTCTTTCTGTAGAAACTGCAATTGGACATGCTAAGCGCTAAGAGGCCTACATTGGGAAAAAGAATATCTTCAAATAAAAACTACACAGATGCATTCTGTGAAACTTATTTCTGATCTGTAAATTCAGTTAACAGAGATAAAACATATTTTTGATTGAGCAGTTATGAAACACTCTTTTTGTAGAAAATGCAAGTGGAGATTCGGAGCGCTAAGAGGGTAATAGTGGAAAAAGGAATGTCTTCAAATATAAACTAAACAGAATCATTCGGTGAAACTTCTTTCTGATCTGTGCATTCAGCTAACAGAGTTAAACCATACTTTTGATTGAGCAGATCTGAACACTCTTTCTGTAGAAAATGCAACTGGACATTTGGAGCGCTAAGAGCGTAGTAGTGGAAAAAGGAATATATTCAAATATAAACTACACAGAAGCATTCTGTGAAACTTCTTTCTGATCTGAGCATTCAGCTAACAGAGTTAAACCATACTTTTGATTGAGCAGTTTTGAAACACTCTGTCTGTAGAAAATGCAACTGGACATTCGTAGCGCTAAGTGGGTAATAGTGGAAAAAAGAATATGTTCAAATATAAACTACACAGAAGCATTGTATGAAAGTTCTTTCTGTTCTGTGCATTCAACTAACAGAGTTGAACCTTACTTTTGATTGAGCCGTTCTGAAACACTCTTTCTGTAGAAACTGCAATTGGACATTCTGAGCGCTAGGAGGCCTATATGGGGAAAAAGAATGTCTACAAATAAAAACTACACAGAAGAATTGTGCGAAACTTCTTTCTGTTCTGTTTGTTCAACTAAAAGAGTTCAACCTTAGTTTTGATTGAGCCGTTCTGAAACACTCTTTCTGTAGAAAATGCAAGTGGAGATTCGGAGCGCTTAGAGGGTAATAGTGGAAAAAGGAATGTCTCCAAATATAAAATACACAGAATCATTCTGTGAAACTTCTTTCTGATCTGTGCATTCAGCTAACAGAGTTAAACCATACTTTTGATTGAGCAGATCTGAACACTCTTTCTGTAGAAAATGCAACTGGACATTTGGAGCGCTAAGAGATTAGTAGTGGAAAAAGGAATATATTCAAATATAAACTACACAGAAGCATTCTGTGAAACTTCTTTCTGATCTGAGCATTCAGCTAACAGAGTTAAACCATACTTTTGATTGAGCAGTTTTGAAACACTCTGTCTGTAGAAAATGCAACTGGACATTCGTAGCGCTAAGTGGGTAATAGTGGAAAAAAGAATATGTTCAAATATAAACTACACAGAAGCATTGTATGAAACTTCTTTCTGTTCTGTGCATTCAACTAACAGAGTTGAACCTTACTTTTGATTGAGCCTTTCTGAAACTCTCTTTCTGTAGAAACTGCAATTGGACATTCTGAGCGCTAAGAGGCCTCTATTGGGAAAAATAATATCTTCAAATAAAAACTACACAGAAGCATTGTGTGAAAATTATTTCTGATATGTTCATTAAGCTAACAGAGTTAAACCATACTTTTGATTGCGCAGTTCTGAACACTCTTTCTGTAGAAAATGCAAGTGGACATTTGGAGCGCTAAGAGGGTAATAGTGGAAAAAGGAATATATTCAAATATAAACTACACAGTAGCATTCTGTGAAAATTCTTTCTGTTCTGTGCATTCAACTAACAGAGTTGAACCTTACTTTTGATTGAGCCGTTCTGAAACACTCTTTCTGTAGAAACTGCAATTGGACATGCTAAGCGCTAACAGGCCTACATTGGGAAAAAGAATATCTTCAAATAAAAACTACACAGATGCATTCTGTGAAACTTATTTCTGACCTGTAAATTCAGTTAACAGAGATAAAACATATTTTTGATTGACCAGTTATGAAACACTCTTTTTGTAGAAAATGCAAGTGGAGATTCGGAGCGCTAAGTGGGTAATAGTTGAAAAAGGAATGTCTTCAAATATAAACTACACAGAATCATTCGGTGAAACTTCTTTCTGATCTGTGCATTCAGCTAACGGAATTATACCATACTTTTGATTGAGCAGATCTGAACACTCTTTCTGTAGAAAATGCAACTGGACATTTGGAGCGCTAAGAGCGTAGTAGTGGAAAAAGGAATATATTCAAATATAAACTACACAGAAGCATTCTGTGAAACTTCTTTCTGATCTGAGCATTCAGCTAACAGAGTTAAACCATACTTTTGATTGAGCAGTTTTGAAACACTCTGTCTGTAGAAAATGCAACTGGACATTCGTAGCGCTAAGTGGGTAATAGTGGAAAAAAGAATATGTTCAAATATAAACTACACAGAAGAATTGTATGAAACTTCTTTCTGTTCTGTGCATTCAACTAACAGAGTTGAACCTTACTTTTGATTGAGCCGTTCTGCCACACTCTTTCTGTAGAAACTGCAATTGGACATTCTGAGCGCTAGGAGGCCTATATTGGGAAAAAGAATGTCTACAAATAAAAACTACACAGAAGAATTGTGTGAAACTTCTTTCAGTTCTCTTTGTTCAACTAAAAGAGTTGAACCTTAGTTTTGATTGAGCCGTTCTGAAACACTCTTTCTGTAGAAAATGCAAGTGGAGATTCGGAGCGCTAAGAGGGTAATAGTGGAAAAAGGAATGTCTCCAAATATAAACTACACAGAATCATTCTGTGAAACTTCTTTCTGATCTGTGCATTCAGCTAACAGAGTTAAACCATACTTTTGATTGAGCAGTTTTGAAACACTCTGTCTGTAGAAAATGCAACTGGACATTCGTAGCGCTAAGTGGGTAATAGTGGAAAAAAGAATATGTTCAAATATAAACTACACAGAAGCATTGTATGAAACTTCTTTCTGTTCTGTGCATTCAACTAACAGAGTTGAACCTTACTTTTGATTGAGCCATTCTGAAACACTCTTTCTGTAGAAACTGCAATTGGACATTCTGAGCGCTAGGAGGCCTATATTGGGAAAAAGAATGTCTACAAATAAAAACTACACAGAAGAATTGTGTGAAACTTCTTTCTGTTCTGTTTGTTCAACTAAAAGAGTTGAACCTTAGTTTTGATTGAGCCGTTCTGAAACACTCTTTCTGTAGAAAATGCAAGTGGAGATTGGGAGCGCTAAGAGGGTAATAGTGGAAAAAGGAATGTCTCCAAATATAAACTACACAGAATCATTCTGTGAAACTTCTTTCTGATCTGTGCATTCAGCTAACAGAGTTAAACCATACTTTTGATTGAGCAGATCTGAACACTCTTTCTGTAGAAAATGCAACTGGACATTTGGAGCGCTAAGAGAGTAGTAGTGGAAAAAGGAATATATTCAAATATAAACTACACAGAAGCATTCTGTGAAACTTCTTTCTGATCTGAGCATTCAGCTAACAGAGTTAAACCATACTTTTGATTGAGCAGTTTTGAAACACTCTGTCTGTAGAAAATGCAACTGGACATTCGTAGCGCTAAGTGGGTAATAGTGGAAAAAAGAATATGTTCAAATATAAACTACACAGAAGCATTGTATGAAACTTCTTTCTGTTCTGTGCATTCAACTAACAGAGTTGAACCTTACTTTTGATTGAGCCTTTCTGAAACTCTCTTTCTGTAGAAACTGCAATTGGACATTCTGAGCGCTAAGAGGCCTCTATTGGGAAAAATAATATCTTCAAATAAAAACTACACAGAAGCATTGTGTGAAACTTATTTCTGATATGTTCATTAAGCTAACAGAGTTAAACCATACTTTTGATTGCGCAGTTCTGAACACTCTTTCTGTAGAAAATGCAAGTGGACATTTGGAGCGCTAAGAGGGTAATAGTGGAAAAAGGAATATATTCAAATATAAACTACACAGTAGCATTCTGTGAAAATTCTTTCTGTTCTGTGCATTCAACTAACAGAGTTGAACCTTACTTTTGATTGAGCCGTTCTGAAACACTCTTTCTGTAGAAACTGCAATTGGACATGCTAAGCGCTAACAGGCCTACATTGGGAAAAAGAATATCTTCAAATAAAAACTACACAGATGCATTCTGTGAAACTTATTTCTGACCTGTAAATTCAGTTAACAGAGATAAAACATATTTTTGATTGACCAGTTATGAAACACTCTTTTTGTAGAAAATGCAAGTGGAGATTCGGAGCGCTAAGTGGGTAATAGTTGAAAAAGGAATGTCTTCAAATATAAACTACACAGAATCATTCGGTGAAACTTCTTTCTGATCTGTGCATTCAGCTAACGGAATTATACCATACTTTTGATTGAGCAGATCTGAACACTCTTTCTGTAGAAAATGCAACTGGACATTTGGAGCGCTAAGAGCGTAGTAGTGGAAAAAGGAATATATTCAAATATAAACTACACAGAAGCATTCTGTGAAACTTCTTTCTGATCTGAGCATTCAGCTAACAGAGTTAAACCATACTTTTGATTGAGCAGTTTTGAAACACTCTGTCTGTAGAAAATGCAACTGGACATTCGTAGCGCTAAGTGGGTAATAGTGGAAAAAAGAATATGTTCAAATATAAACTACACAGAAGCATTGTATGAAACTTCTTTCTGTTCTGTGCATTCAACTAACAGAGTTGAACCTTACTTTTGATTGAGCCGTTCTGCCACACTCTTTCTGTAGAAACTGCAATTGGACATTCTGAGCGCTAGGAGGCCTATATTGGGAAAAAGAATGTCTACAAATAAAAACTACACAGAAGAATTGTGTGAAACTTCTTTCAGTTCTCTTTGTTCAACTAAAAGAGTTGAACCTTAGTTTTGATTGAGCCGTTCTGAAACACTCTTTCTGTAGAAAATGCAAGTGGAGATTCGGAGCGCTAAGAGGGTAATAGTGGAAAAAGGAATGTCTCCAAATATAAACTACACAGAATCATTCTGTGAAACTTCTTTCTGATCTGTGCATTCAGCTAACAGAGTTAAACCATACTTTTGATTGAGCAGTTTTGAAACACTCTGTCTGTAGAAAATGCAACTGGACATTCGTAGCGCTAAGTGGGTAATAGTGGAAAAAAGAATATGTTCAAATATAAACTACACAGAAGCATTGTATGAAACTTCTTTCTGTTCTGTGCATTCAACTAACAGAGTTGAACCTTACGTTTGATTGAGCCTTTCTGAAACACTCTTTCTGTAGAAACTGCAATTGGACATTCTGAGTGCTAAGATGCCTCTATAGGGAAAAATAATATCTTCAAATAAAAACTACACAGAAGCATTGTGTGAAACTTATTTCTGATATGTTCATTAAGCTAACAGAGTTAATCCATACTTTTGATTGCGCAGTTCTGAACACTCTTTCTGTAGAAAATGCAAGTGGACATTTGGAGCGCTAAGAGGGTAATAGTGGAAAAAAGAGTATATTCAAATATAAACTACACAGTAGCATTCTGTGAGAATTCTTTCTGTTCTGTGCATTCAACTAACAGAGTTGAACCTTACTTTTGATTGAGCCGTTCTGAAACACTCTTTCTGTAGAAACTGCAATTGGACATGCTAAGCGCTAAGAGGCCTACATTGGGAAAAAGAATATCTTCAAATAAAAACTACACAGATGCATTCTGTGAAACTTATTTCTGATCTGTAAATTCAGTTAACAGAGATAAAACATATTTTTGATTGAGCAGTTATGAAACACTCTTTTTGTAGAAAATGCAAGTGGAGATTCGGAGCGCTAAGAGGGTAATAGTGGAAAAAGGAATGTCTTCAAATATAAACTAAACAGAAACATTCGGTAAAACTTCTTTCTGATGTGTGCATTCAGCTAACAGAGTTAAACCATACTTTTGATTGAGCAGATCTGAACACTCTTTCTGTAGAAAATGCAACTGGACATTTGGAGCGCTAAGAGAGTAGTAGTGGAAAAAGGAATGTATTCAAATATAAACTACACAGAAGCATTCTGTGAAACTTCTTTCTGATCTGAGCATTCAGCTAACAGAGTTAAACCATACTTTGGATTGAGCAGTTTTGAAACACTCTGTCTGTAGAAAATGCAACTGGACATTCGTAGCGCTAAGTGGGTAATAGTGGAAAAAAGAATATGTTCAAATATAAACTACACAGAAGCATTGTATGAAACTTCTTTCTGTTCTGTGCATTCAACTAACAGAGTTGAACCTTACTTATGATTGAGCCGTTCTGAAATACTCTTTCTGTAGAAACTGCAATTGGACATTCTGAGCGCTAGGAGGCCTATATTGGGAAAAAGAATGTCTACAAATAAAAACTACACAGAAGAATTGTGTAAAACTTCTTTCTATTCTGTTTGTTCAACTAAAAGAGTTGAACCTTAGTTTTGATTGAGCCGTTCTGAAACACTCTTTCTGTAGAAAATGCAAGTGGAGATTCGGAGCGCTTAGAGGGTAATAGTGGAAAAAGGAACGTCTCCAAATATAAACTACACAGAATCATTCTGTGAAACTTCTTTCTGATCTGTGCATTCAGCTAACAGAGTTAAACCATACTTTTGATTGAGCAGATCTGAACACTCTTTCTGTAGAAAATGCAACTGGACATTTGGAGCGCTAAGAGAGTAGTAGTGGAAAAAGGAATATATTCAAATATAAACTACACAGAAGCATTCTGTGAAACTTCTTTCTGATCTGAGCATTCAGCTAACAGAGTTAAACCATACTTTTGATTGAGCAGTTTTGAAACACTCTGTCTGTAGAAAATGCAACTGGACATTCGTAGCGCTAAGTGGGTAATAGTGGAAAAAAGAATATGTTCAAATATAAACTACACAGAAGCATTGTATGAAACTACTTTCTGTTCTGTGCATTCAACTAACAGAGTTGAACCTTACTTTTGATTGAGCCTTTCTGAATCACTCTTTCTGTAGAAACTGAAATTGGACATTCTGAGCGCTAAGAGGCCTCTATTGGGAAAAATAATATCTTCAAATAAAAACTACAGAGAAGCATTGTGTGAAACTTATTTCTGATATGTTCATTAAGCTAACAGAGTTAAACCATACTTTTGATTGCGCAGTTCTGAACACTCTTTCTGTAGAAAATGCAAGTGGACATTCGGAGCGCTAAGAGGGTAATAGTGGAAAAGGGAATATATTCAAATATAAACTACACAGTAGCATTCTGTGAAAATACTTTCTGTTCTGTGCATTCAACTAACAGAGTTGAACCTTACTTTTGATTGAGCCGTTCTGAAACACTCTTTCTGTAGAAACTGCAATTGGACATTCTGAGCGCTAAGAGGCCTATATTGGGAAAAAGAATGCCTACAAATAAAAACTACACAGAAGAATTGTGGGAAACTTCTTTCTGTTCTGTTTGTTCAACTAAAAGAGTTGAACCTTAGTTTTGATTGAGCCGTTCTGAAACACTATTTCTGTAGAAAATGCAAGTGCAGATTCGGAGCGTTAAGAGGGTAATAGTGGAAAAAGGAATGTCTCCAAATATAAACTACACAGAATCATTCTGTGAAACTTCTTTGTGATCTGTGCATTCAGCTAACAGAGTTAAACCATACTTTTGATTGAGCAGATCTGAACACTCTTTCTGTAGAAAATGCAACTGGACATTTGGAGCGCTAAGAGAGTAGTGGTGGAAAAAGGAATATATTCAAATATAAACTACACAGAAGCATTCTGTTAAACTTTTTTCTGATCTGAGCATTCAGCTAACTGAGTTAAACCATACTTTTGATTGAGCAGTTTTGAAACACTCTGTCTGTAGAAAATGTAACTGGACATTCGTAGCGCTAAGTGGGTAATAGTGGAAAAAAGAATATGTTCAAATATAAACTACACAGAAGCATTGTATGAAACTTCTTTCTGTTCTGTGCATTCAACTAACAGAGTTGAACCTTACTTTTGATTGAGCCTTTCTGAAACACTCTTTCTGTAGAAACTGCAATTGGACATTCTGAGCGCTAAGAGGCCTCTATTGGGAAAAATAATATCTTCAAATAAAAACTACACAGAAGCATTGTGTGAAACTTATTTCTGATATGTTCATTAAGCTAACAGAGTTAAACCATACTATTGATTGCGCAGTTCTGAACACTCTTTCTGTAGAAAATGCAAGTGGACATTCGGAGCGCTAAGAGGGTAATAGTGGAAAAAAGAGTATATTCAAATATAAACTACACAGTAGCATTCTGTGAAAATTCTTTCTGTTCTGTGCATTCAACTAACAGAGTTGAACCTTACTTTTGATTGAGCCGTTCTGAAACACTCTTTCTGTAGAAACTGCAATTGGACATGCTAAGCGCTAAGAGGCCTACATTGGGAAAAATAATATCTTCAAATAAAAACTACACAGATGCATTCTGTGAAACTTATTTCTGATCTGTAAATTCAGTTAACAGAGATAAAACATATTTTTGATTGAGCAGTTATGAAACACTCTTTTTGTAGAAAATGCAAGTGGAGATTCGGAGCGCTAAGAGGGTAATAGTGGAAAAAGTAATGTCTTCAAATATAAACTACACAGAATCATTCGGTGAAACTTCTTTCTGATCTGTACATTCAGCTAACAGAGTTAAACCATACTTTTGATTGAGCAGATCTGAACACTCTTTCTGTAGAAAATGCAACTGGACATTTGGAGCGCTAAGAGCGTAGTTATGGAAAAAGGAATATATTCAAATATAAACTACACAGAAGCATTCTGTGAAACTTCTTTCTGATCTGAGCATTCAGCTAACAGAGTTAAACCATACTTTTGATTGAGCAGTTTTGAAACACTCTGTCTGTAGAAAATGCAACTGGACATTCGTAGCGCTAAGTGGGTAATAGTGGAAAAAAGAATATGTTCAAATATAAACTACACAGAAGCATTGTATGAAACTTCTTTCTGTTCTGTGCATTCAACTAACAGAGTTGAACCTTACTTTTGATTGAGCCGTTCTGAAACACTCTTTCTGTAGAAACTGCAATTGGACATTCTGAGCGCTAGGAGGCCTATATTGGGAAAAAGAATGTCTACAAATAAAAACTACACAGAAGAATTGTGCGAAACTTCTTTCTGTTCTGTTTGTTCAACTAAAAGAGTTGAACCTTAGTTTTGATTGAGCCGTTCTGAAACACTCTTTCTGTAGAAAATGCAAGTGGAGATTCGGAGCGATTAGAGGGTAATAGTGGAAAAAGGAATGTCTCCAAATATAAACTACACAGAATCATTCTGTGAAACTTCTTTCTGATCTGTGCATTCAGCTAACAGAGTTAAACCATACTTTTGATTGACCAGATATGAACACTCTTTCTGTAGAAAATGCATCTGGACATTTGGAGCGCTAAGAGAGTAGTAGTGGAAAAAGGAATATATTCAAATATAAACTACACAGAAGCATTCTGTGAAACTTCTTTCTGATCTGAGCATTCAGCTAACAGAGTTAAACCATACTTTTGATTGAGCAGTTTTGAAACACTCTGTCTGTAGAAAATGCAACTGGACATTCGTAGCGCTAAGTGGGTAATAGTGGAAAAAAGAATATGTTCAAATATAAACTACACAGAAGCATTGTATGAAACTTCTTTCTGTTCTGTGCATTCAACTAACAGAGTTGAACCTTACTTTTGATTGAGCCTTTCTGAAACACTCTTTCTGTAGAAACTGCAATTGGACATTCTGAGCGCTAAGAGGCCTCTATTGGGAAAAATAATATCTTCAAATAAAAACTACACAGAAGCATTGTGTGAAACTTATTTCTGATATGTTCATTAAGCTAACAGAGTTAAACCATACTTTTGATTGCGCAGTTCTGAACTCTCTTTCTGTAGAAAATGCAAGTGGACATTCGGAGCGCTAAGAGGGTAATAGTGGAAAAGGGAATATATTCAAATATAAACTACACAGTAGCATTCTGTGAAAATTCTTTCTGTTCTGTGCATTCAACTAACAGAGTTGAACCTTACTTTTGATTGAGCCGTTCTGAAACACTCTTTCTGTACAAACTGCAATTGGACATGCTAAGCGCTAAGAGGCCTACATTGGGAAAAAGAATATCTTCAAATAAAAACTACACAGATGCATTCTGTGAAACTTATTTCTGATCTGTAAATTCAGTTAACAGAGATAAAACATATTTTTGATTGAGCAGTTATGAAACACTCTTTTTGTAGAAAATGCAGGTGGAGATTCGGAGTGCTAAGAGGGTAATAGTGGAAAAAGGAATGTCTTCAAATATAAACTACACAGAATCATTCGGTGAAACTTCCTTCTGATGTGCGCATTCAGCTAACAGAGTTAAACCATACTTTTGATTGAGCAGATCTGAACACTCTTTCTGTAGAAAATGCAACTGGACATTTGGAGCGCTAAGAGCGTAGTAGTGGAAAAAGGAATATATTCAAATATAAACTAAACAGAAGCATTCTGTGAAACTTCTTTCTGATCTGAGCATTCAGCTAACAGAGTTAAACCATACTTTTGATTGAGCAGTTTTGAAACACTCTGTCTGTAGAAAATGCAACTGGACATTCGTAGCGCTAAGTGGGTAATAGTGGAAAAAAGAATATGTTCAAATATAAACTACACAGAAGCATTGTATGAAACTTCTTTCTGTTCTGTGCATTCAACTAACAGAGTTGAACCTTACTTTTGATTGAGCCTTTCTGAATCACTCTTTCTGTAGAAACTGCAATTGGACATTCTGAGCGCTAAGAGAACTATATTCGGAAAAATAATATCTTCAAATAAAAAGTACACAGAAGCATTGTGTGAAACTTATTTCTGATATGTTCATTAATCTAACAGATTTAAACCATACTTTTGATTGCGCAGTTCTGAACACTCTTTCTGTAGAAAATGCAAGTGGACATTCGGAGCGCTAAGAGGGTAATAGTGGAAAAAAGAGTATATTCAAATATAAACTACACAGTAGCATTCTGTGAAAATTCTTTCTGTTCTGTGCATTCAACTAACAGAGTTGAACCTTACTTTTGATTGAGCCGTTCTGAAACACTCTTTCTGTAGAAACTGAAATTGGACATGCTAAGCGCTAAGAGGCCTACATTGGGAAAAATAATATCTTCAAATGAAAACTACACAGATGCATTCTGTGAAACTTATTTCTGATCTGTAAATTCAGTTAACAGAGGTAAAACATATTTTCGATTGAGCAGTTATGAAACACTCTTTTTGTAGAAAATGCAAGTGGAGATTCGGAGCGCTAAGAGGGTAATAGGGGAAAAGGAATGTCTTCAAATATAAACTACACAGAATCACTCGGTGAAACTTCCTTCTGATCTGTGCATTCAGCTAACCGATTTAAACCATACTTTTGATTGAGCAGATCTGAACACTCTTTCTGTAGAAAATGCAACTGGACATTTGGAGCGCTAAGAGCGTAGTAGTGGAAAAAGGAATGTCTCCAAATATAAACAACCAGAATCATTCTGTGAAACTTCTTTCTGATCTGTGCATTCAGCTAACAGAGTTAAACCATACTTTTGATTGAGCAGATCTGAACACTCTTTCTGTAGAAAATGCAACTGGACATTTGGAGCGCTAAGAGATTAGTAGTGGAAAAAGGAATATATTCAAATATAAACAACACAGAAGCATTCTGTGAAACTTCTTTCTGATCTGAGCATTCAGCTAACAGAGTTAAACCATACTTTTGATTGAGCAGTTTTGAAACACTCTGTCTGTAGAAAATGCAACTGGACATTCGTAGCGCTAAGTGGGTAATAGTGGAAAAAAGAATATGTTCAAATATAAACTACACAGAAGCATTGTATGAAACTTCTTTCTGTTCTGTGCATTCAACTAACAGAGTTGAACCTTACTTTTGATTGAGCCGTTCTGAAACACTCTTTCTGTAGAAACTGCAATTGGACATTCTGAGCGCTAGGAGGCCTATATTGGGAAAAAGAATGTCTACAAATAAAAACTACGCAGAAGAACTGTTCGAAACTTCTTTCTGTTCTGTTTGTTCAACTAAAACAGTTGAACTTTAGTTTTGATTGAGCCGTTCTGAAACACTCTTTCTGTAGAAAATGCAAGTGGAGATTCGGAGCACTTAGAGGGTAATAGTGGAAAAAGGAATGTCTCCAAATATAAACTACACAGAATCATTCTGTGAAACTTCTTTCTGATCTGTGCATTCAGCTAACAGATTTAAACCATCCTTTTGATTGAGCAGATCTGAACACTCTTTCTGTAGAAAATGCAACTGGACATTTGGAGCGCTAAGAGAGTAGTAGTGGAAAAAGGAATATATTCAAATATAAACTACACAGAAGCATTCTGTGAAACTTCTCTCTGATCTGAGCATTCAGCTAACAGAGTTAAACCATACTTTTGATTGAGCAGTTTTGAAACACTCTGTCTGTAGAAAATGCAACTGGACATTCGTAGCGCTAAGTGGGTAATAGTGGAAAAAAGAATATTTTCAAATATAAACTACACAGAAGCACTGTATGAAACTTCTTTCTGTTCTGTGCATTCAACTAACAGAGTTGAACCTTACTTTTGATTGAGCCTTTCTGAAACACTCTTTCTGTAGAAACTGCAATTGGACATTCTGAGCGCTAAGAGGACTCTACTGGGAAAAATAATATCTTCAAATAAAAACTACACAAAAGCATTGTGTGAAACTTATTTCTGATATGTTCATTAAGCTAACAGATTTAAACCATACTTTTGATTGCGCAGTTCTGAACACTCTTTCTGTAGAAAATGCAAGTGGACATTCGGAGCGCTAAGAGGGTAATAGTGGAAAAGGGAATATGTTCAAATATAAACTACACAGTAGGATTCTGTGAAAATTCTTTCTATTCTGTGCATTCAACTAACAGAGTTGAACATTACTTTTGATTGAGCCGTCCTGAAACACTCTTTCTGTACAAACTGCAATTGGACATGCTAAGCGCTAAGAGGCCTACATTGGGAAAAAGAATATCTTCAAATAAAAACTACACAGATGCATTCTGTGAAACTTATTTCTGATATGTTCATTAAGCTAACAGAGTTAAACCATACTTTTGATTGCGCAGTTCTGAACACTCTTTCTGCAGAAAATGCAAGTGGACATTCGGAGCGCTAAGAGGGTAATAGTGGAAAAAGGAATGTCTTCAAATATAAACTACACAGAATCATTCGGTGAAACTTCTTTCTGATCTGTGCATTCAGCTAACAGAGTTAAACCATACTTTTGATTGAGCAGATCTGAACACTCTTTCTGTAGAAAATGCAACTGGACATTTGGAGCGCAAAGAGCGTAGTAGTGGAAAAAGGAATATATTCAAATATAAACTAAACAGAAGCATTCTGTGAAACTTCTTTCTGATCTGAGCATTCAGCTAACAGAGTTAAACCATACTTTTGATTGAGCAGTTTTGAAACACTCTGTCTGTAGAAAATGCAACTGGACATTCGTAGCGCTAAGTGGGTAATAGTGGAAAAAAGGATATGTTCAAATATAAACTACACAGAAGCATTGTATGAAACTTCTTTCTGTTCTGTGCATTCAACTAACAGAGTTGAACCTTACTTTTGATTGAGCCGTTCTGAAACACTCTTTCTGTAGAAACTGCAATTGGACATTCTGAGCGCTAAGAGGCCTATATTGGGAAAAAGAATGTCTACAAATAAAAACTACACAGAAGAATTGTGTGAAACTTCTTTCTGCTCTGTTTGTTCAACTAAAAGAGCTGAACCTTAGTTTTGATTGAGCCGTTCTGAAACACTCTTTCTGTAGAAAATGCAAGTGGAGATTCGGAGCGCTAAGAGGGTAATAGTGGAAAAAGGAATGTCTCCAAATATAAACTACACAGAATCATTCTGTGAAACTTCTTTCTGATCTGTGCATTCAGCTAACAGAGTTAAACCATCCTTTTGATTGAGCATATCTGAACACTCTTTCTGTAGAAAATGCAACTGGACATTTGGAGCGCTAAGAGAGTAGTAGTGGAAAAAGGAATATATTCAAATATAAACTACACAGAAGCATTCTGTGAAACTTCTTTCTGATCTGAGCATTCAGCTAACAGAGTTAAACCATACTTTTGATTGAGCAGTTTTGAAACACTCTGTCTGTAGAAAATGCAACTGGACATTCGTAGCGCTAAGTGGGTAATAGTGGAAAAAAGAATATGTTCAAATATAAACTACACAGAAGCATTGTATGAAACTTCTTTCTGTTCTGTGCATTCAACTAACAGAGTTGAACCTTACTTTTGATTGAGCCTTTCTGAAACTCTCTTTCTGTAGAAACTGCAATTGGACATTCTGAGCGCTAAGAGGCCTCTATTGGGAAAAATAATATCTTCAAATAAAAACTACACAAAAGCATTTTGTGAAACTTATTTCTGATATGTTCATTAAGCTAACAGAGTTAAACCATACTTTTGATTGCGCAGTTCTGAACACTCTTTCTGCAGAAAATGCAAGTGGACATTCGGAGCGCTAAGAGGGTAATAGTGGAAAAAGGAATATATTCAAATATAAACTACACAGTAGCATTCTGTGAAACTTCTTTCTGTTCTGTGCATTCAACTAACAGAGTTGAACCTTACTTTTGATTGTGCCGTTCTGAAACACTCTTTCTGTAGAAACTGCAATTGGACATGCTAAGCGCTAAGAGGCCTACATTGGGAAAAAGAATATCTTCAAATAAAAACTACACAGATGCATTCTGTGAAACTTATTTCTGATCTGTAAATTCAGTTAACAGAGATAAAACATATTTTTGATTGAGCAGTTATGAAACACTCTTTTTGTAGAAAATGCAAGTGGAGATTCGGAGCGCTAAGAGGGTAATAGTGGAAAAAGGACTGTCTTCAAATATAAACTACACAGAATCATTCGGTGAAACTTCTTTCTGATCTGTGCATTCAGCTAACAGAGTTAAACCATACTTTTGATTGAGCAGATCTGAACACTCTTTCTGTAGAAAATGCAACTGGACATTTGGAGCGCTAAGAGCGTAGTAGTGGAAAAAGGAATATATTCAAATATAAACTACACAGAAGCATTCTGTGAAACTTCTTTCTGATCTGAGCATTCAGCTAACAGAGTTAAACCATACTTTTGATTGAGCAGTTTTGAAACACTCTGTCTGTAGAAAATGCAACTGGACATTCGTAGCGCTAAGTGGGTAATAGTGGAAAAAAGAATATGTTCAAATATAAACTACACAGAAGCATTGTATGAAACTTCTTTCTGTTCTGTGCATTCAACTAACAGAGTTGAACCTTACTTTTGATTGAGCCGTTCTGAAACACTCTTTCTGTAGAAACTGCAATTGGACATTCTGAGCGCTAAGAGGCCTCTATAGGGAAAAAGAATATCTTCAAATAAAAACTACACAGAAGCATTGTGTGAAACTTATTTCTGATATGTTCATTAAGCTAACAGAGTTAAACCATACTTTTGATTGCGCAGTTCTGAACACTCTTTCTGCAGAAAATGCAAGTGTACATTCGGAGAGCTAAGAGGGTAATAGTGGAAAAAGGAATATATTCAAATATAAACTACACAGTAGCATTCTGTGAAGCTTCTTTCTGTTCTGTGCATTCAACTAACAGAGTTGAACCTTACTTTTGATTGAGCCGTTCTGAAACACTCTTTCTGTAGAAACTGCAATTGGACATGCTAAGCGCTAAGAGGCCTACATTGGGAAAAAGAATATCTTCAAATAAAAACTACACAGATGCATTCTGTGAAACTTATTTCTGATCTGTAAATTCAGTTAACAGAGATAAAACATATTTTTGATTGAGCAGTTATGAAGCACTCTTTTGGTAGAAAATGCAAGTGGAGATTCGGATCGCTAAGAGGGTAATAGTGGAAAAAGGAATGTCGTCAAATATAAACTACACAGAATCATTCGGTGAAACTTCTTTCTGATCTGTGCATTCAGCTAACAGAGTTAAACCATACTTTTGATTGAGCAGATCTGAACACTCTTTCTGTAGAAAATGCAACTGGACATTTGGAGCGCTAAGAGCGTAGTAGTGGAAAAAGTAATATATTCAAATATAAACTACACAGAAGCATTCTGTGAAACTTCTTTCTGATCTGAGCATTCAGCTAACAGAGTTAAACCATACTTTTGATTGAGCAGTTTTGAAACACTCTGTCTGTAGAAAATGCAACTGGACATTCCTAGCGCTAAGTGGGTAATAGTGGAAAAAAGAATATATTCAAATATAAACTACACAGAAGCATTGTATGAAACTTCTTTCTGTTCTGTGCATTCAACTAACAGAGTTGAACCTTACTTTTGATTGAGCCGTTCTGAAACACTCTTTCTGTAGAAACTGCAATTGGACATTCTGAGCGCTAAGAGGCCTATATTGGGAAATAGAATGTCTACAAATAAAAACTACACAGAAGAATTGTGTGAAACTTCTTTCTGTTCTGTTTGTTCAACTAAAAGAGCTGAACCTTAGTTTTGATTGAGCCGTTCTGAAACACTCTTTCTGTAGAAAATGCAAGTGGAGATTCGGAGCGCTAAGAGGGTAATAGTGGAAAAAGAATGTCTCCAAATATAAACTACACAGAATCATTCTGTGAAACTTCTTTCTGATCTGTGCATTCAGCTAACAGAGTTAAACCATCCTTTTGATTGAGCATATCTGAACACTCTTTCTGTAGAAAATGCAACTGGACATTTGGAGCGCTAAGAGAGTAGTAGTGGAAAAAGGAATATATTCAAATATAAACTACACAGAAGCATTCTGTGAAACTTCTTTCTGATCTGAGCATTCAGCTAACAGAGTTAAACCATACTTTTGATTGAGCAGTTTTGAAACACTCTGTCTGTAGAAAATGCAACTGGACATTCGTAGCGCTAAGTGGGTAATAGTGGAAAAAAGAATATGTTCAAATATAAACTACACAGAAGCATTGTATGAAACTTCTTTCTGTTCTGTGCATTCAACTAACAGAGTTGAACCTTACTTTTGATTGAGCCTTTCTGAAACTCTCTTTCTGTAGAAACTGCAATTGGACATTCTGAGCGCTAAGAGGCCTCTATTGGGAAAAATAATATCTTCAAATAAAAACTACACAGAAGCATTTTCTGAAACTTATTTCTGATATGTTCATTAAGCTAACAGAGTTAAACCATACTTTTGATTGCGCAGTGCTGAACACTCTTTCTGCAGAAAATGCAAGTGGACATTCGGAGCGCTAAGAGGGTAATAGTGGAAAAAGGAATATATTCAAATATAAACTACACAGTAGCATTCTGTGAAACTTCTTTCTGTTCTGTGCATTCAACTAACAGAGTTGAACCTTACTTTTGATTGTGCCGTTCTGAAACACTCTTTCTGTAGAAACTGCAATTGGACATGCTAAGCGCTAAGAGGCCTACATTGGGAAAAAGAATATCTTCAAATAAAAACTACACAGATGCATTCTGTGAAACTTATTTCTGATCTGTAAATTCAGTTAACAGAGATAAAACATATTTTTGATTGAGCAGTTATGAAACACTCTTTTTGTAGAAAATGCAAGTGGAGATTCGGAGCGCTAAGAGGGTAATAGTGGAAAAAGGACTGTCTTCAAATATAAACTACACAGAATCATTCGGTGAAACTTCTTTCTGATCTGTGCATTCAGCTAACAGAGTTAAACCATACTTTTGATTGAGCAGATCTGAACACTCTTTCTGTAGAAAATGCAACTGGACATTTGGAGCGCTAAGAGCGTAGTAGTGGAAAAAGGAATATATTCAAATATAAACTACACAGAAGCATTCTGTGAAACTTCTTTCTGATCTGAGCATTCAGCTAACAGAGTTAAACCATACTTTTGATTGAGCAGTTTTGAAACACTCTGTCTGTAGAAAATGCAACTGGACATTCGTAGCGCTAAGTGGGTAATAGTGGAAAAAAGAATATGTTCAAATATAAACTACACAGAAGCATTGTATGAAACTTCTTTCTGTTCTGTGCATTCAACTAACAGAGTTGAACCTTACTTTTGATTGAGCCGTTCTGAAACACTCTTTCTGTAGAAACTGCAATTGGACATTCTGAGCGCTAAGAGGCCTCTATAGGGAAAAAGAATATCTTCAAATAAAAACTACACAGAAGCATTGTGTGAAACTTATTTCTGATATGTTCATTAAGCTAACGGAGTTAAACCATACTTTTGATTGCGCAGTTCTGAACACTCTTTCTGCAGAAAATGCAAGTGGACATTCGGAGAGCTAAGAGGGTAATAGTGGAAAAAGGAATATATTCAAATATAAACTTCACAGTAGCATTCTGTGAAGCTTCTTTCTGTTCTGTGCATTCAACTAACAGAGTTGAACCTTACTTTTGATTGAGCCGTTCTGAAACACTCTTTCTGTAGAAACTGCAATTGGACATGCTAAGCGCTAAGAGGCCTACATTGGGAAAAAGAATATCTTCAAATAAAAACTACACAGATGCATTCTGTGAAACTTATTTCTGATCTGTAAATTCAGTTAACAGAGATAAAACATATTTTTGATTGAGCAGTTATGAAACACTCTTTTGGTAGAAAATGCAAGTGGAGATTCGGATCGCTAAGAGGGTAATAGTGGAAAAAGGAATGTCGTCAAATATAAACTACACAGAATCATTCGGTGAAACTTCTTTCTGATCTGTGCATTCAGCTAACAGAGTTAAACCATACTTTTGATTGAGCAGATCTGAACACTCTTTCTGTAGAAAATGCAACTGGACATTTGGAGCGCTAAGAGCGTAGTAGTGGAAAAAGTAATATATTCAAATATAAACTACACAGAAGCATTCTGTGAAACTTCTTTCTGATCTGAGCATTCAGCTAACAGAGTTAAACCATACTTTTGATTGAGCAGTTTTGAAACACTCTGTCTGTAGAAAATGCAACTGGACATTCGTAGCGCTAAGTGGGTAATAGTGGAAAAAAGGATATGTTCAAATATAAACTACACAGAAGCATTGTATGAAACTTCTTTCTGTTCTGTGCATTCAACTAACAGAGTTGAACCTTACTTTTGATTGAGCCGTTCTGAAACACTCTTTCTGTAGAAACTGCAATTGGACATTCTGAGCGCTAAGAGGCCTATATTGGGAAAAAGAATGTCTACAAATAAAAACTACACAGAAGAATTGTGTGAAACTTCTTTCTGCTCTGTTTGTTCAACTAAAAGAGCTGAACCTTAGTTTTGATTGAGCCGTTCTGAAACACTCTTTCTGTAGAAAATGCAAGTGGAGATTCGGAGCGCTAAGAGGGTAATAGTGGAAAAAGGAATGTCTCCAAATATAAACTACACAGAATCATTCTGTGAAACTTCTTTCTGATCTGTGCATTCAGCTAACAGAGTTAAACCATCCTTTTGATTGAGCATATCTGAACACTCTTTCTGTAGAAAATGCAACTGGACATTTGGAGCGCTAAGAGAGTAGTAGTGGAAAAAGGAATATATTCAAATATAAACTACACAGAAGCATTCTGTGAAACTTCTTTCTGATCTGAGCATTCAGCTAACAGAGTTAAACCATACTTTTGATTGAGCAGTTTTGAAACACTCTGTCTGTAGAAAATGCAACTGGACATTCGTAGCGCTAAGTGGGTAATAGTGGAAAAAAGAATATGTTCAAATATAAACTACACAGAAGCATTGTATGAAACTTCTTTCTGTTCTGTGCATTCAACTAACAGAGTTGAACCTTACTTTTGATTGAGCCTTTCTGAAACTCTCTTTCTGTAGAAACTGCAATTGGACATTCTGAGCGCTAAGAGGCCTCTATTGGGAAAAATAATATCTTCAAATAAAAACTACACAAAAGCATTTTGTGAAACTTATTTCTGATATGTTCATTAAGCTAACAGAGTTAAACCATACTTTTGATTGCGCAGTTCTGAACACTCTTTCTGCAGAAAATGCAAGTGGACATTCGGAGCGCTAAGAGGGTAATAGTGGAAAAAGGAATATATTCAAATATAAACTACACAGTAGCATTCTGTGAAACTTCTTTCTGTTCTGTGCATTCAACTAACAGAGTTGAACCTTACTTTTGATTGTGCCGTTCTGAAACACTCTTTCTGTAGAAACTGCAATTGGACATGCTAAGCGCTAAGAGGCCTACATTGGGAAAAAGAATATCTTCAAATAAAAACTACACAGATGCATTCTGTGAAACTTATTTCTGATCTGTAAATTCAGTTAACAGAGATAAAACATATTTTTGATTGAGCAGTTATGAAACACTCTTTTTGTAGAAAATGCAAGTGGAGATTCGGAGCGCTAAGAGGGTAATAGTGGAAAAAGGACTGTCTTCAAATATAAACTACACAGAATCATTCGGTGAAACTTCTTTCTGATCTGTGCATTCAGCTAACAGAGTTAAACCATACTTTTGATTGAGCAGATCTGAACACTCTTTCTGTAGAAAATGCAACTGGACATTTGGAGCGCTAAGAGCGTAGTAGTGGAAAAAGGAATATATTCAAATATAAACTACACAGAAGCATTCTGTGAAACTTCTTTCTGATCTGAGCATTCAGCTAACAGAGTTAAACCATACTTTTGATTGAGCAGTTTTGAAACACTCTGTCTGTAGAAAATGCAACTGGACATTCGTAGCGCTAAGTGGGTAATAGTGGAAAAAAGAATATGTTCAAATATAAACTACACAGAAGCATTGTATGAAACTTCTTTCTGTTCTGTGCATTCAACTAACAGAGTTGAACCTTACTTTTGATTGAGCCGTTCTGAAACACTCTTTCTGTAGAAACTGCAATTGGACATTCTGAGCGCTAAGAGGCCTCTATAGGGAAAAAGAATATCTTCAAATAAAAACTACACAGAAGCATTGTGTGAAACTTATTTCTGATATGTTCATTAAGCTAACAGAGTTAAACCATACTTTTGATTGCGCAGTTCTGAACACTCTTTCTGCAGAAAATGCAAGTGGACATTCGGAGAGCTAAGAGGGTAATAGTGGAAAAAGGAATATATTCAAATATAAACTACACAGTAGCATTCTGTGAAGCTTCTTTCTGTTCTGTGCATTCAACTAACAGAGTTGAACCTTACTTTTGATTGAGCCGTTCTGAAACACTCTTTCTGTAGAAACTGCAATTGGACATGCTAAGCGCTAAGAGGCCTACATTGGGAAAAAGAATATCTTCAAATAAAAACTACACAGATGCATTCTGTGAAACTTATTTCTGATCTGTAAATTCAGTTAACAGAGATAAAACATATTTTTGATTGAGCAGTTATGAAACACTCTTTTGGTAGAAAATGCAAGTGGAGATTCGGATCGCTAAGAGGGTAATAGTGGAAAAAGGAATGTCGTCAAATATAAACTACACAGAATCATTCGGTGAAACTTCTTTCTGATCTGTGCATTCAGCTAACAGAGTTAAACCATACTTTTGATTGAGCAGATCTGAACACTCTTTCTGTAGAAAATGCAACTGGACATTTGGAGCGCTAAGAGCGTAGTAGTGGAAAAAGTAATATATTCAAATATAAACTACACAGAAGCATTCTGTGAAACTTCTTTCTGATCTGAGCATTCAGCTAACAGAGTTAAACCATACTTTTGATTGAGCAGTTTTGAAACACTCTGTCTGTAGAAAATGCAACTGGACATTCCTAGCGCTAAGTGGGTAATAGTGGAAAAAAGAATATATTCAAATATAAACTACACAGAAGCATTGTATGAAACTTCTTTCTGTTCTGTGCATTCAACTAACAGAGTTGAACCTTACTTTTGATTGAGCCGTTCTGAAACACTCTTTCTGTAGAAACTGCAATTGGACATTCTGAGCGCTAAGAGGCCTATATTGGGAAATAGAATGTCTACAAATAAAAACTACACAGAAGAATTGTGTGAAACTTCTTTCTGTTCTGTTTGTTCAACTAAAAGAGCTGAACCTTAGTTTTGATTGAGCCGTTCTGAAACACTCTTTCTGTAGAAAATGCAAGTGGAGATTCGGAGCGCTAAGAGGGTAATAGTGGAAAAAGAATGTCTCCAAATATAAACTACACAGAATCATTCTGTGAAACTTCTTTCTGATCTGTGCATTCAGCTAACAGGGTTAAACCATCCTTTTGATTGAGCATATCTGAACACTCTTTCTGTAGAAAATGCAACTGGACATTTGGAGCGCTAAGAGAGTAGTAGTGGAAAAAGGAATATATTCAAATATAAACTACAGAGAAGCATTCTGTGAAACTTCTTTCTGATCTGAGCATTCAGCTAACAGAGTTAAACCATACTTTTGATTGAGCAGTTTTGAAACACTCTGTCTGTAGAAAATGCAACTGGACATTCGTAGCGCTAAGTGGGTAATAGTGGAAAAAAGAATATGTTCAAATATAAACTACACAGAAGCATTGTATGAAACTTCTTTCTGTTCTGTGCATTCAACTAACAGAGTTGAACCTTACTTTTGATTGAGCCTTTCTGAAACTCTCTTTCTGTAGAAACTGCAATTGGACATTCTGAGCGCTAAGAGGCCTCTATTGGGAAAAATAATATCTTCAAATAAAAACTACACAGAAGCATTTTCTGAAACTTATTTCTGATATGTTCATTAAGCTAACAGAGTTAAACCATACTTTTGATTGCGCAGTGCTGAACACTCTTTCTGCAGAAAATGCAAGTGGACATTCGGAGCGCTAAGAGGGTAATAGTGGAAAAAGGAATATATTCAAATATAAACTACACAGTAGCATTCTGTGAAACTTCTTTCTGTTCTGTGCATTCAACTAACAGAGTTGAACCTTACTTTTGATTGAGCCGTTCTGAAACACTCTTTCTGTAGAAACTGCAATTGGACATGCTAAGCGCTAAGAGGCCTACATTGGGAAAAAGAATATCTTCAAATAAAAACTACACAGATGCATTCTGTGAAACTTATTTCTGATCTGTAAATTCAGTTAACAGAGATAAAACATATTTTTGATTGAGCAGTTATGAAACACTCTTTTTGTAGAAAATGCAAGTGGAGATTCGGAGCGCTAAGAGGGTAATAGTGGAAAAAGGAATGTCTTCAAATATAAACTACACAGAATCATTCGGTGAAACTTCTTTCTGATTTGTGCATTCAGCTAACAGAGTTAAACCATACATTTGATTGAGCAGATCTGAACACTCTTTCTGTAGAAAATGCAACTGGACATTTGGAGCGCTAAGAGCGTAGTAGTGGAAAAAGGAATATATTCAAATATAAACTACACAGAAACATTCTGTGAAACTTCTTTCTGATCTGAGCATTCAGCTAACAGAGTTAAACCATACTTTTGATTGAGCAGATTTGAAACACTGTGTCTGTAGAAAATGCAACTGGACATTCGTAGCGCTATGTGGGTAATAGTGGAAAAAAGAATATGTTCAAATATAAACTACACAGAAGCATTGTATGAAACTTCTTTCTGTTCTGTGCATTCAACTAACAGAGTTGAACCTTACTTTTGATTGAGCCGTTCTGAAACACTCTTTCTGTAGAAACTGCAATTGGACATTCTGAGCGCTAAGAGGCCTCTATTGGGAAAAAGAATATCTTCAAATAAAAACTACACAGAAGCATTGTGTGAAACTTATTTCTGATATGTTCATTCAGCTAACAGAGTTAAACCATACTTTTGATTGCGCAGTTCTGAACACTCTTTCTGCAGAAAATGCAAGTGGACATTCGGAGCGCTAAGAGGGTAATAGTTGAAAAAGGAATATATTCAAATATAAACTACACAGTAGCATTCTGTGAAGCTTCTTTCTGTTCTGTGCATTCAACTAACAGAGTTGAACCTTACTTTTGATTGAGCCGTTCTGAAACACTCTTTCTGTAGAAACTGCAATTGGACATGCTAAGCGCTATGAGGCCTACATTGGGAAAAAGAATATCTTCAAATAAAAACTACACAGATGCATTCTGTGAAACTTATTTCTGATCTGTAAATTCAGTTAACAGAGATAAAACATATTTTTGATTGGGCAGTTATGAAACACTCTTTTGGTAGAAAATGCAAGTGGAGATTCGGATCGCTAAGAGGGTAATAGTGGAAAAAGGAATGTCGTCAAATATAAACTACACAGAATCATTCGGTGAAACTTCTTTCTGATCTGTGCATTCAGCTAACAGAGTTAAACCATACTTTTGATTGAGCAGATCTGAACACTCTTTCTGTAGAAAATGCAACTGGACATTTGGAGCGCTAAGAGCGTAGTAGTGGAAAAAGTAATATATTCAAATATAAACTACACAGAAGCATTCTGTGAAACTTCTTTCTGATCTGAGCATTCAGCTAACAGAGTTAAACCATACTTTTGATTGAGCAGTTTTGAAACACTCTGTCTGTAGAAAATGCAACTGGACATTCCTAGCGCTAAGTGGGTAATAGTGGAAAAAAGAATATATTCAAATATAAACTACACAGAAGCATTGTATGAAACTTCTTTCTGTTCTGTGCATTCAACTAACAGAGTTGAACCTTACTTTTGATTGAGCCGTTCTGAAACACTCTTTCTGTAGAAACTGCAATTGGACATTCTGAGCGCTAAGAGGCCTATATTGGGAAAAAGAATGTCTACAAATAAAAACTACACAGAAGAATTGTGTGAAACTTCTTTCTGTTCTGTTTGTTCAACTAAAAGAGCTGAACCTTAGTTTTGATTGAGCCGTTCTGAAACACTCTTTCTGTAGAAAATGCAAGTGGAGATTCGGAGCACTTAGAGGGTAATAGTGGAAAAAGGAATGTCTCCAAATATAAACTACACAGAATCATTCTGTGAAACTTCTTTCTGATCTGTGCATTCAGCTAACAGATTTAAACCATCCTTTTGATTGAGCAGATTTGAACACTCTTTCTGTAGAAAATGCAACTGGACATTTGGAGCGCTAAGAGAGTAGTAGTGGAAAAAGGAATATATTCAAATATAAACTACACAGAAGCATTCTGTGAAACTTCTCTCTGATCTGAGCATTCAGCTAACAGAGTTAAACCATACTTTTGATTGAGCAGTTTTGAAACACTCTGTCTGTAGAAAATGCAACTGGACATTCGTAGCGCTAAGTGGGTAATAGTGGAAAAAAGAATATTTTCAAATATAAACTACACAGAAGCATTGTATGAAACTTCTTTCTGTTCTGTGCATTCAACTAACAGAGTTGAACCTTACTTTTGATTGAGCCTTTCTGAAACACTCTTTCTGTAGAAACTGCAATTGGACATTCTGAGCGCTAAGAGGCCTCTACTGGGAAAAATAATATCTTCAAATAAAAACTACACAAAAGCATTGTGTGAAACTTATTTCTGATATGTTCATTAAGCTAACAGATTTAAACCATACTTTTGATTGCGCAGTTCTGAACACTCTTTCTGTAGAAAATGCAAGTGGACATTCGGAGCGCTAAGAGGGTAATAGTGGAAAAGGGAATATGTTCAAATATAAACTACACAGTAGGATTCTGTGAAAATTCTTTCTATTCTGTGCATTCAACTAACAGAGTTGAACATTACTTTTGATTGAGCCGTCCTGAAACACTCTTTCTGTACAAACTGCAATTGGACATGCTAAGCGCTAAGAGGCCTACATTGGGAAAAAGAATATCTTCAAATAAAAACTACACAGATGCATTCTGTGAAACTTATTTCTGATATGTTCATTAAGCTAACAGAGTTAAACCATACTTTTGATTGCGCAGTTCTGAACACTCTTTCTGCAGAAAATGCAAGTGGACATTCGGAGCGCTAAGAGGGTAATAGTGGAAAAAGGAATGTCTTCAAATATAAACTACACAGAATCATTCGGTGAAACTTCTTTCTGATCTGTGCATTCAGCTAACAGAGTTAAACCATACTTTTGATTGAGCAGATCTGAACACTCTTTCTGTAGAAAATGCAACTGGACATTTGGAGCGCAAAGAGCGTAGTAGTGGAAAAAGGAATATATTCAAATATAAACTAAACAGAAGCATTCTGTGAAACTTCTTTCTGATCTGAGCATTCAGCTAACAGAGTTAAACCATACTTTTGATTGAGCAGTTTTGAAACACTCTGTCTGTAGAAAATGCAACTGGACATTCGTAGCGCTAAGTGGGTAATAGTGGAAAAAAGGATATGTTCAAATATAAACTACACAGAAGCATTGTATGAAACTTCTTTCTGTTCTGTGCATTCAACTAACAGAGTTGAACCTTACTTTTGATTGAGCCGTTCTGAAACACTCTTTCTGTAGAAACTGCAATTGGACATTCTGAGCGCTAAGAGGCCTATATTGGGAAAAAGAATGTCTACAAATAAAAACTACACAGAAGAATTGTGTGAAACTTCTTTCTGCTCTGTTTGTTCAACTAAAAGAGCTGAACCTTAGTTTTGATTGAGCCGTTCTGAAACACTCTTTCTGTAGAAAATGCAAGTGGAGATTCGGAGCGCTAAGAGGGTAATAGTGGAAAAAGGAATGTCTCCAAATATAAACTACACAGAATCATTCTGTGAAACTTCTTTCTGATCTGTGCATTCAGCTAACAGAGTTAAACCATACTTTTGATTGAGCAGATCTGAACACTCTTTCTGTAGAAAATGCATCTGGACATTTGGAGCGCTAAGAGCGTAGTAGTGGAAAAAGGAATATATTCAAATATAAACTACACAGAAGCATTCTGTGAAACTTCTTTCTGATCTGAGCATTCAGCTAACAGAGTTAAACCATACTTTTGATTGAGCAGTTTTGAAACACTCTGTCTGTAGAAAATGCAACTGGACATTCGTAGCGCTAAGTGGGTAATAGTGGAAAAAAGAATATGTTCAAATATAAACTACACAGAAGCATTGTATGAAACTTCTTTCTGTTCTGTGCATTCAACTAACAGAGTTGAACCATACTTTTGATTGAGCCGTTCTGAAACACTCTTTCTGTAGAAACTGCAATTGGACATTCTGAGCGCTAAGAGGCCTCTATAGGGAAAAAGAATATCTTCAAATAAAAACTACACAGAAGCATTGTGTGAAACTTATTTCTGATATGTTCATTAAGCTAACAGAGTTAAACCATACTTTTGATTGCGCAGTTCTGAACACTCTTTCTGCAGAAAATGCAAGTGGACATTCGGAGAGCTAAGAGGGTAATAGTGGAAAAAGGAATATATTCAAATATAAACTACACAGTAGCATTCTGTGAAGCTTCTTTCTGTTCTGTGCATTCAACTAACAGAGTTGAACCTTACTTTTGATTGAGCCGTTCTGAAACACTCTTTCTGTAGAAACTGCAATTGGACATGCTAAGCGCTAAGAGGCCTACATTGGGAAAAAGAATATCTTCAAATAAAAACTACACAGATGCATTCTGTGAAACTTATTTCTGATCTGTAAATTCAGTTAACAGAGATAAAACATATTTTTGATTGAGCAGTTATGAAACACTCTTTTGGTAGAAAATGCAAGTGGAGATTCGGATCGCTAAGAGGGTAATAGTGGAAAAAGGAATGTCGTCAAATATAAACTACACAGAATCATTCGGTGAAACTTCTTTCTGATCTGTGCATTCAGCTAACAGAGTTAAACCATACTTTTGATTGAGCAGATCTGAACACTCTTTCTGTAGAAAATGCAACTGGACATTTGGAGCGCTAAGAGCGTAGTAGTGGAAAAAGTAATATATTCAAATATAAACTACACAGAAGCATTCTGTGAAACTTCTTTCTGATCTGAGCATTCAGCTAACAGAGTTAAACCATACTTTTGATTGAGCAGTTTTGAAACACTCTGTCTGTAGAAAATGCAACTGGACATTCCTAGCGCTAAGTGGGTAATAGTGGAAAAAAGAATATATTCAAATATAAACTACACAGAAGCATTGTATGAAACTTCTTTCTGTTCTGTGCATTCAACTAACAGAGTTGAACCTTACTTTTGATTGAGCCGTTCTGAAACACTCTTTCTGTAGAAACTGCAATTGGACATTCTGAGGGCTAAGAGGCCTATATTGGGAAAATGAATGTCTACAAATAAAAACTACACAGAAGAATTGTGTGAAACTTCTTTCTGTTCTGTTTGTTCAACTAAAAGAGCTGAACCTTAGTTTTGATTGAGCCGTTCTGAAACACTCTTTCTGTAGAAAATGCAAGTGGAGATTCGGAGCGCTAAGAGGGTAATAGTGGAAAAAGAATGTCTCCAAATATAAACTACACAGAATCATTCTGTGAAACTTCTTTCTGATCTGTGCATTCAGCTAACAGAGTTAAACCATCCTTTTGATTGAGCATATCTGAACACTCTTTCTGTAGAAAATGCAACTGGACATTTGGAGCGCTAAGAGAGTAGTAGTGGAAAAAGGAATATATTCAAATATAAATTACACAGAAGCATTCTGTGAAACTTCTTTCTGATCTGAGCATTCAGCTAACAGAGTTAAACCATACTTTTGATTGAGCAGTTTTGAAACACTCTGTCTGTAGAAAATGCAACTGGACATTCGTAGCGCTAAGTGGGTAATAGTGGAAAAAAGAATATGTTCAAATATAAACTACACAGAAGCATTGTATGAAACTTCTTTCTGTTCTGTGCATTCAACTAACAGAGTTGAACCTTACTTTTGATTGAGCCTTTCTGAAACTCTCTTTCTGTAGAAACTGCAATTGGACATTCTGAGCGCTAAGAGGCCTCTATTGGGAAAAACAATATCTTCAAATAAAAACTACACAGAAGCATTTTCTGAAACTTATTTCTGATATGTTCATTAAGCTAACAGAGTTAAACCATACTTTTGATTGCGCAGTGCTGAACACTCTTTCTGCAGAAAATGCAAGTGGACATTCGGAGCGCTAAGAGGGTAATAGTGGAAAAAGGAATATATTCAAATATAAACTACACAGTAGCATTCTGTGAAACTTCTTTCTGTTCTGTGCATTCAACTAACAGAGTTGAACCTTACTTTGATTGTGCCGTTCTGAAACACTCTTTCTGTAGAAACTGCAATTGGACATGCTAAGCGCTAAGAGGCCTACATTGGGAAAAAGAATATCTTCAAATAAAAACTACACAGATGCATTCTGTGAAACTTATTTCTGATCTGTAAATTCAGTTAACAGAGATAAAACATATTTTTGATTGAGCAGTTATGAAACACTCTTTTTGTAGAAAATGCAAGTGGAGATTCGGAGCGCTAAGAGGGTAATAGTGGAAAAAGGACTGTCTTCAAATATAAACTACACAGAATCATTCGGTGAAACTTCTTTCTGATCTGTGCATTCAGCTAACAGAGTTAAACCATACTTTTGATTGAGCAGATCTGAACACTCTTTCTGTAGAAAATGCAACTGGACATTTGGAGCGCTAAGAGCGTAGTAGTGGAAAAAGGAATACATTCAAATATAAACTACACAGAAGCATTCTGTGAAACTTCTTTCTGATCTGAGCATTCAGCTAACAGAGTTAAACCATACTTTTGATTGAGCAGTTTTGAAACACTCTGTCTGTAGAAAATGCAACTGGACATTCGTAGCGCTAAGTGGGTAATAGTGGAAAAAAGAATATGTTCAAATATAAACTACACAGAAGCATTGTATGAAACTTCTTTCTGTTCTGTGCATTCAACTAACAGAGTTGAACCTTACTTTTGATTGAGCCGTTCTGAAACACTCTTTCTGTAGAAACTGCAATTGGACATTCTGAGCGCTAAGAGGCCTCTATAGGGAAAAAGAATATCTTCAAATAAAAACTACACAGAAGCATTGTGTGAAACTTATTTCTGATATGTTCATTAAGCTAACGGAGTTAAACCATACTTTTGATTGCGCAGTTCTGAACACTCTTTCTGCAGAAAATGCAAGTGGACATTCGGAGAGCTAAGAGGGTAATAGTGGAAAAAGGAATATATTCAAATATAAACTACACAGTAGCATTCTGTGAAGCTTCTTTCTGTTCTGTGCATTCAACTAACAGAGTTGAACCTTACTTTTGATTGAGCCGTTCTGAAACACTCTTTCTGTAGAAACTGCAATTGGACATGCTAAGCGCTAAGAGGCCTACATTGGGAAAAAGAATATCTTCAAATAAAAACTACACAGATGCATTCTGTGAAACTTATTTCTGATCTGTAAATTCAGTTAACAGAGATAAAACATATTTTTGATTGAGCAGTTATGAAACACTCTTTTGGTAGAAAATGCAAGTGGAGATTCGGATCGCTAAGAGGGTAATAGTGGAAAAAGGAATGTCGTCAAATATAAACTACACAGAATCATTCGGTGAAACTTCTTTCTGATCTGTGCATTCAGCTAACAGAGTTAAACCATACTTTTGATTGAGCAGATCTGAACACTCTTTCTGTAGAAAATGCAACTGGACATTTGGAGCGCTAAGAGCGTAGTAGTGGAAAAAGTAATATATTCAAATATAAACTACACAGAAGCATTCTGTGAAACTTCTTTCTGATCTGAGCATTCAGCTAACAGAGTTAAACCATACTTTTGATTGAGCAGTTTTGAAACACTCTGTCTGTAGAAAATGCAACTGGACATTCCTAGCGCTAAGTGGGTAATAGTGGAAAAAAGAATATATTCAAATATAAACTACACAGAAGCATTGTATGAAACTTCTTTCTGTTCTGTGCATTCAACTAACAGAGTTGAACCTTACTTTTGATTGAGCCGTTCTGAAACACTCTTTCTGTAGAAACTGCAATTGGACATTCTGAGCGCTAAGAGGCCTATATTGGGAAAAAGAATGTCTACAAATAAAAACTACACAGAAGAATTGTGTGAAATTTCTTTCTGTTCTGTTTGTTCAACTAAAAGAGCTGAACCTTAGTTTTGATTGAGCCGTTCTGAAACACTCTTTCTGTAGAAAATGCAAGTGGAGATTCGGAGCGCTAAGAGGGTAATAGTGGAAAAAGGAATGTCTCCAAATATAAACTACACAGAATCATTCTGTGAAACTTCTTTCTGATCTGTGCATTCAGCTAACAGAGTTAAACCATACTTTTGATTGAGCAGATCTGAACACTCTTTCTGTAGAAAATGCAACTGGACATTTGGAGCGCTAAGAGAGTAGTAGTGGAAAAAGGAATATATTCAAATATAAACTACACAGAAGCATTCTGTGAAACTTCTTTCTGATCTGAGCATTCAGCAAACAGAGTTAAACCATACTTTTGATTGAGCAGTTTTGAAACACTCTGTCTGTAGAAAATGCAACTGGACATTCGTAGCGCTAAGTGGTAATAGTGGAAAAAAGAATATGTTCAAATATAAACTACACAGAAGCATTGTATGAAACTTCTTTCTGTTCTGTGCATTCAACTAACAGAGTTGAACCTTATTGTTGATTCAGCCTTTTTGAAACACTCTTTCTGTAGAAACTGCAATTGGACATTCTGAGCGCTAAGAGGCCTATATTGGGAAAAATAATATCTTCAAATAAAAACTACACATAAGCATTGTGTGAAACTTATTTCTGATATGTTCATTAAGCTAACAGAGTTAAACCATACTTTTGATTGCGCAGTTCTGAACACTCTTTCTGCAGAAAATGCAAGTGGACATTCGGAGCGCTAAGAGGGTAATAGTGGAAAAAGGAATATATTCAAATATAAACTACACAGTAGCATTCTGTGAAACTTCTTTCTGTTCTGTGCATTCAACTAACAGAGTTGAACCTTACTTTTGATTGAGCCGTTCTGAAACACTCTTTCTCTAGAAACTGCAATTGGACATGCTAAGCGCTAAGAGGCCTACATTGGGAAAAAGAATATCTTCAAATAAAAACAACACAGATGCATTCTGTGAAACTTATTTCTGATCTGTAAATTCAGTTAACAGAGATAAAACATATTTTTGATTGAGCAGTTATGAAACACTCTTTTTGTAGAAAATGCAAGTGGAGATTCGGAGCGCTAAGAGGGTAATAGTGGAAAAAGGAATGTCTTCAAATATAAACTACACAGAATCATTCGGTGAAACTTCTTTCTGATTTGTGCATTCAGCTAACAGAGTTAAACCATACTTTTGATTGAGCAGATCTGAACACTCTTTCTGTAGAAAATGCAACTGGACATTTGGAGCGCTAAGAGCGTAGTAGTGGAAAAAGGAATATATTCAAATATAAACTACACAGAAGCATTCTGTGAAACTTCTTTCTGATCTGAGCATTCAGCTAACAGAGTTAAACCATACTTTTGATTGAGCAGATTTGAAACACTGTGTCTGTAGAAAATGCAACTGGACATTCGTAGCGCTATGTGGGTAATAGTGGAAAAAAGAATATATTCAAATATAAACTACACAGAAGCATTGTATGAAACTTCTTTCTGTTCTGTGCATTCAACTAACAGAGTTGAACCTTACTTTTGATTGAGCCGTTCTGAAACACTCTTTCTGTAGAAACTGCAATTGGACATTCTGAGCGCTAAGAGGCCTCTATTGGGAAAAAGAATATCTTCAAATAAAAACTACACAGAAGCATTGTGTGAAACTTATTTCTGATATGTTCATTCAGCTAACAGAGTTAAACCATACTTTTGATTGCGCAGTTCTGAACACTCTTTCTGCAGAAAATGCAAGTGGACATTCGGAGCGCTAAGAGGGTAATAGTTGAAAAAGGAATATATTCAAATATAAACTACACAGTAGCATTCTGTGAAGCTTCTTTCTGTTCTGTGCATTCAACTAACAGAGTTGAACCTTACTTTTGATTGAGCCGTTCTGAAACACTCTTTCTGTAGAAACTGCAATTGGACATGCTAAGCGCTAAGAGGCCTACATTGGGAAAAAGAATATCTTCAAATAAAAACTACACAGATGCATTCTGTGAAACTTATTTCTGATCTGTAAATTCAGTTAACAGAGATAAAACATATTTTTGATTGGGCAGTTATGAAACACTCTTTTGGTAGAAAATGCAATTGGACATTCTGAGCGCTAAGAGGCCTATATTGGGAAAAAGAATGTCTACAAATAAAAACTACACAGAAGAATTGTGTGAAACTTCTTTCTGTTCTGTTTGTTCAACTAAAAGAGCTGAACCTTAGTTTTGATTGAGCCGTTCTGAAACACTCTTTCTGTAGAAAATGCAAGTGGAGATTCGGAGCGCTAAGAGGGTAATAGTGGAAAAAGGAATGTCTCCAAATATAAACTACACAGAATCATTCTGTGAAACTTCTTTCTGATCTGTGCATTCAGCTAACAAAGTTAAACCATCCTTTTGATTGAGCATATCTGAACACTCTTTCTGTAGAAAATGCAACTGGACATTTGGAGCGCTAAGAGAGTAGTAGTGGAAAAAGGAATATATTCAAATATAAACTACACAGAAGCATTCTGTGAAACTTCTTTCTGATCTGAGCATTCAGCTAACAGAGTTAAACCATACTTTTGATTGAGCAGTTTTGAAACACTCTGTCTGTAGAAAATGCAACTGGACATTCGTAGCGCTAAGTGGGTAATAGTGGAAAAAAGAATATGTTCAAATATAAACTACACAGAAGCATTGTATGAAACTTCTTTCTGTTCTGTGCATTCAACTAACAGAGTTGAACCTTACTTTTGATTGAGCCTTTCTGAAACTCTCTTTCTGTAGAAACTGCAATTGGACATTCTGAGCGCTAAGAGGCCTCTATTGGGAAAAATAATATCTTCAAATAAAAACTACACAGAAGCATTTTCTGAAACTTATTTCTGATATGTTCATTAAGCTAACAGAGTTAAACCATACTTTTGATTGCGCAGTGCTGAACACTCTTTCTGCAGAAAATGCAAGTGGACATTCGGAGCGCTAAGAGGGTAATAGTGGAAAAAGGAATATATTCAAATATAAACTACACAGTAGCATTCTGTGAAACTTCTTTCTGTTCTGTGCATTCAACTAACAGAGTTGAACCTTACTTTTGATTGTGCCGTTCTGAAACACTCTTTCTGTAGAAACTGCAATTGGACATGCTAAGCGCTAAGAGGCCTACATTGGGAAAAAGAATATCTTCAAATAAAAACTACACAGATGCATTCTGTGAAACTTATTTCTGATCTGTAAATTCAGTTAACAGAGATAAAACATATTTTTGATTGAGCAGTTATGAAACACTCTTTTTGTAGAAAATGCAAGTGGAGATTCGGAGCGCTAAGAGGGTAATAGTGGAAAAAGGACTGTCTTCAAATATAAACTACACAGAATCATTCGGTGAAACTTCTTTCTGATCTGTGCATTCAGCTAACAGAGTTAAACCATACTTTTGATTGAGCAGATCTGAACACTCTTTCTGTAGAAAATGCAACTGGACATTTGGAGCGCTAAGAGCGTAGTAGTGGAAAAAGGAATATATTCAAATATAAACTACACAGAAGCATTCTGTGAAACTTCTTTCTGATCTGAGCATTCAGCTAACAGAGTTAAACCATACTTTTGATTGAGCAGTTTTGAAACACTCTGTCTGTAGAAAATGCAACTGGACATTCGTAGCGCTAAGTGGGTAATAGTGGAAAAAAGAATATGTTCAAATATAAACTACACAGAAGCATTGTATGAAACTTCTTTCTGTTCTGTGCATTCAACTAACAGAGTTGAACCTTACTTTTGATTGAGCCGTTCTGAAACACTCTTTCTGTAGAAACTGCAATTGGACATTCTGAGCGCTAAGAGGCCTCTATTGGGAAAAAGAATATCTTCAAATAAAAACTACACAGAAGCATTGTGTGAAACTTATTTCTGATATGTTCATTAAGCTAACAGAGTTAAACCATACTTTTGATTGCGCAGTTCTGAACACTCTTTCTGCAGAAAATGCAAGTGGACATTCGGAGCGCTAAGAGGGTAATAGTTGAAAAAGGAATATATTCAAATATAAACTACACAGTAGCATTCTGTGAAGCTTCTTTCTGTTCTGTGCATTCAACTAACAGAGTTGAACCTTACTTTTGATTGAGCCGTTCTGAAACACTCTTTCTGTAGAAACTGCAATTGGACATGCTAAGCGCTAAGAGGCCTACATTGGGAAAAAGAATATCTTCAAATAAAAACTACACAGATGCATTCTGTGAAACTTATTTCTGATCTGTAAATTCAGTTAACAGAGATAAAACATATTTTTGATTGAGCAGTTATGAAACACTCTTTTTGTAGAAAATGCAAGTGGAGATTCGGAGCGCTAAGAGGGTAATAGTGGAAAAAGGACTGTCTTCAAATATAAACTACACAGAATCATTCGGTGAAACTTCTTTCTGATCTGTGCACTCAGCTAACAGAGTTAAACCATACTTTTGATTGAGCAGATCTGAACACTCTTTCTGTAGAAAATGCAACTGGACATTTGGAGCGCTAAGAGCGTAGTAGTGGAAAAAGGAATATATTCAAATATAAACTACACAGAAGCATTCTGTGAAACTTCTTTCTGATCTGAGCATTCAGCTAACAGAGTTAAACCATACTTTTGATTGAGCAGTTTTGAAACACTCTGTCTGTAGAAAATGCAACTGGACATTCGTAGCGCTAAGTGGGTAATAGTGGAAAAAAGAATATGTTCAAATATAAACTACACAGAAGCATTGTATGAAACTTCTTTCTGTTCTGTGCATTCAACTAACAGAGTTGAACCTTACTTTTGATTGAGCCGTTCTGAAACACTCTTTCTGTAGAAACTGCAATTGGACATTCTGAGCGCTAAGAGGCCTCTATTGGGAAAAAGAATATCTTCAAATAAAAACTACACAGAAGCATTGTGTGAAACTTATTTCTGATATGTTCATTCAGCTAACAGAGTTAAACCATACTTTTGATTGCGCAGTTCTGAACACTCTTTCTGCAGAAAATGCAAGTGGACATTCGGAGCGCTAAGAGGGTAATAGTTGAAAAAGGAATATATTCAAATATAAACTACACAGTAGCATTCTGTGAAGCTTCTTTCTGTTCTGTGCATTCAACTAACAGAGTTGAACCTTACTTTTGATTGAGCCGTTCTGAAACACTCTTTCTGTAGAAACTGCAATTGGACATGCTAAGCGCTAAGAGGCCTACATTGGGAAAAAGAATATCTTCAAATAAAAACTACACAGATGCATTCTGTGAAACTTATTTCTGATCTGTAAATTCAGTTAACAGAGATAAAACATATTTTTGATTGAGCAGTTATGAAACACTCTTTTTGTAGAAAATGCAAGTGGAGATTCGGAGCGCTAAGAGGGTAATAGTGGAAAAAGGAATGTCTTCAAATATAAACTACACAGAATCATTCGGTGAAACTTCTTTCTGATCTGTGCATTCAGCTAACAGAGTTAAACCATACTTTTGATTGAGCAGATCTGAACACTCTTTCTGTAGAAAATGCAACTGGACATTTGGAGCGCTAAGAGCGTAGTAGTGGAAAAAGTAATATATTCAAATATAAACTACACAGAAGCATTCTGTGAAACTTCTTTCTGATCTGAGCATTCAGATAACAGAGTTAAACCATACTTTTGATTGAGCAGTTTTGAAACACTCTGTCTGTAGAAAATGCAACTGGACATTCGTAGCGCTAAGTGGGTAATAGTGGAAAAAAAATATGTTCAAATATAAACTACACAGAAGCATTGTATGAAACTTCTTTCTGTTCTGTGCATTCAACTAACAGAGTTGAACCTTACTTTTGATTGAGCCGTTCTGAAACACTCTTTATGTAGAAACTGCAATTGGACATTCTGAGCGCTAAGAGGCCTCTATTGGGAAAAAGAATATCTTCAAATAAAAACTACACAGAAGCATTGTGTGAAACATATTTCTGATATGTTCATTAAGCTAACAGAGTTAAACCATACTTTTGATTGCGCAGTTCTGAACACTCTTTCTGCAGAAAATGCAAGTGGACATTCGGAGCGCTAAGAGGGTAATAGTGGAAAAAGGAATATATTCAAATCTAAACTACACAGTAGCATTCTGTGAAGCTTCTTCCTGTTCTGTGCATTCAAATAACAGAGTTGAACCTTACTTTTGATTGAGCCGTTCTGAAACACTCTTTCTGTAGAAACTGCAATTGGACATTCTGAGCGCTAAGAGGCCTATATTGGGAAAAAGAATGTCTACAAATAAAAACTACACAGAAGAATTGTGTGAAACTTCTTTCTGTTCTGTTTGTTCAACTAAAAGAGCTGAACCTTAGTTTTGATTGAGCCGTTCTGAAACACTCTTTCTGTAGAAAATGCAAGTGGAGATTCGGAGCGCTAAGAGGGTAATAGTGGAAAAAGGAATGTCTCCAAATATAAACTACACAGAATCATTCTGTGAAACTTCTTTCTGATCTGTGCATTCAGCTAACAGAGTTAAACCATCCTTTTGATTGAGCAGATCTGAACACTCTTTCTGTAGATAATGCAACTGGACATTTGGAGCGCTAAGAGAGTAGTAGTGGAAAAAGGAATATATTCCAATATAAACTACACAGAAGCATTCTGTGAAACTTCTTTCTGATCTGAGCATTCAGCTAACAGAGTTAAACCATACTTTTGATTGAGCAGTTTTGAAACACTCTGTCTGTAGAAAATGCAACTGGACATTCGTAGCGCTAAGTGGGTAATAGTGGAAAAAAGAATATGTTCAAATATAAACTACACAGAAGCATTGTATGAAACTTCTTTCTGTTCTGTGCATTCAACTAACAGAGTTGAACCTTAATGTTGATTGAGCCTTTCTGAAACACTCTTTCTGTAGAAACTGCAATTGTCATTCTGAGCGCTAAGAGGCCTATATGGCGAAAAATAATATCTTCAAATAAAAAGTACACAGAAGAATTGTGTGAAACTTATTTCTGATATGTTCATTAAGCTAACAGAGTAAAACCATACTTTTGATTGCGCAGTTCTGAACACTCTTTCTGCAGAAAATGCAAGTGGACATTCGGAGCGCTAAGAGGGTAATAGTGGAAAAAGGAATATATTCAAATATAAACTACACAGTAGCATTCAGTGAAGCTTCTTTCTGTTCTGTGCATTCAACTAACAGAGTTGAACCTTACTTTTGATTGAGCCGTTCTGAAACACTCTTTCTGTAGAAACTGCAATTGGACATGCTAAGCGCTAAGAGGCCTACATTGGGAAAAAGAATATCTTCAAATAAAAACTACACAGATGCATTCTGTGAAACTTATTTCTGATCTGTAAATTCAGTTAACAGAGATAAAACATATTTTTGATTGAGCAGTTATGAAACACTCTTTTTGTAGAAAATGCAAGTGGAGATTCGGAGCGCTAAGAGGGTAATAGTGGAAAAAGGAATGTCTTCAAATATAAACTACACAGAATCATTCGGCGAAACTTCTTTCTGATCTGTGCATTCAGCTAACAGAGTTAAACCATACTTTTGATTGAGCAGATCTGAACACTCTTTCTGTAGAAAATGCAACTGGACATTTGGAGCACTAAGAGCGTAGTAGTGGAAAAAGTAATATATTCAAATATAAACTACACAGAAGCATTCTGTGAAACTTCTTTCTGATCTGAGCATTCAGCTAACAGAGATAAACCATACTTTTGATTGAGCAGTTTTGAAACACTCTGTCTGTAGAAAATGCAACTGGACATTCGTAGCGCTAAGTGGGTAATGGTGGAAAAAGAATATGTTCAAATATAAACTACACAGAAGCATTGTATGAAACTTCTATCTGTTCTGTGCATTCAACTAACAGAGTTGAACCTTACTTTTGATTGAGCCGTTCTGAAACACTCTTTCTGTAGAAACTGCAATTGGACATTCTGAGCGCTAAGAGTCCTCTATTGGGAAAAAGAATATCTTCAAATAAAAACTACACAGAAGCATTGTGTGAAACTTATTTCTGATATGTTCATTAAGCTAACAGAGTTAAACCATACTTTTGATTGCGCAGTTCTGAACACTCTTTCTGCAGAAAATGCAAGTGGACATTCGGAGCGTTAAGAGGGTAATAGTGGAAAAAGGAATATATTCAAATATAAACTACACAGTAGCATTCTGGGAAGCTTCTTTCTGTTCTGTGCATTCAACTAACAGAGTTGAACCTTACTTTTGATTGAGCCGTTCTGAAACACTCTTTCTGTAGAAACTGCAATTGGACATGCTAAGCGCTAAGAGGCCTACATTGGGAAAAAGAATATCTTCAAATAAAAACTACACAGATGCATTCTGTGAAACTTATTTCTGATCTGTAAATTCAGTTAACAGAGATAAAACATATTTTTGATTGAGCAGTTATGAAACACTCTTTTTGTAGAAAATGCAAGTGGAGATTCGGAGCGCTAAGAGGGTAATAGTGGAAAAAGGAATGTCTTCAAATATAAACTACACAGAATCATTCGGTGAAACTTCTTTCTGATCTGTGCATTCAGCTAACAGAGTTAAACCATACTTTTGATTGAGCAGATCTGAACACTCTTTCTGTAGAAAATGCAACTGGACATTTGGAGCACTAAGAGCGTAGTAGTGGAAAAAGTAATATATTCAAATATAAACTACACAGAAGCATTCTGTGAAACTTCTTTCTGATCTGAGCATTCAGCTAACAGAGTTAAACCATACTTTTGATTGAGCAGTTTTGAAACACTCTGTCTGTAGAAAATGCAACTGGACATTCGTAGCGCTAAGTGGGTAATAGTGGAAAAAAGAATATATTCAAATATAAACTACACAGAAGCATTGTATGAAACTTCTTTCTGTTCTGTGCATTCAACTAACAGAGTTGAACCTTACTTTTGATTGAGCCGTTCTGAAACACTCTTTCTGTAGAAACTGCAATTGGACATTCTGAGCGCTAAGAGGCCTATATTGGGAAAAAGAATGTCTACAAATAAAAACTACACAGAAGAATTGTGTGAAACTTCTTTCTGTTCTGTTTGTTCAACTAAAAGAGCTGAACCTTAGTTTTGATTGAGCCGTTCTGAAACACTCTTTCTGTAGAAAATGCAAGTGGAGATTCGGAGCGCTAAGAGGGTAATAGTGGAAAAAGGAATGTCTCCAAATATAAACTACACAGAATCATTCTGTGAAACTTCTTTCTGATCTGTGCATTCAGCTAACAGAGTTAAACCATACTTTTGATTGAGCAGATCTGAACACTCTTTCTGTAGAAAATGCAACTGGACATTTGGAGCGCTAAGAGAGTAGTAGTGGAAAAAGGAATATATTCAAATATAAACTACACAGAAGCATTCTGTGAAACTTCTTTCTGATCTGAGCATTCAGCAAACAGAGTTAAACCATACTTTTGATTGAGCAGTTTTGAAACACTCTGTCTGTAGAAAATGCAACTGGACATTCGTAGCGCTAAGTGGTAATAGTGGAAAAAAGAATATGTTCAAATATAAACTACACAGAAGCATTGTATGAAACTTCTTTCTGTTCTGTGCATTCAACTAACAGAGTTGAACCTTATTGTTGATTCAGCCTTTTTGAAACACTCTTTCTGTAGAAACTGCAATTGGACATTCTGAGCGCTAAGAGGCCTATATTGGGAAAAATAATATCTTCAAATAAAAACTACACATAAGCATTGTGTGAAACTTATTTCTGATATGTTCATTAAGCTAACAGAGTTAAACCATACTTTTGATTGCGCAGTTCTGAACACTCTTTCTGCAGAAAATGCAAGTGGACATTCGGAGCGCTAAGAGGGTAATAGTGGAAAAAGGAATATATTCAAATATAAACTACACAGTAGCATTCTGTGAAACTTCTTTCTGTTCTGTGCATTCAACTAACAGAGTTGAACCTTACTTTTGATTGAGCCGTTCTGAAACACTCTTTCTCTAGAAACTGCAATTGGACATGCTAAGCGCTAAGAGGCCTACATTGGGAAAAAGAATATCTTCAAATAAAAACAACACAGATGCATTCTGTGAAACTTATTTCTGATCTGTAAATTCAGTTAACAGAGATAAAACATATTTTTGATTGAGCAGTTATGAAACACTCTTTTTGTAGAAAATGCAAGTGGAGATTCGGAGCGCTAAGAGGGTAATAGTGGAAAAAGGAATGTCTTCAAATATAAACTACACAGAATCATTCGGTGAAACTTCTTTCTGATTTGTGCATTCAGCTAACAGAGTTAAACCATACTTTTGATTGAGCAGATCTGAACACTCTTTCTGTAGAAAATGCAACTGGACATTTGGAGCGCTAAGAGCGTAGTAGTGGAAAAAGGAATATATTCAAATATAAACTACACAGAAGCATTCTGTGAAACTTCTTTCTGATCTGAGCATTCAGCTAACAGAGTTAAACCATACTTTTGATTGAGCAGATTTGAAACACTGTGTCTGTAGAAAATGCAACTGGACATTCGTAGCGCTATGTGGGTAATAGTGGAAAAAAGAATATGTTCAAATATAAACTACACAGAAGCATTGTATGAAACTTCTTTCTGTTCTGTGCATTCAACTAACAGAGTTGAACCTTACTTTTGATTGAGCCGTTCTGAAACACTCTTTCTGTAGAAAATGCAATTGGACATTCTGAGCGCTAAGAGGCCTCTATTGGGAAAAAGAATATCTTCAAATAAAAACTACACAGAAGCATTGTGTGAAACTTATTTCTGATATGTTCATTCAGCTAACAGAGTTAAACCATACTTTTGATTGCGCAGTTCTGAACACTCTTTCTGCAGAAAATGCAAGTGGACATTCGGAGCGCTAAGAGGGTAATAGTTGAAAAAGGAATATATTCAAATATAAACTACACAGTAGCATTCTGTGAAGCTTCTTTCTGTTCTGTGCATTCAACTAACAGAGTTGAACCTTACTTTTGATTGAGCCGTTCTGAAACACTCTTTCTGTAGAAACTGCAATTGGACATGCTAAGCGCTAAGAGGCCTACATTGGGAAAAAGAATATCTTCAAATAAAAACTACACAGATGCATTCTGTGAAACTTATTTCTGATCTGTAAATTCAGTTAACAGAGATAAAACATATTTTTGATTGGGCAGTTATGAAACACTCTTTTGGTAGAAAATGCAATTGGACATTCTGAGCGCTAAGAGGCCTATATTGGGAAAAAGAATGTCTACAAATAAAAACTACACAGAAGAATTGTGTGAAACTTCTTTCTGTTCTGTTTGTTCAACTAAAAGAGCTGAACCTTAGTTTTGATTGAGCCGTTCTGAAACACTCTTTCTGTAGAAAATGCAAGTGGAGATTCGGAGCGCTAAGAGGGTAATAGTGGAAAAAGGAATGTCTCCAAATATAAACTACACAGAATCATTCTGTGAAACTTCTTTCTGATCTGTGCATTCAGCTAACAAAGTTAAACCATCCTTTTGATTGAGCATATCTGAACACTCTTTCTGTAGAAAATGCAACTGGACATTTGGAGCGCTAAGAGAGTAGTAGTGGAAAAAGGAATATATTCAAATATAAACTACACAGAAGCATTCTGTGAAACTTCTTTCTGATCTGAGCATTCAGCTAACAGAGTTAAACCATACTTTTGATTGAGCAGTTTTGAAACACTCTGTCTGTAGAAAATGCAACTGGACATTCGTAGCGCTAAGTGGGTAATAGTGGAAAAAAGAATATGTTCAAATATAAACTACACAGAAGCATTGTATGAAACTTCTTTCTGTTCTGTGCATTCAACTAACAGAGTTGAACCTTACTTTTGATTGAGCCTTTCTGAAACTCTCTTTCTGTAGAAACTGCAATTGGACATTCTGAGCGCTAAGAGGCCTCTATTGGGAAAAATAATATCTTCAAATAAAAACTACACAGAAGCATTTTCTGAAACTTATTTCTGATATGTTCATTAAGCTAACAGAGTTAAACCATACTTTTGATTGCGCAGTGCTGAACACTCTTTCTGCAGAAAATGCAAGTGGACATTCGGAGCGCTAAGAGGGTAATAGTGGAAAAAGGAATATATTCAAATATAAACTACACAGTAGCATTCTGTGAAACTTCTTTCTGTTCTGTGCATTCAACTAACAGAGTTGAACCTTACTTTTGATTGTGCCGTTCTGAAACACTCTTTCTGTAGAAACTGCAATTGGACATGCTAAGCGCTAAGAGGCCTACATTGGGAAAAAGAATATCTTCAAATAAAAACTACACAGATGCATTCTGTGAAACTTATTTCTGATCTGTAAATTCAGTTAACAGAGATAAAACATATTTTTGATTGAGCAGTTATGAAACACTCTTTTTGTAGAAAATGCAAGTGGAGATTCGGAGCGCTAAGAGGGTAATAGTGGAAAAAGGACTGTCTTCAAATATAAACTACACAGAATCATTCGGTGAAACTTCTTTCTGATCTGTGCATTCAGCTAACAGAGTTAAACCATACTTTTGATTGAGCAGATCTGAACACTCTTTCTGTAGAAAATGCAACTGGACATTTGGAGCGCTAAGAGCGTAGTAGTGGAAAAAGGAATATATTCAAATATAAACTACACAGAAGCATTCTGTGAAACTTCTTTCTGATCTGAGCATTCAGCTAACAGAGTTAAACCATACTTTTGATTGAGCAGTTTTGAAACACTCTGTCTGTAGAAAATGCAACTGGACATTCGTAGCGCTAAGTGGGTAATAGTGGAAAAAAGAATATGTTCAAATATAAACTACACAGAAGCATTGTATGAAACTTCTTTCTGTTCTGTGCATTCAACTAACAGAGTTGAACCTTACTTTTGATTGAGCCGTTCTGAAACACTCTTTCTGTAGAAACTGCAATTGGACATTCTGAGCGCTAAGAGGCCTCTATTGGGAAAAAGAATATCTTCAAATAAAAACTACACAGAAGCATTGTGTGAAACTTATTTCTGATATGTTCATTCAGCTAACAGAGTTAAACCATACTTTTGATTGCGCAGTTCTGAACACTCTTTCTGCAGAAAATGCAAGTGGACATTCGGAGCGCTAAGAGGGTAATAGTTGAAAAAGGAATATATTCAAATATAAACTACACAGTAGCATTCTGTGAAGCTTCTTTCTGTTCTGTGCATTCAACTAACAGAGTTGAAGCTTACTTTTGATTGAGCCGTTCTGAAACACTCTTTCTGTAGAAACTGCAATTGGACATGCTAAGCGCTAAGAGGCCTACATTGGGAAAAAGAATATCTTCAAATAAAAACTACACAGATGCATTCTGTGAAACTTATTTCTGATCTGTAAATTCAGTTAACAGAGATAAAACATATTTTTGATTGAGCAGTTATGAAACACTCTTTTTGTAGAAAATGCAAGTGGAGATTCGGAGCGCTAAGAGGGTAATAGTGGAAAAAGGACTGTCTTCAAATATAAACTACACAGAATCATTCGGTGAAACTTCTTTCTGATCTGTGCATTCAGCTAACAGAGTTAAACCATACTTTTGATTGAGCAGATCTGAACACTCTTTCTGTAGAAAATGCAACTGGACATTTGGAGCGCTAAGAGCGTAGTAGTGGAAAAAGGAATATATTCAAATATAAACTACACAGAAGCATTCTGTGAAACTTCTTTCTGATCTGAGCATTCAGCTAACAGATTTAAACCATACTTTTGATTGAGCAGTTTTGAAACACTCTGTCTGTAGAAAATGCAACTGGACATTCGTAGCGCTAAGTGGGTAATAGTGGAAAAAAGAATATGTTCAAATATAAACTACACAGAAGCATTGTATGAAACTTCTTTCTGTTCTGTGCATTCAACTAACAGAGTTGAACCTTACTTTTGATTGAGCCGTTCTGAAACACTCTTTCTGTAGAAACTGCAATTGGACATTCTGAGCGCTAAGAGGCCTCTATTGGGAAAAAGAATATCTTCAAATAAAAACTACACAGAAGCATTGTGTGAAACTTATTTCTGATATGTTCATTCAGCTAACAGAGTTAAACCATACTTTTGATTGCGCAGTTCTGAACACTCTTTCTGCAGAAAATGCAAGTGGACATTCGGAGCGCTAAGAGGGTAATAGTTGAAAAAGGAATATATTCAAATATAAACTACACAGTAGCATTCTGTGAAGCTTCTTTCTGTTCTGTGCATTCAACTAACAGAGTTGAACCTTACTTTTGATTGAGCCGTTCTGAAACACTCTTTCTGTAGAAACTGCAATTGGACATGCTAAGCGCTAAGAGGCCTACATTGGGAAAAAGAATATCTTCAAATAAAAACTACACAGATGCATTCTGTGAAACTTATTTCTGATCTGTAAATTCAGTTAACAGAGATAAAACATATTTTTGATTGAGCAGTTATGAAACACTCTTTTTGTAGAAAATGCAAGTGGAGATTCGGAGCGCTAAGAGGGTAATAGTGGAAAAAGGAATGTCTTCAAATATAAACTACACAGAATCATTCGGTGAAACTTCTTTCTGATCTGTGCATTCAGCTAACAGAGTTAAACCATACTTTTGATTGAGCAGATCTGAACACTCTTTCTGTAGAAAATGCAACTGGACATTTGGAGCGCTAAGAGCGTAGTAGTGGAAAAAGTAATATATTCAAATATAAACTACACAGAAGCATTCTGTGAAACTTCTTTCTGATCTGAGCATTCAGATAACAGAGTTAAACCATACTTTTGATTGAGCAGTTTTGAAACACTCTGTCTGTAGAAAATGCAACTGGACATTCGTAGCGCTAAGTGGGTAATAGTGGAAAAAAAATATGTTCAAATATAAACTACACAGAAGCATTGTATGAAACTTCTTTCTGTTCTGTGCATTCAACTAACAGAGTTGAACCTTACTTTTGATTGAGCCGTTCTGAAACACTCTTTATGTAGAAACTGCAATTGGACATTCTGAGCGCTAAGAGGCCTCTATTGGGAAAAAGAATATCTTCAAATAAAAACTACACAGAAGCATTGTGTGAAACATATTTCTGATATGTTCATTAAGCTAACAGAGTTAAACCATACTTTTGATTGCGCAGTTCTGAACACTCTTTCTGCAGAAAATGCAAGTGGACATTCGGAGCGCTAAGAGGGTAATAGTGGAAAAAGGAATATATTCAAATCTAAACTACACAGTAGCATTCTGTGAAGCTTCTTCCTGTTCTGTGCATTCAAATAACAGAGTTGAACCTTACTTTTGATTGAGCCGTTCTGAAACACTCTTTCTGTAGAAACTGCAATTGGACATTCTGAGCGCTAAGAGGCCTATATTGGGAAAAAGAATGTCTACAAATAAAAACTACACAGAAGAATTGTGTGAAACTTCTTTCTGTTCTGTTTGTTCAACTAAAAGAGCTGAACCTTAGTTTTGATTGAGCCGTTCTGAAACACTCTTTCTGTAGAAAATGCAAGTGGAGATTCGGAGCGCTAAGAGGGTAATAGTGGAAAAAGGAATGTCTCCAAATATAAACTACACAGAATCATTCTGTGAAACTTCTTTCTGATCTGTGCATTCAGCTAACAGAGTTAAACCATCCTTTTGATTGAGCAGATCTGAACACTCTTTCTGTAGATAATGCAACTGGACATTTGGAGCGCTAAGAGAGTAGTAGTGGAAAAAGGAATATATTCCAATATAAACTACACAGAAGCATTCTGTGAAACTTCTTTCTGATCTGAGCATTCAGCTAACAGAGTTAAACCATACTTTTGATTGAGCAGTTTTGAAACACTCTGTCTGTAGAAAATGCAACTGGACATTCGTAGCGCTAAGTGGGTAATAGTGGAAAAAAGAATATGTTCAAATATAAACTACACAGAAGCATTGTATGAAACTTCTTTCTGTTCTGTGCATTCAACTAACAGAGTTGAACCTTAATGTTGATTGAGCCTTTCTGAAACACTCTTTCTGTAGAAACTGCAATTGTCATTCTGAGCGCTAAGAGGCCTATATGGCGAAAAATAATATCTTCAAATAAAAAGTACACAGAAGAATTGTGTGAAACTTATTTCTGATATGTTCATTAAGCTAACAGAGTAAAACCATACTTTTGAATGCGCAGTTCTGAACACTCTTTCTGCAGAAAATGCAAGTGGACATTCGGAGCGCTAAGAGGGTAATAGTGGAAAAAGGAATATATTCAAATATAAACTACACAGTAGCATTCAGTGAAGCTTCTTTCTGTTCTGTGCATTCAACTAACAGAGTTGAACCTTACTTTTGATTGAGCCGTTCTGAAACACTCTTTCTGTAGGAACTGCAATTGGACATGCTAAGCGCTAAGAGGCCTACATTGGGAAAAAGAATATCTTCAAATAAAAACTACACAGATGCATTCTGTGAAACTTATTTCTGATCTGTAAATTCAGTTAACAGAGATAAAACATATTTTTGATTGAGCAGTTATGAAACACTCTTTTTGTAGAAAATGCAAGTGGAGATTCGGAGCGCTAAGAGGGTAATAGTGGAAAAAGGAATGTCTTCAAATATAAACTACACAGAATCATTCGGTGAAACTTCTTTCTGATCTGTGCATTCAGCTAACAGAGTTAAACCATACTTTTGATTGAGCAGATCTGAACACTCTTTCTGTAGAAAATGCAACTGGACATTTGGAGCACTAAGAGCGTAGTAGTGGAAAAAGTAATATATTCAAATATAAACTACACAGAAGCATTCTGTGAAACTTCTTTCTGATCTGAGCATTCAGCTAACAGAGATAAACCATACTTTTGATTGAGCAGTTTTGAAACACTCTGTCTGTAGAAAATGCAACTGGACATTCGTAGCGCTAAGTGGGTAATGGTGGAAAAAGAATATGTTCAAATATAAACTACACAGAAGCATTGTATGAAACTTCTATCTGTTCTGTGCATTCAACTAACAGAGTTGAACCTTACTTTTGATTGAGCCGTTCTGAAACACTCTTTCTGTAGAAACTGCAATTGGACATTCTGAGCGCTAAGAGTCCTCTATTGGGAAAAAGAATATCTTCAAATAAAAACTACACAGAAGCATTGTGTGAAACTTATTTCTGATATGTTCATTAAGCTAACAGAGTTAAACCATACTTTTGATTGCGCAGTTCTGAACACTCTTTCTGCAGAAAATGCAAGTGGACATTCGGAGCGTTAAGAGGGTAATAGTGGAAAAAGGAATATATTCAAATATAAACTACACAGTAGCATTCTGGGAAGCTTCTTTCTGTTCTGTGCATTCAACTAACAGAGTTGAACCTTACTTTTGATTGAGCCGTTCTGAAACACTCTTTCTGTAGAAACTGCAATTGGACATGCTAAGCGCTAAGAGGCCTACATTGGGAAAAAGAATATCTTCAAATAAAAACTACACAGATGCATTCTGTGAAACTTATTTCTGATCTGTAAATTCAGTTAACAGAGATAAAACATATTTTTGATTGAGCAGTTATGAAACACTCTTTTTGTAGAAAATGCAAGTGGAGATTCGGAGCGCTAAGAGGGTAATAGTGGAAAAAGGAATGTCTTCAAATATAAACTACACAGAATCATTCGGTGAAACTTCTTTCTGATCTGTGCATTCAGCTAACAGAGTTAAACCATACTTTTGATTGAGCAGATCTGAACACTCTTTCTGTAGAAAATGCAACTGGACATTTGGAGCACTAAGAGCGTAGTAGTGGAAAAAGTAATATATTCAAATATAAACTACACAGAAGCATTCTGTGAAACTTCTTTCTGATCTGAGCATTCAGCTAACAGAGTTAAACCATACTTTTGATTGAGCAGTTTTGAAACACTCTGTCTGTAGAAAATGCAACTGGACATTCGTAGCGCTAAGTGCGTAATGGTGGAAAAAAGAATATGTTCAAATATAAACTACACAGAAGCATTGTATGAAACTTCTATCTGTTCTGTGCATTCAACTAACAGAGTTGAACCTTACTTTTGATTGAGCCGTTCTGAAACACTCTTTCTGTAGAAACTGCAATTGGACATTCTGAGCGCTAAGAGGCCTCTATTGGGAAAAAGAATATCTTCAAATAAAAACTACACAGAAGCATTGTGTGAAACTTATTTGTGATATGTTCATTAAGCTAACAGAGTTAAACCATACTTTTGATTGCGCAGTTCTGAACACTCTTTCTGCAGAAAATGCAAGTGGACATTCGGAGCGCTAAGAGGGTAATAGTGGAAAAAGGAATATATTCAAATATAAACTACACAGTAGCATTCTGTGAAGCTTCTTTCTGTTCTGTGCATTCAACTAACAGAGTTGAACCTTACTTTTGATTGAGCCGTTCTGAAACACTCTTTCTGTAGAAACTGCAATTGGACATACTAAGCGCTAAGAGGCCTACATTGGGAAAAAGAATATCTTCAAATAAAAACTACACAGATGCATTCTGTGAAACTTATTTCTGATCTGTAAATTCAGTTAACAGAGATAAAACATATTTTTGATTGAGCAGTTATGAAACACTCCTTTTGTAGAAAATGCAAGTGGAGATTCGGAGCGCTAAGAGGGTAATAGTGGAAAAAGGAATGTCTTCAAAGATAAACTACACAGAATCATTCGGTGAAACTTCTTTCTGATCTGTACATTCAGCTAACAGAGTTAAACCATACTTTTGATTGAGCAGATCTGAACACTCTTTCTGTAGAAAATGCAACTGGACATTTGGAGCGCTAAGAGCGTAGTAGTGGAAAAAGGAATATATTCAAATATAAACTACACAGAAGCATTCTGTGAAACTTCTTTCTGATCTGAGCATTCAGCTAACAGAGTTAAACCATACTTTTGATTGAGCAGTTTTGAAACACTCTGTCTGTAGAAAATGCAACTGGACATTCGTAGCGCTAAGTGGGTAATAGTGGAAAAAAGAATATGTTCAAATATAAACTACACAGAAGCATTGTATGAAACTTCTTTCTGTTCTGTGCATTCAACTAACAGAGTTGAACCTTACTTTTGATTGAGCCATTCTGAAACACTCTTTCTGTAGAAACTGCAATTGGACATTCTGAGCGCTAAGAGGCCTATATTGGGAAAAAGAATGTCTACAAATAAAAACTACACAGAAGAATTGTGTGAAACTTCTTTCTGTTCTGTTTGTTCAACTAAAAGAGCTGAACCTTAGTTTTGATTGAGCCGTTCTGAAACACTCTTTCTGTAGAAAATGCAAGTGGAGATTCGGAGAGCTAAGAGGGTAATAGTGGAAAAAGGAATGTCTTCAAATATAAACTACACAGAATCATTCGGTGAAACCTCTTTCTGATCTGTGCATTCAGCTAACAGAGTTAAACCATACTTTTGATTGAGCAGATCTGAAAACTCTTTCTGTAGAAAATGCAACTGGACATTTGGAGCGCTAAGAGCGTATTAGTGGAAAAAGGAATATATTCAAATATAAACTACACAGAAGCATTCTGTGAAACTTATTTCTGATCTGAGCATTCAGCTAACAGAGTTAAACCATACTTTTGATTGAGCAGTTTTGAAACACTCTGTCTGTAGAAAATGCAACTGGACATTCGTAGCGCTAAGTGGGTAATAGTGGAAAAAAGAATATGTTCAAATATAAACTACACAGAAGCATTGTATGAAACTTCTTTCTGTTCTGTGCATTCAACTAACAGAGTTGAACCTTACTTTTGATTGAGCCGTTCTGAAACACTCTTTCTGTAGAAACTGCAATTGGACATTCTGAGCGCTAAGAGGCCTATATTGGGAAAAAGAATGTCTACAAATAAAAACTACACAGAAGAATTGTGTGAAACTTCTTTCTGTTCTGTTTGTTCAACTAAAAGAGTTGAACCTTAGTTTTGATTGAGCCGTTCTGAAACACTCTTTCTGTAGAAAATGCAAGTGGAGATTCGGAGCGCTAAGAGGGTAATAGTGGAAAAAGGAATGTCTCCAAATATAAACTACACAGAATCATTCTGTGAAACTTCTTTCTGATCTGAGCATTCAGCTAACAGAGTTAAACCATACTTTTGATTGAGCAGTTTTGAAACACTCTGTCTGTAGAAAATGCAACTGGACATTCGTAGCGCTAAGTGGGTAATAGTGGAAAAAATAATATGTTCAAATATAAACTACACAGAAGCATTGTATGAAACTTCTTTCTGTTCTGTGCATTCAACTAACAGAGTTGAACCTGACTTTTGATTGAGCCGTTCTGAAACACTCTTTCTGTAGAAACTGCAATTGGACATTCTGAGCGCTAAGAGGCCTCTATTGGGAAAAAGAATATCTTCAAATAAAAACTACACAGAAGCATTGTGTGAAACTTATTTCTGATATGTTCATTCAGCTAACAGAGTTAAACCATACTTTTGATTGCGCAGTTCTGAACACTCTTTCTGCAGAAAATGCAAGTGGACATTCGGAGCGCTAAGAGGGTAATAGTTGAAAAAGGAATATATTCAAATATAAACTACACAGTAGCATTCTGTGAAGCTTCTTTCTGTTCTGTGCATTCAACTAACAGAGTTGAACCTTACTTTTGATTGAGCCGTTCTGAAACACTCTTTCTGTAGAAACTGCAATTGGACATGCTAAGCGCTAAGAGGCCTACATTGGGAAAAAGAATATCTTCAAATAAAAACTACACAGATGCATTCTGTGAAACTTATTTCTGATCTGTAAATTCAGTTAACAGAGATAAAACATATTTTTGATTGAGCAGTTATGAAACACTCTTTTTGTAGAAAATGCAAGTGGAGATTCGGAGCGCTAAGAGGGTAATAGTGGAAAAAGGAATGTCTTCAAATATAAACTACACAGAATCATTCGGTGAAACTTCTTTCTGATCTGTGCATTCAGCTAACAGAGTTAAACCATACTTTTGATTGAGCAGATCTGAACACTCTTTCTGTAGAAAATGCAACTGGACATTTGGAGCGCTAAGAGCGTAGTAGTGGAAAAAGTAATATATTCAAATATAAACTACACAGAAGCATTCTGTGAAACTTCTTTCTGATCTGAGCATTCAGATAACAGAGTTAAACCATACTTTTGATTGAGCAGTTTTGAAACACTCTGTCTGTAGAAAATGCAACTGGACATTCGTAGCGCTAGGTGGGTAATAGTGGAAAAAAGAATATGTTCAAATATAAACTACACAGAAGCATTGTATGAAACTTCTTTCTGTTCTGTGCATTCAACTAACAGAGTTGAACCTTACTTTTGATTGAGCCATTCTGAAACACTCTTTCTGTAGAAACTGCAATTGGACATTCTGAGCGCTAAGAGGCCTATATTGGGAAAAAGAATGTCTACAAATAAAAACTACACAGAAGAATTGTGTGAAACTTCTTTCTGTTCTGTTTGTTCAACTAAAAGAGCTGAACCTTAGTTTTGATTGAGCCGTTCTGAAACACTCTTTCTGTAGAAAATGCAAGTGGAGATTCGGAGAGCTAAGAGGGTAATAGTGGAAAAAGGAATGTCTTCAAATATAAACTACACAGAATCATTCGGTGAAACCTCTTTCTGATCTGTGCATTCAGCTAACAGAGTTAAACCATACTTTTGATTGAGCAGATCTGAAAACTCTTTCTGTAGAAAATGCAACTGGACATTTGGAGCGCTAAGAGCGTATTAGTGGAAAAAGGAATATATTCAAATATAAACTACACAGAAGCATTCTGTGAAACTTATTTCTGATCTGAGCATTCAGCTAACAGAGTTAAACCATACTTTTGATTGAGCAGTTTTGAAACACTCTGTCTGTAGAAAATGCAACTGGACATTCGTAGCGCTAAGTGGGTAATAGTGGAAAAAAGAATATGTTCAAATATAAACTACACAGAAGCATTGTATGAAACTTCTTTCTGTTCTGTGCATTCAACTAACAGAGTTGAACCTTACTTTTGATTGAGCCGTTCTGAAACACTCTTTCTGTAGAAACTGCAATTGGACATTCTGAGCGCTAAGAGGCCTATATTGGGAAAAAGAATGTCTACAAATAAAAACTACACAGAAGAATTGTGTGAAACTTCTTTCTGTTCTGTTTGTTCAACTAAAAGAGTTGAACCTTAGTTTTGATTGAGCCGTTCTGAAACACTCTTTCTGTAGAAAATGCAAGTGGAGATTCGGAGCGCTAAGAGGGTAATAGTGGAAAAAGGAATGTCTCCAAATATAAACTACACAGAATCATTCTGTGAAACTTCTTTCTGATCTGAGCATTCAGCTAACAGAGTTAAACCATACTTTTGATTGAGCAGTTTTGAAACACTCTGTCTGTAGAAAATGCAACTGGACATTCGTAGCGCTAAGTGGGTAATAGTGGAAAAAATAATATGTTCAAATATAAACTACACAGAAGCATTGTATGAAACTTCTTTCTGTTCTGTGCATTCAACTAACAGAGTTGAACCTGACTTTTGATTGAGCCGTTCTGAAACACTCTTTCTGTAGAAACTGCAATTGGACATTCTGAGCGCTAAGAGGCCTCTATTGGGAAAAAGAATATCTTCAAATAAAAACTACACAGAAGCATTGTGTGAAACTTATTTCTGATATGTTCATTCAGCTAACAGAGTTAAACCATACTTTTGATTGCGCAGTTCTGAACACTCTTTCTGCAGAAAATGCAAGTGGACATTCGGAGCGCTAAGAGGGTAATAGTTGAAAAAGGAATATATTCAAATATAAACTACACAGTAGCATTCTGTGAAGCTTCTTTCTGTTCTGTGCATTCAACTAACAGAGTTGAACCTTACTTTTGATTGAGCCGTTCTGAAACACTCTTTCTGTAGAAACTGCAATTGGACATGCTAAGCGCTAAGAGGCCTACATTGGGAAAAAGAATATCTTCAAATAAAAACTACACAGATGCATTCTGTGAAACTTATTTCTGATCTGTAAATTCAGTTAACAGAGATAAAACATATTTTTGATTGAGCAGTTATGAAACACTCTTTTTGTAGAAAATGCAAGTGGAGATTCGGAGCGCTAAGAGGGTAATAGTGGAAAAAGGAATGTCTTCAAATATAAACTACACAGAATCATTCGGTGAAACTTCTTTCTGATCTGTGCATTCAGCTAACAGAGTTAAACCATACTTTTGATTGAGCAGATCTGAACACTCTTTCTGTAGAAAATGCAACTGGACATTTGGAGCGCTAAGAGCGTAGTAGTGGAAAAAGTAATATATTCAAATATAAACTACACAGAAGCATTCTGTGAAACTTCTTTCTGATCTGAGCATTCAGATAACAGAGTTAAACCATACTTTTGATTGAGCAGTTTTGAAACACTCTGTCTGTAGAAAATGCAACTGGACATTCGTAGCGCTAAGTGGGTAATAGTGGAAAAAAGAATATGTTCAAATATAAACTACACAGAAGCATTGTATGAAACTTCTTTCTGTTCTGTGCATTCAACTAACAGAGTTGAACCTTACTTTTGATTGAGCCGTTCTGAAACACTCTTTCTGTAGAAACTGCAATTGGACATTCTGAGCGCTAAGAGGCCTCTATTGGGAAAAAGAATGTCTACAAATAAAAACTACACAGAAGCATTGTGTGAAACATATTTCTGATATGTTCATTAAGCTAACAGAGTTAAACCATACTTTTGATTGCGCAGTTCTGAACACTCTTTCTGCAGAAAATGCAAGTGGACATTCGGAGCGCTAAGAGGGTAATAGTGGAAAAAGGAATATATTCAAATCTAAACTACACAGTAGCATTCTGTGAAGCTTCTTTCTGTTCTGTGCATTCAAATAACAGAGTTGAACCTTACTTTTGATTGAGCCGTTCTGAAACACTCTTTCTGTAGAAACTGCAATTGGACATTCTGAGCGCTAAGAGGCCTATATTGGGAAAAAGAATGTCTACAAATAAAAACTACACAGAAGAATTGTGTGAAACTTCTTTCTGTTCTGTTTGTTCAACTAAAAGAGCTGAACCTTAGTTTTGATTGAGCCGTTCTGAAACACTCTTTCTGTAGAAAATGCAAGTGGAGATTCGGAGCGCTAAGAGGGTAATAGTGGAAAAAGGAATGTCTCCAAATATAAACTACACAGAATCATTCTGTGAAACTTCTTTCTGATCTGTGCATTCAGCTAACAGAGTTAAACCATCCTTTTGATTGAGCAGATCTGAACACTCTTTCTGTAGATAATGCAACTGGACATTTGGAGCGCTAAGAGAGTAGTAGTGGAAAAAGGAATATATTCCAATATAAACTACACAGAAGCATTCTGTGAAACTTCTTTCTGATCTGAGCATTCAGCTAACAGAGTTAAACCATACTTTTGATTGAGCAGTTTTGAAACACTCTGTCTGTAGAAAATGCAACTGGACATTCGTAGCGCTAAGTGGGTAATAGTGGAAAAAAGAATATGTTCAAATATAAACTACACAGAAGCATTGTATGAAACTTCTTTCTGTTCTGTGCATTCAACTAACAGAGTTGAACCTTAATGTTGATTGAGCCTTTCTGAAACACTCTTTCTGTAGAAACTGCAATTGTCATTCTGAGCGCTAAGAGGCCTATATGGCGAAAAATAATATCTTCAAATAAAAAGTACACAGAAGAATTGTGTGAAACTTATTTCTGATATGTTCATTAAGCTAACAGAGTAAAACCATACTTTTGATTGCGCAGTTCTGAACACTCTTTCTGCAGAAAATGCAAGTGGACATTCGGAGCGCTAAGAGGGTAATAGTGGAAAAAGGAATATATTCAAATATAAACTACACAGTAGCATTCAGTGAAGCTTCTTTCTGTTCTGTGCATTCAACTAACAGAGTTGAACCTTACTTTTGATTGAGCCGTTCTGAAACACTCTTTCTGTAGAAACTGCAATTGGACATGCTAAGCGCTAAGAGGCCTACATTGGGAAAAAGAATATCTTCAAATAAAAACTACACAGATGCATTCTGTGAAACTTATTTCTGATCTGTAAATTCAGTTAACAGAGATAAAACATATTTTTGATTGAGCAGTTATGAAACACTCTTTTTGTAGAAAATGCAAGTGGAGATTCGGAGCGCTAAGAGGGTAATAGTGGAAAAAGGAATGTCTTCAAATATAAACTACACAGAATCATTCGGTGAAACTTCTTTCTGATCTGTGCATTCAGCTAACAGAGTTAAACCATACTTTTGATTGAGCAGATCTGAACACTCTTTCTGTAGAAAATGCAACTGGACATTTGGAGCACTAAGAGCGTAGTAGTGGAAAAAGTAATATATTCAAATATAAACTACACAGAAGCATTCTGTGAAACTTCTTTCTGATCTGAGCATTCAGCTAACAGAGTTAAACCATACTTTTGATTGAGCAGTTTTGAAACACTCTGTGTGTAGAAAATGCAACTGGACATTCGTAGCGCTAAGTGGGTAATGGTGGAAAAAGAATATGTTCAAATATAAACTACACAGAAGCATTGTATGAAACTTCTTTCTGTTCTGTGCATTCAACTAACAGAGTTGAACCTTACTTTTGATTGAGCCTTTCTGAAACACTCTTTCTGTAGAAACTGCAATTGGACATTCTGAGCGCTAAGAGGCCTATATTGGGAAAAAGAATGTCTACAAATAAAAACTACACAGAAGAATTGTGTGAAACTTCTTTCTGTTCTGTTTGTTCAACTAAAAGAGCTGAACCTTAGTTTTGATTGAGCCGTTCTGAAACACTCTTTCTGTAGAAAATGCAAGTGGAGATTCGGAGAGCTAAGAGGGTAATAGTGGAAAAAGGAATGTCTTCAAATATAAACTACACAGAATCATTCGGTGAAACCTCTTTCTGATCTGTGCATTCAGCTAACAGAGTTAAACCATACTTTTGATTGAGCAGATCTGAAAACTCTTTCTGTAGAAAATGCAACTGGACATTTGGAGCGCTAAGAGCGTATTAGTGGAAAAAGGAATATATTCAAATATAAACTACACAGAAGCATTCTGTGAAACTTATTTCTGATCTGAGCATTCAGCTAACAGAGTTAAACCATACTTTTGATTGAGCAGTTTTGAAACACTCTGTCTGTAGAAAATGCAACTGGACATTCGTAGCGCTAAGTGGGTAATAGTGGAAAAAAGAATATGTTCAAATATAAACTACACAGAAGCATTGTATGAAACTTCTTTCTGTTCTGTGCATTCAACTAACAGAGTTGAACCTTACTTTTGATTGAGCCGTTCTGAAACACTCTTTCTGTAGAAACTGCAATTGGACATTCTGAGCGCTAAGAGGCCTATATTGGGAAAAAGAATGTCTACAAATAAAAACTACACAGAAGAATTGTGTGAAACTTCTTTCTGTTCTGTTTGTTCAACTAAAAGAGTTGAACCTTAGTTTTGATTGAGCCGTTCTGAAACACTCTTTCTGTAGAAAATGCAAGTGGAGATTCGGAGCGCTAAGAGGGTAATAGTGGAAAAAGGAATGTCTCCAAATATAAACTACACAGAATCATTCTGTGAAACTTCTTTCTGATCTGAGCATTCAGCTAACAGAGTTAAACCATACTTTTGATTGAGCAGTTTTGAAACACTCTGTCTGTAGAAAATGCAACTGGACATTCGTAGCGCTAAGTGGGTAATAGTGGAAAAAATAATATGTTCAAATATAAACTACACAGAAGCATTGTATGAAACTTCTTTCTGTTCTGTGCATTCAACTAACAGAGTTGAACCTGACTTTTGATTGAGCCTTTCTGAAACACTCTTTCTGTAGAAACTGCAATTGGACATTCTGAGCGCTAAGAGGCCTATATTGGGAAAAATAATATCTTCAAATAAAAACTACACAGAAGCATTGTGTGAAACTTATTTCTGATATGTTCATTAAGCTAACAGAGTTAAACCATACTTTTGATTGCGCAGTTCTGAACACTCTTTCTGTAGAAAATACAAGTGGACATTCAGAGCGCTAAGAGGGTAATAGTGGAGAAAGGAATATATTCAAATATAAACTACACAGTAGCATTCTGTGAAAATTCTTTCTGTTCTGTGCATTCAACTAACAGAGTTGAACCTTACTTTTGATTGAGCCGTTCTGAAACACTCTTTCTGTAGAAACTGCAATTGGACATGCTAAGCGCTAAGAGGCCTACATTGGGAAAAAGAATATCTTCAAATAAAAACTACACAGATGCATTCTGTGAAACTTATTTCTGATCTGTAAATTCAGTTAACAGAGATAAAACATATTTTTGATTGAGCAGTTATGAAACACTCTTTTTGTAGAAAATGCAAGTGGAGATTCGGAGCGCTAAGAGGGTAATAGTGGAAAAAGGAATGTCTTCAAATATAAACTACACAGAATCATTCTGTGAAACTTCTTTCTGATCTGTGCATTCAGCTAACAGAGTTAAACCATACTTTTGATTGAGCAGATCTGAACACTCTTTCTGTAGAAAATGCAACTGGACATTTGGAGCGCTAAGAGCGTAGTAGTGGAAAAAGGAATATATTCAAATATAAACTACACAGAAGCATTCTGTGAAACTTCTTTCTGATCTGAGCATTCAGCTAACAGAGTTAAACCATACTTTTGATTGAGCAGTTTTGAAACACTCTCTCTGTAGAAAATGCAACTGGACATTCGTAGCGCTAAGTGGGTAATAGTGGAAAAATAATATGTTCAAATATAAACTACACAGAAGCATTGTATGAAACTTCTTTCTGTTCTGTGCATTCAACTAACAGAGTTGAACCTTACTTTTGATTGAGCATTTCTGAAACACTCTTTCTGTAGAAACTGCAATTGGACATTCTGAGCGCTAAGAGGCCTATATTGGGAAAAATAATATCTTCAAATAAATACTACCCAGAAGCATTGTGTGAAACTTATTTCTGATATGTTCATTAAGCTAACAGAGTTAAACCATACTTTTGATTGCGCAGTTCTGAACACTCTTTCTGCAGAAAATGCAAGTGGACATTCGGAGCGCTAAGATGGTAATAGTGGAAAAAGTAATATATTCAAATATAAACTACACAGTAGCATTCTGTGAAAATACTTTCTGTTCTGTGCATTCAACTAACAGAGTTGAACCTTACTTTTGATTGAGCCGTTCTGAAACACTCTTTCTGTAGAAACTGCAATTGGACATGCTAAGCGCTAAGAGGCCTACATTGGGAAAAAGAATATCTTCAAATAAAAACTACACAGATGCATTCTGTGAAACTTATTTCTGATCTGTAAATTCAGTTAACAGAGATAAAACATATTTTTGATTGAGCAGTTATGAAACACTCTTTTTGTAGAAAATGCAAGTGGAGATTCGGAGCGCTAAGTGGGTAATAGTGGAAAAAGGAATGTCTTCAAATATAAACTACACAGAATCATTCGGTGAAACCTCTTTCTAATCTGTGCATTCAGCTAACAGAGTTAAACCATACTTTTGATTGAGCAGATCTGAAAACTCTTTCTGTAGAAAATGCAACTGGACATTTGGAGCGCTAAGAGCGTAGTAGTGGAAAAAGGAATATATTCAAATATAAACTACACAGAAGCATTCTGTGAAACTTCTTTCTGATCTGAGCATTCAGCTAACAGAGTTAAACCATACTTTTGATTGAGCAGTTTTGAAACACTCTGTCTGTAGAAAATGCAACTGGACATTCGTAGCGCTAAGTGGGTAATAGTGGAAAAAAGAATATGTTCAAATATAAACTACACAGAAGCATTGTATGAAACTTCTTTCTGTTCTGTGCATTCAACTAACAGAGTTGAACCTTACTTTTGATTGAGCCGTTCTGAAACACTCTTTCTGTAGAAACTGCAATTGGACATTCTGAGCGCTAAGAGGCCTATATTGGGAAAAAGAATGTCTACAAATAAAAACTACACAGAAGAATTGTGTGAAACTTCTTTCTGTTCTATTTGTTCAACTAAAAGAGTTGAACCTTAGTTTTGATTGAGCCGTTCTGAAACACTCTTTCTGTAGAAAATGCAAGTGGAGATTCGGAGCGCTAAGAGGGTAATAGTGGAAAAAGGAATGTCTCCAAATATAAACTACACAGAATCATTCTGTGAAACTTCTTTCTGATCTGAGCATTCAGCTAACAGAGTTAAACCATACTTTTGATTGAGCAGTTTTGAAACACTCTGTCTGTAGAAAATGCAACTGGACATTCGTAGCGCTAAGTGGGTAATAGTGGAAAAAATAATATGTTCAAATATAAACTACACAGAAGCATTGTATGAAACTTCTTTCTGTTCTCTGCATTCAACTAACAGAGTTGAACCTGACTTTTGATTGAGCCTTTCTGAAACACTCTTTCTGTAGAAACTGCAATTGGACATTCTGAGCGCTAAGAGGCCTATATTGGGAAAAATAATATCTTCAAATAAAAACTACACAGAAGCATTGTGTGAAACTTATTTCTGATATGTTCATTAAGCTAACAGAGTTAAACCATACTTTTGATTGAGCAGGTCTGAACACTCTTTCTGTAGAAAATACAAGTGGACATTCAGAGCGCTAAGAGGGTAATAGTGGAGAAAGGAATATATTCAAATATAAACTACACAGTAGCATTCTGTGAAAATTCTTTCTGTTCTGTGCATTCAACTAACAGAGTTGAACCTTACTTTTGATTGAGCCGTTCTGAAACACTCTTTCTGTAGAAACTGCAATTGGACATGCTAAGCGCTAAGAGGCCTACATTGGGAAAAAGAATATCTTCAAATAAAAACTACACAGATGCATTCTGTGAAACTTATTTCTGATCTGTAAATTCAGTTAACAGAGATAAAACATATTTTTGATTGAGCAGTTATGAAACACTCTTTTTGTAGAAAATGCAAGTGGAGATTCGGAGCGCTAAGAGGGTAATAGTGGAAAAAGGAATGTCTTCAAATATAAACTACACAGAATCATTCTGTGAAACTTCTTTCTGATCTGTGCATTCAGCTAACAGAGTTAAACCATACTTTTGATTGAGCAGATCTGAACACTCTTTCTGTAGAAAATGCAACTGGACATTTGGAGCGCTAAGAGCGTAGTAGTGGAAAAAGGAATATATTCAAATATAAACTACACAGAAGCATTCTGTGAAACTTCTTTCTGATCTGAGCATTCAGCTAACAGAGTTAAACCATACTTTTGATTGAGCAGTTTTGAAACACTCTCTCTGTAGAAAATGCAACTGGACATTCGTAGCGCTAAGTGGGTAATAGTGGAAAAATAATATGTTCAAATATAAACTACACAGAAGCATTGTATGAAACTTCTTTCTGTTCTGTGCATTCAACTAACAGAGTTGAACCTTACTTTTGATTGAGCATTTCTGAAACACTCTTTCTGTAGAAACTGCAATTGGACATTCTGAGCGCTAAGAGGCCTATATTGGGAAAAATAATATCTTCAAATAAATACTACCCAGAAGCATTGTGTGAAACTTATTTCTGATATGTTCATTAAGCTAACAGAGTTAAACCATACTTTTGATTGCGCAGTTCTGAACACTCTTTCTGCAGAAAATGCAAGTGGACATTCGGAGCGCTAAGATGGTAATAGTGGAAAAAGTAATATATTCAAATATAAACTACACAGTAGCATTCTGTGAAAATACTTTCTGTTCTGTGCATTCAACTAACAGAGTTGAACCTTACTTTTGATTGAGCCGTTCTGAAACACTCTTTCTGTAGAAACTGCAATTGGACATGCTAAGCGCTAAGAGGCCTACATTGGGAAAAAGAATATCTTCAAATAAAAACTACACAGATGCATTCTGTGAAACTTATTTCTGATCTGTAAATTCAGTTAACAGAGATAAAACATATTTTTGATTGAGCAGTTATGAAACACTCTTTTTGTAGAAAATGCAAGTGGAGATTCGGAGCGCTAAGTGGGTAATAGTGGAAAAAGGAATGTCTTCAAATATAAACTACACAGAATCATTCGGTGAAACCTCTTTCTAATCTGTGCATTCAGCTAACAGAGTTAAACCATACTTTTGATTGAGCAGATCTGAAAACTCTTTCTGTAGAAAATGCAACTGGACATTTGGAGCGCTAAGAGCGTAGTAGTGGAAAAAGGAATATATTCAAATATAAACTACACAGAAGCATTCTGTGAAACTTCTTTCTGATCTGAGCATTCAGCTAACAGAGTTAAACCATACTTTTGATTGAGCAGTTTTGAAACACTCTGTCTGTAGAAAATGCAACTGGACATTCGTAGCGCTAAGTGGGTAATAGTGGAAAAAAGAATATGTTCAAATATAAACTACACAGAAGCATTGTATGAAACTTCTTTCTGTTCTGTGCATTCAACTAACAGAGTTGAACCTTACTTTTGATTGAGCCGTTCTGAAACACTCTTTCTGTAGAAACTGCAATTGGACATTCTGAGCGCTAAGAGGCCTATATTGGGAAAAAGAATGTCTACAAATAAAAACTACACAGAAGAATTGTGTGAAACTTCTTTCTGTTCTATTTGTTCAACTAAAAGAGTTGAACCTTAGTTTTGATTGAGCCGTTCTGAAACACTCTTTCTGTAGAAAATGCAAGTGGAGATTCGGAGCGCTAAGAGGGTAATAGTGGAAAAAGGAATGTCTCCAAATATAAACTACACAGAATCATTCTGTGAAACTTCTTTCTGATCTGAGCATTCAGCTAACAGAGTTAAACCATACTTTTGATTGAGCAGTTTTGAAACACTCTGTCTGTAGAAAATGCAACTGGACATTCGTAGCGCTAAGTGGGTAATAGTGGAAAAAATAATATGTTCAAATATAAACTACACAGAAGCATTGTATGAAACTTCTTTCTGTTCTGTGCATTCAACTAACAGAGTTGAACCTGACTTTTGATTGAGCCTTTCTGAAACACTCTTTCTGTAGAAACTGCAATTGGACATTCTGAGCGCTAAGAGGCCTATATTGGGAAAAATAATATCTTCAAATAAAAACTACACAGAAGCATTGTGTGAAACTTATTTCTGATATGTTCATTAAGCTAACAGAGTTAAACCATACTTTTGATTGAGCAGGTCTGAACACTCTTTCTGTAGAAAATACAAGTGGACATTCAGAGCGCTAAGAGGGTAATAGTGGAGAAAGGAATATATTCAAATATAAACTACACAGTAGCATTCTGTGAAAATTCTTTCTGTTCTGTGCATTCAACTAACAGAGTTGAACCTTACTTTTGATTGAGCCGTTCTGAAACACTCTTTCTGTAGAAACTGCAATTGGACATGCTAAGCGCTAAGAGGCCTACATTGGGAAAAAGAATATCTTCAAATAAAAACTACACAGATGCATTCTGTGAAACTTATTTCTGATCTGTAAATTCAGTTAACAGAGATAAAACATATTTTTGATTGAGCAGTTATGAAACACTCTTTTTGTAGAAAATGCAAGTGGAGATTCGGAGCGCTAAGAGGGTAATAGTGGAAAAAGGAATGTCTTCAAATATAAACTACACAGAATCATTCGGTGAAACTTCTTTCTGATCTGTGCATTCAGCTAACAGAGTTAAACCATACTTTTGATTGAGCAGATCTGAACACTCTTTCTGTAGAAAATGCAACTGGACATTTGGAGCGCTAAGAGCGTAGTAGTGGAAAAAGGAATATATTCAAATATAAACTACACAGAAGCATTCTGTGAAACTTCTTTCTGATCTGAGCATTCAGCTAACAGAGTTAAACCATACTTTTGATTGAGCAGTTTTGAAACACTCTCTCTGTAGAAAATGCAACTGGACATTCGTAGCGCTAAGTGGGTAATAGTGGAAAAATAATATGTTCAAATATAAACTACACAGAAGCATTGTATGAAACTTCTTTCTGTTCTGTGCATTCAACTAACAGAGTTGAACCTTACTTTTGATTGAGCATTTCTGAGACACTCTTTCTGTAGAAACTGCAATTGGACATTCTGAGCGCTAAGAGGCCTATATTGGGAAAAATAATATCTTCAAATAAATACTACCCAGAAGCATTGTGTGAAACTTATTTCTGATATGTTCATTAAGCTAACAGAGTTAAACCATACTTTTGATTGCGCAGTTCTGAACACTCTTTCTGCAGAAAATGCAAGTGGACATTCGGAGCGCTAAGATGGTAATAGTGGAAAAAGGAATATATTCAAATATAAACTACACAGTAGCATTCTGTGAAAATACTTTCTGTTCTGTGCATTCAACTAACAGAGTTGAACCTTACTTTTGATTGAGCCGTTCTGAAACACTCTTTCTGTAGAAATTGCAATTGGACATTCTAAGCGCTAAGAGGCCTACATTGGGAAAAAGAATATCTTCAAATAAAAACTACACAGATGCATTCTGTGAAACTTATTTCTGATCTGTAAATTCAGTTAACAGAGATAAAACATATTTTTGATTGAGCAGTTATGAAACACTCTTTTTGTAGAAAATGCAAGTGGAGATTCGGAGCGCTAAGTGGGTAATAGTGGAAAAAGGAATGTCTTCAAATATAAACTACACAGAATCATTCGGTGAAACCTCTTTCTAATCTGTGCATTCAGCTAACAGAGTTAAACCATACTTTTGATTGAGCAGATCTGAAAACTCTTTCTGTAGAAAATGCAACTGGACATTTGGAGCGCTAAGAGCGTAGTAGTGGAAAAAGGAATATATTCAAATATAAACTACACAGAAGCATTCTGTGAAACTTCTTTCTGATCTGAGCATTCAGCTAACAGAGTTAAACCATACTTTTGATTGAGCAGTTTTGAAACACTCTGTCTGTAGAAAATGCAACTGGACATTCGTAGCGCTAAGTGGGTAATAGTGGAAAAAAGAATATGTTCAAATATAAACTACACAGAAGCATTGTATGAAACTTCTTTCTGTTCTGTGCATTCAACTAACAGAGTTGAACCTTACTTTTGATTGAGCCGTTCTGAAACTCTCTTTCTGTAGAAACTGCAATTGGACATTCTGAGCGCTAAGAGGCCTATATTGGGAAAAAGAATGTCTACAAATAAAAACTACACAGAAGAATTTTGTGAAACTTCTTTCTGTTCTGTTTGTTCAACTAAAAGAGTTGAACCTTAGTTTTGATTGAGCCGTTCTGAAACACTCTTTCTGTAGAAAATGCAAGTGGAGATTCGGAGCGCTAAGAGGGTAATAGTGGAAAAAGGAATGTCTCCAAATATAAACTACACAGAATCATTCTGTGAAACTTCTTTCTGATCTGAGCATTCAGCTAACAGAGTTAAACCATACTTTTGATTGAGCAGTTTTGAAACACTCTGTCTGTAGAAAATGCAACTGGACATTCGTAGCGCTAAGTGGGTAATAGTGGAAAAAATAATATGTTCAAATATAAACTACACAGAAGCATTGTATGAAACTTCGTTCTGTTCTGTGCATTCAACTAACAGAGTTGAACCTTACTTTTGATTGAGCCTTTCTGAAACACTCTTTCTGTAGAAACTGCAATTGGACATTCTGAGCGCTAAGAGGCCTATATTGGGAAAAATAATATCTTCAAATAAAAACTACACAGAAGCATTGTGTGAAACTTATTTCTGATATGTTCATTAAGCTAACAGAGTTAAACCATACTTTTGATTGCGCAGTTCTGAACACTCTTTCTGTAGAAAATACAAGTGGACATTCGGAGCGCTAAGAGGGTAAGAGTGGAAAAAGGAATATATACAAATATAAACTACACAGTAGCATTCTGTGAAAATTCTTTCTGTTCTGTGCATTCAACTAACAGAGTTGAACCTTACTTTTGATTGAGCCGTTCTGAAACACTCTTTCTGTAGAAACTGCAATTGGACATTCTGAGCGCTAAGAGGCCTATATTGGGAAAAAGAATGTCTACAAATAAAAACTACACAGAAGAATTGTGTGAAACTTCTTTCTGTTCTGTTTGTTCAACTAAAAGAGTTGAACCTTAGTTTTGATTGAGCCGTTCTGAAACACTCTTTCTGTAGAAAATGCAAGTGGAGATTCGGAGCGCTAAGAGGGTAATAGTGGAAAAAGGAATGTCTCCAAATATAAACTACACAGAATCATTCTGTGAAACTTCTTTCTGATCTGAGCATTCAGCTAACAGAGTTAAACCATACTTTTGATTGAGCAGTTTTGAAACACTCTGTCTGTAGAAAATGCAACTGGACATTCGTAGCGCTAAGTGGGTAATAGTGGAAAAAATAATATGTTCAAATATAAACTACACAGAAGCATTGTATGAAACTTCTTTCTGTTCTGTGCATTCAACTAACAGAGTTGAACCTTACTTTTGATTGAGCCTTTCTGAAACACTCTTTCTGTAGAAACTGCAATTGGACATTCTGAGCGCTAAGAGGCCTATATTGGGAAAAATAATATCTTCAAATAAAAACTACACAGAAGCATTGTGTGAAACTTATTTCTGATATGTTCATTAAGCTAACAGAGTTAAAACATACTTTTGATTGCGCAGTTCTGAACACTCTTTCTGTAGAAAATACAAGTGGACATTCGGAGCGCTAAGAGGGTAAGAGTGGAAAAAGGAATATATTCAAATATAAACTACACAGTAGCATTCTGTGAAAATTCTTTCTGTTCTGTGCATTCAACTAACAGAGTTGAACCTTACTTTTGATTGAGCCGTTCTGAAACACTCTTTCTGTAGAAACTGCAATTGGACATGCTAAGCGCTAAGAGGCCTACATTGGGAAAAAGAATATCTTCAAATAAAAACTACACAGATGCATTCTGTGAAACTTATTTCTGATCTGTAAATTCAGTTAACAGAGATAAAACATATTTTTGATTGAGCAGTTATGAAACACTCTTTTTGTAGAAAATGCAAGTGGAGATTCGGAGCGCTAAGAGGGTAATAGTGGAAAAAGGAATGTCTTCAAATATAAACTACACAGAATCATTCGGTGAAACTTCTTTCTGATCTGTGCATTCAGCTAACAGAGTTAAACCGTACTTTTGATTGAGCAGATCTGAACACTCTTTCTGTAGAAAATGCAACTGGACATTTGGAGGGCTAAGAGCGTAGTAGTGGAAAAAGGAATATATTCAAATATAAACTACACAGAAGCATTCTGTGAAACTTCTTTCTGATCTGAGCATTCAGCTAACAGAGTTAAACCATACTTTTGATTGAGCAGTTTTGAAACACTCTGTCTGTAGAAAATGCAACTGGACATTCGTAGCGCTAAGTGGGTAATGGTGGAAAAAAGAATATGTTCAAATATAAACTACACAGAAGCATTGTATGAAACTTCTATCTGTTCTGTGCATTCAACTAACAGTTGAAACTTACTTTTGATTGAGCCGTTCTGAAACACTCTTTCTGTAGAAACTGCAATTGGACATTCTGAGCGCTAAGAGGCCTATATTGGGAAAAAGAATGTCTACAAATAAAAACTACACAGAAGAATTGTGTGAAACTTCTTTCTGTTCTGTTTGTTCAACTAAAAGAGTTGAACCTTAGTTTTGATTGAGCCGTTCTGAAACACTCTTTCTGTAGAAAATGCAAGTGGAGATTCGGAGCGCTAAGAGGGTAATAGTGGAAAAAGGAATGTCTCCAAATATAAACTACACAGAATCATTCTGTGAAACTTCTTTCTGATCTGAGCATTCAGCTAACAGAGTTAAACCATACTTTTGATTGAGCAGTTTTGAAACACTCTGTCTGTAGAAAATGCAACTGGACATTCGTAGCGCTAAGTGGGTAATAGTGGAAAAAATAATATGTTCAAATATAAACTACACAGAAGCATTGTATGAAACTTCTTTCTGTTCTGTGCATTCAACTAACAGAGTTGAACCTGACTTTTGATTGAGCCTTTCTGAAACACTCTTTCTGTAGAAACTGCAATTGGACATTCTGAGCGCTAAGAGGCCTATATTGGGAAAAATAATATCTTCAAATAAAAACTACACAGAAGCATTGTGTGAAACTTATTTCTGATATGTTCATTAAGCTAACAGAGTTAAACCATACTTTTGATTGCGCAGTTCTGAACACTCTTTCTGTAGAAAATACAAGTGGACATTCAGAGCGCTAAGAGGGTAATAGTGGAGAAAGGAATATATTCAAATATAAACTACACAGTAGCATTCTGTGAAAATTCTTTCTGTTCTGTGCATTCAACTAACAGAGTTGAACCTTACTTTTGATTGAGCCGTTCTGAAACACTCTTTCTGTAGAAACTGCAATTGGACATGCTAAGCGCTAAGAGGCCTACATTGGGAAAAAGAATATCTTCAAATAAAAACTACACAGATGCATTCTGTGAAACTTATTTCTGATCTGTAAATTCAGTTAACAGAGATAAAACATATTTTTGATTGAGCAGTTATGAAACACTCTTTTTGTAGAAAATGCAAGTGGAGATTCGGAGCGCTAAGAGGGTAATAGTGGAAAAAGGAATGTCTTCAAATATAAACTACACAGAATCATTCTGTGAAACTTCTTTCTGATCTGTGCATTCAGCTAACAGAGTTAAACCATACTTTTGATTGAGCAGATCTGAACACTCTTTCTGTAGAAAATGCAACTGGACATTTGGAGCGCTAAGAGCGTAGTAGTGGAAAAAGGAATATATTCAAATATAAACTACACAGAAGCATTCTGTGAAACTTCTTTCTGATCTGAGCATTCAGCTAACAGAGTTAAACCATACTTTTGATTGAGCAGTTTTGAAACACTCTCTCTGTAGAAAATGCAACTGGACATTCGTAGCGCTAAGTGGGTAATAGTGGAAAAATAATATGTTCAAATATAAACTACACAGAAGCATTGTATGAAACTTCTTTCTGTTCTGTGCATTCAACTAACAGAGTTGAACCTTACTTTTGATTGAGCATTTCTGAAACACTCTTTCTGTAGAAACTGCAATTGGACATTCTGAGCGCTAAGAGGCCTATATTGGGAAAAATAATATCTTCAAATAAATACTACCCAGAAGCATTGTGTGAAACTTATTTCTGATATGTTCATTAAGCTAACAGAGTTAAACCATACTTTTGATTGCGCAGTTCTGAACACTCTTTCTGCAGAAAATGCAAGTGGACATTCGGAGCGCTAAGATGGTAATAGTGGAAAAAGTAATATATTCAAATATAAACTACACAGTAGCATTCTGTGAAAATACTTTCTGTTCTGTGCATTCAACTAACAGAGTTGAACCTTACTTTTGATTGAGCCGTTCTGAAACACTCTTTCTGTAGAAACTGCAATTGGACATGCTAAGCGCTAAGAGGCCTACATTGGGAAAAAGAATATCTTCAAATAAAAACTACACAGATGCATTCTGTGAAACTTATTTCTGATCTGTAAATTCAGTTAACAGAGATAAAACATATTTTTGATTGAGCAGTTATGAAACACTCTTTTTGTAGAAAATGCAAGTGGAGATTCGGAGCGCTAAGTGGGTAATAGTGGAAAAAGGAATGTCTTCAAATATAAACTACACAGAATCATTCGGTGAAACCTCTTTCTAATCTGTGCATTCAGCTAACAGAGTTAAACCATACTTTTGATTGAGCAGATCTGAAAACTCTTTCTGTAGAAAATGCAACTGGACATTTGGAGCGCTAAGAGCGTAGTAGTGGAAAAAGGAATATATTCAAATATAAACTACACAGAAGCATTCTGTGAAACTTCTTTCTGATCTGAGCATTCAGCTAACAGAGTTAAACCATACTTTTGATTGAGCAGTTTTGAAACACTCTGTCTGTAGAAAATGCAACTGGACATTCGTAGCGCTAAGTGGGTAATAGTGGAAAAAAGAATATGTTCAAATATAAACTACACAGAAGCATTGTATGAAACTTCTTTCTGTTCTGTGCATTCAACTAACAGAGTTGAACCTTACTTTTGATTGAGCCGTTCTGAAACACTCTTTCTGTAGAAACTGCAATTGGACATTCTGAGCGCTAAGAGGCCTATATTGGGAAAAAGAATGTCTACAAATAAAAACTACACAGAAGAATTGTGTGAAACTTCTTTCTGTTCTATTTGTTCAACTAAAAGAGTTGAACCTTAGTTTTGATTGAGCCGTTCTGAAACACTCTTTCTGTAGAAAATGCAAGTGGAGATTCGGAGCGCTAAGAGGGTAATAGTGGAAAAAGGAATGTCTCCAAATATAAACTACACAGAATCATTCTGTGAAACTTCTTTCTGATCTGAGCATTCAGCTAACAGAGTTAAACCATACTTTTGATTGAGCAGTTTTGAAACACTCTGTCTGTAGAAAATGCAACTGGACATTCGTAGCGCTAAGTGGGTAATAGTGGAAAAAATAATATGTTCAAATATAAACTACACAGAAGCATTGTATGAAACTTCTTTCTGTTCTGTGCATTCAACTAACAGAGTTGAACCTGACTTTTGATTGAGCCTTTCTGAAACACTCTTTCTGTAGAAACTGCAATTGGACATTCTGAGCGCTAAGAGGCCTATATTGGGAAAAATAATATCTTCAAATAAAAACTACACAGAAGCATTGTGTGAAACTTATTTCTGATATGTTCATTAAGCTAACAGAGTTAAACCATACTTTTGATTGAGCAGGTCTGAACACTCTTTCTGTAGAAAATACAAGTGGACATTCAGAGCGCTAAGAGGGTAATAGTGGAGAAAGGAATATATTCAAATATAAACTACACAGTAGCATTCTGTGAAAATTCTTTCTGTTCTGTGCATTCAACTAACAGAGTTGAACCTTACTTTTGATTGAGCCGTTCTGAAACACTCTTTCTGTAGAAACTGCAATTGGACATGCTAAGCGCTAAGAGGCCTACATTGGGAAAAAGAATATCTTCAAATAAAAACTACACAGATGCATTCTGTGAAACTTATTTCTGATCTGTAAATTCAGTTAACAGAGATAAAACATATTTTTGATTGAGCAGTTATGAAACACTCTTTTTGTAGAAAATGCAAGTGGAGATTCGGAGCGCTAAGAGGGTAATAGTGGAAAAAGGAATGTCTTCAAATATAAACTACACAGAATCATTCTGTGAAACTTCTTTCTGATCTGTGCATTCAGCTAACAGAGTTAAACCATACTTTTGATTGAGCAGATCTGAACACTCTTTCTGTAGAAAATGCAACTGGACATTTGGAGCGCTAAGAGCGTAGTAGTGGAAAAAGGAATATATTCAAATATAAACTACACAGAAGCATTCTGTGAAACTTCTTTCTGATCTGAGCATTCAGCTAACAGAGTTAAACCATACTTTTGATTGAGCAGTTTTGAAACACTCTCTCTGTAGAAAATGCAACTGGACATTCGTAGCGCTAAGTGGGTAATAGTGGAAAAATAATATGTTCAAATATAAACTACACAGAAGCATTGTATGAAACTTCTTTCTGTTCTGTGCATTCAACTAACAGAGTTGAACCTTACTTTTGATTGAGCATTTCTGAAACACTCTTTCTGTAGAAACTGCAATTGGACATTCTGAGCGCTAAGAGGCCTATATTGGGAAAAATAATATCTTCAAATAAATACTACCCAGAAGCATTGTGTGAAACTTATTTCTGATATGTTCATTAAGCTAACAGAGTTAAACCATACTTTTGATTGCGCAGTTCTGAACACTCTTTCTGCAGAAAATGCAAGTGGACATTCGGAGCGCTAAGATGGTAATAGTGGAAAAAGTAATATATTCAAATATAAACTACACAGTAGCATTCTGTGAAAATACTTTCTGTTCTGTGCATTCAACTAACAGAGTTGAACCTTACTTTTGATTGAGCCGTTCTGAAACACTCTTTCTGTAGAAACTGCAATTGGACATGCTAAGCGCTAAGAGGCCTACATTGGGAAAAAGAATATCTTCAAATAAAAACTACACAGATGCATTCTGTGAAACTTATTTCTGATCTGTAAATTCAGTTAACAGAGATAAAACATATTTTTGATTGAGCAGTTATGAAACACTCTTTTTGTAGAAAATGCAAGTGGAGATTCGGAGCGCTAAGTGGGTAATAGTGGAAAAAGGAATGTCTTCAAATATAAACTACACAGAATCATTCGGTGAAACCTCTTTCTAATCTGTGCATTCAGCTAACAGAGTTAAACCATACTTTTGATTGAGCAGATCTGAAAACTCTTTCTGTAGAAAATGCAACTGGACATTTGGAGCGCTAAGAGCGTAGTAGTGGAAAAAGGAATATATTCAAATATAAACTACACAGAAGCATTCTGTGAAACTTCTTTCTGATCTGAGCATTCAGCTAACAGAGTTAAACCATACTTTTGATTGAGCAGTTTTGAAACACTCTGTCTGTAGAAAATGCAACTGGACATTCGTAGCGCTAAGTGGGTAATAGTGGAAAAAAGAATATGTTCAAATATAAACTACACAGAAGCATTGTATGAAACTTCTTTCTGTTCTGTGCATTCAACTAACAGAGTTGAACCTTACTTTTGATTGAGCCGTTCTGAAACACTCTTTCTGTAGAAACTGCAATTGGACATTCTGAGCGCTAAGAGGCCTATATTGGGAAAAAGAATGTCTACAAATAAAAACTACACAGAAGAATTGTGTGAAACTTCTTTCTGTTCTATTTGTTCAACTAAAAGAGTTGAACCTTAGTTTTGATTGAGCCGTTCTGAAACACTCTTTCTGTAGAAAATGCAAGTGGAGATTCGGAGCGCTAAGAGGGTAATAGTGGAAAAAGGAATGTCTCCAAATATAAACTACACAGAATCATTCTGTGAAACTTCTTTCTGATCTGAGCATTCAGCTAACAGAGTTAAACCATACTTTTGATTGAGCAGTTTTGAAACACTCTGTCTGTAGAAAATGCAACTGGACATTCGTAGCGCTAAGTGGGTAATAGTGGAAAAAATAATATGTTCAAATATAAACTACACAGAAGCATTGTATGAAACTTCTTTCTGTTCTGTGCATTCAACTAACAGAGTTGAACCTGACTTTTGATTGAGCCTTTCTGAAACACTCTTTCTGTAGAAACTGCAATTGGACATTCTGAGCGCTAAGAGGCCTATATTGGGAAAAATAATATCTTCAAATAAAAACTACACAGAAGCATTGTGTGAAACTTATTTCTGATATGTTCATTAAGCTAACAGAGTTAAACCATACTTTTGATTGAGCAGGTCTGAACACTCTTTCTGTAGAAAATACAAGTGGACATTCAGAGCGCTAAGAGGGTAATAGTGGAGAAAGGAATATATTCAAATATAAACTACACAGTAGCATTCTGTGAAAATTCTTTCTGTTCTGTGCATTCAACTAACAGAGTTGAACCTTACTTTTGATTGAGCCGTTCTGAAACACTCTTTCTGTAGAAACTGCAATTGGACATGCTAAGCGCTAAGAGGCCTACATTGGGAAAAAGAATATCTTCAAATAAAAACTACACAGATGCATTCTGTGAAACTTATTTCTGATCTGTAAATTCAGTTAACAGAGATAAAACATATTTTTGATTGAGCAGTTATGAAACACTCTTTTTGTAGAAAATGCAAGTGGAGATTCGGAGCGCTAAGAGGGTAATAGTGGAAAAAGGAATGTCTTCAAATATAAACCACACAGAATCATTCGGTGAAACTTCTTTCTGATCTGTGCATTCAGCTAACAGAGTTAAACCATACTTTTGATTGAGCAGATCTGAACACTCTTTCTGTAGAAAATGCAACTGGACATTTGGAGCGCTAAGAGCGTAGTAGTGGAAAAAGGAATATATTCAAATATAAACTACACAGAAGCATTCTGTGAAACTTCTTTCTGATCTGAGCATTCAGCTAACAGAGTTAAACCATACTTTTGATTGAGCAGTTTTGAAACACTCTCTCTGTAGAAAATGCAACTGGACATTCGTAGCGCTAAGTGGGTAATAGTGGAAAAATAATATGTTCAAATATAAACTACACAGAAGCATTGTATGAAACTTCTTTCTGTTCTGTGCATTCAACTAACAGAGTTGAACCTTACTTTTGATTGAGCATTTCTGAGACACTCTTTCTGTAGAAACTGCAATTGGACATTCTGAGCGCTAAGAGGCCTATATTGGGAAAAATAATATCTTCAAATAAATACTACCCAGAAGCATTGTGTGAAACTTATTTCTGATATGTTCATTAAGCTAACAGAGTTAAACCATACTTTTGATTGCGCAGTTCTGAACACTCTTTCTGCAGAAAATGCAAGTGGACATTCGGAGCGCTAAGATGGTAATAGTGGAAAAAGGAATATATTCAAATATAAACTACACAGTAGCATTCTGTGAAAATACTTTCTGTTCTGTGCATTCAACTAACAGAGTTGAACCTTACTTTTGATTGAGCCGTTCTGAAACACTCTTTCTGTAGAAATTGCAATTGGACATTCTAAGCGCTAAGAGGCCTACATTGGGAAAAAGAATATCTTCAAATAAAAACTACACAGATGCATTCTGTGAAACTTATTTCTGATCTGTAAATTCAGTTAACAGAGATAAAACATATTTTTGATTGAGCAGTTATGAAACACTCTTTTTGTAGAAAATGCAAGTGGAGATTCGGAGCGCTAAGTGGGTAATAGTGGAAAAAGGAATGTCTTCAAATATAAACTACACAGAATCATTCGGTGAAACCTCTTTCTAATCTGTGCATTCAGCTAACAGAGTTAAACCATACTTTTGATTGAGCAGATCTGAAAACTCTTTCTGTAGAAAATGCAACTGGACATTTGGAGCGCTAAGAGCGTAGTAGTGGAAAAAGGAATATATTCAAATATAAACTACACAGAAGCATTCTGTGAAACTTCTTTCTGATCTGAGCATTCAGCTAACAGAGTTAAACCATACTTTTGATTGAGCAGTTTTGAAACACTCTGTCTGTAGAAAATGCAACTGGACATTCGTAGCGCTAAGTGGGTAATAGTGGAAAAAAGAATATGTTCAAATATAAACTACACAGAAGCATTGTATGAAACTTCTTTCTGTTCTGTGCATTCAACTAACAGAGTTGAACCTTACTTTTGATTGAGCCGTTCTGAAACTCTCTTTCTGTAGAAACTGCAATTGGACATTCTGAGCGCTAAGAGGCCTATATTGGGAAAAAGAATGTCTACAAATAAAAACTACACAGAAGAATTTTGTGAAACTTCTTTCTGTTCTGTTTGTTCAACTAAAAGAGTTGAACCTTAGTTTTGATTGAGCCGTTCTGAAACACTCTTTCTGTAGAAAATGCAAGTGGAGATTCGGAGCGCTAAGAGGGTAATAGTGGAAAAAGGAATGTCTCCAAATATAAACTACACAGAATCATTCTGTGAAACTTCTTTCTGATCTGAGCATTCAGCTAACAGAGTTAAACCATACTTTTGATTGAGCAGTTTTGAAACACTCTGTCTGTAGAAAATGCAACTGGACATTCGTAGCGCTAAGTGGGTAATAGTGGAAAAAATAATATGTTCAAATATAAACTACACAGAAGCATTGTATGAAACTTCGTTCTGTTCTGTGCATTCAACTAACAGAGTTGAACCTTACTTTTGATTGAGCCTTTCTGAAACACTCTTTCTGTAGAAACTGCAATTGGACATTCTGAGCGCTAAGAGGCCTATATTGGGAAAAATAATATCTTCAAATAAAAACTACACAGAAGCATTGTGTGAAACTTATTTCTGATATGTTCATTAAGCTAACAGAGTTAAACCATACTTTTGATTGCGCAGTTCTGAACACTCTTTCTGTAGAAAATACAAGTGGACATTCGGAGCGCTAAGAGGGTAAGAGTGGAAAAAGGAATATATACAAATATAAACTACACAGTAGCATTCTGTGAAAATTCTTTCTGTTCTGTGCATTCAACTAACAGAGTTGAACCTTACTTTTGATTGAGCCGTTCTGAAACACTCTTTCTGTAGAAACTGCAATTGGACATTCTGAGCGCTAAGAGGCCTATATTGGGAAAAAGAATGTCTACAAATAAAAACTACACAGAAGAATTGTGTGAAACTTCTTTCTGTTCTGTTTGTTCAACTAAAAGAGTTGAACCTTAGTTTTGATTGAGCCGTTCTGAAACACTCTTTCTGTAGAAAATGCAAGTGGAGATTCGGAGCGCTAAGAGGGTAATAGTGGAAAAAGGAATGTCTCCAAATATAAACTACACAGAATCATTCTGTGAAACTTCTTTCTGATCTGAGCATTCAGCTAACAGAGTTAAACCATACTTTTGATTGAGCAGTTTTGAAACACTCTGTCTGTAGAAAATGCAACTGGACATTCGTAGCGCTAAGTGGGTAATAGTGGAAAAAATAATATGTTCAAATATAAACTACACAGAAGCATTGTATGAAACTTCTTTCTGTTCTGTGCATTCAACTAACAGAGTTGAACCTTACTTTTGATTGAGCCTTTCTGAAACACTCTTTCTGTAGAAACTGCAATTGGACATTCTGAGCGCTAAGAGGCCTATATTGGGAAAAATAATATCTTCAAATAAAAACTACACAGAAGCATTGTGTGAAACTTATTTCTGATATGTTCATTAAGCTAACAGAGTTAAAACATACTTTTGATTGCGCAGTTCTGAACACTCTTTCTGTAGAAAATACAAGTGGACATTCGGAGCGCTAAGAGGGTAAGAGTGGAAAAAGGAATATATTCAAATATAAACTACACAGTAGCATTCTGTGAAAATTCTTTCTGTTCTGTGCATTCAACTAACAGAGTTGAACCTTACTTTTGATTGAGCCGTTCTGAAACACTCTTTCTGTAGAAACTGCAATTGGACATGCTAAGCGCTAAGAGGCCTACATTGGGAAAAAGAATATCTTCAAATAAAAACTACACAGATGCATTCTGTGAAACTTATTTCTGATCTGTAAATTCAGTTAACAGAGATAAAACATATTTTTGATTGAGCAGTTATGAAACACTCTTTTTGTAGAAAATGCAAGTGGAGATTCGGAGCGCTAAGAGGGTAATAGTGGAAAAAGGAATGTCTTCAAATATAAACTACACAGAATCATTCGGTGAAACTTCTTTCTGATCTGTGCATTCAGCTAACAGAGTTAAACCGTACTTTTGATTGAGCAGATCTGAACACTCTTTCTGTAGAAAATGCAACTGGACATTTGGAGGGCTAAGAGCGTAGTAGTGGAAAAAGGAATATATTCAAATATAAACTACACAGAAGCATTCTGTGAAACTTCTTTCTGATCTGAGCATTCAGCTAACAGAGTTAAACCATACTTTTGATTGAGCAGTTTTGAAACACTCTGTCTGTAGAAAATGCAACTGGACATTCGTAGCGCTAAGTGGGTAATGGTGGAAAAAAGAATATGTTCAAATATAAACTACACAGAAGCATTGTATGAAACTTCTATCTGTTCTGTGCATTCAACTAACAGTTGAAACTTACTTTTGATTGAGCCGTTCTGAAACACTCTTTCTGTAGAAACTGCAATTGGACATTCTGAGCGCTAAGAGGCCTATATTGGGAAAAAGAATGTCTACAAATAAAAACTACACAGAAGAATTGTGTGAAACTTCTTTCTGTTCTGTTTGTTCAACTAAAAGAGTTGAACCTTAGTTTTGATTGAGCCGTTCTGAAACACTCTTTCTGTAGAAAATGCAAGTGGAGATTCGGAGCGCTAAGAGGGTAATAGTGGAAAAAGGAATGTCTCCAAATATAAACTACACAGAATCATTCTGTGAAACTTCTTTCTGATCTGAGCATTCAGCTAACAGAGTTAAACCATACTTTTGATTGAGCAGTTTTGAAACACTCTGTCTGTAGAAAATGCAACTGGACATTCGTAGCGCTAAGTGGGTAATAGTGGAAAAAATAATATGTTCAAATATAAACTACACAGAAGCATTGTATGAAACTTCTTTCTGTTCTGTGCATTCAACTAACAGAGTTGAACCTGACTTTTGATTGAGCCTTTCTGAAACACTCTTTCTGTAGAAACTGCAATTGGACATTCTGAGCGCTAAGAGGCCTATATTGGGAAAAATAATATCTTCAAATAAAAACTACACAGAAGCATTGTGTGAAACTTATTTCTGATATGTTCATTAAGCTAACAGAGTTAAACCATACTTTTGATTGAGCAGGTCTGAACACTCTTTCTGTAGAAAATACAAGTGGACATTCAGAGCGCTAAGAGGGTAATAGTGGAGAAAGGAATATATTCAAATATAAACTACACAGTAGCATTCTGTGAAAATTCTTTCTGTTCTGTGCATTCAACTAACAGAGTTGAACCTTACTTTTGATTGAGCCGTTCTGAAACACTCTTTCTGTAGAAACTGCAATTGGACATGCTAAGCGCTAAGAGGCCTACATTGGGAAAAAGAATATCTTCAAATAAAAACTACACAGATGCATTCTGTGAAACTTATTTCTGATCTGTAAATTCAGTTAACAGAGATAAAACATATTTTTGATTGAGCAGTTATGAAACACTCTTTTTGTAGAAAATGCAAGTGGAGATTCGGAGCGCTAAGAGGGTAATAGTGGAAAAAGGAATGTCTTCAAATATAAACTACACAGAATCATTCGGTGAAACTTCTTTCTGATCTGTGCATTCAGCTAACAGAGTTAAACCATACTTTTGATTGAGCAGATCTGAACACTCTTTCTGTAGAAAATGCAACTGGACATTTGGAGCGCTAAGAGCGTAGTAGTGGAAAAAGGAATATATTCAAATATAAACTACACAGAAGCATTCTGTGAAACTTCTTTCTGATCTGAGCATTCAGCTAACAGAGTTAAACCATACTTTTGATTGAGCAGTTTTGAAACACTCTCTCTGTAGAAAATGCAACTGGACATTCGTAGCGCTAAGTGGGTAATAGTGGAAAAATAATATGTTCAAATATAAACTACACAGAAGCATTGTATGAAACTTCTTTCTGTTCTGTGCATTCAACTAACAGAGTTGAACCTTACTTTTGATTGAGCATTTCTGAGACACTCTTTCTGTAGAAACTGCAATTGGACATTCTGAGCGCTAAGAGGCCTATATTGGGAAAAATAATATCTTCAAATAAATACTACCCAGAAGCATTGTGTGAAACTTATTTCTGATATGTTCATTAACCTAACAGAATTAAACCATACTTTTGATTGCGCAGTTCTGAACACTCTTTCTGCAGAAAATGCAAGTGGACATTCGGAGCGCTAAGATGGTAATAGTGGAAAAAGGAATATATTCAAATATGAACTACACAGTAGCATTCTGTGAAAATACTTTCTGTTCTGTGCATTCAACTAACAGAGTTGAACCTTACTTTTGATTGAGCCGTTCTGAAACACTCTTTCTGTAGAAACTGCAATTGGACATGCTAAGCGCTAAGAGGCCTACATTGGGAAAAAGAATATCTTCAAATAAAAACTACACAGATGCATTCTGTGAAACTTATTTCTGATCTGTAAATTCAGTTAACAGAGATAAAACATATTTTTGATTGAGCAGTTATGAAACACTCTTTTTGTAGAAAATGCAAGTGGAGATTCGGAGCGCTAAGTGGGTAATAGTGGAAAAAGGAATGTCTTCAAATATAAACTACACAGAATCATTCGGTGAAACCTCTTTCTAATCTGTGCATTCAGCTAACAGAGTTAAACCATACTTTTGATTGAGCAGATCTGAAAACTCTTTCTGTAGAAAATGAAACTGGACATTTGGAGCGCTAAGAGCGTAGTAGTGGAAAAAGGAATATATTCAAATATAAACTACACAGAAGCATTCTGTGAAACTTCTTTCTGATCTGAGCATTCAGCTAACAGAGTTAAACCATACTTTTGATTGAGCAGTTTTGAAACACTCTGTCTGTAGAAAATGCAACTGGACATTCGTAGCGCTAAGTGGGTAATAGTGGAAAAAAGAATATGTTCAAATATAAACTACACAGAAGCATTGTATGAAACTTCTTTCTGTTCTGTGCATTCAACTAACAGAGTTGAACCTTACTTTTGATTGAGCCGTTCTGAAACTCTCTTTCTGTAGAAACTGCAATTGGACATTCTGAGCGCTAAGAGGCCTATATTGGGAAAAAGAATGTCTACAAATAAAAACTACACAGAAGAATTGTGTGAAACTTCTTTCTGTTCTGTTTGTTCAACTAAAAGAGTTGAACCTTAGTTTTGATTGAGCCGTTCTGAAACACTCTTTCTGTAGAAAATGCAAGTGGAGATTCGGAGCGCTAAGAGGGTAATAGTGGAAAAAGGAATGTCTCCAAATATAAACTACACAGAATCATTCTGTGAAACTTCTTTCTGATCTGAGCATTCAGCTAACAGAGTTAAACCATACTTTTGATTGAGCAGTTTTGAAACACTCTGTCTGTAGAAAATGCAACTGGACATTCGTAGCGCTAAGTGGGTAATAGTGGAAAAAATAATATGTTCAAATATAAACTACACAGAAGCATTGTATGAAAATTCTTTCTGTTCTGTGCATTCAACTAACAGAGTTGAACCTGACTTTTGATTGAGCCTTTCTGAAACACTCTTTCTGTAGAAACTGCAATTGGACATTCTGAGCGCTAAGAGGCCTATATTGGGAAAAATAATATCTTCAAATAAAAACTACACAGAAGCATTGTGTGAAACTTATTTCTGATATGTTCATTAAGCTAACAGAGTTAAACCATACTTTTGATTGAGCAGGTCTGAACACTCTTTCTGTAGAAAATACAAGTGGACATTCAGAGCGCTAAGAAGGTAATAGTGGAGAAAGGAATATATTCAAATATAAACTACACAGTAGCATTCTGTGAAAATTCTTTCTGTTCTGTGCATTCAACTAACAGAGTTGAACCTTACTTTTGATTGAGCCGTTCTGAAACACTCTTTCTGTAGAAACTGCAATTGGACATGCTAAGCGCTAAGAGGCCTACATTGGGAAAAAGAATATCTTCAAATAAAAACTACACAGATGCATTCTGTGAAACTTATTTCTGATCTGTAAATTCAGTTAACAGAGATAAAACATATTTTTGATTGAGCAGTTATGAAACACTCTTTTTGTAGAAAATGCAAGTGGAGATTCGGAGCGCTAAGAGGGTAATAGTGGAAAAAGGAATGTCTTCAAATATAAACTACACAGAATCATTCGGTGAAACTTCTTTCTGATCTGTGCATTCAGCTAACAGAGTTAAACCATACTTTTGATTGAGCAGATCTGAACACTCTTTCTGTAGAAAATGCAACTGGACATTTGGAGCGCTAAGAGCGTAGTAGTGGAAAAAGGAATATATTCAAATATAAACTACACAGAAGCATTCTGTGAAACTTCTTTCTGATCTGAGCATTCAGCTAACAGAGTTAAACCATACTTTTGATTGAGCAGTTTTGAAACACTCTGTCTGTAGAAAATGCAACTGGACATTCGTAGCGCTAAGTGGGTAATAGTGGAAAAATAATATGTTCAAATATAAACTACACAGAAGCATTGTATGAAACTTCTTTCTGTTCTGTGCATTCAACTAACAGAGTTGAACCTTACTTTTGATTGAGCATTTCTGAGACACTCTTTCTGTAGAAACTGCAATTGGACATTCTGAGCGCTAAGAGGCCTCTATTGGGAAAAATAATATCTTCAAATAAATACTACCCAGAAGCATTGTGTGAAACTTATTTCTGATATGTTCATTAAGCTAACAGAGTTAAACCATACTTTTGATTGCGCAGTTCTGAACACTCTTTCTGCAGAAAATGCAAGTGGACATTCGGAGCGCTAAGATGGTAATAGTGGAAAAAGGAATATATTCAAATATAAACTACACAGTAGCATTCTGTGAAAATACTTTCTGTTCTGTGCATTCAACTAACAGAGTTGAACCTTACTTTTGATTGAGCCGTTCTGAAACACTCTTTCTGTAGAAACTGCAATTGGACATGCTAAGCGCTAAGAGGCCTACATTGGGAAAAAGAATATCTTCAAATAAAAACTACACAGATGCATTCTGTGAAACTTATTTCTGATCTGTAAATTCAGTTAACAGAGATAAAACATATTTTTGATTGAGCAGTTATGAAACACTCTTTTTGTAGAAAATGCAAGTGGAGATTCGGAGCGCTAAGTGGGTAATAGTGGAAAAAGGAATGTCTTCAAATATAAACTACACAGAATCATTCGGTGAAACCTCTTTCTAATCTGTGCATTCAGCTAACAGAGTTAAACCATACTTTTGATTGAGCAGATCTGAAAACTCTTTCTGTAGAAAATGCAACTGGACATTTGGAGCGCTAAGAGCGTAGTAGTGGAAAAAGGAATATATTCAAATATAAACTACACAGAAGCATTCTGTGAAACTTCTTTCTGATCTGAGCATTCAGCTAACAGAGTTAAACCATACTTTTGATTGAGCAGTTTTGAAACACTCTGTCTGTAGAAAATGCAACTGGACATTCGTAGCGCTAAGTGGGTAATAGTGGAAAAAAGAATATGTTCAAATATAAACTACACAGAAGCATTGTATGAAACTTCTTTCTGTTCTGTGCATTCAACTAACAGAGTTGAACCTTACTTTTGATTGAGCCGTTCTGAAACTCTCTTTCTGTAGAAACTGCAATTGGACATTCTGAGCGCTAAGAGGCCTATATTGGGAAAAAGAATGTCTACAAATAAAAACTACACAGAAGAATTGTGTGAAACTTCTTTCTGTTCTGTTTGTTCAACTAAAAGAGTTGAACCTTAGTTTTGATTGAGCCGTTCTGAAACACTCTTTCTGTAGAAAATGCAAGTGGAGATTCGGAGCGCTAAGAGGGTAATAGTGGAAAAAGTAATATATTCAAATATAAACTACACAGAATCATTCTGTGAAACTTCTTTCTGATCTGAGCATTCAGCTAACAGAGTTAAACCATACTTTTGATTGAGCAGTTTTGAAACACTCTGTCTGTAGAAAATGCAACTGGACATTCGTAGCGCTAAGTGGGTAATGGTGGAAAAAATAATATGTTCAAATATAAACTACACAGAAGCATTGTATGAAACTTCTTTCTGTTCTGTGCATTCAACTCACAGAGTTGAACCTTACTTTTGATTGAGCCGTTCTGAAACACTCTTTCTGTAGAAACTGCAATTGGACATTCTGAGCGCTAAGAGGCCTATATTGGGAAAAATAATATCTTCAAATAAAAACTACACAGAAGCATTGTGTGAAACTTATTTCTGATATGTTCATTAAGCTAACAGAGTTAAACCATACTTTTGATTGCGCAGTTCTGAACACTCTTTCTGTAGAAAATACAAGTGGACATTCGGAGCGCTAAGAGTGTAATAGTGGAAAAAGGAATATATTCAAATATAAACTACACAGTAGCATTCTGTGAAAATACTTTCTGTTCTGTGCATTCAACTAACAGATTTGAACCTTACTTTTGATTGAGCCGTTCTGAAACACTCTTTCTGTAGAAACTGCAATTGGACATGCTAAGCGCTAAGAGGCCTACATTGGGAAAAAGAATATCTTCAAATAAAAACTACACAGATGCATTCTGTGAAACTTATTTCTGATCTGTAAATTCAGTTAACAGAGATAAAACATATTTTTGATTGAGCAGTTATGAAACACTCTTTTTGTAGAAAATGCAAGTGGAGATTCGGAGCGCTAAGAGGGTAATAGTGGAAAAAGGAATGTCTTCAAATATAAACTACACAGAATCATTCGGTGAAACTTCTTTCTGATCTGTGCATTCAGCTAACAGAGTTAAACCATACTTTTGATTGAGCAGATCTGAACACTCTTTCTGTAGAAAATGCAACTGGACATTTGGAGCGCTAAGAGCGTAGTAGTGGAAAAAGGAATATATTCAAATATAAACTACACAGAAGCATTCTGTGAAACTTCTTTCTGATCTGAGCATTCAGCTAACAGAGTTAAACCATACTTTTGATTGAGCAGTTTTGAAACACTCTGTCTGTAGAAAATGCAACTGGACATTCGTAGCGCTAAGTGGGTAATAGTGGAAAAAAGAATATGTTCAAATATAAACTACACAGAAGCATTGTATGAAACTTCTTTCTGTTCTGTGCATTCAACTAACAGAGTTGAACCTTACTTTTGATTGAGCCGTTCTGAAACACTCTTTCTGTAGAAACTGCAATTGGACATTCTGAGCGCTAAGAGGCCTATATTGGGAAAAAGAATGTCTACAAATAAAAACTACACAGAAGAATTGTGTGAAACTTCTTTCTGTTCTGTTTGTTCAACTAAAAGAGCTGAACCTTAGTTTTGATTGAGCCGTTCTGAAACACTCTTTCTGTAGAAAATGCAAGTGGAGATTCGGAGAGCTAAGAGGGTAATAGTGGAAAAAGGAATGTCTCCAAATATAAACTACACAGAATCATTCTGTGAAACTTCTTTCTGATCTGTGCATTCAGCTAACAGAGTTAAACCATACTTTTGATTGAGCAGATCTGAACACTCTTTCTGTAGAAAATGCAACTGGACATTTGGAGCGCTAAGAGCGTAGTAGTGGAAAAAGGAATATATTCAAATATAAACTACACAGAAGCATTCTGTGAAACTTCTTTGTGATCTGAGCATTCAGCTAACAGAGTTAAACCATACTTTTGATTGAGCAGTTTTGAAACACTCTGTCTGTAGAAAATGCAACTGGACATTCGTAGCGCTAAGTGGGTAATAGTGGAAAAAAGAATATGCTCAAATATAAACTACACAGAAGCATTGTATGAAACTTCTTTCTGTTCTGTGCATTCAAATAACAGAGTTGAATCTTACTTTTGATTGAGCATTTCTGAAACACTCTTTCTGTAGAAACTGCAATTGGACATTCTGAGCGCTAAGAGGCCTATATTGGGAAAAATAATATCTTCAAATAAATACTACCCAGAAGCATTGTGTGAAACTTATTTCTGATATGTTCATTAAGCTAACAGAGTTAAACCATACTTTTGATTGCGCAGTTCTGAACACTCTTTCTGCAGAAAATGCAAGTGGACATTCGGAGCGCTAAGATGGTAATAGTGGAAAAAGGAATATATTCAAATATAAACTACACAGTAGCATTCTGTGAAAATACTTTCTGTTCTGTGCATTCAACTCACAGAGTTGAACCTTACTTTTGATTGAGCCGTTCTGAAACACTCTTTCTGTAGAAACTGCAATTGGACATTCTGAGCGCTAAGAGGCCTATATTGGGAAAAAGAATATCTACAAATAAAAACTACACAGAAGAATTGTGTGAAACTTCTTTCTGTTCTGTTTGTTCAACTAAAAGATTTGAACCTTAGTTTTGATTGAGCCGTTCTGAAACACTCTTTCTGTAGAAAATGCAAGTGGAGATTCGGAGCGCTAAGAGGGTAATAGTGGAAAAAGGAATGTCTCCAAATATAAACTACACAGAATCATTCTGTGAAACTTCTTTCTGATCTGAGCATTCAGCTAACAGAGTTAAACCATACTTTTGATTGAGCAGTTTTGAAACACTCTGTCTGTAGAAAATGCAACTGGACATTCGTAGCGCTAAGTGGGTAATAGTGGAAAAAATAATATGTTCAAATATAAACTACACAGAAGCATTGTATGAAACTTCTTTCTGTTCTGTGCATTCAACTAACAGAGTTGAACCTGACTTTTGATTGAGCCTTTCTGAAACACTCTTTCTGTAGAAACTGCAATTGGACATTCTGAGCGCTAAGAGGCCTATATTGGGAAAAATAATATCTTCAAATAAAAACTACACAGAAGCATTGTGTGAAACTTATTTCTGATATGTTCATTAAGCTAACAGAGTTAAACCATACTTTTGATTGAGCAGTTTTGAAACACTCTCTCTGTAGAAAATGCAACTGGACATTCGTAGCGCTAAGTGGGTAATAGTGGAAAAATAATATGTTCAAATATAAACTACACAGAAGCATTGTATGAAACTTCTTTCTGTTCTGTGCATTCAACTAACAGAGTTGAACCTTACTTTTGATTGAGCCGTTCTGAAACTCTCTTTCTGTAGAAACTGCAATTGGACATTCTGAGCGCTAAGAGGCCTATATTGGGAAAAAGAATGTCTACAAATAAAAACTACACAGAAGAATTGTGTGAAACTTCTTTCTGTTCTGTTTGTTCAACTAAAAGAGCTGAATCTTAGTTTTGATTGAGCCGTTCTGAAACACTCTTTCTGTAGAAAATGCAAGTAGAGATTCGGAGAGCTAAGAGGGTAATAGTGGAAAAAGGAATGTCTCCAAATATAAACTACACAGAATCATTCTGAGAAACTTCTTTCTGATCTGTGCATTCAGCTAACAGAGTTAAACCATACTTTTGATTGAGCAGATCTGAACACTCTTTCTGTAGAAAATGCAACTGGACATTTGGAGCGCTAAGAGCGTAGTAGTGGAAAAAGGAATATATTCAAATATAAACTACACAGAAGCATTCTGTGAAACTTCTTTGTGATCTGAGCATTCAGCTAACAGAGTTAAACCATACTTTTTGATTGAGCAGTTTTGAAACACTCTCTCTGTAGAAAATGCAACTGGACATTCGTAGCGCTAAGTGGGTAATAGTGGAAAAATAATATGTTCAAATATAAACTACACAGAAGCATTGTATGAAACTTCTTTCTGTTCTGTGCATTCAACTAACAGAGTTGAACCTTACTTTTGATTGAGCCGTTCTGAAACACTCTTTCTGTAGAAACTGCAATTGGACATTCTGAGCGCTAAGAGGCCTATATTGGGAAAAAGAATGTCTACAAATAAAAACTACACAGAAGAATTGTGTGAAACTTCTTTCTGTTCTGTTTGTTCAACTAAAAGAGTTGAACCTTAGTTTTGATTGAGCCGTTCTGAAACACTCTTTCTGTAGAAAATGCAAGTGGAGATTCGGAGCGCTAAGAGGGTAATAGTGGAAAAAGGAATGTCTCCAAATATAAACTACACAGAATCATTCTGTGAAACTTCTTTCTGATCTGAGCATTCAGCTAACAGAGTTAAACCATACTTTTGATTGAGCAGTTTTGAAACACTCTGTCTGTAGAAAATGCAACTGGACATTCGTAGCGCTAAGTGGGTAATAGTGGAAAAAATAATATGTTCAAATATAAACTACCCAGAAGCATTGTATGAAACTTCTTTCTGTTCTGTGCATTCAACTAACAGAGTTGAACCTTACTTTTGATTGAGCCTTTCTGAAACACTCTTTCTGTAGAAACTGCAATTGGACATTCTGAGCGCTAAGAGGCCTATATTGGGAAAAATAATATCTTCAAATAAAAACTACACAGAAGCATTGTGTGAAACTTATTTCTGATATGTTCATTAAGCTAACAGAGTTAAACCATACTTTTGATTGCGCAGTTCTGAACACTCTTTCTGTAGAAAATACAAGTGGACATTCGGAGCGCTAAGAGGGTAATAGTGGAAAAAGGAATATATTCAAATATAAACTACACAGTAGCATTCTGTGAAAATTCTTTCTGTTCTGTGCATTCAACTAACAGAGTTGAACCTTACTTTTGATTGAGCCGTTCTGAAACACTCTTTCTGTAGAAACTGCAATTGGACATGCTAAGCGCTAAGAGGCCTACATTGGGAAAAAGAATATCTTCAAATAAAAACTACACAGATGCATTCTGTGAAACTTATTTCTGATCTGTAAATTCAGTTAACAGAGATAAAACATATTTTTGATTGAGCAGTTACGAAACACTCTTTTTGTAGAAAATGCAAGTGGAGATTCGGAGCGCTAAGAGGGTAATAGTGGAAAAAGGAATGTCTTCAAATATAAACTACACAGAATCATTCGGTGAAACTTCTTTCTGATCTGTGCATTCAGCTAACAGAGTTAAACCATACTTCTGATTGAGCAGATCTGAACACTCTTTCTGTAGAAAATGCAACTGGACATTTGGAGCGCTAAGAGAGTAGTAGTGGAAAAAGGAATATATTCAAATATAAACTACACAGAAGCATGCTGTGAAACTTCTTTCTGATCTGAGCATTCAGCTAACAGAGTTAAACCATACTTTTGATTGAGCAGTTTTGAAACACTCTGTCTGTAGAAAATGCAACTGGACATTCGTAGCGCTAAGTGGGTAATAGTGGAAAAAAGAATATGTTCAAATATAAACTACACAGAAGCATTGTATGAAACTTCTTTCTGTTCTGTGCATTCAACTAACAGAGTTGAACCTTACTTTTGATTGAGCCTTTCTGAAACACTCTTTCTGTAGAAACTGCAATTGGACATTCTGAGCGCTAAGAGGCCTATATTGGGAAAAATAATATCTTCAAATAAAAACTACACAGAAGCATTGTGTGAAACTTATTTCTGATATGTTCATTAAGCTAACAGAGTTAAAAAATACTTTTGATTGCGCAGTTCTGAACACTCTTTCTGTAGAAAATGCAAGTGGACATTCGGAGCGCTAAGAGGGTAATAGTGGAAAAAGGAATATATTCAAATATAAACTACACAGTAGCATTCTGTGAAAATTCTTTCTGTTCTGTGCATTCAACTAACAGAGTTGAACCTTACTTTTGATTGAGCCGTTCTGAAACACTCTTTCTGTAGAAACTGCAATTGGACATGCTAAGCGCTAAGAGGCCTACATTGGGAAAAAGAATATCTTCAAATAAAAACTACACAGATGCATTCTGTGAAACTTATTTCTGATCTGTAAATTCAGTTAACAGAGATAAAACATATTTTTGATTGAGCAGTTATGAAACACTCTTTTTGTAGAAAATGCAAGTGGAGATTCGGAGCGCTAAGAGGGTAATAGTGGAAAAAGGAATGTCTTCAAATATAAACTACACAGAATCATTCGGTGAAACTTCTTTCTGATCTGTGCATTCAGCTAACAGAGTTAAACCATACTTTTGATTGAGCAGATCTGAACACTCTTTCTGTAGAAAATGCAACTGGACATTTTGAGCACTAAGAGCGTAGTAGTGGAAAAAGTAATATATTCAAATATAAACTACACAGAAGCATTCTGTGAAACTTCTTTCTGATCTGAGCATTCAGCTAACAGAGTTAAACCATACTTTTGATTGAGCAGTTTTGAAACACTCTGTCTGTAGAAAATGCAACTGGACATTCGTAGCGCTAAGTGGGTAATGGTGGAAAAAAGAATATGTTCAAATATAAACTACACAGAAGCATTGTATGAAACTTCTTTCTGTTCTGTGCATTCAACTAACAGAGTTGAACCTTACTTTTGATTGAGCCGTTCTGAAACACTCTTTCTGTAGAAACTGCAATTGGACATTCTGAGCGCTAAGAGGCCTCTATTGGGAAAAAGAATATCTTCAAATAAAAACTACACAGAAGCATTGTGTGAAACTTATTTCTGATATGTTCATTAAGCTAACAGAGTTAAACCATACTTTTGATTGCGCAGTTCTGAACACTCTTTCTGCAGAAAATGCAAGTGGACATTCGGAGCGCTAAGAGGGTAATAGTGGAAAAAGGAATATATTCAAATATAAACTACACAGTAGCATTCTGTGAAGCTTCTTTCTGTTCTGTGCATTCAACTAACAGAGTTGAACCTTACTTTTGATTCAGCCGTTCTGAAACACTCTTTCTGTACAAACTGCAATTGGACATGCTAAGCGCTAAGAGGCCTACATTGGGAAAAAGAATATCTTCAAATAAAAACTACACAGATGCATTCTGTGAAACTTATTTCTGATCTGTAAATTCAGTTAACAGAGATAAAACATATTTTTGATTGAGCAGTTACGAAACACTCTTTTTGTAGAAAATGCAAGTGGAGATTCGGAGCGCTAAGAGGGTAATAGTGGAAAAAGGAATGTCTTCAAATATAAACTACACAGAATCATTCGGTGAAACTTCTTTCTGATCTGTGCATTCAGCTAACAGAGTTAAACCATACTTTTGATTGAGCAGATCTGAACACTCTTTCTGTACAAAATGCAACTGGACATTTGGAGCGCTAAGAGCGTAGTAGTGGAAAAAGGAATATATTCAAATATAAACTACACAGAAGCATTCTGTGAAACTTCTTTCGGATCTGAGCATTCAGCTAACAGAGTTAAACCATACTTTTGATTGAGCAGTTTTGAAACACTCTCTCTGTAGAAAATGCAACTGGACATTCGTAGCGCTAAGTGGGTAATAGTGGAAAAATAATATGTTCAAATATAAACTACACAGAAGCATTGTATGAAACTTCTTTCTGTTCTGTGCATTCAACTAACAGAGTTGAACCTTACTTTTGATTGAGCCGTTCTGAAACACTCTTTCTGTAGAAACTGCAATTGGACATTCTGAGCGCTAAGAGGCCTATATTGGTAAAAAGAATGTCTACAAATAAAAACTACACAGAAGAATTGTGTGAAACTTCTTTCTGTTCTGTTTGTTCAACTAAAAGAGTTGAACCTTAGTTTTGATTGAGCCGTTCTGAAACACTCTTTCTGTAGAAAATGCAAGTGGAGATTCGGAGCGCTAAGAGGGTAATAGTGGAAAAAGGAATGTCTCCAAATATAAACTACACAGAATCATTCTGTGAAACTTCTTTCTGATCTGAGCATTCAGCTAACAGAGTTAAACCATACTTTTGATTGAGCAGTTTTGAAACACTTTGTCTGTAGAAAATGCAACTGGACATTCGTAGCGCTAAGTGGATAATAGTGGAAAAAATAATATGTTCAAATATAAACTACACAGAAGCATTGTATGAAACTTCTTTCTGTTCTGTGCATTCAACTAACAGAGTTGAACCTTACTTTTGATTGAGCCTTTCTGAAACACTCTTTCTGTAGAAACTGCAATTGGACATTCTGAGCGCTAAGAGGCCTATATTGGGAAAAATAATATCTTCGAATAAAAACTACACAGAAGCATTGTGTGAAACTTATTTCTGATATGTTCATTAAGCTAACAGAGTTAAACCATACTTTTGATTGCGCAGTTCTGAACACTCTTTCTGTAGAAAATACAAGTGGACATTCGGAGCGCTAAGAGGGTAATAGTGGAAAAAGGAATATATTCAAATATAAACTACACAGTAGCATTCTGTGAAAATTCTTTCTGTTCTGTGCATTCAACTAACAGAGTTGAACCTTACTTTTGATTGAGCCGTTCTGAAACACTCTTTCTGTAGAAACTGCAATTGGACATGCTAAGCGCTAAGAGGCCTACATTGGGAAAAAGAATATCTTCAAATAAAAACTACACAGATGCATTCTGTGAAACTTATTTCTGATCTGTAAATTCAGTTAACAGAGATAAAACATATTTTTGATTGAGCAGTTACGAAACACTCTTTTTGTAGAAAATGCAAGTGGAGATTCGGAGCGCTAAGAGGGTAATAGTGGAAAAAGGAATGTCTTCAAATATAAACTACACAGAATCATTCGGTGAAACTTCTTTCTGATCTGTGCATTCAGCTAACAGAGTTAAACCATACTTTTGATTGAGCAGATCTGAACACTCTTTCTGTAGAAAATGCAACTGGACATTTGGAGCGCTAAGAGCGTAGTAGTGGAAAAAGGAATATATTCAAATATAAACTACACAGAAGCATTCTGTGAAACTTCTTTCTGATCTGAGCATTCAGCTAACAGAGTTAAACCATACTTTTGATTGAGCAGTTTTGAAACACTCTGTCTGTAGAAAATGCAACTGGACATTCGTAGCGCTAAGTGGGTAATAGTGGAAAAAAGAATATGTTCAAATATAAACTACACAGAAGCATGGTATGAAACTTCTTTCTGTTCTGTGCATTCAACTAACAGAGTTGAACCTTACTTTTGATTGAGCCGTTCTGAAACACTCTTTCTGTAGAAACTGCAATTGGACATTCTGAGCGCTAAGAGGCCTATATTGGGAAAAAGAATGTCTACAAATAAAAACTACACAGAAGAATTGTGTGAAACTTCTTTCTGTTCTGTTTGTTCAACTAAAAGAGCTGAACCTTAGTTTTGATTGAGCCGTTCTGAAACACTCTTTCTGTAGAAAATGCAAGTGGAGATTCGGAGAGCTAAGAGGGTAATAGTGGAAAAAGGAATGTCTCCAAATATAAACTACACAGAATCATTCTGTGAAACTTCTTTCTGATCTGTGCATTCAGCTAACAGAGTTAAACCATACTTTTGATTGAGCAGATCTGAACACTCTTTCTGTAGAAAATGCAACTGGACATTTGGAGCGCTAAGAGCGTAGTAGTGGAAAAAGGAATATATTCAAATATAAACTACACAGAAGCATTCTGTGAAACTTCTTTGTGATCTGAGCATTCAGCTAACAGAGTTAAACCATACTTTTGATTGAGCAGTTTTGAAACACTCTGTCTGTAGAAAATGCAACTGGACATTCGTAGTGCTAAGTGGGTAATAGTGGAAAAAAGAATATGCTCAAATATAAACTACACAGAAGCATTGTATGAAACTTCTTTCTGTTCTGTGCATTCAACTAACAGAGTTGAACCTTACTTTTGATTGAGCATTTCTGAAACACTCTTTCTGTAGAAACTGCAATTGGACATTCTGAGCGCTAAGAGGCCGATATTGGGAAAAATAATATCTTCAAATAAATACTACCCAGAAGCATTGTGTGAAACTTATTTCTGATATGTTCATTAAGCTAACAGAGTTAAACCATACTTTTGATTGCGCAGTTCTGAACTCTCTTTCTGCAGAAAATGCAAGTGGACATTCGGAGCGCTAAGATGGTAATAGTGGAAAAAGGAATATATTCAAATATAAACTACACAGTAGCATTCTGTGAAAATACTTTCTGTTCTGTGCATTCAACTAACAGAGTTGAACCTTACTTTTGATTGAGCCGTTCTGAAACACTCTTTCTGTAGAAACTGCAATTGGACATGCTAAGCGCTAAGAGGCCTACATTGGGAAAAAGAATATCTTCAAATAAAAACTACACAGATGCATTCTGTGAAACTTATTTCTGATCTGTAAATTCAGTTAACAGAGATAAAACATATTTTTGATTGAGCAGTTATGAAACACTCTTTTTGTAGAAAATGCAAGTGGAGATTCGGAGCGCTAAGTGGGTAATAGTGGAAAAAGGAATGTCTTCAAATATAAACTACACAGAAACATTCGGTGAAACCTCTTTCTGATCTGTGCATTCAGCTAACAGTGTTAAACCATACTTTTGATTGAGCAGATCTGAAAACTCTTTCTGTAGAAAATGCAACTGGACATTTGGAGCGCTAAGAGAGTAGTAGTGGAAAAAGGAATATATTCAAATATAAACTACACAGAAGCATTCTGTGAAACTTCTTTCTGATCTGAGCATTCAGCTAACAGAGTTAAACCATAGTTTTGATTGAGCAGTTTTGAAACACTCTGTCTGTAGAAAATGCAACTGGACATTCGTAGCGCTAAGTGGGTAATAGTGGAAAAAAGAATATGTTCAAATATAAACTACACAGAAGCATTGTATGAAACTTCTTTCTGTTCTGTGCATTCAACTAACAGAGATGAACCTTACTTTTGATTGAGCCGTTCTGAAACACTCTTTCTGTAGAAACTGCAATTGGACATTCTGAGCGCTAAGAGGCCTATATTGGGAAAAAGAATGTCTACAAATAAAAACTACACAGAAGAATTGTGTGAAACTTCTTTCTGTTCTGTTTGTTCAACTAAAAGAGTTGAACCTTAGTTTTGATTGAGCCGTTCTGAAACACTCTTTCTGTAGAAAATGCAAGTGGAGATTCGGAGCGCTAAGAGGGTAATAGTGGAAAAAGGAATGTCTCCAAATATAAACTACACAGAATCATTCTGTGAAACTTCTTTCTGATCTGAGCATTCAGCTAACAGAGTTAAACCATACTTTTGATTGAGCAGTTTTGAAACACTCTGTCTGTAGAAAATGCAACTGGACATTCGTAGCGCTAAGTGGATAATAGTGGAAAAAATAATATGTTCAAATATAAACTACACAGAAGCATTGTATGAAACTTCTTTCTGTTCTGTGCATTCAACTAACAGAGTTGAACCTTACTTTTGATTGAGCCTTTCTGAAACACTCTTTCTGTAGAAACTGCAATTGGACATTCTGAGCGCTAAGAGGCCTATATTGGGAAAAATAATATCTTCAAATAAAAACTACACAGAAGCATTGTGTGAAACTTATTTCTGATATGTTCATTAAGCTAACAGAGTTAAACCATACTTTTGATTGCGCAGTTCTGAACACTCTTTCTGTAGAAAATACAAGTGGACATTCGGAGCGCTAAGAGGGTAATAGTGGAAAAAGGAATATATTCAAATATAAACTACACAGTAGCATTCTGTGAAAATTCTTTCTGTTCTGTGCATTCAACTAACAGAGTTGAACCTTACTTTTGATTGAGCCGTTCTGAAACACTCTTTCTGTAGAAACTGCAATTGGACATGCTAAGCGCTAAGAGGCCTACATTGGGAAAAAGAATATCTTCAAATAAAAACTACACAGATGCATTCTGTGAAACTTATTTCTGATCTGTAAATTCAGTTAACAGAGATAAAACATATTTTTGATTGAGCAGTTACGAAACACTCTTTTTGTAGAAAATGCAAGTGGAGATTCGGAGCGCTAAGAGGGTAATAGTGGAAAAAGGAATGTCTTCAAATATAAACTACACAGAATCATTCGGTGAAACTTCTTTCTGATCTGTGCATTCAGCTAACAGAGTTAAACCATACTTTTGATTGAGCAGATCTGAACACTCTTTCTGTAGAAAATGCAACTGGACATTTGGAGCGCTAAGAGCGTAGTAGTGGAAAAAGGAATATATTCAAATATAAACTACACAGAAGCATTCTGTGAAACTTCTTTCTGATCTGAGCATTCAGCTAACAGAGTTAAACCATACTTTTGATTGAGCAGTTTTGAAACACTCTGTCTGTAGAAAATGCAACTGGACATTCGTAGCGCTAAGTGGGTAATAGTGGAAAAAAGAATATGTTCAAATATAAACTACACAGAAGCATGGTATGAAACTTCTTTCTGTTCTGTGCATTCAACTAACAGAGTTGAACCTTACTTTTGATTGAGCCGTTCTGAAACACTCTTTCTGTAGAAACTGCAATTGGACATTCTGAGCGCTAAGAGGCCTATATTGGGAAAAAGAATGTCTACAAATAAAAACTACACAGAAGAATTGTGTGAAACTTCTTTCTGTTCTGTTTGTTCAACTAAAAGAGCTGAACCTTAGTTTTGATTGAGCCGTTCTGAAACACTCTTTCTGTAGAAAATGCAAGTGGAGATTCGGAGAGCTAAGAGGGTAATAGTGGAAAAAGGAATGTCTCCAAATATAAACTACACAGAATCATTCTGTGAAACTTCTTTCTGATCTGTGCATTCAGCTAACAGAGTTAAACCATACTTTTGATTGAGCAGATCTGAACACTCTTTCTGTAGAAAATGCAACTGGACATTTGGAGCGCTAAGAGCGTAGTAGTGGAAAAAGGAATATATTCAAATATAAACTACACAGAAGCATTCTGTGAAACTTCTTTGTGATCTGAGCATTCAGCTAACAGAGTTAAACCATACTTTTGATTGAGCAGTTTTGAAACACTCTGTCTGTAGAAAATGCAACTGGACATTCGTAGTGCTAAGTGGGTAATAGTGGAAAAAAGAATATGCTCAAATATAAACTACACAGAAGCATTGTATGAAACTTCTTTCTGTTCTGTGCATTCAACTAACAGAGTTGAACCTTACTTTTGATTGAGCATTTCTGAAACACTCTTTCTGTAGAAACTGCAATTGGACATTCTGAGCGCTAAGAGGCCGATATTGGGAAAAATAATATCTTCAAATAAATACTACCCAGAAGCATTGTGTGAAACTTATTTCTGATATGTTCATTAAGCTAACAGAGTTAAACCATACTTTTGATTGCGCAGTTCTGAACTCTCTTTCTGCAGAAAATGCAAGTGGACATTCGGAGCGCTAAGATGGTAATAGTGGAAAAAGGAATATATTCAAATATAAACTACACAGTAGCATTCTGTGAAAATACTTTCTGTTCTGTGCATTCAACTAACAGAGTTGAAACTTACTTTTGATTGAGCCGTTCTGAAACACTCTTTCTGTAGAAACTGCAATTGGACATGCTAAGCGCTAAGAGGCCTACATTGGGAAAAAGAATATCTTCAAATAAAAACTACACAGATGCATTCTGTGAAACTTATTTCTGATCTGTAAATTCAGTTAACAGAGATAAAACATATTTTTGATTGAGCAGTTATGAAACACTCTTTTTGTAGAAAATGCAAGTGGAGATTCGGAGCGCTAAGTGGGTAATAGTGGAAAAAGGAATGTCTTCAAATATAAACTACACAGAAACATTCGGTGAAACCTCTTTCTGATCTGTGCATTCAGCTAACAGTGTTAAACCATACTTTTGATTGAGCAGATCTGAAAACTCTTTCTGTAGAAAATGCAACTGGACATTTGGAGCGCTAAGAGAGTAGTAGTGGAAAAAGGAATATATTCAAATATAAACTACACAGAAGCATTCTGTGAAACTTCTTTCTGATCTGAGCATTCAGCTAACAGAGTTAAACCATAGTTTTGATTGAGCAGTTTTGAAACACTCTGTCTGTAGAAAATGCAACTGGACATTCGTAGCGCTAAGTGGGTAATAGTGGAAAAAAGAATATGTTCAAATATAAACTACACAGAAGCATTGTATGAAACTTCTTTCTGTTCTGTGCATTCAACTAACAGAGTTGAACCTTACTTTTGATTGAGCCGTTCTGAAACACTCTTTCTGTAGAAACTGCAATTGGACATTCTGAGCGCTAAGAGGCCTATATTGGGAAAAAGAATGTCTACAAATAAAAACTACACAGAAGAATTGTGTGAAACTTCTTTCTGTTCTGTTTGTTCAACTAAAAGAGTTGAACCTTAGTTTTGATTGAGCCGTTCTGAAACACTCTTTCTGTAGAAAATGCAAGTGGAGATTCGGAGCGCTAAGAGGGTAATAGTGGAAAAAGGAATGTCTCCAAATATAAACTACACAGAATCATTCTGTGAAACTTCTTTCTGATCTGAGCATTCAGCTAACAGAGTTAAACCATACTTTTGATTGAGCAGTTTTGAAACACTCTGTCTGTAGAAAATGCAACTGGACATTCGTAGCGCTAAGTGGATAATAGTGGAAAAAATAATATGTTCAAATATAAACTACACAGAAGCATTGTATGAAACTTCTTTCTGTTCTGTGCATTCAACTAACAGAGTTGAACCTTACTTTTGATTGAGCCTTTCTGAAACACTCTTTCTGTAGAAACTGCAATTGGACATTCTGAGCGCTAAGAGGCCTATATTGGGAAAAATAATATCTTCAAATAAAAACTACACAGAAGCATTGTGTGAAACTTATTTCTGATATGTTCATTAAGCTAACAGAGTTAAACCATACTTTTGATTGCGCAGTTCTGAACACTCTTTCTGTAGAAAATACAAGTGGACATTCGGAGCGCTAAGAGGGTAATAGTGGAAAAAGGAATATATTCAAATATAAACTACACAGTAGCATTCTGTGAAAATTATTTCTGTTCTGTGCATTCAACTAACAGAGTTGAACCTTACTTTTGATTGAGCCGTTCTGAAACACTCTTTCTGTAGAAACTGCAATTGGACATGCTAAGCGCTAAGAGGCCTACATTGGGAAAAAGAATATCTTCAAATAAAAACTACACAGATGCATTCTGTGAAACTTATTTCTGATCTGTAAATTCAGTTAACAGAGATAAAACATATTTTTGATTGAGCAGTTATGAAACACTCTTTTTGTAGAAAATGCAAGTGGAGATTCGGAGCGCTAAGAGGGTAATAGTGGAAAAAGGACTGTCTTCAAATATAAACTACACAGAATCATTCGGTGAAACTTCTTTCTGATCTGTGCATTCAGCTAACAGAGTTAAACCATACTTTTGATTGAGCAGATCTGAACACTCTTTCTGTAGAAAATGCAACTGGACATTTGGAGCGCTAAGAGCGTAGTAGTGGAAAAAGGAATATATTCAAATATAAACTACACAGAAGCATTCTGTGAAACTTCTTTCGGATCTGAGCATTCAGCTAACAGAGTTAAACCATACTTTTGATTGAGCAGTTTTGAAACACTCTCTCTGTAGAAAATGCAACTGGACATTCGTAGCGCTAAGTGGGTAATAGTGGAAAAATAATATGTTCAAATATAAACTACACAGAAGCATTGTATGAAACTTCTTTCTGTTCTGTGCATTCAACTAACAGAGTTGAACCTTACTTTTGATTGAGCCGTTCTGAAACACTCTTTCTGTAGAAACTGCAATTGGACATTCTGAGCGCTAAGAGGCCTATATTGGGAAAAAGAATGTCTACAAATAAAAACTACACAGAAGAATTGTGTGAAACTTCTTTCTGTTCTGTTTTTTCAACTAAAAGAGTTGAACCTTAGTTTTGATTGAGCCGTTCTGAAACACTCTTTCTGTAGAAACTGCAATTGGACATTCTGAGCGCTAAGAGGCCTATATTGGGAAAAATAATATCTTCAAATAAAAACTACACAGAAGCATTGTGTGAAACTTATTTCTGATATGTTCATTAAGCTAACAGAGTTAAAAAGTACTTTTGATTGCGCAGTTCTGAACACTCTTTCTGTAGAAAATGCAAGTGGACATTCGGAGCGCTAAGAGGGTAATAGTGGAAAAAGGAATATATTCAAATATAAACTACACAGTAGCATTCTGTGAAAATTCTTTCTCTTCTGTGCATTCAACTAACAGAGTTGAACCTTACTTTTGATTGAGCCGTTCTGAAACACTCTTTCTGTAGAAACTGCAATTGGACATGCTAAGCGCTAAGAGGCCTACATTGGGAAAATAATATCTTCAAATAAAAACTACACAGATGCATTCTCTGAAACTTATTTCTGATCTGTAAATTCAGTTAACAGAGATAAAACATATTTTTGATTGAGCAGTTATGAAACACTCTTTTTGTAGAAAATGCAAGTGGAGATTCGGAGCGCTAAGAGGGTAATAGTGGAAAAAGGAATGTCTTCAAATATAAACTACACAGAATCATTCGGTGAAACTTCTTTCTGATCTGTGCATTCAGCTAACAGAGTTAAACCATACTTCTGATTGAGCAGATCTGAACACTCTTTCTGTAGAAAATGCAACTGGACATTTGGAGCGCTAAGAGAGTAGTAGTGGAAAAAGGAATATATTCAAATATAAACTACACAGAAGCATGCTGTGAAACTTCTTTCTGATCTGAGCATTCAGCTAACAGAGTTAAACCATACTTTTGATTGAGCAGTTTTGAAACACTCTGTCTGTAGAAAATGCAACTGGACATTCGTAGCGCTAAGTGGGTAATAGTGGAAAAAAGAATATGTTCAAATATAAACTACACAGAAGCATTGTATGAAACTTCTTTCTGTTCTGTGCATTCAACTAACAGAGTTGAACCTTACTTTTGATTGAGCCTTTCTGAAACACTCTTTCTGTAGAATCTGCAATTGGACATTCTGAGCGCTAAGAGGCCTATATTGGGAAAAATAATATCTTCAAATAAAAACTACACAGAAGCATTGTGTGAAACTTATTTCTGATATGTTCATTAAGCTAACAGAGTTAAACCATACTTTTGATTGCGCAGTTCTGAACACTCTTTCTGTAGAAAATGCAAGTGGACATTCGGAGCGCTAAGAGGGTAATAGTGGAAAAAGGAATATATTCAAATATAAACTACACAGTAGCATTCTGTGAAAATTCTTTCTGTTCTGTGCATTCAACTAACAGAGTTGAACCTTACTTTTGATTGAGCCGTTCTGAAACACTCTTTCTGTAGAAACTGCAATTGGACATGCTAAGCGCTAAGAGGCCTACATTGGGAAAAAAATATCTTCAAATAATAACTACACAGATGCATTCTGTGAAACTTATTTCTGATCTGTAAATTCAGTTAACAGAGATAAAACATATTTTTGATTGAGCAGTTATGAAACACTCTTTTTGTAGAAAATGCAAGTGGAGATTCGGAGCGCTAAGATGGTAATAGTGGAAAAAGGAATGTCTTCAAATATAAACTACACAGAATCATTCGGTGAAACTTCTTTCTGATCTGTGCATTCAGCTAACAGAGTTAAACCATACTTTTGATTGAGCAGATCTGAACACTCTTTCTGTAGAAAATGCAACTGGACATTTGGAGCGCTAAGAGCGTAGTAGTGGAAAAAGGAATATATTCAAATATAAACTACACAGAAGCATTCTGTTAAACTTCTTTCTGATCTGAGCATTCAGCTAACAGAGTTAAACCATACTTTTGATTGAGCAGTTTTGAAACACTCTGTCTGTAGAAAATGCAACTGGACATTCGTAGCGCTAAGTGGGTAATAGTGGAAAAAAGAATATGTTCAAATATAAACTACACAGAAGCATTGTATGAAACTTCTTTCTGTTCTGTGCATTCAACTAACAGAGTTGAACCTTACTTTTGATTGAGCCGTTCTGAAACACTCTTTCTGTAGAAACTGCAATTGGACATTCTGAGCGCTAAGAGGCCTATATTGGGAAAAAGAATGTCTACAAATAAAAACTACACAGAAGAATTGTGTGAAACTTCTTTCTGTTCTGTTTGTTCAACTAAAAGAGTTGAACCTTAGTTTTGATTGAGCCGTTCTGAAACACTCTTTCTGTAGAAAATGCAAGTGGAGATTCGGAGCGCTAAGAGGGTAATAGTGGAAAAAGGAATGTCTCCAAATATAAACTACACAGAATCATTCTGTGAAACTTCTTTCTGATCTGAGCATTCAGCTAACAGAGTTAAACCATACTTTTGATTGAGCAGTTTTGAAACACTCTGTCTGTAGAAAATGCAACTGGACATTCGTAGCGCTAAGTGGGTAATAGTGGAAAAAATAATATGTTCAAATATAAACTACCCAGAAGCATTGTATGAAACTTCTTTCTGTTCTGTGCATTCAACTAACAGAGTTGAACCTTACTTTTGATTGAGCCTTTCTGAAACACTCTTTCTGTAGAAACTGCAATTGGACATTCTGAGCGCTAAGAGGCCTATATTGGGAAAAATAATATCTTCAAATAAAAACTACACAGAAGCATTGTGTGAAACTTATTTCTGATATGTTCATTAAGCTAACAGAGTTAAAAAATACTTTTGATTGCGCAGTTCTGAACACTCTTTCTGTAGAAAATGCAAGTGGACATTCGGAGCGCTAAGAGGGTAATAGTGGAAAAAGGAATATATTCAAATATAAACTACACAGTAGCATTCTGTGAAAATTCTTTCTCTTCTGTGCATTCAACTAACAGAGTTGAACCTTACTTTTGATTGAGCCGTTCTGAAACACTCTTTCTGTAGAAACTGCAATTGGACATGCTAAGCGCTAAGAGGCCTACATTGGGAAAATAATATCTTCAAATAAAAACTACACAGATGCATTCTCTGAAACTTATTTCTGATCTGTAAATTCAGTTAACAGAGATAAAACATATTTTTGATTGAGCAGTTATGAAACACTCTTTTTGTAGAAAATGCAAGTGGAGATTCGGAGCGCTAAGAGGGTAATACTGGAAAAAGGAATGTCTTCAAATATAAACTACACAGAATCATTCGGTGAAACTTCTTTCTGATCTGTGCATTCAGCTAACAGAGTTAAACCATACTTCTGATTGAGCAGATCTGAACACTCTTTCTGTAGAAAATGCAACTGGACATTTGGAGCGCTAAGAGAGTAGTAGTGGAAAAAGGAATATATTCAAATATAAACTACACAGAAGCATGCTGTGAAACTTCTTTCTGATCTGAGCATTCAGCTAACAGAGTTAAACCATACTTTTGATTGAGCAGTTTTGAAACACTCTGTCTGTAGAAAATGCAACTGGACATTCGTAGCGCTAAGTGGGTAATAGTGGAAAAAAGAATATGTTCAAATATAAACTACACAGAAGCATTGTATGAAACTTCTTTCTGTTCTGTGCATTCAACTAACAGAGTTGAACCTTACTTTTGATTGAGCCTTTCTGAAACACTCTTTCTGTAGAATCTGCAATTGGACATTCTGAGCGCTAAGAGGCCTATATTGGGAAAAATAATATCTTCAAATAAAAACTACACAGAAGCATTGTGTGAAACTTATTTCTGATATGTTCATTAAGCTAACAGAGTTAAACCATACTTTTGATTGCGCAGTTCTGAACACTCTTTCTGTAGAAAATGCAAGTGGACATTCGGAGCGCTAAGAGGGTAATAGTGGAAAAAGGAATATATTCAAATATAAACTACACAGTAGCATTCTGTGAAAATTCTTTCTGTTCTGTGCATTCAACTAACAGAGTTGAACCTTACTTTTGATTGAGCCGTTCTGAAACACTCTTTCTGTAGAAACTGCAATTGGACATGCTAAGCGCTAAGAGGCCTACATTGGGAAAAAGAATATCTTCAAATAAAAACTACACAGATGCATTCTGTGAAACTTATTTCTGATCTGTAAATTCAGTTAACAGAGATAAAACATATTTTTGATTGAGCAGTTATGAAACAATCTTTTTGTAGAAAATGCAAGTGGAGATTCGGAGCGCTAAGAGGGTAATAGTGGAAAAAGGAATGTCTTCAAATATAAACTACACAGAATCATTCGGTGAAACTTCTTTCTGATCTGTGCATTCAGCTAACAGAGTTAAACCATACTTTTGATTGAGCAGATCTGAACACTCTTTCTGTAGAAAATGCAACTGGACATTTGGAGCGCTAAGAGCGTAGTAGTGGAAAAAGGAATATATTCAAATATAAACTACACAGAAGCATTCTGTGAAACTTCTTTCTGATCTGAGCATTGAGCTAACAGAGTTAAACCATACTTTTGATTGAGCAGTTTTGAAACACTCTCTCTGTAGAAAATGCAACTGGACATTCGTAGCGCTAAGTGGGTAATAGTGGAAAAATAATATGTTCAAATATAAACTACACAGAAGCATTGTATGAAACTTCTTTCTGTTCTGTGCATTCAACTAACAGAGTTGAACCTTACTTTTGATTGAGCCGTTCTGAAACACTCTTTCTGTAGAAACTGCAATTGGACATTCTGAGCGCTAAGAGGCCTATATTGGGAAAAAGAATGTCTACAAATAAAAACTACACAGAAGAATTGTGTGAAACTTCTTTCTGTTCTGTTTGTTCAACTAAAAGAGTTGAACCTTAGTTTTGACTGAGCCGTTCTGAAACACTCTTTCTGTAGAAAATGCAAGTGGAGATTCGGAGCGCTAAGAGGGTAATAGTGGAAAAAGGAATGTCTCCAAATATAAACTACACAGAATCATTCTGTGAAACTTCTTTCTGATCTGTGCATTCAGCTAACAGAGTTAAAACATACTTTTGATTGAGCAGATCTGAACACTCTTTCTGTAGAAAATGCAACTGGACATTTGGAGCGCTAAGAGAGTAGTAGTGGAAAAAGGAATATATTCAAATATAAACTACACAGAAGCATGCTGTGAAACTTCTTTCTGATCTGAGCATTCAGCTAACAGAGTTAAACCATACTTTTGATTGAGCAGTTTTGAAACACTCTGTCTGTAGAAAATGCAACTGGACATTCGTAGCGCTAAGTGGGTAATAGTGGAAAAAAGAATATGTTCAAATATAAACTACACAGAAGCATTGTATGAAACTTCTTTCTGTTCTGTGCATTCAACTAACAGAGTTGAACCTTACTTTTGATTGAGCCTTTCTGAAACACTCTTTCTGTAGAATCTGCAATTGGACATTCTGAGCGCTAAGAGGCCTATATTGGGAAAAATAATATCTTCAAATAAAAACTACACAGAAGCATTGTGTGAAACTTATTTCTGATATGTTCATTAAGCTAACAGAGTTAAACCATACTTTTGATTGCGCAGTTCTGAACACTCTTTCTGTAGAAAATGCAAGTGGACATTCGGAGCGCTAAGAGGGTAATAGTGGAAAAAGGAATATATTCAAATATAAACTACACAGTAGCATTCTGTGAAAATTCTTTCTGTTCTGTGCATTCAACTAACAGAGTTGAACCTTACTTTTGATTGAGCCGTTCTGAAACACTCTTTCTGTAGAAACTGCAATTGGACATGCTAAGCGCTAAGAGGCCTACATTGGGAAAAAGAATATCTTCAAATAAAAACTACACAGATGCATTCTGTGAAACTTATTTCTGATCTGTAAATTCAGTTAACAGAGATAAAACATATTTTTGATTGAGCAGTTATGAAACAATCTTTTTGTAGAAAATGCAAGTGGAGATTCGGAGCGCTAAGAGGGTAATAGTGGAAAAAGGAATGTCTTCAAATATAAACTACACAGAATCATTCGGTGAAACTTCTTTCTGATCTGTGCATTCAGCTAACAGAGTTAAACCATACTTTTGATTGAGCAGATCTGAACACTCTTTCTGTAGAAAATGCAACTGGACATTTGGAGCGCTAAGAGCGTAGTAGTGGAAAAAGGAATATATTCAAATATAAACTACACAGAAGCATTCTGTGAAACTTCTTTCTGATCTGAGCATTGAGCTAACAGAGTTAAACCATACTTTTGATTGAGCAGTTTTGAAACACTCTCTCTGTAGAAAATGCAACTGGACATTCGTAGCGCTAAGTGGGTAATAGTGGAAAAATAATATGTTCAAATATAAACTACACAGAAGCATTGTATGAAACTTCTTTCTGTTCTGTGCATTCAACTAACAGAGTTGAACCTTACTTTTGATTGAGCCGTTCTGAAACACTCTTTCTGTAGAAACTGCAATTGGACATTCTGAGCGCTAAGAGGCCTATATTGGGAAAAAGAATGTCTACAAATAAAAACTACACAGAAGAATTGTGTGAAACTTCTTTCTGTTCTGTTTGTTCAACTAAAAGAGTTGAACCTTAGTTTTGACTGAGCCGTTCTGAAACACTCTTTCTGTAGAAAATGCAAGTGGAGATTCGGAGCGCTAAGAGGGTAATAGTGGAAAAAGGAATGTCTCCAAATATAAACTACACAGAATCATTCTGTGAAACTTCTTTCTGATCTGTGCATTCAGCTAACAGAGTTAAAACATACTTTTGATTGAGCAGATCTGAACACTCTTTCTGTAGAAAATGCAACTGGACATTTGGAGCGCTAAGAGAGTAGTAGTGGAAAAAGGAATATATTCAAATATAAACTACACAGAAGCATTCTGTGAAACTTCTTTCTGATCTGAGCATTCAGCTAACAGAGTTAAACCATACTTTTGATTGAGCAGTTTTGAAACACTCTGTCTGTAGAAAATGCAACTGGACATTCGTAGCGCTAAGTGGGTAATAGTGGAAAAAATAATATGTTCAAATATAAACTACACAGAAGCATTGTATGAAACTTCTTTCTGTTCTGTGCATTCAACTAACAGAGTTGAACCTTACTTTTGATTGAGCCTTTCTGAAACACTCTTTCTGTAGAAACTGCAATTGGACATTCTGAGCGCTAAGAGGCCTATATTGGGAAAAATAATATCTTCAAATAAAAACTACACAGAAGCATAGTGTGAAACTTATTTCTGATATGTTCATTAAGCTAACAGAGTTAAAAAATATTTTTGATTGCGCAGTTCTGAACACTCTTTCTGTAGAAAATGCAAGTGGACATTCGGAGCGCTAAGAGGGTAATAGTGGAAAAAGGAATATATTCAAATATAAACTACACAGTAGCATTCTGTGAAAATTCTTTCTGTTCTGTGCATTCAACTAACAGAGTTGAACCTTACTTTTGATTGAGCCGTTCTGAAACACTCTTTCTGTAGAAACTGCAATTGGACATGCTAAGCGCTAAGAGGCCTACATTGGGAAAAAGAATATCTTCAAATAAAAACTACACAGATGCATTCTGTGAAACTTATTTCTGATCTGTAAATTCAGTTAACAGAGATAAAACATATTTTTGATTGAGCAGTTATGAAACACTCTTTTTGTAGAAAATGCAAGTGGAGATTCGGAGCGCTAAGAGGGTAATAGTGGAAAAAGGAATGTCTTCAAATATAAACTACACAGAATCATTCGGTGAAACTTCTTTCTGATCTGTGCATTCAGCTAACAGAGTTAAACCATACTTCTGATTGAGCAGATCTGAACACTCTTTCTGTAGAAAATGCAACTGGACATTTGGAGCGCTAAGAGAGTAGTAGTGGAAAAAGGAATATATTCAAATATAAACTACACAGAAGCATGCTGTGAAACTTCTTTCTGATCTGAGCATTCAGCTAACAGAGTTAAACCATACTTTTGATTGAGCAGTTTTGAAACACTCTGTCTGTAGAAAATGCAACTGGACATTCGTAGCGCTAAGTGGGTAATGGTGGAAAAAAGAATATGTTCAAATATAAACTACACAGAAGCATTGTATGAAACTACTTTCTGTTCTGTGCATTCAACTAACAGAGTTGAACCTTACTTTTGATTGAGCCTTTCTGAAACACTCTTTCTGTAGAAACTGCAATTGGACATTCTGAGCGCTAAGAGGCATATATTGGGAAAAATAATATCTTCAAATAAAAACTACACAGAAGCATTGTGTGAAACTTATTTCTGATATGTTCATTAAGCTAACAGAGTTAAACCATACTTTTGATTGCGCAGTTCTGAACACTCTTTCTGTAGAAAATGCAAGTGGACATTCGGAGCGCTAAGAGGGTAATAGTGGAAAAAGGAATATATTCAAATATAAACTACACAGTAGCATTCTGTGAAAATCCTTTCTGTTCTGTGCATTCAACTAACAGAGTTGAACCTTACTTTTGATTGAGCCGTTCTGAAACACTCTTTCTGTAGAAACTGCAATTGGACATGCTAAGCGCTAAGAGGCCTACATTGGGAAAAAGAATATCTTAAAATAAAAACTACACAGATGCATTCTGTGAAACTTATTTCTGATCTGTAAATTCAGTTAACAGAGATAAAACATATTTTTGATTGAGTAGTTATGAAACACTCTTTTTGTAGAAAATGCAAGTGGAGATTCGGAGCGCTAAGAGGGTAATAGTGGAAAAAGGAATGTCTTCAAATATAAACTACACAGAATCATTCGGTGAAACTTCTTTCTGATCTGTGCATTCAGCTAACAGAGTTAAACCATACTTTTGATTGAGCAGATCTGAACACTCTTTCTGTAGAAAATGCAACTGGACATTTGGAGCACTAAGAGCGTAGTAGTGGAAAAAGTAATATATTCAAATATAAACTACACAGAAGCATTCTGTGAAACTTCTTTCTGATCTGAGCATTCAGCTAACAGAGTTAAACCATACTTTTGATTGAGCAGTTTTGAAACACTCTGTCTGTAGAAAATGCAACTGGACATTCGTAGCGCTAAGTGGGTAATGGTGGAAAAAAGAATATGTTCAAATATAAACTACACAGAAGCATTGTATGAAACTTCTTTCTGTTCTGTGCATTCAACTAACAGAGTTGAACCTTACTTTTGATTGAGCCGTTCTGAAACACTCTTTCTGTAGAAACTGCAATTGGACATTCTGAGCGCTAAGAGGCCTCTATTGGGAAAAAGAATATCTTCAAATAAAAACTACAGAGAAGCATTGTGTGAAACTTATTTCTGATATGTTCATTAAGCTAACAGAGTTAAACCATACTTTTGATTGCGCAGTTCTGAACACTCTTTCTGCAGAAAATGCAAGTGGACATTCGGAGCGCTAAGAGGGTAATAGTGGAAAAAGGAATATATTCAAATATAAACTACACAGTAGCATTCTGTGAAGCTTCTTTCTGTTCTGTGCATTCAACTAACAGAGTTGAACCTTACTTTTGATTGAGCCGTTCTGAAACACTCTTTCTGTAGAAACTGCAATTGGACATGCTAAGCGCTAAGAGGCCTACATTGGGAAAAAGAATATCTTCAAATAAAAACTACACAGATGCATTCTGTGAAACTTATTTCTGATCTGCAAATTCAGTTAACAGAGATAAAACATATTTTTGATTGAGCAGTTATGAAACACTCTTTTTGTAGAAAATGCAAGTGGAGATTCGGAGCGCTAAGAGGGTAATAGTGGAAAAAGGAATGTCTTCAAATATAAACTACACAGAATCATTCGGTGAAACTTCTTTCTGATCTGTGCATTCAGCTAACAGAGTTAAACCATACTTTTGATTGAGCAGATCTGAACACTCTTTCTGTAGAAAATGCAACTGTACATTTGGAGCGCTAAGAGCGTAGTAGTGGAAAAAGGAATATATTCAAATATAAACTACACAGAAGCATTCTGTGAAACTTCTTTCGGATCTGAGCATTCAGCTAACAGAGTTAAACCATACTTTTGATTGAGCAGTTTTGAAACACTCTCTCTGTAGAAAATGCAACTGGACATTCGTAGCGCTAAGTGGGTAATAGTGGAAAAATAATATGTTCAAATATAAACTACACAGAAGCATTGTATGAAACTTCTTTCTGTTCTGTGCATTCAACTAACAGAGTTGAACCTTACTTTTGATTGAGCCGTTCTGAAACACTCTTTCTGTAGAAACTGCAATTGGACATTCTGAGCGCTAAGAGGCCTATATTGGGAAAAAGAATGTCTACAAATAAAAACTACACAGAAGAATTGTGTGAAACTTCTTTCTGTTCTGTTTGTTCAACTAAAAGAGTTGAACCTTAGTTTTGATTGAGCCGTTCTGAAACACTCTTTCTGTAGAAAATGCAAGTGGAGATTCGGAGCGCTAAGAGGGTAATAGTGGAAAAAGGAATGTCTCCAAATATAAACTACACAGAATCATTCTGTGAAACTTCTTTCTGATCTGAGCATTCAGCTAACAGAGTTAAACCATACTTTTGATTGAGCAGTTTTGAAACACTCTGTCTGTAGAAAATGCAACTGGACATTCGTAGCGCTAAGTGGATAATAGTGGAAAAATTAATATGTTCAAATATAAACTACACAGAAGCATTGTATGAAACTTCTTTCTGTTCTGTGCATTCAACTAACAGAGTTGAACCTTACTTTTGATTGAGCCTTTCTGAAACACTCTTTCTGTAGAAACTGCAATTGGACATTCTGAGCGCTAAGAGGCCTATATTGGGAAAAATAATATCTTCAAATAAAAACTACACAGAAGCATTGTGTGAAACTTATTTCTGATATGTTCATTAAGCTAACAGAGTTAAACCATACTTTTGATTGCGCAGTTCTGAACACTCTTTCTGTAGAAAATACAAGTGGACATTCGGAGCGCTAAGAGGGTAATAGTGGAAAAAGGAATATATTCAAATATAAACTACACAGTAGCATTCTGTGAAAATTCTTTCTGTTCTGTGCATTCAACTAACAGAGTTGAACCTTACTTTTGATTGAGCCGTTCTGAAACACTCTTTCTGTAGAAACTGCAATTGGACATGCTAAGCGCTAAGAGGCCTACATTGGGAAAAAGAATATCTTCAAATAAAAACTACACAGATGCATTCTGTGAAACTTATTTCTGATCTGTAAATTCAGTTAACAGAGATAAAACATATTTTTGATTGAGCAGTTACGAAACACTCTTTTTGTAGAAACTGCAAGTGGAGATTCGGAGCGCTAAGAGGGTAATAGTGGAAAAAGGAATGTCTTCAAATATAAACTACACAGAATCATTCGGTGAAACTTCTTTCTGATCTGTGCATTCAGCTAACAGAGTTAAACCATACTTTTGATTGAGCAGATCTGAACACTCTTTCTGTAGAAAATGCAACTGGACATTTGGAGCGCTAAGAGCGTAGTAGTGGAAAAAGGAATATATTCAAATATAAACTACACAGAAGCATTCTGTGAAACTTCTTTCTGATCTGAGCATTCAGCTAACAGAGTTAAACCATACTTTTGATTGAGCAGTTTTGAAACACTCTGTCTGTAGAAAATGCAACTGGACATTCGTAGCGCTAAGTGGGTAATAGTGGAAAAAAGAATATGTTCAAATATAAACTACACAGAAGCATTGTATGAAACTTCTTTCTGTTCTGTGCATTCAACTAACAGAGTTGAACCTTACATTTGATTGAGCCGTTCTGAAACACTCTTTCTGTAGAAACTGCAATTGGACATTCTGAGCGCTAAGAGGCCTATATTGGGAAAAAGAATGTCTACAAATAAAAACTACACAGAAGAATTGTGTGAAACTTCTTTCTGTTCTGTTTGTTCAACTAAAAGAGCTGAACCTTAGTTTTGATTGAGCCGTTCTGAAACACTCTTTCTGTAGAAAATGCAAGTGGAGATTCGGAGAGCTAAGAGGGTAATAGTGGAAAAAGGAATGTCTCCAAATATAAACTACACAGAATCATTCTGTGAAACTTCTTTCTGATCTGTGCATTCAGCTAACAGAGTTAAACCATACTTTTGATTGAGCAGATCTGAACACTCTTTCTGTAGAAAATGCAACTGGACATTTGGAGCGCTAAGAGCGTAGTAGTGGAAAAAGGAATATATTCAAATATAAACTACACAGAAGCATTCTGTGAAACTTCTTTGTGATCTGAGCATTCAGCTAACAGAGTTAAACCATACTTTTGATTGAGCAGTTTTGAAACACTCTGTCTGTAGAAAATGCAACTGGACATTCGTAGTGCTAAGTGGGTAATAGTGGAAAAAAGAATATGCTCAAATATAAACTACACAGAAGCATTGTATGAAACATCTTTCTGTTCTGTGCATTCAACTAACAGAGTTGAACCTTACTTTTGATTGAGCATTTCTGAAACACTCTTTCTGTAGAAACTGCAATTGGACATTCTGAGCGCTAAGAGGCCTATATTGGGAAAAATAATATCTTCAAATAAATACTACCCAGAAGGATTGTGTGAAACTTATTTCTGATATGTTCATTAAGCTAACAGAGTTAAACCATACTTTTGATTGCGCAGTTCTGAACACTCTTTCTGCAGAAAATGCAAGTGGACATTCGGAGCGCTAAGATGGTAATAGTGGAAAAAGGAATATATTCAAATATAAACTACACAGTAGCATTCTGTGAAAATACTTTCTGTTCTGTGCATTCAACTAACAGAGTTGAACCTTACTTTTGATTGAGCCGTTCTGAAACACTCTTTCTGTAGAAACTGCAATTGGACATGCTAAGCGCTAAGAGGCCTACATTGGGAAAAAGAATATCTTCAAATAAAAACTACACAGATGCATTCTGTGAAACTTATTTCTGATCTGTAAATTCAGTTAACAGAGATAAAACATATTTTTGATTGAGCAGTTATGAAACACTCTTTTTGTAGAAAATGCAAGTGGAGATTCGGAGCGCTAAGTGGGTAATAGTGGAAAAAGGAATGTCTTCAAATATAAACTACACAGAATCATTCGGTGAAACTTCTTTCTGATCTGTGCATTCAGCTAACAGAGTTAAACCATACTTCTGATTGAGCAGATCTGAACACTCTTTCTGTAGAAAATGCAACTGGACATTTGGAGCGCTAAGAGAGTAGTAGTGGAAAAAGGAATATATTCAAATATAAACTACACAGAAGCATGCTGTGAAACTTCTTTCTGATCTGAGCATTCAGCTAACAGAGTTAAACCATACTTTTGATTGAGCAGTTTTGAAACACTCTGTCTGTAGAAAATGCAACTGGACATTCGTAGCGCTAAGTGGGTAATAGTGGAAAAAAGAATATGTTCAAATATAAACTACACAGAAGCATTGTATGAAACTTCTTTCTGTTCTGTGCATTCAACTAACAGAGTTGAACCTTACTTTTGATTGAGCCTTTCTGAAACACTCTTTCTGTAGAATCTGCAATTGGACATTCTGAGCGCTAAGAGGCCTATATTGGGAAAAATAATATCTTCAAATAAAAACTACACAGAAGCATTGTGTGAAACTTATTTCTGATATGTTCATTAAGCTAACAGAGTTAAACCATACTTTTGATTGCGCAGTTCTGAACACTCTTTCTGTAGAAAATGCAAGTGGACATTCGGAGCGCTAAGAGGGTAATAGTGGAAAAAGGAATATATTCAAATATAAACTACACAGTAGCATTCTGTGAAAATTCTTTCTGTTCTGTGCATTCAACTAACAGAGTTGAACCTTACTTTTGATTGAGCCGTTCTGAAACACTCTTTCTGTAGAAACTGCAATTGGACATGCTAAGCGCTAAGAGGCCTACATTGGGAAAAAAATATCTTCAAATAATAACTACACAGATGCATTCTGTGAAACTTATTTCTGATCTGTAAATTCAGTTAACAGAGATAAAACATATTTTTGATTGAGCAGTTATGAAACACTCTTTTTGTAGAAAATGCAAGTGGAGATTCGGAGCGCTAAGAGGGTAATAGTGGAAAAAGGAATGTCTTCAAATATAAACTACACAGAATCATTCGGTGAAACTTCTTTCTGATCTGTGCATTCAGCTAACAGAGTTAAACCATACTTTTGATTGAGCAGATCTGAACACTCTTTCTGTAGAAAATGCAACTGGACATTTGGAGCGCTAAGAGCGTAGTAGTGGAAAAAGGAATATATTCAAATATAAACTACACAGAAGCATTCTGTTAAACTTCTTTCTGATCTGAGCATTCAGCTAACAGAGTTAAACCATACTTTTGATTGAGCAGTTTTGAAACACTCTGTCTGTAGAAAATGCAACTGGACATTCGTAGCGCTAAGTGGGTAATAGTGGAAAAAAGAATATGTTCAAATATAAACTACACAGAAGCATTGTATGAAACTTCTTTCTGTTCTGTGCATTCAACTAACAGAGTTGAACCTTACTTTTGATTGAGCCGTTCTGAAACACTCTTTCTGTAGAAACTGCAATTGGACATTCTGAGCGCTAAGAGGCCTATATTGGGAAAATGAATGTCTACAAATAAAAACTACACAGAAGAATTGTGTGAAACTTCTTTCTGTTCTGTTTGTTCAACTAAAAGAGCTGAACCTTAGTTTTGATTGAGCCGTTCTGAAACACTCTTTCTGTAGAAAATGCAAGTGGAGATTCGGAGAGCTAAGAGGGTAATAGTGGAAAAAGGAATGTCTCCAAATATAAACTACACAGAATCATTCTGTGAAACTTCTTTCTGATCTGTGCATTCAGCTAACAGAGTTAAACCATACTTTTGATTGAGCAGATCTGAACACTCTTTCTGTAGAAAATGCAACTGGACATTTGGAGCGCTAAGAGCGTAGTAGTGGAAAAAGGAATATATTCAAATATAAACTACACAGAAGCATTCTGTGAAACTTCTTTGTGATCTGAGCATTCAGCTAACAGAGTTAAACCATACTTTTGATTGAGCAGTTTTGAAACACTCTGTCTGTAGAAAATGCAACTGGACATTCGTAGTGCTAAGTGGGTAATAGTGGAAAAAAGAATATGCTCAAATATAAACTACACAGAAGCATTGTATGAAACTTCTTTCTGTTCTGTGCATTCAACTAACAGAGTTGAACCTTACTTTTGATTGAGCATTTCTGAAACACTCTTTCTGTAGAAACTGCAATTGGACATTCTGAGCGCTAAGAGGCCTATATTGGGAAAAATAATATCTTCAAATAAATACTACCCAGAAGGATTGTGTGAAACTTATTTCTGATATGTTCATTAAGCTAACAGAGTTAAACCATACTTTTGATTGCGCAGTTCTGAACACTCTTTCTGCAGAAAATGCAAGTGGACATTCGGAGCGCTAAGATGGTAATAGTGGAAAAAGGAATATATTCAAATATAAACTACACAGTAGCATTCTGTGAAAATACTTTCTGTTCTGTGCATTCAACTAACAGAGTTGAACCTTACTTTTGATTGAGCCGTTCTGAAACACTCTTTCTGTAGAAACTGCAATTGGACATGCTAAGCGCTAAGAGGCCTACATTGGGAAAAAGAATATCTTCAAATAAAAACTACACAGATGCATTCTGTGAAACTTATTTCTGATCTGTAAATTCAGTTAACAGAGATAAAACATATTTTTGATTGAGCAGTTATGAAACACTCTTTTTGTAGAAAATGCAAGTGGAGATTCGGAGCGCTAAGTGGGTAATAGTGGAAAAAGGAATGTCTTCAAATATAAACTACACAGAATCATTCGGTGAAACTTCTTTCTGATCTGTGCATTCAGCTAACAGAGTTAAACCATACTTCTGATTGAGCAGATCTGAACACTCTTTCTGTAGAAAATGCAACTGGACATTTGGAGCGCTAAGAGAGTAGTAGTGGAAAAAGGAATATATTCAAATATAAACTACACAGAAGCATGCTGTGAAACTTCTTTCTGATCTGAGCATTCAGCTAACAGAGTTAAACCATACTTTTGATTGAGCAGTTTTGAAACACTCTGTCTGTAGAAAATGCAACTGGACATTCGTAGCGCTAAGTGGGTAATAGTGGAAAAAAGAATATGTTCAAATATAAACTACACAGAAGCATTGTATGAAACTTCTTTCTGTTCTGTGCATTCAACTAACAGAGTTGAACCTTACTTTTGATTGAGCCTTTCTGAAACACTCTTTCTGTAGAATCTGCAATTGGACATTCTGAGCGCTAAGAGGCCTATATTGGGAAAAATAATATCTTCAAATAAAAACTACACAGAAGCATTGTGTGAAACTTATTTCTGATATGTTCATTAAGCTAACAGAGTTAAACCATACTTTTGATTGCGCAGTTCTGAACACTCTTTCTGTAGAAAATGCAAGTGGACATTCGGAGCGCTAAGAGGGTAATAGTGGAAAAAGGAATATATTCAAATATAAACTACACAGTAGCATTCTGTGAAAATTCTTTCTGTTCTGTGCATTCAACTAACAGAGTTGAACCTTACTTTTGATTGAGCCGTTCTGAAACACTCTTTCTGTAGAAACTGCAATTGGACATGCTAAGCGCTAAGAGGCCTACATTGGGAAAAAAATATCTTCAAATAATAACTACACAGATGCATTCTGTGAAACTTATTTCTGATCTGTAAATTCAGTTAACAGAGATAAAACATATTTTTGATTGAGCAGTTATGAAACACTCTTTTTGTAGAAAATGCAAGTGGAGATTCGGAGCGCTAAGAGGGTAATAGTGGAAAAAGGAATGTCTTCAAATATAAACTACACAGAATCATTCGGTGAAACTTCTTTCTGATCTGTGCATTCAGCTAACAGAGTTAAACCATACTTTTGATTGAGCAGATCTGAACACTCTTTCTGTAGAAAATGCAACTGGACATTTGGAGCGCTAAGAGCGTAGTAGTGGAAAAAGGAATATATTCAAATATAAACTACACAGAAGCATTCTGTTAAACTTCTTTCTGATCTGAGCATTCAGCTAACAGAGTTAAACCATACTTTTGATTGAGCAGTTTTGAAACACTCTGTCTGTAGAAAATGCAACTGGACATTCGTAGCGCTAAGTGGGTAATAGTGGAAAAAAGAATATGTTCAAATATAAACTACACAGAAGCATTGTATGAAACTTCTTTCTGTTCTGTGCATTCAACTAACAGAGTTGAACCTTACTTTTGATTGAGCCGTTCTGAAACACTCTTTCTGTAGAAACTGCAATTGGACATTCTGAGCGCTAAGAGGCCTATATTGGGAAAATGAATGTCTACAAATAAAAACTACACAGAAGAATTGTGTGAAACTTCTTTCTGTTCTGTTTGTTCAACTAAAAGATTTGAACCTTAGTTTTGATTGAGCCGTTCTGAAACACTCTTTCTGTAGAAAATGCAAGTGGAGATTCGGAGCGCTAAGAGGGTAATAGTGGAAAAAGGAATGTCTCCAAATATAAACTACACAGAATCATTCTGTGAAACTTCTTTCTGATCTGAGCATTCAGCTAACAGAGTTAAACCATACTTTTGATTGAGCAGTTTTGAAACACTCTGTCTGTAGAAAATGCAACTGGACATTCGTAGCGCTAAGTGGGTAATAGTGGAAAAAATAATATGTTCAAATATAAACTACCCAGAAGCATTGTATGAAACTTCTTTCTGTTCTGTGCATTCAACTAACAGAGTTGAACCTTACTTTTGATTGAGCCTTTCTGAAACACTCTTTCTGTAGAAACTGCAATTGGACATTCTGAGCGCTAAGAGGCCTATATTGGGAAAAATAATATCTTCAAATAAAAACTACACAGAAGCATTGTGTGAAACTTATTTCTGATATGTTCATTAAGCTAACAGAGTTAAACCATACTTTTGATTGCGCAGTTCTGAACACACTTTCTGTAGAAAATACAAGTGGACATTCGGAGCGCTAAGAGGGTAATAGTGGAAAAAGGAATATATTCAAATATAAACTACACAGTAGCATTCTGTGAAAATTCTTTCTGTTCTGTGCATTCAACTAACAGAGTTGAACCTTACTTTTGATTGAGCCGTTCTGAAACACTCTTTCTGTAGAAACTGCAATTGGACATGCTAAGCGCTAAGAGGCCTACATTGGGAAAAAGAATATCTTCAAATAAAAACTACACAGATGCATTCTGTGAAACTTATTTCTGATCTGTAAATTCAGTTAACAGAGATAAAACATATTTTTGATTGAGCAGTTACGAAACACTCTTTTTGTAGAAAATGCAAGTGGAGATTCGGAGCGCTAAGAGGGTAATAGTGGAAAAAGGAATGTCTTCAAATATAAACTACACAGAATCATTCGGTGAAACTTCTTTCTGATCTGTGCATTCAGCTAACAGAGTTAAACCATACTTTTGATTGAGCAGAGCTGAACACTCTTTCTGTAGAAAATGCAACTGGACATTTGGAGCGCTAAGAGCGTAGTAGTGGAAAAAGGAATATATTCAAATATAAACTACACAGAAGCATTCTGTGAAACTTCTTTCGGATCTGAGCATTCAGCTAACAGAGTTAAACCATACTTTTGATTGAGCAGTTTTGAAACACTCTGTCTGTAGAAAATGCAACTGGACATTCGTAGCGCTAAGTGGGTAATAGTGGAAAAAAGAATATGTTCAAATATAAACTACACAGAAGCATTGTATGAAACTTCTTTCTGTTCTGTGCATTCAACTAACAGAGTTGAACCTTACTTTTGATTGAGCCGTTCTGAAACACTCTTTCTGTAGAAACTGCAATTGGACATTCTGAGCGCTAAGAGGCCTATATTGGGAAAAAGAATGTCTACAAATAAAAACTACACAGAAGAATTGTGTGAAACTTCTTTCTGTTCTGTTTGTTCAACTAAAAGAGCTGAACCTTAGTTTTGATTGAGCCGTTCTGAAACACTCTTTCTGTAGAAAATGCAAGTGGAGATTCGGAGCGCTAAGAGGGTAATAGTGGAAAAAGGAATGTCTCCAAATATAAACTACACAGAATCATTCTGTGAAACTTCTTTCTGATCTGAGCATTCAGCTAACAGAGTTAAACCATACTTTTGATTGAGCAGTTTTGAAACACTCTGTCTGTAGGAAATGCAACTGGACATTCGTAGCGCTAAGTGGGTAATAGTGGAAAAAATAATATGTTCAAATATAAACTACCCAGAAGCATTGTATGAAACTTCTTTCTGTTCTGTGCATTCAACTAACAGAGTTGAACCTTACTTTTGATTGAGCCTTTCTGAAACACTCTTTCTGTAGAAACTGCAATTGGACATTCTGAGCGCTAAGAGGCCTATATTGGGAAAAATAATATCTTCAAATAAAAACTACACAGAAGCATTGTGTGAAACTTATTTCTGATATGTTCATTAAGCTAACAGAGTTAAACCATACTTTTGATTGCGCAGTTCTGAACACTCTTTCTGTAGAAAATACAAGTGGACATTCGGAGCGCTAAGAGGGTAATAGTGGAAAAAGGAATATATTCAAATATAAACTACACAGTAGCATTCTGTGAAAATTCTTTCTGTTCTGTGCATTCAACTAACAGAGTTGAACCTTACTTTTGATTGAGCCGTTCTGAAACACTCTTTCTGTAGAAACTGCAATTGGACATGCTAAGCGCTAAGAGGCCTACATTGGGAAAAAGAATATCTTCAAATAAAAACTACACAGATGCATTCTGTGAAACTTATTTCTGATCTGTAAATTCAGTTAACAGAGATAAAACATATTTTTGATTGAGCAGTTACGAAACACTCTTTTTGTAGAAAATGCAAGTGGAGATTCGGAGCGCTAAGAGGGTAATAGTGGAAAAAGGAATGTCTTCAAATATAAACTACACAGAATCATTCGGTGAAACTTCTTTCTGATCTGTGCATTCAGCTAACAGAGTTAAACCATACTTTTGATTGAGCAGATCTGAACACTCTTTCTGTAGAAAATGCAACTGGACATTTGGAGCGCTAAGAGCGTAGTAGTGGAAAAAGGAATATATTCAAATATAAACAACACAGAAGCATTCTGTGAAACTTCTTTCGGATCTGAGCATTCAGCTAACAGAGTTAAACCATACTTTTGATTGAGCAGTTTTGAAACACTCTCTCTGTAGAAAATGCAACTGGACATTCGTAGCGCTAAGTGGGTAATAGTGGAAAAATAATATGTTCAAATATAAACTACACAGAAGCATTGTATGAAACTTCTTTCTGTTCTGTGCATTCAACTAACAGAGTTGAACCTTACTTTTGATTGAGCCGTTCTGAAACACTCTTTCTGTAGAAACTGCAATTGGACATTCTGAGCGCTAAGAGGCCTATATTGGGAAAAAGAATGTCTACAAATAAAAACTACACAGAAGAGTTGTGTGAAACTTCTTTCTGTTCTGTTTGTTCAACTAAAAGAGTTGAACCTTAGTTTTGATTGAGCCGTTCTGAAACACTCTTTCTGTAGAAAATGCAAGTGGAGATTCGGAGCGCTAAGAGGGTAATAGTGGAAAAAGGAATGTCTCCAAATATAAACTACACAGAATCATTCTGTGAAACTTCTTTCTGATCTGTGCATTCAGCTAACAGAGTTAAAACATACTTTTGATTGAGCAGATCTGAACACTCTTTCTGTAGAAAATGCAACTGGACATTTGGAGCGCTAAGAGAGTAGTAGTGGAAAAAGGAATATATTCAAATATAAACTACACAGAAGCATTCTGTGAAACTTCTTTCTGATCTGAGCATTCAGCTAACAGAGTTAAACCATACTTTTGATTGAGCAGTTTTGAAACACTCTGTCTGTAGAAAATGCAACTGGACATTCGTAGCGCTAAGTGGGTAATAGTGGAAAAAATAATATGTTCAAATATAAACTACACAGAAGCATTGTATGAAACTTCTTTCTGTTCTGTGCATTCAACTAACAGAGTTGAACCTTACTTTTGATTGAGCCTTTCTGAAACACTCTTTCTGTAGAAACTGCAATTGGACATTCTGAGCGCTAAGAGGCCTATATTGGGAAAAATAATATCTTCAAATAAAAACTACACAGAAGCATTGTGTGAAACATATTTCTGATATGTTCATTAAGCTAACAGAGTTAAAAAATACTTTTGATTGCGCAGTTCTGAACACTCTTTCTGTAGAAAATGCAAGTGGACATTCGGAGCGCTAAGAGGGTAATAGTGGAAAAAGGAATATATTCAAATATAAACTACACAGTAGCATTCTGTGAAAATTCTTTCTCTTCTGTGCATTCAACTAACAGAGTTGAACCTTACTTTTGATTGAGCCGTTCTGAAACACTCTTTCTGTAGAAACTGCAATTGGACATGCTAAGCGCTAAGAGGCCTACATTGGGAAAATAATATCTTCAAATAAAAACTACACAGATGCATTCTCTGAAACTTATTTCTGATCTGTAAATTCAGTTAACAGAGATAAAACATATTTTTGATTGAGCAGTTATGAAACACTCTTTTTGTAGAAAATGCAAGTGGAGATTCGGAGCGCTAAGAGGGTAATAGTGGAAAAAGGAATGTCTTCAAATATAAACTACACAGAATCATTCGGTGAAACTTCTTTCTGATCTGTGCATTCAGCTAACAGAGTTAAACCATACTTCTGATTGAGCAGATCTGAACACTCTTTCTGTAGAAAATGCAACTGGACATTTGGAGCGCTAAGAGAGTAGTAGTGGAAAAAGGAATATATTCAAATATAAACTACACAGAAGCATGCTGTGAAACTTCTTTCTGATCTGAGCATTCAGCTAACAGAGTTAAACCATACTTTTGATTGAGCAGTTTTGAAACACTCTGTCTGTAGAAAATGCAACTGGACATTCGTAGCGCTAAGTGGGTAATAGTGGAAAAAAGAATATGTTCAAATATAAACTACACAGAAGCATTGTATGAAACTTCTTTCTGTTCTGTGCATTCAACTAACAGAGTTGAACCTTACTTTTGATTGAGCCTTTCTGAAACACTCTTTCTGAAGAATCTGCAATTGGACATTCTGAGCGCTAAGAGGCCTATATTGGGAAAAATAATATCTTCAAATAAAAACTACACAGAAGCATTGTGTGAAACTTATTTCTGATATGTTCATTAAGCTAACAGAGTTAAACCATACTTTTGATTGCGCAGTTCTGAACACTCTTTCTGTAGAAAATGCAAGTGGACATTCGGAGCGCTAAGAGGGTAATAGTGGAAAAAGGAATATATTCAAAAATAAACTACACAGTAGCATTCTGTGAAAATTCTTTCTGTTCTGTGCATTCAACTAACAGAGTTGAACCTTACTTTTGATTGAGCCGTTCTGAAACACTCTTTCTGTAGAAACTGCAATTGGACATGCTAAGCGCTAAGAGGCCTACATTGGGAAAAAGAATATCTTCAAATAATAACTACACAGATGCATTCTGTGAAACTTATTTCTGATCTGTAAATTCAGTTAACAGAGATAAAACATATTTTTGATTGAGCAGTTATGAAACACTCTTTTTGTAGAAAATGCAAGTGGAGATTCGGAGCGCTAAGAGGGTAATAGTGGAAAAAGGAATGTCTTCAAATATAAACTACACAGAATCATTCGGTGAAACTTCTTTCTGATCTGTGCATTCAGCTAACAGAGTTAAACCATACTTTTGATTGAGCAGATCTGAACACTCTTTCTGTAGAAAATGCAACTGGACATTTGGAGCGCTAAGAGCGTAGTAGTGGAAAAAGGAATATATTCAAATATAAACTACACAGAAGCATTCTGTGAAACTTCTTTCTGATCTGAGCATTCAGCTAACAGAGTTAAACCATACTTTTGATTGAGCAGTTTTGAAACACTCTGTCTGTAGAAAATGCAACTGGACATTCGTAGCGCTAAGTGGGTAATAGTGGAAAAAAGAATATGTTCAAATATAAACTACACAGAAGCATTGTATGAAACTTCTTTCTGTTCTGTGCATTCAACTAACAGAGTTGAACCTTACTTTTGATTGAGCCTTTCTGAAACACTCTTTCTGTAGAAACTGCAATTGGACATTCTGAGCGCTAAGAGGCCTATATTGGGAAAAAGAATGTCTACAAATAAAAACTACACAGAAGAATTGTGTGAAACTTCTTTCTGTTCCGTTTTTTCAACTAAAGGAGTTGAACCTTAGTTTTGATTGAGCCGTTCTGAAACACTCTTTCTGTAGAAAATGCAAGTGAAGATTTGGAGCGCTAAGAGGGTAATAGTGGAAAAAGGAATGTCTCCAAATATAAACTACACAGAATCATTCTGTGAAACTTCTTTCTGATCTGTGCATTCAGCTAACAGAGTTAAAAAATACTTTTGATTGCGCAGTTCTGAACACTCTTTCTGTAGAAAATGCAAGTGGACATTCGGAGCGCTAAGAGGGTAATAGTGGAAAAAGGAATATATTCAAATATAAACTACACAGTAGCATTCTGTGAAAATTCTTTCTCTTCTGTGCATTCAACTAACAGAGTTGAACCTTACTTTTGATTGAGCCGTTCTGAAACACTCTTTCTGTAGAAACTGCAATTGGACATGCTAAGCGCTAAGAGGCCTACATTGGGAAAATAATATCTTCAAATAAAAACTACACAGATGCATTCTCTGAAACTTATTTCTGATCTGTAAATTCAGTTAACAGAGATAAAACATATTTTTGATTGAGCAGTTATGAAACACTCTTTTTGTAGAAAATGCAAGTGGAGATTCGGAGCGCTAAGAGGGTAATAGTGGAAAAAGGAATGTCTTCAAATATAAACTACACAGAATCATTCGGTGAAACTTCTTTCTGATCTGTGCATTCAGCTAACAGAGTTAAACCATACTTCTGATTGAGCAGATCTGAACACTCTTTCTGTAGAAAATGCAACTGGACATTTGGAGCGCTAAGAGAGTAGTAGTGGAAAAAGGAATATATTCAAATATAAACTACACAGAAGCATGCTGTGAAACTTCTTTCTGATCTGAGTATTCAGCTAACAGAGTTAAACCATACTTTTGATTGAGCAGTTTTGAAACACTCTGTCTGTAGAAAATGCAACTGGACATTCGTAGCGCTAAGTGGGTAATAGTGGAAAAAAGAATATGTTCAAATATAAACTACACAGAAGCATTGTATGAAACTTCTTTCTGTTCTGTGCATTCAACTAACAGAGTTGAACCTTACTTTTGATTGAGCCTTTCTGAAACACTCTTTCTGTAGAATCTGCAATTGGACATTCTGAGCGCTAAGAGGCCTATATTGGGAAAAATAATATCTTCAAATAAAAACTACAAAGAAGCATTGTGTGAAACTTATTTCTGATATGTTCATTAAGCTAACAGAGTTAAACCATACTTTTGATTGCGCAGTTCTGAACACTCTTTCTGTAGAAAATGCAAGTGGACATTCGGAGCGCTAAGAGGGTAATAGTGGAAAAAGGAATATATTCAAATATAAACTACACAGTAGCATTCTGTGAAAATTCTTTATGTTCTGTGCATTCAACTAACAGAGTTGAACCTTACTTTTGATTGAGCCGTTCTGAAACACTCGTTCTGTAGAAACTGCAATTGGACATGCTAAGCGCTAAGAGGCCTACATTGGGAAAAAGAATATCTTCAAATAATAACTACACAGATGCATTCTGTGAAACTTATTTCTGATCTGTAAATTCAGTTAACAGAGATAAAACATATTTTTGATTGAGCAGTTATGAAACACTCTTTTTGTAGAAAATGCAAGTGGAGATTCGGAGCGCTAAGAGGGTAATAGTGGAAAAAGTAATGTCTTCAAATACAAACTACACAGAATCATTCGGTGAAACTTCTTTCTGATCTGTGCATTCAGCTAACAGAGTTAAACCATACTTTTGATTGAGCAGATCTGAACACTCTTTCTGTAGAAAATGCAACTGGACATTTGGAGCGCTAAGAGCGTAGTAGTGGAAAAAGGAATATATTCAAATATAAACTACACAGAAGCATTCTGTTAAACTTCTTTCTGATCTGAGCATTCAGCTAACAGAGTTAAACCATACTTTTGATTGAGCAGTTTTGAAACACTCTGTCTGTAGAAAATGCAACTGGACATTCGTAGCGCTAAGTGGGTAATAGTGGAAAAAAGAATATGTTCAAATATAAACTACACAGAAGCATTGTATGAAACTTCTTTCTGTTCTGTGCATTCAACTAACAGAGTTGAACCTTACTTTTGATTGAGCCGTTCTGAAACACTCTTTCTGTAGAAACTGCAATTGGACATTCTGAGCGCTAAGAGGCCTATATTGGGAAAAAGAATGTCTACAAATAAAAACTACACAGAAGAATTGTGTGAAACTACTTTCTGTTCTGTTTGTTCAACTAAAAGAGTTGAACCTTAGTTTTGATTGAGCCGTTCTGAAACACTCTTTCTGTAGAAAATGCAAGTGGAGATTCGGAGCGCTAAGAGGGTAATAGTGGAAAAAGGAATGTCTCCAAATATAAACTACACAGAATCATTCTGTGAAACTTCTTTCTGATCTGAGCATTCAGCTAACAGAATTAAACCATACTTTTGATTGAGCAGTTTTGAAACACTCTGTCTGTAGAAAATGCAACTGGACATTCGTAGCGCTAAGTGGGTAATAGTGGAAAAAATAATATGTTCAAATATAAACTACACAGAAGCATTGTATGAAACTTCTTTCTGTTCTGTGCATTCAACTAACAGAGTTGAACCTTACTTTTGATTGAGCCTTTCTGAAACACTCTTTCTGTAGAAACTGCAATTGGACATTCTGAGCGCTAAGAGGCCTATATTGGGAAAAATAATATCTTCAAATAAAAACTACACAGAAGCATTGTGTGAAACTTATTTCTGATATGTTCATTAAGCTAACAGAGTTAAACCATACTTTTGATTGCGCAGTTCTGAACACTCTTTCTGTAGAAAATACAAGTGGACATTCGGAGCGCTAAGAGGGTAATAGTGGAAAAAGGAATATATTCAAATATAAACTACACAGTAGCATTCTGTGAAAATTCTTTCTGTTCTGTGCATTCAACTAACAGAGTTGAACCTTACTTTTGATTGAGCCGTTCTGAAACACTCTTTCTGTAGAAACTGCAATTGGACATGCTAAGCGCTAAGAGGCCTACATTGGGAAAAAGAATATCTTCAAATAAAAACTACACAGATGCATTCTGTGAAACTTATTTCTGATCTGTAAATTCAGTTAACAGAGATAAAACATATTTTTGATTGAGCAGTTACGAAACACTCTTTTTGTAGAAAATGCAAGTGGAGATTCGGAGCGCTAAGAGGGTAATAGTGGAAAAAGGAATGTCTTCAAATATAAACTACACAGAATCATTCGGTGAAACTTCTTTCTGATCTGTGCATTCAGCTAACAGAGTTAAACCATACTTTTGATTGAGCAGATCTGAACACTCTTTCTGTAGAAAATGCAACTGGACATTTGGAGCGCTAAGAGCGTAGTAGTGGAAAAAGGAATATATTCAAATATAAACTACACAGAAGCATTCTGTGAAACTTCTTTCGGATCTGAGCATTCAGCTAACAGAGTTAAACCATACTTTTGATTGAGCAGTTTTGAAACACTCTCTCTGTAGAAAATGCAACTGGACATTCGTAGCGCTAAGTGGGTAATAGTGGAAAAATAATATGTTCAAATATAAACTACACAGAAGCATTGTATGAAACTTCTTTCTGTTCTGTGCATTCAACTAACAGAGTTGAACCTTACTTTTGATTGAGCCGTTCTGAAACACTCTTTCTGTAGAAACTGCAATTGGACATTCTGAGCGCTAAGAGGCCTATATTGGGAAAAAGAATGTCTACAAATAAAAACTACACAGAAGAATTGTGTGAAACTTCTTTCTGTTCTGTTTGTTCAACTAAAAGAGTTGAACCTTAGTTTTGATTGAGCCGTTCTGAAACACTCTTTCTGTAGAAAATGCAAGTGGAGATTCGGAGCGCTAAGAGGGTAATAGTGGAAAAAGGAATGTCTCCAAATATAAACTACACAGAATCATTCTGTGAAACTTCTTTCTGATCTGTGCATTCAGCTAACAGAGTTAAAACATACTTTTGATTGAGCAGATCTGAACACTCTTTCTGTAGAAAATGCAACTGGACATTTGGAGCGCTAAGAGAGTAGTAGTGGAAAAAGGAATATATTCAAATATAAACTACACAGAAGCATTCTGTGAAACTTCTTTCTGATCTGAGCATTCAGCTAACAGAGTTAAACCATACTTTTGATTGAGCAGTTTTGAAACACTCTGTCTGTAGAAAATGCAACTGGACATTCGTAGCGCTAAGTGGGTAATAGTGGAAAAAATAATATGTTCAAATATAAACTACACAGAAGCATTGTATGAAACTTCTTTCTGTTCTGTGCATTCAACTAACAGAGTTGAACCTTACTTTTGATTGAGCCTTTCTGAAACACTCTTTCTGTAGAAACTGCAATTGGACATTCTGAGCGCTAAGAGGCCTATATTGGGAAAAATAATATCTTCAAATAAAAACTACACAGAAGCATTGTGTGAAACTTATTTCTGATATGTTCATTAAGCTAACAGAGTTAAACCATACTTTTGATTGCGCAGTTCTGAACACTCTTTCTGTAGAAAATACAAGTGGACATTCGGAGCGCTAAGAGGGTAATAGTGGAAAAAGGAATATATTCAAATATAAACTACACAGTAGCATTCTGTGAAAATTCTTTCTGTTCTGTGCATTCAACTAACAGAGTTGAACCTTACTTTTGATTGAGCAGTTCTGAAACACTCTTTCTGTAGAAACTGCAATTGGACATGCTAAGCGCTAAGAGGCCTACATTGGGAAAATAATATCTTCAAATAAAAACTACACAGATGCATTCTCTGAAACTTATTTCTGATCTGTAAATTCAGTTAACAGAGATAAAACATATTTTTGATTGAGCAGTTATGAAACACTCTTTTTGTAGAAAATGCAAGTGGAGATTCGGAGCGCTAAGAGGGTAATAGTGGAAAAAGGAATGTCTTCAAATATAAACTACACAGAATCATTCGGTGAAACTTCTTTCTGATCTGTGCATTCAGCTAACAGAGTTAAACCATACTTCTGATTGAGCAGATCTGAACACTCTTTCTGTAGAAAATGCAACTGGACATTTGGAGCGCTAAGAGAGTAGTAGTGGAAAAAGGAATATATTCAAATATAAACTACACAGAAGCATGCTGTGAAACTTCTTTCTGATCTGAGCATTCAGCTAACAGAGTTAAACCATACTTTTGATTGAGCAGTTTTGAAACACTCTGTCTGTAGAAAATGCAACTGGACATTCGTAGCGCTAAGTGGGTAATAGTGGAAAAAAGAATATGTTCAAATATAAACTACACAGAAGCATTGTATGAAACTTCTTTCTGTTCTGTGCATTCAACTAACAGAGTTGAACCTTACTTTTGATTGAGCCTTTCTGAAACACTCTTTCTGTAGAAACTGCAATTGGACATTCTGAGCGCTAAGAGGCCTATATTGGGAAAAATAATATCTTCAAATAAAAACTACACAGAAGCATTGTGTGAAACTTATTTCTGATATGTTCATTAAGCTAACAGAGTTAAACCATACTTTTGATTGCGCAGTTCTGAACACTCTTTCTGTAGAAAATACAAGTGGACATTCGGAGCGCTAAGAGGGTAATAGTGGAAAAAGGAATATATTCAAATATAAACTACACAGTAGCATTCTGTGAAAATTCTTTCTGTTCTGTGCATTCAACTAACAGAGTTGAACCTTACTTTTGATTGAGCCGTTCTGAAACACTCTTTCTGTAGAAACTGCAATTGGACATGCTAAGCGCTAAGAGGCCTACATTGGGAAAAAGAATATCTTCAAATAAAAACTACACAGATGCATTCTGTGAAACTTATTTCTGATCTGTAAATTCAGTTAACAGAGATAAAACATATTTTTGATTGAGCAGTTACGAAACACTCTTTTTGTAGAAAATGCAAGTGGAGATTCGGAGCGCTAAGAGGGTAATAGTGGGAAAAGGAATGTCTTCAAATATAAACTACACAGAATCATTCGGTGAAACTTCTTTCTGATCTGTGCATTCAGCTAACAGAGTTAAACCATACTTTTGATTGAGCAGATCTGAACACTCTTTCTGTAGAAAATGCAACTGGACATTTGGAGCGCTAAGAGCGTAGTAGTGGAAAAAGGAATATATTCAAATATAAACTACACAGAAGCATTCTGTGAAACTCCTTTCGGATCTGAGCATTCAGCTAACAGAGTTAAACCATACTTTTGATTGAGCAGTTTTGAAACACTCTCTCTGTAGAAAATGCAACTGGACATTCGTAGTGCTAAGTGGGTAATAGTGGAAAAAAAATATGTTCAAATATAAACTACACAGAAGCATTGTATGAAACTTCTTTCTGTTCTGTGCATTCAACTAACAGAGTTGAACCTTACTTTTGATTGAGCCGTTCTGAAACACTCTTTCTGTAGAAACTGCAATTGGACATTCTGAGCGCTAAGAGGCCTATATTGGGAAAAAGAATGTCTACAAATAAAAACTACACAGAAGAATTGTGTGAAACTTCTTTCTGTTCTGTTTGTTCAACTAAAAGAGTTGAACCTTAGTTTTGATTGAGACGTTCTGAAACACTCTTTCTGTAGAAAATGCAAGTGGAGATTCGGAGCGCTAAGAGGGTAATAGTGGAAAAAGGAATGTCCCCAAATATAAACTACACAGAATCATTCTGTGAAACTTCTTTCTGATCTGTGCATTCAGGTAACAGAGTTAAAACATACTTTTGATTGAGCAGATCTGAACACTCTTTCTGTAGAAAATGCAACTGGACATTTGGAGCGCTAAGAGAGTAGTAGTGGAAAAAGGAATATATTCAAATATAAACTACACAGAAGCATTCTGTGAAACTTCTTTCTGATCTGAGCATTCAGCTAACAGAGTTAAACCATACTTTTGATTGAGCAGTTTTGAAACACTCTGTCTGTAGAAAATGCAACTGGACATTCGTAGCGCTAAGTGGGTAATAGTGGAAAAAATAATATGTTCAAATATAAACTACACAGAAGCATTGTATGAAACTTCTTTCTGTTCTGTGCATTCAACTAACAGAGTTGAACCTTACTTTTGATTGAGCCTTTCTGAAACACTCTTTCTGTAGAAACTGCAATTGGACATTCTGAGCGCTAAGAGGCCTATATTGGGAAAAATAATATCTTCAAATAAAAACTACACAGAAGCATTGTGTGAAACTTATTTCTGATATGTTCATTAAGCTAACAGAGTTAAACCATACTTTTGATTGCGCAGTTCTGAACACTCTTTCTGTAGAAAATACAAGTGGACATTCGGAGCGCTAAGAGGGTAATAGTGGAAAAAGGAATATATTCAAATATAAACTACACAGTAGCATTCTGTGAAACTTCTTTCTGTTCTGTGCATTCAACTAACAGAGTTGAACCTTACTTTTGATTGAGCCGTTCTGAAACACTCTTTCTGTAGAAACTGCAATTGGACATGCTAAGCGCTAAGAGGCCTACATTGGGAAAAAGAATATCTTCAAATAAAAACTACACAGATGCATTCTGTGAAACTTTTTTCTGATCTGTAAATTCAGTTAACAGAGATAAAACATATTTTTGATTGAGCAGTTACGAAACACTCTTTTTGTAGAAAATGCAAGTGGAGATTCGGAGCGCTAAGAGGGTAATAGTGGAAAAAGGAATGTCTTCAAATATAAACTACACAGAATCATTCGGTGAAACTTCTTTCTGATCTGTGCATTCAGCTAACAGAGTTAAACCATACTTTTGATTGAGCAGATCTGAACACTCTTTCTGTAGAAAATGCAACTGGACATTTGGAGCGCTAAGAGAGTAGTAGTGGAAAAAGGAATATATTCAAATATAAACTACACAGAAGCATTCTGTGAAACTTCTTTCTGATCTGAGCATTCAGCTAACAGAGTTAAACCATACTTTTGATTGAGCAGTTTTGAAACACTCTGTCTGTAGAAAATGCAACTGGACATTCGTAGCGCTAAGTGGGTAATAGTGGAAAAATAATATGTTCAAATATAAACTACACAAAGCATTGTATGAAACTTCTTTCTGTTCTGTGCATTCAACTAACAGAGTTGAACCTTACTTTTGATTGAGCCTTTCTGAAACACTCTTTCTGTAGAAACTGCAATTGGACATTCTGAGCGCTAAGAGGCCTATATTGGGAAAAATAATATCTTCAAATAAAAACTACACAGAAGCATTGGGTGAAACATATTTCTGATATGTTCATTAAGCTAACAGAGTTAAAAAATACTTTTGATTGCGCAGTTCTGAACACTCTTTCTGTAGAAAATGCAAGTGGACATTCGGAGCGCTAAGAGGGTAATAGTGGAAAAAGGAATATATTCAAATATAAACTACACAGTAGCATTCTGTGAAAATTCTTTCTCTTCTGTGCATTCAACTAACAGAGTTGAACCTTACTTTTGATTGAGCCGTTCTGAAACACTCTTTCTGTAGAAACTGCAATTGGACATGCTAAGCGCTAAGAGGCCTACATTGGGAAAATAATATCTTCAAATAAAAACTACACAGATGCATTCTCTGAAACTTATTTCTGATCTGTAAATTCAGTTAACAGAGATAAAACATATTTTTGATTGAGCAGTTATGAAACACTCTTTTTGTAGAAAATGCAAGTGGAGATTCGGAGCGCTAAGAGGGTAATAGTGGAAAAAGGAATGTCTTCAAATATAAACTACACAGAATCATTCGGTGAAACTTCTTTCTGATCTGTGCATTCAGCTAACAGAGTTAAACCATACTTCTGATTGAGCAGATCTGAACACTCTTTCTGTAGAAAATGCAACTGGACATTTGGAGCGCTAAGAGAGTAGTAGTGGAAAAAGGAATATATTCAAATATAAACTACACAGAAGCATGCTGTGAAACTTCTTTCTGATCTGAGCATTCAGCTAACAGAGTTAAACCATACTTTTGATTGAGCAGTTTTGAAACACTCTGTCTGTAGAAAATGCAACTGGACATTCGTAGCGCTAAGTGGGTAATAGTGGAAAAAAGAATATGTTCAAATATAAACTACACAGAAGCATTGTATGAAACTTCTTTCTGTTCTGTGCATTCAACTAACAGAGTTGAACCTTACTTTTGATTGAGCCTTTCTGAAACACTCTTTCTGTAGAATCTGCAATTGGACATTCTGAGCGCTAAGAGGCCTATATTGGGAAAAATAATATCTTCAAATAAAAACTACACAGAAGCATTGTGTGAAACTTATTTCTGATATGTTCATTAAGCTAACAGAGTTAAACCATACTTTTGATTGCGCAATTCTGAACACTCTTTCTGTAGAAAATGCAAGTGGACATTCGGAGCGCTAAGAGGGTAATAGTGGAAAAAGGAATATATTCAAATATAAACTACACAGTAGCATTCTGTGAAAATTCTTTCTGTTCTGTGCATTCAACTAACAGAGTTGAACCTTACTTTTGATTGAGCCGTTCTGAAACACTCTTTCTGTAGAAACTGCAATTGGACATGCTAAGCGCTAAGAGGCCTACATTGGGAAAAAGAATATCTTCAAATAATAACTACACAGATGCATTCTGTGAAACTTATTTCTGATCTGTAAATTCAGTTAACAGAGATAAAACATATTTTTGATTGAGCAGTTATGAAACACTCTTTTTGTAGAAAATGCAAGTGGAGATTCGGAGCGCTAAGAGGGTAATAGTGGAAAAAGGAATGTCTTCAAATATAAACTACACAGAATCATTCGGTGAAACTTCTTTCTGATCTGTGCATTCAGCTAACAGAGTTAAACCATACTTTTGATTGAGCAGATCTGAACACTCTTTCTGTAGAAAATGCAACTGGACATTTGGAGCGCTAAGAGCGTAGTAGTGGAAAAAGGAATATATTCAAATATAAACTACACAGAAGCATTCTGTGAAACTTCTTTCTGATCTGAGCATTCAGCTAACAGAGTTAAACCATACTTTTGATTGAGCAGTTTTGAAACACTCTGTCTGTAGAAAATGCAACTGGACATTCGTAGCGCTAAGTGGGTAATAGTGGAAAAAAGAATATGTTCAAATATAAACTACACAGAAGCATTGTATGAAACTTCTTTCTGTTCTGTGCATTCAACTAACAGAGTTGAACCTTACTTTTGATTGAGCCTTTCTGAAACACTCTTTCTGTAGAAACTGCAATTGGACATTCTGAGCGCTAAGAGGCCTATATTGGGAAAAAGAATGTCTACAAATAAAAACTACACAGAAGAATTGTGTGAAACTTCTTTCTGTTCTGTTTTTTCAACTAAAAGAGTTGAACCTTAGTTTTGATTGAGCCGTTCTGAAACACTCTTTCTGTAGAAAATGCAAGTGAAGATTTGGAGCGCTAAGAGGGTAATAGTGGAAAAAGGAATGTCTCCAAATATAAACTACACAGAATCATTCTGTGAAACTTCTTTCTGATCTGTGCATTCAGCTAACAGAGTTAAAAAATACTTTTGATTGCGCAGTTCTGAACACTCTTTCTGTAGAAAATGCAAGTGGACATTCGGAGCGCTAAGAGGGTAATAGTGGAAAAAGGAATATATTCAAATATAAACTACACAGTAGCATTCTGTGAAAATTCTTTCTCTTCTGTGCATTCAACTAACAGAGTTGAACCTTACTTTTGATTGAGCCGTTCTGAAACACTCTTTCTGTAGAAACTGCAATTGGACATGCTAAGCGCTAAGAGGCCTACATTGGGAAAATAATATCTTCAAATAAAAACTACACAGATGCATTCTCTGAAACTTATTTCTGATCTGTAAATTCAGTTAACAGAGATAAAACATATTTTTGATTGAGCAGTTATGAAACACTCTTTTTGTAGAAAATGCAAGTGGAGATTCGGAGCGCTAAGAGGGTAATAGTGGAAAAAGGAATGTCTTCAAATATAAACTACACAGAATCATTCGGTGAAACTTCTTTCTGATCTGTGCATTCAGCTAACAGAGTTAAACCATACTTCTGATTGAGCAGATCTGAACACTCTTTCTGTAGAAAATGCAACTGGACATTTGGAGCGCTAAGAGAGTAGTAGTGGAAAAAGGAATATATTCAAATATAAACTACACAGAAGCATGCTGTGAAACTTCTTTCTGATCTGAGCATTCAGCTAACAGAGTTAAACCATACTTTTGATTGAGCAGTTTTGAAACACTCTGTCTGTAGAAAATGCAACTGGACATTCGTAGCGCTAAGTGGGTAATAGTGGAAAAAAGAATATGTTCAAATATAAACTACACAGAAGCATTGTATGAAACTTCTTTCTGTTCTGTGCATTCAACTAACAGAGTTGAACCTTACTTTTGATTGAGCCTTTCTGAAACACTCTTTCTGTAGAATCTGCAATTGGACATTCTGAGCGCTAAGAGGCCTATATTGGGAAAAATAATATCTTCAAATAAAAACTACAAAGAAGCATTGTGTGAAACTTATTTCTGATATGTTCATTAAGCTAACAGAGTTAAACCATACTTTTGATTGCGCAGTTCTGAACACTCTTTCTGTAGAAAATGCAAGTGGACATTCGGAGCGCTAAGAGGGTAATAGTGGAAAAAGGAATATATTCAAATATAAACTACACAGTAGCATTCTGTGAAAATTCTTTCTCTTCTGTGCATTCAACTAACAGAGTTGAACCTTACTTTGATTGAGCCGTTCTGAAACACTCGTTCTGTAGAAACTGCAATTGGACATGCTAAGCGCTAAGAGGCCTACATTGGGAAAAAGAATATCTTCAAATAATAACTACACAGATGCATTCTGTGAAACTTATTTCTGATCTGTAAATTCAGTTAACAGAGATAAAACATATTTTTGATTGAGCAGTTACGAAACACTCTTTTTGTAGAAAATGCAAGTGGAGATTCGGAGCGCTAAGAGGGTAATAGTGGAAAAAGGAATGTCTTCAAATATAAACTACACAGAATCATTCGGTGAAACTTCTTTCTGATCTGTGCATTCAGCTAACAGAGTTAAACCATACTTTTGATTGAGCAGATCTGAACACTCTTTCTGTAGAAAATGCAACTGGACATTTGGAGCGCTAAGAGCGTAGTAGTGGAAAAAGGAATATATTCAAATATAAACTACACAGAAGCATTCTGTGAAACTTCTTTCGGATCTGAGCATTCAGCTAACAGAGTTAAACCATACTTTTGATTGAGCAGTTTTGAAACACTCTCTCTGTAGAAAATGCAACTGGACATTCGTAGCGCTAAGTGGGTAATAGTGGAAAAATAATATGTTCAAATATAAACTACACAGAAGCATTGTATGAAACTTCTTTCTGTTCTGTGCATTCAACTAACAGAGTTGAACCTTACTTTTGATTGAGCCGTTCTGAAACACTCTTTCTGTAGAAACTGCAATTGGACATTCTGAGCGCTAAGAGGCCTATATTGGGAAAAAGAATGTCTACAAATAAAAACTACACAGAAGAATTGTGTGAAACTTCTTTCTGTTCTGTTTGTTCAACTAAAAGAGTTGAACCTTAGTTTTGATTGAGCCGTTCTGAAACACTCTTTCTGTAGAAAATGCAAGTGGAGATTCGGAGCGCTAAGAGGGTAATAGTGGAAAAAGGAATGTCTCCAAATATAAACTACACAGAATCATTCTGTGAAACTTCTTTCTGATCTGTGCATTCAGCTAACAGAGTTAAAACATACTTTTGATTGAGCAGATCTGAACACTCTTTCTGTAGAAAATGCAACTGGACATTTGGAGCGCTAAGAGAGTAGTAGTGGAAAAAGGAATATATTCAAATATAAACTACACAGAAGCATTCTGTGAAACTTCTTTCTGATCTGAGCATTCAGCTAACAGAGTTAAACCATACTTTTGATTGAGCAGTTTTGAAACACTCTGTCTGTAGAAAATGCAACTGGACATTCGTAGCGCTAAGTGGGTAATAGTGGAAAAAAGAATATGTTCAAATATAAACTACACAGAAGCATTGTATGAAACTTCTTTCTGTTCTGTGCATTCAACTAACAGAGTTGAACCTTAATTTTGATTGAGCCTTTCTGAAACACTCTTTCTGTAGAAACTGCAATTGGACATTCTGAGCGCTAAGAGGCCTATATTGGGAAAAATAATATCTTCAAATAAAAACTACACAGAAGCATTGTGTGAAACTTATTTCTGATATGTTCATTAAGCTAACAGAGTTAAAAAATACTTTTGATTGCGCAGTTCTGAACACTCTTTCTGTAGAAAATGCAAGTGGACATTCGGAGCGCTAAGAGGGTAATAGTGGAAAAAGGAATATATTCAAATATAAACTACACAGTAGCATTCTGTGAAAATTCTTTCTCTTCTGTGCATTCAACTAACAGAGTTGAACCTTACTTTTGATTGAGCCGTTCTGAAACACTCTTTCTGTAGAAACTGCAATTGGACATGCTAAGCGCTAAGAGGCCTACATTGGGAAAATAATATCTTCAAATAAAAACTACACAGATGCATTCTCTGAAACTTATTTCTGATCTGTAAATTCAGTTAACAGAGATAAAACATATTTTTGATTGAGCAGTTATGAAACACTCTTTTTGTAGAAAATGCAAGTGGAGATTCGGAGCGCTAAGAGGGTAATAGTGGAAAAAGGAATGTCTTCAAATATAAACTACACAGAATCATTCGGTGAAACTTCTTTCTGATCTGTGCATTCAGCTAACAGAGTTAAACCATACTTCTGATTGAGCAGATCTGAACACTCTTTCTGTAGAAAATGCAACTGGACATTTGGAGCGCTAAGAGAGTAGTAGTGGAAAAAGGAATATATTCAAATATAAACTACACAGAAGCATGCTGTGAAACTTCTTTCTGATCTGAGCATTCAGCTAACAGAGTTAAACCATACTTTTGATTGAGCAGTTTTGAAACACTCTGTCTGTAGAAAATGCAACTGGACATTCGTAGCGCTAAGTGGGTAATAGTGGAAAAAAGAATATGTTCAAATATAAACTACACAGAAGCATTGTATGAAACTTCTTTCTGTTCTGTGCATTCAACTAACAGAGTTGAACCTTACTTTTGATTGAGCCTTTCTGAAACACTCTTTCTGTAGAATCTGCAATTGGACATTCTGAGCGCTAAGAGGCCTATATTGGGAAAAATAATATCTTCAAATAAAAACTACACAGAAGCATTGTGTGAAACTTATTTCTGATATGTTCATTAAGCTAACAGAGTTAAACCATACTTTTGATTGCGCAGTTCTGAACACTCTTTCTGTAGAAAATGCAAGTGGACATTCGGAGCGCTAAGAGGGTAATAGTGGAAAAAGGAATATATTCAAATATAAACTACACAGTAGCATTCTGTGAAAATTCTTTCTCTTCTGTGCATTCAACTAACAGAGTTGAACCTTACTTTTGATTGAGCCGTTCTGAAACACTCTTTCTGTAGAAACTGCAATTGGACATGCTAAGCGCTAAGAGGCCTACATTGGGAAAATAATATCTTCAAATAAAAACTACACAGATGCATTCTCTGAAACTTATTTCTGATCTGTAAATTCAGTTAACAGAGATAAAACATATTTTTGATTGAGCAGTTATGAAACACTCTTTTTGTAGAAAATGCAAGTGGAGATTCGGAGCGCTAAGAGGGTAATAGTGGAAAAAGGAATGTCTTCAAATATAAACTACACAGAATCATTCGGTGAAACTTCTTTCTGATCTGTGCATTCAGCTAACAGAGTTAAACCATACTTCTGATTGAGCAGATCTGAACACTCTTTCTGTAGAAAATGCAACTGGACATTTGGAGCGCTAAGAGAGTAGTAGTGGAAAAAGGAATATATTCAAATATAAACTACACAGAAGCATGCTGTGAAACTTCTTTCTGATCTGAGCATTCAGCTAACAGAGTTAAACCATACTTTTGATTGAGCAGTTTTGAAACACTCTGTCTGTAGAAAATGCAACTGGACATTCGTAGCGCTAAGTGGGTAATAGTGGAAAAAAGAATATGTTCAAATATAAACTACACAGAAGCATTGTATGAAACTTCTTTCTGTTCTGTGCATTCAACTAACAGAGTTGAACCTTACTTTTGATTGAGCCTTTCTGAAACACTCTTTCTGTAGAATCTGCAATTGGACATTCTGAGCGCTAAGAGGCCTATATTGGGAAAAATAATATCTTCAAATAAAAACTACACAGAAGCATTGTGTGAAACTTATTTCTGATATGTTCATTAAGCTAACAGAGTTAAACCATACTTTTGATTGCGCAATTCTGAACACTCTTTCTGTAGAAAATGCAAGTGGACATTCGGAGCGCTAAGAGGGTAATAGTGGAAAAAGGAATATATTCAAATATAAACTACACAGTAGCATTCTGTGAAAATTCTTTCTGTTCTGTGCATTCAACTAACAGAGTTGAACCTTACTTTTGATTGAGCCGTTCTGAAACACTCTTTCTGTAGAAACTGCAATTGGACATGCTAAGCGCTAAGAGGCCTACATTGGGAAAAAGAATATCTTCAAATAATAACTACACAGATGCATTCTGTGAAACTTATTTCTGATCTGTAAATTCAGTTAACAGAGATAAAACATATTTTTGATTGAGCAGTTATGAAACACTCTTTTTGTAGAAAATGCAAGTGGAGATTCGGAGCGCTAAGAGGGTAATAGTGGAAAAAGGAATGTCTTCAAATATAAACTACACAGAATCATTCGGTGAAACTTCTTTCTGATCTGTGCATTCAGCTAACAGAGTTAAACCATACTTTTGATTGAGCAGATCTGAACACTCTTTCTGTAGAAAATGCAACTGGACATTTGGAGCGCTAAGAGCGTAGTAGTGGAAAAAGGAATATATTCAAATATAAACTACACAGAAGCATTCTGTGAAACTTCTTTCTGATCTGAGCATTCAGCTAACAGAGTTAAACCATACTTTTGATTGAGCAGTTTTGAAACACTCTGTCTGTAGAAAATGCAACTGGACATTCGTAGCGCTAAGTGGGTAATAGTGGAAAAAAGAATATGTTCAAATATAAACTACACAGAAGCATTGTATGAAACTTCTTTCTGTTCTGTGCATTCAACTAACAGAGTTGAACCTTACTTTTGATTGAGCCTTTCTGAAACACTCTTTCTGTAGAAACTGCAATTGGACATTCTGAGCGCTAAGAGGCCTATATTGGGAAAAAGAATGTCTACAAATAAAAACTACACAGAAGAATTGTGTGAAACTTCTTTCTGTTCTGTTTTTTCAACTAAAAGAGTTGAACCTTAGTTTTGATTGAGCCGTTCTGAAACACTCTTTCTGTAGAAAATGCAAGTGAAGATTTGGAGCGCTAAGAGGGTAATAGTGGAAAAAGGAATGTCTCCAAATATAAACTACACAGAATCATTCTGTGAAACTTCTTTCTGATCTGTGCATTCAGCTAACAGAGTTAAAAAATACTTTTGATTGCGCAGTTCTGAACACTCTTTCTGTAGAAAATGCAAGTGGACATTCGGAGCGCTAAGAGGGTAATAGTGGAAAAAGGAATATATTCAAATATAAACTACACAGTAGCATTCTGTGAAAATTCTTTCTCTTCTGTGCATTCAACTAACAGAGTTGAACCTTACTTTTGATTGAGCCGTTCTGAAACACTCTTTCTGTAGAAACTGCAATTGGACATGCTAAGCGCTAAGAGGCCTACATTGGGAAAATAATATCTTCAAATAAAAACTACACAGATGCATTCTCTGAAACTTATTTCTGATCTGTAAATTCAGTTAACAGAGATAAAACATATTTTTGATTGAGCAGTTATGAAACACTCTTTTTGTAGAAAATGCAAGTGGAGATTCGGAGCGCTAAGAGGGTAATAGTGGAAAAAGGAATGTCTTCAAATATAAACTACACAGAATCATTCGGTGAAACTTCTTTCTGATCTGTGCATTCAGCTAACAGAGTTAAACCATACTTCTGATTGAGCAGATCTGAACACTCTTTCTGTAGAAAATGCAACTGGACATTTGGAGCGCTAAGAGAGTAGTAGTGGAAAAAGGAATATATTCAAATATAAACTACACAGAAGCATGCTGTGAAACTTCTTTCTGATCTGAGCATTCAGCTAACAGAGTTAAACCATACTTTTGATTGAGCAGTTTTGAAACACTCTGTCTGTAGAAAATGCAACTGGACATTCGTAGCGCTAAGTGGGTAATAGTGGAAAAAAGAATATGTTCAAATATAAACTACACAGAAGCATTGTATGAAACTTCTTTCTGTTCTGTGCATTCAACTAACAGAGTTGAACCTTACTTTTGATTGAGCCTTTCTGAAACACTCTTTCTGTAGAATCTGCAATTGGACATTCTGAGCGCTAAGAGGCCTATATTGGGAAAAATAATATCTTCAAATAAAAACTACAAAGAAGCATTGTGTGAAACTTATTTCTGATATGTTCATTAAGCTAACAGAGTTAAACCATACTTTTGATTGCGCAGTTCTGAACACTCTTTCTGTAGAAAATGCAAGTGGACATTCGGAGCGCTAAGAGGGTAATAGTGGAAAAAGGAATATATTCAAATATAAACTACACAGTAGCATTCTGTGAAAATTCTTTCTCTTCTGTGCATTCAACTAACAGAGTTGAACCTTACTTTGATTGAGCCGTTCTGAAACACTCGTTCTGTAGAAACTGCAATTGGACATGCTAAGCGCTAAGAGGCCTACATTGGGAAAAAGAATATCTTCAAATAATAACTACACAGATGCATTCTGTGAAACTTATTTCTGATCTGTAAATTCAGTTAACAGAGATAAAACATATTTTTGATTGAGCAGTTACGAAACACTCTTTTTGTAGAAAATGCAAGTGGAGATTCGGAGCGCTAAGAGGGTAATAGTGGAAAAAGGAATGTCTTCAAATATAAACTACACAGAATCATTCGGTGAAACTTCTTTCTGATCTGTGCATTCAGCTAACAGAGTTAAACCATACTTTTGATTGAGCAGATCTGAACACTCTTTCTGTAGAAAATGCAACTGGACATTTGGAGCGCTAAGAGCGTAGTAGTGGAAAAAGGAATATATTCAAATATAAACTACACAGAAGCATTCTGTGAAACTTCTTTCGGATCTGAGCATTCAGCTAACAGAGTTAAACCATACTTTTGATTGAGCAGTTTTGAAACACTCTCTCTGTAGAAAATGCAACTGGACATTCGTAGCGCTAAGTGGGTAATAGTGGAAAAATAATATGTTCAAATATAAACTACACAGAAGCATTGTATGAAACTTCTTTCTGTTCTGTGCATTCAACTAACAGAGTTGAACCTTACTTTTGATTGAGCCGTTCTGAAACACTCTTTCTGTAGAAACTGCAATTGGACATTCTGAGCGCTAAGAGGCCTATATTGGGAAAAAGAATGTCTACAAATAAAAACTACACAGAAGAATTGTGTGAAACTTCTTTCTGTTCTGTTTGTTCAACTAAAAGAGTTGAACCTTAGTTTTGATTGAGCCGTTCTGAAACACTCTTTCTGTAGAAAATGCAAGTGGAGATTCGGAGCGCTAAGAGGGTAATAGTGGAAAAAGGAATGTCTCCAAATATAAACTACACAGAATCATTCTGTGAAACTTCTTTCTGATCTGTGCATTCAGCTAACAGAGTTAAAACATACTTTTGATTGAGCAGATCTGAACACTCTTTCTGTAGAAAATGCAACTGGACATTTGGAGCGCTAAGAGAGTAGTAGTGGAAAAAGGAATATATTCAAATATAAACTACACAGAAGCATTCTGTGAAACTTCTTTCTGATCTGAGCATTCAGCTAACAGAGTTAAACCATACTTTTGATTGAGCAGTTTTGAAACACTCTGTCTGTAGAAAATGCAACTGGACATTCGTAGCGCTAAGTGGGTAATAGTGGAAAAAAGAATATGTTCAAATATAAACTACACAGAAGCATTGTATGAAACTTCTTTCTGTTCTGTGCATTCAACTAACAGAGTTGAACCTTAATTTTGATTGAGCCTTTCTGAAACACTCTTTCTGTAGAAACTGCAATTGGACATTCTGAGCGCTAAGAGGCCTATATTGGGAAAAATAATATCTTCAAATAAAAACTACACAGAAGCATTGTGTGAAACTTATTTCTGATATGTTCATTAAGCTAACAGAGTTAAAAAATACTTTTGATTGCGCAGTTCTGAACACTCTTTCTGTAGAAAATGCAAGTGGACATTCGGAGCGCTAAGAGGGTAATAGTGGAAAAAGGAATATATTCAAATATAAACTACACAGTAGCATTCTGTGAAAATTCTTTCTCTTCTGTGCATTCAACTAACAGAGTTGAACCTTACTTTTGATTGAGCCGTTCTGAAACACTCTTTCTGTAGAAACTGCAATTGGACATGCTAAGCGCTAAGAGGCCTACATTGGGAAAATAATATCTTCAAATAAAAACTACACAGATGCATTCTCTGAAACTTATTTCTGATCTGTAAATTCAGTTAACAGAGATAAAACATATTTTTGATTGAGCAGTTATGAAACACTCTTTTTGTAGAAAATGCAAGTGGAGATTCGGAGCGCTAAGAGGGTAATAGTGGAAAAAGGAATGTCTTCAAATATAAACTACACAGAATCATTCGGTGAAACTTCTTTCTGATCTGTGCATTCAGCTAACAGAGTTAAACCATACTTCTGATTGAGCAGATCTGAACACTCTTTCTGTAGAAAATGCAACTGGACATTTGGAGCGCTAAGAGAGTAGTAGTGGAAAAAGGAATATATTCAAATATAAACTACACAGAAGCATGCTGTGAAACTTCTTTCTGATCTGAGCATTCAGCTAACAGAGTTAAACCATACTTTTGATTGAGCAGTTTTGAAACACTCTGTCTGTAGAAAATGCAACTGGACATTCGTAGCGCTAAGTGGGTAATAGTGGAAAAAAGAATATGTTCAAATATAAACTACACAGAAGCATTGTATGAAACTTCTTTCTGTTCTGTGCATTCAACTAACAGAGTTGAACCTTACTTTTGATTGAGCCTTTCTGAAACACTCTTTCTGTAGAATCTGCAATTGGACATTCTGAGCGCTAAGAGGCCTATATTGGGAAAAATAATATCTTCAAATAAAAACTACACAGAAGCATTGTGTGAAACTTATTTCTGATATGTTCATTAAGCTAACAGAGTTAAACCATACTTTTGATTGCGCAGTTCTGAACACTCTTTCTGTAGAAAATGCAAGTGGACATTCGGAGCGCTAAGAGGGTAATAGTGGAAAAAGGAATATATTCAAATATAAACTACACAGTAGCATTCTGTGAAAATTCTTTCTGTTCTGTGCATTCAACTAACAGAGTTGAACCTTACTTTTGATTGAGCCGTTCTGAAACACTCTTTCTGTAGAAACTGCAATTGGACATGCTAAGCGCTAAGAGGCCTACATTGGGAAAAAAATATCTTCAAATAATAACTACACAGATGCATTCTGTGAAACTTATTTCTGATCTGTAAATTCAGTTAACAGAGATAAAACATATTTTTGATTGAGCAGTTATGAAACACTCTTTTTGTAGAAAATGCAAGTGGAGATTCGGAGCGCTAAGAGGGTAATAGTGGAAAAAGGAATGTCTTCAAATATAAACTACACAGAATCATTCGGTGAAACTTCTTTCTGATCTGTGCATTCAGCTAACAGAGTTAAACCATACTTTTGATTGAGCAGATCTGAACACTCTTTCTGTAGAAAATGCAACTGGACATTTGGAGCGCTAAGAGCGTAGTAGTGGAAAAAGGAATATATTCAAATATAAACTACACAGAAGCATTCTGTGAAACTTCTTTCTGATCTGAGCATTCAGCTAACAGAGTTAAACCATACTTTTGATTGAGCAGTTTTGAAACACTCTGTCTGTAGAAAATGCAACTGGACATTCGTAGCGCTAAGTGGGTAATAGTGGAAAAAAGAATATGTTCAAATATAAACTACACAGAAGCATTGTATGAAACTTCTTTCTGTTCTGTGCATTCAACTAACAGAGTTGAACCTTACTTTTGATTGAGCCGTTCTGAAACACTCTTTCTGTAGAAACTGCAATTGGACATTCTGAGCGCTAAGAGGCCTATATTGGGAAAAAGAATGTCTACAAATAAAAACTACACAGAAGAATTGTGTGAAACTTCTTTCTGTTCTGTTTGTTCAACTAAAAGAGTTGAACCTTAGTTTTGATTGAGCCGTTCTGAAACACTCTTTCTGTAGAAAATGCAAGTGGAGATTCGGAGCGCTAAGAGGGTAATAGTGGAAAAAGGAATGTCTCCAAATATAAACTACACAGAATCATTCTGTGAAACTTCTTTCTGATCTGAGCATTCAGCTAACAGAGTTAAACCATACTTTTGATTGAGCAGTTTTGAAACACTCTGTCTGTAGAAAATGCAACTGGACATTCGTAGCGCTAAGTGGGTAATAGTGGAAAAAATAATATGTTCAAATATAAACTACCCAGAAGCATTGTATGAAACTTCTTTCTGTTCTGTGCATTCAACTAACAGAGTTGAACCTTACTTTTGATTGAGCCTTTCTGAAACACTCTTTCTGTAGAAACTGCAATTGGACATTCTGAGCGCTAAGAGGCCTATATTGGGAAAAATAATATCTTCAAATAAAAACTACACAGAAGCATTGTGTGAAACTTATTTCTGATATGTTCATTAAGCTAACAGAGTTAAACCATACTTTTGATTGCGCAGTTCTGAACACTCTTTCTGTAGAAAATACAAGTGGACATTCGGAGCGCTAAGAGGGTAATAGTGGAAAAAGGAATATATTCAAATATAAACTACACAGTAGCATTCTGTGAAAATTCTTTCTGTTCTGTGCATTCAACTAACAGAGTTGAACCTTACTTTTGATTGAGCCGTTCTGAAACACTCTTTCTGTAGAAACTGCAATTGGACATGCTAAGCGCTAAGAGGCCTACATTGGGAAAAAGAATATCTTCAAATAAAAACTACACAGATGCATTCTGTGAAACTTATTTCTGATCTGTAAATTCAGTTAACAGAGATAAAACATATTTTTGATTGAGCAGTTACGAAACACTCTTTTTGTAGAAAATGCAAGTGGAGATTCGGAGCGCTAAGAGGGTAATAGTGGGAAAAGGAATGTCTTCAAATATAAACTACACAGAATCATTCGGTGAAACTTCTTTCTGATCTGTGCATTCAGCTAACAGAGTTAAACCATACTTTTGATTGAGCAGATCTGAACACTCTTTCTGTAGAAAATGCAACTGGACATTTGGAGCGCTAAGAGCGTAGTAGTGGAAAAAGGAATATATTCAAATATAAACTACACAGAAGCATTCTGTGAAACTTCTTTCGGATCTGAGCATTCAGCTAACAGAGTTAAACCATACTTTTGATTGAGCAGTTTTGAAACACTCTCTCTGTAGAAAATGCAACTGGACATTCGTAGTGCTAAGTGGGTAATAGTGGAAAAATAATATGTTCAAATATAAACTACACAGAAGCATTGTATGAAACTTCTTTCTGTTCTGTGCATTCAACTAACAGAGTTGAACCTTACTTTTGATTGAGCCGTTCTGAAACACTCTTTCTGTAGAAACTGCAATTGGACATTCTGAGCGCTAAGAGGCCTATATTGGGAAAAAGAATGTCTACAAATAAAAACTACACAGAAGAATTGTGTGAAACTTCTTTCTGTTCTGTTTGTTCAACTAAAAGAGTTGAACCTTAGTTTTGATTGAGACGTTCTGAAACACTCTTTCTGTAGAAAATGCAAGTGGAGATTCGGAGCGCTAAGAGGGTAATAGTGGAAAAAGGAATGTCTCCAAATATAAACTACACAGAATCATTCTGTGAAACTTCTTTCTGATCTGTGCATTCAGGTAACAGAGTTAAAACATACTTTTGATTGAGCAGATCTGAACACTCTTTCTGTAGAAAATGCAACTGGACATTTGGAGCGCTAAGAGAGTAGTAGTGGAAAAAGGAATATATTCAAATATAAACTACACAGAAGCATTCTGTGAAACTTCTTTCTGATCTGAGCATTCAGCTAACAGAGTTAAACCATACTTTTGATTGAGCAGTTTTGAAACACTCTGTCTGTAGAAAATGCAACTGGACATTCGTAGCGCTAAGTGGGTAATAGTGGAAAAAATAATATGTTCAAATATAAACTACACAGAAGCATTGTATGAAACTTCTTTCTGTTCTGTGCATTCAACTAACAGAGTTGAACCTTACTTTTGATTGAGCCTTTCTGAAACACTCTTTCTGTAGAATCTGCAATTGGACATTCTGAGCGCTAAGAGGCCTATATTGGGAAAAATAATATCTTCAAATAAAAACTACACAGAAGCATTGTGTGAAACTTATTTCTGATTTGTTCATTAAGCTAACAGAGTTAAACCATACTTTTGATTGCGCAGTTCTGAACACTCTTTCTGTAGAAAATGCAAGTGGACATTCGGAGCGCTAAGAGGGTAATAGTGGAAAAAGGAATATATTCAAATATAAACTACACAGTAGCATTCTGTGAAAATTCTTTCTGTTCTGTGCATTCAACTAACAGAGTTGAACCTTACTTTTGATTGAGCCGTTCTGAAACACTCTTTCTGTAGAAACTGCAATTGGACATGCTAAGCGCTAAGAGGCCTACATTGGGAAAAAAATATCTTCAAATAATAACTACACAGATGCATTCTGTGAAACTTATTTCTGATCTGTAAATTCAGTTAACAGAGATAAAACATATTTTTGATTGAGCAGTTATGAAACACTCTTTTTGTAGAAAATGCAAGTGGAGATTCGGAGCGCTAAGAGGGTAATAGTGGAAAAAGGAATGTCTTCAAATATAAACTACACAGAATCATTCGGTGAAACTTCTTTCTGATCTGTGCATTCAGCTAACAGAGTTAAACCATACTTTTGATTGAGCAGATCTGAACACTCTTTCTGTAGAAAATGCAACTGGACATTTGGAGCGCTAAGAGCGTAGTAGTGGAAAAAGGAATATATTCAAATATAAACTACACAGAAGCATTCTGTGAAACTTCTTTCTGATCTGAGCATTCAGCTAACAGAGTTAAACCATACTTTTGATTGAGCAGTTTTGAAACACTCTGTCTGTAGAAAATGCAACTGGACATTCGTAGCGCTAAGTGGGTAATAGTGGAAAAAAGAATATGTTCAAATATAAACTACACAGAAGCATTGTATGAAACTTCTTTCTGTTCTGTGCATTCAACTAACAGAGTTGAACCTTACTTTTGATTGAGCCGTTCTGAAACACTCTTTCTGTAGAAACTGCAATTGGACATTCTGAGCGCTAAGAGGCCTATATTGGGAAAAAGAATGTCTACAAATAAAAACTACACAGAAGAATTGTGTGAAACTTCTTTCTGTTCTGTTTGTTCAACTAAAAGAGTTGAACCTTAGTTTTGATTGAGCCGTTCTGAAACACTCTTTCTGTAGAAAATGCAAGTGGAGATTCGGAGCGCTAAGAGGGTAATAGTGGAAAAAGGAATGTCTCCAAATATAAACTACACAGAATCATTCTGTGAAACTTCTTTCTGATCTGAGCATTCAGCTAACAGAGTTAAACCATACTTTTGATTGAGCAGTTTTGAAACACTCTGTCTGTAGAAAATGCAACTGGACATTCGTAGCGCTAAGTGGGTAATAGTGGAAAAAATAATATGTTCAAATATAAACTACCCAGAAGCATTGTATGAAACTTCTTTCTGTTCTGTGCATTCAACTAACAGAGTTGAACCTTACTTTTGATTGAGCCTTTCTGAAACACTCTTTCTGTAGAAACTGCAATTGGACATTCTGAGCGCTAAGAGGCCTATATTGGGAAAAATAATATCTTCAAATAAAAACTACACAGAAGCATTGTGTGAAACTTATTTCTGATATGTTCATTAAGCTAACAGAGTTAAACCATACTTTTGATTGCGCAGTTCTGAACACTCTTTCTGTAGAAAATACAAGTGGACATTCGGAGCGCTAAGAGGGTAATAGTGGAAAAAGGAATATATTCAAATATAAACTACACAGTAGCATTCTGTGAAAATTCTTTCTGTTCTGTGCATTCAACTAACAGAGTTGAACCTTACTTTTGATTGAGCCGTTCTGAAACACTCTTTCTGTAGAAACTGCAATTGGACATGCTAAGCGCTAAGAGGCCTACATTGGGAAAAAGAATATCTTCAAATAAAAACTACACAGATGCATTCTGTGAAACTTATTTCTGATCTGTAAATTCAGTTAACAGAGATAAAACATATTTTTGATTGAGCAGTTACGAAACACTCTTTTTGTAGAAAATGCAAGTGGAGATTCGGAGCGCTAAGAGGGTAATAGTGGGAAAAGAAATGTCTTCAAATATAAACTACACAGAATCATTCGGTGAAACTTCTTTCTGATCTGTGCATTCAGCTAACAGAGTTAAACCATACTTTTGATTGAGCAGATCTGAACACTCTTTCTGTAGAAAATGCAACTGGACATTTGGAGCGCTAAGAGCGTAGTAGTGGAAAAAGGAATATATTCAAATATAAACTACACAGAAGCATTCTGTGAAACTTCTTTCGGATCTGAGCATTCAGCTAACAGAGTTAAACCATACTTTTGATTGAGCAGTTTTGAAACACTCTCTCTGTAGAAAATGCAACTGGACATTCGTAGTGCTAAGTGGGTAATAGTGGAAAAATAATATGTTCAAATATAAACTACACAGAAGCATTGTATGAAACTTCTTTCTGTTCTGTGCATTCAACTAACAGAGTTGAACCTTACTTTTGATTGAGCCGTTCTGAAACACTCTTTCTGTAGAAACTGCAATTGGACATTCTGAGCGCTAAGAGGCCTATATTGGGAAAAAGAATGTCTACAAATAAAAACTACACAGAAGAATTGTGTGAAACTTCTTTCTGTTCTGTTTGTTCAACTAAAAGAGTTGAACCTTAGTTTTGATTGAGACGTTCTGAAACACTCTTTCTGTAGAAAATGCAAGTGGAGATTCGGAGCGCTAAGAGGGTAATAGTGGAAAAAGGAATGTCTCCAAATATAAACTACACAGAATCATTCTGTGAAACTTCTTTCTGATCTGTGCATTCAGGTAACAGAGTTAAAACATACTTTTGATTGAGCAGATCTGAACACTCTTTCTGTAGAAAATGCAACTGGACATTTGGAGCGCTAAGAGAGTAGTAGTGGAAAAAGGAATATATTCAAATATAAACTACACAGAAGCATTCTGTGAAACTTCTTTCTGATCTGAGCATTCAGCTAACAGAGTTAAACCATACTTTTGATTGAGCAGTTTTGAAACACTCTGTCTGTAGAAAATGCAACTGGACATTCGTAGCGCTAAGTGGGTAATAGTGGAAAAAATAATATGTTCAAATATAAACTACACAGAAGCATTGTATGAAACTTCTTTCTGTTCTGTGCATTCAACTAACAGAGTTGAACCTTACTTTTGATTGAGCCTTTCTGAAACACTCTTTCTGTAGAAACTGCAATTGGACATTCTGAGCGCTAAGAGGCCTATATTGGGAAAAATAATATCTTCAAATAAAAACTACACAGAAGCATTGTGTGAAACTTATTTCTGATATGTTCATTAAGCTAACAGAGTTAAACCATACTTTTGATTGCGCAGTTCTGAACACTCTTTCTGTAGAAAATACAAGTGGACATTCGGAGCGCTAAGAGGGTAATAGTGGAAAAAGGAATATATTCAAATATAAACTACACAGTAGCATTCTGTGAAAATTCTTTCTGTTCTGTGCATTCAACTAACAGAGTTGAACCTTACTTTTGATTGAGCCGTTCTGAAACACTCTTTCTGTAGAAACTGCAATTGGACATGCTAAGCGCTAAGAGGCCTACATTGGGAAAAAGAATATCTTCAAATAAAAACTACACAGATGCATTCTGTGAAACTTATTTCTGATCTGTAAATTCAGTTAACAGAGATAAAACATATTTTTGATTGAGCAGTTACGAAACACTCTTATGTAGAAAATGCAAGTGGAGATTCGGAGCGCTAAGAGGGTAATAGTGGAAAAAGGAATGTCTTCAAATATAAACTACACAGAATCATTCGGTGAAACTTCTTTCTGATCTGTGCATTCAGCTAACAGAGTTAAACCATACTTTTGATTGAGCAGATCTGAACACTCTTTCTGTAGAAAATGCAACTGGACATTTGGAGCGCTAAGAGCGTAGTAGTGGAAAAAGGAATATATTCAAATATAAACTACACAGAAGCATTCTGTGAAACTCCTTTCGGATCTGAGCATTCAGCTAACAGAGTTAAACCATACTTTTGATTGAGCAGTTTTGAAACACTCTCTCTGTAGAAAATGCAACTGGACATTCGTAGCGCTAAGTGGGTAATAGTGGAAAAATAATATGTTCAAATATAAACTACACAGAAGCATTGTATGAAACTTCTTTCTGTTCTGTGCATTCAACTAACAGAGTTGAACCTTACTTTTGATTGAGCCGTTCTGAAACACTCTTTCTGTAGAAACTGCAATTGGACATTCTGAGCGCTAAGAGGCCTATATTGGGAAAAAGAATGTCTACAAATAAAAACTACACAGAAGAATTGTGTGAAACTTCTTTCTGTTCTGTTTGTTCAACTAAAAGAGTTGAACCTTAGTTTTGATTGAGCCGTTCTGAAACACTCTTTCTGTAGAAAATGCAAGTGGAGATTCGGAGCGCTAAGAGGGTAATAGTGGAAAAAGGAATGTCTCCAAATATAAACTACACAGAATCATTCTGTGAAACTTCTTTCTGATCTGTGCATTCAGCTAACAGAGTTAAAACATACTTTTGATTGAGCAGATCTGAACACTCTTTCTGTAGAAAATGCAACTGGACATTTGGAGCGCTAAGAGAGTAGTAGTGGAAAAAGGAATATATTCAAATATAAACTACACAGAAGCATTCTGTGAAACTTCTTTCTGATCTGAGCATTCAGCTAACAGAGTTAAACCATACTTTTGATTGAGCAGTTTTGAAACACTCTGTCTGTAGAAAATGCAACTGGACATTCGTAGCGCTAAGTGGGTAATAGTGGAAAAAATAATATGTTCAAATATAAACTACACAGAAGCATTGTATGAAACTTCTTTCTGTTCTGTGCATTCAACTAACAGAGTTGAACCTTACTTTTGATTGAGCCTTTCTGAAACACTCTTTCTGTAGAAACTGCAATTGGACATTCTGAGCGCTAAGAGGCCTATATTGGGAAAAATAATATCTTCAAATAAAAACTACACAGAAGCATTGGGTGAAACATATTTCTGATATGTTCATTAAGCTAACAGAGTTAAAAAATACTTTTGATTGCGCAGTTCTGAACACTCTTTCTGTAGAAAATGCAAGTGGACATTCGGAGCGCTAAGAGGGTAATAGGGGAAAAAGGAATATATTCAAATATAAACTACACAGTAGCATTCTGTGAAAATTCTTTCTCTTCTGTGCATTCAACTAACAGAGTTGAACCTTACTTTTGATTGAGCCGTTCTGAAACACTCTTTCTGTAGAAACTGCAATTGGACATGCTAAGCGCTAAGAGGCCTACATTGGGAAAATAATATCTTCAAATAAAAACTACACAGATGCATTCTCTGAAACTTATTTCTGATCTGTAAATTCAGTTAACAGAGATAAAACATATTTTTGATTGAGCAGTTATGAAACACTCTTTTTGTAGAAAATGCAAGTGGAGATTCGGAGCGCTAAGAGGGTAATAGTGGAAAAAGGAATGTCTTCAAATATAAACTACACAGAATCATTCGGTGAAACTTCTTTCTGATCTGTGCATTCAGCTAACAGAGTTAAACCATACTTCTGATTGAGCAGATCTGAACACTCTTTCTGTAGAAAATGCAACTGGACATTTGGAGCGCTAAGAGAGTAGTAGTGGAAAAAGGAATATATTCAAATATAAACTACACAGAAGCATGCTGTGAAACTTCTTTCTGATCTGAGCATTCAGCTAACAGAGTTAAACCATACTTTTGATTGAGCAGTTTTGAAACACTCTGTCTGTAGAAAATGCAACTGGACATTCGTAGCGCTAAGTGGGTAATAGTGGAAAAAAGAATATGTTCAAATATAAACTACACAGAAGCATTGTATGAAACTTCTTTCTGTTCTGTGCATTCAACTAACAGAGTTGAACCTTACTTTTGATTGAGCCTTTCTGAAACACTCTTTCTGTAGAATCTGCAATTGGACATTCTGAGCGCTAAGAGGCCTATATTGGGAAAAATAATATCTTCAAATAAAAACTACAAAGAAACATTGTGTGAAACTTATTTCTGATATGTTCATTAAGCTAACAGAGTTAAACCATACTTTTGATTGCGCAGTTCTGAACACTCTTTCTGTAGAAAATGCAAGTGGACATTCGGAGCGCTAAGAGGGTAATAGTGGAAAAAGGAATATATTCAAATATAAACTACACAGTAGCATTCTGTGAAAATTCTTTCTCTTCTGTGCATTCAACTAACAGAGTTGAACCTTACTTTTGATTGAGCCGTTCTGAAACACTCGTTCTGTAGAAACTGCAATTGGACATGCTAAGCGCTAAGAGGCCTACATTGGGAAAAAGAATATCTTCAAATAATAACTACACAGATGCATTCTGTGAAACTTATTTCTGATCTGTAAATTCAGTTAACAGAGATAAAACATATTTTTGATTGAGCAGTTATGAAACACTCTTTTTGTAGAAAATGCAAGTGGAGATTCGGAGCGCTAAGAGGGTAATAGTGGAAAAAGGAATGTCTTCAAATATAAACTACACAGAATCATTCGGTGAAACTTCTTTCTGATCTGTGCATTCAGCTAACAGAGTTAAACCATACTTTTGATTGAGCAGATCTGAACACTCTTTCTGTAGAAAATGCAACTGGACATTTGGAGCGCTAAGAGCGTAGTAGTGGAAAAAGGAATATATTCAAATATAAACTACACAGAAGCATTCTGTTAAACTTCTTTCTGATCTGAGCATTCAGCTAACAGAGTTAAACCATACTTTTGATTGAGCAGTTTTGAAACACTCTGTCTGTAGAAAATGCAACTGGATATTCGTAGCGCTAAGTGGGTAATAGTGGAAAAAAGAATATGTTCAAATATAAACTACACAGAAGCATTGTATGAAACTTCTTTCTGTTCTGTGCATTCAACTAACAGAGTTGAACCTTACTTTTGATTGAGCCGTTCTGAAACACTCTTTCTGTAGAAACTGCAATTGGACATTCTGAGCGCTAAGAGGCCTATATTGGGAAAAAGAATGTCTACAAATAAAAACTACACAGAAGAATTGTGTGAAACTACTTTCTGTTCTGTTTGTTCAACTAAAAGAGTTGAACCTTAGTTTTGATTGAGCCGTTCTGAAACACTCTTTCTGTAGAAAATGCAAGTGGAGTTTCGGAGCGCTAAGAGGGTAATAGTGGAAAAAGGAATGTCTCCAAATATAAACTACACAGAATCATTCTGTGAAACTTCTTTCTGATCTGAGCATTCAGCTAACAGAGTTAAACCATACTTTTGATTGAGCAGTTTTGAAACACTTTGTCTGTAGAAAATGCAACTGGACATTCGTAGCGCTAAGTGGGTAATAGTGGAAAAAATAATATGTTCAAATATAAACTACACAGAAGCATTGTATGAAACTTCTTTCTGTTCTGTGCATTCAACTAACAGAGTTGAACCTTACTTTTGATTGAGCCTTTCTGAAACACTCTTTCTGTAGAAACTGCAATTGGACATTCTGAGCGCTAAGAGGCCTATATTGGGAAAAATAATATCTTCAAATAAAAACTACACAGAAGCATTGTGTGAAACTTATTTCTGATATGTTCATTAAGCTAACAGAGTTAAACCATACTTTTGATTGCGCAGTTCTGAACACTCTTTCTGTAGAAAATAAAAGTGGACATTCGGAGCGCTAAGAGGGTAATAGTGGAAAAAGGAATATATTCAAATATAAACTACACAGTAGCATTCTGTGAAAATTCTTTCTGTTCTGTGCATTCAACTAACAGAGTTGAACCTTACTTTTGATTGAGCCGTTCTGAAACACTCTTTCTGTAGAAACTGCAATTGGACATGCTAAGCGCTAAGAGGCCTACATTGGGAAAAAGAATATCTTCAAATAAAAACTACACAGATGCATTCTGTGAAACTTATTTCTGATCTGTAAATTCAGTTAACAGAGATAAAACATATTTTTGATTGAGCAGTTACGAAACACTCTTTTTGTAGAAAATGCAAGTGGAGATTCGGAGCGCTAAGAGGGTAATAGTGGAAAAAGGAATGTCTTCAAATATAAACTACACAGAATCATTCGGTGAAACTTCTTTCTGATCTGTGCATTCAGCTAACAGAGTTAAACCATACTTTTGATTGAGCAGATCTGAACACTCTTTCTGTAGAAAATGCAACTGGACATTTGGAGCGCTAAGAGCGTAGTAGTGGAAAAAGGAATATATTCAAATATAAACTACACAGAAGCATTCTGTGAAACTTCTTTCGGATCTGAGCATTCAGCTAACAGAGTTAAACCATACTTTTGATTGAGCAGTTTTGAAACACTCTGTCTGTAGAAAATGCAACTGGACATTCGTAGCGCTAAGTGGGTAATAGTGGAAAAAAGAATATGTTCAAATATAAACTACACAGAAGCATTGTATGAAACTTCTTTCTGTTCTGTGCATTCAACTAACAGAGTTGAACCTTACTTTTGATTGAGCCTTTCTGAAACACTCTTTCTGTAGAATCTGCAATTGGACATTCTGAGCGCTAAGAGGCCTATATTGGGAAAAATAATATCTTCAAATAAAAACTACACAGAAGCATTGTGTGAAACTTATTTCTGATATGTTCATTAAGCTAACAGAGTTAAACCATACTTTTGATTGCGCAGTTCTGAACACTCTTTCTGTAGAAAATGCAAGTGGACATTCGGAGCGCTAAGAGGGTAATAGTGGAAAAAGGAATATATTCAAATATAAACTACACAGTAGCATTCTGTGAAAATTCTTTCTGTTCTGTGCATTCAACTAACAGAGTTGAACCTTACTTTTGATTGAGCCGTTCTGAAACACTCTTTCTGTAGAAACTGCAATTGGACATGCTAAGCGCTAAGAGGCCTACATTGGGAAAAAAATATCTTCAAATAATAACTACACAGATGCATTCTGTGAAACTTATTTCTGATCTGTAAATTCAGTTAACAGAGATAAAACATATTTTTGATTGAGCAGTTATGAAACACTCTTTTTGTAGAAAATGCAAGTGGAGATTCGGAGCGCTAAGAGGGTAATAGTGGAAAAAGGAATGTCTTCAAATATAAACTACACAGAATCATTCGGTGAAACTTCTTTCTGATCTGTGCATTCAGCTAACAGAGTTAAACCATACTTTTGATTGAGCAGATCTGAACACTCTTTCTGTAGAAAATGCAACTGGACATTTGGAGCGCTAAGAGCGTAGTAGTGGAAAAAGGAATATATTCAAATATAAACTACACAGAAGCATTCTGTGAAACTTCTTTCTGATCTGAGCATTCAGCTAACAGAGTTAAACCATACTTTTGATTGAGCAGTTTTGAAACACTCTGTCTGTAGAAAATGCAACTGGACATTCGTAGCGCTATGTGGGTAATAGTGGAAAAAAGAATATGTTCAAATATAAACTACACAGAAGCATTGTATGAAACTTCTTTCTGTTCTGTGCATTCAACTAACAGAGTTGAACCTTACTTTTGATTGAGCCGTTCTGAAACACTCTTTCTGTAGAAACTGCAATTGGACATTCTGAGCGCTAAGAGGCCTATATTGGGAAAAAGAATGTCTACAAATAAAAACTACACAGAAGAATTGTGTGAAACTTCTTTGTGTTCTGTTTGTTCAACTAAAAGAGTTGAACCTTAGTTTTGATTGAGCCGTTCTGAAACACTCTTTCTGTAGAAAATGCAAGTGGAGATTCGGAGCGCTAAGAGGGTAATAGTGGAAAAAGGAATGTCTCCAAATATAAACTACACAGAATCATTCTGTGAAACTTCTTTCTGATCTGAGCATTCAGCTAACAGAGTTAAACCATACTTTTGATTGAGCAGTTTTGAAACACTCTGTCTGTAGAAAATGCAACTGGACATTCGTAGCGCAAAGTGGGTAATAGTGGAAAAAATAATATGTTCAAATATAAACTACCCAGAAGCATTGTATGAAACTTCTTTCTGTTCTGTGCATTCAACTAACAGAGTTGAACCTTACTTTTGATTGAGCCTTTCTGAAACACTCTTTCTGTAGAAACTGCAATTGGACATTCTGAGCGCTAAGAGGCCTATATTGGGAAAAATAATATCTTCAAATAAAAACTACACAGAAGCATTGTGTGAAACTTATTTCTGATATGTTCATTAAGCTAACAGAGTTAAACCATACTTTTGATTGCGCAGTTCTGAACACTCTTTCTGTAGAAAATACAAGTGGACATTCGGAGCGCTAAGAGGGTAATAGTGGAAAAAGGAATATATTCAAATATAAACTACACAGTAGCATTCTGTGAAAATTCTTTCTGTTCTGTGCATTCAACTAACAGAGTTGAACCTTACTTTTGATTGAGCCGTTCTGAAACACTCTTTCTGTAGAAACTGCAATTGGACATGCTAAGCGCTAAGAGGCCTACATTGGGAAAAAGTATATCTTCAAATAAAAACTACACAGATGCATTCTGTGAAACTTATTTCTGATCTGTAAATTCAGTTAACAGAGATAAAACATATTTTTGATTGAGCAGTTACGAAACACTCTTTTTGTAGAAAATGCAAGTGGAGATTCGGAGCGCTAAGAGGGTAATAGTGGGAAAAGGAATGTCTTCAAATATAAACTACACAGAATCATTCGGTGAAACTTCTTTCTGATCTGTGCATTCAGCTAACAGAGTTAAACCATACTTTTGATTGAGCAGATCTGAACACTCTTTCTGTAGAAAATGCAACTGGACATTTGGAGCGCTAAGAGCGTAGTAGTGGAAAAAGGAATATATTCAAATATAAACTACACAGAAGCATTCTGTGAAACTTCTTTCGGATCTGAGCATTCAGCTAACAGAGTTAAACCATACTTTTGATTGAGCAGTTTTGAAACACTCTCTCTGTAGAAAATGCAACTGGACATTCGTAGTGCTAAGTGGGTAATAGTGGAAAAATAATATGTTCAAATATAAACTACACAGAAGCATTGTATGAAACTTCTTTCTGTTCTGTGCATTCAACTAACAGAGTTGAACCTTACTTTTGATTGAGCCGTTCTGAAACACTCTTTCTGTAGAAACTGCAATTGGACATTCTGAGCGCTAAGAGGCCTATATTGGGAAAAAGAATGTCTACAAATAAAAACTACACAGAAGAATTGTGTGAAACTTCTTTCTGTTCTGTTTGTTCAACTAAAAGAGTTGAACCTTAGTTTTGATTGAGCCGTTCTGAAACACTCTTTCTGTAGAAAATGCAAGTGGAGATTCGGAGCGCTAAGAGGGTAATAGTGGAAAAAGGAATGTCTCCAAATATAAACTACACAGAATCATTCTGTGAAACTTCTTTCTGATCTGTGCATTCAGGTAACAGAGTTAAAACATACTTTTGATTGAGCAGATCTGAACACTCTTTCTGTAGAAAATGCAACTGGACATTTGGAGCGCTAAGAGAGTAGTAGTGGAAAAAGGAATATATTCAAATATAAACTACACAGAAGCATTCTGTGAAACTTCTTTCTGATCTGAGCATTCAGCTAACAGAGTTAAAGCATACTTTTGTTTGAGCAGTTTTGAAACACTCTGTCTGTAGAAAATGCAACTGGACATTCGTAGCGCTAAGTGGGTAATAGTGGAAAAAATAATATGTTCAAATATAAACTACACAGAAGCATTGTATGAAACTTCTTTCTGTTCTGTGCATTCAACTAACAGAGTTGAACCTTACTTTTGATTGAGCCTTTCTGAAACACTCTTTCTGTAGAAACTGCAATTGGACATTCTGAGCGCTAAGAGGCCTATATTGGGAAAAATAATATCTTCAAATAAAAACTACACAGAAGCATTGTGTGAAACTTATTTCTGATATGTTCATTAAGCTAACAGAGTTAAACCATACTTTTGATTGCGCAGTTCTGAACACTCTTTCTGTAGAAAATACAAGTGGACATTCGGAGCGCTAAGAGGGTAATAGTGGAAAAAGGAATATATTCAAATATAAACTACACAGTAGCATTCTGTGAAAATTCTTTCTGTTCTGTGCATTCAACTAACAGAGTTGAACCTTACTTTTGATTGAGCCGTTCTGAAACACTCTTTCTGTAGAAACTGCAATTGGACATGCTAAGCGCTAAGAGGCCTACATTGGGAAAAAGAATATCTTCAAATAAAAACTACACAGATGCATTCTGTGAAACTTATTTCTGATCTGTAAAATCAGTTAACAGAGATAAAACATATTTTTGATTGAGCAGTTATGAAACACTCTTTTTGTAGAAAATGTAAGTGGAGATTCGGAGCGCTAAGAGGGTAATAGTGGAAAAAGGAATGTCTTCAAATATAAACTACACAGAATCATTCGGTGAAACTTCTTTCTGATCTGTGCATTCAGCTAACAGAGTTAAACCATACTTTTGATTGAGCAGATCTGAACACTCTTTCTGTAGAAAATGCAACTGGACATTTGGAGCGCTAAGAGCGTAGTAGTGGAAAAAGGAATATATTCAAATATAAACTACACAGAAGCATTCTGTGAAACTTGTTTCTGATCTGAGCATTCAGCTAACAGAGTTAAACCATACTTTTGATTGAGCAGTTTTGAAACACTCTGTCTGTAGAAAATGCAACTGGACATTCGTAGCGCTAAGTGGGTAATAGTGGAAAAAAGAATATGTTCAAATATAAACTACACAGAAGCATTGTATGAAACTTCTTTCTGTTCTGTGCATTCAACTAACAGAGTTGAACCTTACTTTTGATTGAGCCGTTCTGAAACACTCTTTCTGTAGAAACTGCAATTGGACATTCTGAGCGCTAAGAGGCCTATATTGGGAAAAAGAATGTCTACAAATAAAAACTACACAGAAGAATTGTGTGAAACTTCTTTCTGTTCTGTTTGTTCAACTAAAAGAGTTGAACCTTAGTTTTGATTGAGCCGTTCTGAAACACTCTTTCTGTAGAAAATGCAAGTGGAGATTCGGAGCGCTAAGAGGGTAATAGTGGAAAAAGGAATGTCTCCAAATATAAACTACACAGAATCATTCTGTGAAACTTCTTTCTGATCTGAGCATTCAGCTAACAGAGTTAAACCATACTTTTGATTGAGCAGTTTTGAAACACTCTGTCTGTAGAAAATGCAACTGGACATTCGTAGCGCTAAGTGGGTAATAGTGGAAAAAATAATATGTTCAAATATAAACTACCCAGAAGCATTGTATGAAACTTCTTTCTGTTCTGTGCATTCAACTAACAGAGTTGAATCTTACTTTTGATTGAGCCTTTCTGAAACACTCTTTCTGTAGAAACTGCAATTGGACATTCTGAGCGCTAAGAGGCCTATATTGGGAAAAATAATATCTTCAAATAAAAACTACACAGAAGCATTGTGTGAAACTTATTTCTGATATGTTCATTAAGCTAACAGAGTTAAACCATACTTTTGATTGCGCAGTTCTGAACACTCTTTCTGTAGAAAATACAAGTGGACATTCGGAGCGCTAAGAGGGTAATAGTGGAAAAAGGAATATATTCAAATATAAACTACACAGTAGCATTCTGTGAAAATTCTTTCTGTTCTGTGCATTCAACTAACAGAGTTGAACCTTACTTTTGATTGAGCCGTTCTGAAACACTCTTTCTGTAGAAACTGCAATTGGACATGCTAAGCGCTAAGAGGCCTACATTGGGAAAAAGAATATCTTCAAATAAAAACTACACAGATGCATTCTGTGAAACTTATTTCTGATCTGTAAATTCAGTTAACAGAGATAAAACATATTTTTGATTGAGCAGTTACGAAACACTCTTTTTGTAGAAAATGCAAGTGGAGATTCGGAGCGCTAAGAGGGTAATAGTGGGAAAAGGAATGTCTTCAAATATAAACTACACAGAATCATTCGGTGAAACTTCTTTCTGATCTGTGCATTCAGCTAACAGAGTTAAACCATACTTTTGATTGAGCAGATCTGAACACTCTTTCTGTAGAAAATTCAACTGGACATTTGGAGCGCTAAGAGCGTAGTAGTGGAAAAAGGAATATATTCAAATATAAACTACACAGAAGCATTCTGTGAAACTTCTTTCGGATCTGAGCATTCAGCTAACAGAGTTAAACCATACTTTTGATTGAGCAGTTTTGAAACACTCTCTCTGTAGAAAATGCAACTGGACATTCGTAGTGCTAAGTGGGTAATAGTGGAAAAATAATATGTTCAAATATAAACTACACAGAAGCATTGTATGAAACTTCTTTCTGTTCTGTGCATTCAACTAACAGAGTTGAACCTTACTTTTGATTGAGCCGTTCTGAAACACTCTTTCTGTAGAAACTGCAATTGGACATTCTGAGCGCTAAGAGGCCTATATTGGGAAAAAGAATGTCTACAAATAAAAACTACACAGAAGAATTGTGTGAAACTTCTTTCTGTTCTGTTTGTTCAACTAAAAGAGTTGAACCTTAGTTTTGATTGAGCCGTTCTGAAACACTCTTTCTGTAGAAAATGCAAGTGGAGATTCGGAGCGCTAAGAGGGTAATAGTGGAAAAAGGAATGTCTCCAAATATAAACTACACAGAATCATGCTGTGAAACTTCTTTCTGATCTGTGCATTCAGGTAACAGAGTTAAAACATACTTTTGATTGAGCAGATCTGAACACTCTTTCTGTAGAAAATGCAACTGGACATTTGGAGCGCTAAGAGAGTAGTAGTGGAAAAAGGAATATATTCAAATATAAACTACACAGAAGCATTCTGTGAAACTTCTTTCTGATCTGAGCATTCAGCTAACAGAGTTAAACCATACTTTTGATTGAGCAGTTTTGAAACACTCTGTCTGTAGAAAATGCAACTGGACATTCGTAGCGCTAAGTGGGTAATAGTGGAAAAAATAATATGTTCAAATATAAACTACACAGAAGCATTGTATGAAACTTCTTTCTGTTCTGTGCATTCAACTAACAGAGTTGAACCTTACTTTTGATTGAGCCTTTCTGAAACACTCTTTCTGTAGAAACTGCAATTGGACATTCTGAGCGCTAAGAGGCCTATATTGGGAAAAATAATATCTTCAAATAAAAACTACACAGAAGCATTGTGTGAAACTTATTTCTGATATGTTCATTAAGCTAACAGAGTTAAACCATACTTTTGATTGCGCAGTTCTGAACACTCTTTCTGTAGAAAATAAAAGTGGACATTCGGAGCGCTAAGAGGGTAATAGTGGAAAAAGGAATATATTCAAATATAAACTACACAGTAGCATTCTGTGAAAATTCTTTCTGTTCTGTGCATTCAACTAACAGAGTTGAACCTTACTTTTGATTGAGCCGTTCTGAAACACTCTTTCTGTAGAAACTGCAATTGGACATGCTAAGCGCTAAGAGGCCTACATTGGGAAAAAGAATATCTTCAAATAAAAACTACACAGATGCATTCTGTGAAACTTATTTCTGATCTGTAAATTCAGTTAACAGAGATAAAACATATTTTTGATTGAGCAGTTACGAAACACTCTTTTTGTAGAAAATGCAAGTGGAGATTCGGAGCGCTAAGAGGGTAATAGTGGAAAAAGGAATGTCTTCAAATATAAACTACACAGAATCATTCGGTGAAACTTCTTTCTGATCTGTGCATTCAGCTAACAGAGTTAAACCATACTTTTGATTGAGCAGATCTGAACACTCTTTCTGTAGAAAATGCAACTGGACATTTGGAGCGCTAAGAGCGTAGTAGTGGAAAAAGGAATATATTCAAATATAAACTACACAGAAGCATTCTGTGAAACTTCTTTCGGATCTGAGCATTCAGCTAACAGAGTTAAACCATACTTTTGATTGAGCAGTTTTGAAACACTCTCTCTGTAGAAAATGCAACTGGACATTCGTAGCGCTAAGTGGGTAATAGTGGAAAAATAATATGTTCAAATATAAACTACACAGAAGCATTGTATGAAACTTCTTTCTGTTCTGTGCATTCAACTAACAGAGTTGAACCTTACTTTTGATTGAGCCGTTCTGAAACACTCTTTCTGTAGAAACTGCAATTGGACATTCTGAGCGCTAAGAGGCCTATATTGGGAAAAAGAATGTCTACAAATAAAAACTACACAGAAGAATTGTGTGAAACTTCTTTCTGTTCTGTTTGTTCAACTAAAAGAGTTGAACCTTAATTTTGATTGAGCCGTTCTGAAACACTCTTTCTGTAGAAAATGCAAGTGGAGATTCGGAGCGCTAAGAGGGTAATAGTGGAAAAAGGAATGTCTCCAAATATAAACTACACAGAATCATTCTGTGAAACTTCTTTCTGATCTGTGCATTCAGCTAACAGTGTTAAAACATACTTTTGATTGAGCAGATCTGAACACTCTTTCTGTAGAAAATGCAACTGGACATTTGGAGCGCTAAGAGAGTAGTAGTGGAAAAAGGAATATATTCAAATATAAACTACACAGAAGCATTCTGTGGAACTTCTTTCTGATCTGAGCATTCAGCTAACAGAGTTAAACCATACTTTTGATTGAGCAGTTTTGAAACACTCTGTCTGTAGAAAATGCAACTGGACATTCGTAGCGCTAAGTGGGTAATAGTGGAAAAAAGAATATGTTCAAATATAAACTACACAGAAGCATTGTATGAAACTACTTTCTGTTCTGTGCATTCAACTAACAGAGTTGAACCTTACTTTTGATTGAGCCTTTCTGAAACACTCTTTCTGTAGAAACTGCAATTGGACATTCTGAGCGCTAAGAGGCCTATATTGGGAAAAATAATATCTTCAAATAAAAACTACACAGAAGCATTGTGTGAAACTTATTTCTGATATGTTCATTAAGCTAACAGAGTTAAAAAATACTTTTGATTGCGCAGTTCTGAACACTCTTTCTGTAGAAAATGCAAGTGGACATTCGGAGCGCTAAGAGGGTAATACTGGAAAAAGGAATATATTCAAATATAAACTACACAGTAGCATTCTGTGAAAATTCTTTCTCTTCTGTGCATTCAACTAACAGAGTTGAACCTTACTTTTGATTGAGCCGTTCTGAAACACTCTTTCTGTAGAAACTGCAATTGGACATGCTAAGCGCTAAGAGGCTTACATTGGGAAAATAATATCTTCAAATAAAAACTACACAGATGCATTCTCTGAAACTTATTTCTGATCTGTAAATTCAGTTAACAGAGATAAAACATATTTTTGATTGAGCAGTTATGAAACACTCTTTTTGTAGAAAATGCAAGTGGAGATTCGGAGCGCTAAGAGGGTAATAGTGGAAAAAGGAATGTCTTCAAATATAAACTACACAGAATCATTCGGTGAAACTTCTTTCTGATCTGTGCATTCAGCTAACAGAGTTAAACCATACTTCTGATTGAGCAGATCTGAACACTCTTTCTGTAGAAAATGCAACTGGACATTTGGAGCGCTAAGAGAGTAGTAGTGGAAAAAGGAATATATTCAAATATAAACTACACAGAAGCATGCTGTGAAACTTCTTTCTGATCTGAGCATTCAGCTAACAGAGTTAAACCATACTTTTGATTGAGCAGTTTTGAAACACTCTGTCTGTAGAAAATGCAACTGGACATTCGTAGCGCTAAGTGGGTAATAGTGGAAAAAAGAATATGTTCAAATATAAACTACACAGAAGCATTGTATGAAACTTCTTTCTGTTCTGTGCATTCAACTAACAGAGTTGAACCTTACTTTTGATTGAGCCTTTCTGAAACACTCTTTCTGTAGAATCTGCAATTGGACATTCTGAGCGCTAAGAGGCCTCTATTGGGAAAAATAATATCTTCAAATAAAAACTACACAGAAGCATTGTGTGAAACTTATTTCTGATATGTTCATTAAGCTAACAGAGTTAAACCATACTTTTGATTGCGCAGTTCTGAACACTCTTTCTGTAGAAAATGCAAGTGGACATTCGGAGCGCTAAGAGGGTAATAGTGGAAAAAGGAATATATTCAAATATAAACTACACAGTAGCATTCTGTGAAAATTCTTTCTGTTCTGTGCATTCAACTAACAGAGTTGAACCTTACTTTTGATTGAGCCGTTCTGAAACACTCTTTCTGTAGAAACTGCAATTGGACATGCTAAGCGCTAAGAGGCCTACATTGGGAAAAAGAATATCTTCAAATAATAACTACACAGATGCATTCTGTGAAACTTATTTCTGATCTGTAAATTCAGTTAACAGAGATAAAACATATTTTTGATTGAGCAGTTATGAAACACTCTTTTTGTAGAAAATGCAAGTGGAGATTCGGAGCGCTAAGAGGGTAATAGTGGAAAAAGTAATGTCTTCAAATATAAACTACACAGAATCATTCGGTGAAACTTCTTTCTGATCTGTGCATTCAGCTAACAGAGTTAAACCATACTTTTGATTGAGCAGATCTGAACACTCTTTCTGTAGAAAATGCAACTGGACATTTGGAGCGCTAAGAGCGTAGTAGTGGAAAAAGGAATATATTCAAATATAAACTACACCGAAGCATTCTGTGAAACTTCTTTCTGATCTGAGCATTCAGCTAACAGAGTTAAACCATACTTTTGATTGAGCAGTTTTGAAACACTCTGTCTGTAGAAAATGCAACTGGACATTCGTAGCGCTAAGTGGGTAATAGTGGAAAAAAGAATATGTTCAAATATAAACTACACAGAAGCATTGTATGAAACTACTTTCTGTTCTGTGCATTCAACTAACAGAGTTGAACCTTACTTTTGATTGAGCCTTTCTGAAACACTCTTTCTGTAGAAACTGCAATTGGACATTCTGAGCGCTAAGAGGCCTATATTGGGAAAAAGAATGTCTACAAATAAAAACTACACAGAAGAATTGTGTGAAACTTCTTTCTGTTCTGTTTTTTCAACTAAAAGAGTTGAACCTTAGTTTTGATTGAGCCGTTCTGAAACACTCTTTCTGTAGAAAATGCAAGTGAAGATTTGGAGCGCTAAGAGGGTAATAGTGGAAAAAGGAATGTCTCCAAATATAAACTACACAGAATCATTCTGTGAAACTTCTTTCTGATCTGTGCATTCAGCTAACAGAGTTAAAACATACTTTTGATTGAGCAGATCTGAACACTCTTTCTGTAGAAAATGCAACTGGACATTTGGAGCGCTAAGAGAGTAGTAGTGGAAAAAGGAATATATTCAAATATAAACTACACAGAAGTATTCTGTGAAACTTCTTTCTGATCTGAGCATTCAGCTAACAGAGTTAAACCATACTTTTGATTGAGCAGTTTTGAAACACTCTGTCTGTAGAAAATGCAACTGGACATTCGTAGCGCTAAGTGGGTAATAGTGGAAAAAAGAATAGGTTCAAATATAAACTACACAAAAGCATTGTATGAAACTTCTTTCTGTTCTGTGCATTCAACTAACAGAGTTGACCCTTACTTTTGATTGAGCCTTTCTGAAACACTCTTTCTGTAGAAACTGCAATTGGACATTCTGAGCGCTAAGAGGCCTATATTGGGAAAAAAAATATCTTCAAATAAAAACTACACAGAAGCATTGTGTGAAACTTATTTCTGATATGTTCATTAAGCTAACAGAGTTAAACCATACTTTTGATTGCGCAGTTCTGAACACTCTTTCTGCAGAAAATGCAAGTGGACATTCGGAGCGCTAAGATGGTAATAGTGGAAAAAGGAATATATTCAAATATAAACTACACAGTAGCATTCTGTGAAAATTCTTTCTGTTCTGTGCATTCAACTAACAGATTTGAACCTTACTTTTGATTGAGCCGTTCTGAAACACTCTTTCTGTAGAAACTGCAATTGGACATGCTAAGCTCTAAGAGGCCTACATTGGGAAAAAGAATATCTTCAAATAAAAACTACACAGATGCATTCTGTGAAACTTATTTCTGATCTGTAAATTCAGTTAACAGAGATAAAACATATTTTTGATTGAGCAGTTATGAAACACTCTTTTTGTAGAAAATGCAAGTGGAGATTCGGAGCGCTAGAGGGTAATAGTGGAAAAAGGAATGTCTTCAAATATAAACTACACAGAATCATTCGGTGAAACTTCTTTCTGATCTGTGCATTCAGCTAACAGAGTTAAACCATACTTTTGATTGAGCAGATCTGAACACTCTTTCTGTAGGAAATGCAACTGGACATTTGGAGCGCTAAGAGCGTAGTAGTGGAAAAAGTAATATATTCAAATATAAACTACACAGAAGCATTCTGTGAAACTTCTTTCTGATCTGAGCATTCAGCTAACAGAGTTAAACCATACTTTTGATTGAGCAGTTTTGAAACACTCTGTCTGTAGAAAATGCAACAGGACATTCGTAGCGCTAAGTGGGTAATAGTGGAAAAAAGAATATGTTCAAATATAAACTACACAGAAGCATTGTATGAAACTTCTTTCTGTTCTGTGCATTCAACTAACAGAGTTGAACCTTACTTTTGATTGAGCCTTTCTGAAACACTCTTTCTGTAGAAACTGCAATTGGACATTCTGAGCGCTAAGAGGCCTATATTGGGAAAAATAATATCTTCAAATAAAAACTACCCAGAAGCATTGTGTGAAACTTATTTCTGATATGTTCATTAAGCTAACAGAGTTAAACCATACTTTTGATTGCGCAGTTCTGAACACTCTTTCTGCAGAAAATGCAAGTGGACATTCGGAGCGCTAAGATGGTAATAGTGGAAAAAGGAATATATTCAAATATAAACTACACAGTAGCATTCTGTGAAAATACTTTCTGTTCTGTGCATTCAACTAACAGAGTTGAACCTTACTTTTGATTGAGCCGTTCTGAATACTCTTTCTGTAGAAACTGCAATTGGACATGCTAAGCGCTAAGAGGCCTACATTGGGAAAAAGAATATCTTCAAATAAAAACTACACAGATGCATTCTGTGAAACTTATTTCTGATCTGTAAATTCAGTTAACAGAGATAAAACATATTTTTGATTGAACAGTTATGAAACACTCTTTTTGTAGAAAATGCAAGTGGAGATTCGGAGCGCTAAGAGGGTAATAGTGGAAAAAGGAATGTCTTCAAATATAAACTACACAGAATCATTCGGTGAAACTTCTTTCTGATCTGTGCATTCAGCTAACAGAGTTAAACCATACTTTTGATTGAGCAGATCTGAACACTCTTTCTGTAGAAAATGCAACTGGACATTTGGAGCGCTAAGAGCGTATTAGTGGAAAAAGGAATATATTCAAATATGAACTACACAGAAGCATTCTGTGAAACTTCTTTCTGATCTGAGCATTCAGCTAAAAGAGTTAAACCATACTTTTGATTGAGCAGTTTTGAAACACTCTGTCTGTAGAAAATGCAACTGGACATTCGTAGCGCTAAATGGGTAATAGTGGAAAAAAGAATATGTTCAAATATAAACTACACAGAAGCATTGTATGAAACTTCTTTCTGTTCTGTGCATTCAACTAACAGAGTTGAACCTTACTTTTGATTGAGCCGTTCTGAAACACTCTTTCTGTAGAAACTGCAATTGGACATTCTGAGCGCTAAGAGGCCTATATTGGGAAAAAGAATGTCTACAAATAAAAACTACACAGAAGGATTGTGTGAAACTTCTTTCTGTTCTGTTTGTTCAACTAAAAGAGTTGAACCTTAGTTTTGATTGAGCCGTTCTGAAACACTCTTTCTGTAGAAAATGCAAGTGGAGATTCGGAGCGCTAAGAGGGTAATAGTGGAGAAAGGAATGTCTCCAAATATAAACTACACAGAATCATTTTGTGAAACTTCTTTCTGATCTGTGCATTCAGCTAACAGAGTTAAACCATACTTTTGATTGAGCAGATCTGAACACTCTTTCTGTAGAAAATGCAACTGGACTTTTGGAGCGCTAAGAGAGTAGTAGTGGAAAAAGGAATATATTCAAATATAAACTACACAGAAGCATTCTGTGAAACATCTTTCTGATCTGAGCATTCAGCTGACAGAGTTAAACCATACTTTTGATTGAGCAGTTTTGAAACACTCTGTCTGTAGAAAATGCAACTGGACATTCGTAGTGCTAATTGGGTAATAGTGGAAAAAAGAATATGTTCAAATATAAACTACACAGAAGCATTGTATGAAACTTCTTTCTGTTCTGTGCATTCAACTAACAGAGTTGAACCTTACTTTTGATTGAGCCTTTCTGAAACACTCTTTCTGTAGAAACTGCAATTGGACATTCTGAGCGCTAAGAGGCCTATATTGGGAAAAATAATATCTTCAAATAAAAACTACACAGAAGCATTGTGTGAAACTTATTTCTGATATGTTCATTAAGCTAACAGAGTTAAACCATACTTTTGATTGCGCAGTTCTGAACACTCTTTCTGTAGAAAATGCAAGTGGACATTCGGAGCGCTAAGAGGGTAATAGTGGAAAAAGGAATATATTCAAATATAAACTACACAGTAGCATTCTGTGAAAATTCTTTCTGTTCTGTGCATTCAACTAACAGATTTGAACCTTACTTTTGATTGAGCCGTTCTGAAACACTCTTTCTGTAGAAAATGCAATTGGACATGCTAAGCGCTAAGAGGCCTACATTGGGAAAAAAATATCTTCAAATAAAAACTACACAGATGCATTCCCTGAAACTTATTTCTGATCTGTAAATTCAGTTAACAGAGATAAAACATATTTTTGATTGAGCAGTTATGAAACACTCTTTTTGTAGAAAATGCAAGTGGAGATTCGGAGCGCTAAGTGGGTAATAGTGGAAAAAGGAATGTCTTCAAATATAAACTACACAGAATCATTCGGTGAAACGTCTTTCTGATCTGTGCATTCAGCCAACAGAGTTAAACCATACTTCTGATTGAGCAGATCTGAACACTCTTTCTGTAGAAAATGCAACTGGACATTTGGAGCGCTAAGAGAGTAGTAGTGGAAAAAGGAATATATTCAAATATAAACTACACAGAAGCATTCTGTGGAACTTCTTTCTGATCTGAGCATTCAGCTAACAGAGTTAAACCATACTTTTGATTGAGCAGTTTTGAAACACTCTGTCTGTAGAAAATGCAACTGGACATTCATAGCGCTAAGTGGGTAATAGTGGAAAAAAGAATATGTTCAAATATAAACTACACAGAAGCATTGTATGAAACTTCTTTCTGTTCTGTGCATTCAACTAACAGAGTTGAACCTTACTTTTCATTGAGCCGTTCTGAAACACTCTTTCTGTAGAAACTGCAATAGGACATTCTGAGCACTAAGAGGCCTATATTGGGAAAAATAATATCTTCAAATAAAAACTACACAGAAGCATTGTGTGAAAATTATTTCTGATATGTTCATTAAGCTAACAGAGTTAAACCATACTTTTGATTGCGCAGTTCTGAACACTCTTTCTGTAGAAAATGCAAGTGGACATTCGGAGCGCTAAGAGGGTAATAGTGGAAAAAGGAATATATTCAAATATAAACTACACAGCAGCATTCTGTGAAAATTCTTTCTGTTCTGTGCATTCAACTAACAGATTTGAACCTTAATTTGATTGAGCCGTTCTGAAACACTCTTTCTGTAGAAACTGCAATTGGACATGCTAAGCGCTAAGAGGCCTACATTGGGAAAAAGAATATCTTCAAATAAAAACTACACAGATGCATTCTGTGAAACTTATTTCTGATCTGTAAATTCAGTTAACGGAGATAAAACCTATTTTTGATTGAGCAGTTATGAAACACTTTTTTTGTAGAAAATGCAAGTGGAGATTCGGAGCGCTAAGAGGGTAATAGTGGAAAAAGGAATGTCTTCAAATATAAACTACACAGAATCATTCGGTGAAACTTCTTTCTGATCTGTGCATTCAGCTAACAGGGTTAAACCATACTTTTGATTGAGCAGATCTGAACACTCTTTCTGTAGAAAATGCAACTGGACATTTGGAGCGCTAAGAGCGTAGTAGTGGAAAAAGGAATATATTCAAATATAAACTACACAGAAGCATTCTGTGAAACTTCTTTCTGATCTGAGCATTCAGCTAACAGAGTTAAACCATACTTTTGATTGAGCAGTTTTGAAACACTCTGTCTGTAGAAAATGCAACTGGACATTCGTAGCGCTAGGTGGGTAATAGTGGAAAAAAGAATATATTCAAATATAAACTACACAGAAGCATTGTATGAAATTTCTTTCTGTTCTGTGCATTCAACTAACAGAGTTGAACCTTACTTTTGATTGAGCCGTTCTGAAACACTCTTTCTGTAGAAACTGCAATTGGACATTCTGAGCGCTAAGAGGCCTATATTGGGAAAAAGAATGTCTACAAATAAAAACTACACAGAAGAATTGTGTGAAACTTCTTTCTGTTCTGTTTGTTCAACTAAAAGTGTTGAACCTTAGTTTTGATTGAGCCGTTCTGAAACACTCTTTCTGTAGAAAATGCAAGTGGAGATTCGGAGCGCTAAGAGGGTAATAGTGGAAAAAGGAATGTCTCCAAATATAAACTACACAGAATCATTCTGTGAAACTTCTTTCTGATCTGTGCATTCAGCTAACAGAGTTAAACCATACTTTTGATTGAACAGATCTGAACACTCTTTCTGTAGAAAATGCAACTGGACATTTGGAGCGCTAAGAGAGTAGTAGTGGAAAAAGGAATATATTCAAATATAAACTACACAGAAGCATTCTGTGAAACTTCTTTCTGATCTGAGCATTCAGCTAACAGCGTTAAACCATACATTTGATTGAGCAGTTTTGAAACACTCTGTCTGTAGAAAATGCAACTGGACATTCGTAGCGCTTACTGGGTAATAGTGGAAAAAAGAATATGTTCAAATATAAACTACACAAAAGCATTGTATGAAACTTCTTTCTGTTCTGTGCATTCAACTAACAGAGTTGAACCTTACTTTTGATTGAGCCTTTCTGAAACACTCTTTCTGTAGAAACTGCAATTGGACATTCTGAGCGCTAAGAGGCCTATATTGGGGAAAACAATATCTTCAAATAAAAACTACACAGAAGCATTGTGGGAAACTTATTTCTGATATGTTCATTAAGCTAACAGAGTTAAACCATACTATTGATTGCGCAGTTCTGAACACTCTTTCTGCAGAAAATGCAAGTGGACATTCGGAGCGCTAAGAGGGTAATAGTGGAAAAAGGAATATATACAAATATAAACTACACAGTAGCATTCTGTGAAACTTCTTTCTGTTCTGTGCATTCAACTAACAGAGTTGAACCTTACTTTTGATTGAGCCGTTCTGAAACACTCTTTCTGTAGAAACTGCAATTGGACATGCTAAGCGCTAAGAGGCCTACATTAGGAAAAAGAATATCTTCAAATAAAAATTACACAGATGCATTCTGTGAAACTTATTTCTGATCTGTAAATTCAGTTAACAGAGATAAAACATATTTTTGATTGAGCAGTTATGAAACACTCTTTTTGTAGAAAATGCAAGTGGAGATTCGGAGCGCTAAGAGGGTAATAGTGGAAAAAGGAATGTCTTCAAATATAAACTACACAGAATCATTCGGTGAAACTTCTTTCTGATCTGTGCATTCAGCTAACAGAGTTAAACCATACTTTTGATTGAGCAGATCTGAACACTCTTTCTGTAGAAAATGCAACTGGACATTTGGAGCGCTAAGAGCGTAGTAGTGGAAAAAGGAATATATTCAAATATAAACTACACAGAAGCATTCTGTGAAACTTCTTTCTGATCTGAGCATTCAGCTAACAGAGTTAAACCATACTTTTGATTGAGCAGTTTTGAAACACTCTGTCTGTAGAAAATGCAACTGGACATTCGTAGCGCTAAGTGGGTAATAGTGGAAAAAAGAATATGTTCAAATATAAACTACACAGAAGCATTGTATGAAACTTCTTTCTGTTCTGTGCATTCAACTAACAGAGTTGAACCTTACTTTTGATTGAGCCGTTCTGAAACACACTTTCTGTAGAAACTGCAATTGGACATTTTGAGCGCTAAGAGGCCTATATTGGGAAAAAGAATGTCTACAAATAAAAACTACACAGAAGAATTGTGTGAAACTTCTTTCTGTTCTGTTTGTTCAACTACAAGTGTTGAACCTTAGTTTTGATTGAGCCGTTCTGAAACACTCTTTCTGTAGAAAATGCAAGTGAAGATTCGGAGCGCTAAGAGGGTAATAGTGGAAAAAGGATTGTCTCCAAATATAAACTACACAGAATCATTCGGTGAAACTTCTTTCTGATCTGTGCATTCAGCTAACAGAGTTAAAACATACTTTTGATTGAGCAGATCTGAACACTCTTTCTGTAGAAAATGCAACTGGACATTTGGAGCGCTAAGAGAGTAGTAGTGGAAAAAGGAATATATTCAAATATAAACTACACAGAAGCATTCTGTGAAACTTCTTTCTGATCTGAGCATTCAGCTAACAGAGTTAAACCATACTTTTGATTGAGCAGTTTTGAAACACTCTGTCTGTAGAAAATGCAACTGGACATTCGTAGCACTAAGTGGGTAATAGTGGAAAAAAGAATATGTTCAAATATAAACTACACAAAGCATTGTATGAAACTTCTTTCTGTTCTGTGCATTCAACTAACAGAGTTGAACCTTACTTTTGATTGAGCCTTTCTGAAACACTCTTTCTGTAGAAACTGCAATTGGACATTCTGAGCGCTAAGAGGCCTATATTGGGAAAAACAATATCTTCAAATAAAAACTACACAGAAGCATTGTGTGAAACTTATTTCTGATATGTTCATTAAGCTAACAGAGTTAAACCATACTTTTGATTGCGCAGTTCTGAACACTCTTTCTGCAGAAAATGCAAGTGGACATTCGGAGCGCTAAGAGGGTAATAGTGGAAAAAGGAATATATTCAAATATAAACTACACAGTAGCATTCTGTGAAAATTCTTTCTTTTCTGTGCATTCAACTAACAGAGTTGAACCTTACTTTTGATTGAGCCGTTCTGAAACACTCTTTCTGTAGAAACTGCAATTGGACATGCTAAGCGCTAAGAGGCCTACATTGGGAAAAAGAATCTCTTCAAATAAAAACTACACAGATGCATTCTGTGAAACTTATTTCTGATCTGTAAATTCAGTTAACAGAGATAAAACATATTTTTGATTGAGCAGTTATAAAACACTCTTTTTGTAGAAAATGCAAGTGGAGATTCCGAGCGCTAAGAGGGTAATAGTGGAAAAAGGAATGTCTTCAAATATATACTACACAGAATCATTCGGTGAAACTTCTTTCTGATCTGTGCATTCAGCTAACAGAGTTAAACCATACTTTTGATTGAGCAGATCTGAACACTCTTTCTGTAGAATATGCAACTGGACATTTGGAGCGCTAAGAGAGTAGTAGTGGAAAAAGGAATATATTCAAATATAAACTACACTGAAGCATTCTGTGAAACTTCTTTCTGATCTGAGCATTCAGCTAACAGAGTTAAACCATACATTTGATTGAGCAGTTTTGAAACACTCTGTCTGTAGAAAATGCAACTGGACATTCGTAGCGCTAAGTGGGTAATAGTGGAAAAAAGAATATGTTCAAATATAAACTACACAGAAGCATTGTATGAAACTTCTTTCTGTTCTGTGCATTCAACTAACAGAGTTGAACCTTACTTTTGATTGAGCCGTTCTGAAACACTCTTTCTGTAGAAACTGCAATTGGACATTCTGAGCGCTAAGAGGCCTATATTGGGAAAAAGAATGTCTACAAATAAAAACTACACAGAAGAATTGTGTGAAACTTCTTTCTGTTCTGTTTGTTCAACTAAAAGAGTTGAACCTTAGTTTTGATTGAGCCGTTCTGAAACACTCTTTCTGTAGGAAATGCAAGTGGACATTCGGAGCGCTAAGAGGGTAATAGTGGAAAAAGGAATGTCTCCAAATATAAACTACACAGAATCATTCTGTGAAACTTCTTTCTGATCTGTGCATTCAGCTAACAGAGTTAAACCATACTTTTGATTGAGCAGATCTGAACACTCTTTCTGTAGAAAATGCAACTGTACATTTGGAGCGCTAAGAGAGTAGTAGTGGAAAAAGGAATATATTCAAATATAAACTACACAGAAGCATTCTGTGAAACTTCATTCTGATCTGAGCATTGAGCTAACAGAGTTAAACCATACTTTTGATTGAGCAGTTTTGAAACACTCTGTCTGTAGAAAATGCAACTGGACATTCGTAGGGCTAAGTGGGTAATAGTGGAAAAAAGAATATATTCAAATATAAACTGCACAGAAGCATTGTATGAAACTTCTTTCTGTTCTGTGCATTCAACTAACAGAGTTGAACCTTACTTTTGATTGAGCCTTTCTGAAACACTCTTTCTGTATAAACTGCAATTGGACATTCTGACCGCTAAGAGGCCTCTATAGGGAAAAATAATATCTTCAAATAAAAACTACACAGAAGCATTGTGTGAAACTTATTTCTGATATGTTCATTAAGCTAACAGACTTAAACCATACTTTTGATTGCGCAGTGCAGAACCCTCTTTCTGTAGAAAATGCAAGTGGACATTCGGAGCGCTAAGAGGGTAATAGTGGAAAAAGGAATATATTCAAATATAAACTACACAGTAGCATTCTGTGAAAATTCTTTCTGTTCTGTGCATTCAACTAACAGAGTTGAACCTTACTTTTGATTGAGCCGTTCTGAAACACTCTTTCTGTAGAAACTGCAATTGGACATGCTAAGCGCTAAGAGGCCTACATTGGGAAAAAGAATCTCTTCAAATAAAAACTACACAGATGCATTCTGTGAAACTTATCTCTGATCTGTAAATTCAGTTAACAGAGATAAAACATATTTTTGATTGAGCAGTTATGAAAAACTCTTTTTGTAGAAAAGGCAAGTCGAGATTCCGCACGCTAAGAGGGTAATAGTGGAAAAAGGAATGTCTCCAAATATAAACTACACAGAATCATTTTGTGAAACTTCTTTCTGATCTGTGCATTCAGCTAACAGAGTTAAACCATACTTTTGATTGAGCAGATCTGAACACTCTTTCTGTAGAAAATGCAACTGGACTTTTGGAGCGCTAAGAGAGTAGTAGTGGAAAAAGGAATATATTCAAATATAAACTACACAGAAGCATTCTGTGAAACATCTTTCTGATCTGAGCATTCAGCTGACAGAGTTAAACCATACTTTTGATTGAGCAGTTTTGAAACACTCTGTCTGTAGAAAATGCAACTGGACATTCGTAGTGCTAATTGGGTAATAGTGGAAAAAAGAATATGTTCAAATATAAACTACACAGAAGCATTGTATGAAACTTCTTTCTGTTCTGTGCATTCAACTAACAGAGTTGAACCTTACTTTTGATTGAGCCTTTCTGAAACACTCTTTCTGTAGAAACTGCAATTGGACATTCTGAGCGCTAAGAGGCCTATATTGGGAAAAATAATATCTTCAAATAAAAACTACACAGAAGCATTGTGTGAAACTTATTTCTGATATGTTCATTAAGCTAACAGAGTTAAACCATACTTTTGATTGCGCAGTTCTGAACACTCTTTCTGTAGAAAATGCAAGTGGACATTCGGAGCGCTAAGAGGGTAATAGTGGAAAAAGGAATATATTCAAATATAAACTACACAGTAGCATTCTGTGAAAATTCTTTCTGTTCTGTGCATTCAACTAACAGATTTGAACCTTACTTTTGATTGAGCCGTTCTGAAACACTCTTTCTGTAGAAAATGCAATTGGACATGCTAAGCGCTAAGAGGCCTACATTGGGAAAAAAATATCTTCAAATAAAAACTACACAGATGCATTCCCTGAAACTTATTTCTGATCTGTAAATTCAGTTAACAGAGATAAAACATATTTTTGATTGAGCAGTTATGAAACACTCTTTTTGTAGAAAATGCAAGTGGAGATTCGGAGCGCTAAGTGGGTAATAGTGGAAAAAGGAATGTCTTCAAATATAAACTACACAGAATCATTCGGTGAAACGTCTTTCTGATCTGTGCATTCAGCCAACAGAGTTAAACCATACTTCTGATTGAGCAGATCTGAACACTCTTTCTGTAGAAAATGCAACTGGACATTTGGAGCGCTAAGAGAGTAGTAGTGGAAAAAGGAATATATTCAAATATAAACTACACAGAAGCATTCTGTGGAACTTCTTTCTGATCTGAGCATTCAGCTAACAGAGTTAAACCATACTTTTGATTGAGCAGTTTTGAAACACTCTGTCTGTAGAAAATGCAACTGGACATTCATAGCGCTAAGTGGGTAATAGTGGAAAAAAGAATATGTTCAAATATAAACTACACAGAAGCATTGTATGAAACTTCTTTCTGTTCTGTGCATTCAACTAACAGAGTTGAACCTTACTTTTCATTGAGCCGTTCTGAAACACTCTTTCTGTAGAAACTGCAATAGGACATTCTGAGCACTAAGAGGCCTATATTGGGAAAAATAATATCTTCAAATAAAAACTACACAGAAGCATTGTGTGAAAATTATTTCTGATATGTTCATTAAGCTAACAGAGTTAAACCATACTTTTGATTGCGCAGTTCTGAACACTCTTTCTGTAGAAAATGCAAGTGGACATTCGGAGCGCTAAGAGGGTAATAGTGGAAAAAGGAATATATTCAAATATAAACTACACAGCAGCATTCTGTGAAAATTCTTTCTGTTCTGTGCATTCAACTAACAGATTTGAACCTTAATTTGATTGAGCCGTTCTGAAACACTCTTTCTGTAGAAACTGCAATTGGACATGCTAAGCGCTAAGAGGCCTACATTGGGAAAAAGAATATCTTCAAATAAAAACTACACAGATGCATTCTGTGAAACTTATTTCTGATCTGTAAATTCAGTTAACGGAGATAAAACCTATTTTTGATTGAGCAGTTATGAAACACTTTTTTTGTAGAAAATGCAAGTGGAGATTCGGAGCGCTAAGAGGGTAATAGTGGAAAAAGGAATGTCTTCAAATATAAACTACACAGAATCATTCGGTGAAACTTCTTTCTGATCTGTGCATTCAGCTAACAGGGTTAAACCATACTTTTGATTGAGCAGATCTGAACACTCTTTCTGTAGAAAATGCAACTGGACATTTGGAGCGCTAAGAGCGTAGTAGTGGAAAAAGGAATATATTCAAATATAAACTACACAGAAGCATTCTGTGAAACTTCTTTCTGATCTGAGCATTCAGCTAACAGAGTTAAACCATACTTTTGATTGAGCAGTTTTGAAACACTCTGTCTGTAGAAAATGCAACTGGACATTCGTAGCGCTAGGTGGGTAATAGTGGAAAAAAGAATATATTCAAATATAAACTACACAGAAGCATTGTATGAAATTTCTTTCTGTTCTGTGCATTCAACTAACAGAGTTGAACCTTACTTTTGATTGAGCCGTTCTGAAACACTCTTTCTGTAGAAACTGCAATTGGACATTCTGAGCGCTAAGAGGCCTATATTGGGAAAAAGAATGTCTACAAATAAAAACTACACAGAAGAATTGTGTGAAACTTCTTTCTGTTCTGTTTGTTCAACTAAAAGTGTTGAACCTTAGTTTTGATTGAGCCGTTCTGAAACACTCTTTCTGTAGAAAATGCAAGTGGAGATTCGGAGCGCTAAGAGGGTAATAGTGGAAAAAGGAATGTCTCCAAATATAAACTACACAGAATCATTCTGTGAAACTTCTTTCTGATCTGTGCATTCAGCTAACAGAGTTAAACCATACTTTTGATTGAACAGATCTGAACACTCTTTCTGTAGAAAATGCAACTGGACATTTGGAGCGCTAAGAGAGTAGTAGTGGAAAAAGGAATATATTCAAATATAAACTACACAGAAGCATTCTGTGAAACTTCTTTCTGATCTGAGCATTCAGCTAACAGCGTTAAACCATACATTTGATTGAGCAGTTTTGAAACACTCTGTCTGTAGAAAATGCAACTGGACATTCGTAGCGCTTACTGGGTAATAGTGGAAAAAAGAATATGTTCAAATATAAACTACACAAAAGCATTGTATGAAACTTCTTTCTGTTCTGTGCATTCAACTAACAGAGTTGAACCTTACTTTTGATTGAGCCTTTCTGAAACACTCTTTCTGTAGAAACTGCAATTGGACATTCTGAGCGCTAAGAGGCCTATATTGGGGAAAACAATATCTTCAAATAAAAACTACACAGAAGCATTGTGGGAAACTTATTTCTGATATGTTCATTAAGCTAACAGAGTTAAACCATACTATTGATTGCGCAGTTCTGAACACTCTTTCTGCAGAAAATGCAAGTGGACATTCGGAGCGCTAAGAGGGTAATAGTGGAAAAAGGAATATATACAAATATAAACTACACAGTAGCATTCTGTGAAACTTCTTTCTGTTCTGTGCATTCAACTAACAGAGTTGAACCTTACTTTTGATTGAGCCGTTCTGAAACACTCTTTCTGTAGAAACTGCAATTGGACATGCTAAGCGCTAAGAGGCCTACATTAGGAAAAAGAATATCTTCAAATAAAAATTACACAGATGCATTCTGTGAAACTTATTTCTGATCTGTAAATTCAGTTAACAGAGATAAAACATATTTTTGATTGAGCAGTTATGAAACACTCTTTTTGTAGAAAATGCAAGTGGAGATTCGGAGCGCTAAGAGGGTAATAGTGGAAAAAGGAATGTCTTCAAATATAAACTACACAGAATCATTCGGTGAAACTTCTTTCTGATCTGTGCATTCAGCTAACAGAGTTAAACCATACTTTTGATTGAGCAGATCTGAACACTCTTTCTGTAGAAAATGCAACTGGACATTTGGAGCGCTAAGAGCGTAGTAGTGGAAAAAGGAATATATTCAAATATAAACTACACAGAAGCATTCTGTGAAACTTCTTTCTGATCTGAGCATTCAGCTAACAGAGTTAAACCATACTTTTGATTGAGCAGTTTTGAAACACTCTGTCTGTAGAAAATGCAACTGGACATTCGTAGCGCTAAGTGGGTAATAGTGGAAAAAAGAATATGTTCAAATATAAACTACACAGAAGCATTGTATGAAACTTCTTTCTGTTCTGTGCATTCAACTAACAGAGTTGAACCTTACTTTTGATTGAGCCGTTCTGAAACACACTTTCTGTAGAAACTGCAATTGGACATTTTGAGCGCTAAGAGGCCTATATTGGGAAAAAGAATGTCTACAAATAAAAACTACACAGAAGAATTGTGTGAAACTTCTTTCTGTTCTGTTTGTTCAACTACAAGTGTTGAACCTTAGTTTTGATTGAGCCGTTCTGAAACACTCTTTCTGTAGAAAATGCAAGTGAAGATTCGGAGCGCTAAGAGGGTAATAGTGGAAAAAGGATTGTCTCCAAATATAAACTACACAGAATCATTCGGTGAAACTTCTTTCTGATCTGTGCATTCAGCTAACAGAGTTAAAACATACTTTTGATTGAGCAGATCTGAACACTCTTTCTGTAGAAAATGCAACTGGACATTTGGAGCGCTAAGAGAGTAGTAGTGGAAAAAGGAATATATTCAAATATAAACTACACAGAAGCATTCTGTGAAACTTCTTTCTGATCTGAGCATTCAGCTAACAGAGTTAAACCATACTTTTGATTGAGCAGTTTTGAAACACTCTGTCTGTAGAAAATGCAACTGGACATTCGTAGCACTAAGTGGGTAATAGTGGAAAAAAGAATATGTTCAAATATAAACTACACAAAGCATTGTATGAAACTTCTTTCTGTTCTGTGCATTCAACTAACAGAGTTGAACCTTACTTTTGATTGAGCCTTTCTGAAACACTCTTTCTGTAGAAACTGCAATTGGACATTCTGAGCGCTAAGAGGCCTATATTGGGAAAAACAATATCTTCAAATAAAAACTACACAGAAGCATTGTGTGAAACTTATTTCTGATATGTTCATTAAGCTAACAGAGTTAAACCATACTTTTGATTGCGCAGTTCTGAACACTCTTTCTGCAGAAAATGCAAGTGGACATTCGGAGCGCTAAGAGGGTAATAGTGGAAAAAGGAATATATTCAAATATAAACTACACAGTAGCATTCTGTGAAAATTCTTTCTTTTCTGTGCATTCAACTAACAGAGTTGAACCTTACTTTTGATTGAGCCGTTCTGAAACACTCTTTCTGTAGAAACTGCAATTGGACATGCTAAGCGCTAAGAGGCCTACATTGGGAAAAAGAATCTCTTCAAATAAAAACTACACAGATGCATTCTGTGAAACTTATTTCTGATCTGTAAATTCAGTTAACAGAGATAAAACATATTTTTGATTGAGCAGTTATAAAACACTCTTTTTGTAGAAAATGCAAGTGGAGATTCCGAGCGCTAAGAGGGTAATAGTGGAAAAAGGAATGTCTTCAAATATATACTACACAGAATCATTCGGTGAAACTTCTTTCTGATCTGTGCATTCAGCTAACAGAGTTAAACCATACTTTTGATTGAGCAGATCTGAACACTCTTTCTGTAGAATATGCAACTGGACATTTGGAGCGCTAAGAGAGTAGTAGTGGAAAAAGGAATATATTCAAATATAAACTACACTGAAGCATTCTGTGAAACTTCTTTCTGATCTGAGCATTCAGCTAACAGAGTTAAACCATACATTTGATTGAGCAGTTTTGAAACACTCTGTCTGTAGAAAATGCAACTGGACATTCGTAGCGCTAAGTGGGTAATAGTGGAAAAAAGAATATGTTCAAATATAAACTACACAGAAGCATTGTATGAAACTTCTTTCTGTTCTGTGCATTCAACTAACAGAGTTGAACCTTACTTTTGATTGAGCCGTTCTGAAACACTCTTTCTGTAGAAACTGCAATTGGACATTCTGAGCGCTAAGAGGCCTATATTGGGAAAAAGAATGTCTACAAATAAAAACTACACAGAAGAATTGTGTGAAACTTCTTTCTGTTCTGTTTGTTCAACTAAAAGAGTTGAACCTTAGTTTTGATTGAGCCGTTCTGAAACACTCTTTCTGTAGGAAATGCAAGTGGACATTCGGAGCGCTAAGAGGGTAATAGTGGAAAAAGGAATGTCTCCAAATATAAACTACACAGAATCATTCTGTGAAACTTCTTTCTGATCTGTGCATTCAGCTAACAGAGTTAAACCATACTTTTGATTGAGCAGATCTGAACACTCTTTCTGTAGAAAATGCAACTGTACATTTGGAGCGCTAAGAGAGTAGTAGTGGAAAAAGGAATATATTCAAATATAAACTACACAGAAGCATTCTGTGAAACTTCATTCTGATCTGAGCATTGAGCTAACAGAGTTAAACCATACTTTTGATTGAGCAGTTTTGAAACACTCTGTCTGTAGAAAATGCAACTGGACATTCGTAGGGCTAAGTGGGTAATAGTGGAAAAAAGAATATATTCAAATATAAACTGCACAGAAGCATTGTATGAAACTTCTTTCTGTTCTGTGCATTCAACTAACAGAGTTGAACCTTACTTTTGATTGAGCCTTTCTGAAACACTCTTTCTGTATAAACTGCAATTGGACATTCTGACCGCTAAGAGGCCTCTATAGGGAAAAATAATATCTTCAAATAAAAACTACACAGAAGCATTGTGTGAAACTTATTTCTGATATGTTCATTAAGCTAACAGACTTAAACCATACTTTTGATTGCGCAGTGCAGAACCCTCTTTCTGTAGAAAATGCAAGTGGACATTCGGAGCGCTAAGAGGGTAATAGTGGAAAAAGGAATATATTCAAATATAAACTACACAGTAGCATTCTGTGAAAATTCTTTCTGTTCTGTGCATTCAACTAACAGAGTTGAACCTTACTTTTGATTGAGCCGTTCTGAAACACTCTTTCTGTAGAAACTGCAATTGGACATGCTAAGCGCTAAGAGGCCTACATTGGGAAAAAGAATCTCTTCAAATAAAAACTACACAGATGCATTCTGTGAAACTTATCTCTGATCTGTAAATTCAGTTAACAGAGATAAAACATATTTTTGATTGAGCAGTTATGAAACACTCTTTTTGTAGAAAAGGCAAGTCGAGATTCCGCACGCTAAGAGGGTAATAGTGGAAAAAGGAATGTCTTCAAATATAAACTACACAGAATCATTCGGTGAAACTTCTTTCTGATCTGTGCATTCAGCTAACAGAGTTAAACCATACTTTTGATTGAGCAGATCTGAACACTCTTTCTGTAGAAAATGCAACTGGACATTTGGAGCGCTAAGAGCGTAGTAGTGGAAAAAGGAATATATTCAAATATAAACTACACAGAAGCATTCTGTGAAAATTCTTTCTGATCTGAGCATTCAGCTAACAGAGTTAAACCATACTTTTGATTGAGCAGTTTTGAAACACTCTGTCTGTAGAAAATGCAACTGGACATTCGTAGCGCTAAGTGGGTAATAGTGGAAAAAAGAATATGTTCAAATATAAACTACACAGAAGCATTGTATGAAACTTCTTTCTGTTCTGTGCATTCAACTAACAGAGTTGAACCTTACTTTTGATTGAGCCTTTCTGAAACACTCTTTCTGTAGAAACTGCAATTGGACATTCTGAGCGCTAAGAGGCCTCTATTGGGAAAAATAATATCTTCAAATAAAAACTACACAGAAGCATTGTGTGAAACTTATTTCTGATATGTTCATTAAGCTAACAGAGTTAAACCATACTTTTGATTGCGCAGTTCTGAACACTCTTTCTGTAGAAAATGCAAGTGGACATTCGGAGCGCTAAGAGGGTAATAGTGGAAAAAGGAATATATTCAAATATAAACTACACAGTAGCATTCTGTGAAAATTCTTTCTGTTCTGTGAATTCAACTAACAGAGTTGAATCTTACTTTTGATTGAGCCGTTCTGAAACACTCTTTCTGTAGAAACTGCAATTGGACATGCTAAGCGCTAAGAGGCCTACATTGGGAAAAAGAATCTCTTCAAATAAAAACTACACAGATGCATTCTGTGAAACTTATCTCTGATCTGTAAATTCAGTTAACAGCGATAAAACATATTTTTGATTGAGCAGTTATGAAACACTCTTTTTGTAGAAAAGGCAAGTGGAGATTCGGAGCGCTAAGAGGGTAATAGTGGAAAAAGGAATGTCTCCAAATATAAACTACACAGAATCATTCGGTGAAACTTCTTTCTGATCTGTGCATTCAGCTAACAGAGTTAAACCATACTTTTGATTGAGCAGATCTGAACACTCTTTCTGTAGAAAATGCAACTGGACATTTGGAGCGCTAAGAGCGTAGTAGTGGAAAAAGGAATATATTCAAATATAAACTACACAGAAGCATTCTGTGAAACTTCTTTCTGATCTGAGCATTCAGCTAACAGAGTTAAACCATACTTTTGATTGAGCAGTTTTGAAACACTCTGTCTGTAGAAAATGCAACTGGACATTCGTAGCGCTAAGTGGGTAATAGTGGAAAAAAGAATAGGTTCAAATATAAACTACACAAAAGCATTGTATGAAACTTCTTTCTGTTCTGTGCATTCAACTAACAGAGTTGACCCTTACTTTTGATTGAGCCTTTCTGAAACACTCTTTCTGTAGAAACTGCAATTGGACATTCTGAGCGCTAAGAGGCCTATATTGGGAAAAAAAATATCTTCAAATAAAAACTACACAGAAGCATTGTGTGAAACTTATTTCTGATATGTTCATTAACCTAACAGAGTTAAACCATACTTTTGATTGCGCAGTTCTGAACACTCTTTCTGCAGAAAATGCAAGTGGACATTCGGAGCGCTAAGATGGTAATAGTGGAAAAAGGAATATATTCAAATATAAACTACACAGTAGCATTCTGTGAAAATTCTTTCTGTTCTGTGCATTCAACTAACAGATTTGAACCTTACTTTTGATTGAGCCGTTCTGAAACACTCTTTCTGTAGAAACTGCAATTGGACATGCTAAGCTCTAAGAGGCCTACATTGGGAAAAAGAATATCTTCAAATAAAAACTACACAGATGCATTCTGTGAAACTTATTTCTGATCTGTAAATTCAGTTAACAGAGATAAAACATATTTTTGATTGAGCAGTTATGAAACACTCTTTTTGTAGAAAATGCAAGTGGAGATTCGGAGCGCTAGATGGTAATAGTGGAAAAAGGAATGTCTTCAAATATAAACTACACAGAATCATTCGGTGAAACTTCTTTCTGATCTGTGCATTCAGCTAACAGAGTTAAACCATACTTTTGATTGAGCAGATCTGAACACTCTTTCTGTAGAAAATGCAACTGGACATTTGGAGCGCTAAGAGCGTAGTAGTGGAAAAAGGAATATATTCAAATATAAACTACACCGAAGCATTCTGTGAAACTTCTTTCTGATCTGAGCATTCAGCTAACAGAGTTAAACCATACTTTTGATTGAGCAGTTTTGAAACACTCTGTCTGTAGAAAATGCAACTGGACATTCGTAGCGCTAAGTGGGTAATAGTGGAAAAAAGAATATGTTCAAATATAAACTACACAGAAGCATTGTATGAAACTACTTTCTGTTCTGTGCATTCAACTAACAGAGTTGAACCTTACTTTTGATTGAGCCTTTCTGAAACACTCTTTCTGTAGAAACTGCAATTGGACATTCTGAGCGCTAAGAGGCCTATATTGGGAAAAAGAATGTCTACAAATAAAAACTACACAGAAGAATTGTGTGAAACTTCTTTCTGTTCTGTTTTTTCAACTAAAAGAGTTGAACCTTAGTTTTGATTGAGCCGTTCTGAAACACTCTTTCTGTAGAAAATGCAAGTGAAGATTTGGAGCGCTAAGAGGGTAATAGTGGAAAAAGGAATGTCTCCAAATATAAACTACACAGAATCATTCTGTGAAACTTCTTTCTGATCTGTGCATTCAGCTAACAGAGTTAAAACATACTTTTGATTGAGCAGATCTGAACACTCTTTCTGTAGAAAATGCAACTGGACATTTGGAGCGCTAAGAGAGTAGTAGTGGAAAAAGGAATATATTCAAATATAAACTACACAGAAGTATTCTGTGAAACTTCTTTCTGATCTGAGCATTCAGCTAACAGAGTTAAACCATACTTTTGATTGAGCAGTTTTGAAACACTCTGTCTGTAGAAAATGCAACTGGACATTCGTAGCGCTAAGTGGGTAATAGTGGAAAAAAGAATAGGTTCAAATATAAACTACACAAAAGCATTGTATGAAACTTCTTTCTGTTCTGTGCATTCAACTAACAGAGTTGACCCTTACTTTTGATTGAGCCTTTCTGAAACACTCTTTCTGTAGAAACTGCAATTGGACATTCTGAGCGCTAAGAGGCCTATATTGGGAAAAAAAATATCTTCAAATAAAAACTACACAGAAGCATTCTGTGAAACTTCTTTCTGATATGTTCATTAACCTAACAGAGTTAAACCATACTTTTGATTGCGCAGTTCTGAACACTCTTTCTGCAGAAAATGCAAGTGGACATTCGGAGCGCTAAGATGGTAATAGTGGAAAAAGGAATATATTCAAATATAAACTACACAGTAGCATTCTGTGAAAATTCTTTCTGTTCTGTGCATTCAACTAACAGATTTGAACCTTACTTTTGATTGAGCCGTTCTGAAACACTCTTTCTGTAGAAACTGCAATTGGACATGCTAAGCTCTAAGAGGCCTACATTGGGAAAAAGAATATCTTCAAATAAAAACTACACAGAAGAATTGTGTGAAACTCCTTTCTGTTCTGTTTGTTCAACTAAAAGAGTTGAACCTTAGTTTTGATTGAGCCGTTCTGAAACACTCTTTCTGTAGAAAATGCAAGTGGAGATTCGGAGCTCTAAGAGGGTAATAGTGGAGAAAGGAATGTCTCCAAATATAAACTACACAGAATCATTTTGTGAAACTTCTTTCTGATCTGTGCATTCAGCTAACAGAGTTAAACCATACTTTTGATTGAGCAGATCTGAACACTCTTTCTGTAGAAAATGCAACTGGACTTTTGGAGCGCTAAGAGAGTAGTAGTGGAAAAAGGAATATATTCAAATATAAGCTACACAGAAGCATTCTGTGAAACTTCTTTCTGATCTGAGCATTCAGCTAACAGAGTTAAACCATACTTTTGATTGAGCAGTTTTGAAACACTCTGTCTGTAGAAAATGCAACTGGACATTCGTAGCGCTAAGTGGGTAATAGTGGAAAAAAGAATATGTTCAAATATAAACTACACAAAAGCATTGTATGAAACTTCTTTCTGTTCTGTGCATTCAACTAACAGAGTTGAACCTTACTTTTGATTGAGCCTTTCTGAAACACTCTTTCTGTAGAAACTGCAATTGGACATTCTCAGCGCTAAGAGGCCTATATTGGGAAAAACAAGATCTTCAAATAAAAACTACACAGAAGCATTGTGTGAAACTTATTTCTGATATGTTCATTAAGCTAACAGAGTTAAACCATACTTTTGATTGCGCAGTTCTGAACACTCTTTCTGCAGAAAATGCAAGTGGACATTCGGAGCGCTAAGATGGTAATAGTGGAAAAAGGAATATATTCAAATATAAACTACACAGTAGCATTCTGTGAAAATTCTTTCTGTTCTGTGCATTCAACTAACAGATTTGAACCTAACTTTTGATTGAGCCGTTCTGAAACACTCTTTCTGTAGAAACTGCAATTGGACATGCTAAGCGCTAAGAGGCCTACATTGGGAAAAAGAATATCTTCAAATAAAAACTACACAGATGCATTCTGTGAAACTTATTTCTGATCTGTAAATTCAGTTAACAGAGATAAAACATATTTTTGATTGAGCAGTTATGAAACACTCTTTTTGTAGAAAATACAAGTGGAGATTCGGAACGCTAGAGGGTAATAGTGGAAAAAGGAATGTCTTCAAATATAAACTACACAGAATCATTCGGTGAAACTTCTTTCTGATCTGTGCATTCAGCTAACAGAGTTAAACCATACTTTTGATTGAGCAGATCTGAACACTCTTTCTGTAGAAAATGCAACTGGACATTTGGAGCGCTAAGAGAGTAGTAGTGGAAAAAGGAATATATTCAAATATAACCTACACAGAAGCATTCTGTGAAACTTCTTTCTGATCTGAGCATTCAGCTAACAGAGTTAAACCATACTTTTGATTGAGCAGTTTTGAAACACTCTTTCTGCAGAAAATGCAAGTGGACATTCGGAGCGCTTAGAGGGTAATATTGGAAAAAGGAATATATTCAAATATAAACTACACAGTAGCATTCTGTGAAACTTCTTTCTGTTCTGTGCATTCAACTAACAGAGTTGAACCTTACTTTTGATTGAGCCGTTCTGAAACACTCTTTCTGTAGAAACTGCAATTGGACATGCTAAGCGCTAAGAGGCCTACATTGGGAAAAAGAATATCTTCAAATAAAAAGTACACAGATGCATTCTGTGAAACTTATTTCTGATCTGTAAATTCAGTTAACAGAGATAAAACATATTTTTGATTGAGCAGTTATGGAACACTCTTTTTGTAGAAAATGCAAGTGGAGATTCGGAGCGCTAAGAGGGTAATAGTGGAAAAAGGAATGTCTTCAAATATAAACTACACAGAATCATTCGGTGAAACTTCTTTCTGATCTGTGCATTCACCTCACAGAGTTAAACCATACTTTTGATTGAGCAGATCTGAACACTCTTTCTGGAGAAAATGCAACTGGACATTTGGAGCGCTAAGAGCGTAGTAGTGGAAAAAGGAATATATTCAAATATAAACTACACAGAAGCATTCTGTGAAACTTCTTTCTGATCTGAGCATTCAGCTAACAGAGTTAAACCATACTTTTGATTGAGCAGTTTTGAAACACTCTGTCTGTAGAAAATGCAACTGGACATTCGTAGTGCTAAGTGGGTAATAGTGGAAAAAAGAATATGTTCAAATATAAACTACACAGAAGCATTGTATGAAACTTCTTTCTGTTCTGTGCATTCAACTAACAGAGTTGAACCTTACTTTTGATTGAGCCGTTCTGAAACACTCTTTCTGTAGAAACTGCAATTGGACATTCTGAGCGCTAAGAGGCCTATATTGGGAAAAAGAATGCCTACAAATAAAAACTACACAGAAGAATTGTGTGAAACTTCTTTCTGTTCTGTTTGTTCAACTAAAAGAGTTGAACCTTTGTTTTGATTGAGCCGTTCTGAAACACTCTTTCTGTAGAAAATGCAAGTGGAGATTCGGAGCGCTAAGAGGGTAATAGTGGAAAAAGGAATGTCTCCAAATATAAACTACACAGAGTCATTCTGTGAAACTTCTTTCTGATCTGTGCATTCAGCTAACAGAGTTAAACCATACTTTTGATTGAGCAGATCTGAACACTCTTTCTGTAGAAAATGCAACTGGACATTTGGAGCCCTAAGAGAGTAGTAGTGGAAAAAGGAATATATTCAAATATAAACTACACAGAAGCATTCTGTGAAACTTCTTTCTGATCTGAGCATTCAGCTAACAGAGTTAAACCATACTTTTGATTGAGCAGTTTTGAAACACTCTGTCTGTAGAAAATGCAACTGGACATTCGTAGCGCTAAGTGGGTAATAGTGGAAAAAAGAATATGCTCAAATATAAACTACACAGAAGCATTGTATGAAACTTCTTTCTGTTCTGTGCATTCAACTAACAGAGTTGAACCTTACTTTTGATTGAGCCTTTCTGAAACACTCTTTCTGTAGAAACTGCAATTGGACATTCTGAGCGCTAAGAGGCCTATATTGGGAAAAATAATATCTTCAAATAAAAACTACCCAGAAGCATTGTGTGAAACTTATTTCTGATATGTTCATTAAGCTAACAGAGTTAAACCATACTTTTGATTGCGCAGTTCTGAACACTCTTTCTGCAGAAAATGCAAGTGGACATTCGGAGCGCTAAGATGGTAATAGTGGAAAAAGGAATATATTCAAATATAAACTACACAGTAGCATTCTGTGAAAATACTTTCTGTTCTGTGCATTCAACTAACAGAGTTGAACCTTACTTTTGATTGAGCCGTTCTGAATACTCTTTCTGTTGAAACTGCAATTGGACATGCTAAGCGCTAAGAGGCCTACATTGGGAAAAAGAATATCTTCAAATAAAAACTACACAGATGCATTCTGTGAAACTTATTTCTGATCTGTAAATTCAGTTAACAGAGATAAAACATATTTTTGATTGAACAGTTATGAAACACTCTTTTTGTAGAAAATGCAAGTGGAGATTCGGAGCGCTAAGAGGGTAATAGTGGAAAAAGGAATGTCTTCAAATATAAACTACACAGAATAATTCGGTGAAACTTCTTTCTGATCTGTGCATTCAGCTAACAGAGTTAAACCATACTTTTGATTGAGCAGATCTGAACACTCTTTCTGTAGAAAATGCAACTGGACATTTGGAGCGCTAAGAGCGTATTAGTGGAAAAAGGAATATATTCAAATATGAACTACACAGAAGCATTCTGTGAAACTTCTTTCTGATCTGAGCATTCAGCTAAAAGAGTTAAACCATACTTTTGATTGAGCAGTTTTGAAACACTCTGTCTGTAGAAAATGCAACTGGACATTCGTAGCGCTAAGTGGGTAATAGTGGAAAAAAGAATATGTTCAAATATAAACTACACAGAAGCATTGTATGAAACTTCTTTCTGTTCTGTGCATTCAACTAACAGAGTTGAACCTTACTTTTGATTGAGCCGTTCTGAAACACTCTGTAGAAACTGCAATTGGACATTCTGAGCGCTAAGAGGCCTATATTGGGAAAAAGAATGTCTACAAATAAAAACTACACAAAAGGATTGTGTGAAACTTCTTTCTGTTCTGTTTGTTCAACTAAAAGAGTTGAACCTTAGTTTTGATTGAGCCGTTCTGAAACACTCTTTCTGTAGAAAATGCAAGTGGAGATTCGGAGCGCTAAGAGGGTAATAGTGGAGAAAGGAATGTCTCCAAATATAAACTACACAGAATCATTTTGTGAAACTTCTTTCTGATCTGTGCATTCAGCTAACAGAGTTAAACCATACTTTTGATTGAGCAGATCTGAACACTCTTTCTGTAGAAAATGCAACTGGACTTTTGGAGCGCTAAGAGAGTAGTAGTGGAAAAAGGAATATATTCAAATATAAACTACACAGAAGCATTCTGTGAAACTTCTTTCTGATCTGAGCATTCAGCTGACAGAGTTAAACCATACTTTTGATTGAGCAGTTTTGAAACACTCTGTCTGTAGAAAATGCAACTGGACATTCGTAGTGCTAAGTGGGTAATAGTGGAAAAAAGAATATGTTCAAATATAAACTACACAGAAGCATTGTATGAAACTTCTTTCTGTTCTGTGCATTCAACTAACAGAGTTGAACCTTACTTTTGATTGAGCCTTTCTGAAACACTCTTTCTGTAGAAACTGCAATTGGACATTCTGAGCGCTAAGAGGCCTATATTGGGAAAAATAATATCTTCAAATAAAAACTACACAGAAGCATTGTGTGAAACTTATTTCTGATATGTTCATTAAGCTAACAGAGTTAAACCATACTTTTGATTGCGCAGTTCTGAACACTCTTTCTGTAGAAAATGCAAGTGTACATTCGGAGCGCTAAGAGGGTAATAGTGGAAAAAGGAATATATTCAAATATAAACTACACAGTAGCATTCTGTGAAAATTCTTTCTGTTCTGTGCATTCAACTAACAGATTTGAACCTTACTTTTGATTGAGCCGTTCTGAAACACTCTTTCTGTAGAAAATGCAATTGGACATGCTAAGCGCTAAGAGGCCTACATTGGGAAAAAAATATCTTCAAATAAAAACTACACAGATGCATTCCCTGAAACTTATTTCTGATCTGTAAATTCAGTTAACAGAGATAAAACATATTTTTGATTGAGCAGTTATGAAACACTCTTTTTGTAGAAAATGCAAGTGGAGATTCGGAGCGCTAAGTGGGTAATAGTGGAAAAAGGAATGTCTTCAAATATAAACTACACAGAATCATTCGGTGAAACTTCTTTCTGATCTGTGCATTCAGCCAACAGAGTTAAACCATACTTCTGATTGAGCAGATCTGAACACTCTTTCTGTAGAAAATGCAACTGGACATTTGGAGCGCTAAGAGAGTAGTAGTGGAAAAAGGAATATATTCAAATATAAACTACACAGAAGCATTCTGTGAAACTTCTTTCTGATCTGAGCATTCAGCTAACAGAGTTAAACCATACTTTTGATTGAGCAGTTTTGAAACACTCTGTCTGTAGAAAATGCAACTGGACATTCATAGCGCTAAGTGGGTAATAGTGGAAAAAAGAATATGTTCAAATATAAACTACACAGAAGCATTGTATGAAACTTCTTTCTGTTCTGTGCATTCAACTAACAGAGTTGAACCTTACTTTTCATTGAGCCGTTCTGAAACACTCTTTCTGTAGAAACTGCAATAGGACATTCTGAGCACTAAGAGGCCTATATTGGGAAAAATAATATCTTCAAATAAAAACTACACAGAAGCATTGTGTGAAAATTATTTCTGATATGTTCATTAAGCTAACAGAGTTAAACCATACTTTTGATTGCGCAGTTCTGAACACTCTTTCTGTAGAAAATGCAAGTGGACATTCGGAGCGCTAAGAGGGTAATAGTGGAAAAAGGAATATATTCAAATATAAACTACACAGCAGCATTCTGTGAAAATTCTTTCTGTTCTGTGCATTCAACTAACAGAGTTGAACCTTAATTTGATTGAGCCGTTCTGAAACACTCTTTCTGTAGAAACTGCAATTGGACATGCTAAGCGCTAAGAGGCCTACATTGGGAAAAAGAATATCTTCAAATAAAAACTACACAGATGCATTCTGTGAAACTTATTTCTGATCTGTAAATTCAGTTAACGGAGATAAAACCTATTTTTGATTGAGCAGTTATGAAACACTCTTTTTGTAGAAAATGCAAGTGGAGATTCGGAGCGCTAAGAGGGTAATAGTGGAAAAAGGAATGTCTTCAAATATAAACTACACAGAATCATTCGGTGAAACTTCTTTCTGATCTGTGCATTCAGCTAACAGGGTTAAACCATACTTTTGATTGAGCAGATCTGAACACTCTTTCTGTAGAAAATGCAACTGGACATTTGGAGCGCTAAGAGCGTAGTAGTGGAAAAAGGAATATATTCAAATATAAACTACACAGAAGCATTCTGTGAAACATCTTTCTGATCTGAGCATTCAGCTAACAGAGTTAAACCATACTTTTGATTGAGCAGTTTTGAAACACTCTGTCTGTAGAAAATGCAACTGGACATTCGTAGCGCTAGGTGGGTAATAGTGGAAAAAAGAATATATTCAAATATAAACTACACAGAAGCATTGTATGAAATTTCTTTCTGTTCTGTGCATTCAACTAACAGAGTTGAACCTTACTTTTGATTGAGCCGTTCTGAAACACTCTTTCTGTAGAAACTGCAATTGGACATTCTGAGCGCTAAGAGGCCTATATTGGGAAAAAGAATGTCTACAAATAAAAACTACACAGAAGAATTGTGTGAAACTTCTTTCTGTTCTGTTTGTTCAACTAAAAGTGTTGAACCTTAGTTTTGATTGAGCCGTTCTGAAACACTCTTTCTGTAGAAAATGCAAGTGGAGATTCGGAGCGCTAAGAGGGTAATAGTGGAAAAAGGAATGTCTCCAAATATAAACTACACAGAATCATTCTGTGAAACTTCTTTCTGATCTGTGCATTCAGCTAACAGAGTTAAACCATACTTTTGATTGAACAGATCTGAACACTCTTTCTGTAGAAAATGCAACTGGACATTTGGAGCGCTAAGAGAGTAGTAGTGGAAAAAGGAATATATTCAAATATAAACTACACAGAAGCATTCTGTGAAACTTCTTTCTGATCTGAGCATTCAGCTAACAGAGTTAAACCATACATTTGATTGAGCAGTTTTGAAACACTCTGTCTGTAGAAAATGCAACTGGACATTCGTAGCGCTTACTGGGTAATAGTGGAAAAAAGAATATGTTCAAATATAAACTACACAAAAGCATTGTATGAAACTTCTTTCTGTTCTGTGCATTCAACTAACAGAGTTGAACCTTACTTTTGATTGAGCCTTTCTGAAACACTCTTTCTGTAGAAACTGCAATTGGACATTCTGAGCGCTAAGAGGCCTATATTGGGGAAAACAATATCTTCAAATAAAAACTACACAGAAGCATTGTGGGAAACTTATTTCTGATATGTTCATTAAGCTAACAGAGTTAAACCATACTTTTGATTGCGCAGTTCTGAACACTCTTTCTGCAGAAAATGCAAGTGGACATTCGGAGCGCTAAGAGGGTAATAGTGGAAAAAGGAATATATACAAATATAAACTACACAGTAGCATTCTGTGAAACTTCTTTCTGTTCTGTGCATTCAACTAACAGAGTTGAACCTTACTTTTGATTGAGCCGTTCTGAAACACTCTTTCTGTAGAAACTGCAATTGGACATGCTAAGCGCTAAGAGGCCTACATTGGGAAAAAGAATATCTTCAAATAAAAATTACACAGATGCATTCTGTGAAACTTATTTCTGATCTGTAAATTCAGTTAACAGAGATAAAACATATTTTTGATTGAGCAGTTATGAAACACTCTTTTTGTAGAAAATGCAAGTGGAGATTCGGAGCGCTAAGAGGGTAATAGTGGAAAAAGGAATGTCTTCAAATATAAACTACACAGAATCATTCGGTGAAACTTCTTTCTGATCTGTGCATTCAGCTAACAGAGTTAAACCATACTTTTGATTGAGCAGATCTGAACACTCTTTCTGTAGAAAATGCAACTGGACATTTGGAGCGCTAAGAGCGTAGTAGTGGAAAAAGGAATATATTCAAATATAAACTACACAGAAGCATTCTGTGAAACTTCTTTCTGATCTGAGCATTCAGCTAACAGAGTTAAACCATACTTTTGATTGAGCAGTTTTGAAACACTCTGTCTGTAGAAAATGCAACTGGACATTCGTAGCGCTAAGTGGGTAATAGTGGAAAAAAGAATATGTTCAAATATAAACTACACAGAAGCATTGTATGAAACTTCTTTCTGTTCTGTGCATTCAACTAACAGAGTTGAACCTTACTTTTGATTGAGCCGTTCTGAAACACACTTTCTGTAGAAACTGCAATTGGACATTTTGAGCGCTAAGAGGCCTATATTGGGAAAAAGAATGTCTACAAATAAAAACTACACAGAAGAATTGTGTGAAACTTCTTTCTGTTCTGTTTGTTCAACTACAAGTGTTGAACCTTAGTTTTGATTGAGCCTTTCTGAAACACTCTTTCTGTAGAAACTGCAATTGGACATGCTAAGGGCTAAGAGGCCTACATTGGGAAAAAGAATCTCTTCAAATAAAAACTACACAGAGGCATTCTGTGAAACTTATCTCTGATCTGTAAATTCAGTTAACAGAGATAAAACATATTTTTGATTGAGCAGTTATGAAACACTCTTTTTGTAGAAAAGGCAAGTCGAGATTCCGCACGCTAAGAGGGTAATAGTGGAAAAAGGAATGTCTTCAAATATAAACTACACAGAATCATTCGGTGAAACTTCTTTCTGATCTGTGCATTCAGCTAACAGAGTTAAAACATACTTTTGATTGAGCAGATCTGAACACTCTTTCTGTAGAAAATGCAACTGGACATTTGCAGCGCTAAGAGCGTAGTAGTGGAAAAAGGAATATATTCAAATATAAACTACACAGAAGCATTCTGTGAAACTTCTTTCTGATCTGAGCATTCAGCTAACAGAGTTAAACCATACTTTTGATTGAGCAGTTTTGAAACACTCTGTCTGTAGAAAATGCAACTGGACATTCGTAGCGCTAAGTGGGTAATAGTGGAAAAAAGAATATGTTCAAATATAAACTACACAGAAGCATTGTATGAAACTTCTTTCTGTTTTGTGCATTCAACTAACAGAGTTGAACCTTACTTTTGATTGAGCCTTTCTGAAACACTCTTTCTGTAGAAACTGCAATTGGACATTCTGAGCGCTAAGAGGCCTCTATTGGGAAAAATAATATCTTCAAATAAAAACTACACAGAAGCATTGTGTGAAACTTATTTCTGATATGTTCATTAAGCTAACAGAGTTAAACCATACTTTTGATTGCGCAGTTCTGAACACTCTTTCTGTAGAAAATGCAAGTGGACATTCGGAGCGCTAAGAGGGTAATAGTGGAAAAAGGAATATATTCAAATATAAACTACACAGTAGCATTCTGTGAAAATTCTTTCTGTTCTGTGCATTCAACTAACAGAGTTGAACCTTACTTTTGATTGAGCCGTTCTGAAACACTCTTTCTGTAGAAACTGCAATTGGACATGCTAAGCGCTAAGAGGCCTACATTGGGAAAAAGAATATCTTCAAATAAAAACTACACAGATGCATTCTGTGAAACTTATTTCTGATCTGTAAATTCAGTTAACAGAGATAAAACATATTTTTGATTGAGCAGTTATGAAACACTCTTTTTGTAGAAAATGCAAGTGGAGATTCGGAGCGCTAAGAGCGTAATAGTGGAAAAAGGAATGTCTTCAAATATAAACTACACAGAATCATTCGGTGAAACTTCTTTCTGATCTGTGCATTCAGCTAACAGAGTTAAACCATACTTTTGATTGAGCAGATCTGAACACTCTTTCTGTAGAAAATGCAACTGGACATTTGGAGCGCTAAGAGCGTAGTAGTGGAAAAAGGAATATATTCAAATATAAACTACACAGAAGCATTCTGTGAAACTTCTTTCTGATCTGAGCATTGAGCTAACAGAGTTAAACCATACTTTTGATTGAGCAGTTTTGAAACACTCTGTCTGTAGAAAATGCAACTGGACATTCGTAGGGCTAAGTGGGTAATAGTGGAAAAAAGAATATGTTCAAATATAAACTACACAGAAGCATTGTATGAAACTCCTTTCTGTTCTGTGCATTCAACTAACAGAGTTGAACCTTACTTTTTATTGAGCCTTTCTGAAACACTCTTTCTGTAGAAACTGCAATTGGACATTCTGAGCGCTAAGAGGCCTCTATAGGGAAAAATAATATCTTCAAATAAAAACTACACAGAAGCATTGTGTGAAACTTATTTCCGATATGTTCATTAAGCTAACAGAGTTAAACCATACTTTTGATTGCGCAGTGCTGAACCCTCTTTCTGTAGAAAATGCAAGTGGACATTCGGAGCGCTAAGAGGGTAATAGTGGAAAAAGGAATATATTCAAATATAAACTACACAGAAGCATTCTGTGAAACTTCCTTCTGATCTGAGCATTCAGCTAACAGAGTTAAACCATACTTTTGATTGAGCAGTTTTGAAACACTCTGTCTGTAGAAAATGCAAATGGACATTCGTAGCGCTAAGTGGGTAATAGTGGAAAAAAGTATATGTTCAAATATAAACTACACAGAAGCATTGTATGAAACTTCTTTCTGTTCTGTGCATTCAACTAAAAGAGTTGAACCTTACTTTTGATTGAGCCTTTCTGAAACACTCTTTCTGTAGAAACTGCAATTGGACATTCTGAGCGCTAAGAGGCCTCTATTGGGAAAAATAATATCTTCAAATAAAAACTACACAGAAGCATTTTGTGAAACTTATTTCTGATATGTTCATTAAGCTAACAGAATTAAACCATACTTTTGATTGCGCAGTTCTGAACACTCTTTCTGTAGAAAATGCAAGTGGACATTCGGAGCGCTAAGAGGGTAATAGTGGAAAAAGGAATATATTCAAATATAAACTACACAGTAGCATTCTGTGAAAATTCTTTCTGTTCTGTGCATTCAACCAACAGAGTTGAACCTTACTTTTGATTGAGCCGTTCTGAAACACTCTTTCTGTAGAAACTGCAATTGGACATGCTAAGCGCTAAGAGGCCTATATTGGGAAAAAGAATATCTTCAAATAAAAACTACACAGATGCATTGTGTGAAACTTATTTCTGATCTGTAAATTCAGTTAACAGAGATAAAACATATTTTTGATTGAGCAGTTATGAAACACTCTTTTTGTAGAAAATGCAAGTGGAGATTCGGAGCGCTAAGAGGGTAATAGTGGAAAAATGAATGTCTTCAAATATAAACTACACAGAATCATTCGGTGAAACTTCTTTCTGATCTGTGCATTCAGCTAACAGAGTTAAACCATACTTTTGATTGAGCAGATCTGACCACTCTTTCTGTAGAAAATGCAACTGGACATTTGGAGCGCTAAGAGCGTAGTAGTGGAAAAAGGAATATATTCAAATATAAACTACACAGAAGCATTCTGTGAAACTTCTTTCTGATCTGAGCATTCAGCTAACAGAGTTAAACCATACATTTGATTTAGCAGTTTTGAAACACTCTGTCTGTAGAAAATGCAACTAGACATTCGTAGCGCTAAATGGGTAATAGTGGAAAAAAGAATATGTTCAAATATAAACTACACAGAAGCATTGTATGAAACTTCTTTCTGTTCTGTGCATTCAACTAACCGAGTTGAACCTTACTTTTGATTGAGCCGTTCTGAAACACTCTTTCTGTAGAAACTGCAATTGGACATTCTGAGCGCTAAGAGGCCTATATTGGGAAAATGAATGTCTACAAATAAAAACTACACAGAAGAATTGTATGAAACTTCTTTCTGTTCTGTTTGTTCAACTAAAAGAGTTGAACCTTAGTTTTGATTGAGCCGTTCTGAAACACTCTTTCTGTAGAAAATGCAAGTGGAGATTCGGAGCGCTAAGAGGGTAATAGTGGAAAAAGGAATGTCTCCAAATATAAACTACACAGAATCATTCTGTGAAACTTGTTTCTGATCTGTGCATTCAGCTAACAGAGTTAAACCATACTTTTGATTGAGAAGATCTGAACACTCTTTCTGTAGAAAATGCAACTGGACATTTGGAGCGCTAAGAGCGTAGTAGTGGAAAAAGGAATATATTCAAATATAAACTACATAGAAGCATTCTGTGAAACTTCTTTCTGATCTGAGCATTCAGCTAACAGAGTTAAACCATACTTTAGATTGAGCAGTTTTGAAACACTCTGTCTGTAGAAAATGCAACTGGACATTCGTAGCGCTAAGTGGGTAATAGTGGAAAAAAGTATATGTTCAAATATAAACTACAAAGAAGCATTGTATGAAACTTCTTTCTGTTCTGTGCATTCAACTAACAGAGTTGAACCTTACTTTTGATTCAGCCTTTCTGAAACACTCTTTCTGTAGAAACTGCAATTGGACATTCTGAGCGCTAAGAGGACTCTATTGGGAAAAATAATATCTTCAAATAAAAACTACACAGAAGCATTGTGTGAAACTTATTTCTGATATGTTCATTAAGCTAACAGAGTTAAACCATACTTTTGATTGCGCAGTTCTGAACACTCTTTCTGTAGAAAATGCAAGTGGACATTCGGAGCGCTAAGAGGGTAATAGTGGAAAAAGGAATATATTCAAATATAAACTACACAGTAGCATTCTGTGAAAATTCTTTCTGTTCTGTGCATTCAACTAACAGACTTGAACCTTACTTTTGATTGAGCCGTTCTGAAACACTCTTTCTGTAGAAACTGCAATTGGACATGCTAAGCGCTAAGAGGCCTACATTGGGAAAAAGAATATCTTCAAATAAAAACTACACAGATGCATTCTGTGAAACTTATCTCTGATCTGTAAATTCAGTTAACAGAGATAAAACATATTTTTGATTGAGCAGTTATGAAACACTCTTTTTGTAGAAAAGGCAAGTGGAGATTCCGAGCGCTAAGAGGATAATAGTGGAAAAAGGAATGTCTTCAAATATAAACTACACAGAATCATTCGGTGAAACTTCTTTCTGATCTGTGCATTCAGCTAACAGAGTTAAACCATACTTTTGATTGAGCAGATCTGAACACTCTTTCTGTAGAAAATGCAACTGGACATTTGGAGCGCTAAGAGCGTAGTAGTGGAAAAAGGAATATATACAAATATAAACTACACAGAAGCATTCTGTGAAACTTCTTTCTGATCTGAGCATTCAGCTAACAGAGTTAAACCATACTTTTGATTGAGCAGTTTTGAAACACTCTGTCTGTAGAAAATGCAACTGGACATTCGTAGCGCTAAGTGGGTAATAGTGGAAAAAAGAATATGTTCACATATAAACTACACAGAAGCATTGTATGAAACTTCTTTCTGTTCTGTGCATTCAACTAACAGAGTTGAACCTTACTTTTGATTGAGCCGTTCTGAAACACTCTTTCTGTAGAAACTGCAATTGGACATTCTGAGCGCTAAGAGGCCTATATTGGGAAAAAGAATGTCTACAAATAAAAACTACACAGAAGAATTGTGTGAAACTTTTTTCTGTTCTGTTTGTTCAACTAAAAGAGTTGAACCTTAGTTTTGATTGAGCCGTTCTGAAACACTCTTTCTGTAGAAAATGCAAGTGGAGATTCGGAGCGCTAAGAGGGTAATAGTGGAAAAAGGAATGTCTCCAAATATAAACTACACAGAATCATTCTGTGAAACTTCTTTCTGATCTGTGCATTCAGCTAACAGTGTTAAACCATACTTTTGATTGAGCAGATCTGAACACTCTTTCTGTAGAAAATGCAACTGGACATTTGGAGCGCTAAGAGAGTAGTAGTGGAAAAAGGAATATATTCAAATATAAACTACACAGAAGCATTCTGTGAAACTTCTTTCTGATCTGAGCATTCAGCTAACAGAGTTAAACCATACTTTTGATTGAGCAGTTTTGAAACACTCTGTCTGTAGAAAATGCAACTGGACATTCGTAGGGCTAAGTGGGTAATAGTGGAAAAAAGAATATATTCAAATATAAACTGCACAGAAGCATTGTATGAAACTTCTTTCTGTTCTGTGCATTCAACTAACAGAGTTGAACCTTACTTTTGATTGAGCCTTTCTGAAACACTCTTTCTGTAGAAACTGCAATTGGACATTCTGACCGCTAAGAGGCCTCTATAGGGAAAAATAATATCTTCAAATAAAAACTACACAGAAGCATTGTGTGAAACTTATTTCTGATATGTTCATTAAGCTAACAGAGTTAAACCATACTTTTGATTGCGCAGTGCAGAACCCTCTTTCTGTAGAAAATGCAAGTGGACATTCGGAGCGCTAAGAGGGTAATAGTGGAAAAAGGAATATATTCAAATATAAACTACACAGTAGCATTCTGTGAAAATTCTTTCTGTTCTGTGCATTCAACTAACAGACTTGAACCTTACTTATGATTGAGCCGTTCTGAAACACTCTTTCTGTAGAAACTGCAATTGGACATGCTAAGCGCTAAGAGGCCTACATTGGGAAAAAGAATCTCTTCAAATAAAAACTACACAGATGCATTCTGTGAAACTTATCTCTGATCTGTAAATTCAGTTAACAGAGATAAAACATATTTTTGATTGAGCAGTTATGAAACACTCTTTTTGTAGAAAAGGCAAGTCGAGATTCCGCACGCTAAGAGGGTAATAGTGGAAAAAGGAATGTCTTCAAATATAAACTACACAGAATCATTCGGTGAAACTTCTTTCTGATCTGTGCATTCAGCTAACAGAGTTAAACCATACTTTTGATTGAGCAGATCTGAACACTCTTTCTGTAGAAAATGCAACTGGACATTTGGAGCGCTAAGAGCGTAGTAGTGGAAAAAGGAATATATACAAATATAAACTCCACAGAAGCATTCTGTGAAACTTCTTTCTGATCTGAGCATTCAGCTAACAGAGTTAAACCATACTTTTGATTGAGCAGTTTTGAAACACTCTGTCTGTAGAAAATGCAACTGGACATTCGTAGCGCTAAGTGGGTAATAGTGGAAAAAAGAATATGTTCAAATATAAACTACACAGAAGCATTGTATGAAACTCCTTTCTGTTCTGTGCATTCAACTAACAGAGTTGAACCTTACTTTTGATTGAGCCTCTCTGAAACACTCTTTCTGTAGAAACTGCAATTGGACATTCTGAGCGCTAAGAGGCCTCTATTGGGAAAAATAATATCTTCAAATAAAAACTACACAGAAGCATTGTGTGAAACTTATTTCTGATATGTTCATTAAGCTAACAGAGTTAAACCATACTTTTGATTGCGCAGTTCTGAACACTCTTTCTGTAGAAAATGCAAGTGGACATTCGGAGCGCTAAGAGGGTAATAGTGGAAAAAGGAATATATTCAAATATAAACTACACAGTAGCATTCTGTGAAAATTCTTTCTGTTCTGTGCATTCAACTAACAGAGTTGAACCTTACTTTTGATTGAGCCGTTCTGAAACACTCTTTCTGTATAAACTGCAATTGGACATGCTAAGCGCTAAGAGGCCTACATTGGGAAAAAGAATATCTTCAAATAAAAACTACACAGATGCATTCTGTGAAACTTATCTCTGATCTGTAAATTCAGTTAAGAGAGATAAAACATATTTTTGATTGAGCAGTTATGAAACACTCTTTTTGTAGAAAAGGCAAGTGGAGATTCCGAGCGCTAAGAGGATAATAGTGGAAAAAGGAATGTCTTCAAATATAAACTACACAGAATCATTCGGTGAAACTTCTTTCTGATCTGTGCATTCAGCTAACAGAGTTAAACCATACTTTTGATTGAGCAGATCTCAACACTCTTTCTGTAGAAAATGCAACTGGACATTTGGAGCGCTAAGAGCGTAGTAGTGGAAAAAGGAATATATTCAAATATAAACTACACAGAAGCATTCTGTGAAACTTCTTTCTGATCTGAGCATTCAGCTAACAGAGTTAAACCATACTTTTGATTGAGCAGTTTTGAAACACTCTGTCTGTAGAAAATGCAACTGGACATTCGTAGCGCTAAGTGGGTAATAGTGGAAAAAAGAATATGTTCACATATAAACTACACAGAAGCATTGTATGAAACTTCTTTCTGTTCTGTGCATTCAACTAACAGAGTTGAACCTTACTTTTGATTGAGCCGTTCTGAAACACTCTTTCTGTAGAAACTGCAATTGGACATTCTGAGCGCTAAGAGGCCTATATTGGGAAAAAGAATGTCTACAAATAAAAACTACACAGAAGAATTGTGTGAAACTTCTTTCTGTTCTGTTTGTTCAACTAAAAGAGTTGAACCTTAGTGTTGATTGAGCCGTTCTGAAACACTCTTTCTGTAGAAAATGCAAGTGGAGATTCGGAGCGCTAAGAGGGTAATAGTGGAAAAAGGAATGTCTCCAAATATAAACTACACAGAATCATTCTGTGAAACTTCTTTCTGATCTGTGCATTCAGCTAACAGAGTTAAACCATACTTTTGATTGAGCAGATCTGAACACTCTTTCTGTAGAAAATGCAACTGTACATTTGGAGCGCTAAGAGAGTAGTAGTGGAAAAAGGAATATATTCAAATATAAACTACACAGAAGCATTCTGTGAAACTTCTTTCTGATCTGAGCATTGAGCTAACAGAGTTAAACCATACTTTTGATTGAGCAGTTTTGAAACACTCTGTCTGTAGAAAATGCAACTGGACATTCGTAGGGCTAAGTGGGTAATAGTGGAAAAAAGAATATATTCAAATATAAACTGCACAGAAGCATTGTATGAAACTTCTTTCTGTTCTGTGCATTCAACTAACAGAGTTGAACCTTACTTTTGATTGAGCCTTTCTGAAACACTCTTTCTGTAGAAACTGCAATTGGACATTCTGACCGCTAAGAGGCCTCTATAGGGAAAAACAATATCTTCAAATAAAAACTACACAGAAGCATTGTGTGAAACTTATTTCTGATATGTTCATTAAGCTAACAGAGTTAAACCATACTTTTGATTGCGCAGTGCAGAACCCTCTTTCTGTAGAAAATGCAAGTGGACATTCGGAGCGCTAAGAGGGTAATAGTGGAAAAAGGAATATATTCAAATATAAACTACACAGTAGCATTCTGTGAAAATTCTTTCTGTTCTGTGCATTCAACTAACAGAGTTGAACCTTACTTTTGATTGAGCCGTTCTGAAACACTCTTTCTGTAGAAACTGCAATTGGACATGCTAAGCGCTAAGAGGCCTACATTGGGAAAAAGAATCTCTTCAAATAAAAACTACACAGATGCATTCTGTGAAACTTATCTCTGATCTGTAAATTCAGTTAACAGAGATAAAAGATATTTTTGATTGAGCAGTTATGAAACACTCTTTTTGTAGAAAAGGCAAGTCTAGATTCCGCACGCTAAGTGGGTAATAGTGGAAAAAGGAATGTCTTCAAATATAAACTACACAGAATCATTCGGTGAAACTTCTTTCTGATCTGTGCATTCAGCTAACAGAGTTAAACCATACTTTTGATTGAGCAGATCTGAACACTCTTTCTGTAGAAATTGCAACTGGACATTTGGAGCGCTAAGAGCGTAGTAGTGGAAAAAGGAATATATTCAAATATAAACTACACAGAAGCATTCTGTGAAACTTCTTTCTGATCTGAGCATTCAGCTAACAGAGTTAAACCATACTTTTGATTGAGCAGTTTTGAAACACTCTGTCTGTAGAAAATGCAACTGGACATTCGTAGCGCTAAGTGGGTAATAGTGGAAAAAAGAATATGTTCAAATATAAACTACACAGAAGCATTGTATGAAACTTCTTTCTGTTCTGTGCATTCAACTAACAGAGTTGAACCTTACTTTTGATTGAGCCTTTCTGAAACACTCTTTCTGTAGAAACTGCAATTGGACATTCTGAGCGCTAAGAGGCCTCTATTGGGAAAAATAATATCTTCAAATAAAAACTACACAGAAGCATTGTGTGAAACTTATTTCTGATATGTTCATTAAGCTAACAGAGTTAAACCATACTTTTGATTGCGCAGTTCTGAACACTCTTTCTGTAGAAAATGCAAGTGGACATTCGGAGCGCTAAGAGGGTAATAGTGGAAAAAGGAATATATTCAAATATAAACTACACAGTAGCATTCTGTGAAAATTCTTTCTGTTCTGTGAATTCAACTAACAGAGTTGAACCTTACTTTTGATTGAGCCGTTCTGAAACACTCTTTCTGTAGAAACTGCAATTGGACATGCTAAGCGCTAAGAGGCCTACATTGGGAAAAAGAATCTCTTCAAATAAAAACTACACAGATGCATTCTGTGAAACGTATCTCTGATCTGTAAATTCAGTTAACAGAGATAAAACATATTTTTGATTGAGCAGTTATGAAACACTCTTTTTGTAGAAAAGGCAAGTGGAGATTCCGAGCGCTAAGAGGATAATAGTGGAAAAAGGAATGTCTTCAAATATAAACTACACAGAATCATTCGGTGAAACCTCTTTCTGATCTGTGCATTCAGCTAACAGAGTTAAACCATACTTTTGATTGAGCAGATCTGAACACTCTTTCTGTAGAAAATGCAACTGGACATTTGGAGCGCTAAGAGCGTAGTAGTGGAAAAAGGAATATATTGAAATATAAACTACACAGAAGCATTCTGTGAAACTTCTTTCTGATCTGAGCATTCAGCTAACAGAGTTAAACCATACTTTTGATTGAGCAGTTTTGAAACACTCTGTCTGTAGAAAATGCAACTGGACATTCGTAGCGCTAAGTGGGTAATAGTGGAAAAAAGAATATGTTCAAATATAAACTACACAGAAGCATTGTATGAAACTTCTTTCTGCTCTGTGCATTCAACTAACAGAGTTGAACCTTACTTTTGATTGAGCCTTTCTGAAACACTCTTTCTGTAGAAACTGCAATTGGACATTCTGAGCGCTAAGAGGCCTCTATTGGGAAAAATATTATCTTCAAATAAAAATTACACAGAAGCATTGTGTGAAACTTATTTGTGATATGTTCATTAAGCTAACAGAGTTAAACCATACTTTTGATTGCGCAGTTCTGAACACTCTTTCTGTAGAAAATGCAAGTGGACATTCGGAGCGCTAAGAGGGTAATAGTGGAAAAAGGAATATATTCAAATATAAACTAAACAGTAGCATTCTGTGAAAATTCTTTCTGTTCTGTGCATTCAACTAACAGAATTGAACCTTACTTTTGATTGAGCCGTTCTGAAACACTCTTTCTGTAGAAACTGCAATTGGACATGCTAAGCGCTAAGAGGCCTACATTGGGAAAAAGAATATCTTCAAATAAAAACTACACAGATGCATTCTGTGAAACTTATTTCTGATCTGTAAATTCAGTTAACAGAGATAACACATATTTTTGATTGAGCAGTTATGAAACACTCTTTTTGTAGAAAATGCAAGTGGAGATTCGGAGCGCTAAGAAGGTAATAGTGGAAAAAGGAATGTCTTCAAATATAAACTACACAGAATCATTCGGTGAAACTTCTTTCTGATCTGTGCATTCAGCTAACAGAGTTAAACCATACTTTTGATTGAGCAGATCTGAACACTCTTTCTGTAGAAAATGCAACTGGACATTTGGAGCGCTAAGAGCGTAGTAGTGGAAAAAGGAATATATTCAAATATAAACTACACAGAAGCATTCTGTGAAACTTCTTTCTGATCTGAGCATTCAGCTAACAGAGTTAAACCACACTTTTGATTGAGCAGTTTTGAAACACTCTGTCTGTAGAAAATGCAACTGGACATTGGTAGGACTAACTGGGTAATAGTGGAAAAAAGAATATGTTCAAATATAAACTACACAGAAGCATTGTATGAAACTTCTTTCTGTTCTGTGCATTCAACTAACAGAGTTGAACCTTACTTTTGATTGAGCCTTTCTGAAACACTCTTTCTGTAGAAACTGCAATTGGACATTCTGAGCGCTAAGAGGCCTCTATAGGGAAAAATAATATCTTCAAATAAAAACTACACAGAAGCATTGTGTGAAACTTATTTCTGATATGTTCATTAAGCTAACAGAGTTAAACCATACTTTTGATTGCGCAGTGCTGAACCCTCTTTCTGTAGAAAATGCAAGTGGACATTCGGAGCGCTAAGAGGGTAATAGTGGAAAAAGGAATATATTCAAATATAAACTACACAGAAGCATTCTGTGAAACTTCCTTCTGATCTGAGCATTCAGCTAACAGAGTTAAACCATACTTTTGATTGAGCAGTTTTGAAACACTCTGTCTGTAGAAAATGCAACTGGACATTCGTAGCGCTAAGTGGGTAATAGTGGAAAAAAGAATATGTTCAAATATAAACTACACAGAAGCATTGTATGAAACTTCTTTCTGTTCTGTGCATTCAACTAAAAGAGTTGAACCTTACTTTTGATTGAGCCTTTCTGAAACACTCTTTCTGTAGGAACTGCAATTGGACATTCTGAGCGCTAAGAGGCCTCTATTGGGAAAAATAATATCTTCAAATAAAAACTACACAGAAGCATTTTGTGAAACTTATTTCTGATATGTTCATTAAGCTAACAGAGTTAAACCATACTTTTGATTGCGCAGTTCTGAACACTCTTTCTGTAGAAAATGCAAGTGGACATTCGGAGCGCTAAGATGGTAAGAGTGGAAAAAGGAATATATTCAAATATAAACTACACAGTAGCATTCTGTGAAAATTCTTTCTGTTCTGTGCATTCAACTAACAGAGTTGAACCTTACTTTTGATTGAGCCGTTCTGAAACACTCTTTCTGTAGAAACTGCAATTGGACATGCTAAGCGCTAAGAGGCCTACATTGGGAAATAGAATATCTTCATATAAAAACTACACAGATGCATTGTGTGAAACTTATTTTTGATCTGTAAATTCAGTTAACAGAGATAAAACATATTTTTTATTGAGCAGTTATGAAACACTCTTTTTGTAGAGAATGCAAGTGTAGATTCGGAGCGCTAAGAGGGTAATAGTGGAAAAAGGAATGTCTTGAAATATAAACTACACAGAATCATTCGGTGAAACTTCTTTCTGATCTGTGCATTCAGCTAACAGAGTTAAACCATACTTTTGATTGAGCAGATCTGACCACTCTTTCTGTAGAAAATGCAACTGGACGTTTGGAGCGCTAAAGGGGTAGTAGTGGAAAAAGGAATATATTCAAATATAAACTACACAGAAGCATTCTGTGAAACTTCTATCTGATCTGAGCATTCAGCTAACAGAGTTAAACCATACATATGATTGAGCAGTTTTGAAACACTCTGTCTGTAGAAAATGCAACTAGACATTCGTAGCGCTAAATGGGTAATAGTGGAAAAAAGAATATGTTCAAATATAAACTACACAGAAGCATTGTATGTAACTTCTTTCTGTTCTGTGCATTCAACAAACAGAGTTGAACCTTACTTTTGATTGAGCCGTTCTGAAACACTCTTTCTGTAGAAACTGCAATTGGACATTCTGAGCGCTAAGAGGCCTATATTGGGAAAATGAATGTCTACAAATAAAAACTACACAGAAGAATTGTATGAAACTTCTTTCTGTTCTGTTTGTTCAACTAAAAGATTTGAACCTTAGTTTTGATTGAGCCGTTCTGAAACACTCTTTCTGTAGAAAATGCAAGTGGAGATTCGGAGCGCTAAGAGGGTAATAGTGGAAAAAGGAATGTCTCCAAATATAAACTACACAAAATCATTCTGTGAAACTTGTTTCTGATCTGTGCATTCAGCTAACAGAGTTAAACCATACTTTTGATTGAGCAGATCTGAACACTCTTTCTGTAGAAAATGCAACTGTACATTTGGAGCGCTAAGAGAGTAGTAGTGGAAAAAGGAATATATTCAAATATAAACTACACAGAAGCATTCTGTGAAACTTCTTTCTGATCTGAGCATTGAGCTAACAGAGTTAAACCATACTTTTGATTGAGCAGTTTTGAAACTCTCTGTCTGTAGAAAAGGCAACTGGACATTCGTAGGGCTAAGTGGGTAATAGTGGAAAAAAGAATATGTTCAAATATAAACTACACAGAAGCATTGTATGAAACTGCTTTCTGTTCTGTGCATTCAACTAACAGAGTTGAACCTTACATTTGATTGAGCCTTTCTGAAACACTCTTTCTGTAGAAACTGCAATTGGACATTCTGAGCGCTAAGAGGCCTCTATAGGGAAAAATAATATCTTCAAATAAAAACTACACAGAAGCATTGTGTGAAACTTATTTCTGATATGTTCATTAAGCTAACAGAGTTAAACCATACTTTTGATTGCGCAGTGCTGAACCCTCTTTCTGTAGAAAATGCAAGTGGACATTCGGAGCGCTAAGAGGGTAATAGTGGAAAAAGGAATATATTCAAATATAAACTACACAATAGCATTCTGGGAAAATTCTTTCTGTTCTGTGCATTCAACTAACAGAGTTGAACCTTACTTTTGATTGAGCCGTTCTGAAACACTCTTTCTGTAGAAACTGCAATTGGACATGCTAAGCGCTAAGAGGCCTACTTTGGGAAAAAGAATATCTTCAAATAAAAACTACACAGATGCATTCTGTGAAACTTATCTCTGATCTGTAAATTCAGTTAACAGAGATAAAACATATTTTTGATTGAGCAGTTATGAAACACTCTTTTTGTAGAAAATGCAAGTGGAGATTCGGAGCGCTAAGTGGGTAATAGTGGAAAAAGGAATGTCTTCAAATATAAACTACACAGAATCATTCGGTGAAACGTCTTTCTGATCTGTGCATTCAGCTAACAGAGTTAAACCATACTTTTGATTGAGCAGATCTGAACACTCTTTCTGTAGAAAATGCAACTGGACATTTGGAGCGCTAAGAGCGTAGTAGTGGAAAAAGGAATATATTCAAATATAAACTACACAGAAGCATTCTGTGAAACTTCTTTCTGATCTGAGCATTCTGCTAACAGAGTTAAACCATACTTTTGATTGAGCAGTTTTGAAACACTCTGTCTGTAGAAAATGCAACTGGACATTCGTAGCGCTAAGTGGGTAATAGTGGAAAAAAGAATATGTTCACATATAAACTACACAGAAGCATTGTATGAAACTTCTTTCTGTTCTGTGCATTCAACTAACAGAGTTGAACCTTACTTTTGATTGAGCCGTTCTGAAACACTCTTTCTGTAGAAACTGCAATTGGACATTCTGAGCGCTAAGAGGCCTATATTGGGAAAAAGAATGTCTACAAATAAAAACTACACAGAAGAATTGTGTGAAACTTCTTTCTGTTCTGTTTGTTCAACTAAAAGAGTTGAACCTTAGTTTTGATTGAGCCGTTCTGAAACACTCTTTCTGTAGAAAATGCAAGTGGAGATTCGGAGCGCTAAGAGGGTAATAGTGGAAAAAGGAATGTCTCCAAATATAAACTACACAGAATCATTCTGTGAAACTTCTTTCTGATCTGTGCATTCAGCTAACAGTGTTAAACCATACTTTTGATTGAGCAGATCTGAACACTCTTTCTGTAGAAAATGCAACTGGACATTTGGAGCGCTAAGAGAGTAGTAGTGGAAAAAGGAATATATTCAAATATAAACTACACAGAAGCATTCTGTGAAACTTCTTTCTGATCTGAGCATTCAGCTAACAGAGTTAAACCATACTTTTGATTGAGCAGTTTTGAAACACTCTGTCTGTAGAAAATGCAACTGGACATTCGTAGCGCTAAGTGGGTAATAGTGGAAAAAAGAATATGTTCAAATATAAACTACACAGAAGCATTGTATGAAACTTCTTTCTGTTCTGTGCATTCAACTAACAGAGTTGAACCTTACTTTTGATTGAGCCTTTCTGAAACACTCTTTCTGTAGAAACTGCAATTGGACATTCTGAGCGCAAAGAAGCCTCTATTGGGAAAAATAATATCTTCAAATAAAAACTACACAGAAGCATTGTGTGAAACTTATTTCTGATATGTTCATTAAGCTAACAGAGTTAAACCATACTTTTGATTGCGCAGTGCTGAACCCTCTTTCTGTAGAAAATGCAAGTGGACATTCAGAGCGCTAAGAGGGTAATAGTGGAAAAAGGACTATATTCAAATATAAACTACACAGTAGCATTCAGTGAAAATTCTTTCTCTTCTGTGCATTCAACTAACAGAGTTGAACCTTACTTTTGATTGAGCCGTTCTGAAACACTCTTTCTGTAGAAACTGCAATTGGACATGCTAAGCGCTAAGAGGCCTACTTTGGGAAAAAGAATATCTTCAAATAAAAACTACACAGATGCATTCTGTGAAACTTATTTCTGATCTGTAAATTCAGTTAACAGAGAAAAAACATATTTTTGAGCAGTTATGAAACACTCTTTTTGTAGAAAATACAAGTGGAGATTCGGAGCGCTAAGAGGGTAATAGTGGAAAAAGGAATGTCTTCAAATATAAACTACACAGAATCATTCGGTGAAACTTCTTTCTGATCTGTGCATTCAGCTAACAGAGTTAAACCATACTTTTGATTGAGCAGATCTGAACACTCTTTCTGTAGAAAATGCAACTGGACATTTGGAGCGCTAAGAGCGTAGTAGTGGAAAAAGGAATATATTCAAATATAAACTACACAGAAGCATTCTGTGAAACTTCTTTCTGATCTGAGCATTCAGCTAACAGAGTTAAACCATACTTTTGATTGAGCAGTTTTGAAACACTCTGTCTGTAGAAAATGCAACTGGACATTCGTAGCGCTAAGTGGGTAATAGTGGAAAAAAAATATGTTCAAATATAAACTACACAGAAGCATTGTATGAAACTTCTTTCTGTTCTGTGCATTCAACTAACAGAGTTCAACCTTACTTTTGATTGAGCCGTTCTGAAACACTCTTTCTGTAGAAACTGCAATTGGACATTCTGAGCGCTAAGAGGCCTATATTGGGAAAAAGAATGTCTACAAATAAAAACTACACAGAAGAATTGTGTGAAACTTTTTCTGTTCTGTTTGTTCAACTAAAAGTGTTGAACCTTAGTTTTGATTGAGCCGTTCTGAAACACTCTTTCTGTAGAAAATGCAAGTGGAGATTCGGAGCGCTAAGAGTTTAATAGTGGAAAAAGGAATGTCTCCAAATATAAACTACACAGAATCATTCTGTGAAACTTCTTTCTGATCTGTGCATTCAGCTAACAGAGTTAAACCATACTTTTGATTGAGCAGATCTGAACACTCTTTCTGTAGAAAATGCAACTGGACATTTGGAGCGCTAAGAGAGTAGTAGTGGAAAAAGGAATATATTCAAATATAAACTACACAGAAGCATTCTGTGAAACTTCTTTCTGATCTGAGCATTCAGCTAACAGAGTTAAACCATACTTTTGATTGAGCAGTTTTGAAACACTCTGTCTGTAGAAAATGCAACTGGACATTCGTAGCGCTAAGTGGGTAATAGTGGAAAAAAGAATATGTTCAAATATAAACTACACAGAAGCATTGTATGAAACTTCTTTCTGTTCTGTGCATTCAACTAACAGAGTTGAACCTTACTTTTGAATGAGCCTTTCTGAAACACTCTTTCTGTAGAAACTGCAATTGGACATTCTGAGCGCTAAGAGGCCTCTATTGGGAAAAATAATATCTTCAAATAAAAACTACACAGAAGCATTGTGTGAAACTTATTTCTGATATGTTCATTAAGCTAACAGAGTTAAACCATACTTTTGATTGCGCAGTTCTGAACACTCTTTCTGTAGAAAATGCAAGTGGACATTCGGAGCGCTAAGAGGGTAATAGTGGAAAAAGGAATATATTCAAATATAAACTACACAGTAGCATTCTGTGAAAATTCTTTCTGTTCTGTGAATTCAACTAACAGAGTTGAACCTTACTTTTGATTGAGCCGTTCTGAAACACTCTTTCTGTAGAAACTGCAATTGGACATGCTAAGCGCTAAGAGGCCTACATTGGGAAAAAGAATCTCTTCAAATAAAAACTACACAGATGCATTCTGTGAAACGTATCTCTGATCTGTAAATTCAGTTAACAGAGATAAAACATATTTTTGATTGAGCAGTTATGAAACACTCTTTTTGTAGAAAAGGCAAGTGGAGATTCCGAGCGCTAAGAGGATAATAGTGGAAAAAGGAATGTCTTCAAATATAAACTACACAGAATCATTCGGTGAAACCTCTTTCTGATCTGTGCATTCAGCTAACAGAGTTAAACCATACTTTTGATTGAGCAGAGCTGAACACTCTTTCTGTAGAAAATGCAACTGGACATTTGGAGCGCTAAGAGCGTAGTAGTGGAAAAAGGAATATATTCAAATATAAACTACACAGAAGCATTCTGTGAAACTTCTTTCTGATCTGAGCATTCAGCTAACAGAGTTAAACCATACTTTTGATTGAGCAGTTTTGAAACACTCTGTCTGTAGAAAATGCAACTGGACATTCGTAGCGCTAAGTGGGTAATAGTGGAAAAAAGAATATGTTCAAATATAAACTACACAGAAGCATTGTATGAAACTTCTTTCTGCTCTGTGCATTCAACTAACAGAGTTGAACCTTACTTTTGATTGAGCCTTTCTGAAACACTCTTTCTGTAGAAACTGCAATTGGACATTCTGAGCGCTAAGAGGCCTCTATAGGGAAAAATAATATCTTCAAATAAAAACTACACAGAAGCATTGTGTGAAACTTATTTCTGATATGTTCATTAATCTAACAGAGTTAAACCATACTTTTGATTGCGCAGTGCTGAACCCTCTTTCTGTAGAAAATGCAAGTGGACATTCGGAGCGCTAAGAGGGTAATAGTGGAAAAAGGACTATATTCAAATATAAACTACACAGTAGCATTCTGTGAAAATTCTTTCTGTTCTGTGCATTCAACTAACAGAGTTGAACCTTACTTTTGATTGAGCCGTTCTGAAACACTCTTTCTGTAGAAACTGCAATTGGACATGCTAAGCGCTAAGAGGCTTACATTGGGAAAAAGAATCTCTTCAAATAAAAACTACACAGATGCATTCTGTGAAACTTATCTCTGATCTGTATATTCTGTTAACAGAGATAAAACATATTTTTGATTGAGCAGTTATGAAACACTCTTTTTGTAGAAAAGGCAAGTGGAGATTCCGAGCGCTAAGAGGGTAATAGTGGAAAAAGGAATGTCTTCAAATATAAACTACACAGAATCATTCGGTGAAACTTCTTTCTGATCTGTGCATTCAGCTAACAGTGTTAAACCATACTTTTGATTGAGCAGATCTGAACACTCTTTCTGTAGAAAATGCAACTGGACATTTGGAGCGCTAAGAGCGTAGTAGTGGAAAAAGGAATATATTCAAATATAAACTACATAGAAGCATTCTGTGAAACTTCTTTCTGATCTGAGCATTCAGCTAACAGAGTTAAACCATACTTTTGATTGAGCAGTTTTGAAACACTCTGTCTGTAGAAAATGCAACTGGACATTCGTAGCGCTAAGTGGGTAATAGTGGAAAAAAGAATATGTTCAAATATAAACTACACAGAAGCATTGTATGAAACTTCTTTCTGTTCTGTGCATTCAACTAACAGAGTTGAACCTTACTTTTGATTGAGCCTTTCTGAAACACTCTTTCTGTAGAAACTGCAATTGGACATTCTGAGCGCTAAGAGGCCTCTATTGGGAAAAATAATATCTTCAAATAAAAACTACACAGAAGCATTGTGTGAAACTTATTTCTGATATGTTCATTAAGCTAACAGAGTTAAACCATACTTTTGATTGCGCAGTGCTGAACCCTCTTTCTGTAGAAAATGCAAGTGGACATTCGGAGCGCTAAGAGGGTAATAGTGGAAAAAGGACTATATTCAAATATAAACTACACAGTAGCATTCTGTGAAAATTCTTTCTGTTCTGTGCATTCAACTAACAGAGTTGAACCTTACTTTTGATTGAGCCGTTCTGAAACACTCTTTCTGTAGAAACTGCAATTGGACATGCTAAGCGCTAAGAGGCCTACTTTGGGAAAAAGAATATCTTCAAATAAAAACTACACAGATGCATTCTGTGAAACTTATTTCTGATCTGTAATTCAGTTAACAGAGATAAAACATATTTTTGATTGAGCAGTTATGAAACACTCTTTTTGTAGAAAATGCAAGTGGAGATTCGGAGCGCTAAGAGGGTAATAGTGGAAAAAGGAATGTCTTCAAATATAAACTACACAGAATCATTCGGTGAAACTTCTTTCTGATCTGTGCATTCAGCTAACAGAGTTAAACCATACTTTTGATTGAGCAGATCTGAACACTCTTTCTGTAGAAAATGCAACTGGACATTTGGAGCGCTAAGAGCGTAGTAGTGGAAAAAGGAATATATTCAAGTATAAACTACACAGAAGCATTCTGTGAAACTTCTTTCTGATCTGAGCATTCAGCTAACAGAGTTAAACCATACTTTTGATTGAGCAGTTTTGAAACACTCTGTCTGTAGAAAATGCAACTGGACATTCGTAGCGCTAAGTGGGTAATAGTGGAAAAAAGAATATGTTCAAATATAAACTACACAGAAGCATTGTATGAAACTTCTTTCTGTTCTGTGCATTCAACTAACAGAGTTCAACCTTACTTTTGATTGAGCCGTTCTGAAACACTCTTTCTGTAGAAACTGCAATTGGACATTCTGAGCGCTAAGAGGCCTATATTGGGAAAAAGAATGTCTACAAATAAAAACTACACAGAAGAATTGTGTGAAACTTCTTTCTGTTCTGTTTGTTCAACTAAAAGAGTTGCACCTTAGTTTTGATTGAGCCGTTCTGAAACACTCTTTCTGTAGAAAATGCAAGTGGAGATTCGGAGCGCTAAGAGGGTAATAGTGGAAAAAGGAATGTCTTCAAATATAAACTACACAGAATCATTCTGTGAAACTTCTTTCTGATCTGTGCATTCAGCTAACAGAGTTAAACCATACTTTTGATTGAGCAGATCTGAACACTCTTTCTGTAGAAAATGCAACTGCACATTTGTAGCGCTAAGAGAGTAGTAGTGGAAAAAGGAATATATTCAAATATAAACTACACAGAAGCATTCTGTGAAACTTCTTTCTGATCTGAGCATTCAGCTAACAGAGTTAAACCATACTTTTGATTGAGCAGTTTTGAAACACTCTGTCTGTAGAAAATGCAACTGGACATTCGTAGCGCTAAGTGGGTAATAGTGGAAAAAAGAATATGTTCAAATATAAACTACACAGAAGCATTGTATGAAACTTCTTTCTGTTCTGTGCATTCAACTAACAGAGTTGAACCTTACTTTTGATTGAGCCTTTCTGAAACACTCTTTCTGTAGAAACTGCAATTGGACATTCTGAGCGCTAAGAGGCCTCTATTGGGAAAAATAATATCTTCAAATAAAAACTACACAGAAGCATTGTGTGAAACTTATTTCTGATATGTTCATTAAGCTAACAGAGTTAAACCATACTTTTGATTGCGCAGTTCTGAACACTCTTTCTGTAGAAAATGCAAGTGGACATTCGGAGCGCTAAGAGGGTAATAGTGGAAAAAGGAATATATTCAAATATAAACTACACAGTAGCATTCTGTGAAAATTCTTTCTGTTCTGTGCATTCAACTAACAGAGTTGAACCTTACTTTTGATTGAGCCGTTCTGAAACACTCTTTCTGTAGAAACTGCAATTGGACATGCTAAGCGCTAAGAGGCCTACATTGGGAAAAAGAATCTCTTCAAATAAAAACTACACAGATGCATTCTGTGAAACGTATCTCTGATCTGTAAATTCAGTTAACAGAGATAAAACATATTTTTGATTGAGCAGTTATGAAACACTCTTTTTGTAGAAAAGGCAAGTGGAGATTCCGAGCGCTAAGAGGATAATAGTGGAAAAAGGAATGTCTTCAAATATAAACTACACAGAATCATTCGGTGAAACCTCTTTCTGATCTGTGCATTCAGCTAACAGAGTTAAACCATACTTTTGATTGAGCAGATCTGAACACTCTTTCTGTAGAAAATGCAACTGGACATTTGGAGCGCTAAGAGCGTAGTAGTGGAAAAAGGAATATATTCAAATATAAACTACACAGAAGCATTCTGTGAAACTTCTTTCTGATCTGAGCATTCAGCTAACAGAGTTAAACCATACTTTTGATTGAGCAGTTTTGAAACACTCTGTCTGTAGAAAATGCAACTGGACATTCGTAGCGCTAAGTGGGTAATAGTGGAAAAAAGAATATGTTCAAATATAAACTACACAGAAGCATTGTATGAAACTTCTTTCTGCTCTGTGCATTCAACTAACAGAGTTGAACCTTACTTTTGATTGAGCCTTTCTGAAACACTCTTTCTGTAGAAACTGCAATTGGACATTCTGAGCGCTAAGAGGCCTCTATTGGGAAAAATAATATCTTCAAATAAAAATTACACAGAAGCATTGTGTGAAACTTATTTGTGATATGTTCATTAAGCTAACAGAGTTAAACCATACTTTTGATTGCGCAGTTCTGAACACTCTTTCTGTAGAAAATGCAAGTGGACATTCGGAGCGCTAAGAGGGTAATAGGGGAAAAAGGAATATATTCAAATATAAACTAAACAGTAGCATTCTGTGAAAATTCTTTCTGTTCTGTGCATTCAACTAACAGAATTGAACCTTACTTTTGATTGAGCCGTTCTGAAACACTCTTTCTGTAGAAACTGCAATTGGACATGCTAAGCGCTAAGAGGCCTACATTGGGAAAAAGAATATCTTCAAATAAAAACTACACAGATGCATTCTGTGAAACTTATTTCTGATCTGTAAATTCAGTTAACAGAGATAACACATATTTTTGATTGAGCAGTTATGAAACACTCTTTTTGTAGAAAATGCAAGTGGAGATTCGGAGCGCTAAGAGGGTAATAGTGGAAAAAGGAATGTCTTCAAATATAAACTACACAGAATCATTCGGTGAAACTTCTTTCTGATCTGTGCATTCAGCTAACAGAGTTAAACCATACTTTTGATTGAGCAGATCTGACCACTCTTTCTGTAGAAAATGCAACTGGACGTTTGGAGCGCTAAGAGCGTAGTAGTGGAAAAAGGAATATATTCAAATATAAACTACACAGAAGCATTCTGTGAAACTTCTATCTGATCTGAGCATTCAGCTAACAGAGTTAAACCATACATATGATTGAGCAGTTTTGAAACACTCTGTCTGTAGAAAATGCAACTAGACATTCGTAGCGCTAAATGGGTAATAGTGGAAAAAAGAATATGTTCAAATATAAACTGCACAGAAGCATTGTATGTAACTTCTTTCTGTTCTGTGCATTCAACAAACAGAGTTGAACCTTACTTTTGATTGAGCCGTTCTGAAACACTCTTTCTGTAGAAACTGCAATTGGACATTCTGAGCGCTAAGAGGCCTATATTGGGAAAATGAATGTCTACAAATAAAAACTACACAGAAGAATTGTATGAAACTTCTTTCTGTTCTGTTTGTTCAACTAAAAGATTTGAACCTTAGTTTTGATTGAGCCGTTCTGAAACACTCTTTCTGTAGAAAATGCAAGTGGAGATTCGGAGCGCTAAGAGGGTAATAGTGGAAAAAGGAATGTCTCCAAATATAAACTACACAAAATCATTCTGTGAAACTTGTTTCTGATCTGTGCATTCAGCTAACAGAGTTAAACCATACTTTTGATTGAGCAGATCTGAACACTCTTTCTGTAGAAAATGCAACTGTACATTTGGAGCGCTAAGAGAGTAGTAGTGGAAAAAGGAATATATTCAAATATAAACTACACAGAAGCATTCTGTGAAACTTCTTTCTGATCTGAGCATTGAGCTAACAGAGTTAAACCATACTTTTGATTGAGCAGTTTTGAAACTCTCTGTCTGTAGAAAAGGCAACTGGACATTCGTAGGGCTAAGTGGGTAATAGTGGAAAAAAGAATATGTTCAAATATAAACTACACAGAAGCATTGTATGAAACTTCTTTCTGTTCTGTGCATTCAACTAACAGAGTTGAACCTTACATTTGATTGAGCCTTTCTGAAACACTCTTTCTGTAGAAACTGCAATTGGACATTCTGAGCGCTAAGAGGCCTCTATAGGGAAAAATAATATCTTCAAATAAAAACTACACAGAAGCATTGTGTGAAACTTATTTCTGATATGTTCATTAAGCTAACAGAGTTAAACCATACTTTTGATTGCGCAGTGCTGAACCCTCTTTCTGTAGAAAATGCAAGTGGACATTCGGAGCGCTAAGAGGGTAATAGTGGAAAAAGGAATATATTCAAATATAAACTACACAATAGCATTCTGGGAAAATTCTTTCTGTTCTGTGCATTCAACTAACAGAGTTGAACCTTACTTTTGATTGAGCCGTTCTGAAACACTCTTTCTGTAGAAACTGCAATTGGACATGCTAAGCGCTAAGAGGCCTACATTGGGAAAAAGAATCTCTTCAAATAAAAACTACACAGATGCATTCTGTGAAACTTATCTCTGATCTGTAAATTCAGTTAACAGAGATAAAACATATTTTTGATTGAGCAGTTATGAAACACTCTTTTTGTAGAAAATGCAAGTGGAGATTCGGAGCGCTAAGTGGGTAATAGTGGAAAAAGGAATGTCTTCAAATATAAACTACACAGAATCATTCGGTGAAACTTCTTTCTGATCTGTGCATTCAGCTAACAGAGTTAAACCATACTTTTGATTGAGCAGATCTGAACACTCTTTCTGTAGAAAATGCAACTGGACATTTGGAGCGCTAAGAGCGTAGTAGTGGAAAAAGGAATATATTCAAATATAAACTACACAGAAGCATTCTGTGAAACTTCTTTCTGATCTGAGCATTGAGCTAACAGAGTTAAACCATACTTTTGATTGAGCAGTTTTGAAACAGTCTGTCTGTAGAAAATGCAACTGGATATTCGTAGGGCTAAGTGGGTAATAGTGGAAAAAGGAATATGTTCAAATATAAACTACACAGAAGCATTGTATGAAAATTCTTTCTGTTCTGTGCATTCAACTAACAGAGTTGAACCTTACTTTGATTGAGCCTTTCTGAAACACTCTTTCTGTAGAAACGGCAATTGGACATTCTGAGCGCTAAGAGGCCTCTATAGGGAAAAATAATATCTTCAAATAAAAACTACACAGAAGCATTGTGTGAAACTTATTTCTGATATGTTCATTAATCTAACAGAGTTAAACCATACTTTTGATTGCGCAGTGCTGAACCCTCTTTCTGTAGAAAATGCAAGTGGACATTCGGAGCGCTAAGAGGGTAATAGTGGAAAAAGGACTATATTCAAATATAAACTACACAGTAGCATTCTGTGAAAATTCTTTCTGTTCTGTGCATTCAACTAACAGAGTTGAACCTTACTTTTGATTGAGCCGTTCTGAAACACTCTTTCTGTAGAAACTGCAATTGGACATGCTAAGCGCTAAGAGGCTTACATTGGGAAAAAGAATCTCTTCAAATAAAAACTACACAGATGCATTCTGTGAAACTTATCTCTGATCTGTAAATTCTGTTAACAGAGATAAAACATATTTTTGATTGAGCAGTTATGAAACACTCTTTTTGTAGAAAAGGCAAGTGGAGATTCCGAGCGCTAAGAGGGTAATAGTGGAAAAAGGAATGTCTTCAAATATAAACTACACAGAATCATTCGGTGAAACTTCTTTCTGATCTGTGCATTCAGCTAACAGAGTTAAACCATACTTTTGATTGAGCAGATCTGAACACTCTTTCTGTAGAAAATGCAACTGGACATTTGGAGCGCTAAGAGCGTAGTAGTGGAAAAAGGAATATATTCAAATATAAACTACATAGAAGCATTCTGTGAAACTTCTTTCTGATCTGAGCATTCAGCTAACAGAGTTAAACCATACTTTTGATTGAGCAGTTTTGAAACACTCTGTCTGTAGAAAATGCAACTGGACATTCGTAGCGCTAAGTGGGTAATAGTGGAAAAAAGAATATGTTCAAATATAAACTACACAGAAGCATTGTATGAAACTTCTTTCTGTTCTGTGCATTCAACTAACAGAGTTGAACCTTACTTTTGATTGAGCCTTTCTGAAACACTCTTTCTGTAGAAACTGCAATTGGACATTCTGAGCGCTAAGAGGCCTCTATTGGGAAAAATAATATCTTCAAATAAAAACTACACAGAAGCATTGTGTGAAACTTATTTCTGATATGTTCATTAAGCTAACGGAGTTAAACCATACTTTTGATTGCGCAGTGCTGAACCCTCTTTCTGTAGAAAATGCAAGTGGACATTCGGAGCGCTAAGAGGGTAATAGTGGAAAAAGGACTATATTCAAATATAAACTACACAGTAGCATTCTGTGAAAATTCTTTCTGTTCTGTGCATTCAACTAACAGAGTTGAACCTTACTTTTGATTGAGCCGTTCTGAAACACTCTTTCTGTAGAAACTGCAATTGGACATGCTAAGCGCTAAGAGGCCTACTTTGGGAAAAAGAATATCTTCAAATAAAAACTACACAGATGCATTCTGTGAAACTTATTTCTGATCTGTAATTCAGTTAACAGAGATAAAACATATTTTTGATTGAGCAGTTATGAAACACTCTTTTTGTAGAAAATGCAAGTGGAGATTCGGAGCGCTAAGAGGGTAATAGTGGAAAAAGGAATGTCTTCAAATATAAACTACACAGAATCATTCGGTGAAACTTCTTTCTGATCTGTGCATTCAGCTAACAGAGTTAAACCATACTTTTGATTGAGCAGATCTGAACACTCTTTCTGTAGAAAATGCAACTGGACATTTGGAGCGCTAAGAGCGTAGTAGTGGAAAAAGGAATATATTCAAGTATAAACTACACAGAAGCATTCTGTGAAACTTCTTTCTGATCTGAGCATTCAGCTAACAGAGTTAAACCATACTTTTGATTGAGCAGTTTTGAAACACTCTGTCTGTAGAAAATGCAACTGGACATTCGTAGCGCTAAGTGGGTAATAGTGGAAAAAAGAATATGTTCAAATATAAACTACACAGAAGCATTGTATGAAACTTCTTTCTGTTCTGTGCATTCAACTAACAGAGTTCAACCTTACTTTTGATTGAGCCGTTCTGAAACACTCTTTCTGTAGAAACTGCAATTGGACATTCTGAGCGCTAAGAGGCCTATATTGGGAAAAAGAATGTCTACAAATAAAAACTACACAGAAGAATTGTGTGAAACTTCTTTCTGTTCTGTTTGTTCAACTAAAAGAGTTGCACCTTAGTTTTGATTGAGCCGTTCTGAAACACTCTTTCTGTAGAAAATGCAAGTGGAGATTCGGAGCGCTAAGAGGGTAATAGTGGAAAAAGGAATGTCTTCAAATATAAACTACACAGAATCATTCTGTGAAACTTCTTTCTGATCTGTGCATTCAGCTAACAGAGTTAAACCATACTTTTGATTGAGCAGATCTGAACACTCTTTCTGTAGAAAATGCAACTGCACATTTGTAGCGCTAAGAGAGTAGTAGTGGAAAAAGGAATATATTCAAATATAAACTACACAGAAGCATTCTGTGAAACTTCTTTCTGATCTGAGCATTCAGCTAACAGAGTTAAACCATACTTTTGATTGAGCAGTTTTGAAACACTCTGTCTGTAGAAAATGCAACTGGACATTCGTAGCGCTAAGTGGGTAATAGTGGAAAAAAGAATATGTTCAAATATAAACTACACAGAAGCATTGTATGAAACTTCTTTCTGTTCTGTGCATTCAACTAACAGAGTTGAACCTTACTTTTGATTGAGCCTTTCTGAAACACTCTTTCTGTAGTAACTGCAATTGGACATTCTGAGCGCTAAGAGGCCTCTATTGGAAAAAATAATATCTTCAAATAAAAACTACACAGAAGCATTGTGTGAAACTTATTTCTGATATGTTCATTAAGCTAACAGAGTTAAACCATACTTTTGATTGCGCAGTGCTGAACCCTCTTTCTGTAGAAAATGCAAGTGGACATTCGGAGCGCTAAGAGGGTAATAGTGGAAAAAGGACTATATTCAAATATAAACTACACAGTAGCATTCTGTGAAAATACTTTCTGTTCTGTGCATTCAACTAACAGAGTTGAACCTTACTTTTGATTGAGCCGTTCTGAAACACTCTTTCTGTAGAAACTGCAATTGGACATGCTAAGCGCTAAGAGGCCTACTTTGGGAAAAAGAATATCTTCAAATAAAAACTACACAGAAGCATTGTGTGAAACTTATTTCTGATCTGTAAATTCAGTTAACAGAGATAAAACATATTTTTGATTGAGCAGTTATGAAACACTCTTTTTGTAGAAAATACAAGTGGAGATTCGGAGCGCTAAGAGGGTAATAGTGGAAAAAGGAATGTCTTCAAATATAAACTACACAGAATCATTCGGTGAAACTTCTTTCTGATCTGTGCATTCAGCTAACAGAGTTAAACCATACTTTTGATTGAGCAGATCTGAACACTCTTTCTGTAGAAAATGCAACTGGACATTTGGAGCGCTAAGAGCGTAGTAGTGGAAAAAGGAATATATTCAAATATAAACTACACAGAAGCATTCTGTGAAACTTCTTTCTGATCTGAGCATTCAGCAAACAGAGTTAAACCATACATTTGATTGAGCAGTTTTGAAACACTCTGTCTGTAGAAAATGCAACTGGACATTCGTAGCGCTAAATGGGTAATAGTGGAAAAAAGAATATGTTCAAATATAAACTACACAGAAGCATTGTATGAAACTTCTTTCTGTTCTGTGCATTCAACTAACAGAGTTGAACCTTACTTTTGATTGAGCCGTTCTGAAACACTCTTTCTGTAGAAACTGCAATTGGACATTCTGAGCGCTAAGAGGCCTATATTGGGAAAAAGAATGTCTACAAATAAAAACTACACAGAAGAATTGTGTGAAACTTCTTTCTGTTCTGTTTGTTCAACTAAAAGAGTTGAACCTTAGTTTTGATTGAGCCGTTCTGAAACACTCTTTCTGTAGAAAATGCAAGTGGAGATTCGGAGCGCTAAGAGGGTAATAGTGGAAAAAGGAATGTCTCCATATATAAACTACACAGAATCATTCTGTGAAACTTCTTTCTGATCTGTGCATTCAGCTAACAGAGTTAAACCATACTTTTGATTGAGCAGATCTGAACACTCTTTCTGTAGAAAATGCAACTGGACATTTGGAGCGCTAAGAGAGTAGTAGTGGAAAAAGGAATATATTCAAATATAAACTACACAGAAGCATTCTGTGAAACTTCTTTCTGATCTGAGCATTCAGCTAACAGAGTTAAACCATACATTTGATTGAGCAGTTTTGAAACACTCTGTCTGTAGAAAATGCAACTGGACATTCGTAGGGCTAAGTGGGTAATAGTGGAAAAAAGAATATGTTCAAATATAAACTACATAGAAGCATTGTATGAACCTTCTTTCTGTTCTGTGCATTCAACTAACAGAGTTGAACCTTACATTTGATTGAGCCTTTCTGAAACACTCTTTCTGTAGAAACTGCAATTGGACATTCTGAGCGCTAAGAGGCCTCTATAGGGAAAAATAATATCTTCAAATAAAAACTACACAGAAGCGTTGTGTGAAACTTATTTCTGATATGTTCATTAAGCTAACAGAGTTAAACCATACTTTTGATTGCGCAGTGCTGAACCCTCTTTCTGTAGAAAATGCAAGTGGACATTCGGAGCGCTAAGAGGGTAATAGTGGAAAAAGGACTATATTCAAATATAAACTACACAGAATCATTCTGTGAAACTTCTTTCTGTTCTGTGCATTCAACTAACAGAGTTGAACCTTACTTTTGATTGAGCCGTTCTGAAACACTCTTTCTGTAGAAACTGCAATTGGACATGCTAAGCGCTAAGAGGCCTACATTGGGAAAAAGAATATCTTCAAATAAAAACTACACAGATGCATTCTGTGAAACTTATTTCTGATCTGTAAATTCAGTTAACAGAGATAAAACATATTTTTGATTGAGCAGTTATGAAACACTCTTTTTGTAGAAAATGCAAGTGGAGATTCGGAGCGCTAAGAGCGTAATAGTTGAAAAAGTAATGTCTTCAAATATAAACTACACAGAATCATTCGGTGAAACTTCTTTCTGAACTGTGCATTCAGCTAACAGAGTTAAACCATACTTTTGATTGAGCAGATCTGAACACTCTTTCTGTAGAAAATGCAACTGGACATTTGGAGCGCTAAGTGGGTAATAGTGGAAAAAAGAATATGTTCAAATATAAACTACACAGAAGCATTGTATGAAACTTCTTTCTGTTCTGTGCATTCAACTAACAGAGTTGAACCTTAATTTTGATTGAGCCTTTCTGAAACATTCTTTCTGTTGAAACTGCAATTGGACATTCTGAGCGCTAAGAGGCCTCTATTGGGAAAAATAATGTCTTCAAATAAAAACTACACAGATGCATTCTGTGAAACTTATTTCTGATCTGTAAATTCAGTTAACAGAGATAAAACATATTTCTGATTGAGCAGTTATGAAACACTCTTTTTGTAGAAAATGCAAGTGGAGATTCGGAGCGCTAAGAGGGTAATAGTGGAAAAAGGAATGTCTTCAAATATAAACTACACAGAATCATTCGGTGAAACTTCTTTCTGATCTGTGCATTCAGCTAACAGAGTTAAACCATACTTTTGATTGAGCAGATCTGAACACTCTTTCTGTAGAAAATGCAACTGGACATTTGGAGCGCTAAGAGTGTAGTAGTGGAAAAAGGAATATATTCAAATATAAACTACACAGAAGCATTCTGTGAAACTTCTTTCTGATCTGAGCATTCAGCTAACAGAGTTAAACCATACTTTTGATTGAGCAGTTTTGAAACACTCTGTCTGTAGAAAATGCAACTGGACATTCGTAGCGATAAGTGTGTAATAGTGGAAAAAAGAATATGTTCAAATATAAACTACACAGAAGCATTGTATGAAACTTCTTTCTGTTCTGTGCATTCAACTAACAGAGTTGAACCTTACTTTTGATTGAGCCTTTCTGAAACACTCTTTCTGTAGAAACTGCAATTGGACATTCTGAGCGCTAAGAGGCCTCTATTGGGAAAAATAATATCTTCAAATAAAAACTACACAGAAGCATTGTGTGAAACTTATTTCTGATATGTTCATTAAGCTAACAGAGTTAAAACATACTTTTGATTGCGCAGTGCTGAACCCTCTTTCTGTAGAAAATGCAAGTGGACATTCGGAGCAATAAGAGGGTAATAGTGGAAAAAGGACTATATTCAAATATAAACTACACAGTAGCATTCTGTGAAAATTCTTTCTGTTCTGTGCATTCAACTAACAGAGTTGAACCTTACTTTTGATTGAGCCGTTCTGAAACACTCTTTCTGTAGAAACTGCAATTGGACATGCTAAGCACTAAGAGGCCTACTTTGGGAAAAAGAATATCTTCAAATAAAAACTACACAGATGCATTCTGTGAAACTTATTTCTGATCTGTAAATTCAGTTAACAGAGATAAAACATATTTTTGATTGAGCAGTTATGAAACACTCTTTTTGTAGAAAATGCAAGTGGAGATTCGGAGCGCTAAGAGGGTAATAGTGGAAAAAGGAATGTCTTCAAATATAAACTACACAGAATCATTCGGTGAAACTTCTTTCTGATCTGTGCATTCAGCTAACAGAGTTAAACCATACTTTTGATTGAGCAGATCTGAACACTCTTTCTGTAGAAAATGCAACTGGACATTTGGAGCGCTAAGAGCGTAGTAGTGGAAAAAGGAATATATTCAAGTATAAACTACACAGAAGCATTCTGTGAAACTTCTTTCTGATCTGAGCATTCAGCTAACAGAGTTAAACCATACTTTTGATTGAGCAGTTTTGAAACACTCTGTCTGTAGAAAATGCAACTGGACATTCGTAGCGCTAAGTGGGTAATAGTGGAAAAAAGAATATGTTCAAATATAAACTACACAGAAGCATTGTATGAAACTTCTTTCTGTTCTGTGCATTCAACTAACAGAGTTCAACGTTACTTTTGATTGAGCCGTTCTGAAACACTCTTTCTGTAGAAACTGCAATTGGACATTCTGAGCGCTAAGAGGCGTATATTGGGAAAAAGAATGTCTACAAATAAAAACTACACAGAAGAATTGTGTGAAACTTCTTTCTGTTCTGTTTGTTCAACTAAAAGAGTTGAACTTTAGTTTTGATTGAGCCGTTCTGAAACACTCTTTCTGTAGAAAATGCAAGTGGAGATTCGGAGCGCTAAGAGGGTAATAGTGGAAAAAGGAATGTCTCCATATATAAACTACACAGAATCATTCTGTGAAACTTCTTTCTGATCTGTGCATTCAGCTAACAGAGTTAAACCATACTTTTGATTGAGCAGATCTGAACACTCTTTCTGTAGAAAATGCAACTGGACATTTGGAGCGCTAAGAGAGTAGTAGTGGAAAAAGGAATATATTCAAATATAAACTACACAGAAGCATTCTGTGAAACTTCTTTCTGATCTGAGCATTCAGCTAACAGAGTTAAACCATACATTTGATTGAGCAGTTTTGAAACACTCTGTCTGTAGAAAATGCAACTGGACATTCGTAGGGCTAAGTGGGTAATAGTGGAAAAAAGAATATGTTCAAATATAAACTACATAGAAGCATTGTATGAACCTTCTTTCTGTTCTGTGCATTCAACTAACAGAGTTGAACCTTACATTTGATTGAGCCTTTCTGAAACACTCTTTCTGTAGAAACTGCAATTGGACATTCTGAGCGCTAAGAGGCCTCTATAGGGAAAAATAATATCTTCAAATAAAAACTACACAGAAGCGTTGTGTGAAACTTATTTCTGATATGTTCATTAAGCTAACAGAGTTAAACCATACTTTTGATTGCGCAGTGCTGAACCCTCTTTCTGTAGAAAATGCAAGTGGACATTCGGAGCGCTAAGAGGGTAATAGTGGAAAAAGTACTATATTCAAATATAAACTACACAGAATCATTCTGTGAAACTTCTTTCTGTTCTGTGCATTCAACTAACAGAGTTGAACCTTACTTTTGATTGAGCCGTTCTGAAACACTCTTTCTGTAGAAACTGCAATTGGACATGCTAAGCGCTAAGAGGCCTACATTGGGAAAAAGAATATCTTCAAATAAAAACTACACAGATGCATTCTGTGAAACTTATTTCTGATCTGTAAATTCAGTTAACAGAGATAAAACATATTTTTGATTGAGCAGTTATGAAACACTCTTTTTGTAGAAAATGCAAGTGGAGATTCGGAGCGCTAAGAGGGTAATAGTTGAAAAAGTAATGTCTTCAAATATAAACTACACAGAATCATTCGGTGAAACTTCTTTCTGATCTGTGCATTCAGCTAACAGAGTTAAACCATACTTTTGATTGAGCAGATCTGAACACTCTTTCTGTAGAAAATGCAACTGGACATTTGGAGCGCTAAGTGGGTAATAGTGGAAAAAAGAATATGTTCAAATATAAACTACACAGAAGCATTGTATGAAACTTCTTTCTGTTCTGTGCATTCAACTAACAGAGTTGAACCTTAATTTTGATTGAGCCTTTCTGAAACATTCTTTCTGTTGAAACTGCAATTGGACATTCTGAGCGCTAAGAGGCCTCTATTGGGAAAAATAATGTCTTCAAATAAAAACTACACAGATGCATTCTGTGAAACTTATTTCTGATCTGTAAATTCAGTTAACAGAGATAAAACATATTTCTGATTGAGCAGTTATGAAACACTCTTTTTGTAGAAAATGCAAGTGGAGATTCGGAGCGCTAAGAGGGTAATAGTGGAAAAAGGAATGTCTTCAAATATAAACTACACAGAATCATTCGGTGAAACTTCTTTCTGATCTGTGCATTCAGCTAACAGAGTTAAACCATACTTTTGATTGAGCAGATCTGAACACTCTTTCTGTAGAAAATGCAACTGGACATTTGGAGCGCTAAGAGTGTAGTAGTGGAAAAAGGAATATATTCAAATATAAACTACACAGAAGCATTCTGTGAAACTTCTTTCTGATCTGAGCATTCAGCTAACAGAGTTAAACCATACTTTTGATTGAGCAGTTTTGAAACACTCTGTCTGTAGAAAATGCAACTGGACATTCGTAGCGATAAGTGTGTAATAGTGGAAAAAAGAATATGTTCAAATATAAACTACACAGAAGCATTGTATGAAACTTCTTTCTGTTCTGTGCATTCAACTAACAGAGTTGAACCTTACTTTTGATTGAGCCTTTCTGAAACACTCTTTCTGTAGAAACTGCAATTGGACATTCTGAGCGCTAAGAGGCCTCTATTGGGAAAAATAATATCTTCAAATAAAAACTACACAGAAGCATTGTGTGAAACTTATTTCTGATATGTTCATTAAGCTAACAGAGTTAAACCATACTTTTGATTGTGCAGTGCTGAACCCTCTTTCTGTAGAAAATGCAAGTGGACATTCGGAGCACTAAGAGGGTAATAGTGGAAAAAGGACTATATTCAAATATAAACTACACAGTAGCATTCTGTGAAAATTCTTTCTGTTCTGTGCATTCAACTAACAGAGTTGAACCTTACTTTTGATTGAGCCGTTCTGAAACACTCTTTCTGTAGAAACTGCAATTGGACATGCTAAGCACTAAGAGGCCTACTTTGGGAAAAAGAATATCTTCAAATAAAAACTACACAGATGCATTCTGTGAAACTTATTTCTGATCTGTAAATTCAGTTAACAGAGATAAAACATATTTTTGATTGAGCAGTTATGAAACACTCTTTTTGTAGAAAATGCAAGTGGAGATTCGGAGCGCTAAGAGGGTAATGGTGGAAAAAGGAATGTCTTCAAATATAAACTACACCGAATCATTCGGTGAAACTTCTTTCTGATCTGTGCATTCAGCTAACAGAGTTAAACCATACTTTTGATTGAGCAGATCTGAACACTCTTTCTGTAGAAAATGCAACTGGACATTTGGAGCGCTAAGAGCGTAGTAGTGGAAAAAGGAATATATTCAAGTATAAACTACACAGAAGCATTCTGTGAAACTTCTTTCTGATCTGAGCATTCAGCTAACAGAGTTAAACCATACTTTTGATTGAGCAGTTTTGAAACACTCTGTCTGTAGAAAATGCAAATGGACATTCGTAGCGCTAAGTGGGTAATAGTGGAAAAAAGAATATGTTCAAATATAAACTACACAGAAGCATTGTATGAAACTTCTTTCTGTTCTGTGCATTCAACTAACAGAGTTCAACGTTACTTTTGATTGAGCCGTTCTGAAACACTCTTTCTGTAGAAACTGCAATTGGACATTCTGAGCGCTAAGAGGCCTATATTGGGAAAAAGAATGTCTACAAATAAAAACTACACAGAAGAATTGTGTGAAACTTCTTTCTGTTCTGTTTGTTCAACTAAAAGAGTTGAACTTTAGTTTTGATTGAGCCGTTCTGAAACATTCTTTCTGTAGAAAATGCAAGTGGAGATTCGGAGCGCTAAGAGGGTAATAGTGGAAAAAGGAATGTCTCCATATATAAACTACACAGAATCATTCTGTGAAACTTCTTTCTGATCTGTGCATTCAGCTAACAGAGTTAAACCATACTTTTGATTGAGCAGATCTGAACACTCTTTCTGTAGAAAATGCAACTGGACATTTGGAGCGCTAAGAGAGTAGTAGTGGAAAAAGGAATATATTCAAATATAAACTACACAGAAGCATTCTGTGAAACTTCTTTCTGATCTGAGCATTCAGCTAACAGAGTTAAACCATACATTTGATTGAGCAGTTTTGAAACACTCTGTCTGTAGAAAATGCAACTGGACATTCGTAGGGGTAAGTGGGTAATAGTGGAAAAAAGAATATGTTCAAATATAAACTACATAGAAGCATTGTATGAACCTTCTTTCTGTTCTGTGCATTCAACTAACAGAGTTGAACCTTACATTTGATTGAGCCTTTCTGAAACACTCTTTCTGTAGAAACTGCAATTGGACATTCTGAGCGCTAAGAGGCCTCTATAGGGAAAAATAATATCTTCAAATAAAAACTACACAGAAGCGTTGTGTGAAACTTATTTCTGATATGTTCATTAAGCTAACAGAGTTAAACCATACTTTTGATTGCGCAGTGCTGAACCCTCTTTCTGTAGAAAATGCAAGTGGACATTCGGAGCGCTAAGAGGGTAATAGTGGAAAAAGGAATATATTCAAATATAAACTACACAGTAGCATTCTGTGAAAATTCTTTCTGTTCTGTGCATTCAAATAACAGAGTTGAACCTTACTTTTGATTGAGCCGTTCTGAAACACTCTTTCTGTAGAAACTGCAATTGGACATGCTAAGCGCTAAGAGGCCTACATTGGGAAAAAGAATCTCTTCAAATAAAAACTACACAGATGCATTCTGTGAAACTTATCTCTGATCTGTAAATTCAGTTAACAGAGATAAAACATATTTTTGATTGAGCAGTTATGAAACACTCTTTTTGTAGAAAATGCAAGTGGAGATTCGGAGCGCTAAGAGGGTAATAGTGGAAAAAGGAATGTCTTCAAATATAAACTACACAGAATCATTCGGTGAAACTTCTTTCTGATCTGTGCATTCAGCTAACAGAGTTAAACCATACTTTTGATTGAGCAGATCTGAACACTCTTTCTGTAGAAAATGCAACTGGACATTTGGAGCGCTAAGAGCGTAGTAGTGGAAAAAGGAATATATTCAAATATAAACTACACAGAAGCATTCTGTGAAACTTCTTTCTGATCTGAGCATTCAGCAAACAGAGTTAAACCATACATTTGATTGAGCAGTTTTGAAACACTCTGTCTGTAGAAAATGCAACTGGACATTCGTAGCGCTAAATGGGTAATAGTGGAAAAAAGAATATGTTCAAATATAAACTACACAGAAGCATTGTATGAAACTTCTTTCTGTTCTGTGCATTCAACTAACAGAGTTGAACCTTACTTTTGATTGAGCCGTTCTGAAACACTCTTTCTGTAGAAACTGCAATTGGACATTCTGAGCGCTAAGAGGCCTATATTGGGAAAAAGAATGTCTACAAATAAAAACTACACAGAAGAATTGTGTGAAACTTCTTTCTGTTCTGTTTGTTCAACTAAAAGAGTTGAACCTTAGTTTTGATTGAGCCGTTCTGAAACACTCTTTCTGTAGAAAATGCAAGTGGAGATTCGGAGCGCTAAGAGGGTAATAGTGGAAAAAGGAATGTCTGCAAATATAAACTACACAGAATCATTCTGTGAAACTTCTTTCTGATCTGTGCATTCAGCTAACAGAGTTAAACCATACTTTTGATTGAGCAGATCTGAACACTCTTTCTGTAGAAAATGCAACTGGACATTTGGAGCGATAAGAGAGTAGTAGTGGAAAAAGGAATATATTCAAATATAAACTACACAGAAGCATTCTGTGAAACTTCTTTCTGATCTGAGAATTCAGCTAACAGAGTTAAACCATACTTTTGATTGAGCAGTTTTGAAACACTCTGTCTGTAGAAAATGCAACTGGACATTCGTAGCGCTAAGTGGGTAATAGTGGAAAAAAGAATATGTTCAAATATAAACTACACAGAAGCATTGTATGAAACTTCTTTCTGTTCTGTGCATTCAACTAACAGAGTTGAACCTTACTTTTGATTGAGCCTTTCTGAAACACTCTTTCTGTAGAAACTGCAATTGGACATTCTGAGCGCTAAGAGGCCTCTATTGGGAAAAATAATATCTTCAAATAAAAACTACACAGAAGCATTGTGTGAAACTTATTTCTGATATGTTCATTAAGCTAACAGAGTTAAACCATACTTTTGATTGCGCAGTGCTGAACCCTCTTTCTGTAGAAAATGCAAGTGGACATTCGGAGCGCTAAGAGGGTAATAGTGGAAAAAGGACTATATTCAAATATAAACTACACAGAATCATTCTGTGAAACTTCTTTCTGTTCTGTGCATTCAACTAACAGAGTTGAACCTTACTTTTGATTGAGCCGTTCTGAAACACTCTTTCTGTAGAAACTGCAATTGGACATGCTAAGCGCTAAGAGGCCTACATTGGGAAAAAGAATATCTTCAAATAAAAACTACACAGATGCATTCTGTGAAACTTATTTCTGATCTGTAAATTCAGTTAACAGAGATAAAACATATTTTTGATTGAGCAGTTATGAAACACTCTTTTTGTAGAAAATGCAAGTGGAGATTCGGAGCGCTAAGAGGGTAATAGTTGAAAAAGTAATGTCTTCAAATATAAACTACACAGAATCATTCGGTGAAACTTCTTTCTGATCTGTGCATTCAGCTAACAGAGTTAAACCATACTTTTGATTGAGCAGATCTGAACACTCTTTCTGTAGAAAATGCAACTGGACATTTGGAGCGCTAAGTGGGTAATAGTGGAAAAAAGAATATGTTCAAATATAAACTACACAGAAGCATTGTATGAAATTTCTTTCTGTTCTGTGCATTCAACTAACAGAGTTGAACCTTAATTTTGATTGAGCCTTTCTGAAACATTCTTTCTGTTGAAACTGCAATTGGACATTCTGAGCGCTAAGAGGCCTCTATTGGGAAAAATAATGTCTTCAAATAAAAACTACACAGATGCATTCTGTGAAACTTATTTCTGATCTGTAAATTCAGTTAACAGAGATAAAACATATTTCTGATTGAGCAGTTATGAAACACTCTTTTTGTAGAAAATGCAAGTGGAGATTCGGAGCGCTAAGAGGGTAATGGTGGAAAAAGGAATGTCTTCAAATATAAACTACACAGAATCATTCGGTGAAACTTCTTTCTGATCTGTGCATTCAGCTAACAGAGTTAAACCATACTTTTGATTGAGCAGATCTGAACACTCTTTCTGTAGAAAATGCAACTGGACATTTGGAGCGCTAAGAGTGTAGTAGTGGAAAAAGGAATATATTCAAATATAAACTACACAGAAGCATTCTGTGAAACTTCTTTCTGATCTGAGCATTCAGCTAACAGACTTAAACCATACTTTTGATTGAGCAGTTTTGAAACACTCTGTCTGTAGAAAATGCAACTGGACATTCGTAGCGCTAATTGTGTAATAGTGGAAAAAAGAATATGTTCAAATATAAACTACACAGAAGCATTGTATGAAACTTCTTTCTGTTCTGTGCATTCAACTAACAGAGTTGAACCTTACTTTTGATTGAGCCTTTCTGAAACACTCTTTCTGTAGAAACTGCAATTGGACATTCTGAGCGCTAAGAGGCCTCTATTGGGAAAAATAATATCTTCAAATAAAAACTACACAGAAGCATTGTGTGAAACTTATTTCTGATATGTTCATTAAGCTAACAGAGTTAAACCATACTTTTGATTGCGCAGTGCTGAACCCTCTTTCTGTAGAAAATGCAAGTGGACATTCGGAGCACTAAGAGGGTAATAGTGGAAAAAGGACTATATTCAAATATAAACTACACAGTAGCATTCTGTGAAAATTCTTTCTGTTCTGTGCATTCAACTAACAGAGTTGAACCTTACTTTTGATTGAGCCGTTCTGAAACACTCTTTCTGTAGAAACTGCAATTGGACATGCTAAGCACTAAGAGGCCTACTTTGGGAAAAAGAATATCTTCAAATAAAAACTACACAGATGCATTCTGTGAAACTTATTTCTGATCTGTAAATTCAGTTAACAGAGATAAAACATATTTTTGATTGAGCAGTTATGAAACACTCTTTTTGTAGAAAATGCAAGTGGAGATTCGGAGCGCTAAGAGGGTAATAGTGGAAAAAGGAATGTCTTCAAATATAAACTACACAGAATCATTCGGTGAAACTTCTTTCTGATCTGTGCATTCAGCTAACAGAGTTAAACCATACTTTTGATTGAGCAGATCTGAACACTCTTTCTGTAGAAAATGCAACTGGACATTTGGAGCGCTAAGAGCGTAGTAGTGGAAAAAGGAATATATTCAAGTATAAACAACACAGAAGCATTCTGTGAAACTTCTTTCTGATCTGAGCATTCAGCTAACAGAGTTAAACCATACTTTTGATTGAGCAGTTTTGAAACACTCTGTCTGTAGAAAATGCAACTGGACATTCGTAGCGCTAAGTGGGTAATAGTGGAAAAAAGAATATGTTCAAATATAAACTACACAGAAGCATTGTATGAAACTTCTTTCTGTTCTGTGCATTCAACTAACAGAGTTCAACGTTACTTTTGATTGAGCCGTTCTGAAACACTCTTTCTGTAGAAACTGCAATTGGACATTCTGAGCGCTAAGAGGCGTATATTGGGAAAAAGAATGTCTACAAATAAAAACTACACAGAAGAATTGTGTGAAACTTCTTTCTGTTCTGTTTGTTCAACTAAAAGAGTTGAACTTTAGTTTTGATTGAGCCGTTCTGAAACACTCTTTCTGTAGAAAATGCAAGTGGAGATTCGGAGCGCTAAGAGGGTAATAGTGGAAAAAGGAATGTCTCCATATATAAACTACACAGAATCATTCTGTGAAACTTCTTTCTGATCTGTGCATTCAGCTAACAGAGTTAAACCATACTTTTGATTGAGCAGATCTGAACACTCTTTCTGTAGAAAATGCAACTGGACATTTGGAGCGCTAAGAGAGTAGTAGTGGAAAAAGGAATATATTCAAATATAAACTACACAGAAGCATTCTGTGAAACTTCTTTCTGATCTGAGCATTCAGCTAACAGAGTTAAACCATACATTTGATTGAGCAGTTTTGAAACACTCTGTCTGTAGAAAATGCAACTGGACATTCGTAGGGCTAAGTGGGTAATAGTGGAAAAAAGAATATGTTCAAATATAAACTACATAGAAGCATTGTATGAACCTTCTTTCTGTTCTGTGCATTCAACTAACAGAGTTGAACCTTACATTTGATTGAGCCTTTCTGAAACACTCTTTCTGTAGAAACTGCAATTGGACATTCTGAGCGCTAAGAGGCCTCTATAGGGAAAAATAATATCTTCAAATAAAAACTACACAGAAGCGTTGTGTGAAACTTATTTCTGATATGTTCATTAAGCTAACAGAGTTAAACCATACTTTTGATTGCGCAGTGCTGAACCCTCTTTCTGTAGAAAATGCAAGTGGACATTCGGAGCGCTAAGAGGGTAATAGTGGAAAAAGGACTATATTCAAATATAATCTACACAGAATCATTCTTTGAAACTTCTTTCTGTTCTGTGCATTCAACTAACAGAGTTGAACCTTACTTTTGATTGAGCCGTTCTGAAACACTCTTTCTGTAGAAACTGCAATTGGACATGCTAAGCGCTAAGAGGCCTACATTGGGAAAAAGAATATCTTCAAATAAAAACTACACAGATGCATTCTGTGAAACTTATTTCTGATCTGTAAATTCAGTTAACAGAGATAAAACATATTTTTGATTGAGCAGTTATGAAACACTCTTTTTGTAGAAAATGCAAGTGGAGATTCGGAGCGCTAAGAGGGTAATAGTTGAAAAAGTAATGTCTTCAAATATAAACTACACAGAATCATTCGGTGAAACTTCTTTCTGATCTGTGCATTCAGCTAACAGAGTTAAACCATACTTTTGATTGAGCAGATCTGAACACTCTTTCTGTAGAAAATGCAACTGGACATTTGGAGCGCTAAGTGGGTAATAGTGGAAAAAAGAATATGTTCAAATATAAACTACACAGAAGCATTGTATGAAACTTCTTTCTGTTCTGTGCATTCAACTAACAGAGTTGAACCTTAATTTTGATTGAGCCTTTCTGAAACATTCTTTCTGTTGAAACTGCAATTGGACATTCTGAGCGCTAAGAGGCCTCTATTGGGAAAAATAATGTCTTCAAATAAAAACTACACAGATGCATTCTGTGAAACTTATTTCTGATCTGTAAATTCAGTTAACAGAGATAAAACATATTTCTGATTGAGCAGTTATGAAACACTCTTTTTGTAGAAAATGCAAGTGGAGATTCGGAGCGCTAAGAGGGTAATGGTGGAAAAAGGAATGTCTTCAAATATAAACTACACAGAATCATTCGGTGAAACCTCTTTCTGATCTGTGCATTCAGCTAACAGAGTTAAACCATACTTTTGATTGAGCAGATCTGAACACTCTTTCTGTAGAAAATGCAACTGGACATTTGGAGCGCTAAGAGTGTAGTAGTGGAAAAAGGAATATATTCAAATATAAACTACACAGAAGCATTCTGTGAAACTTCTTTCTGATCTGAGCATTCAGCTAACAGAGTTAAACCATACTTTTGATTGAGCAGTTTTGAAACACTCTGTCTGTAGAAAATGCAACTGGACATTCGTAGCGATAAGTGTGTAATAGTGGAAAAAAGAATATGTTCAAATATAAACTACACAGAAGCATTGTATGAAACTTCTTTCTGTTCTGTGCATTCAACTAACAGAGTTGAACCTTACTTTTGATTGAGCCTTTCTGAAACACTCTTTCTGTAGAAACTGCAATTGGACATTCTGAGCGCTAAGAGGCCTCTATTGGGAAAAATAATATCTTCAAATAAAAACTACACAGAAGCATTGTGTGAAACTTATTTCTGATATGTTCATTAAGCTAACAGAGTTAAACCATACTTTTGATTGGGCAGTGCTGAACCCTCTTTCTGTAGAAAATGCAAGTGGACATTCGGAGCACTAAGAGGGTAATAGTGGAAAAAGGACTATATTCAAATATAAACTACACAGTAGCATTCTGTGAAAATTCTTTCTGTTCTGTGCATTCAACTAACAGAGTTGAACCTTACTTTTGATTGAGCCGTTCTGAAACACTCTTTCTGTAGAAACTGCAATTGGACATGCTAAGCACTAAGAGGCCTACTTTGGGAAAAAGAATATCTTCAAATAAAAACTACACAGATGCATTCTGTGAAACTTATTTCTGATCTGTAAATTCAGTTAACAGAGATAAAACATATTTTTGATTGAGCAGTTATGAAACACTCTTTTTGTAGAAAATGCAAGTGGAGATTCGGAGCGCTAAGAGGGTAATGGTGGAAAAAGGAATGTCTTCAAATATAAACTACACAGAATCATTCGGTGAAACTTCTTTCTGATCTGTGCATTCAGCTAACAGAGTTAAACCATACTTTTGATTGAGCAGATCTGAACACTCTTTCTGTAGAAAATGCAACTGGACATTTGGAGCGCTAAGAGCGTAGTAGTGGAAAAAGGAATATATTCAAGTATAAACTAAACAGAAGCATTCTGTGAAACTTCTTTCTGATCTGAGCATTCAGCTAACAGAGTTAAACCATACTTTTGATTGAGCAGTTTTGAAACACTCTGTCTGTAGAAAATGCAACTGGACATTCGTAGCGCTAAGTGGGTAATAGTGGAAAAAAGAATATGTTCAAATATAAACTACACAGAAGCATTGTATGAAACTTCTTTCTGTTCTGTGCATTCAACTAACAGAGTTCAACGTTACTTTTGATTGAGCCGTTCTGAAACACTCTTTCTGTAGAAACTGCAATTGGACATTCTGAGCGCTAAGAGGCCTATATTAGGAAAAAGAATGTCTACAAATAAAAACTACACAGAAGAATTGTGTGAAACTTCTTTCTGTTCTGTTTGTTCAACTAAAAGAGTTGAACTTTAGTTTTGATTGAGCCGTTCTGAAACACTCTTTCTGTAGAAAATGCAAGTGGAGATTCGGAGCGCTAAGAGGGTAATAGTGGAAAAAGGAATGTCTCCATATATAAACTACACAGAATCATTCTGTGAAACTTCTTTCTGATCTGTGCATTCAGCTAACAGAGTTAAACCATACTTTTGATTGAGCAGATCTGAACACTCTTTCTGTAGAAAATGCAACTGGACATTTGGAGCGCTAAGAGAGTAGTAGTGGAAAAAGGAATATATTCAAATATAAACTACACAGAAGCATTCTGTGAAACTTCTTTCTGATCTGAGCATTCAGCTAACAGAGTTAAACCATACATTTGATTGAGCAGTTTTGAAACACTCTGTCTGTAGAAAATGCAACTGGACATTCGTAGGGGTAAGTGGGTAATAGTGGAAAAAAGAATATGTTCAAATATAAACTACATAGAAGCATTGTATGAACCTTCTTTCTGTTCTGTGCATTCAACTAACAGAGTTGAACCTTACATTTGATTGAGCCTTTCTGAAACACTCTTTCTGTAGAAACTGCAATTGGACATTCTGAGCGCTAAGAGGCCTCTATAGGGAAAAATAATATCTTCAAATAAAAACTACACAGAAGCGTTGTGTGAAACTTATTTCTGATATGTTCATTAAGCTAACAGAGTTAAACCATACTTTTGATTGCGCAGTGCTGAACCCTCTTTCTGTAGAAAATGCAAGTGGACATTCGGAGCGCTAAGAGGGTAATAGTGGAAAAAGGAATATATTCAAATATAAACTACACAGTAGCATTCTGTGAAAATTCTTTCTGTTCTGTGCATTCAACTAACAGAGTTGAACCTTACTTTTGATTGAGCCGTTCTGAAACACTCTTTCTGTAGAAACTGCAATTGGACATGCTAAGCGCTAAGAGGCCTACATTGGGAAAAAGAATCTCTTCAAATAAAAACTACACAGATGCATTCTGTGAAACTTATCTCTGATCTGTAAATTCAGTTAACAGAGATAAAACATATTTTTGATTGAGCAGTTATGAAACACTCTTTTTGTAGAAAATGCAAGTGGAGATTCGGAGCGCTAAGAGGGTAATAGTGGAAAAAGGAATGTCTTCAAATATAAACTACACAGAATCATTCGGTGAAACTTCTTTCTGATCTGTGCATTCAGCTAACAGAGTTAAACCATACTTTTGATTGAGCAGATCTGAACACTCTTTCTGTAGAAAATGCAACTGGACATTTGGAGCGCTAAGAGCGTAGTAGTGGAAAAAGGAATATATTCAAATATAAACTACACAGAAGCATTCTGTGAAACTTCTTTCTGATCTGAGCATTCAGCAAACAGAGTTAAACCATACATTTGATTGAGCAGTTTTGAAACACTCTGTCTGTAGAAAATGCAACTGGACATTCGTAGCGCTAAATGGGTAATAGTGGAAAAAAGAATATGTTCAAATATAAACTACACAGAAGCATTGTATGAAACTTCTTTCTGTTCTGTGCATTCAACTAACAGAGTTGAACCTTACTTTTGATTGAGCCGTTCTGAAACACTCTTTCTGTAGAAACTGCAATTGGACATTCTGAGCGCTAAGAGGCCTATATTGGGAAAAAGAATGTCTACAAATAAAAACTACACAGAAGAATTGTGTGAAACTTCTTTCTGTTCTGTTTGTTCAACTAAAAGAGTTGAACCTTAGTTTTGATTGAGCCGTTCTGAAACACTCTTTCTGTAGAAAATGCAAGTGGAGATTCGGAGTGCTAAGAGGGTAATAGTGGAAAAAGGAATGTCTGCAAATATAAACTACACAGAATCATTCTGTGAAACTTCTTTCTGATCTGTGCATTCAGCTAACAGAGTTAAACCATACTTTTGATTGAGCAGATCTGAACACTCTTTCTGTAGAAAATGCAACTGGACATTTGGAGCGATAAGAGAGTAGTAGTGGAAAAAGGAATATATTCAAATATAAACTACACAGAAGCATTCTGTGAAACTTCTTTCTGATCTGAGAATTCAGCTAACAGAGTTAAACCATACTTTTGATTGAGCAGTTTTGAAACACTCTGTCTGTAGAAAATGCAACTGGACATTCGTAGCGCTAAGTGGGTAATAGTGGAAAAAAGAATATGTTCAAATATAAACTACACAGAAGCATTGTATGAAACTTCTTTCTGTTCTGTGCATTCAACTAACAGAGTTGAACCTTACTTTTGATTGAGCCTTTCTGAAACACTCTTTCTGTAGAAACTGCAATTGGACATTCTGAGCGCTAAGAGGCCTCTATTGGGAAAAATAATATCTTCAAATAAAAACTACACAGAAGCATTGTGTGAAACTTATTTCTGATATGTTCATTAAGCTAACAGAGTTAAACCATACTTTTGATTGCGCAGTGCTGAACCCTCTTTCTGTAGAAAATGCAAGTGGACATTCGGAGCGCTAAGAGGGTAATAGTGGAAAAAGGACTATATTCAAATATAAACTACACAGAATCATTCTGTGAAACTTCTTTCTGTTCTGTGCATTCAACTAACAGAGTTGAACCTTACTTTTGATTGAGCCGTTCTGAAACACTCTTTCTGTAGAAACTGCAATTGGACATGCTAAGCGCTAAGAGGCCTACATTGGGAAAAAGAATATCTTCAAATAAAAACTACACAGATGCATTCTGTGAAACTTATTTCTGATCTGTAAATTCAGTTAACAGAGATAAAACATATTTTTGATTGAGCAGTTATGAAACACTCTTTTTGTAGAAAATGCAAGTGGAGATTCGGAGCGCTAAGAGGGTAATAGTTGAAAAAGTAATGTCTTCAAATATAAACTACACAGAATCATTCGGTGAAACTTCTTTCTGATCTGTGCATTCAGCTAACAGAGTTAAACCATACTTTTGATTGAGCAGATCTGAACACTCTTTCTGTAGAAAATGCAACTGGACATTTGGAGCGCTAAGTGGGTAATAGTGGAAAAAAGAATATGTTCAAATATAAACTACACAGAAGCATTGTATGAAACTTCTTTCTGTTCTGTGCATTCAACTAACAGAGTTGAACCTTAATTTTGATTGAGCCTTTCTGAAACATTCTTTCTGTTGAAACTGCAATTGGACATTCTGAGCGCTAAGAGGCCTCTATTGGGAAAAATAATGTCTTCAAATAAAAACTACACAGATGCATTCTGTGAAACTTATTTCTGATCTGTAAATTCAGTTAACAGAGATAAAACATATTTTTGATTGAGCAGTTATGAAACACTCTTTTTGTAGAAAATGCAAGTGGAGATTCGGAGCGCTAAGAGGGTAATAGTGGAAAAAGGAATGTCTTCAAATATAAACTACACAGAATCATTCGGTGAAACTTCTTTCTGATCTGTGCATTCAGCTAACAGAGTTAAACCATACTTTTGATTGAGCAGATCTGAACACTCTTTCTGTAGAAAATGCAACTGGACATTTGGAGCGCTAAGAGTGTAGTAGTGGAAAAAGGAATATATTCAAATATAAACTACACAGAAGCATTCTGTGAAACTTCTTTCTGATCTGAGCATTCAGCTAACAGAGTTAAACCATACTTTTGATTGAGCAGTTTTGAAACACTCTGTCTGTAGAAAATGCAACTGGACATTCGTAGCGCTAAGTGGGTAATAGTGGAAAAAAGAATATGTTCAAATATAAACTACACAGAAGCATTGTATGAAACTTCTTTCTGTTATGTGCATTCAACTAACAGAGTTGAACCTTACTTTTGATTGAGCCGTTCTGAAACACTCTTTCTGTAGAAACTGTAATTGGACATTCTGAGCGTTAAGAGGCCTATATTGGGAAAAAGAATGTCTACAAATAAAAACTACAAAGAAAAATTGTGTGAAACTTCTTTCTGTTCTGTTTGTTCAACTAAAAGAGTTGAACTTTAGTTTTGATTGAGCCGTTCTGAAACACTCTTTCTGTAGAAAATGCAAGTGGAGATTCAGAGCGCTAAGAGGGTAATAGTGGAAAAAGGAATGTCTCCAAATATAAACTACACAGAATCATTCTGTGAAACTTCTTTCTGATCTGTGCATTCAGCTAACAGAGTTAAACCATACTTTTGATTGAGCAGATCTGAACACTCTTTCTGTAGAAAATGCAACTGGACATTTGGAGCGCTAAGAGAGTAGTAGTGGAAAAAGGAATATATTCAAATATAAACTACACAGAAGCATTCTGTGAAACTTCTTTCTGATCTGAGCATTCAGCTAACAGAGTTAAACCATACTTTTGATTGAGCAGTTTTGAAACACTCTGTCTGTAGAAAATGCAACTGGACATTCGTAGCGCCACGTGGGTAATAGTGGAAAAAAGAATATGTTCAAATATAAACTACACAGAAGCATTGTTTGAAATTTCTTTCTGTTCTGTGCATTCAACTAACAGAGTTGAAACTTAGTTTTGATTGAGCCTTTCTGAAACACTCTTTCTGTAGAAACTGCAATTGGACATTCTGAGCGCTAAGAGGCCTATATTGGGAAAAAGAATGTCTACAAATAAAAACTACACAGAAGAATTGTGTGAAACTTCTTTCAGTTCTGTTTGTTCAACTAAAAGAGTTGAACCATAGTTTTGATTGAGCCGTTCTCAAACACTCTTTCCGTAGAAAATGCAAGTGGAGATTCGCAGCGCTAAGAGGGTAATAGTGGAAAAAGGAATATATTCAAATATAAACTACACAGTAGCATTCTGTGAAAATTCTTTCTGTTCTGTGCATTCAACTAACAGAGTTGAACCTTACTTTTGATTGAGCCGTTCTGAAACACTCTTTCTGTAGAAACTGCAATTGGACATGCTAAGCGCTAAGAGGCCTACATTGGGAAAAAGAATATCTTCAAATAAAAACTACACAGATGCATTCTGTGAAACTTATTTCTGATCTGTAAATTCAGTTAACAGAGATAAAACATATTTTTGATTGAGCAGTTATGAAACACTCTTTTTGTAGAAAATGCAAGTGGAGATTCGGAGCGCTAAGAGGGTAATAGTGGAAAAAGAAATGTCTACAAATATAAACTACACAGAATCATTCGGTGAAACTTCTTTCTAATCTGTGCATTCAGCTAACAGAGTTAAACATACTTTTGATTGAGCAGATCCGAACACTCTTTCTGTAGAAAATGCAACTGGACATTTGGAGCGCTAAGTGGGTAATAGTGGAAAAAAGAATATGTTCAAATATAAACTACACAGAAGCATTGTATGAAACTTCTTTCTGTTCTGTGCATTCAACTAACAGAGTTGAACCTTAATTTTGATTGAGCCTTTCTGAAACATTCTTTCTGTTGAAACTGCAATTGGACATTCTGAGCGCTAAGAGGCCTCTATTGGGAAAAATAATATCTTCAAATAAAAACTACACAGATGCATTCTGTGAAACTTATTTCTGATCTGTAAATTCAGTTAACAGAGATAAAACATATTTTTGATTGAGCAGTTATGAAACACTCTTTTTGTAGAAAATGCAAGTGGAGATTCGGAGCGCTAAGAGGGTAATAGTGGAAAAAGGAATGTCTTCAAATATAAACTACACAGAATCATTCGGTGAAACTTCTTTCTGATCTGTGCATTCAGCTAACAGAGTTAAACCATACTTTTGATTGAGCAGATCTGAACACTCTTTCTGTAGAAAATGCAACTGGACATTTGGAGCGCTAAGAGTGTAGTAGTGGAAAAAGGAATATATTCAAATATAAACTACACAGAAGCATTCTGTGAAACTTCTTTCTGATCTGAGCATTCAGCTAACAGAGTTAAACCATACTTTTGATTGAGCAGTTTTGAAACACTCTGTCTGTAGAAAATGCAACTGGACATTCGTAGCGCTAAGTGGGTAATAGTGGAAAAAAGAATATGTTCAAATATAAACTACACAGAAGCATTGTATGAAACTTCTTTCTGTTATGTGCATTCAACTAACAGAGTTGAACCTTACTTTTGATTGAGCCGTTCTGAAACACTCTTTCTGTAGAAACTGCAATTGGACATTCTGAGCGTTAAGAGGCCTATATTGGGAAAAAGAATGTCTACAAATAAAAACTACACAGAAAAATTGTGTGAAACTTCTTTCTGTTCTGTTTGTTCAACTAAAAGAGTTGAACGTTAGTTTTGATTGAGCCGTTCTGAAACACTCTTTCTGTAGAAAATGCAAGTGGAGATTCAGAGCGCTAAGAGGGTAATAGTGGAAAAAGGAATGTCTCCAAATATAAACTACACAGAATCATTCTGTGAAACTTCTTTCTGATCTGTGCATTCAGCTAACAGAGTTAAACCATACTTTTGATTGAGCAGATCTGAACACTCTTTCTGTAGAAAATGCAACTGGACATTTGGAGCGCTAAGAGAGTAGTAGTGGAAAAAGGAATATATTCAAATATAAACTACACAGAAGCATTCTGTGAAACTTCTTTCTGATCTGAGCATTCAGCTAACAGAGTTAAACCATACTTTTGATTGAGCAGTTTTGAAACACTCTGTCTGTAGAAAATGCAACTGGACATTCGTAGCGCCACGTGGGTAATAGTGGAAAAAAGAATATGTTCAAATATAAACTACACAGAAGCATTGTTTGAAATTTCTTTCTGTTCTGTGCATTCAACTAACAGAGTTGAAACTTAGTTTTGATTGAGCCTTTCTGAAACACTCTTTCTGTAGAAACTGCAATTGGACATTCTGAGCGCTAAGAGGCCTATATTGGGAAAAATAATATCTTCAAATAAAAACTACACAGAAGCATTGTGTGAAACTTATTTCTGATATGTTCATTAAGCTAACAGAGTTAAACCATACTTTTGATTGCGCAGTTCTGAACACTCTTTCTGTAGAAAATACAAGTGGACATTCGTAGCGCTAAGAGGTTAATAGTGGAGAAAGGAATATATTCAAATATAAACTACACAGTAGCATACTGTGAAAATTCTTTCTGTTCTGTGCATTCAACTAACAGAGTTGAACCTTACTTTTGATTGAGCCGTTCTGAAACACTCTTTCTGTAGAAACTGCAATTGGACATGCTAAGCGCTAAGAGGCCTACATTGGGAAAAAGAATATCTTCAATAAAAACTACACAGATGCATTCTGTGAAACTTATTTCTGATCTGTAAATTCAGTTAACAGAGATAGAACATATTTTTGATTGAGCAGTTATGAAACACTCTTTTTGTAGAAAATGCAAGTGGAGATTCGGAGCGCTAAGAGGGTAATAGTGGAAAAAGGAATGTCTTCAAATATAAACTACACAGAATCATTCGGTGAAACTTCTTTCTGATCTGTGCATTCAGCTAACAGAGTTAAACCATACTTTTGATTGAGCAGATCTGAACACTCTTTCTGTAGAAAATGCAACTGGACATTTGGAGCGCTAAGAGTGTAGTAGTGGAAAAAGGAATATATTCAAATATAAACTACACAGAAGCATTCTGTGAAACTTCTTTCTGATCTGAGCATTCAGCTAACAGAGTTAAACCATACTTTTGATTGAGCAGTTTTGAAACACTCTGTCTGTAGAAAATGCAACTGGACATTCGTAGCGCTAAGTGGGTAATAGTGGAAAAAAGAATATGTTCAAATATAAACTACACAGAAGCATTGTATGAAACTTCTTTCTGTTCTGTGCATTCAACTAACAGAGTTGAACCTTACTTTTGATTGAGCCGTTCTGAAACACTCTTTCTGTAGAAACTGCAATTGGACATTCTGAGCGTTAAGAGGCCTATATTGGGAAAAAGAATGTCTACAAATAAAAACTACACAGAAGAATTGTGTGAAACTTCTTTCTGTTCTGTTTGTTCAACTAAAAGAGTTGAACTTTAGTTTTGATTGAGCCGTTCTGAAACACTCTTTCTGTAGAAAATGCAAGTGGAGATTCAGAGCGCTAAGAGGGTAATAGTGGAAAAAGGAATGTCTCCAAATATAAACTACACAGAATCATTCTGTGAAACTTCTTTCTGATCTGTGCATTCAGCTAACAGAGTTAAACCATACTTTTGATTGAGCAGATCTGAACACTCTTTCTGTAGAAAATGCAACTGGACATTTGGAGCGCTAAGAGAGTAGTAGTGGAAAAAGGAATATATTCAAATATAAACTACACAGAAGCATTCTGTGAAACTTCTTTCTGATCTGAGCATTCAGCTAACAGAGTTAAACCATACTTTTGATTGAGCAGTTTTGAAACACTCTGTCTGTAGAAAATGCAACTGGACATTCGTAGCGCCACGTGGGTAATAGTGGAAAAAAGAATATGTTCAAATATAAACTATACAGAAGCATTGTTTGAAATTTCTTTCTGTTCTGTGCATTCAACTAACAGAGTTGAAACTTAGCTTTGATTGAGCCTTTCTGAAACACTCTTTCTGTAGAAACTGCAATTGGACATTCTGAGCGCTAAGAGGACTATATTGGGAAAAATAATATATTCAAATAAAAACTACACAGAAGCATTGTGTGAAACTTATTTCTGATATGTTCATTAAGCTAACAGAGTTAAACCATACTTTTGATTGCGCAGTTCTGAACACTCTTTCTGTAGAAAATACAAGTGGACATTCGTAGCGCTAAGAGGTTAATAGTGGAGAAAGGAATATATTCAAATATAAACTACACAGTAGCATTCTGTGAAAATTCTTTCTGTTCTGTGCATTCAACTAACAGAGTTGAACCTTACTTTTGATTGAGCCGTTCTGAAACACTCTTTCTGTAGAAACTGCAATTGGACATGCTAAGCGCTAAGAGGCCTACATTGGGAAAAAGAATATCTTCAAATAAAAACTACACAGATGCATTCTGTGAAACTTATTTCTGATCTGTAAATTCAGTTAACAGAGATAAAACATATTTTTGATTGAGCAGTTATGAAACACTCTTTTTGTAGAAAATGCAAGTGGAGATTCGGAGCGCTAAGAGGGTAATAGTGGAAAAAGGAATGTCTTCAAATATAAACTACACAGAATCATTCGGTGAAACTTCTTTCTGATCTGTGCATTCAGCTAACAGAGTTAAACCATACTTTTGATTGAGCAGATCTGAACACTCTTTCTGTAGAAAATGCAACTGGACATTTGGAGCGCTAAGAGCGTAGTAGTGGAAAAAGGAATATATTCAAATATAAACTACACAGAAGCATTCTGTGAAACTTCTTTCTGATCTGAGCATTCAGCTAACAGAGTTCAACCATACTTTTGATTGAGCAGTTTTGAAACACTCTGTCTGTAGAAAATGCAACTGGACATTCGTAGCGCCAAGTGGGTAATAGTGGAAAAAAGAATATGTTCAAATATAAACTACACAGAAGCATTGTATGAAACTTCTTTCTGTTCTGTGCATTCAACTAACAGAGTTGAACCTTACTTTTGATTGAGCCTTTCTGAAACACTCTTTCTGTAGAAACTGCAATTGGACATTCTGAGCGTTAAGAGGCCTATATTGGGAAAAAGAATGTCTACAAATAAAAACTACACAGAAGAATTGTGTGAAACTTCTTTCTGTTCTGTTTGTTCAACTAAAAGAGTTGAACTTTAGTTTTGATTGAGCCGTTCTGAAACACTCTTTCTGTAGAAAATGCAAGTGGAGATTCAGAGCGCTAAGAGGGTAATAGTGGAAAAAGGAATGTCTCCAAATAGAAACTACACAGAATCATTCTGTGAAACTTCTTTCTGATCTGTGCATTCAGCTAACAGAGTTAAACCATACTTTTGATTGAGCAGATCTGAACACTCTTTCTGTAGAAAATGCAACTGGACATTTGGAGCGCTAAGAGAGTAGTAGTGGAAAAAGGAATATATTCAAATATAAACTACACAGAAGCATTCTGTGAAACTTCTTTCTGATCTGAGCATTCAGCTAACAGAGTTAAACCATACTTTTGATTGAGCAGTTTTGAAACACTCTGTCTGTAGAAAATGCAACTGGACATTCGTAGCGCCACGTGGGTAATAGTGGAAAAAAGAATATGTTCAAATATAAACTACACAGAAGCATTGTTTGAAATTTCTTTCTGTTCTGTGCATTCAACTAACAGAGTTGAAACTTAGTTTTGATTGAGCCTTTCTGAAACACTCTTTCTGTAGAAACTGCAATTGGACATTCTGAGCGCTAAGAGGCCTATATTGGGAAAAATAATATCTTCAAATAAAAACTACACAGAAGCATTGTGTGAAACTTATTTCTGATATGTTCATTAAGCTAACAGAGTTAAACCATACTTTTGATTGCGCAGTTCTGAACACTCTTTCTGTAGAAAATACAAGTGGACATTCGTAGCGCTAAGAGGTTAATAGTGGAGAAAGGAATATATTCAAATATAAACTACACAGTAGCATTCTGTGAAAATTCTTTCTGTTCTGTGCATTCAACTAACAGAGTTGAACCTTACTTTTTATTGAGCCCTTCTGAAACACTCTTTCTGTAGAAACTGCAATTGGACATGCTAAGCGCTAAGAGGCCTACATTGGGAAAAAGAATATCTTCAAATAAAAACTACACAGATGCATTCTGTGAAACTTATTTCTGATCTGTAAATTCAGTTAACAGAGATAAAACATATTTTTGATTGAGCAGTTATGAAACACTCTTTTTGTAGAAAATGCAAGTGGAGATTCGGAGCGCTAAGAGGGTAATAGTGGAAAAAGGAATGTCTTCAAATATAAACTACACAGAATCATTCGGTGAAACTTCTTTCTGATCTGTGCATTCAGCTAACAGAGTTAAACCATACTTTTGATTGAGCAGATCTGAACACTCTTTCTGTAGAAAATGCAACTGGACATTTGGAGCGCTAAGAGCGTAGTAGTGGAAAAAGGAATATATTCAAATATAAACTACACAGAAGCATTCTGTGAAACTTCTTTCTGATCTGAGCATTCAGCTAACAGAGTTCAACCATACTTTTGATTGAGCAGTTTTGAAACACTCTGTCTGTAGAAAATGCAACTGGACATTCGTAGCGCCAAGTGGGTAATAGTGGAAAAAAGAATATGTTCAAATATAAACTACACAGAAGCATTGTATGAAACTTCTTTCTGTTCTGTGCATTCAACTAACAGAGTTGAACCTTACTTTTGATTGAGCCTTTCTGAAACACTCTTTCTGTAGAAACTGAAATTGGACATTCTGAGCACTAAGATTCCTCTATTGGGAAAAATAATATCTTCAAATAAAAACTACACAGAAGCATTGTGTGAAACTTATTTCTGATATGTTCATTAAGCTAACAGAGTTAAACCACACTTTTGATTGTGCAGTTCTGAACACTCTTTCTGTAGAAAATGCAAGTGGACATTCGTAGCGCTAAGAGGGTAATAGTGGAGAAAGGAATATATTCAAATATAAACTACACAGTAGCATTCTGTGAAAATTCTTTCTGTTCTGTGCATTCAACTAACAGAGTTGAACCTTACTTTTGATTGAGCCGTTCTGAAACACTCTTTCTGTAGAAACTGCAATTGGACATGCTAAGCGCTAAGAGGACTACATTGGGAAAAAGAATATCTTCAAATAAAAAGTACACAGATGCATTCTGTGAAACTTATTTCTGATCTGTAAATTCAGTTAACAGAGATAAAACATATTTTTGATTGAGCAGTTATGAAACACACTTTTTGTAGAAAATGCAAGTGGAGATTCGGAGCGCTAAGAGGGTAATAGTGGAAAAAGGAATGTCTTCAAATATAAACTACACAGAATCATTCGGTGAAACTTCTTTCTGATCTGTGCATTCAGCTAACAGAATTAAATCATACTTTTGATTGAGCAGATCTGAACACTCTTTCTGTAGAAAATGCAACTGGACATTTGGAGCGCTAAGAGCGTAGTAGTGGAAAAAGGAATATATTCAAATATAAACTACACAGAAGCATTCTGTGAAACTTTTTCTGATCTGAGCATTCAGCTAACAGAGTTAAACCATACTTTTGATTGAGCAGTTTTGAGACACTCTGTCTGTAGAAAATGCAACTGGACATTCGTAGCGCTAAGTGGGTAATAGTGGAAAAAAGAATATGTTCAAATATAAACTACACAGAAGCATTGTATGAAACTTCTTTCTGTTCTGTGCATTCAACTAACAGAGTTGAACCTTACTTTTGATTGAGCCTTTCTGAAACACTATTTCTGTAGAAACTGCAATTGGACATTCTGAGCGCTAAGAGGCCTATATTGGGAAAAACAATATCTTCAAATAAAAACTACACAGAAGCATTGTGTGAAACTTATTTCTGATATGTTCATTAAGCTAACAGAGTTAAACCATACTTTTGATTGCGCAGTTCTGAACACTCTTTCTGCAGAAAATGCAAGTGGACATTCGGAGCGCTAACAGGGTAATAGTGGAAAAAGGAATATATTCAAATATAAACTACACAGTAGCATTCTGTGAAACTTCTTTCTCTTCTGTGCATTCAACTAACAGAGTTGAACCTTACTTTTGATTGAGCCGTTCTGAAACACTCTTTCTGTAGAAACTGCAATTGGACATGCTAAGCGCTAAGAGGCCTACATTGGGAAAAAGAATATCTTCAAATAAAAATTACACAGATGCATTCTGTGAAACTTATTTCTGATCTGTAAATTCAGTTAACAGAGATAAAACATATTTTTGATTGAGCAGTTATGAAACACTCTTTTTGTAGAAAATGCAAGTGGAGATTCGGAGCGCTAAGAGGGTAATAGTGGAAAATGGAATGTCTTCAAATATAAACTACACAGAATCATTCGGTGAAACTTCTTTCTGATCTGTGCATTCAGCTAACAGAGTTAAACCATACTTTTGATTGAGCAGATCTGAACACTCTTTCTGTAGAAAATGCAACTGGACATTTGGAGCGCTAAGAGCGTATTAGTGGAAAAAGGAATATATTCAAATATAAACTACACAGAAGCATTCTGCGAAACTTCTTTCTGATCTGAGCATTCAGCTAACAGAGTTAAACCATACTTTTGATTGAGCAGTTTTGAAACACTCTGTCTGTAGAAAATGCAACTGGACATTCGTAGCGCTAAGTGGGTAATAGTGGAAAAAGGAATATGTTCAAATATAAACTACACAGAAGCATTGTATGAAACTTCTTTCTGTTCTGTGCATTCAACTAACAGAGATGAACCTTACTTTTGATTGAGCCGTTCTGAAACACTCTTTCTGTAGAAACTGCAATTGGACATTCTGAGCGCTAAGACGCCTATATTGGGAAAAAGAATGTTTACAAATAAAAACTACACAGAAGAATTGTGTGAAACTTCTTTCTGTTCTGTTTGTTCAACTAAAAGTGTTGAACCTTAGTTTTGATTGAGCCGTTCTGAAACACTCTTTCTGTAGAAAATGCAAGTGGAGATTCGGAGCGCTAAGAGGGTAATAGTGGAAAAAAGAATGTCTCCAAATATAAACTACACAGAATCATTCTGTGAAACTTCTTTCTGATCTGTGCATTCAGCTAACAGAGTTAAACCATACTTTTGATTGAGCAGATCTGAACACTCTTTCTGTAGAAAATGCAACTGGACTTTTGGAGCGCTAAGAGAGTAGTAGTGGAAAAAGGAATATATTCAAATATAAACTACACAGAAGCATTCTGTGAAACTTCTTTCTGATCTGAGCATTCAGCTAACAGATTTAAACCATACTTTTGATTGAGCAGTTTTGAAACACTCTGTCTGTAGAAAATGCAACTGGACATTCGTAGAGCTAAGTGGGTAATAGTGGAAAAAAGAATATGTTCAAATATAAACTACACAGAAGCATTGTATGAAACTTCTTTCTGTTCTGTGCATTCAACTAACAGAGTTGAACCTTGCTTTTGATTGAGCCTTTCTGAAACACTCTTTCTGTAGAAACTGCAATTGGACATTCTGAGCGCTAAGAGGTCTATATTGGGAAAAATAATATCTTCAAATAAAAACTACACAGAAGCATTGTGTGAAACTTATTTCTGATATGTTCATTAAGCTAACAGAGTGAAACCATACTTTTGATTGCGCAGTTCTGAACTCTCTTTCTGTAGAAAATGCAAGTGGACATTCGGAGCGCTAAGAGGGTAATAGTGGAAAAAGGAATATATTCAAATATAAACTACACAGTAGCATTCTGTGAAAATTCTTTCTGTTCTGTGCATTCAACTAACAGAGTTGAACCTTACTTTTGATTGAGCCGTTCTGAAACACTCTTTCTGTAGAAACTGCAATTGGACATGCTAAGCGCTAAGAGGCCTACATTGGGAAAAAGAATATCTTCAAATAAAAACTACACAGATGCATTCTGTGAAACTTATTTCTGATCTGTAAATTCAGTTAACAGAGATAAAACATATTTTTGATTGAGCAGTTATGAAACACTCTTTTTGTAGAAAATGCAAGTGGAGATTCGGAGCGCTAAGAGGGTAATAGTGGAAAAAGGAATGTCTTCAAATATAAACTACACAGAATCATTCGGTGAAACTTCTTTCTGATCTGTGCATTCAGCTAACAGAGTTAAACCATACTTTTGATTGAGCAGATCTGAACACTCTTTCTGTAGAAAATGCAACTGGACATTTGGAGCGCTAAGAGCGTAGTAGTGGAAAAAGGAATATATTCAAATATAAACTACACAGAAGCATTCTGTGAAACTTCTTTCTGATCTGAGCATTCAGCTAACAGAGTTAAACCATACTTTTGATTGAGCAGTTTGAAACCCTCTGTCTGTAGAAAATGCAACTGGACATTCGTAGCGCTAAGTGGGTAATAGTGGAAAAAAGAATATGTTCAAATATAAACTACACAGAAGCATTGTATGAAACTTCTTTCTGTTATGTGCATTCAACTAACAGAGTTGAACCTTACTTTTGATTGAGCCGTTCTGAAACACTCTTTCTGTAGAAACTGCAATTGGACATTCTGAGCGTTAAGAGGCCTATATTGGGAAAAAGAATGTCTACAAATAAAAACTACACAGAAGAATTGTATGAAACTTCTTTCTGTTCTGTTTGTTCAACTAAAAGAGTTGAACTTTAGTTTTGATTGAGCCGTTCTGAAACACTCTTTCTGTAGAAAATGCAAGTGGAGATTCAGAGCGCTAAGAGGGTAATAGTGGAAAAAGGAATGTCTCCAAATATAAACTACACAGAATCATTCTGTGAAACTTCTTTCTGATCTGTGCATTCAGCTAACAGAGTTAAACCATACTTTTGATTGAGCAGATCTGAACACTCTTTCTGTAGAAAATGCAACTGGACATTTGGAGCGCTAAGAGAGTAGTAGTGGAAAAAGGAATATATTCAAATATAAACTACACAGAAGCATTCTGTGAAACTTCTTTCTGATCTGAGCATTCAGCTAACAGAGTTAAACCATACTTTTGATTGAGCAGTTTTGAAACACTCTGTCTGTAGAAAATGCAACTGGACATTCGTAGCGCCAAGTGGGTAATAGTGGAAAAAAGAATATGTTCAAATATAAACTACACAGAAGCATTGTTTGAAATTTCTTTCTGTTCTGTGCATTCAACTAACAGAGTTGAACCTTAGTTTTGATTGAGCCTTTCTGAAACACTCTTTCTGTAGAAACTGCAATTGGACATTCTGAGCGCTAAGAGGCCTATATTGGGAAAAATAATATCTTCAAATAAAAACTACACAGAAGCATTGTGTGAAACTTATTTCTGATATATTCATTAAGCTAACAGAGTTAAACCATACTTTTGATTGCGCAGTTCTGAACACTCCTTCTGTAGAAAATGCAAGTGGACATTCGTAGCGCTAAGAGGTTAATAGTGGAGAAAGGAATATATTCAAATATAAACTACACAGTAGCATTCTGTGAAAATTCTTTCTGTTCTGTGCATTCAACTAACAGAGTTGAACCTTACTTTTGATTGAGCCGTTCTGAAACACTCTTTCTGTAGAAACTGCAATTGGACATGCTAAGCGCTAAGAGGCCTACATTGGGAAAAAGAATATCTTCAAATAAAAACTACACAGATGCATTCTGTGAAACTTATTTCTGATCTGTAAATTCAGTTAACAGAGATAAAACATATTTTTGATTGAGCAGTTATGAAACACTCTTTTTGTAGAAAATGCAAGTGGAGATTCGGAGCGCTAAGAGGGTAATAGTGGAAAAAGAAATGTCTTCAAATATGAACTACACAGAATCATTCGGTGAAACTTCTTTCTGATCTGTGCATTCAGCTAACAGAGTTAAACCATACTTTTGATTGAGCAGATCTGAACACTCTTTCTGTAGAAAATGCAACTGGACATTTGGAGCGCTAAGAGCGTAGTAGTGGAAAAAGGAATATATTCAAATATAAACTACACAGAAGCATTCTGTGAAACATCTTTCTGATCTGAGCATTCAGCTAACAGAGTTAAACCATACTTTTGATTGAGCAGTTTTGAAACACTCTGTCTGTAGAAAATGCAACTGGACATTCGTAGCGCTAAGTGGGTAATAGTGGAAAAAAGAATATGTTCAAATATAAACTACACAGAAGCATTGTATGAAACTTCTTTCTGTTCTGTGCATTCAACTAACAGAGTTGAACCTTAATTTTGATTGAGCCTTTCTGAAACATTCTTTCTGTTGAAACTGCAATTGGACATTCTGAGCGCTAAGAGGCCTCTATTGGGAAAAATAATATCTTCAAATAAAAACTACACAGATGCATTCTGTGAAACTTATTTCTGATCTGTAAATTCAGTTAACAGAGATAAAACATATTTTTGATTGAGCAGTTATGAAACACTCTTTTTGTAGAAAATGCAAGTGGAGATTCGGAGCGCTAAGAGGGTAATAGTGGAAAAAGGAATGTCTTCAAATATAAACTACACAGAATCATTCGGTGAAACTTCTTTCTGATCTGTGCATTCAGCTAACAGAGTTAAATCATACTTTTGATTGAGCAGATCTGAACACTCTTTCTGTAGAAAATGCAACTGGACATTTGGAGCGCTAAGAGTGTAGTAGTGGAAAAAGGAATATATTCAAATATAAACTACACAGAAGCATTCTGTGAAACTTCTTTCTGATCTGAGCATTCAGCTAACAGAGTTAAACCATACTTTTGATTGAGCAGTTTTGAAACACTCTGTCTGTAGAAAATGCAACTGGACATTCGTAGCGCTAAGTGGGTAATAGTGGAAAAAAGAATATGTTCAAATATAAACAACACAGAAGCATTGTATGAAACTTCTTTCTGTTATGTGCATTCAACTAACAGAGTTGAACCTTACTTTTGATTGAGCCGTTCTGAAACACTCTTTCTGTAGAAACTGCAATTGGACATTCTGAGCGTTAAGAGGCCTATATTGGGAAAAAGAATGTCTACAAATAAAAACTACACAGAAAAATTGTGTGAAACTTCTTTCTGTTCTGTTTGTTCAACTAAAAGAGTTGAACGTTAGTTTTGATTGAGCCGTTCTGAAACACTCTTTCTGTAGAAAATGCAAGTGGAGATTCAGAGCGCTAAGAGGGTAATAGTGGAAAAAGGAATGTCTCCAAATATAAACTACACAGAATCATTCTGTGAAACTTCTTTCTGATCTGTGCATTCAGCTAACAGAGTTAAACCATACTTTTGATTGAGCAGATCTGAACACTCTTTCTGTAGAAAATGCAACTGGACATTTGGAGCGCTAAGAGAGTAGTAGTGGAAAAAGGAATATATTCAAATATAAACTACACAGAAGCATTCTGTGAAACTTCTTTCTGATCTGAGCATTCAGCTAACAGACTTAAACCATACTTTTGATTGAGCAGTTTTGAAACACTCTGTCTGTAGAAAATGCAACAGGAGATTCGTAGCGCTAAGTGGGTAATAGTGGAAAAAAGAATATGTTCAAATATAAACTACACAGAAGCATTGTATGAAACTTCTTTCTGTTCTGTGCATTCAACTAACAGAGTTGAACCTTACTTTTGATTGAGCCTTTCTGAAACACTCTTTCTGTAGAAACTGCAATTGGACATTCAGAGCGCTAAGAGGCCTATATTGGGAAAAATAATATCTTCAAATAAAAACTACACAGAAGCATTGTGTGAAACTTATTTCTGATATGTTCATTAAGCTAACAGAGTTAAACCATACTTTTGATTGCGCAGTTCTGAACACTCTTTCTGTAGAAAATGCAAGTGTACATTCTGAGCGCTAAGAGGGTAATAGTGGAAAAAGGAATATATTCAAATATAAACTACACAGTAGCATTCTGTGAAAATTCTTTCTCTTCTGTGCATTCAACTAACAGAGTTGAAACTTACTTTTGATTGAGCCGTTCTGAAACACTCTTTCTGTAGAAACTGCAATTGGACATGCTAAGCGCTAAGAGGCCTACATTGGGAAAAAGAATATCTTCAAATAAAAACTACACAGATGCATTCTGTGAAACTTATTTCTGATCTGTAAATTCAGTTAACAGAGATAAAACATATTTTTGATTGAGCAGTTATGAAACACTCTTTTTGTAGAAAATGCAAGTGGAGATTCGGAGCGCTAAGAGGGTAATAGTGGAAAAAGGAATGTCTTCAAATATAAACTACACAGAATCATTCGGTGAAACTTCTATCTGATCTGTGCATTCAGCTAACAGAGTTAAACCATACTTTTGATTGAGCAGATCTGAACACTCTTTCTGTAGAAAATGCAACTGGACATTTGGAGCGCTAAGAGCGTAGTAGTGGAAAAAGGAATATATTCAAATATAAACTACACAGAAGCATTCTGTGAAACTTCTTTCTGATCTGAGCATTCAGCTAACAGAGTTAAACCATACTTTTGATTGAGCAGTTTTGAAACACTCTGTCTGTAGAAAATGCAACTGGACATTCGTAGCGCTAAGTGGGTAATAGTGGAAAAAAGAATATGTTCAAATATAAACTACACAGAAGCATTGTATGAAATTTCTTTCTGTTCTGTGCATTCAACTAACAGAGTTGAACCTTACTTTTGATTGAGCCGTTCTGAAACACTCTTTCTGTAGAAACTGCAATTGGACATTCTGAGCGCTAAGAGGCCTATATTGGGAAAAAGAATATCTACAAATAAAAACTACACAGAAGAATTGTGTGAAACTTCTTTCTGTTCTGTTTGTTCAACTAAAAGTGTTGAACCTTAGTTTTGATTGAGCCGTTCTGAAACACTCTTTCTGTAGAAAATGCAAGTGGAGATTCGGAGCGCTAAGAGGGTAATAGTGGAAAAAGGAATGTCTCCAAATATAAACTACACAGAATCATTCTGTGAAACTTCTTTCTGATCTGTGCATTCAGGTAACAGAGTTAAACCATACTTTTGATTGAGCAGATCTGAACACTCTTTCTGTAGAAAATGCAACTGTACATTTGGAGCGCTAAGAGAGTAGTAGTGGAAAAAGGAATATATTCAAATATAAACTACACAGAAGCATTCTGTGAAACTTCTTTCTGATCTGAGCATTCAGCTAACAGAGTTAAACCATACTTTTGATTGAGCAGTTTTGAAACACTCTGTCTGTAGAAAATGCAACTTTACATTCGTAGCACTAAGTGGATAATAGTGGAAAAAAGAATATGTTCAAATATAAACTACACAGAAGCATTGTATGAAACTTCTTTCTGTTTTGTGCATTCAATTAACAGAGTTGAACCTTACTTTTGATTGAGCCTTTCTGAAACACTCTTTCTGTAGAAACTGCAATTGGACATTCTGAGCGCTAAGAGGCCTATATTGGGAAAAACAATATCTTCAAATAAAAACTACACAGAAGCATTGTGTGAAACTTATTTCTGATATGTTCATTAAGCTAACAGAGTTAAACCATACTTTTGATTGCGCAGTTCTGAACACTCTTTCTGCAGAAAATGCAAGTGGACATTCGGAGCGCTAAGATGGTAATAGTGGAAAAAGGAATATATTCAAATATAAACTACACAGTAGCATTCTGTGAAAATTCTTGCTGTTCTGTGCATTCAACAAACAGAGTTGAACCTTACTGTTGATTGAGCCGTTCTGAAACACTCTTTCTGTAGAAACTGCAATTGGACATGCTAAGCGCTAAGAGGCCTACATTGGGAAAAAGAATATCTTCAAATAAAAACTACACAGATGCATTCTGTGAAACTTATTTCTGATCTGTAAATTCAGTTAACAGAGATAAAACATATTTTTGATTGAGCAGTTATGAAACACTCTTTTTGTAGAAAATGCAAGTGGAGATTCGGAGCGCTAAGAGGGTAATAGTGGAAAAAGGAATGTCTTCAAATATAAACTACACAGAATCATTCGGTGAAACTTCTTTCTGATCTGTGCATTCAGCTAACAGAGTTAAACCATACTTTTGATTGAGCAGATCTGAACACTCTTTCTGTAGAAAATGCAACTGGACATTTGGAGCGCTAAGAGCGTAGTAGTGGAAAAAGGAATATATTCAAATATAAACTACACAGAAGCATTCTGTGAAACTTCTTTCTGATCTGAGCATTCAGCTAACAGATTTAAACCATACTTTTGATTGAGCAGTTTTGAAACACTCTGTCTGTAGAAAATGCAACTGGACATTCGTAGCGCTAAGTGGGTAATAGTGGAAAACAGAATATGTTCAAATATAAACTACACAGAAGCATTGTATGAAACTTCTTTCTGTTCTGTGCATTCAACTAACAGAGTTGAACCTTACTTTTGATTGAGCCGTTCTGAAACACTCTTTCTGTAGAAACTGCAATTGGACATTCTGAGCGCTAAGAGGCCTATATTGGGAAAAAGAATGTCTACAAATAAAAACTACACAGAAGAATTGTGTGAAACTTCTTTCTGTTCTGTTTGTTCAACTAAAAGAGTTGAACGTTAGTTTTGATTGAGCCGTTCTGAAACACTCTTTCTGTAGAAAATGCAAGTGGAGATTCGGAGCGCTAAGAGGGTAATAGTGGAAAAAGGAATGTCTCCAAATATAAACTACACAGAATCATTCTGTGAAACTTCTTTCTGATCTGAGCATTCAGCTAACAGAGTTAAACCATACTTTTGATTGAGCAGTTTTGAAACACTCTGTCTGTAGAAAATGCAACTGGACATTCGTAGCGCTAAGTGGGTAATAGTGGAAAAAAGAATATGTTCAAATATAAACTACACAGAAGCATTGTATGAAATTTCTTTCTGTTCTGTGCATTCAACTAACAGAGTTGAACCTTACTTTTGATTGAGCCGTTCTGAAACACTCTTTCTGTAGAAACTGCAATTGGACATTCTGAGCGCTAAGAGGCCTATATTGGGAAAAAGAATGTCTACAAATAAAAACTACACAGAAGAATTGTGTGAAACTTCTTTCTGTTCTGTTTGTTCAACTAAAAGTGTTGAACCTTAGTTTTGATTGAGCCGTTCTGAAACACTCTTTCTGTAAAAAATGCAAGTGGAGATTCGGAGCGCTAAGAGGGTAATAGTGGAAAAAGGAATGTCTCCAAATATAAACTACACAGAATCGTTCTGTGAAACTTCTTTCTGATCTGTGCATTCAGGTAACAGAGTTAAACCATACTTTTGATTGAGCAGATCTGAACACTCTTTCTGTAGAAAATGCAACTGTACATTTGGAGCGCTAAGAGAGTAGTAGTGGAAAAAGGAATATATTCAAATATAAACTACACAGAAGCATTCTGTGAAACTTCTTTCTGATCTGAGCATTCAGCTAACAGAGTTAAACCATACTTTTGATTGAGCAGTTTTGAAACACTCTGTCTGTAGAAAATGCAACTTTACATTCGTAGCGCTAAGTGGGTAATAGTGGAAAAAAAATATGTTCAAATATAAACTACACAGAAGCATTGTATGAAACTTCTTTCTGTTCTGTGCATTCAATTAACAGAGTTGAACCTTACTTTTGATTGAGCCTTTCTGAAACACTCTTTCTGTAGAAACTGCAATTGGACATTCTGAGCGCTAAGAGGCCTATATTGGGAAAAACAATATCTTCAAATAAAAACTACACAGAAGCATTGTGTGAAACTTATTTCTGATATGTTCATTAAGCTAACAGAGTTAAACCATACTTTTGATTGCGCAGTTCTGAACACTCTTTCTGCAGAAAATGCAAGTGGACATTCGGAGCGCTAAGATGTTAATAGTGGAAAAAGGAATATATTCAAATATAAACTACACAGTAGCATTCTGTGAAAATTCTTGCTGTTCTGTGCATTCAACAAACAGAGTTGAACCTTACTTTTGATTGAGCCGTTCTGAAACACTCTTTCTGTAGAAACTGCAATTGGACATGCTAAGCGCTAAGAGGCCTACATTGGGAAAAAGAATATCTTCAAATAAAAACTACACAGATGCATTCTGTGAAACTTATTTCTGATCTGTAAATTCAGTTAACAGAGATAAAACATATTTTTGATTGAGCAGTTATGAAACACTCTTTTTGTAGAAAATGCAAGTGGAGATTCGGAGCGCTAAGAGGGTAATAGTGGAAAAAGGAATGTCTTCAAATATAAACTACACAGAATCATTCGGTGAAACTTCTTTCTGATCTGTGCATTCAGCTAACAGAGTTAAACCATACTTTTGATTGAGCAGATCTGAACACTCTTTCTGTAGAAAATGCAACTGGACATTTGGAGCGCTAAGAGCGTAGTAGTGGAAAAAGGAATATATTCAAATATAAACTACACAGAAGCATTCTGTGAAACTTCTTTCTGATCTGAGCATTCAGCTAACAGATTTAAACCATACTTTTGATTGAGCAGTTTTGAAACACTCTGTCTGTAGAAAATGCAACTGGACATTCGTAGCGCTAAGTGGGTAATAGTGGAAAACAGAATATGTTCAAATATAAACTACACAGAAGCATTGTATGAAACTTCTTTCTGTTCTGTGCATTCAACTAACAGAGTTGAACCTTACTTTTGATTGAGCCGTTCTGAAACACTCTTTCTGTAGAAACTGCAATTGGACATTCTGAGCGCTAAGAGGCCTATATTGGGAAAAAGAATGTCTACAAATAAAAACTACACAGAAGAATTGTGTGAAACTTCTTTCTGTTCTGTTTGTTCAACTAAAAGAGTTGAACGTTAGTTTTGATTGAGCCGTTCTGAAACACTCTTTCTGTAGAAAATGCAAGTGGAGATTCGGAGCGCTAAGAGGGTAATAGTGGAAAAAGGAATGTCTCCAAATATAAACTACACAGAATCATTCTGTGAAACTTCTTTCTGATCTGAGCATTCAGCTAACAGAGTTAAACCATACTTTTGATTGAGCAGTTTTGAAACACTCTGTCTGTAGAAAATGCAACTGGACATTCGTAGCGCTAAGTGGGTAATAGTGGAAAAAAGAATATGTTCAAATATAAACTACACAGAAGCATTGTATGAAATTTCTTTCTGTTCTGTGCATTCAACTAACAGAGTTGAACCTTACTTTTGATTGAGCCGTTCTGAAACACTCTTTCTGTAGAAACTGCAATTGGACATTCTGAGCGCTAAGAGGCCTATATTGGGAAAAAGAATGTCTACAAATAAAAACTACACAGAAGAATTGTGTGAAACTTCTTTCTGTTCTGTTTGTTCAACTAAAAGTGTTGAACCTTAGTTTTGATTGAGCCGTTCTGAAACACTCTTTCTGTAAAAAATGCAAGTGGAGATTCGGAGCGCTAAGAGGGTAATAGTGGAAAAAGGAATGTCTCCAAATATAAACTACACAGAATCATTCTGTGAAACTTCTTTCTGATCTGTGCATTCAGGTAACAGAGTTAAACCATACTTTTGATTGAGCAGATCTGAACACTCTTTCTGTAGAAAATGCAACTGTACATTTGGAGCGCTAAGAGAGTAGTAGTGGAAAAAGGAATATATTCAAATATAAACTACACAGAAGCATTCTGTGAAACTTCTTTCTGATCTGAGCATTCAGCTAACAGAGTTAAACCATACTTTTGATTGAGCAGTTTTGAAACACTCTGTCTGTAGAAAATGCAACTTTACATTCGTAGCGCTAAGTGGGTAATAGTGGAAAAAAAATATGTTCAAATATAAACTACACAGAAGCATTGTATGAAACTTCTTTCTGTTCTGTGCATTCAATTAACAGAGTTGAACCTTACTTTTGATTGAGCCTTTCTGAAACACTCTTTCTGTAGAAACTGCAATTGGACATTCTGAGCGCTAAGAGGCCTATATTGGGAAAAACAATATCTTCAAATAAAAACTACACAGAAGCATTGTGTGAAACTTATTTCTGATATGTTCATTAAGCTAACAGAGTTAAACCATACTTTTGATTGCGCAGTTCTGAACACTCTTTCTGCAGAAAATGCAAGTGGACATTCGGAGCGCTAAGATGTTAATAGTGGAAAAAGGAATATATTCAAATATAAACTACACAGTAGCATTCTGTGAAAATTCTTGCTGTTCTGTGCATTCAACAAACAGAGTTGAACCTTACTTTTGATTGAGCCGTTCTGAAACACTCTTTCTGTAGAAACTGCAATTGGACATGCTAAGCGCTAAGAGGCCTACATTGGGAAAAAGAATATCTTCAAATAAAAACTACACAGATGCATTCTGTGAAACTTATTTCTGATCTGTAAATTCAGTTAACAGAGATAAAACATATTTTTGATTGAGCAGTTATGAAACACTCTTTTTGTAGAAAATGCAAGTGGAGATTCGGAGCGCTAAGAGGGTAATAGTGGAAAAAGGAATGTCTTCAAATATAAACTACACAGAATCATTCGGTGAAACTTCTTTCTGATCTGTGCATTCAGCTAACAGAGTTAAACCACACTTTTGATTGAGCAGATCTGAACACTCTTTCTGTAGAAAATGCAACTGGACATTTGGAGCGCTAAGAGCGTAGTAGTGGAAAAAGGAATATATTCAAATATAAACTACACAGAAGCATTCTGTGAAACTTCTTTCTGATCTGAGCATTCAGCTAACAGATTTAAACCATACTTTTGATTGAGCAGTTTTGAAACACTCTGTCTGTAGAAAATGCAACTGGACATTCGTAGCGCTAAGTGGGTAATAGTGGAAAACAGAATATGTTCAAATATAAACTACACAGAAGCATTGTATGAAACTTCTTTCTGTTCTGTGCATTCAACTAACAGAGTTGAACCTTACTTTTGATTGAGCCGTTCTGAAACACTCTTTCTGTAGAAACTGCAATTGGACATTCTGAGCGCTAAGAGGCCTATATTGGGAAAAAGAATGTCTACAAATAAAAACTACACAGAAGAATTGTGTGAAACTTCTTTCTGTTCTGTTTGTTCAACTAAAAGAGTTGAACCTTAGTTTTGATTGAGCCGTTCTGAAACACTCTTTCTGTAGAAAATGCAAGTGGAGATTCGGAGCGCTAAGAGGGTAATAGTGGAAAAAGGAATGTCTCCAAATATAAACTACACAGAATCATTCTGTGAAACTACTTTCCGATCTGTGCATTCAGCTAACAGAGTTAAACCATACTTTTGATTGAGCAGATCTGAACACTCTTTCTGTAGAAAATGCAACTGGACATTTGGAGCGCTAAGAGAGATGTAGTGGAAAAAGGAATATATTCAAATATAAACTACACAGAAGCATTCTGTGAAACTTCTTTCTGATTTGAGCATTCAGCTAACAGAGTTAAACCATACTTTTGATTGAGCAGTTTTGAAACACTCTGTCTGTAGAAAATGCAACTGGACATTCTTAGCGCTAAGTGGGTAATAGTGGAAAAAAGAATATGTTCAAATATAAACTACACAGAAGCATTGTATGAAACTTCTTTCTGTTCTGTGCATTCAACTAACAGAGTTGAACCTTACTTTTGATTGAGCCTTTCTGAAACACTCTTTCTGTAGAAACTGCAATTGGAAATTCTGAGTGCTAAGAGGCCTCTATTGGGAAAAATAATATCTTCAAATAAAAACTACACAGAAGCATTGTGTGAATCTTATTTCTGATATGTTCATTAAGCTAACAGAGTTAAACCATACTTTTGATTGCGCAGTTCTGAACCCTCTTTCTGTAGAAAATGCAAGTGGACATTCGGAGCGCTAAGAGGGTAATAGTGGAAAAAGGACTATATTCAAATATAAACTACACAGTAGCATTCTGTGAAAATTTTTTCTGTTCTGTGCATTCAACTAACAGAGTTGAACCTTACTTTTGATTGAGCCGTTCTGAAACACTCTTTCTGTAGAAACTGCAATTGGACATGCTAAGCGCTAAGAGGCCTACTTTGGGAAAAAGAATATCTTCAAATAAAAACTACACAGATGCATTCTGTGAAACTTATTTCTGATCTGTAAATTCAGTTAACAGAGATAAAACATATTTTTGATTGAGCAGTTATGAAACACTCTTTTTGTAGAAAATACAAGTGGAGATTCGGAGCGCTAAGAGGGTAATAGTGGAAAAAGGAATGTCTTCAAATATAAACTACACAGAATCATTCGGTGAAACTTCTTTCTGATCTGTGCATTCAGCTAACAGAGTTAAACCACACTTTTGATTGAGCAGATCTGAACACTCTTTCTGTAGAAAATGCAACTGGACATTTGGAGCGCTAAGAGCGTAGTAGTGGAAAAAGGAATATATTCAAATATAAACTACACAGAAGCATTCTGTGAAACTTCTTTCTGATCTGAGCATTCAGCTAACAGATTTAAACCATACTTTTGATTGAGCAGTTTTGAAACACTCTGTCTGTAGAAAATGCAACTGGACATTCGTAGCGCTAAGTGGGTAATAGTGGAAAACAGAATATGTTCAAATATAAACTACACAGAAGCATTGTATGAAACTTCTTTCTGTTCTGTGCATTCAACTAACAGAGTTGAACCTTACTTTTGATTGAGCCGTTCTGAAACACTCTTTCTGTAGAAACTGCAATTGGACATTCTGAGCGCTAAGAGGCCTATATTGGGAAAAAGAATGTCTACAAATAAAAACTACACAGAAGAATTGTGTGAAACTTCTTTCTGTTCTGTTTGTTCAACTAAAAGAGTTGAACCTTAGTTTTGATTGAGCCGTTCTGAAACACTCTTTCTGTAGAAAATGCAAGTGGAGATTCGGAGCGCTAAGAGGGTAATAGTGGAAAAAGGAATGTCTCCAAATATAAACTACACAGAATCATTCTGTGAAACTACTTTCCGATCTGTGCATTCAGCTAACAGAGTTAAACCATACTTTTGATTGAGCAGATCTGAACACTCTTTCTGTAGAAAATGCAACTGGACATTTGGAGCGCTAAGAGAGATGTAGTGGAAAAAGGAATATATTCAAATATAAACTACACAGAAGCATTCTGTGAAACTTCTTTCTGATCTGAGCATTCAGCTAACAGAGTTAAACCATACTTTTGATTGAGCAGTTTTGAAACACTCTGTCTGTAGAAAATGCAACTGGACATTCGTAGCGCTAAGTGGGTAATAGTGGAAAAAAGAATATGTTCAAATATAAACTACACAGAAGCATTGTATGAAACTTCTTTCTGTTCTGTGCATTCAACTAACAGAGTTGAACCTTACTTTTGATTGAGCCTTTCTGAAACACTCTTTCTGTAGAAACTGCAATTGGACATTCTGAGCGCTAAGAGGCCTCTATTGGGAAAAATAATATCTTCAAATAAAAACTACACAGAAGCATTGTGTGAAACTTATTTCTGATATGTTCAGTAAGCTAACAGAGTTAAACCATACTTTTGATTGCGCAGTGCTGAACCCTCTTTCTGTAGAAAATGCAAGTGGACATTCGGAGCGCTAAGAGGGTAAGAGTGGAAAAAGGACTATATTCAAATATAAACTACACAGTAGCATTCTGTGAAAATTCTTTCTGTTCTGTGCATTCAACTAACAGAGTTGAACCTTACATTTGATTGAGCCGTTCTGAAACACTCTTTCTGTAGAAACTGCAATTGTACATGCTAAGCGCTAAGAGGCCTACATTGGGAAAAAGAATATCTTCAAATAAAAACTACACAGATGCATTGTGTGAAACTTATTTCTGATCTGTAAATTCAGTTAACAGAGATAAAACATATTTTTGATTGAGCAGTTATGAAACACTCTTTTTGTAGAAAATGCAAGTGGAGATTCGGAGCGCTAAGAGGGTAATAGTGGAAAAAGGAATGTCTTCAAATATAAACTACACAGAATCATTCGGTGAAACTTCTTTCTGATCTGTGGATTCAGCTAACAGAGTTAAACCACACTTTTGATTGAGCAGATCTGAACACTCTTTCTGTAGAAAATGCAACTGGAAATTTGGAGCGCTAAGCGCGTAGTAGTGGAAAAAGGAATATATTCAAATATAAACTACACAGAAGCATTCTGTGAAACTTCTTTCTGATCTGAGCATTCAGCTAACAGAGTTATACCATACTTTTGATTGAGCAGTTTTGAAACACTCTGTCTGTAGAAAATGCAACTGGACATTCGTAGCGCTAATTGGGTAATAGTGGAAAAAAGAATATGTTCAAATATAAACTACACAGAAGCATTGTATAAAACTTCTTTCTGTTCTGTGCATTCAACTAACAGAGTTGAACCTTACTTTTGATTGAGCCGTTCTGAAACACTCTTTCTGTAGAAACTGCAATTGGACATTCTGAGCGCTAAGAGGCCTATATTGGGAAAAAGAATGTCTACAAATAAAAACTACACAGAAGAATTGTGTGAAATTTCTTTCTGTTCTGTTTGTTCAACAAAAAGAGTTGAACCTTAGTTTTGATTGAGCCGTTCTGAAACACTCTTTCTGTAGAAAATGCAAGTGGAGATTCGGAGCGCTAAGAGGGTAATAGTGGAAAAAGTAATGTCTCCAAATATAAACTACACAGAATCATTCTGTGAAACTTATTTCCGATCTGTGCATTCAGCTAACAGAGTTAAACCATACTTTTGATTGAGCAGATCGGAACACTCTTTCTGTAGAAAATGCAAGTGGACATTCGGAGCGCTAAGAGGGTAATAGTGGAAAAAGGAATATATTCAAATATAAACTACACAGAAGCATTCTGTGAAACTTCTTTCTGATCTGAGCATTCAGCTAACAGAGTTAAACCATACTTTTGATTGAGCAGTTTTGAAACACTCTGTCTGTAGAAAATGCAACTGGACATTCGTAGCGCTAAGTGGGTAATAGTGGAAAAAAGAATATGTTCAAATATAAACTACACAGAAGCATTGTATGAAACTTCTTTCTGTTCTGTGCATTCAACTAACAGAGTTGAACCTTACTTTTGATTGAGCCTTTCTGAAACACTCTTTCTGTAAAAACTGCAATTGGACATTCTGAGCGCTAAGAGGCCTCTATTGGGAAAAATAATATCTTCAAATAAAAACTACACAGAAGCATTGTGTGAAACTTATTTCTGATATGTTCATTAAGCTAACAGAGTTAAACCATACTTTTGATTGCGCAGTTCTGAACACTCTTTCTGTAGAAAATGCAAGTGGACATTCGGAGCGCTAAGAGGGTAATAGTGGAAAAAGGAATATATTCAAATATAATCTACACAGTAGCATTCTGTGAAAATTCTTTCTGTTCTGTGCATTCAACTAACAGAGTTGAACCTTACTTTTGATTGAGCCGTTCTGAAACACTCTTTCTGTAGAAACTGCAATTGGACATGCTAAGCGCTAAGAGGCCTACATTGGGAAAAAGAATATCTTCAAATAAAAACTACACAGATGCATTCTGTGAAACTTATTTCTGATCTGTAAATTCAGTTAACAGAGATAAAACATATTTTTGATTGAGCAGTTATGAAACACTCTTTTTGTAGAAAATGCAAGTGGAGATTCGGAGCGCTAAGAGGGTAATAGTGGAAAAAGGAATGTCTTCAAATATAAACTACACAGAATCATTCGGTGAAACTTCTTTCTGATCTGTGCATTCAGCTAACAGTGTTAAACCATACTTTTGATTGAGCAGATCTGACTACTCTTTCTGTAGAAAATGCAACTGGACATTTGGAGCGCTAAGAGCGTAGTAGTGGAAAAAGGAATATATTCAAATATAAACTACACAGAAGCATTCTGTGAAACTTCTTTCTGATCTGAGCATTCAGCTAACAGAGTTAAACCATACATTTGATTGAGCAGTTTTGAAACACTCTGTCTGTAGAAAATGCAACTAGACATTCGTAGCGCTAAATGGGTAATAGTGGAAAAAAGAATATTTTCAAATATAAACTACACAGAAGCATTGTATGAAACTTCTTTCTGTTCTGTGCATTCAACTAACAGAGTTGAACCTTACTTTTGATTGAGCCGTTCTGAAACACTCTTTCTGTAGAAACTGCAATTGGACATTCTGAGCGCTAAGAGGCCTATATTGGGAAAAAGAATGTCTACAAATAAAAACTACACAGAAGAATTTTGTGAAACTTCTTTCTGTTCTGTTTGTTCAACTAAAAGAGTTGAACCTTAGTTTTGATTGAGCCGTTCTGAAACACTCTTTCTGTAGAAAATGCAAGTGGAGATTCGGAGCGCTAAGAGGGTAATAGTGGACAAAGGAATGTCTCCAAATATAAACTACACAGAATCATTCTGTGAAACTTCTTTCTGATCTGTGCATTCAGCTAACAGAGTTAAACCATACTTTTGATTGAGCAGATCTGAACACTCTTTCTGTAGAAAATGCAACTGGACATTTGGAGCGCTAAGAGAGTAGTAGTGGAAAAAGGAATATATCCAAATATAAACTACACAGAAGCATTCTGTGAAACTTCTTTCTGATCTGAGCATTCAGCTAACAGAGTTAAACCATACTTTTGATTGAGCAGTTTTGAAACACTCTATCTGTAGAAAATGCAACTGGACATTCGTAGCGCTAAGTGGGTAATAGTAAAAAAAAGAATATGTTCAATTATAAACTACACAGAAGCATTGTATGAAACTTCTTTCTGTTCTGTGCATTCAACTAACAGAGTTGAACCTTACTTTTGATTGAGCCTTTCTGAAACACTCTTTCTGTAGAAACTGCAATTGGACATTCTGAGCGCTAAGAGGCCTCTATTGGGAAAAATAATATCTTCAAATAAAAACTACACAGAAGCATTGTGTGAAACTTATTTCTGATATGTTCATTAAGCTAACAGAGTTAAACCATACTTTTGATTGCGCAGTGCTGAACCCTCTTTCTGTAGAAAATGCAAGTGGACATTCGGAGCGCTAAGAGGGTAATAGTGGAAAAAGGACTATATTCAAATATAAACTACACAGTAGCATTCTGTGAAAATACTTTCTGTTCTGTGCATTCAACTAACAGAGTTGAACCTTACTTTTGATTGAGCCGTTCTGAAACACTCTTTCTGTAGAAACTGCAATTGGACATGCTAAGCGCTGAGAGGCCTACTTTGGGAAAAAGAATATCTTCAAATAAAAACTACACAGATGCATTCTGTGAAACTTATTTCTGATCTGTAAATTCAGTTAACAGAGATAAAACATATTTTTGATTGAGCCGTTATGAAACACACTTTTTGTAGAAAATACAAGTGGAGATTCGGAGCGCTAAGAGGGTAATAGTGGAAAAAGGAATGTCTTCAAATATAAACTACACAGAATCATTCGGTGAAACTTCTTTCTGATCTGTGCATTCAGCTAACAGAGTTAAACCATACTTTTGATTGAGCAGATCTGAACACTCTTTCCGTAGAAAATGCAACTGGACATTTGGAGCGCTAAGAGCGTAGTAGTGGAAAAAGGAATATATTCAAATATAAACTACACAGAAGCATTCTGTGAAACTTCTTTCTGATCTGAGCATTCAGCTAACAGAGTTAAACCATACTTTTGATTGAGCAGTTTTGAAACACTCTGTCTGTAGAAAATGCAACTGGACATTCGTAGCGCTAAGTGGGTAATAGTGGAAAAAAGAATATGTTCAAATATAAACTACGCAGAAGCATTGTATGAAACTTCTTTCTGTTCTGTGCATTCAACTAACAGAGTTCAACCTTACTTTTGATTGAGCCTTTCTGAAACACTCTTTCTGTAGAAACTGCAATTGGACATTCTGAGCGCTAAGAGGCCTCTATTGGGAAAAATAATATCTTCAAATAAAAACTACACAGAAGCATTGTGTGAAACTTATTTCGATATGTTCATTAAGCTAACAGAGTTAAACCATACTTTTGATTGCACAGTGCTGAACCCTCTTTCTGTAGAAAATGCAAGTGGACATTCGGAGCGCTAAGAGGGTAATAGTGGAAAAAGGACTATATTCAAATATAAACTACACAGTAGCATTCTGTGAAAATTCTTTCTGTTCTGTGCATTCAACTAACAGAGTTGAACCTTACTTTTGATTGAGCCGTTCTGAAACACTCTTTCTGTAGAAACTGCAATTGGACATACTAAGCGCTAAGAGGCCTACTTTGGGAAAAAGAATATCTTCAAATAAAAACTACACAGATGCATTCTGTGAAACTTATTTCTGATCTGTAAATTCAGTTAACAGAGATAAAACATATTTTTGATTGAGCAGTTATGAAACACTCTTTTTGTAGAAAATACAAGTGGAGATTCGGAGCGCTAAGAGGGTAATAGTGGAAAAAGGAATGTCTTCAAATATAAACTACACAGAATCATTCGGGGAATCTTCTTTCTGATCTGTGCATTCAGCTAACAGAGTTAAAACATACTTTTGATTGAGCAGATCTGAACACTCTTTCTGTAGAAAATGCAACTGGACATTTGGAGCGCTAAGAGCGTAGTAGTGGAAAAAGGAATATATTCAAATATAAACTACACAGAAGCATTCTGTGAAACTTCTTTCTGATCTGAGCATTCAGCTAACAGAGTTAAACCATACATTTGATTGAGCAGTTTTGAAACACTCTGTCTGTAGAAAATGCAACTAGACATTCGTAGCGCTAAATGGGTAATAGTGGAAAAAAGAATATGTTCAAATATAAACTACACAGAAGCATTGTATGAAACTTCTTTCTGTTCTGTGCATTCAACTAACAGAGTTCAACCTTACTTTTGATTGAGCCGTTCTGAAACACTCTTTCTGTAGAAACTGCAATTGGACATTCTGAGCGCCAAGAGGCCTATATTGGGAAAAAGAATGTCTACAAATAATAACTACACAGAAGAATTGTGTGAAACATCTTTCTGTTCTGTTTGTTCAACTAAAAGAGTTGAACCTTAGTTTTGATTGAGCCGTTCTGAAACACTCTTTCTGTAGAAAATGCAAGTGGAGATTCGGAGCGCTAAGAGGGTAATAGTGGACAAAGGAATGTCTCCAAATATAAACTACACAGAATCATTCTGTGAAACTTCTTTCTGATCTGTGCATTCAGCTAACAGAGTTAAACCATACTTTTGATTGAGCAGATCTGAACACTCTTTCTATAGAAAATGCAACTGGACATTTGGAGCGCTAAGAGAGTAGTAGTGGAAAAAGGAATATATCCAAATATAAACTACACAGAAGCATTCTGTGAAACTTCTTTCTGATCTGAGCATTCAGCTAACAGAGTTAAACCATACTTTTGATTGAGCAGTTTTGAAACACTCTATCTGTAGAAAATGCAACTGGACATTCGTAGCGCTAAGTGGGTAATAGTAAAAAAAAGAATATGTTCAAATATAAACTACACAGAAGCATTGTATGAAACTTCTTTCTGTTCTGTGCATTCAACTAACAGAGTTGAACCTTACTTTTGATTGAGCCTTTCTGAAACACTCTTTCTGTAGAAACTGCAATTGGACATTCTGAGCGCTAAGAGGCCTCTATTGGGAAAAATAATATCTTCAAATAAAAACTACACAGAAGCATTGTGTGCAACTTATTTCTGATATGTTCATTAAGCTAACAGAGTTAAACCATACTTTTGATTGCGCAGTGCTGAACCCTCTTTCTGTAGAAAATGCAAGTGGACATTCGGAGCGCTAAGAGGGTAATAGTGGAAAAAGGACTATATTCAAATATAAACTACACAGTAGCATTCTGTGAAAATTCTTTCTGTTCTGTGCATTCAACTAACAGAGTTGAACCTTACTTTTGATTGAGCCGTTCTGAAACACTCTTTCTGTAGAAACTGCAATTGGACATGCTAAGCGCTGAGAGGCCTACTTTGGGAAAAAGAATATCTTCAAATAAAAACTACACAGATGCATTCTGTGAAACTTATTTCTGATCTGTAAATTCAGTTAACAGAGATAAAACATATTTTTGATTGAGCAGTTATGAAACACTCTTTTTGTAGAAAATACAAGTGGAGATTCGGAGCGCTAAGAGGGTAATAGTGGAAAAAGGAATGTCTTCAAATATAAACTACACAGAATCATTCGGTGAAACTTCTTTCTGATCTGTGCATTCAGCTAACAGAGTTAAACCATACTTTTGATTGAGCAGATCTGAACACTCTTTCTGTAGAAAATGCAACTGGACATTTGGAGCGCTAAGAGCGTAGTAGTGGAAAAAGGAATATATTCAAATATAAACTACACAGAAGCATTCTGTGAAACTTCTTTCTGATCTGAGCATTCAGCTAACAGAGTTAAACCATACTTTTGATTGAGCAGTTTTGAAACACTCTGTCTGTAGAAAATGCAACTGGACATTCGTAGCGCTAAGTGGGTAATAGTGGAAAAAAGAATATGTTCAAATATAAACTACACAGAAGCATTGTATGAAACTTCTTTCTGTTCTGTGCATTCAACTAACAGAGTTCAACCTTACTTTTGATTGAGCCTTTCTGAAACACTCTTTCTGTAGAAACTGCAATTGGACATTCTGAGCGCTAAGAGGCCTCTATTGGGAAAAATAATATCTTCAAATAAAAACTACACAGAAGCATTGTGTGAAACTTATTTCGATATGTTGATTAAGCTAACAGAGTTAAACCATACTTTTGATTGCACAGTGCTGAACCCTCTTTCTGTAGAAAATGCAAGTGGACATTCGGAGCGCTAAGAGGGTAATAGTGGAAAAAGGACTATATTCAAATATAAACTACACAGTAGCATTCTGTGAAAATTCTTTCTGTTCTGTGCATTCAACTAACAGAGTTGAACCTTACTTTTGATTGAGCCGTTCTGAAACACTCTTTCTGTAGAAACTGCAATTGGACATACTAAGCGCTAAGAGGCCTACTTTGGGAAAAAGAATATCTTCAAATAAAAACTACACAGATGCATTCTGTGAAACTTATTTCTGATCTGTAAATTCAGTTAACAGAGATAAAACATATTTTTGATTGAGCAGTTATGAAACACTCTTTTTGTAGAAAATACAAGTGGAGATTCGGAGCGCTAAGAGGGTAATAGTGGAAAAAGGAATGTCTTCAAATATAAACTACACAGAATCATTCGGGGAATCTTCTTTCTGATCTGTGCATTCAGCTAACAGAGTTAAAACATACTTTTGATTGAGCAGATCTGAACACTCTTTCTGTAGAAAATGCAACTGGACATTTGGAGCGCTAAGAGCGCAGTAGTGGAAAAAGGAATATATTCAAATATAAACTACACAGAAGCATTCTGTGAAACTTCTTTCTGATCTGAGCATTCAGCTAACAGAGTTAAACCATACATTTGATTGAGCAGTTTTGAAACACTCTGTCTGTAGAAAATGCAACTAGACATTCGTAGCGCTAAATGGGTAATAGTGGTAAAAAGAATATGTTCAAATATAAACTACACAGAAGCATTGTATGAAACTTCTTTCTGTTCTGTGCATTCAACTAACAGAGTTCAACCTTACTTTTGATTGAGCCGTTCTGAAACACTCTTTCTGTAGAAACTGCAATTGGACATTCTGAGCGCCAAGAGGCCTATATTGGGAAAAAGAATGTCTACAAATAATAACTACACAGAAGAATTGTGTGAAACTTCTTTCTGTTCTGTTTGTTCAACTAAAAGAGTTGAACCTTAGTTTTGATTGAGCCGTTCTGAAACACTCTTTCTGTAGAAAATGCAAGTGGAGATTCGGAGCGCTAAGAGGGTAATAGTGGACAAAGGAATGTCTCCAAATATAAACTACACAGAATCATTCTGTGAAACTTCTTTCTGATCTGTGCATTCAGCTAACAGAGTTAAACCATACTTTTGATTGAGCAGATCTGAACACTCTTTCTGTAGAAAATGCAACTGGACATTTGGAGCGCTAAGAGAGTAGTAGTGGAAAAAGGAATATATCCAAATATAAACTACACAGAAGCATTCTGTGAAACTTCTTTCTGATCTGAGCATTCAGCTAACAGAGTTAAACCATACTTTTGATTGAGCAGTTTTGAAACACTCTATCTGTAGAAAATGCAACTGGACATTCGTAGCGCTAAGTGGGTAATAGTAAAAAAAAGAATATGTTCAAATATAAACTACACAGAAGCATTGTATGAAACTTCTTTCTGTTCTGTGCATTCAACTAACAGAGTTGAACCTTACTTTTGATTGAGCCTTTCTGAAACACTCTTTCTGTAGAAACTGCAATTGGACATTCTGAGCGCTAAGAGGCCTCTATTGGGAAAAATAATATCTTCAAATAAAAACTACACAGAAGCATTGTGTGCAACTTATTTCTGATATGTTCATTAAGCTAACAGAGTTAAACCATACTTTTGATTGCGCAGTGCTGAACCCTCTTTCTGTAGAAAATGCAAGTGGACATTCGGAGCGCTAAGAGGGTAATAGTGGAAAAAGGACTATATTCAAATATAAACTACACAGTAGCATTCTGTGAAAATTCTTTCTGTTCTGTGCATTCAACTAACAGAGTTGAACCTTACTTTTGATTGAGCCGTTCTGAAACACTCTTTCTGTAGAAACTGCAATTGGACATGCTAAGCGCTGAGAGGCCTACTTTGGGAAAAAGAATATCTTCAAATAAAAACTACACAGATGCATTCTGTGAAACTTATTTCTGATCTGTAAATTCAGTTAACAGAGATAAAACATATTTTTGATTGAGCAGTTATGAAACACTCTTTTTGTAGAAAATACAAGTGGAGATTCGGAGCGCTAAGAGGGTAATAGTGGAAAAAGGAATGTCTTCAAATATAAACTACACAGAATCATTCGGTGAATCTTCTTTCTGATCTGTGCATTCAGCTAACAGAGTTAAAACATACTTTTGATTGAGCAGATCTGAACACTCTTTCTGTAGAAAATGCAACTGGACATTTGGAGCGCTAAGAGCGCAGTAGTGGAAAAAGGAATATATTCAAATATAAACTACACAGAAGCATTCTGTGAAACTTCTTTCTGATCTGAGCATTCAGCTAACAGAGTTAAACCATACATTTGATTGAGCAGTTTTGAAACACTCTGTCTGTAGAAAATGCAACTAGACATTCGTAGCGCTAAATGGGTAATAGTGGTAAAAAGAATATGTTCAAATATAAACTACACAGAAGCATTGTATGAAACTTCTTTCTGTTCTGTGCATTCAACTAACAGAGTTCAACCTTACTTTTGATTGAGCCGTTCTGAAACACTCTTTCTGTAGAAACTGCAATTGGACATTCTGAGCGCCAAGAGGCCTATATTGGGAAAAAGAATATCTACAAATAATAACTACACAGAAGAATTGTGTGAAACTTCTTTCTGTTCTGTTTGTTCAACTAAAAGAGTTGAACCTTAGTTTTGATTGAGCCGTTCTGAAACACTCTTTCTGTAGAAAATGCAAGTGGAGATTCGGAGCGCTAAGAGGGTAATAGTGGACAAAGGAATGTCTCCAAATATAAACTACACAGAATCATTCTGTGAAACTTCTTTCTGATCTGTGCATTCAGCTAACAGAGTTAAACCATACTTTTGATTGAGCAGATCTGAACACTCTTTCTGTAGAAAATGCAACTGGACATTTGGAGCGCTAAGAGAGTAGTAGTGGAAAAAGGAATATATCCAAATATAAACTACACAGAAGCATTCTGTGAAACTTCTTTCTGATCTGAGCATTCAGCTAACAGAGTTAAACCATACTTTTGATTGAGCAGTTTTGAAACACTCTATCTGTAGAAAATGCAACTGGACATTCGTAGCGCTAAGTGGGTAATAGTAAAAAAAAGAATATGTTCAAATATAAACTACACAGAAGCATTGTATGAAACTTCTTTCTGTTCTGTGCATTCAACTAACAGAGTTGAACCTTACTTTTGATTGAGCCTTTCTGAAACACTCTTTCTGTAGAAACTGCAATTGGACATTCTGAGCGCTAAGAGGCCTCTATTGGGAAAAATAATATCTTCAAATAAAAACTACACAGAAGCATTGTGTGCAACTTATTTCTGATATGTTCATTAAGCTAACAGAGTTAAACCATACTTTTGATTGCGCAGTGCTGAACCCTCTTTCTGTAGAAAATGCAAGTGGACATTCGGAGCGCTAAGAGGGTAATAGTGGAAAAAGGACTATATTCAAATATAAACTACACAGTAGCATTCTGTGAAAATTCTTTCTGTTCTGTGCATTCAACTAACAGAGTTGAACCTTACTTTTGATTGAGCCGTTCTGAAACACTCTTTCTGTAGAAACTGCAATTGGACATGCTAAGCGCTGAGAGGCCTACTTTGGGAAAAAGAATATCTTCAAATAAAAACTACACAGATGCATTCTGTGAAACTTATTTCTGATCTGTAAATTCAGTTAACAGAGATAAAACATATTTTTGATTGAGCAGTTATGAAACACTCTTTTTGTAGAAAATACAAGTGGAGATTCGGAGCGCTAAGAGGGTAATAGTGGAAAAAGGAATGTCTTCAAATATAAACTACACAGAATCATTCGGTGAAACTTCTTTCTGATCTGTGCATTCAGCTAACAGAGTTAAACCATACTTTTGATTGAGCAGATCTGAACACTCTTTCTGTAGAAAATGCAACTGGACATTTGGAGCGCTAAGAGCGTAGTAGTGGAAAAAGGAATATATTCAAATATAAACTACACAGAAGCATTCTGTGAAACTTCTTTCTGATCTGAGCATTCAGCTAACAGAGTTAAACCATACTTTTGATTGAGCAGTTTTGAAACACTCTGTCTGTAGAAAATGCAACTGGACATTCGTAGCGCTAAGTGGGTAATAGTGGAAAAAAGAATATGTTCAAATATAAACTACGCAGAAGCATTGTATGAAACTTCTTTCTGTTCTGTGCATTCAACTAACAGAGTTCAACCTTACTTTTGATTGAGCCTTTCTGAAACACTCTTTCTGTAGAAACTGCAATTGGACATTCTGAGCGCTAAGAGGCCTCTATTGGGAAAAATAATATCTTCAAATAAAAACTACACAGAAGCATTGTGTGAAACTTATTTCGATATGTTCATTAAGCTAACAGAGTTAAACCATACTTTTGATTGCACAGTGCTGAACCCTCTTTCTGTAGAAAATGCAAGTGGACATTCGGAGCGCTAAGAGGGTAATAGTGGAAAAAGGACTATATTCAAATATAAACTACACAGTAGCATTCTGTGAAAATTCTTTCTGTTCTGTGCATTCAACTAACAGAGTTGAACCTTACTTTTGATTGAGCCGTTCTGAAACACTCTTTCTGTAGAAACTGCAATTGGACATACTAAGCGCTAAGAGGCCTACTTTGGGAAAAAGAATATCTTCAAATAAAAACTACACAGATGCATTCTGTGAAACTTATTTCTGATCTGTAAATTCAGTTAACAGAGATAAAACATATTTTTGATTGAGCAGTTATGAAACACTCTTTTTGTAGAAAATACAAGTGGAGATTCGGAGCGCTAAGTGGGTAATAGTGGAAAAAGGAATGTCTTCAAATATAAACTACACAGAATCATTCGGGGAATCTTCTTTCTGATCTGTGCATTCAGCTAACAGAGTTAAAACATACTTTTGATTGAGCAGATCTGAACACTCTTTCTGTAGAAAATGCAACTGGACATTTGGAGCGCTAAGAGCGTAGTAGTGGAAAAAGGAATATATTCAAATATAAACTACACAGAAGCATTCTGTGAAACTTCTTTCTGATCTGAGCATTCAGCTAACAGAGTTAAACCATACATTTGATTGAGCAGTTTTGAAACACTCTGTCTGTAGAAAATGCAACTAGACATTCGTAGCGCTAAATGGGTAATAGTGGAAAAAAGAATATGTTCAAATATAAACTACACAGAAGCATTGTATGAAACTTCTTTCTGTTCTGTGCATTCAACTAACAGAGTTCAACCTTACTTTTGATTGAGCCGTTCTGAAACACTCTTTCTGTAGAAACTGCAATTGGACATTCTGAGCGCCAAGAGGCCTATATTGGGAAAAAGAATGTCTACAAATAATAACTACACAGAAGAATTGTGTGAAACTTCTTTCTGTTCTGTTTGTTCAACTAAAAGATTTGAACCTTAGTTTTGATTGAGCCGTTCTGAAACACTCTTTCTGTAGAAAATGCAAGTGGAGATTCGGAGCGCTAAGAGGGTAATAGTGGACAAAGGAATGTCTCCAAATATAAACTACACAGAATCATTCTGTGAAACTTCTTTCTGATCTGTGCATTCAGCTAACAGAGTTAAACCATACTTTTGATTGAGCAGATCTGAACACTCTTTCTGTAGAATATGCAACTGGACATTTGGAGCGCTAAGAGAGTAGTAGTGGAAAAAGGAATATATCCAAATATAAACTACACAGAAGCATTCTGTGAAACTTCTTTCTGATCTGAGCATTCAGCTAACAGAGTTAAACCATACTTTTGATTGAGCAGTTTTGAAACACTCTATCTGTAGAAAATGCAACTGGACATTCGTAGCGCTAAGTGGGTAATAGTAAAAAAAAGAATATGTTCAAATATAAACTACACAGAAGCATTGTATGAAACTTCTTTCTGTTCTGTGCATTCAACTAACAGAGTTGAACCTTATTTTTGATTGAGCCTTTCTGAAACACTCTTTCTGTAGAAACTGCAATTGGACATTCTGAGCGCTAAGAGGCCTCTATTGGGAAAAATAATATCTTCAAATAAAAACTACACAGAAGCATTGTGTGCAACTTATTTCTGATATGTTCATTAAGCTAACAGAGTTAAACCATGCTTTTGATTGCGCAGTGCTGAACCCTCTTTCTGTAGAAAATGCAAGTGGACATTCGGAGCGCTAAGAGGGTAATAGTGGAAAAAGGACTATATTCAAATATAAACTACACAGTAGCATTCTGTGAAAATTCTTTCTGTTCTGTGCATTCAACTAACAGAGTTGAACCTTACTTTTGATTGAGCCGTTCTGAAACACTCTTTCTGTAGAAACTGCAATTGGACATGCTAAGCGCTGAGAGGCCTACTTTGGGAAAAAGAATATCTTCAAATAAAAACTACACAGATGCATTCTGTGAAACTAATTTCTGATCTGTAAATTCAGTTAACAGAGATAAAACATATTTTTGATTGAGCAGTTATGAAACACTCTTTTTGTAGAAAATACAAGTGGAGATTCGGAGCGCTAAGAGGGTAATAGTGGAAAAAGGAATGTCTTCAAATATAAACTACACAGAATCATTCGGTGAAACTTCTTTCTGATCTGTGCATTCAGCTAACAGAGTTAAACCATACTTTTGATTGAGCAGATCTGAACACTCTTTCTGTAGAAAATGCAACTGGACATTTGGAGCGCTAAGAGCGTAGTAGTGGAAAAAGGAATATATTCAAATATAAACTACACAGAAGCATTCTGTGAAACTTCTTTCTGATCTGAGCATTCAGCTAACAGAGTTAAACCATACTTTTGATTGAGCAGTTTTGAAACACTCTGTCTGTAGAAAATGCAACTGGACATTCGTAGCGCTAAGTGGGTAATAGTGGAAAAAAGAATATGTTCAAATATAAACTACGCAGAAGCATTGTATGAAACTTCTTTCTGTTCTGTGCATTCAACTAACAGAGTTCAACCTTACTTTTGATTGAGCCTTTCTGAAACACTCTTTCTGTAGAAACTGCAATTGGACATTCTGAGCGCTAAGAGGCCTCTATTGGGAAAAATAATATCATCAAATAAAAACTACACAGAAGCATTGTGTGAAACTTATTTCGATATGTTCATTAAGCTAACAGAGTTAAACCATACTTTTGATTGCACAGTGCTGAACCCTCTTTCTGTAGAAAATGCAAGTGGACATTCGGAGCGCTAAGAGGGTAATAGTGGAAAAAGGACTATATTCAAATATAAACTACACAGTAGCATTCTGTGAAAATTCTTTCTGTTCTGTGCATTCAACTAACAGAGTTGAACCTTACTTTTGATTGAGCCGTTCTGAAACACTCTTTCTGTAGAAACTGCAATTGGACATACTAAGCGCTAAGAGGCCTACTTTGGGAAAAAGAATATCTTCAAATAAAAACTACACAGATGCATTCTGTGAAACTTATTTCTGATCTGTAAATTCAGTTAACAGAGATAAAACATATTTTTGATTGAGCAGTTATGAAACACTCTTTTTGTAGAAAATACAAGTGGAGATTCGGAGCGCTAAGAGGGTAATAGTGGAAAAAGGAATGTCTTCAAATATAAACTACACAGAATCATTCGGGGAATCTTCTTTCTGATCTGTGCATTCAGCTAACAGAGTTAAAACATACTTTTGATTGAGCAGATCTGAACACTCTTTCTGTAGAAAATGCAACTGGACATTTGGAGCGCTAAGAGCGTAGTAGTGGAAAAAGGAATATATTCAAATATAAACTACACAGAAGCATTCTGTGAAACTTCTTTCTGATCTGAGCATTCAGCTAACAGAGTTAAACCATACATTTGATTGAGCAGTTTTGAAACACTCTGTCTGTAGAAAATGCAACTAGACATTCGTAGCGCTAAATGGGTAATAGTGGAAAAAAGAATATGTTCAAATATAAACTACACAGAAGCATTGTATGAAACTTCTTTCTGTTCTGTGCATTCAACTATCAGAGTTCAACCTTACTTTTGATTGAGCCGTTCTGAAACACTCTTTCTGTAGAAACTGCAATTGGACATTCTGAGCGCCAAGAGGCCTATATTGGGAAAAAGAATGTCTACAAATAAAAACTACACAGAAGAATTGTGTGAAACTTCTTTCTGTTCTGTTTGTTCAACTAAAAGAGTTGAACCTTAGTTTTGATTGAGCCGTTCTGAAACACTCTTTCTGTAGAAAATGCAAGTGGAGATTCGGAGCGCTAAGAGGGTAATAGTGGACAAAGGAATGTCTCCAAATATAAACTACACAGAATCATTCTGTGAAACTTCTTTCTGATCTGTGCATTCAGCTAACAGAGTTAAACCATACTTTTGATTGAGCAGATCTGAACACTCTTTCTGTAGAAAATGCAACTGGACATTTGGAGCGCTAAGAGAGTAGTAGTGGAAAAAGGAATATATTCAAATATAAACTACACAGAAGCATTCTGTGAAACTTCTTTCTGATCTGAGCATTCAGCTAACAGAGTTAAACCATACTTTTGATTGAGCAGTTTTGAAACACTCTGTCTGTAGAAAATGCAACTGGACATTCGTAGCGCTAAGTGGGTAATAGTGGAAAAAAGAATATGTTCAAATATAAACTACACAGAAGCATTGTATGAAACTTCTTTCTGTACTGTGCATTCAACTAACAGAGTTGAACCTTACTTTTGATTGAGCCTTTCTGAAACACTCTTTCTGTAGAAACTGCAATTGGACATTCTGAGCGCTAAGAGGCCTCTATTGGGAAAAATAATATCTTCAAATAAAAACTACACAGAAGCATTGTGTGAAACTTATTTCGATATGTTCATTAAGCTAACAGAGTTAAACCATACTTTTGATTGCGCAGTGCTGAACCCTCTTTCTGTAGAAAATGCAAGTGGACATTCGGAGCGCTAAGAGGGTAATAGTGGAAAAAGGACTATATTCAAATATAAACTACACAGTAGCATTCTGTGAAAATTCTTTCTGTTCTGTGCATTCAACTAACAGAGTTGAACCTTACTTTTGATTGAGCCGTTCTGAAACACTCTTTCTGTAGAAACTGCAATTGGACATGCTAAGCGCTAGGAGTCCTACTTTGGGAAAAAGAATATCTTCAAATAAAAACTACACAGATGCATTCTGTGAAACTTATTTCTGATCTGTAAATTCAGTTAACAGAGATAAAACATATTTTTGATTGAGCAGTTATGAAACACTCTTTTTGTAGAAAATACAAGTGGAGATTCGGAGCGCTAAGAGAGTAATAGTGGAAAAAGGAATGTCTTCAAATATAAACTACACAGAATCATTCGGTGAAACTTCTTTCTGATCTGTGCATTCAGCTAACAGAGTTAAACCATACTTTTGATTGAGCAGATCTGAACACTCTTTCTGTAGAAAATGCAACTGGACATTTGGAGCGCTAAGAGCGTAGTAGTGGAAAAAGGAATATATTCAAATATAAACTACACAGAAGCATTCTGTGAAACTTCTTTCTGATCTGAGCATTCAGCTAACAGAGTTAAACCATACATTTGATTGAGCAGTTTTGAAACACTCTGTCTGTAGAAAATGCAACTAGACATTCGTAGCGCTAAATGGGTAATAGTGGAAAAAAGAATATGTTCAAATATAAACTACACAGAAGCATTGTATGAAACTTCTTTCTGTTCTGTGCATTCAACTAACAGAGTTCAACCTTACTTTTGATTGAGCCGTTCTGAAACACTCTTTCTGTAGAAACTGCAATTGGACATTCTGAGCGCCAAGAGGCCTATATTGGGAAAAAGAATGTCTACAAATAATAACTACACAGAAGAATTGTGTGAAACTTCTTTCTGTTCTGTTTGTTCAACTAAAAGAGTTGAACCTTAGTTTTGATTGAGCCGTTCTGAAACACTCTTTCTGTAGAAAATGCAAGTGGAGATTCGGAGCGCTAAGAGGGTAATAGTGGACAAAGGAATGTCTCCAAATATAAACTACACAGAATCATTCTGTGAAACTTCTTTCTGATCTGTGCATTCAGCTAACAGAGTTAAACCATACTTTTGATTGAGCAGATCTGAACACTCTTTCTGTAGAAAATGCAACTGGACATTTGGAGCGCTAAGAGAGTAGTAGTGGAAAAAGGAATATATCCAAATATAAACTACACAGAAGCATTCTGTGAAACTTCTTTCTGATCTGAGCATTCAGCTAACAGAGTTAAACCATACTTTTGATTGAGCAGTTTTGAAACACTCTATCTGTAGAAAATGCAACTGGACATTCGTAGCGCTAAGTGGGTAATAGTAAAAAAAAGAATATGTTCAAATATAAACTACACAGAAGCATTGTATGAAACTTCTTTCTGTTCTGTGCATTCAACTAACAGAGTTGAACCTTATTTTTGATTGAGCCTTTCTGAAACACTCTTTCTGTAGAAACTGCAATTGGACATTCTGAGCGCTAAGAGGCCTCTATTGGGAAAAATAATATCTTCAAATAAAAACTACACAGAAGCATTGTGTGCAACTTATTTCTGATATGTTCATTAAGCTAACAGAGTTAAACCATGCTTTTGATTGCGCAGTGCTGAACCCTCTTTCTGTAGAAAATGCAAGTGGACATTCGGAGCGCTAAGAGGGTAATAGTGGAAAAAGGACTATATTCAAATATAAACTACACAGTAGCATTCTGTGAAAATTCTTTCTGTTCTGTGCATTCAACTAACAGAGTTGAACCTTACTTTTGATTGAGCCGTTCTGAAACACTCTTTCTGTAGAAACTGCAATTGGACATGCTAAGCGCTGAGAGGCCTACCTTGGGAAAAAGAATATCTTCAAATAAAAACTACACAGATGCATTCTGTGAAACAAATTTCTGATCTGTAAATTCAGTTAACAGAGATAAAACATATTTTTGATTGAGCAGTTATGAAACACTCTTTTTGTAGAAAATACAAGTGGAGATTCGGAGCGCTAAGAGGGTAATAGTGGAAAAAGGAATGTCTTCAAATATAAACTACACAGAATCATTCGGTGAAACTTCTTTCTGATCTGTGCATTCAGCTAACAGAGTTAAACCATACTTTTGATTGAGCAGATCTGAACACTCTTTCTGTAGAAAATGCAACTGGACATTTGGAGCGCTAAGAGCGTAGTAGTGGAAAAAGGAATATATTCAAATATAAACTACACAGAAGCATTCTGTGAAACTTCTTTCTGATCTGAGCATTCAGCTAACAGAGTTAAACCATACTTTTGATTGAGCAGTTTTGAAACACTCTGTCTGTAGAAAATGCAACTGGACATTCGTAGCGCTAAGTGGGTAATAGTGGAAAAAAGAATATGTTCAAATATAAACTACGCAGAAGCATTGTATGAAACTTCTTTCTGTTCTGTGCATTCAACTAACAGAGTTCAACCTTACTTTTGATTGAGCCTTTCTGAAACACTCTTTCTGTAGAAACTGCAATTGGACATTCTGAGCGCTAAGAGGCCTCTATTGGGAAAAATAATATCATCAAATAAAAACTACACAGAAGCATTGTGTGAAACTTATTTCGATATGTTCATTAAGCTAACAGAGTTAAACCATACTTTTGATTGCACAGTGCTGAACCCTCTTTCTGTAGAAAATGCAAGTGGACATTCGGAGCGCTAAGAGGGTAATAGTGGAAAAAGGACTATATTCAAATATAAACTACACAGTAGCATTCTGTGAAAATTCTTTCTGTTCTGTGCATTCAACTAACAGAGTTGAACCTTACTTTTGATTGAGCCGTTCTGAAACACTCTTTCTGTAGAAACTGCAATTGGACATACTAAGCGCTAAGAGGCCTACTTTGGGAAAAAGAATATCTTCAAATAAAAACTACACAGATGCATTCTGTGAAACTTATTTCTGATCTGTAAATTCAGTTAACAGAGATAAAACATATTTTTGATTGAGCAGTTATGAAACACTCTTTTTGTAGAAAATACAAGTGGAGATTCGGAGCGCTAAGAGGGTAATAGTGGAAAAAGGAATGTCTTCAAATATAAACTACACAGAATCATTCGGGGAATCTTCTTTCTGATCTGTGCATTCAGCTAACAGAGTTAAAACATACTTTTGATTGAGCAGATCTGAACACTCTTTCTGTAGAAAATGCAACTGGACATTTGGAGCGCTAAGAGCGTAGTAGTGGAAAAAGGAATATATTCAAATATAAACTACACAGAAGCATTCTGTGAAACTTCTTTCTGATCTGAGCATTCAGCTAACAGAGTTAAACCATACATTTGATTGAGCAGTTTTGAAACACTCTGTCTGTAGAAAATGCAACTAGACATTCGTAGCGCTAAATGGGTAATAGTGGAAAAAAGAATATGTTCAAATATAAACTACACAGAAGCATTGTATGAAACTTCTTTCTGTTCTGTGCATTCAACTATCAGAGTTCAACCTTACTTTTGATTGAGCCGTTCTGAAACACTCTTTCTGTAGAAACTGCAATTGGACATTCTGAGCGCCAAGAGGCCTATATTGGGAAAAAGAATGTCTACAAATAAAAACTACACAGAAGAATTGTGTGAAACTTCTTTCTGTTCTGTTTGTTCAACTAAAAGAGTTGAACCTTAGTTTTGATTGAGCCGTTCTGAAACACTCTTTCTGTAGAAAATGCAAGTGGAGATTCGGAGCGCTAAGAGGGTAATAGTGGACAAAGGAATGTCTCCAAATATAAACTACACAGAATCATTCTGTGAAACTTCTTTCTGATCTGTGCATTCAGCTAACAGAGTTAAACCATACTTTTGATTGAGCAGATCTGAACACTCTTTCTGTAGAAAATGCAACTGGACATTTGGAGCGCTAAGAGAGTAGTAGTGGAAAAAGGAATATATCCAAATATAAACTACACAGAAGCATTCTGTGAAACTTCTTTCTGATCTGAGCATTCAGCTAACAGAGTTAAACCATACTTTTGATTGAGCAGTTTTGAAACACTCTATCTGTAGAAAATGCAACTGGACATTCGTAGCGCTAAGTGGGTAATAGTAAAAAAAAGAATATGTTCAAATATAAACTACACAGAAGCATTGTATGAAACTTCTTTCTGTTCTGTGCATTCAACTAACAGAGTTGAACCTTATTTTTGATTGAGCCTTTCTGAAACACTCTTTCTGTAGAAACTGCAATTGGACATTCTGAGCGCTAAGAGGCCTCTATTGGGAAAAATAATATCTTCAAATAAAAACTACACAGAAGCATTGTGTGCAACTTATTTCTGATATGTTCATTAAGCTAACAGAGTTAAACCATGCTTTTGATTGCGCAGTGCTGAACCCTCTTTCTGTAGAAAATGCAAGTGGACATTCGGAGCGCTAAGAGGGTAATAGTGGAAAAAGGACTATATTCAAATATAAACTACACAGTAGCATTCTGTGAAAATTCTTTCTGTTCTGTGCATTCAACTAACAGAGTTGAACCTTACTTTTGATTGAGCCGTTCTGAAACACTCTTTCTGTAGAAACTGCAATTGGACATGCTAAGCGCTGAGAGGCCTACTTTGGGAAAAAGAATATCTTCAAATAAAAACTACACAGATGCATTCTGTGAAACTAATTTCTGATCTGTAAATTCAGTTAACAGAGATAAAACATATTTTTGATTGAGCAGTTATGAAACACTCTTTTTGTAGAAAATACAAGTGGAGATTCGGAGCGCTAAGAGGGTAATAGTGGAAAAAGGAATGTCTTCAAATATAAACTACACAGAATCATTCGGTGAAACTTCTTTCTGATCTGTGCATTCAGCTAACAGAGTTAAACCATACTTTTGATTGAGCAGATCTGAACACTCTTTCTGTAGAAAATGCAACTGGACATTTGGAGCGCTAAGAGCGTAGTAGTGGAAAAAGGAATATATTCAAATATAAACTACACAGAAGCATTCTGTGAAACTTCTTTCTGATCTGAGCATTCAGCTAACAGAGTTAAACCATACTTTTGATTGAGCAGTTTTGAAACACTCTGTCTGTAGAAAATGCAACTGGACATTCGTAGCGCTAAGTGGGTAATAGTGGAAAAAAGAATATGTTCAAATATAAACTACGCAGAAGCATTGTATGAAACTTCTTTCTGTTCTGTGCATTCAACTAACAGAGTTCAACCTTACTTTTGATTGAGCCTTTCTGAAACACTCTTTCTGTAGAAACTGCAATTGGACATTCTGAGCGCTAAGAGGCCTCTATTGGGAAAAATAATATCATCAAATAAAAACTACACAGAAGCATTGTGTGAAACTTATTTCGATATGTTCATTAAGCTAACAGAGTTAAACCATACTTTTGATTGCACAGTGCTGAACCCTCTTTCTGTAGAAAATGCAAGTGGACATTCGGAGCGCTAAGAGGGTAATAGTGGAAAAAGGACTATATTCAAATATAAACTACACAGTAGCATTCTGTGAAAATTCTTTCTGTTCTGTGCATTCAACTAACAGAGTTGAACCTTACTTTTGATTGAGCCGTTCTGAAACACTCTTTCTGTAGAAACTGCAATTGGACATACTAAGCGCTAAGAGGCCTACTTTGGGAAAAAGAATATCTTCAAATAAAAACTACACAGATGCATTCTGTGAAACTTATTTCTGATCTGTAAATTCAGTTAACAGAGATAAAACATATTTTTGATTGAGCAGTTATGAAACACTCTTTTTGTAGAAAATACAAGTGGAGATTCGGAGCGCTAAGAGGGTAATAGTGGAAAAAGGAATGTCTTCAAATATAAACTACACAGAATCATTCGGGGAATCTTCTTTCTGATCTGTGCATTCAGCTAACAGAGTTAAAACATACTTTTGATTGAGCAGATCTGAACACTCTTTCTGTAGAAAATGCAACTGGACATTTGGAGCGCTAAGAGCGTAGTAGTGGAAAAAGGAATATATTCAAATATAAACTACACAGAAGCATTCTGTGAAACTTCTTTCTGATCTGAGCATTCAGCTAACAGAGTTAAACCATACATTTGATTGAGCAGTTTTGAAACACTCTGTCTGTAGAAAATGCAACTAGACATTCGTAGCGCTAAATGGGTAATAGTGGAAAAAAGAATATGTTCAAATATAAACTACACAGAAGCATTGTATGAAACTTCTTTCTGTTCTGTGCATTCAACTATCAGAGTTCAACCTTACTTTTGATTGAGCCGTTCTGAAACACTCTTTCTGTAGAAACTGCAATTGGACATTCTGAGCGCCAAGAGGCCTATATTGGGAAAAAGAATGTCTACAAATAAAAACTACACAGAAGAATTGTGTGAAACTTCTTTCTGTTCTGTTTGTTCAACTAAAAGAGTTGAACCTTAGTTTTGATTGAGCCGTTCTGAAACACTCTTTCTGTAGAAAATGCAAGTGGAGATTCGGAGCGCTAAGAGGGTAATAGTGGACAAAGGAATGTCTCCAAATATAAACTACACAGAATCATTCTGTGAAACTTCTTTCTGATCTGTGCATTCAGCTAACAGAGTTAAACCATACTTTTGATTGAGCAGATCTGAACACTCTTTCTGTAGAAAATGCAACTGGACATTTGGAGCGCTAAGAGAGTAGTAGTGGAAAAAGGAATATATTCAAATATAAACTACACAGAAGCATTCTGTGAAACTTCTTTCTGATCTGAGCATTCAGCTAACAGAGTTAAACCATACTTTTGATTGAGCAGTTTTGAAACACTCTGTCTGTAGAAAATGCAACTGGACATTCGTAGCGCTAAGTGGGTAATAGTGGAAAAAAGAATATGTTCAAATATAAACTACACAGAAGCATTGTATGAAACTTCTTTCTGTACTGTGCATTCAACTAACAGAGTTGAACCTTACTTTTGATTGAGCCTTTCTGAAACACTCTTTCTGTAGAAACTGCAATTGGACATTCTGAGCGCTAAGAGGCCTCTATTGGGAAAAATAATATCTTCAAATAAAAACTACACAGAAGCATTGTGTGAAACTTATTTCGATATGTTCATTAAGCTAACAGAGTTAAACCATACTTTTGATTGCGCAGTGCTGAACCCTCTTTCTGTAGAAAATGCAAGTGGACATTCGGAGCGCTAAGAGGGTAATAGTGGAAAAAGGACTATATTCAAATATAAACTACACAGTAGCATTCTGTGAAAATTCTTTCTGTTCTGTGCATTCAACTAACAGAGTTGAACCTTACTTTTGATTGAGCCGTTCTGAAACACTCTTTCTGTAGAAACTGCAATTGGACATGCTAAGCGCTAGGAGTCCTACTTTGGGAAAAAGAATATCTTCAAATAAAAACTACACAGATGCATTCTGTGAAACTTATTTCTGATCTGTAAATTCAGTTAACAGAGATAAAACATATTTTTGATTGAGCAGTTATGAAACACTCTTTTTGTAGAAAATACAAGTGGAGATTCGGAGCGCTAAGAGAGTAATAGTGGAAAAAGGAATGTCTTCAAATATAAACTACACAGAATCATTCGGTGAAACTTCTTTCTGATCTGTGCATTCAGCTAACAGAGTTAAACCATACTTTTGATTGAGCAGATCTGAACACTCTTTCTGTAGAAAATGCAACTGGACATTTGGAGCGCTAAGAGCGTAGTAGTGGAAAAAGGAATATATTCAAATATAAACTACACAGAAGCATTCTGTGAAACTTCTTTCTGATCTGAGCATTCAGCTAACAGAGTTAAACCATACATTTGATTGAGCAGTTTTGAAACACTCTGTCTGTAGAAAATGCAACTAGACATTCGTAGCGCTAAATGGGTAATAGTGGAAAAAAGAATATGTTCAAATATAAACTACACAGAAGCATTGTATGAAACTTCTTTCTGTTCTGTGCATTCAACTAACAGAGTTCAACCTTACTTTTGATTGAGCCGTTCTGAAACACTCTTTCTGTAGAAACTGCAATTGGACATTCTGAGCGCCAAGAGGCCTATATTGGGAAAAAGAATGTCTACAAATAATAACTACACAGAAGAATTGTGTGAAACTTCTTTCTGTTCTGTTTGTTCAACTAAAAGAGTTGAACCTTAGTTTTGATTGAGCCGTTCTGAAACACTCTTTCTGTAGAAAATGCAAGTGGAGATTCGGAGCGCTAAGAGGGTAATAGTGGACAAAGGAATGTCTCCAAATATAAACTACACAGAATCATTCTGTGAAACTTCTTTCTGATCTGTGCATTCAGCTAACAGAGTTAAACCATACTTTTGATTGAGCAGATCTGAACACTCTTTCTGTAGAAAATGCAACTGGACATTTGGAGCGCTAAGAGAGTAGTAGTGGAAAAAGGAATATATCCAAATATAAACTACACAGAAGCATTCTGTGAAACTTCTTTCTGATCTGAGCATTCAGCTAACAGAGTTAAACCATACTTTTGATTGAGCAGTTTTGAAACACTCTATCTGTAGAAAATGCAACTGGACATTCGTAGCGCTAAGTGGGTAATAGTAAAAAAAAGAATATGTTCAAATATAAACTACACAGAAGCATTGTATGAAACTTCTTTCTGTTCTGTGCATTCAACTAACAGAGTTGAACCTTATTTTTGATTGAGCCTTTCTGAAACACTCTTTCTGTAGAAACTGCAATTGGACATTCTGAGCGCTAAGAGGCCTCTATTGGGAAAAATAATATCTTCAAATAAAAACTACACAGAAGCATTGTGTGCAACTTATTTCTGATATGTTCATTAAGCTAACAGAGTTAAACCATGCTTTTGATTGCGCAGTGCTGAACCCTCTTTCTGTAGAAAATGCAAGTGGACATTCGGAGCGCTAAGAGGGTAATAGTGGAAAAAGGACTATATTCAAATATAAACTACACAGTAGCATTCTGTGAAAATTCTTTCTGTTCTGTGCATTCAACTAACAGAGTTGAACCTTACTTTTGATTGAGCCGTTCTGAAACACTCTTTCTGTAGAAACTGCAATTGGACATGCTAAGCGCTGAGAGGCCTACCTTGGGAAAAAGAATATCTTCAAATAAAAACTACACAGATGCATTCTGTGAAACTAATTTCTGATCTGTAAATTCAGTTAACAGAGATAAAACATATTTTTGATTGAGCAGTTATGAAACACTCTTTTTGTAGAAAATACAAGTGGAGATTCGGAGCGCTAAGAGGGTAATAGTGGAAAAAGGAATGTCTTCAAATATAAACTACACAGAATCATTCGGTGAAACTTCTTTCTGATCTGTGCATTCAGCTAACAGAGTTAAACCATACTTTTGATTGAGCAGATCTGAACACTCTTTCTGTAGAAAATGCAACTGGACATTTGGAGCGCTAAGAGCGTAGTAGTGGAAAAAGGAATATATTCAAATATAAACTACACAGAAGCATTCTGTGAAACTTCTTTCTGATCTGAGCATTCAGCTAACAGAGTTAAACCATACTTTTGATTGAGCAGTTTTGAAACACTCTGTCTGTAGAAAATGCAACTGGACATTCGTAGCGCTAAGTGGGTAATAGTGGAAAAAAGAATATGTTCAAATATAAACTACGCAGAAGCATTGTATGAAACTTCTTTCTGTTCTGTGCATTCAACTAACAGAGTTCAACCTTACTTTTGATTGAGCCTTTCTGAAACACTCTTTCTGTAGAAACTGCAATTGGACATTCTGAGCGCTAAGAGGCCTCTATTGGGAAAAATAATATCATCAAATAAAAACTACACAGAAGCATTGTGTGAAACTTATTTCGATATGTTCATTAAGCTAACAGAGTTAAACCATACTTTTGATTGCACAGTGCTGAAACCTCTTTCTGTAGAAAATGCAAGTGGACATTCGGAGCGCTAAGAGGGTAATAGTGGAAAAAGGACTATATTCAAATATAAACTACACAGTAGCATTCTGTGAAAATTCTTTCTGTTCTGTGCATTCAACTAACAGAGTTGAACCTTACTTTTGATTGAGCCGTTCTGAAACACTCTTTCTGTAGAAACTGCAATTGGACATACTAAGCGCTAAGAGGCCTACTTTGGGAAAAAGAATATCTTCAAATAAAAACTACACAGATGCATTCTGTGAAACTTATTTCTGATCTGTAAATTCAGTTAACAGAGATAAAACATATTTTTGATTGAGCAGTTATGAAACACTCTTTTTGTAGAAAATACAAGTGGAGATTCGGAGCGCTAAGAGGGTAATAGTGGAAAAAGGAATGTCTTCAAATATAAACTACACAGAATCATTCGGGGAATCTTCTTTCTGATCTGTGCATTCAGCTAACAGAGTTAAAACATACTTTTGATTGAGCAGATCTGAACACTCTTTCTGTAGAAAATGCAACTGGACATTTGGAGCGCTAAGAGCGTAGTAGTGGAAAAAGGAATATATTCAAATATAAACTACACAGAAGCATTCTGTGAAACTTCTTTCTGATCTGAGCATTCAGCTAACAGAGTTAAACCATACATTTGATTGAGCAGTTTTGAAACACTCTGTCTGTAGAAAATGCAACTAGACATTCGTAGCGCTAAATGGGTAATAGTGGAAAAAAGAATATGTTCAAATATAAACTACACAGAAGCATTGTATGAAACTTCTTTCTGTTCTGTGCATTCAACTATCAGAGTTCAACCTTACTTTTGATTGAGCCGTTCTGAAACACTCTTTCTGTAGAAACTGCAATTGGACATTCTGAGCGCCAAGAGGCCTATATTGGGAAAAAGAATGTCTACAAATAAAAACTACACAGAAGAATTGTGTGAAACTTCTTTCTGTTCTGTTTGTTCAACTAAAAGAGTTGAACCTCAGTTTTGATTGAGCCGTTCTGAAACACTCTTTCTGTAGAAAATGCAAGTGGAGATTCGGAGCGCTAAGAGGGTAATAGTGGACAAAGGAATGTCTCCAAATATAAACTACACAGAATCATTCTGTGAAACTTCTTTCTGATCTGTGCATTCAGCTAACAGAGTTAAACCATACTTTTGATTGAGCAGATCTGAACACTCTTTCTGTAGAAAATGCAACTGGACATTTGGAGCGCTAAGAGAGTAGTAGTGGAAAAAGGAATATATTCAAATATAAACTACACAGAAGCATTCTGTGAAACTTCTTTCTGATCTGAGCATTCAGCTAACAGAGTTAAACCATACTTTTGATTGAGCAGTTTTGAAACACTCTGTCTGTAGAAAATGCAACTGGACATTCGTAGCGCTAAGTGGGTAATAGTGGAAAAAAGAATATGTTCAAATATAAACTACACAGAAGCATTGTATGAAACTTCTTTCTGTACTGTGCATTCAACTAACAGAGTTGAACCTTACTTTTGATTGAGCCTTTCTGAAACACTCTTTCTGTAGAAACTGCAATTGGACATTCTGAGCGCTAAGAGGCCTCTATTGGGAAAAATAATATCTTCAAATAAAAACTACACAGAAGCATTGTGTGAAACTTATTTCGATATGTTCATTAAGCTAACAGAGTTAAACCATACTTTTGATTGCGCAGTGCTGAACCCTCTTTCTGTAGAAAATGCAAGTGGACATTCGGAGCGCTAAGAGGGTAATAGTGGAAAAAGGACTATATTCAAATATAAACTACACAGTAGCATTCTGTGAAAATTCTTTCTGTTCTGTGCATTCAACTAACAGAGTTGAACCTTACTTTTGATTGAGCCGTTCTGAAACACTCTTTCTGTAGAAACTGCAATTGGACATGCTAAGCGCTAGGAGTCCTACTTTGGGAAAAAGAATATCTTCAAATAAAAACTACACAGATGCATTCTGTGAAACTTATTTCTGATCTGTAAATTCAGTTAACAGAGATAAAACATATTTTTGATTGAGCAGTTATGAAACACTCTTTTTGTAGAAAATACAAGTGGAGATTCGGAGCGCTAAGAGAGTAATAGTGGAAAAAGGAATGTCTTCAAATATAAACTACACAGAATCATTCGGTGAAACTTCTTTCTGATCTGTGCATTCAGCTAACAGAGTTAAACCATACTTTTGATTGAGCAGATCTGAACACTCTTTCTGTAGAAAATGCAACTGGACATTTGGAGCGCTAAGAGCGTAGTAGTGGAAAAAGGAATATATCCAAATATAAACTACACAGAAGCATTCTGTGAAACTTCTTTCTGATCTGAGCATTCAGCTAACAGAGTTAAACCATACTTTTGATTGAGCAGTTTTGAAACACTCTATCTGTAGAAAATGCAACTGGACATTCGTAGCGCTAAGTGGGTAATAGTAAAAAAAAGAATATGTTCAAATATAAACTACACAGAAGCATTGTATGAAACTTCTTTCTGTTCTGTGCATTCAACTAACAGAGTTGAACCTTACTTTTGATTGAGCCTTTCTGAAACACTCTTTCTGTAGAAACTGCAATTGGACATTCTGAGCGCTAAGAGGCCTCTATTGGGAAAAATAATATCTTCAAATAAAAACTACACAGAAGCATTGTGTGCAACTTATTTCTGATATGTTCATTAAGCTAACAGAGTTAAACCATACTTTTGATTGCGCAGTGCTGAACCCTCTTTCTGTAGAAAATGCAAGTGGACATTCGGAGCGCTAAGAGGGTAATAGTGGAAAAAGGACTATATTCAAATATAAACTACACAGTAGCATTCTGTGAAAATTCTTTCTGTTCTGTGCATTCAACTAACAGAGTTGAACCTTACTTTTGATTGAGCCGTTCTGAAACACTCTTTCTGTAGAAACTGCAATTGGACATGCTAAGCGCTGAGAGGCCTACTTTGGGAAAAAGAATATCTTCAAATAAAAACTACACAGATGCATTCTGTGAAACTTATTTCTGATCTGTAAATTCAGTTAACAGAGATAAAACATATTTTTGATTGAGCAGTTATGAAACACTCTTTTTGTAGAAAATACAAGTGGAGATTCGGAGCGCTAAGAGGGTAATAGTGGAAAAAGGAATGTCTTCAAATATAAACTACACAGAATCATTCGGTGAAACTTCTTTCTGATCTGTGCATTCAGCTAACAGAGTTAAACCATACTTTTGATTGAGCAGATCTGAACACTCTTTCTGTAGAAAATGCAACTGGACATTTGGAGCGCTAAGAGCGTATTAGTGGAAAAAGGAATATATTCAAATATAAACTACACAGAAGCATTCTGTGAAACTTCTTTCTGATCTGAGCATTCAGCTAACAGAGTTAAACCATACTTTTGATTGAGCAGTTTTGAAACACTCTGTCTGTAGAAAATGCAACTGGACATTCGTAGCGCTAAGTGGGTAATAGTGGAAAAAAGAATATGTTCAAATATAAACTACGCAGAAGCATTGTATGAAACTTCTTTCTGTTCTGTGCATTCAACTAACAGAGTTCAACCTTACTTTTGATTGAGCCTTTCTGAAACACTCTTTCTGTAGAAACTGCAATTGGACATTCTGAGCGCTAAGAGGCCTCTATTGGGAAAAATAATATCTTCAAATAAAAACTACACAGAAGCATTGTGTGAAACTTATTTCGATATGTTCATTAAGCTAACAGAGTTAAACCATACTTTTGATTGCACAGTGCTGAACCCTCTTTCTGTAGAAAATGCAAGTGGACATTCGGAGCGCTAAGAGGGTAATAGTGGAAAAAGGACTATATTCAAATATAAACTACACAGTAGCATTCTGTGAAAATTCTTTCTGTTCTGTGCATTCAACTAACAGAGTTGAACCTTACTTTTGATTGAGCCGTTCTGAAACACTCTTTCTGTAGAAACTGCAATTGGACATACTAAGCGCTAAGAGGCCTACTTTGGGAAAAAGAATATCTTCAAATAAAAACTACACAGATGCATTCTGTGAAACTTATTTCTGATCTGTAAATTCAGTTAACAGAGATAAAACATATTTTTGATTGAGCAGTTATGAAACACTCTTTTTGTAGAAAATACAAGTGGAGATTCGGAGCGCTAAGTGGGTAATAGTGGAAAAAGGAATGTCTTCAAATATAAACTACACAGAATCATTCGGGGAATCTTCTTTCTGACCTGTGCATTCAGCTAACAGAGTTAAAACATACTTTTGATTGAGCAGATCTGAACACTCTTTCTGTAGAAAATGCAACTGGACATTTGGAGCGCTAAGAGCGTAGTAGTGGAAAAAGGAATATATTCAAATATAAACTACACAGAAGCATTCTGTGAAACTTCTTTCTGATCTGAGCATTCAGCTAACAGAGTTAAACCATACTTTTGATTGAGCAGTTTTGAAACACTCTGTCTGTAGAAAATGCAACTAGACATTCGTAGCGCTAAATGGGTAATAGTGGAAAAAAGAATATGTTCAAATATAAACTACACAGAAGCATTGTATGAAACTTCTTTCTGTTCTGTGCATTCAACTAACAGAGTTCAACCTTACTTTTGATTGAGCCGTTCTGAAACACTCTTTCTGTAGAAACTGCAATTGGACATTCTGAGCGCCAAGAGGCCTATATTGGGAAAAAGAATGTCTACAAATAATAACTACACAGAAGAATTGTGTGAAACTTCTTTCTGTTCTGTTTGTTCAACTAAAAGAGTTGAACCTTAGTTTTGATTGAGCCGTTCTGAAACACTCTTTCTGTAGAAAATGCAAGTGGAGATTCGGAGCGCTAAGAGGGTAATAGTGGACAAAGGAATGTCTCCAAATATAAACTACACAGAATCATTCTGTGAAACTTCTTTCTTATCTGTGCATTCAGCTAAAAGAGTTAAACCATACTTTTGATTGAGCAGATCTGAACACTCTTTCTGTAGAAAATGCAACTGGACATTTGGAGCGCTAAGAGAGTAGTAGTGGAAAAAGGAATATATCCAAATATAAACTACACAGAAGCATTCTGTGAAACTTCTTTCTGATCTGAGCATTCAGCTAACAGAGTTAAACCATACTTTTGATTGAGCAGTTTTGAAACACTCTATCTGTAGAAAATGCAACTGGACATTCGTAGCGCTAAGTGGGTAATAGTAAAAAAAAGAATATGTTCAAATATAAACTACACAGAAGCATTGTATGAAACTTCTTTCTGTTCTGTGCATTCAACTAACAGAGTTGAACCTTACTTTTGATTGAGCCTTTCTGAAACACTCTTTCTGTAGAAACTGCAATTGGACATTCTGAGCGCTAAGAGGCCTCTATTGGGAAAAATAATATCTTCAAATAAAAACTACACAGAAGCATTGTGTGCAACTTATTTCTGATATGTTCATTAAGCTAACAGAGTTAAACCATGCTTTTGATTGCGCAGTGCTGAACCCTCTTTCTGTAGAAAATGCAAGTGGACATTCGGAGCGCTAAGAGTGTAATAGTGGAAAAAGGACTATATTCAAATATAAACTACACAGTAGCATTCTGTGAAAATTCTTTCTGTTCTGTGCATTCAACTAACAGAGTTGAACCTTACTTTTGATTGAGCCGTTCTGAAACACTCTTTCTGTAGAAACTGCAATTGGACATGCTAAGCGCTGAGAGGCCTACTTCGGGAAAAAGAATATCTTCAAATAAAAACTACACAGATGCATTCTGTGAAACTTATTTCTGATCTGTAAATTCAGTTAACAGAGATAAAACATATTTTTGATTGAGCAGTTATGAAACACTCTTTTTGTAGAAAATACAAGTGGAGATTCGGAGCGCTAAGAGGGTAATAGTGGAAAAAGGAATGTCTTCAAATATAAACTACACAGAATCATTCGGTGAAACTTCTTTCTGATCTGTGCATTCAGCTAACAGAGTTAAACCATACTTTTGATTGAGCAGATCTGAACACTCTTTCTGTAGAAAATGCAACTGGACATTTGGAGCGCTAAGAGCGTAGTAGTGGAAAAAGGAATATATTCAAATATAAACTACACAGAAGCATTCTGTGAAACTTCTTTCTGATCTGAGCATTCAGCTAACAGAGTTAAACCATACTTTTGATTGAGCAGTTTTGAAACACTCTGTCTGTAGAAAATGCAACTGGACATTCGTAGCGCTAAGTGGGTAATAGTGGAAAAAAGAATATGTTCAAATATAAACTACACAGAAGCATTGTATGAAACTTCTTTCTGTTCTGTGCATTCAACTAACAGAGTTGAACCTTACTTTTGATTGAGCCGTTCTGAAACACTCTTTCTGTAGAAAATGCAATTGGACATTCTGAGCGCAAAGAGGCCTATATTGGGAAAAAGAATGTCTACAAATAAAAACTACACAGAAGAATTGTGTGAAACTACTTTCTGTTCTGTTTGTTCAACTAAAAGAGTTGAACCTTAGTTTTGATTGAGCCGTTCTGAAACACTCTTTCTGTAGAAAATGCAAGTGGAGATTCGGAGCGCTAAGAGGGTAATAGTGGAAAAAGGAATGTCTCCAAATATAAACTACACAGAATCATTCGGTGAAACTTCTTTCTGATCTCTGCATTCAGCTAACAGAGTTAAACCATACTTTTGATTGAGCAGATCTGAACACTCTTTCTGTAGAAAATGCAACTGGACATTTGGAGCGCTAAGAGAGTAGTAGTGGAAAAAGGAATATATTCAAATATAAACTACACAGAAGCATTCTGTGAAACTTCTTTCTGATCTGAGCATTCAGCTAACAGAGTTAAACCATACTTTTGATTGAGCAGTTTTGAAACACTCTGTCTGTAGAAAATGCAACTGGACATTCGTAGCGCTAAGTGGGTAATAGTGGAAAAAAGAATATGTTCAAATATAAACTACACAGAAGCATTGTATGAAACTTCTTTCTGTACTGTGCATTCAACTAACAGAGTTGAACCTTACTTTTGATTGAGCCTTTCTGAAACACTCTTTCTGTAGAAACTGCAATTGGACATTCTGAGCGCTAAGAGGCCTCTATTGGGAAAAATAATATCTTCAAATAAAAACTACACAGAAGCATTGTGTGAAACTTATTTCGATATGTTCATTAAGCTAACAGAGTTAAACCATACTTTTGATTGCGCAGTGCTGAACCCTCTTTCTGTAGAAAATGCAAGTGGACATTCGGAGCGCTAAGAGGGTAATAGTGGAAAAAGGACTATATTCAAATATAAACTACACAGTAGCATTCTGTGAAAATTCTTTCTGTTCTGTGCATTCAACTAACAGAGTTGAACCTTACTTTTGATTGAGCCGTTCTGAAACACTCTTTCTGTAGAAACTGCAATTGGACATGCTAAGCGCTAGGAGTCCTACTTTGGGAAAAAGAATATCTTCAAATAAAAACTACACAGATGCATTCTGTGAAACTTATTTCTGATCTGTAAATTCAGTTAACAGAGATAAAACATATTTTTGATTGAGCAGTTATGAAACACTCTTTTTGTAGAAAATACAAGTGGAGATTCGGAGCGCTAAGAGAGTAATAGTGGAAAAAGGAATGTCTTCAAATATAAACTACACAGAATCATTCGGTGAAACTTCTTTCTGATCTGTGCATTCAGCTAACAGAGTTAAACCATACTTTTGATTGAGCAGATCTGAACACTCTTTCTGTAGAAAATGCAACTGGACATTTGGAGCGCTAAGAGCGTAGTAGTGGAAAAAGGAATATATTCAAATATAAACTACACAGAAGCATTCTGTGAAACTTCTTTCTGATCTGAGCATTCAGCTAACAGAGTTAAACCATACATTTGATTGAGCAGTTTTGAAACACTCTGTCTGTAGAAAATGCAACTAGACATTCGTAGCGCTAAATGGGTAATAGTGGAAAAAAGAATATGTTCAAATATAAACTACACAGAAGCATTGTATGAAACTTCTTTCTGTTCTGTGCATTCAACTAACAGAGTTCAACCTTACTTTTGATTGAGCCGTTCTGAAACACTCTTTCTGTAGAAACTGCAATTGGACATTCTGAGCGCCAAGAGGCCTATATTGGGAAAAAGAATGTCTACAAATAATAACTACACAGAAGAATTGTGTGAAACTTCTTTCTGTTCTGTTTGTTCAACTAAAAGAGTTGAACCTTAGTTTTGATTGAGCCGTTCTGAAACACTCTTTCTGTAGAAAATGCAAGTGGAGATTCGGAGCGCTAAGAGGGTAATAGTGGACAAAGGAATGTCTCCAAATATAAACTACACAGAATCATTCTGTGAAACTTCTTTCTGATCTGTGCATTCAGCTAACAGAGTTAAACCATACTTTTGATTGAGCAGATCTGAACACTCTTTCTGTAGAAAATGCAACTGGACATTTGGAGCGCTAAGAGAGTAGTAGTGGAAAAAGGAATATATCCAAATATAAACTACACAGAAGCATTCTGTGAAACTTCTTTCTGATCTGAGCATTCAGCTAACAGAGTTAAACCATACTTTTGATTGAGCAGTTTTGAAACACTCTATCTGTAGAAAATGCAACTGGACATTCGTAGCGCTAAGTGGGTAATAGTAAAAAAAAGAATATGTTCAAATATAAACTACACAGAAGCATTGTATGAAACTTCTTTCTGTTCTGTGCATTCAACTAACAGAGTTGAACCTTATTTTTGATTGAGCCTTTCTGAAACACTCTTTCTGTAGAAACTGCAATTGGACATTCTGAGCGCTAAGAGGCCTCTATTGGGAAAAATAATATCTTCAAATAAAAACTACACAGAAGCATTGTGTGCAACTTATTTCTGATATGTTCATTAAGCTAACAGAGTTAAACCATGCTTTTGATTGCGCAGTGCTGAACCCTCTTTCTGTAGAAAATGCAAGTGGACATTCGGAGCGCTAAGAGGGTAATAGTGGAAAAAGGACTATATTCAAATATAAACTACACAGTAGCATTCTGTGAAAATTCTTTCTGTTCTGTGCATTCAACTAACAGAGTTGAACCTTACTTTTGATTGAGCCGTTCTGAAACACTCTTTCTGTAGAAACTGCAATTGGACATGCTAAGCGCTGAGAGGCCTACCTTGGGAAAAAGAATATCTTCAAATAAAAACTACACAGATGCATTCTGTGAAACAAATTTCTGATCTGTAAATTCAGTTAACAGAGATAAAACATATTTTTGATTGAGCAGTTATGAAACACTCTTTTTGTAGAAAATACAAGTGGAGATTCGGAGCGCTAAGAGGGTAATAGTGGAAAAAGGAATGTCTTCAAATATAAACTACACAGAATCATTCGGTGAAACTTCTTTCTGATCTGTGCATTCAGCTAACAGAGTTAAACCATACTTTTGATTGAGCAGATCTGAACACTCTTTCTGTAGAAAATGCAACTGGACATTTGGAGCGCTAAGAGCGTAGTAGTGGAAAAAGGAATATATTCAAATATAAACTACACAGAAGCATTCTGTGAAACTTCTTTCTGATCTGAGCATTCAGCTAACAGAGTTAAACCATACTTTTGATTGAGCAGTTTTGAAACACTCTGTCTGTAGAAAATGCAACTGGACATTCGTAGCGCTAAGTGGGTAATAGTGGAAAAAAGAATATGTTCAAATATAAACTACGCAGAAGCATTGTATGAAACTTCTTTCTGTTCTGTGCATTCAACTAACAGAGTTCAACCTTACTTTTGATTGAGCCTTTCTGAAACACTCTTTCTGTAGAAACTGCAATTGGACATTCTGAGCGCTAAGAGGCCTCTATTGGGAAAAATAATATCATCAAATAAAAACTACACAGAAGCATTGTGTGAAACTTATTTCGATATGTTCATTAAGCTAACAGAGTTAAACCATACTTTTGATTGCACAGTGCTGAACCCTCTTTCTGTAGAAAATGCAAGTGGACATTCGGAGCGCTAAGAGGGTAATAGTGGAAAAAGGACTATATTCAAATATAAACTACACAGTAGCATTCTGTGAAAATTCTTTCTGTTCTGTGCATTCAACTAACAGAGTTGAACCTTACTTTTGATTGAGCCGTTCTGAAACACTCTTTCTGTAGAAACTGCAATTGGACATACTAAGCGCTAAGAGGCCTACTTTGGGAAAAAGAATATCTTCAAATAAAAACTACACAGATGCATTCTGTGAAACTTATTTCTGATCTGTAAATTCAGTTAACAGAGATAAAACATATTTTTGATTGAGCAGTTATGAAACACTCTTTTTGTAGAAAATACAAGTGGAGATTCGGAGCGCTAAGAGGGTAATAGTGGAAAAAGGAATGTCTTCAAATATAAACTACACAGAATCATTCGGGGAATCTTCTTTCTGATCTGTGCATTCAGCTAACAGAGTTAAAACATACTTTTGATTGAGCAGATCTGAACACTCTTTCTGTAGAAAATGCAACTGGACATTTGGAGCGCTAAGAGCGTAGTAGTGGAAAAAGGAATATATTCAAATATAAACTACACAGAAGCATTCTGTGAAACTTCTTTCTGATCTGAGCATTCAGCTAACAGAGTTAAACCATACATTTGATTGAGCAGTTTTGAAACACTCTGTCTGTAGAAAATGCAACTAGACATTCGTAGCGCTAAATGGGTAATAGTGGAAAAAAGAATATGTTCAAATATAAACTACACAGAAGCATTGTATGAAACTTCTTTCTGTTCTGTGCATTCAACTATCAGAGTTCAACCTTACTTTTGATTGAGCCGTTCTGAAACACTCTTTCTGTAGAAACTGCAATTGGACATTCTGAGCGCCAAGAGGCCTATATTGGGAAAAAGAATGTCTACAAATAAAAACTACACAGAAGAATTGTGTGAAACTTCTTTCTGTTCTGTTTGTTCAACTAAAAGAGTTGAACCTTAGTTTTGATTGAGCCGTTCTGAAACACTCTTTCTGTAGAAAATGCAAGTGGAGATTCGGAGCGCTAAGAGGGTAATAGTGGACAAAGGAATGTCTCCAAATATAAACTACACAGAATCATTCTGTGAAACTTCTTTCTGATCTGTGCATTCAGCTAACAGAGTTAAACCATACTTTTGATTGAGCAGATCTGAACACTCTTTCTGTAGAAAATGCAACTGGACATTTGGAGCGCTAAGAGAGTAGTAGTGGAAAAAGGAATATATCCAAATATAAACTACACAGAAGCATTCTGTGAAACTTCTTTCTGATCTGAGCATTCAGCTAACAGAGTTAAACCATACTTTTGATTGAGCAGTTTTGAAACACTCTATCTGTAGAAAATGCAACTGGACATTCGTAGCGCTAAGTGGGTAATAGTAAAAAAAAGAATATGTTCAAATATAAACTACACAGAAGCATTGTATGAAACTTCTTTCTGTTCTGTGCATTCAACTAACAGAGTTGAACCTTATTTTTGATTGAGCCTTTCTGAAACACTCTTTCTGTAGAAACTGCAATTGGACATTCTGAGCGCTAAGAGGCCTCTATTGGGAAAAATAATATCTTCAAATAAAAACTACACAGAAGCATTGTGTGCAACTTATTTCTGATATGTTCATTAAGCTAACAGAGTTAAACCATGCTTTTGATTGCGCAGTGCTGAACCCTCTTTCTGTAGAAAATGCAAGTGGACATTCGGAGCGCTAAGAGGGTAATAGTGGAAAAAGGACTATATTCAAATATAAACTACACAGTAGCATTCTGTGAAAATTCTTTCTGTTCTGTGCATTCAACTAACAGAGTTGAACCTTACTTTTGATTGAGCCGTTCTGAAACACTCTTTCTGTAGAAACTGCAATTGGACATGCTAAGCGCTGAGAGGCCTACTTTGGGAAAAAGAATATCTTCAAATAAAAACTACACAGATGCATTCTGTGAAACTAATTTCTGATCTGTAAATTCAGTTAACAGAGATAAAACATATTTTTGATTGAGCAGTTATGAAACACTCTTTTTGTAGAAAATACAAGTGGAGATTCGGAGCGCTAAGAGGGTAATAGTGGAAAAAGGAATGTCTTCAAATATAAACTACACAGAATCATTCGGTGAAACTTCTTTCTGATCTGTGCATTCAGCTAACAGAGTTAAACCATACTTTTGATTGAGCAGATCTGAACACTCTTTCTGTAGAAAATGCAACTGGACATTTGGAGCGCTAAGAGCGTATTAGTGGAAAAAGGAATATATTCAAATATAAACTACACAGAAGCATTCTGTGAAACTTCTTTCTGATCTGAGCATTCAGCTAACAGAGTTAAACCATACTTTTGATTGAGCAGTTTTGAAACACTCTGTCTGTAGAAAATGCAACTGGACATTCGTAGCGCTAAGTGGGTAATAGTGGAAAAAAGAATATGTTCAAATATAAACTACGCAGAAGCATTGTATGAAACTTCTTTCTGTTCTGTGCATTCAACTAACAGAGTTCAACCTTACTTTTGATTGAGCCTTTCTGAAACACTCTTTCTGTAGAAACTGCAATTGGACATTCTGAGCGCTAAGAGGCCTCTATTGGGAAAAATAATATCTTCAAATAAAAACTACACAGAAGCATTGTGTGAAACTTATTTCGATATGTTCATTAAGCTAACAGAGTTAAACCATACTTTTGATTGCACAGTGCTGAACCCTCTTTCTGTAGAAAATGCAAGTGGACATTCGGAGCGCTAAGAGGGTAATAGTGGAAAAAGGACTATATTCAAATATAAACTACACAGTAGCATTCTGTGAAAATTCTTTCTGTTCTGTGCATTCAACTAACAGAGTTGAACCTTACTTTTGATTGAGCCGTTCTGAAACACTCTTTCTGTAGAAACTGCAATTGGACATACTAAGCGCTAAGAGGCCTACTTTGGGAAAAAGAATATCTTCAAATAAAAACTACACAGATGCATTCTGTGAAACTTATTTCTGATCTGTAAATTCAGTTAACAGAGATAAAACATATTTTTGATTGAGCAGTTATGAAACACTCTTTTTGTAGAAAATACAAGTGGAGATTCGGAGCGCTAAGTGGGTAATAGTGGAAAAAGGAATGTCTTCAAATATAAACTACACAGAATCATTCGGGGAATCTTCTTTCTGACCTGTGCATTCAGCTAACAGAGTTAAAACATACTTTTGATTGAGCAGATCTGAACACTCTTTCTGTAGAAAATGCAACTGGACATTTGGAGCGCTAAGAGCGTAGTAGTGGAAAAAGGAATATATTCAAATATAAACTACACAGAAGCATTCTGTGAAACTTCTTTCTGATCTGAGCATTCAGCTAACAGAGTTAAACCATACTTTTGATTGAGCAGTTTTGAAACACTCTGTCTGTAGAAAATGCAACTAGACATTCGTAGCGCTAAATGGGTAATAGTGGAAAAAAGAATATGTTCAAATATAAACTACACAGAAGCATTGTATGAAACTTCTTTCTGTTCTGTGCATTCAACTAACAGAGTTCAACCTTACTTTTGATTGAGCCGTTCTGAAACACTCTTTCTGTAGAAACTGCAATTGGACATTCTGAGCGCCAAGAGGCCTATATTGGGAAAAAGAATGTCTACAAATAATAACTACACAGAAGAATTGTGTGAAACTTCTTTCTGTTCTGTTTGTTCAACTAAAAGAGTTGAACCTTAGTTTTGATTGAGCCGTTCTGAAACACTCTTTCTGTAGAAAATGCAAGTGGAGATTCGGAGCGCTAAGAGGGTAATAGTGGACAAAGGAATGTCTCCAAATATAAACTACACAGAATCATTCTGTGAAACTTCTTTCTTATCTGTGCATTCAGCTAAAAGAGTTAAACCATACTTTTGATTGAGCAGATCTGAACACTCTTTCTGTAGAAAATGCAACTGGACATTTGGAGCGCTAAGAGAGTAGTAGTGGAAAAAGGAATATATCCAAATATAAACTACACAGAAGCATTCTGTGAAACTTCTTTCTGATCTGAGCATTCAGCTAACAGAGTTAAACCATACTTTTGATTGAGCAGTTTTGAAACACTCTATCTGTAGAAAATGCAACTGGACATTCGTAGCGCTAAGTGGGTAATAGTAAAAAAAAGAATATGTTCAAATATAAACTACACAGAAGCATTGTATGAAACTTCTTTCTGTTCTGTGCATTCAACTAACAGAGTTGAACCTTACTTTTGATTGAGCCTTTCTGAAACACTCTTTCTGTAGAAACTGCAATTGGACATTCTGAGCGCTAAGAGGCCTCTATTGGGAAAAATAATATCTTCAAATAAAAACTACACAGAAGCATTGTGTGCAACTTATTTCTGATATGTTCATTAAGCTAACAGAGTTAAACCATGCTTTTGATTGCGCAGTGCTGAACCCTCTTTCTGTAGAAAATGCAAGTGGACATTCGGAGCGCTAAGAGTGTAATAGTGGAAAAAGGACTATATTCAAATATAAACTACACAGTAGCATTCTGTGAAAATTCTTTCTGTTCTGTGCATTCAACTAACAGAGTTGAACCTTACTTTTGATTGAGCCGTTCTGAAACACTCTTTCTGTAGAAACTGCAATTGGACATGCTAAGCGCTGAGAGGCCTACTTCGGGAAAAAGAATATCTTCAAATAAAAACTACACAGATGCATTCTGTGAAACTTATTTCTGATCTGTAAATTCAGTTAACAGAGATAAAACATATTTTTGATTGAGCAGTTATGAAACACTCTTTTTGTAGAAAATACAAGTGGAGATTCGGAGCGCTAAGAGGGTAATAGTGGAAAAAGGAATGTCTTCAAATATAAACTACACAGAATCATTCGGTGAAACTTCTTTCTGATCTGTGCATTCAGCTAACAGAGTTAAACCATACTTTTGATTGAGCAGATCTGAACACTCTTTCTGTAGAAAATGCAACTGGACATTTGGAGCGCTAAGAGCGTAGTAGTGGAAAAAGGAATATATTCAAATATAAACTACACAGAAGCATTCTGTGAAACTTCTTTCTGATCTGAGCATTCAGCTAACAGAGTTAAACCATACTTTTGATTGAGCAGTTTTGAAACACTCTGTCTGTAGAAAATGCAACTGGACATTCGTAGCGCTAAGTGGGTAATAGTGGAAAAAAGAATATGTTCAAATATAAACTACACAGAAGCATTGTATGAAACTTCTTTCTGTTCTGTGCATTCAACTAACAGAGTTGAACCTTACTTTTGATTGAGCCGTTCTGAAACACTCTTTCTGTAGAAAATGCAATTGGACATTCTGAGCGCAAAGAGGCCTATATTGGGAAAAAGAATGTCTACAAATAAAAACTACACAGAAGAATTGTGTGAAACTACTTTCTGTTCTGTTTGTTCAACTAAAAGAGTTGAACCTTAGTTTTGATTGAGCCGTTCTGAAACACTCTTTCTGTAGAAAATGCAAGTGGAGATTCGGAGCGCTAAGAGGGTAATAGTGGAAAAAGGAATGTCTCCAAATATAAACTACACAGAATCATTCGGTGAAACTTCTTTCTGATCTCTGCATTCAGCTAACAGAGTTAAACCATACTTTTGATTGAGCAGATCTGAACACTCTTTCTGTAGAAAATGCAACTGGACATTTGGAGCGCTAAGAGAGTAGTAGTGGAAAAAGGAATATATTCAAATATAAACTACACAGAAGCATTCTGTGAAACTTCTTTCTGATCTGAGCATTCAGCTAACAGAGTTAAACCATACTTTTGATTGAGCAGTTTTGAAACACTCTGTCTGTAGAAAATGCAACTGGACATTCGTAGCGCTAAGTGGGTAATAGTGGAAAAAAGAATATGTTCAAATATAAACTACACAGAAGCATTGTATGAAACTTCTTTCTGTACTGTGCATTCAACTAACAGAGTTGAACCTTACTTTTGATTGAGCCTTTCTGAAACACTCTTTCTGTAGAAACTGCAATTGGACATTCTGAGCGCTAAGAGGCCTCTATTGGGAAAAATAATATCTTCAAATAAAAACTACACAGAAGCATTGTGTGAAACTTATTTCGATATGTTCATTAAGCTAACAGAGTTAAACCATACTTTTGATTGCGCAGTGCTGAACCCTCTTTCTGTAGAAAATGCAAGTGGACATTCGGAGCGCTAAGAGGGTAATAGTGGAAAAAGGACTATATTCAAATATAAACTACACAGTAGCATTCTGTGAAAATTCTTTCTGTTCTGTGCATTCAACTAACAGAGTTGAACCTTACTTTTGATTGAGCCGTTCTGAAACACTCTTTCTGTAGAAACTGCAATTGGACATGCTAAGCGCTAGGAGTCCTACTTTGGGAAAAAGAATATCTTCAAATAAAAACTACACAGATGCATTCTGTGAAACTTATTTCTGATCTGTAAATTCAGTTAACAGAGATAAAACATATTTTTGATTGAGCAGTTATGAAACACTCTTTTTGTAGAAAATACAAGTGGAGATTCGGAGCGCTAAGAGAGTAATAGTGGAAAAAGGAATGTCTTCAAATATAAACTACACAGAATCATTCGGTGAAACTTCTTTCTGATCTGTGCATTCAGCTAACAGAGTTAAACCATACTTTTGATTGAGCAGATCTGAACACTCTTTCTGTAGAAAATGCAACTGGACATTTGGAGCGCTAAGAGCGTAGTAGTGGAAAAAGGAATATATTCAAATATAAACTACACAGAAGCATTCTGTGAAACTTCTTTCTGATCTGAGCATTCAGCTAACAGAGTTAAACCATACATTTGATTGAGCAGTTTTGAAACACTCTGTCTGTAGAAAATGCAACTAGACATTCGTAGCGCTAAATGGGTAATAGTGGAAAAAAGAATATGTTCAAATATAAACTACACAGAAGCATTGTATGAAACTTCTTTCTGTTCTGTGCATTCAACTAACAGAGTTCAACCTTACTTTTGATTGAGCCGTTCTGAAACACTCTTTCTGTAGAAACTGCAATTGGACATTCTGAGCGCCAAGAGGCCTATATTGGGAAAAAGAATGTCTACAAATAATAACTACACAGAAGAATTGTGTGAAACTTCTTTCTGTTCTGTTTGTTCAACTAAAAGAGTTGAACCTTAGTTTTGATTGAGCCGTTCTGAAACACTCTTTCTGTAGAAAATGCAAGTGGAGATTCGGAGCGCTAAGAGGGTAATAGTGGACAAAGGACTATATTCAAATATAAACTACACAGTAGCATTCTGTGAAAATTCTTTCTGTTCTGTGCATTCAACTAACAGAGTTGAACCTTACTTTTGATTGAGCCGTTCTGAAACACTCTTTCTGTAGAAACTGCAATTGGACATGCTAAGCGCTGAGAGGCCTACCTTGGGAAAAAGAATATCTTCAAATAAAAACTACACAGATGCATTCTGTGAAACAAATTTCTGATCTGTAAATTCAGTTAACAGAGATAAAACATATTTTTGATTGAGCAGTTATGAAACACTCTTTTTGTAGAAAATACAAGTGGAGATTCGGAGCGCTAAGAGGGTAATAGTGGAAAAAGGAATGTCTTCAAATATAAACTACACAGAATCATTCGGTGAAACTTCTTTCTGATCTGTGCATTCAGCTAACAGAGTTAAACCATACTTTTGATTGAGCAGATCTGAACACTCTTTCTGTAGAAAATGCAACTGGACATTTGGAGCGCTAAGAGCGTAGTAGTGGAAAAAGGAATATATTCAAATATAAACTACACAGAAGCATTCTGTGAAACTTCTTTCTGATCTGAGCATTCAGCTAACAGAGTTAAACCATACTTTTGATTGAGCAGTTTTGAAACACTCTGTCTGTAGAAAATGCAACTGGACATTCGTAGCGCTAAGTGGGTAATAGTGGAAAAAAGAATATGTTCAAATATAAACTACGCAGAAGCATTGTATGAAACTTCTTTCTGTTCTGTGCATTCAACTAACAGAGTTCAACCTTACTTTTGATTGAGCCTTTCTGAAACACTCTTTCTGTAGAAACTGCAATTGGACATTCTGAGCGCTAAGAGGCCTCTATTGGGAAAAATAATATCATCAAATAAAAACTACACAGAAGCATTGTGTGAAACTTATTTCGATATGTTCATTAAGCTAACAGAGTTAAACCATACTTTTGATTGCACAGTGCTGAACCCTCTTTCTGTAGAAAATGCAAGTGGACATTCGGAGCGCTAAGAGGGTAATAGTGGAAAAAGGACTATATTCAAATATAAACTACACAGTAGCATTCTGTGAAAATTCTTTCTGTTCTGTGCATTCAACTAACAGAGTTGAACCTTACTTTTGATTGAGCCGTTCTGAAACACTCTTTCTGTAGAAACTGCAATTGGACATACTAAGCGCTAAGAGGCCTACTTTGGGAAAAAGAATATCTTCAAATAAAAACTACACAGATGCATTCTGTGAAACTTATTTCTGATCTGTAAATTCAGTTAACAGAGATAAAACATATTTTTGATTGAGCAGTTATGAAACACTCTTTTTGTAGAAAATACAAGTGGAGATTCGGAGCGCTAAGAGGGTAATAGTGGAAAAAGGAATGTCTTCAAATATAAACTACACAGAATCATTCGGGGAATCTTCTTTCTGATCTGTGCATTCAGCTAACAGAGTTAAAACATACTTTTGATTGAGCAGATCTGAACACTCTTTCTGTAGAAAATGCAACTGGACATTTGGAGCGCTAAGAGCGTAGTAGTGGAAAAAGGAATATATTCAAATATAAACTACACAGAAGCATTCTGTGAAACTTCTTTCTGATCTGAGCATTCAGCTAACAGAGTTAAACCATACATTTGATTGAGCAGTTTTGAAACACTCTGTCTGTAGAAAATGCAACTAGACATTCGTAGCGCTAAATGGGTAATAGTGGAAAAAAGAATATGTTCAAATATAAACTACACAGAAGCATTGTATGAAACTTCTTTCTGTTCTGTGCATTCAACTATCAGAGTTCAACCTTACTTTTGATTGAGCCGTTCTGAAACACTCTTTCTGTAGAAACTGCAATTGGACATTCTGAGCGCCAAGAGGCCTATATTGGGAAAAAGAATGTCTACAAATAAAAACTACACAGAAGAATTGTGTGAAACTTCTTTCTGTTCTGTTTGTTCAACTAAAAGAGTTGAACCTTAGTTTTGATTGAGCCGTTCTGAAACACTCTTTCTGTAGAAAATGCAAGTGGAGATTCGGAGCGCTAAGAGGGTAATAGTGGACAAAGGAATGTCTCCAAATATAAACTACACAGAATCATTCTGTGAAACTTCTTTCTGATCTGTGCATTCAGCTAACAGAGTTAAACCATACTTTTGATTGAGCAGATCTGAACACTCTTTCTGTAGAAAATGCAACTGGACATTTGGAGCGCTAAGAGAGTAGTAGTGGAAAAAGGAATATATCCAAATATAAACTACACAGAAGCATTCTGTGAAACTTCTTTCTGATCTGAGCATTCAGCTAACAGAGTTAAACCATACTTTTGATTGAGCAGTTTTGAAACACTCTATCTGTAGAAAATGCAACTGGACATTCGTAGCGCTAAGTGGGTAATAGTAAAAAAAAGAATATGTTCAAATATAAACTACACAGAAGCATTGTATGAAACTTCTTTCTGTTCTGTGCATTCAACTAACAGAGTTGAACCTTATTTTTGATTGAGCCTTTCTGAAACACTCTTTCTGTAGAAACTGCAATTGGACATTCTGAGCGCTAAGAGGCCTCTATTGGGAAAAATAATATCTTCAAATAAAAACTACACAGAAGCATTGTGTGCAACTTATTTCTGATATGTTCATTAAGCTAACAGAGTTAAACCATGCTTTTGATTGCGCAGTGCTGAACCCTCTTTCTGTAGAAAATGCAAGTGGACATTCGGAGCGCTAAGAGGGTAATAGTGGAAAAAGGACTATATTCAAATATAAACTACACAGTAGCATTCTGTGAAAATTCTTTCTGTTCTGTGCATTCAACTAACAGAGTTGAACCTTACTTTTGATTGAGCCGTTCTGAAACACTCTTTCTGTAGAAACTGCAATTGGACATGCTAAGCGCTGAGAGGCCTACTTTGGGAAAAAGAATATCTTCAAATAAAAACTACACAGATGCATTCTGTGAAACTAATTTCTGATCTGTAAATTCAGTTAACAGAGATAAAACATATTTTTGATTGAGCAGTTATGAAACACTCTTTTTGTAGAAAATACAAGTGGAGATTCGGAGCGCTAAGAGGGTAATAGTGGAAAAAGGAATGTCTTCAAATATAAACTACACAGAATCATTCGGTGAAACTTCTTTCTGATCTGTGCATTCAGCTAACAGAGTTAAACCATACTTTTGATTGAGCAGATCTGAACACTCTTTCTGTAGAAAATGCAACTGGACATTTGGAGCGCTAAGAGCGTATTAGTGGAAAAAGGAATATATTCAAATATAAACTACACAGAAGCATTCTGTGAAACTTCTTTCTGATCTGAGCATTCAGCTAACAGAGTTAAACCATACTTTTGATTGAGCAGTTTTGAAACACTCTGTCTGTAGAAAATGCAACTGGACATTCGTAGCGCTAAGTGGGTAATAGTGGAAAAAAGAATATGTTCAAATATAAACTACGCAGAAGCATTGTATGAAACTTCTTTCTGTTCTGTGCATTCAACTAACAGAGTTCAACCTTACTTTTGATTGAGCCTTTCTGAAACACTCTTTCTGTAGAAACTGCAATTGGACATTCTGAGCGCTAAGAGGCCTCTATTGGGAAAAATAATATCTTCAAATAAAAACTACACAGAAGCATTGTGTGAAACTTATTTCGATATGTTCATTAAGCTAACAGAGTTAAACCATACTTTTGATTGCACAGTGCTGAACCCTCTTTCTGTAGAAAATGCAAGTGGACATTCGGAGCGCTAAGAGGGTAATAGTGGAAAAAGGACTATATTCAAATATAAACTACACAGTAGCATTCTGTGAAAATTCTTTCTGTTCTGTGCATTCAACTAACAGAGTTGAACCTTACTTTTGATTGAGCCGTTCTGAAACACTCTTTCTGTAGAAACTGCAATTGGACATACTAAGCGCTAAGAGGCCTACTTTGGGAAAAAGAATATCTTCAAATAAAAACTACACAGATGCATTCTGTGAAACTTATTTCTGATCTGTAAATTCAGTTAACAGAGATAAAACATATTTTTGATTGAGCAGTTATGAAACACTCTTTTTGTAGAAAATACAAGTGGAGATTCGGAGCGCTAAGTGGGTAATAGTGGAAAAAGGAATGTCTTCAAATATAAACTACACAGAATCATTCGGGGAATCTTCTTTCTGACCTGTGCATTCAGCTAACAGAGTTAAAACATACTTTTGATTGAGCAGATCTGAACACTCTTTCTGTAGAAAATGCAACTGGACATTTGGAGCGCTAAGAGCGTAGTAGTGGAAAAAGGAATATATTCAAATATAAACTACACAGAAGCATTCTGTGAAACTTCTTTCTGATCTGAGCATTCAGCTAACAGAGTTAAACCATACTTTTGATTGAGCAGTTTTGAAACACTCTGTCTGTAGAAAATGCAACTAGACATTCGTAGCGCTAAATGGGTAATAGTGGAAAAAAGAATATGTTCAAATATAAACTACACAGAAGCATTGTATGAAACTTCTTTCTGTTCTGTGCATTCAACTAACAGAGTTCAACCTTACTTTTGATTGAGCCGTTCTGAAACACTCTTTCTGTAGAAACTGCAATTGGACATTCTGAGCGCCAAGAGGCCTATATTGGGAAAAAGAATGTCTACAAATAATAACTACACAGAAGAATTGTGTGAAACTTCTTTCTGTTCTGTTTGTTCAACTAAAAGAGTTGAACCTTAGTTTTGATTGAGCCGTTCTGAAACACTCTTTCTGTAGAAAATGCAAGTGGAGATTCGGAGCGCTAAGAGGGTAATAGTGGACAAAGGAATGTCTCCAAATATAAACTACACAGAATCATTCTGTGAAACTTCTTTCTTATCTGTGCATTCAGCTAAAAGAGTTAAACCATACTTTTGATTGAGCAGATCTGAACACTCTTTCTGTAGAAAATGCAACTGGACATTTGGAGCGCTAAGAGAGTAGTAGTGGAAAAAGGAATATATCCAAATATAAACTACACAGAAGCATTCTGTGAAACTTCTTTCTGATCTGAGCATTCAGCTAACAGAGTTAAACCATACTTTTGATTGAGCAGTTTTGAAACACTCTATCTGTAGAAAATGCAACTGGACATTCGTAGCGCTAAGTGGGTAATAGTAAAAAAAAGAATATGTTCAAATATAAACTACACAGAAGCATTGTATGAAACTTCTTTCTGTTCTGTGCATTCAACTAACAGAGTTGAACCTTACTTTTGATTGAGCCTTTCTGAAACACTCTTTCTGTAGAAACTGCAATTGGACATTCTGAGCGCTAAGAGGCCTCTATTGGGAAAAATAATATCTTCAAATAAAAACTACACAGAAGCATTGTGTGCAACTTATTTCTGATATGTTCATTAAGCTAACAGAGTTAAACCATGCTTTTGATTGCGCAGTGCTGAACCCTCTTTCTGTAGAAAATGCAAGTGGACATTCGGAGCGCTAAGAGTGTAATAGTGGAAAAAGGACTATATTCAAATATAAACTACACAGTAGCATTCTGTGAAAATTCTTTCTGTTCTGTGCATTCAACTAACAGAGTTGAACCTTACTTTTGATTGAGCCGTTCTGAAACACTCTTTCTGTAGAAACTGCAATTGGACATGCTAAGCGCTGAGAGGCCTACTTCGGGAAAAAGAATATCTTCAAATAAAAACTACACAGATGCATTCTGTGAAACTTATTTCTGATCTGTAAATTCAGTTAACAGAGATAAAACATATTTTTGATTGAGCAGTTATGAAACACTCTTTTTGTAGAAAATACAAGTGGAGATTCGGAGCGCTAAGAGGGTAATAGTGGAAAAAGGAATGTCTTCAAATATAAACTACACAGAATCATTCGGTGAAACTTCTTTCTGATCTGTGCATTCAGCTAACAGAGTTAAACCATACTTTTGATTGAGCAGATCTGAACACTCTTTCTGTAGAAAATGCAACTGGACATTTGGAGCGCTAAGAGCGTAGTAGTGGAAAAAGGAATATATTCAAATATAAACTACACAGAAGCATTCTGTGAAACTTCTTTCTGATCTGAGCATTCAGCTAACAGAGTTAAACCATACTTTTGATTGAGCAGTTTTGAAACACTCTGTCTGTAGAAAATGCAACTGGACATTCGTAGCGCTAAGTGGGTAATAGTGGAAAAAAGAATATGTTCAAATATAAACTACACAGAAGCATTGTATGAAACTTCTTTCTGTTCTGTGCATTCAACTAACAGAGTTGAACCTTACTTTTGATTGAGCCGTTCTGAAACACTCTTTCTGTAGAAAATGCAATTGGACATTCTGAGCGCAAAGAGGCCTATATTGGGAAAAAGAATGTCTACAAATAAAAACTACACAGAAGAATTGTGTGAAACTACTTTCTGTTCTGTTTGTTCAACTAAAAGAGTTGAACCTTAGTTTTGATTGAGCCGTTCTGAAACACTCTTTCTGTAGAAAATGCAAGTGGAGATTCGGAGCGCTAAGAGGGTAATAGTGGAAAAAGGAATGTCTCCAAATATAAACTACACAGAATCATTCGGTGAAACTTCTTTCTGATCTCTGCATTCAGCTAACAGAGTTAAACCATACTTTTGATTGAGCAGATCTGAACACTCTTTCTGTAGAAAATGCAACTGGACATTTGGAGCGCTAAGAGAGTAGTAGTGGAAAAAGGAATATATTCAAATATAAACTACACAGAAGCATTCTGTGAAACTTCTTTCTGATCTGAGCATTCAGCTAACAGAGTTAAACCATACTTTTGATTGAGCAGTTTTGAAACACTCTGTCTGTAGAAAATGCAACTGGACATTCGTAGCGCTAAGTGGGTAATAGTGGAAAAAAGAATATGTTCAAATATAAACTACACAGAAGCATTGTATGAAACTTCTTTCTGTTCTGTGCATTCAACTAACAGAGTTGAACCTTACTTTTGATTGAGCCTTTCTGAAACACTCTTTCTGTAGAAACTGCAATTGGACATTCTGAGCGCTAAGAGGCCTCTATTGGGAAAAATAATATCTTCAAATAAAAATTACACAGAAGCATTGTGTGAAATTTATTTCTGATATGTTCATTAAGCTAACAGAGTTAAACCATACTTTTGATTGCGCAGTGCTGAACCCTCTTTCTGTAGAAAATGCAAGTGGACATTCGGAGCGCTAAGAGGGTAATAGTGGAAAAAGGACTATATTCAAATATAAACTACACAGTAGCATTCTGTGAAAATACTTTCTGTTCTGTGCATTCAACTAACAGAGTTGAACCTTACTTTTGATTGAGCCGTTCTGAAACACTCTTTCTGTAGAAACTGCAATTGGACATGCTAAGCGCTAAGAGGCCTACTTTGGGAAAAAGAATATCTTCAAATAAAAACTACACAGATGCATTCTGTGAAACTTATTTCTGATCTGTAAATTCAGTTAACAGAGATAAAACATATTTTTGATTGAGCAGTTATGAAACACTCTTTTTGTAGAAAATACAAGTGGAGATTCGGAGCGCTAAGATGGTAATAGTGGAAAAAGAATGTCTTCAAATATAAACTACACAGAATCATTCGGTGAAACTTCTTTCTGATCTGTGCATTCAGCTAACAGAGTTAAACCATACTTTTGATTGAGCAGATCTGAACACTCTTTCTGTAGAAAATGCAACTGGACATTTGGAGCGCTAAGAGCGTAGTAGTGGAAAAAGGAATATATTCAAATATAAACTACACAGAAGCATTCTGTGAAACTTCTTTCTGATCTGAGCATTCAGCTAACAGAGTTAAACCATACTTTTGATTGAGCAGTTTTGAAATACTCTGTCTGTAGAAAATGCAACTGGACATTCGTAGCGCTAAGTGGGTAATAGTGGAAAAAAGAATAAGTTCAAATATAAACTACACAGAAGCATTGTATGAAACTTCTTTCTGTTCTGTGCATTCAACTAACAGAGTTGAACCTTACTTTGATTGAGCCTTTCTGAAACACTCTTTCTGTAGAAACTGCAATTGGACATTCTGAGCGCTAAGAGGCCTCTATTGGGAAAAATAATATCTTCAAATAAAAACTACACAGAAGCATTGTGTGAAACTTATTTCTGATATGTTCATTAAGCTAACAGAGTTAAACCATACTTTTGATTGCGCAGTTCTGAACACTCTTTCTGTAGAAAATGCAAGTGGACATTCGGAGCGATAAGAGGGTAATAGTGGAAAAAGGAATATATTCAAATATAAACTACACAGTAGCATTCTGTGAAAATTCTTTCTGTTCTGTGCATTCAACTAACAGAGTTGAACCTTACTTTTGATTGAGCCGTTCTGAAACACTCTTTCTGTAGAAACTGCAATTGGACATGCTAAGCGCTAAGAGGCCTACATTGGGAAAAAGAATATCTTCAAATAAAAACTACACAGATGCATTCTGTGAAACTTATTTCTGATCTGTAAATTCAGTTAACAGAGATAAAACATATTTTTGATTGAGCAGTTATGAAACACTCTTTTTGTAGAAAATGCAAGTGGAGATTCGGAGCGCTAAGAGGGTAATAGTGGAAAAAGGAATGTCTTCAAATATAAACTACACAGAATCATTCGGTGAAACTTCTTTCTGATCTGTGCATTCAGCTAACAGAGTTAAACCATACTTTTGATTGAGCAGATCTGAACACTCTTTCTGTAGAAAATGCAACTGGACATTTGGAGCGCTAAGAGCGTAGTAGTGGAAAAAGGAATATATTCAAATATAAACTACACAGAAGCATTCTGTGAAACTTCTTTCTGATCTGAGCATTCAGCTAACACAGTTAAACCATACTTTTGATTGAGCAGTTTTGAAACACTCTGTCTGTAGAAAATGCAACTGGACATTCGTAGCGCTAAGTGGGTAATAGTGGAAAAAAGAATATGTTCAAATATAAACTACACAGAAGCATTGTATGAAACTTCTTTCTGTTCTGTGCATTCAACTAACAGAGTTGAACCTTACTTTTGATTGAGCCGTTCTGAAACACTCTTTCTGTAGAAAATGCAATTGGACATTCTGAGCGCAAAGAGGCCTATATTGGGAAAAAGAATGTCTACAAATAAAAACTACACAGAAGAATTGTGTGAAACTACTTTCTGTTCTGTTTGTTCAACTAAAAGAGTTGAACCTTAGTTTTGATTGAGCCGTTCTGAAACACTCTTTCTGTAGAAAATGCAAGTGGAGATTCGGAGCGCTAAGAGGGTAATAGTGGAAAAAGGAATGTCTCCAAATATAAACTACACAGAATCATTCGGTGAAACTTCTTTCTGATCTGTGCATTCAGCTAACAGAGTTAAACCATACTTTTGATTGAGCAGATCTGAACACTCTTTCTGTAGAAAATGCAACTGGACATTTGGAGCGCTAAGAGAGTAGTAGTGGAAAAAGGAATATATTCAAATATAAACTACACAGAAGCATTCTGTGAAACTTCTTTCTGATCTGAGCATTCAGCTAACAGAGTTAAACCATACTTTTGATTGAGCAGTTTTGAAACACTCTGTCTGTAGAAAATGCAACTGGACATTCGTAGCGCTAAGTGGGTAATAGTGGAAAAAAGAATATGTTCAAATATAAACTACACAGAAGCATTGTATGAAACTTCTTTCTGTTCTGTGCATTCAACTAACAGAGTTGAACCTTACATTTGATTGAGCCTTTCTGAAACACTCTTTCTGTAGAAACTGCAATTGGACATTCTGAGCGCTAAGAGGCCTCTATTGGGAAAAATAATATCTTCAAATAAAAATTACACAGAAGCATTGTGTGAAATTTATTTCTGATATGTTCATTAAGCTAACAGAGTTAAACCATACTTTTGATTGCGCAGTGCTGAACCCTCTTTCTGTAGAAAATGCAAGTGGACATTCGGAGCGCTAAGAGGGTAATAGTGGAAAAAGGACTATATTCAAATATAAACTACACAGTAGCATTCTGTGAAAATACTTTCTGTTCTGTGCATTCAACTAACAGAGTTGAACCTTACTTTTGATTGAGCCGTTCTGAAACACTCTTTCTGTAGAAACTGCAATTGGACATGCTAAGCGCTAAGAGGCCTACTTTGGGAAAAAGAATATCTTCAAATAAAAACTACACAGATGCATTCTGTGAAACTTATTTCTGATCTGTAAATTCAGTTAACAGAGATAAAACATATTTTTGATTGAGCAGTTATGAAACACTCTTTTTGTAGAAAATACAAGTGGAGATTCGGAGCGCTAAGATGGTAATAGTGGAAAAAGGAATGTCTTCAAATATAAACTACACAGAATCATTCGGTGAAACTTCTTTCTGATCTGTGCATTCAGCTAACAGAGTTAAACCATACTTTTGATTGAGCAGATCTGAACACTCTTTCTGTAGAAAATGCAACTGGACATTTGGAGCGCTAAGAGCGTAGTAGTGGAAAAAGGAATATATTCAAATATAAACTACACAGAAGCATTCTGTGAAACTTCTTTCTGATCTGAGCATTCAGCTAACAGAGTTAAACCATAATTTTGATTGAGCAGTTTTGAAACACTCTGTCTGTAGAAAATGCAACTGGACATTCGTAGCGCTAAGTGGGTAATAGTGGAAAAAAGAATATGTTCAAATATAAACTACACAGAAGCATTGTATGAAACTTCTTTCTGTTCTGTGCATTCAACTAACAGAGTTGAACCTTACTTTGATTGAGCCTTTCTGAAACACTCTTTCTGTAGAAACTGCAATTGGACATTCTGAGCGCTAAGAGGCCTCTATTGGGAAAAATAATATCTTCAAATAAAAAGTACACAGAAGCATTGTGTGAAACTTATTTCTGATATGTTCATTAAGCTAACAGAGTTAAACCATACTTTTGATTGCGCAGTTCTGAACACTCTTTCTGTAGAAAATGCAAGTGGACATTCGGAGCGATAAGAGGGTAATAGTGGAAAAAGGAATATATTCAAATATAAACTACACAGTAGCATTCTGTGAAAATTCTTTCTGTTCTGTGCATTCAACTAACAGAGTTGAACCTTACTTTTGATTGAGCCGTTCTGAAACACTCTTTCTGTAGAAACTGCAATTGGACATGCTAAGCGCTAAGAGGCCTACATTGGGAAAAAGAATATCTTCAAATAAAAACTACACAGATGCATTCTGTGAAACTTATTTCTGATCTGTAAATTCAGTTAACAGAGATAAAACATATTTTTGATTGAGCAGTTATGAAACACTCTTTTTGTAGAAAATGCAAGTGGAGATTCGGAGCGCTAAGAGGGTAATAGTGGAAAAAGGAATGTCTTCAAATATAAACTACACAGAATCATTCGGTGAAACTTCTTTCTGATCTGTGCATTCAGCTAACAGAGTTAAACCATACTTTTGATTGAGCAGATCTGAACACTCTTTCTGTAGAAAATGCAACTGGACATTTGGAGCGCTAAGAGCGTAGTAGTGGAAAAAGGAATATATTCAAATATAAACTACACAGAAGCATTCTGTGAAACTTCTTTCTGATCTGAGCATTCAGCTAACACAGTTAAACCATACTTTTGATTGAGCAGTTTTGAAACACTCTGTCTGTAGAAAATGCAACTGGACATTCGTAGCGCTAAGTGGGTAATAGTGGAAAAAAGAATATGTTCAAATATAAACTACACAGAAGCATTGTATGAAACTTCTTTCTGTTCTGTGCATTCAACTAACAGAGTTGAACCTTACTTTTGATTGAGCCGTTCTGAAACACTCTTTCTGTAGAAAATGCAATTGGACATTCTGAGCGCAAAGAGGCCTATATTGGGAAAAAGAATGTCTACAAATAAAAACTACACAGAAGAATTGTGTGAAACTACTTTCTGTTCTGTTTGTTCAACTAAAAGAGTTGAACCTTAGTTTTGATTGAGCCGTTCTGAAACACTCTTTCTGTAGAAAATGCAAGTGGAGATTCGGAGCGCTAAGAGGGTAATAGTGGAAAAAGGAATGTCTCCAAATATAAACTACACAGAATCATTCGGTGAAACTTCTTTCTGATCTGTGCATTCAGCTAACAGAGTTAAACCATACTTTTGATTGAGCAGATCTGAACACTCTTTCTGTAGAAAATGCAACTGGACATTTGGAGCGCTAAGAGAGTAGTAGTGGAAAAAGGAATATATTCATATATAAACTACACAGAAGCATTCTGTGAAACTTCTTTCTGATCTGAGCATTCAGCTAACAGAGTTAAACCATACTTTTGATTGAGCAGTTTTGAAACACTCTGTAGAAAATGCAACTGCACATTCGTAGCGCTAAGTGGGTAATAGTGGAAAAAAGAATATGTTCAAATATAAACTACACAGAGGCATTGTATGAAACTTCTTTCTGTTCTGTGCATTCAACTAACAGAGTTGAACCTTACTTTTGATTGAGCCGTTCTGAAACACTCTTTCTGTAGAAACTGCAATTGGACATTCTGAGCGCTAAGAGGCCTCTATTGGGAAAAATAATATCTTCAAATAAAAACTACACAGAAGCATTGTGTGAAATTTATTTCTGATATGTTCATTAAGCTAACAGAGTTAAACCATACTTTTGATTGCGCAGTGCTGAACCCTCTTTCTGTAGAAAATGCAAGTGGACATTCGGAGCGCTAAGAGGGTAATAGTGGAAAAAGGACTATATTCAAATATAAACTACACAGTAGCATTCTGTGAAAATTCTTTCTGTTCTGTGCGTTCAACTAACAGAGTTGAACCTTACTTTTGATTGAGCCGTTCTGAAACACTCTTTCTGTAGAAACTGCAATTGGACATGCTAAGCGCTAAGAGGCCTACTTTGGGAAAAAGAATATCTTCAAATAAAAACTACACAGATGCATTCTGTGAAACTTATTTCTGATCTGTAAATTCAGTTAACAGAGATAAAACATATTTTTGATTGAGCAGTTATGAAACACTCTTTTTGTAGAAAATACAAGTGGAGATTCGGAGCGCTAAGAGGGTAATAGTGGAAAAAGGAATGTCTACAAATATAAACTACACAGAATCATTCGGTGAAACTTCTTTCTGATCTGTGCATTCAGCTAACAGAGTTAAACCATACTTTTGATTGAGCAGATCTGAACACTCTTTCTGTAGAAAATGCAACTGGACATTTGGAGCGCTAAGAGCGTAGTAGTGGAAAAAGGAATATATTCAAATATAAACTACACAGAAGCATTCTGTGAAACTTCTTTCTGATCTGAGCATTCAGCTAACAGAGTTAAACCATAATTTTGATTGAGCAGTTTTGAAACACTCTGTCTGTAGAAAATGCAACTGGACATTCGTAGCGCTAAGTGGGTAATAGTGGAAAAAAGAATATGTTCAAATATAAACTACACAGGAGCATTGTATGAAACTTCTTTCTGTTCTGTGCATTCAACTAACAGAGTTGAACCTTACTTTTGATTGAGCCGTTCTGAAACACTCTTTCTGTAGAAACTGCAATTGGACATTCTGAGCGCTAAGAGGCCTATATTGGGAAAAAGAATGTCTACAAATAAAAACTACACAGAAGAATTGTGTGAAACTTCTTTCTGTTCTGTTTGTTCAACTAAAAGAGTTGAACCTTAGTTTTGATTGAGCCGTTCTGAAACACTCTTTCTGTAGAAAATGCAAGTGGAGATTCGGAGCGCTAAGAGGGTAATAGTGGAAAAAGGAATGTCTCCAAATATAAACTACACAGAATCGTTCTGTGAAACTTCTTTCTGATCTGTGCATTCAGCTAACAGAGTTAAACCATACTTTTGATTGAGCAGATCTGAACACTCTTTCTGTAGAAAATGCAACTGGACATTTGGAGCACTAAGAGAGTAGTAGTGGAAAAAGGAATATATTCAAATATAAACTACACAGAAGCATTCTGTGAAACTTCTTTCTGATCTGAGCATTCAGCTAACAGAGTTAAACCGTACTTTTGATTGAGCAGTTTTGAAACACTCTGTCTGTAGAAAATGCAACTGGACATTTGTAGCGCTAAGTGGGTAATAGTGGAAAAAAGAATATGTTCAAATATAAACTACACAGAAGCATTGTATGAAACTTCTTTCTGTTCTGTGCATTCAACTAACAGAGTTGAACCTTACTTTTGATTGAGCCTTTCTGAAACACTCTTTCTGTAGAAACTGCAATTGGACATTCTGAGCGCTAAGAGGCCTCTATAGGGAAAAATAATATCTTCAAATAAAAACTACACAGAAGCATTGTGTGAAACTTATTTCTGATATATTCATTAAGCTAACAGAGTTAACCATACTTTTGATTGCGCAGTGCTGAACCCTATTTCTGTAGAAAATGCAAGTGGACATTCGGAGCGCTAAGAGGGAAATAGTGGAAAAAGGAATATATTCAAATATAAACTACACAGTAGCATTCTGTGAAAATTCTTTCTGTTCTGTGCATTCAACTAACAGAGTTGAACCTTACTTTTGATTGAGCCGTTCTGAAACACTCTTTCTGTAGAAATTGCAATTGGACATGCTAAGCGCTAAGAGGCCTACATTGGGAAAAAGAATATCTTCAAATAAAAACTACACAGATGCATTCTGTGAAACTTATTTCTGATATGTAAATTCAGTTAACAGAGATAAAACATATTTTTGATTGAGCAGTTATGAAACACTCTTTTTGTAGAAAATGCAAGTGGAGATTCGGAGCGCTAAGAAGGTAATAGTGGAAAAAGTAATGTCTTCAAATATAAACTACACAGAATCATTCGGTGAAACTTCTTTCTGATCTGTGCATTCAGCTAACAGAGTTAAACCATACTTTTGATTTAGCAGATCTGAACACTCTTTCTGTAGAAAATGCAACTGGACATTTGGAGCGCTAAGAGCGTAGTAGTGGAAAAAGGAATATATTCAAATATAAACTACACAGAAGCATTCTGTGAAACTTCTTTCTGATCTGAGCATTCAGCTAACAGAGTTAAACCATAATTTTGATTGAGCAGTTTTGAAACACTCTGTCTGTAGAAAATGCAACTGGACATTCGTAGCGCTAAGTGGGTAATAGTGGAAAAAAGAATATGTTCAAATATAAACTACACAGGAGCATTGTATGAAACTTCTTTCTGTTCTGTGCATTCAACTAACAGAGTTGAACCTTACTTTTGATTGAGCCGTTCTGAAACACTCTTTCTGTAGAAACTGCAATTGGACATTCTGAGCGCTAAGAGGCCTATATTGGGAAAAAGAATGTCTACAAATAAAAACTACACAGAAGAATTGTGTGAAACTTCTTTCTGTTCTGTTTGTTCAACTAAAAGAGTTGAACCTTAGTTTTGATTGAGCCGTTCTGAAACACTCTTTCTGTAGAAAATGCAAGTGGAGATTCGGAGGGCTAAGAGGGTAATAGTGGAAAAAGGAATGTCTCCAAATATAAACTACACAGAATCATTCTGTGAAACTTCTTTCTGATCTGTGCATTCAGCTAACAGAGTTAAACCATACTTTTGATTGAGCAGATCTGAACACTCTTTCTGTAGAAAATGCAACTGGACATTTGGAGCACTAAGAGAGTAGAAGTGGAAAAAGGAATATATTCAAATATAAACTACACAGAAGCATTCTGTGAAACTTCTTTCTGATCTGAGCATTCAGCTAACAGAGTTAAACCGTACTTTTGATTGAGCAGTTTTGAAACACTCTGTCTGTAGAAAATGCAACTGGACATTCGTAGCGCTAAGTGGGTAATAGTGGAAAAAAGAATATGTTCAAATATAAACTACACAGAAGCATTGTATGAAACTTCTTTCTGTTCTGTGCATTCAACTAACAGAGTTGAACCTTACTTTTGATTGAGCCTTTCTGAAACACTCTTTCTGTAGAAACTGCAATTGGACATTCTGAGCGTTAAGAGGCCTCTATAGGGAAAAATAATATCTTCAAATAAAAACTACACAGAAGCATTGTGTGAAACTTATTTCTGATATATTCATTAAGCTAACAGAGTTAACCATACTTTTGATTGCGCAGTGCTGAACCCTCTTTCTGTAGAAAATGCAAGTGGACATTCGGAGCGCTAAGAGGGAAATAGTGGAAAAAGGAATATATTCAAATATAAACTACACAGTAGCATTCTGTGAAAATTCTTTCTGTTCTGTGCATTCAACTAACAGAGTTGAACCTTACTTTTGATTGAGCCGTTCTGAAACACTCTTTCTGTAGAAATTGCAATTGGACATGCTAAGCGCTAAGAGGCCTACATTGGGAAAAAGAATATCTTCAAATAAAAACTACACAGATGCATTCTGTGAAACTTATTTCTGATATGTAAATTCAGTTAACAGAGATAAAACATATTTTTGATTGAGCAGTTATGAAACACTCTTTTTGTAGAAAATGCAAGTGGAGATTCGGAGCGCTAAGAAGGTAATAGTGGAAAAAGGAATGTCTTCAAATATAAACTACACAGAATCATTCGGTGAAACTTCTTTCTGATCTGTGCATTCAGCTAACAGAGTTAAACCATACTTTTGATTTAGCAGATCTGAACACTCTTTCTGTAGAAAATGCAACTGGACATTTGGAGCGCTAAGAGCGTAGTAGTGGAAAAAGGAATATATTCAAATATAAACTACACAGAAGCATTCTGTGAAACTTCTTTCTGATCTGAGCATTCAGCTAACAGAGTTAAACCATACTTTTGATTGAGCAGTTTTGAAACACTCTGTCTGTAGAAAATGCAACTGGACATTCGTAGCGCTAAGTGGGTAATAGTGGAAAAAAGAATATGTTCAAATATAAACTACACAGAAGCATTGTATGAAACTTCTTTCTGTTCTGTGCATTCAACTAACAGAGTTGAACCTTACTTTTGATTGAGCCGTTCTGAAACACTCTTTCTGTAGAAACTGCAATTGGACATTCTGAGCGCTAAGAGGCCTATATTGGGAAAAAGAATGTCTACAAATAAAAACTACACAGAAGAATTGTGTGAAACTTCTTTCTGTTCTGTTTGTTCAACTAAAAGAGTTGAACCTTAGTTTTGATTGAGCCGTTCTGAAACACTCTTTCTGTAGAAAATGCAAGTGGAGATTCGGAGCGCTAAGAGGGTAATAGTGGAAAAAGGAATGTCTCCAAATATAAACTACACAGAATCATTCTGTGAAACTTCTTTCTGATCTGTGCATTCAGCTAACAGAGTTAAACCATACTTTTGATTGAGCAGATCTGAACACTCTTTCTGTAGAAAATGCAACTGGACATTTGGAGCGCTAAGAGAGTAGTAGTGGAAAAAGGAATATATTCAAATATAAACTACACAGAAGCATTCTGTGAAACTTCTTTCTGATCTGAGCATTCAGCTAACAGAGTTAAACCGTACTTTTGATTGAGCAGTTTTGAAACACTCTGTCTGTAGAAAATGCAACTGGACATTCGTAGCGCTAAGTGGGTAATAGTGGAAAAAAGAATATGTTCAAATATAAACTACACAGAAGCATTGTATGAAACTTCTTTCTGTTCTGTGCATTCAACTAACAGAGTTGAACATGACTTTTGATTGAGCCTTTCTGAAACACTCTTTCTGTAGAAACTGCAATTGGACATTCTGAGCGCTAAGAGGCCTCTATAGGGAAAAATAATATCTTCAAATAAAAACTACACAGAAGCATTGTGTGAAACTTATTTCTGATATGTTCATTAAGCTAACAGAGTTAAACCATACTTTTGATTGCGCAGTGCTGAAACCTCTTTCTGTAGAAAATGCAAGTGGACATTCGGAGCGCTAAGAGGGTAATAGTGGAAAAAGGAATATATTCAAATATAAACTACACAGTAGCATTCTGTGAAAATTCTTTCTGTTCTGTGCATTCAACTAACAGAGTTGAACCTTACTTTTGATTGAGCCGTTCTGAAACACTCTTTCTGTAGAAACTGCAATTGGACATGCTAAGCGCTAAGAGGCCTACATTGGGAAAAAGAATATCTTCAAATAAAAACTACACAGATGCATTCTGTGAAACTTATTCCTGATATGTAAATTCAGTTAACAGAGATAAAACATATTTTTGATTGAGCAGTTATGAAACACTCTTTTTGTAGAAAATGCAAGTGGAGATTCGGAGCGCTAAGTGGGTAATAGTGGAAAAAGGAATGTCTTCAAATATAAACTACACAGAATCATTCGGTGAAACTTCTTTCTGATCTGTGCATTCAGCTAACAGAGTTAAACCATACTTTTGATTGAGCAGATCTGAACACTCTTTCTGTAGAAAATGCAACTGGACATTTGGAGAGCCAAGAGCGTAGTAGTGGAAAAAGGAATATATTCAAATATAAACTACACAGAAGCATTCTGTGAAACTTCTTTCTGATCTGAGCATTCAGCTAACAGAGTTAAACCATACTTTTGATTGAGCAGTTTTGAAACACTCTGTCTGTAGAAAATGCAACTGGACATTCGTAGCGCTAAGTGGGTAATAGTGGAAAAAAGAATATGTTCAAATATAAACTACACAGAAGCATTGTATGAAACTTCTTTCTGTTCTGTGCATTCAACTAACAGAGTTGAACCTTACTTTTGATTGAGCCGTTCTGAAACACTCTTTCTGTAGAAACTGCAATTGGACATTCTGAGCGCTAAGAGGCCTATATTGGGAAAAAGAATGTCTACAAATAAAAACTACACAGAAGAATTGTGTGAAACTTCTTTCTGTTCTGTTTGTTCAACTAAATGAGTTGAACCTTAGTTTTGATTCAGCCGTTCTGAAACACTCTTTCTGTAGAAAATGCAAGTGGAGATTCGGAGCGCTAAGAGGGTAATAGTGGAAAAAGGAATGTCTCCAAATATAAACTACACAGAATCATTCTGTGAAACTTCTTTCTGATCTGTGCATTCAGCTAACAGAGTTAAACCATACTTTTGATTGAGCAGATCTGAACACTCTTTCTGTAGAAAATGCAACTGGACATTTGGAGCGCTAAGAGAGTAGTAGTGGAAAAAGGAATATATTCAAATATAAACTACACAGAAGCATTCTGTGAAACTTCTTTCTGATCTGAGCATTCAGCTAACAGAGTTAAACCGTACTTTTGATTGAGCAGTTTTGAAACACTCTGTCTGTAGAAAATGCAACTGGACATTCGTAGCGCTAAGTGGGTAATAGTGGAAAAAAGAATATGTTCAAATATAAGCTACACAGAAGCATTGTATGAAACTTCTTTCTGTTCTGTGCATTCAACTAACAGAGTTGAACATTACTTTTGATTGAGCCTTTCTGAAACACTCTTTCTGTAGAAACTGCAATTGGACATTCTGAGCGCTAAGAGGCCTCTGTAGGGAAAAATAATATCTTCAAATAAAAACTACACAGAAGCATTGTGTGAAACTTATTTCTGATATGTTCATCAAGCTAACAGAGTTAAACCATACTTTTGATTGCGCAGTGCTGAACCCTCTTTCTGTAGAAAATGCAAGTGGACATTCGGAGCGCTAAGAGGGTAATAGTGGAAAAAGGACTATATTCAAATATAAACTACACAGTAGCAGTCTGTGAAAATTCTTTCTGTTCTGTGCATTCAACTAACAGAGTTGACCCTTACTTTTGATTGAGCCGTTCTGAAACACTCTTTCTGTAGAAACTGCAATTGGACATGCTAAGCGCTAAGAGGCCTACTTTGGGAAAAAGAATATCTTCAAATAAAAACTACACAGATGCATTCTGTGAAACTTATTTCTGATCTGTAGATTCAGTTAACAGAGATAAAACATATTTTTGATTGTGCAGTTATGAAACACTCTCTTTGTAGAAAATACAAGTTGAGATTCGGAGCGCTAAGGGGGTAATAGTGGAAAAAGGAATGTCTTCAAATATAAACAACACAGAATCATTCGGTGAAACTTCTTTCTGATCTGTGCATTCAGCTAACAGAGTTAAACCATACTTTTGATTGAGCAGATCTGAACACTCTTTCTGTAGAAAATGCAACTGTACATTTGGAGCGCTAAGAGCGTAGTAGTGGAAAAAGGAATATATTCAAATATAAACTACACAGAAGCATTCTGTGAAACTTCTTTCTGATCTGAGCATTCAGCTAACACAGTTAAACCATACTTTTGATTGAGCAGTTTTGAAACACTCTGTCTGTAGAAAATGCAACTGGACATTCGTAGCGCTAAGTGGGTAATAGTGGAAAAAAGAATATGTTCAAATATAAACTACACAGAAGCATTGTATGAAACTTCTTTCTGTTCTGTGCATTCAACTAACAGAGTTGAACCTTACTTTTGATTGAGCCGTTCTGAAACACTCTTTCTGTAGAAACTGCAATTGGACATTCTGAGCGCTAAGAGGCCTATATTGGGAAAAAGAATGTCTACAAATAAAAACTACACAGCAGAATTGTGTGAAACTACTTTCTGTTCTGTTTGTTCAACTAAAAGAGTTGAACGTTAGTTTTGATTGAGCCGTTCTGAAACACCCTTTCTGTAGAAAATGCAAGTGGAGATTCGGAGCGCTAAGAGGGTAATAGTGGAAAAAGGAATGTCTCCAAATATAAACTACACAGAATCATTCTGTGAAACTTCTTTCTGATCTGTACAATCAGCTAACAGTGTTAAACCATACTTTTGATTGAGAAGATCTGAACACTCTTTCTGTAGAAAATGCAACTGGACATTTGGAGCGCTAAGAGAGTAGTAGTGGAAAAAGGAATATATTCAAATATAAACTACACAGAAGCATTCTGTGAAACTTCTTTCTGATCTGAGCATTGAGCTAACAGAGTTAAACCATACTTTTGATTGAGCAGTTTTGAAACACTCTGTCTGTAGAAAATGCAACTGGACATTCGTAGGGCTAAGTGGGTAATAGTGGAAAAAAGAATATGTTCAAATATAAACTACACAGAAGCGTTGTATGAAACTACTTTCTGTTCTGTGCATTCAACTAACAGAGTTGAACCTTACTTTTGATTGAGCCGTTCTGAAACACTCTTTCTGTAGAAACTGCAATTGGACATTCTGAGCGCTAAGAGGCCTCTATAGGGAAAAATAATATCTTCAAATAAAAACTACACAGAAGCGTTGTGTGAAACTTATTTCTGATATGTTCATTAAGCTAACAGAGTTAAACCATACTTTTGATTGCGCAGTGCTGAACCCTCTTTCTGTAGAAAATGCAAGTGGACATTCGGAGCGCTAAGAGGGTAATAGTGGAAAAATTAATATATTCAAATATAAACTACACAGTAGCATTCTGTGAAAATTCTTTCTGTTCTGTGCATTCAACTAACAGAGTTGAACCTTACTTTTGTTTGAGCCGTTCTGAAACACTCTTTCTGTAGAAACTGCAATTGGACATGCTAAGCGCAAAGAGGCCTACATTGGGAAAAAGAATATCTTCAAATAAAAACTACACAGATGTATTCTGTGAAACTTATCTCTGATCTGTAAATTCAGTTAACAGAGATAAAACATATTTTTGATTGAGCAGTTATGAAACACTCTTTTTGTAGAAAATGCAAGTGGAGATTCGGAGCGCTAAGAGGGTAATAGTGGAAAAAGGAATGTCTTCAAATATAAACTACACAGAATCATTCGGTGAAACTTCTTTCTGATCTGTGCATTCAGCTAACAGAGTTAAACCATACTTTTGATTGAGCAGATCTGAACACTCTTTCTGTAGAAAATGCAACTGGACATTTGGAGCGCTAAGAGCGTAGTAGTGGAAAAAGGAATATATTCAAATATAAACTACACAGAAGCATTCTGTGAAACTTCTTTCTGATCTGAGCATTCAGCTAACAGAGTTAAACCATACTTTTGATTGAGCAGTTTTGAAACACTCTGTCTGTAGAAAATGCAACTGGACATTCGTAGCGCTAAGTGGGTAATAGTGGAAAAAAGAATATGTTCAAATATAAACTACACAGAAGCATTGTATGAAACCTCTTTCTGTTCTGTGCATTCAACTAACAGAGTTGAACCTTACTTTTGATTGAACCTTTCTGAAACACTCTTTCTGTAGAAACTGCAATTGGACATTCTGACCGCTAAGAGGCCTCTATTGGGAAAAATAATATCTTCAAATAAAAACTACACAGAAGCATTGTGTGAAACTTATTTCTGATATGTTCATTAAGCTAACAGAGTTAAACCATACTTTTGATTGCGCAGTTCTGAACACTCTTTCTGTAGAAAATGCAAGTGGACATTCGGAGCGCTAAGAGGGTAATAGTGGAAAAAGGAATATATTCAAATATAAACTACACAGTAGCATTCTGTGAAAATTCTTTCTGTTCTGTGCATTCAACTAACAGAGTTGAACCTTACTTTTGATTGAGCCGTTCTGAAACACTCTTTCTGTAGAAACTGCAATTGGACCTGCTAAGCGCTAAGAGGCCTACATTGGGAAAAAGAATATCTTCAAATAAAAACTACACAGATGCATTCTGTGAAACTTATTTCTGATCTGTAAATTCAGTTAACAGAGATAAAACATATTTTTGATTGAGCAGTTATGAAACACTCTTTTTGTAGAAAATGCAAGTGGAGATTCGGAGCGCTAAGAGGGTAATAGTGGAAAAAGGAATGTCTTCAAATATAAACTACACAGAATCATTCGGTGAAACTTCTTTCTGATCTGTGCATTCAGCTAACAGAGTTAAACCATACTTTTGATTGAGCAGATCTGAACACTCTTTCTGTAGAAAATGCAACTGGACATTTTGAGCGCTAAGAGCGTAGTAGTGGAAAAAGGAATATATTCAAATATAAACTACACAGAAGCATTCTGTGAAACTTCTTTCTGATCTGAGCATTCAGGTAACAGAGTTAAACCTTACTTTTGATTGAGCAGTTTTGAAACAGTCTGTCTCTTGAAAATGCAACTGGACATTCGTAGCGCTAAGTGAGTAATAGTGGAAAAAAAATATGTTCAAATATAAACTACACAGAAGCATTGTATGAAACTTCTTTCTGTTCTGTGCATTCAACTAACAGAGTTGAACCTTACTTTTGATTGAGCCGTTCTGAAACACTCTTTCTGTAGAAACTGCAATTGGACATTCTGAGTGCTAGGAGGCCTATATTGGGAAAAAGAATGTCTACAAATAAAAACTACACAGAAGAATTGTGTGAAACTTCTTTCTGTTCTGTTTGTTCAACTAAAAGAGTTGAACCTTAGTTTTGATTGAGCCGTTCTGAAACACTCTTTCTGTAGAAAATGCAAGTGGAGATTCGGAGCGCTAAGAGGGTAATAGTGGAAAAAGGAATGTCTCCAAATATAAACTACACAGAATCATTCTGTGAAACTTCTTTCTGATCTGTGCATTCAGCTAACAGAGTTAAACCATACTTTTGATTGAGCAGATCTGAACAATCTTTCTGTAGAAAATGCAACTGGACATTTGGAGCGCTAAGAGAGTAGTAGTGGAAAAAGGAATATATTCAAACATAAACTACACAGAAGCATTCTGTGAAACTTCTTTCTGATCTGAGCATTCAGCTAACAGAGTTAAACCATACTTTTGATTGAGCAGTTTTGAAACACTCTGTCTGTAGAAAATGCAACTGGACATTCGTAGCGCTAAGTGGGTAATAGTGGAAAAAACAATATGTTCAAATATAAACTACACAGAAGCATTGTATGAAACTTCTTTCTGTTCTGTGCATTCAACTAACAGAGTTGAACCTTACTTTTGATTGAGCCTTTCTGAAACACTCTTTCTGTAGAAACTGCAATTGGACATTCTGAGCACTAAGAGGCCTCTATTGGGAAAAATAATATCTTCAAATAAAAACTACACAGAAGCATTTTGTGAAACTTATTTCTGATATGTTCATTAAGCTAACAGAGTTAAACCATACTTTTGATTGCGCAGTGCTGAAACCTCTTTCTGTAGAAAATGCAAGTGGACATTCGGAGCGCTAAGAGGGTAATAGTGGAAAAAGGAATATATTCAAATATAAACTACACAGTAGCATTCTGTGAAAATTCTTTCTGTTCTGTGCATTCAACTAACAGAGTTGAACCTTACTTTTGATTGAGCCGTTCTGAAACACTCTTTCTGTAGAAACTGCAATTGGACATGCTAAGCGCTAAGAGGCCTACATTGGGAAAAAGAATATCTTCAAATAAAAACTACACAGATGCATTCTGTGAAACTTATTCCTGATATGTAAATTCAGTTAACAGAGATAAAACATATTTTTGATTGAGCAGTTATGAAACACTCTTTTTGTAGAAAATGCAAGTGGAGATTCGGAGCGCTAAGTGGGTAATAGTGGAAAAAGGAATGTCTTCAAATATAAACTACACAGAATCATTCGGTGAAACTTCTTTCTGATCTGTGCATTCAGCTAACAGAGTTAAACCATACTTTTGATTGAGCAGATCTGAACACTCTTTCTGTAGAAAATGCAACTGGACATTTGGAGAGCCAAGAGCGTAGTAGTGGAAAAAGGAATATATTCAAATATAAACTACACAGAAGCATTCTGTGAAACTTCTTTCTGATCTGAGCATTCAGCTAACAGAGTTAAACCATACTTTTGATTGAGCAGTTTTGAAACACTCTGTCTGTAGAAAATGCAACTGGACATTCGTAGCGCTAAGTGGGTAATAGTGGAAAAAAGAATATGTTCAAATATAAACTACACAGAAGCATTGTATGAAACTTCTTTCTGTTCTGTGCATTCAACTAACAGAGTTGAACCTTACTTTTGATTGAGCCGTTCTGAAACACTCTTTCTGTAGAAACTGCAATTGGACATTCTGAGCGCTAAGAGGCCTATATTGGGAAAAAGAATGTCTACAAATAAAAACTACACAGAAGAATTGTGTGAAACTTCTTTCTGTTCTGTTTGTTCAACTAAATGAGTTGAACCTTAGTTTTGATTGAGCCGTTCTGAAACACTCTTTCTGTAGAAAATGCAAGTGGAGATTCGGAGCGCTAAGAGGGTAATAGTGGAAAAAGGAATGTCTCCAAATATAAACTACACAGAATCATTCTGTGAAACTTCTTTCTGATCTGTGCATTCAGCTAACAGAGTTAAACCATACTTTTGATTGAGCAGATCTGAACACTCTTTCTGTAGAAAATGCAACTGGACATTTGGAGCGCTAAGAGAGTAGTAGTGGAAAAAGGAATATATTCAAATATAAACTACACAGAAGCATTCTGTGAAACTTCTTTCTGATCTGAGCATTCAGCTAACAGAGTTAAACCGTACTTTTGATTGAGCAGTTTTGAAACACTCTGTCTGTAGAAAATGCAACTGGACATTCGTAGCGCTAAGTGGGTAATAGTGGAAAAAAGAATATGTTCAAATATAAGCTACACAGAAGCATTGTATGAAACTTCTTTCTGTTCTGTGCATTCAACTAACAGAGTTGAACATTACTTTTGATTGAGCCTTTCTGAAACACTCTTTCTGTAGAAACTGCAATTGGACATTCTGAGCGCTAAGAGGCCTCTGTAGGGAAAAATAATATCTTCAAATAAAAACTACACAGAAGCATTGTGTGAAACTTATTTCTGATATGTTCATCAAGCTAACAGAGTTAAACCATACTTTTGATTGCGCAGTGCTGAACCCTCTTTCTGTAGAAAATGCAAGTGGACATTCGGAGCGCTAAGAGGGTAATAGTGGAAAAAGGACTATATTCAAATATAAACTACACAGTAGCAGTCTGTGAAAATTCTTTCTGTTCTGTGCATTCAACTAACAGAGTTGACCCTTACTTTTGATTGAGCCGTTCTGAAACACTCTTTCTGTAGAAACTGCAATTGGACATGCTAAGCGCTAAGAGGCCTACTTTGGGAAAAAGAATATCTTCAAATAAAAACTACACAGATGCATTCTGTGAAACTTATTTCTGATCTGTAGATTCAGTTAACAGAGATAAAACATATTTTTGATTGTGCAGTTATGAAACACTCTCTTTGTAGAAAATACAAGTTGAGATTCGGAGCGCTAAGGGGGTAATAGTGGAAAAAGGAATGTCTTCAAATATAAACAACACAGAATCATTCGGTGAAACTTCTTTCTGATCTGTGCATTCAGCTAACAGAGTTAAACCATACTTTTGATTGAGCAGATCTGAACACTCTTTCTGTAGAAAATGCAACTGTACATTTGGAGCGCTAAGAGCGTAGTAGTGGAAAAAGGAATATATTCAAATATAAACTACACAGAAGCATTCTGTGAAACTTCTTTCTGATCTGAGCATTCAGCTAACACAGTTAAACCATACTTTTGATTGAGCAGTTTTGAAACACTCTGTCTGTAGAAAATGCAACTGGACATTCGTAGCGCTAAGTGGGTAATAGTGGAAAAAAGAATATGTTCAAATATAAACTACACAGAAGCATTGTATGAAACTTCTTTCTGTTCTGTGCATTCAACTAACAGAGTTGAACCTTACTTTTGATTGAGCCGTTCTGAAACACTCTTTCTGTAGAAACTGCAATTGGACATTCTGAGCGCTAAGAGGCCTATATTGGGAAAAAGAATGTCTACAAATAAAAACTACACAGCAGAATTGTGTGAAACTACTTTCTGTTCTGTTTGTTCAACTAAAAGAGTTGAACGTTAGTTTTGATTGAGCCGTTCTGAAACACCCTTTCTGTAGAAAATGCAAGTGGAGATTCGGAGCGCTAAGAGGGTAATAGTGGAAAAAGGAATGTCTCCAAATATAAACTACACAGAATCATTCTGTGAAACTTCTTTCTGATCTGTACAATCAGCTAACAGTGTTAAACCATACTTTTGATTGAGAAGATCTGAACACTCTTTCTGTAGAAAATGCAACTGGACATTTGGAGCGCTAAGAGAGTAGTAGTGGAAAAAGGAATATATTCAAATATAAACTACACAGAAGCATTCTGTGAAACTTCTTTCTGATCTGAGCATTGAGCTAACAGAGTTAAACCATACTTTTGATTGAGCAGTTTTGAAACACTCTGTCTGTAGAAAATGCAACTGGACATTCGTAGGGCTAAGTGGGTAATAGTGGAAAAAAGAATATGTTCAAATATAAACTACACAGAAGCGTTGTATGAAACTACTTTCTGTTCTGTGCATTCAACTAACAGAGTTGAACCTTACTTTTGATTGAGCCGTTCTGAAACACTCTTTCTGTAGAAACTGCAATTGGACATTCTGAGCGCTAAGAGGCCTCTATAGGGAAAAATAATATCTTCAAATAAAAACTACACAGAAGCGTTGTGTGAAACTTATTTCTGATATGTTCATTAAGCTAACAGAGTTAAACCATACTTTTGATTGCGCAGTGCTGAACCCTCTTTCTGTAGAAAATGCAAGTGGACATTCGGAGCGCTAAGAGGGTAATAGTGGAAAAATTAATATATTCAAATATAAACTACACAGTAGCATTCTGTGAAAATTCTTTCTGTTCTGTGCATTCAACTAACAGAGTTGAACCTTACTTTTGTTTGAGCCGTTCTGAAACACTCTTTCTGTAGAAACTGCAATTGGACATGCTAAGCGCAAAGAGGCCTACATTGGGAAAAAGAATATCTTCAAATAAAAACTACACAGATGTATTCTGTGAAACTTATCTCTGATCTGTAAATTCAGTTAACAGAGATAAAACATATTTTTGATTGAGCAGTTATGAAACACTCTTTTTGTAGAAAAGGCAAGTGGAGATTCCGAGCGCTAAGACTGTAATAGTGGAAAAAGGAATGTCTTCAAATATAAACTACACAGAATCATTCGGTGAAACTTCTTTCTGATCTGTGCATTCAGCTAACAGAGTTAAACCATACTTTTGATTGAGCAGATCTGAACACTCTTTCTGTAGAAAATGCAACTGGACATTTGGAGCGCTAAGAGCGTAGTAGTGGAAAAAGGAATATATTCAAATATAAACTACACAGAAGCATTCTGTGAAACTTCTTTCTGATCTGAGCATTCAGCTAACAGAGTTAAACCATACTTTTGATTGAGCAGTTTTGAAACACTCTGTCTGTAGAAAATGCAACTGGACATTCGTAGCGCTAAGTGGGTAATAGTGGAAAAAAGAATATGTTCAAATATAAACTACACAGAAGCATTGTATGAAACCTCTTTCTGTTCTGTGCATTCAACTAACAGAGTTGAACCTTACTTTTGATTGAACCTTTCTGAAACACTCTTTCTGTAGAAACTGCAATTGGACATTCTGACCGCTAAGAGGCCTCTATTGGGAAAAATAATATCTTCAAATAAAAACTACACAGAAGCATTGTGTGAAACTTATTTCTGATATGTTCATTAAGCTAACAGAGTTAAACCATACTTTTGATTGCGCAGTTCTGAACACTCTTTCTGTAGAAAATGCAAGTGGACATTCGGAGCGCTAAGAGGGTAATAGTGGAAAAAGGAATATATTCAAATATAAACTACACAGTAGCATTCTGTGAAAATTCTTTCTGTTCTGTGCATTCAACTAACAGAGTTGAACCTTACTTTTGATTGAGCCGTTCTGAAACACTCTTTCTGTAGAAACTGCAATTGGACCTGCTAAGCGCTAAGAGGCCTACATTGGGAAAAATAATATCTTCAAATAAAAACTACACAGATGCATTCTGTGAAACTTATTTCTGATCTGTAAATTCAGTTAACAGAGATAAAACATATTTTTGATTGAGCAGTTATGAAACACTCTTTTTGTAGAAAATGCAAGTGGAGATTCGGAGCGCTAAGAGGGTAATAGTGGAAAAAGGAATGTCTTCAAATATAAACTACACAGAATCATTCGGTGAAACTTCTTTCTGATCTGTGCATTCAGCTAACAGAGTTAAACCATACTTTTGATTGAGCAGATCTGAACACTCTTTCTGTAGAAAATGCAACTGGACATTTTGAGCGCTAAGAGCGTAGTAGTGGAAAAAGGAATATATTCAAATATAAACTACACAGAAGCATTCTGTGAAACTTCTTTCTGATCTGAGCATTCAGGTAACAGAGTTAAACCTTACTTTTGATTGAGCAGTTTTGAAACAGTCTGTCTCTTGAAAATGCAACTGGACATTCGTAGCGCTAAGTGAGTAATAGTGGAAAAAAAATATGTTCAAATATAAACTACACAGAAGCATTGTATGAAACTTCTTTCTGTTCTGTGCATTCAACTAACAGAGTTGAACCTTACTTTTGATTGAGCCGTTCTGAAACACTCTTTCTGTAGAAACTGCAATTGGACATTCTGAGTGCTAGGAGGCCTATATTGGGAAAAAGAATGTCTACAAATAAAAACTACACAGAAGAATTGTGTGAAACTTCTTTCTGTTCTGTTTGTTCAACTAAAAGAGTTGAACCTTAGTTTTGATTGAGCCGTTCTGAAACACTCTTTCTGTAGAAAATGCAAGTGGAGATTCGGAGCGCTAAGAGGGTAATAGTGGAAAAAGGAATGTCTCCAAATATAAACTACACAGAATCATTCTGTGAAACTTCTTTCTGATCTGTGCATTCAGCTAACAGAGTTAAACCATACTTTTGATTGAGCAGATCTGAACAATCTTTCTGTAGAAAATGCAACTGGACATTTGGAGCGCTAAGAGAGTAGTAGTGGAAAAAGGAATATATTCAAACATAAACTACACAGAAGCATTCTGTGAAACTTCTTTCTGATCTGAGCATTCAGCTAACAGAGTTAAACCATACTTTTGATTGAGCAGTTTTGAAACACTCTGTCTGTAGAAAATGCAACTGGACATTCGTAGCGCTAAGTGGGTAATAGTGGAAAAAACAATATGTTCAAATATAAACTACACAGAAGCATTGTATGAAACTTCTTTCTGTTCTGTGCATTCAACTAACAGAGTTGAACCTTACTTTTGATTGAGCCTTTCTGAAACACTCTTTCTGTAGAAACTGCAATTGGACATTCTGAGCACTAAGAGGCCTCTATTGGGAAAAATAATATCTTCAAATAAAAACTACACAGAAGCATTTTGTGAAACTTATTTCTGATATGTTCATTAAGCTAACAGAGTTAAACCATACTTTTGATTGCGCAGTGCTGAAACCTCTTTCTGTAGAAAATGCAAGTGGACATTCGGAGCGCTAAGAGGGTAATAGTGGAAAAAGGAATATATTCAAATATAAACTACACAGTAGCATTCTGTGAAAATTCTTTCTGTTCTGTGCATTCAACTAACAGAGTTGAACCTTACTTTTGATTGAGCCGTTCTGAAACACTCTTTCTGTAGAAACTGCAATTGGACATGCTAAGCGCTAAGAGGCCTACATTGGGAAAAAGAATATCTTCAAATAAAAACTACACAGATGCATTCTGTGAAACTTATTCCTGATATGTAAATTCAGTTAACAGAGATAAAACATATTTTTGATTGAGCAGTTATGAAACACTCTTTTTGTAGAAAATGCAAGTGGAGATTCGGAGCGCTAAGTGGGTAATAGTGGAAAAAGGAATGTCTTCAAATATAAACTACACAGAATCATTCGGTGAAACTTCTTTCTGATCTGTGCATTCAGCTAACAGAGTTAAACCATACTTTTGATTGAGCAGATCTGAACACTCTTTCTGTAGAAAATGCAACTGGACATTTGGAGAGCCAAGAGCGTAGTAGTGGAAAAAGGAATATATTCAAATATAAACTACACAGAAGCATTCTGTGAAACTTCTTTCTGATCTGAGCATTCAGCTAACAGAGTTAAACCATACTTTTGATTGAGCAGTTTTGAAACACTCTGTCTGTAGAAAATGCAACTGGACATTCGTAGCGCTAAGTGGGTAATAGTGGAAAAAAGAATATGTTCAAATATAAACTACACAGAAGCATTGTATGAAACTTCTTTCTGTTCTGTGCATTCAACTAACAGAGTTGAACCTTGCTTTTGATTGAGCCGTTCTGAAACACTCTTTCTGTAGAAACTGCAATTGGACATTCTGAGCGCTAAGAGGCCTATATTGGGAAAAAGAATGTCTACAAATAAAAACTACACAGAAGAATTGTGTGAAACTTCTTTCTGTTCTGTTTGTTCAACTAAATGAGTTGAACCTTAGTTTTGATTGAGCCGTTCTGAAACACTCTTTCTGTAGAAAATGCAAGTGGAGATTCGGAGCGCTAAGAGGGTAATAGTGGAAAAAGGAATGTCTCCAAATATAAACTACACAGAATCATTCTGTGAAACTTCTTTCTGATCTCTGCATTCAGCTAACAGAGTTAAACCATACTTTTGATTGAGCAGATCTGAACACTCTTTCTGTAGAAAATGCAACTGGACATTTGGAGCGCTAAGAGAGTAGTAGTGGAAAAAGGAATATATTCAAATATAAACTACACAGAAGCATTCTGTGAAACTTCTTTCTGATCTGAGCATTCAGCTAACAGAGTTAAACCGTACTTTTGATTGAGCAGTTTTGAAACACTCTGTCTGTAGAAAATGCAACTGGACATTCGTAGCGCTAAGTGGGTAATAGTGGAAAAAAGAATATGTTCAAATATAAGCTACACAGAAGCATTGTATGAAACTTCTTTCTGTTCTGTGCATTCAACTAACAGAGTTGAACATTACTTTTGATTGAGCCTTTCTGAAACACTCTTTCTGTAGAAACTGCAATTGGACATTCTGAGCGCTAAGAGGCCTCTGTAGGGAAAAATAATATCTTCAAATAAAAACTACACAGAAGCATTGTGTGAAACTTATTTCTGATATGTTCATCAAGCTAACAGAGTTAAACCATACTTTTGATTGCGCAGTGCTGAACCCTCTTTCTGTAGAAAATGCAAGTGGACATTCGGAGCGCTAAGAGGGTAATAGTGGAAAAAGGACTATATTCAAATATAAACTACACAGTAGCAGTCTGTGAAAATTCTTTCTGTTCTGTGCATTCAACTAACAGAGTTGACCCTTACTTTTGATTGAGCCGTTCTGAAACACTCTTTCTGTAGAAACTGCAATTGGACATGCTAAGCGCTAAGAGGCCTACTTTGGGAAAAAGAATATCTTCAAATAAAAACTACACAGATGCATTCTGTGAAACTTATTTCTGATCTGTAGATTCAGTTAACAGAGATAAAACATATTTTTGATTGTGCAGTTATGAAACACTCTCTTTGTAGAAAATACAAGTTGAGATTCGGAGCGCTAAGGGGGTAATAGTGGAAAAAGGAATGTCTTCAAATATAAACAACACAGAATCATTCGGTGAAACTTCTTTCTGATCTGTGCATTCAGCTAACAGAGTTAAACCATACTTTTGATTGAGCAGATCTGAACACTCTTTCTGTAGAAAATGCAACTGTACATTTGGAGCGCTAAGAGCGTAGTAGTGGAAAAAGGAATATATTCAAATATAAACTACACAGAAGCATTCTGTGAAACTTCTTTCTGATCTGAGCATTCAGCTAACACAGTTAAACCATACTTTTGATTGAGCAGTTTTGAAACACTCTGTCTGTAGAAAATGCAACTGGACATTCGTAGCGCTAAGTGGGTAATAGTGGAAAAAAGAATATGTTCAAATATAAACTACACAGAAGCATTGTATGAAACTTCTTTCTGTTCTGTGCATTCAACTAACAGAGTTGAACCTTACTTTTGATTGAGCCGTTCTGAAACACTCTTTCTGTAGAAACTGCAATTGGACATTCTGAGCGCTAAGAGGCCTATATTGGGAAAAAGAATGTCTACAAATAAAAACTACACAGCAGAATTGTGTGAAACTACTTTCTGTTCTGTTTGTTCAACTAAAAGAGTTGAACGTTAGTTTTGATTGAGCCGTTCTGAAACACCCTTTCTGTAGAAAATGCAAGTGGAGATTCGGAGCGCTAAGAGGGTAATAGTGGAAAAAGGAATGTCTCCAAATATAAACTACACAGAATCATTCTGTGAAACTTCTTTCTGATCTGTACAATCAGCTAACAGTGTTAAACCATACTTTTGATTGAGAAGATCTGAACACTCTTTCTGTAGAAAATGCAACTGGACATTTGGAGCGCTAAGAGAGTAGTAGTGGAAAAAGGAATATATTCAAATATAAACTACACAGAAGCATTCTGTGAAACTTCTTTCTGATCTGAGCATTGAGCTAACAGAGTTAAACCATACTTTTGATTGAGCAGTTTTGAAACACTCTGTCTGTAGAAAATGCAACTGGACATTCGTAGGGCTAAGTGGGTAATAGTGGAAAAAAGAATATGTTCAAATATAAACTACACAGAAGCGTTGTATGAAACTACTTTCTGTTCTGTGCATTCAACTAACAGAGTTGAACCTTACTTTTGATTGAGCCGTTCTGAAACACTCTTTCTGTAGAAACTGCAATTGGACATTCTGAGCGCTAAGAGGCCTCTATAGGGAAAAATAATATCTTCAAATAAAAACTACACAGAAGCGTTGTGTGAAACTTATTTCTGAAATGTTCATTAAGCTAACAGAGTTAAACCATACTTTTGATTGCGCAGTGCTGAACCCTCTTTCTGTAGAAAATGCAAGTGGACATTCGGAGCGCTAAGAGGGTAATAGTGGAAAAATTAATATATTCAAATATAAACTACACAGTAGCATTCTGTGAAAATTCTTTCTGTTCTGTGCATTCAACTAACAGAGTTGAACCTTACTTTTGTTTGAGCCGTTCTGAAACACTCTTTCTGTAGAAACTGCAATTGGACATGCTAAGCGCAAAGAGGCCTACATTGGGAAAAAGAATATCTTCAAATAAAAACTACACAGATGTATTCTGTGAAACTTATCTCTGATCTGTAAATTCAGTTAACAGAGATAAAACATATTTTTGATTGAGCAGTTATGAAACACTCTTTTTGTAGAAAAGGCAAGTGGAGATTCCGAGCGCTAAGACTGTAATAGTGGAAAAAGGAATGTCTTCAAATATAAACTACACAGAATCATTCGGTGAAACTTCTTTCTGATCTGTGCATTCAGCTAACAGAGTTAAACCATACTTTTGATTGAGCAGATCTGAACACTCTTTCTGTAGAAAATGCAACTGGACATTTGGAGCGCTAAGAGCGTAGTAGTGGAAAAAGGAATATATTCAAATATAAACTACACAGAAGCATTCTGTGAAACTTCTTTCTGATCTGAGCATTCAGCTAACAGAGTTAAACCATACTTTTGATTGAGCAGTTTTGAAACACTCTGTCTGTAGAAAATGCAACTGGACATTCGTAGCGCTAAGTGGGTAATAGTGGAAAAAAGAATATGTTCAAATATAAACTACACAGAAGCATTGTATGAAACCTCTTTCTGTTCTGTGCATTCAACTAACAGAGTTGAACCTTACTTTTGATTGAACCTTTCTGAAACACTCTTTCTGTAGAAACTGCAATTGGACATTCTGACCGCTAAGAGGCCTCTATTGGGAAAAATAATATCTTCAAATAAAAACTACACAGAAGCATTGTGTGAAACTTATTTCTGATATGTTCATTAAGCTAACAGAGTTAAACCATACTTTTGATTGCGCAGTTCTGAACACTCTTTCTGTAGAAAATGCAAGTGGACATTCGGAGCGCTAAGAGGGTAATAGTGGAAAAAGGAATATATTCAAATATAAACTACACAGTAGCATTCTGTGAAAATTCTTTCTGTTCTGTGCATTCAACTAACAGAGTTGAACCTTACTTTTGATTGAGCCGTTCTGAAACACTCTTTCTGTAGAAACTGCAATTGGACCTGCTAAGCGCTAAGAGGCCTACATTGGGAAAAAGAATATCTTCAAATAAAAACTACACAGATGCATTCTGTGAAACTTATTTCTGATCTGTAAATTCAGTTAACAGAGATAAAACATATTTTTGATTGAGCAGTTATGAAACACTCTTTTTGTAGAAAATGCAAGTGGAGATTCGGAGCGCTAAGAGGGTAATAGTGGAAAAAGGAATGTCTTCAAATATAAACTACACAGAATCATTCGGTGAAACTTCTTTCTGATCTGTGCATTCAGCTAACAGAGTTAAACCATACTTTTGATTGAGCAGATCTGAACACTCTTTCTGTAGAAAATGCAACTGGACATTTTGAGCGCTAAGAGCGTAGTAGTGGAAAAAGGAATATATTCAAATATAAACTACACAGAAGCATTCTGTGAAACTTCTTTCTGATCTGAGCATTCAGGTAACAGAGTTAAACCTTACTTTTGATTGAGCAGTTTTGAAACAGTCTGTCTCTTGAAAATGCAACTGGACATTCGTAGCGCTAAGTGAGTAATAGTGGAAAAAAAATATGTTCAAATATAAACTACACAGAAGCATTGTATGAAACTTCTTTCTGTTCTGTGCATTCAACTAACAGAGTTGAACCTTACTTTTGATTGAGCCGTTCTGAAACACTCTTTCTGTAGAAACTGCAATTGGACATTCTGAGTGCTAGGAGGCCTATATTGGGAAAAAGAATGTCTACAAATAAAAACTACACAGAAGAATTGTGTGAAACTTCTTTCTGTTCTGTTTGTTCAACTAAAAGAGTTGAACCTTAGTTTTGATTGAGCCGTTCTGAAACACTCTTTCTGTAGAAAATGCAAGTGGAGATTCGGAGCGCTAAGAGGGTAATAGTGGAAAAAGGAATGTCTCCAAATATAAACTACACAGAATCATTCTGTGAAACTTCTTTCTGATCTGTGCATTCAGCTAACAGAGTTAAACCATACTTTTGATTGAGCAGATCTGAACAATCTTTCTGTAGAAAATGCAACTGGACATTTGGAGCGCTAAGAGAGTAGTAGTGGAAAAAGGAATATATTCAAACATAAACTACACAGAAGCATTCTGTGAAACTTCTTTCTGATCTGAGCATTCAGCTAACAGAGTTAAACCATACTTTTGATTGAGCAGTTTTGAAACACTCTGTCTGTAGAAAATGCAACTGGACATTCGTAGCGCTAAGTGGGTAATAGTGGAAAAAACAATATGTTCAAATATAAACTACACAGAAGCATTGTATGAAACTTCTTTCTGTTCTGTGCATTCAACTAACAGAGTTGAACCTTACTTTTGATTGAGCCTTTCTGAAACACTCTTTCTGTAGAAACTGCAATTGGACATTCTGAGCACTAAGAGGCCTCTATTGGGAAAAATAATATCTTCAAATAAAAACTACACAGAAGCATTTTGTGAAACTTATTTCTGATATGTTCATTAAGCTAACAGAGTTAAACCATACTTTTGATTGCGCAGTGCTGAACCCTCTTTCTGTAGAAAATGCAAGTGGACATTCGGAGCGCTAAGAGGGTAATAGTGGAAAAAGGACTATATTCAAATATAAACTACACAGTAGCAGTCTGTGAAAATTCTTTCTGTTCTGTGCATTCAACTAACAGAGTTGAACCTTACTTTTGATTGAGCCGTTCTGAAACACTCTTTCTGTAGAAACTGCAATTGGACATGCTAAGCGCTAAGAGGCCTACATTGGGAAAAAGAATATCTTCAAATAAAAACTACACAGATGCATTCTGTGAAACTTATTCCTGATATGTAAATTCAGTTAACAGAGATAAAACATATTTTTGATTGAGCAGTTATGAAACACTCTTTTTGTAGAAAATGCAAGTGGAGATTCGGAGCGCTAAGTGGGTAATAGTGGAAAAAGGAATGTCTTCAAATATAAACTACACAGAATCATTCGGTGAAACTTCTTTCTGATCTGTGCATTCAGCTAACAGAGTTAAACCATACTTTTGATTGAGCAGATCTGAACACTCTTTCTGTAGAAAATGCAACTGGACATTTGGAGAGCCAAGAGCGTAGTAGTGGAAAAAGGAATATATTCAAATATAAACTACACAGAAGCATTCTGTGAAACTTCTTTCTGATCTGAGCATTCAGCTAACAGAGTTAAACCATACTTTTGATTGAGCAGTTTTGAAACACTCTGTCTGTAGAAAATGCAACTGGACATTCGTAGCGCTAAGTGGGTAATAGTGGAAAAAAGAATATGTTCAAATATAAACTACACAGAAGCATTGTATGAAACTTCTTTCTGTTCTGTGCATTCAACTAACAGAGTTGAACCTTGCTTTTGATTGAGCCGTTCTGAAACACTCTTTCTGTAGAAACTGCAATTGGACATTCTGAGCGCTAAGAGGCCTATATTGGGAAAAAGAATGTCTACAAATAAAAACTACACAGAAGAATTGTGTGAAACTTCTTTCTGTTCTGTTTGTTCAACTAAATGAGTTGAACCTTAGTTTTGATTGAGCCGTTCTGAAACACTCTTTCTGTAGAAAATGCAAGTGGAGATTCGGAGCGCTAAGAGGGTAATAGTGGAAAAAGGAATGTCTCCAAATATAAACTACACAGAATCATTCTGTGAAACTTCTTTCTGATCTCTGCATTCAGCTAACAGAGTTAAACCATACTTTTGATTGAGCAGATCTGAACACTCTTTCTGTAGAAAATGCAACTGGACATTTGGAGCGCTAAGAGAGTAGTAGTGGAAAAAGGAATATATTCAAATATAAACTACACAGAAGCATTCTGTGAAACTTCTTTCTGATCTGAGCATTCAGCTAACAGAGTTAAACCGTACTTTTGATTGAGCAGTTTTGAAACACTCTGTCTGTAGAAAATGCAACTGGACATTCGTAGCGCTAAGTGGGTAATAGTGGAAAAAAGAATATGTTCAAATATAAGCTACACAGAAGCATTGTATGAAACTTCTTTCTGTTCTGTGCATTCAACTAACAGAGTTGAACATTACTTTTGATTGAGCCTTTCTGAAACACTCTTTCTGTAGAAACTGCAATTGGACATTCTGAGCGCTAAGAGGCCTCTGTAGGGAAAAATAATATCTTCAAATAAAAACTACACAGAAGCATTGTGTGAAACTTATTTCTGATATGTTCATCAAGCTAACAGAGTTAAACCATACTTTTGATTGCGCAGTGCTGAACCCTCTTTCTGTAGAAAATGCAAGTGGACATTCGGAGCGCTAAGAGGGTAATAGTGGAAAAAGGACTATATTCAAATATAAACTACACAGTAGCAGTCTGTGAAAATTCTTTCTGTTCTGTGCATTCAACTAACAGAGTTGACCCTTACTTTTGATTGAGCCGTTCTGAAACACTCTTTCTGTAGAAACTGCAATTGGACATGCTAAGCGCTAAGAGGCCTACTTTGGGAAAAAGAATATCTTCAAATAAAAACTACACAGATGCATTCTGTGAAACTTATTTCTGATCTGTAGATTCAGTTAACAGAGATAAAACATATTTTTGATTGTGCAGTTATGAAACACTCTCTTTGTAGAAAATACAAGTTGAGATTCGGAGCGCTAAGGGGGTAATAGTGGAAAAAGGAATGTCTTCAAATATAAACAACACAGAATCATTCGGTGAAACTTCTTTCTGATCTGTGCATTCAGCTAACAGAGTTAAACCATACTTTTGATTGAGCAGATCTGAACACTCTTTCTGTAGAAAATGCAACTGTACATTTGGAGCGCTAAGAGCGTAGTAGTGGAAAAAGGAATATATTCAAATATAAACTACACAGAAGCATTCTGTGAAACTTCTTTCTGATCTGAGCATTCAGCTAACACAGTTAAACCATACTTTTGATTGAGCAGTTTTGAAACACTCTGTCTGTAGAAAATGCAACTGGACATTCGTAGCGCTAAGTGGGTAATAGTGGAAAAAAGAATATGTTCAAATATAAACTACACAGAAGCATTGTATGAAACTTCTTTCTGTTCTGTGCATTCAACTAACAGAGTTGAACCTTACTTTTGATTGAGCCGTTCTGAAACACTCTTTCTGTAGAAACTGCAATTGGACATTCTGAGCGCTAAGAGGCCTATATTGGGAAAAAGAATGTCTACAAATAAAAACTACACAGCAGAATTGTGTGAAACTACTTTCTGTTCTGTTTGTTCAACTAAAAGAGTTGAACGTTAGTTTTGATTGAGCCGTTCTGAAACACCCTTTCTGTAGAAAATGCAAGTGGAGATTCGGAGCGCTAAGAGGGTAATAGTGGAAAAAGGAATGTCTCCAAATATAAACTACACAGAATCATTCTGTGAAACTTCTTTCTGATCTGTACAATCAGCTAACAGTGTTAAACCATACTTTTGATTGAGAAGATCTGAACACTCTTTCTGTAGAAAATGCAACTGGACATTTGGAGCGCTAAGAGAGTAGTAGTGGAAAAAGGAATATATTCAAATATAAACTACACAGAAGCATTCTGTGAAACTTCTTTCTGATCTGAGCATTGAGCTAACAGAGTTAAACCATACTTTTGATTGAGCAGTTTTGAAACACTCTGTCTGTAGAAAATGCAACTGGACATTCGTAGGGCTAAGTGGGTAATAGTGGAAAAAAGAATATGTTCAAATATAAACTACACAGAAGCGTTGTATGAAACTACTTTCTGTTCTGTGCATTCAACTAACAGAGTTGAACCTTACTTTTGATTGAGCCGTTCTGAAACACTCTTTCTGTAGAAACTGCAATTGGACATTCTGAGCGCTAAGAGGCCTCTATAGGGAAAAATAATATCTTCAAATAAAAACTACACAGAAGCGTTGTGTGAAACTTATTTCTGAAATGTTCATTAAGCTAACAGAGTTAAACCATACTTTTGATTGCGCAGTGCTGAACCCTCTTTCTGTAGAAAATGCAAGTGGACATTCGGAGCGCTAAGAGGGTAATAGTGGAAAAATTAATATATTCAAATATAAACTACACAGTAGCATTCTGTGAAAATTCTTTCTGTTCTGTGCATTCAACTAACAGAGTTGAACCTTACTTTTGTTTGAGCCGTTCTGAAACACTCTTTCTGTAGAAACTGCAATTGGACATGCTAAGCGCAAAGAGGCCTACATTGGGAAAAAGAATATCTTCAAATAAAAACTACACAGATGTATTCTGTGAAACTTATCTCTGATCTGTAAATTCAGTTAACAGAGATAAAACATATTTTTGATTGAGCAGTTATGAAACACTCTTTTTGTAGAAAAGGCAAGTGGAGATTCCGAGCGCTAAGACTGTAATAGTGGAAAAAGGAATGTCTTCAAATATAAACTACACAGAATCATTCGGTGAAACTTCTTTCTGATCTGTGCATTCAGCTAACAGAGTTAAACCATACTTTTGATTGAGCAGATCTGAACACTCTTTCTGTAGAAAATGCAACTGGACATTTGGAGCGCTAAGAGCGTAGTAGTTGAAAAAGGAATATATTCAAATATAAACTACACAGAAGCATTCTGTGAAACTTCTTTCTGATCTGAGCATTCAGCTAACAGAGTTAAACCATACTTTTGATTGAGCAGTTTTGAAACACTCTGTCTGTAGAAAATGCAACTGGACATTCGTAGCGCTAAGTGGGTAATAGTGGAAAAAAGAATATGTTCAAATATAAACTACACAGAAGCATTGTATGAAACCTCTTTCTGTTCTGTGCATTCAACTAACAGAGTTGAACCTTACTTTTGATTGAACCTTTCTGAAACACTCTTTCTGTAGAAACTGCAATTGGACATTCTGACCGCTAAGAGGCCTCTATTGGGAAAAATAATATCTTCAAATAAAAACTACACAGAAGCATTGTGTGAAACTTATTTCTGATATGTTCATTAAGCTAACAGAGTTAAACCATACTTTTGATTGCGCAGTTCTGAACACTCTTTCTGTAGAAAATGCAAGTGGACATTCGGAGCGCTAAGAGGGTAATAGTGGAAAAAGGAATATATTCAAATATAAACTACACAGTAGCATTCTGTGAAAATTCTTTCTGTTCTGTGCATTCAACTAACAGAGTTGAACCTTACTTTTGATTGAGCCGTTCTGAAACACTCTTTCTGTAGAAACTGCAATTGGACCTGCTAAGCGCTAAGAGGCCTACATTGGGAAAAAGAATATCTTCAAATAAAAACTACACAGATGCATTCTGTGAAACTTATTTCTGATCTGTAAATTCAGTTAACAGAGATAAAACATATTTTTGATTGAGCAGTTATGAAACACTCTTTTTGTAGAAAATGCAAGTGGAGATTCGGAGCGCTAAGAGGGTAATAGTGGAAAAAGGAATGTCTTCAAATATAAACTACACAGAATCATTCGGTGAAACTTCTTTCTGATCTGTGCATTCAGCTAACAGAGTTAAACCATACTTTTGATTGAGCAGATCTGAACACTCTTTCTGTAGAAAATGCAACTGGACATTTTGAGCGCTAAGAGCGTAGTAGTGGAAAAAGGAATATATTCAAATATAAACTACACAGAAGCATTCTGTGAAACTTCTTTCTGATCTGAGCATTCAGGTAACAGAGTTAAACCTTACTTTTGATTGAGCAGTTTTGAAACAGTCTGTCTCTTGAAAATGCAACTGGACATTCGTAGCGCTAAGTGAGTAATAGTGGAAAAAAAATATGTTCAAATATAAACTACACAGAAGCATTGTATGAAACTTCTTTCTGTTCTGTGCATTCAACTAACAGAGTTGAACCTTACTTTTGATTGAGCCGTTCTGAAACACTCTTTCTGTAGAAACTGCAATTGGACATTCTGAGTGCTAGGAGGCCTATATTGGGAAAAAGAATGTCTACAAATAAAAACTACACAGAAGAATTGTGTGAAACTTCTTTCTGTTCTGTTTGTTCAACTAAAAGAGTTGAACCTTAGTTTTGATTGAGCCGTTCTGAAACACTCTTTCTGTAGAAAATGCAAGTGGAGATTCGGAGCGCTAAGAGGGTAATAGTGGAAAAAGGAATGTCTCCAAATATAAACTACACAGAATCATTCTGTGAAACTTCTTTCTGATCTGTGCATTCAGCTAACAGAGTTAAACCATACTTTTGATTGAGCAGATCTGAACAATCTTTCTGTAGAAAATGCAACTGGACATTTGGAGCGCTAAGAGAGTAGTAGTGGAAAAAGGAATATATTCAAACATAAACTACACAGAAGCATTCTGTGAAACTTCTTTCTGATCTGAGCATTCAGCTAACAGAGTTAAACCATACTTTTGATTGAGCAGTTTTGAAACACTCTGTCTGTAGAAAATGCAACTGGACATTCGTAGCGCTAAGTGGGTAATAGTGGAAAAAACAATATGTTCAAATATAAACTACACAGAAGCATTGTATGAAACTTCTTTCTGTTCTGTGCATTCAACTAACAGAGTTGAACCTTACTTTTGATTGAGCCTTTCTGAAACACTCTTTCTGTAGAAACTGCAATTGGACATTCTGAGCACTAAGAGGCCTCTATTGGGAAAAATAATATCTTCAAATAAAAACTACACAGAAGCATTTTGTGAAACTTATTTCTGATATGTTCATTAAGCTAACAGAGTTAAACCATACTTTTGATTGCGCAGTGCTGAACCCTCTTTCTGTAGAAAATGCAAGTGGACATTCGGAGCGCTAAGAGGGTAATAGTGGAAAAAGGACTATATTCAAATATAAACTACACAGTAGCAGTCTGTGAAAATTCTTTCTCTTCTGTGCATTCAACTAACAGAGTTGAACCTTACTTTTGATTGAGCCGTTCTGAAACACTCTTTCTGTAGAAACTGCAATTGGACATGCTAAGCGCTAAGAGGCCTACTTTGGGAAAAAGAATATCTTCAAATAAAAACTACACAGATGCATTCTGTGAAACTTATTTCTGATCTGTAAATTCAGTTAACAGAGATAAAACATATTTTTGATTGAGCAGTTATGAAACACTCTTTTTGTAGAAAATACAAGTGGAGATTCGGAGCGCTAAGTGGGTAATAGTGGAAAAAGCAATGTCTTCAAATATAAACTACACAGAATCATTCGGTGAAACTTCTTTCTGATCTGTGCATTCAGCTAACAGAGTTAAACCATACTTTTGATTGAGCAGATCTGAACACTCTTTCTGTAGAAAATGCAACTGGACATTTGGAGCGCTAAGAGCGTAGTAGTGGAAAAAGGAATATATTCAAATATAAACTACACAGAAGCATTCTGTGAAACTTCTTTCTGATCTGAGCATTCAGCTAACAGAGTTAAACCATACTTTTGATTGAGCAGTTTTGAAACACTCTGTCTGTAGAAAATGCAGCTGGACATTCGTAGCGCTAAGTGGGTAATAGTGGAAAAAAGAATATGTTCAAATATAAACTACACAGAAGCATTGTATGAAACTTCTTTCTGTTCTGTGCATTCAACTAACAGAGTTGAACCTTACTTTTGATTGAGCCTTTCTGAAACACTCTTTCTGTAGAAACTGCAATTGGACATTCTGAGCGCTAAGAGGCCTCTATTGGGAAAAATAATATCTTCAAATAAAAACTACACAGAAGCATTGTGTGAAACTTATTTCTGATATGTTCATTAAGCTAACAGAGTTAAACCATACTTTTGATTGCACAGTGCTGAACCCTCTTTCTGTAGAAAATGCAAGTGGACATTCGGAGCGCTAAGAGGGTAATAGTGGAAAAAGGACTATATTCAAATATAAACTACACAGTAGCATTCTGTGAAAATTCTTTCTGTTCTGTGCATTCAACTAACAGAGTTGAACCTTACTTTTGATTGAGCCGTTCTGAAACACTCTTTCTGTAGAAACTGCAATTGGACATGCTAAGCGCTAAGAGGCCTATTTTGGGAAGAAGAATATCTTCAAATAAAAACTACACAGATGCATTCTGTGAAACTTATTTCTGATCTGTAAATTCAGTTAACAGAGATAAAACATATTTTTGATTGAGCAGTTATGAAACACTCTTTTTGTAGAAAATACAAGTGGAGATTCGGAGCGCTAAGAGGGTAATAGTGGAAAAAGGAATGTCTTCAAATATAAACTACACAGAAACATTCGGTGAAACTTCTTTCTGATCTGTGCATTCAGCTAACAGAGTTAAACCATACTTTTGATTGAGCAGATCTGAACACTCTTTCTGTAGAAAATGCAACTGGACATTTGGAGCGCTAAGAGCGTAGTAGTGGAAAAAGGAATATATTCAAATATAAACTACACAGAAGCACTCTGTGAAACTTCTTTCTGATCTGAGCATTCAGCTAACAGAGTTAAACCATACTTTTGATGGAGCAGTTTTGAAACACTCTGTCTGTAGAAAATGCAACTGGACATTCGTAGCGCTAAGTGGGTAATAGTGGAAAAAAGAATATGTTCAAATATAAACTACACAGAAGCATTGTATGAAACTTCTTCCTGTTCTGTGCATTCAACTAACAGAGTTGAACCTTACTTTTGATTGAGCCGTTCTGAAACACTCTTTCAGTAGAAACTGCAATTGGACATTCTGAGCGCTAAGAGGCCTATATTGGGAAAAAGAATGTCTACAAATAAAAACTACACAGCAGAATTGTGTGAAACTACTTTCTGTTCTGTTTGTTCAACTAAAAGAGTTGAACGTTAGTTTTGATTGAGCCGTTCTGAAACACTCTTTCTGTAGAAAATGCAAGTGGAGATTCGGAGCGCTAAGAGGGTAATAGTGGAAAAAGGAATGTCTCCAAATATAAACTACACAGAATCATTCTGTGAAAATTCTTTCTGATCTGTGCATTCAGCTAACAGAGTTAAACCATACTTTTGATTGAGCAGATCTGAACACTCTTTCTGTAGAAAATGCAACTGGACATTTGGAGCGCTAAGAGCGTAGTAGTGGAAAAAGGAATATATTCAAATATAAACTACACAGAAGCATTCTGTGAAACTTCTTTCTGATCTGAGCATTCAGCTAACAGAGTTAAACCATACTTTTGATTGAGCAGTTTTGAAACACTCTGTCTGTAGAAAATGCAACTGGACATTCGTAGCGCTAAGTGGGTAATAGTGGAAAAAAGAATATGTTCAAATATAAACTACACAGAAGCATTGTATGAAACTTCTTTCTGTTCTGTGCATTCAACTAACAGAGTTGAACCTTACTTTTGATTGAGCCTTTCTGAAACACTCTTTCTGTAGAAACTGCAATTGGACATTCTGAGCGCTAAGAGGCCTCTATTGGGAAAAATAATATCTTCAAATAAAAACTACACAGAAGCATTGTGTGAAACTTATTTCTGATATGTTCATTAAGCTAACAGAGTTAAACCATACTTTTGATTGCGCAGTGCTGAACCCTCTTTCTGTAGAAAATGCAAGTGGACATTCGGAGCGCTAAGAGGGTAATAGTGGAAAAAGGACTATATTCAAATATAAACTACACAGTAGCAGTCTGTGAAAATTCTTTCTGTTCTGTGCATTCAACTAACAGAGTTGAACCTTACTTTTGATTGAGCCGTTCTGAAACACTCTTTCTGTAGAAACTGCAATTGGACATGCTAAGCGCTAAGAGGCCTACTTTGGGAAAAAGAATATCTTCAAATAAAAACTACACAGATGCATTCTGTGAAACTTATTTCTGATCTGTAAATTCAGTTAACAGAGATAAAACATATTTTTGATTGAGCAGTTATGAAACACTCTTTTTGTAGAAAATACAAGTGGAGATTCGGAGCGCTAAGTGGGTAATTGTGGAAAAAGCAATGTCTTCAAATATAAACTACACAGAATCATTCGGTGAAACTTCTTTCTGATCTGTGCATTCAGCTAACAGAGTTAAACCATACTTTTGATTGAGCAGATCTGAACACTCTTTCTGTAGAAAATGCAACTGGACATTTGGAACGCTAAGAGCGTAGTAGTGGAAAAAGGAATATATTCAAATATAAACTACACAGAAGCATTCTGTGAAACTTCTTTCTGTTCTGAGCATTCAGCTAACAGAGTTAAACCATACTTTTGATTGAGCAGTTTTGAAACACTCTGTCTGTAGAAAATGCAGCTGGACATTCGTAGCGCTAAGTGGGTAATAGTGGAAAAAAGAATATGTTCAAATATAAACTACACAGAAGCATTGTATGAAACTTCTTTCTGTTCTGTGCATTCAACTAACAGAGTTCAACCTTACTTTTGATTGAGCCGTTCTGAAACACTCTTTATGTAGAAACTGCAATTGGACATTCTGAGCGCTAAGAGGCCTATATTTGGAAAAAGAATGTCTACAAATAAAAACTACACAGAAGAATTGTGTGAAACTTCTTTCTGTTCTGTTTGTTCAACTAAAAGAGTTGAACCTTAGTTTTGATTGAGCCGTTCTGAAACACTCTTTCTGTAGAAAATGCAAGTGGACATTCGGAGCGCTAAGAGGGTAATAGTGGAAAAAGGAATGTCTCCAAATATAAACTACACAGAATCATTCTGTGAAACTTCTTTCTGATCTGTGCATTCAGCTAACAGAGTTAAACCATACTTTTGATTGAGCAGATCTGAACACTCTTTCTGTAGAAAATGCAACTGGACATTTGGAGCGCTAAGATAGTAGTAGTGGAAAAAGGAATATATTCAAATATAAACTACACAGAAGCATTCTGTGAAACTTCTTTCTGATCTGAGCATTCAGCTAACAGAGTAAAACCATACTTTTGATTGAGCAGTTTTGAAACACTCTGTCTGTAGAAAATGCAACTGGACATTCGTAGCGCTAAGTGGGTAATAGTGGAAACAAGAATATGTTCAAATATAAACTACACAGAAGCATTGTATGAAACTTCTTTCTGTTCTGTGCATTCAACTAACAGAGTTGAAACTTAATTTTGATTGAGCCTTTCTGAAACACTCTTTCTGTAGAAACTGCAATTGGACATTCTGAGCGCTAAGAGGCCTCTATTGGGAAAAATAATATCTTCAAATAAAAACTACACAGAAGCATTGTGTGAAACTTATTTCTGATATGTTCATTAAGCTAACAGAGTTAAACCATACTTTTGATTGCGCAGTGCTGAACCCTCTTTCTGTAGAAAATGCAAGTGGACATTCGGAGCGCTAAGAGGGTAATAGTGGAAAAAGGACTATATTCAAATATAAACTACACAGTAGCAGTCTGTGAAAATTCTTTCTGTTCTGTGCATTCAACTAACAGAGTTGAACCTTACTTTTGATTGAGCCGTTCTGAAACACTCTTTCTGTAGAAACTGCAATTGGACATGCTAAGCGCTAAGAGGCCTACTTTGGGAAAAAGAATATCTTCAAATAAAAACTACACAGATGCATTCTGTGAAACTTATTTCTGATCTGTAAATTCAGTTAACAGAGATAAAACATATTTTTGATTGAGCAGTTATGAAACACTCTTTTTGTAGAAAATACAAGTGGAGATTCGGAGCGCTAAGTGGGTAATAGTGGAAAAAGGAATGTCTTCAAATATAAACTACACAGAATCTTTCGGTGAAACTTCTTTCTGATCTGTGCATTCAGCTAACAGAGTTAAACCATACTTTTGATTGAGCAGATCTGAACACTCTTTCTGTAGAAAATGCAACTGGACATTTGGAGCGCTAAGAGCGTAGTAGTGGAAAAAGGAATATATTCAAATATAAACTACACAGAAGCATTCTGTGAAACTTCTTTCTGATCTGAGCATTCAGCTAACAGAGTTAAACCATACTTTTGATTGAGCAGTTTTGAAACACTCTGTCTGTAGAAAATGCAACTGGACATTCGTAGCGCTAAGTGGGTAATAGTGGAAAAAAGAATATGTTCAAATATAAACTACACAGAAGCATTGTATGAATCTTCTTTCTATTCTGTGCATTCAACTAACAGAGTTGAAACCTACTTTTGATTGAGCCGTTCTGAAACACTCTTTCTGTAGAAACTGCAATTGGACATTCTGAGCGCAAAGAGGCCTATATTGGGAAAAAGAATGTCTACAAATAAAAACTACTCAGAAGAATTGTGTGAAACTTCTTTCTGTTCTGTTTGTTCAACTAAAAGAGTTGAACCTTAGTTTTGATTGAGCCGTTCTGAAACACTCTTTCTGTAGAAAATGCAAGTGGAGATTCGGAGCGCTAAGAGGGTAATAGTGGAAAAAGGAATGTCTACAAATATAAACTACACAGAATCATTCTGTGAAACTTCTTTCTGATCTGTGCATTCAGCTAACAGAGTTTAACCATACTTTTGATTGAGCAGTTTTGAAACACTCTGTCTGTAGAAAATGCAACTGGACATTCGTAGCGCTAAGTGGGTAATAGTGGAAAAAAGAATATGTTCAAATATAAACTACACAGAAGCATTGTATGAAACTTCTTTCTGTTCTGTGCATTCAATTAACAGAGTTGAACCTTACTTTTGATTGAGCCTTTCTGAAACACTCTTTCTGTTGAAACTGCAATTGGACATTCTGAGCGCTAAGAGGCCTCTATTGGGAAAAATAATATCTTCAAATAAAAACTACACAGATGCATTATGTGAAACTTATTTCTCATCTGTAAATTCAGTTAACAGAGATAAAACCTATTTTTGATTGAGCAGTTATGAAACACTTTTTTGTAGAAAATGCAAGTGGAGATTCGGAGCGCTAAGAGGGTAATAGTGGAAAAAGGAATGTCTTCAAATATAAACTACACAGAATCATTCGGTGAAACTTCTTTCTGATCTGTGCATTCAGCTAACAGATTTAAACCATACTTTTGATTGAGCAGATCTGAACACACTTTCTGTAGAAAATGCAACTGGACATTTGGAGCGCTAAGAGCGTAGTAGTGGAAAAAGGAATATATTCAAATATAAACTACACAGAAGCATTCTGTGAAACTTCTTTCTGATCTGAGCATTCAGCTAACAGAGTTAAACCATACTTTTGATTGAGCAGTTTTGAAACACTCTGTCTGTAGAAAATGCAACTGGACATTCGTAGCGCTAAGTGGGTAATAGTGGAAAAAAGAATATGTTCAAATATAAACTACACAGAAGCACTGTATGAAACTTCTTTCTGTTCTGTGCATTCAACTAACAGAGTTGAACCTTACTTTTGATTGAGCCTTTCTGAAACACTCTTTCTGTAGAAACTGCAATTGGACATTCTGAGCGCTAAGAGGCCTCTATTGGGAAAAATAATATCTTCAAATAAAAACTACACAGAAGCATTGTGTGAAACTTATTTCTGATATGTTCATTAAGCTAACAGAGTTAAACCATACTTTTGATTGCGCAGTTCAGAACACTCTTTCTGTAGAAAATGCAAGTGGACATTCGGAGCGCTAAGAGGGTAATAGTGGAAAAAGGAATATATTCAAATATAAACTACACAGTAGCATTCTGTGAAAATTCTTTCTGTTCTGTGCATTCAACTAACAGAGTTGAACCTTACTTTTGATTGAGCCGTTCTGAAACACTCTTTCTGTAGAAACTGCAATTGGACATGCTAAGCGATAAGAGGCCTACATTGGGAAAAAGAATATTTTCAAATAAAAACTACACAGATGCATTCTGTGAAACTTATTTCTGATCTGTAAATTCAGTTAACAGAGATAAAACATATTTTTGATTGAGCAGTTATGAAACACTCTTTTTGTAGGAAATGCAAGTGGAGATTCGGAGCGCTAAGAGGGTAATAGTGGAAAAAGGAATGTCTTCAAATATAAACTACACAGAATCATTCGGTGAAACTTCTTTCTGATCTGTGCATTCAGCTAACAGAGTTAAACCATACTTTTGATTGAGCAGATCTGAACACTTTTTCTCTAGAAAATGCAACTGGACATTTGGAGCGCTAAGAGCGTAGTAGTGGAAAAAGGAATATATTCAAATATAAACTACACAGAAGCATTCTGTGAAACTTCTTTCTGATCTGAGCATTCAGCTAACAGAGTTAAACCATACTTTTGATTGAGCAGTTTTGAAACACTCTGTAGAAAATGCAACTGGACATTCGTAGCGCTAAGTGGGTAATAGTGGAAAAAAGAATATGTTCAAATATAAACTACACAGAAGCATTGTATGAAACTTCTTTCTGTTCTGTGCATTCAACTAACAGAGTTGAACCTTACTTTTGATTGAGCCTTTCTGAAACACTCTTTCTGTAGAAACTGCAATTGGACATTCTGAGCGCTAAGAGGCTTCTATTGGGAAAAATAATATCTTCAAATAAAAACTACACAGAAGCATTGTGTGAAACTTATTTCTGATATGTTCATTAAGCTAACAGAGTTAAACCATACTTTTGATTGCGCAGTTCTGAACACTCTTTCTGTAGAAAATGCAAGTGGACATTCGGAGCGCTAAGAGGGTAATAGTGGAAAAAGGAATATATTCAAATATAAACTACACAGTAGCATTCTGTGAAAATTCTTTCTGTTCTGTGCATTCAACTAACAGAGTTGAACCTTACTTTTGATTGAGCCGTTCTGAAACACTCTTTCTGTGGAAACTGCAATTGGACATGCTAAGCGCTAAGAGGCCTACATTGGGAAAAAGAATATCTTCAAATAAAAACTACACAGATGCATTCTGTGAAACTTATTTCTGATCTGTAAATTCAGTTAACAGAGATAAAACATATTTTTGATTGAGCAGTTATGAAACACTCTTTTTGTAGAAAATGCAAGTGGAGATTCGGAGCGCTAAGAGGGTAATAGTGGAAAAAGGAATGTCTTCAAATATAAACTACACAGAATCATTCGGTGAAACTTCTTTCTGATCTGTGCATTCAGCTAACAGAGTTAAACCATACTTTTGATTGAGCAGATCTGAACACTCTTTCTGTAGAAAATGCAACTGGACATTTGGAGCGCTAAGAGCGTAGTAGTGGAAAAAGGAATATATTCAAATATAAACTACACAGAAGCATTCTGTGAAACTTCTTTCTGATCTGAGCATTCAGCTAACGGAGTTAAACCATACTTTTGATTGAGCAGTTTTGAAACACTCTGTCTGTAGAAAATGCAACTGGACATTCGTAGCGCTAAGTGGGTAATAGTGGAAAAAAGAATATGTTCAAATATAAACTACACAGAAGCATTGTATGAAACTTCTTTCTGTTCTGTGCATTCAACTAACAGAGTTCCACCTTACTTTTGATTGAGCCGTTCTGAAACACTCTTTCTGTAGAAACTGCAATTGGACATTCTGAGCGCAAAGAGGCCTATATTGGGAAAAAGAATGTCTACAAATAAAAACTACACAGAAGAATTGTGTGAAACTTCTTTCTGTTCTGTTTGTTCAACTAAAAGAGTTGAACCTTAGTTTTGATTGAGCCGTTCTGAAACACTCTTTCTGTAGAAAATGCAAGTGGAGATTCGGAGCGCTAAGAGGGTAATAGTGGAAAAAGGAATGTCTCCAAATATAAACTACACAGAATCATTCTGTGAAACTTCTTTCTGATCTGTGCATTCAGCTAACAGAGTTAAACCATACTTTTGATTGAGCAGATCTGAACACTCTTTCTGTAGAAAATGCAACTGGACATTTGGAGCGCTAAGAGATTAGTAGTGGAAAAAGGAATATATTCAAATATAAACTACACAGAAGCATTCTGTGAAACTTCTTTCTGATCTGAGCATTCAGCTAACAGAGTTAAACCATACTTTTGATTGAGCAGTTTTGAAACACTCTGTCTGTAGAAAATGCTACTGGACATTCGTAGCGCTAAGTGGGTAATAGTGGAAAAAAGAATATGTTCAAATATAAACTACACAGAAGCATTGTATGAAACTTATTTCTGTTCTGTGCATTCAACTAACAGAGTTGAACCTTACTTTTGATTGAGCCGTTCTGAAACACTCTTTCTGTAGAAACTGCAATTGGACATTCTGAGCGCAAAGAGGCCTATATTGGGAAAAAGAATGTCTACAAATAAAAACTACACAGAAGAATTGTGTGAAACTTCTTTCTGTTCTGTTTGTTCAACTAAAGGAGTTGAAACTTAGTTTTGATTGAGCCGTTCTGAAACACTCTTTCTGTAGAAAATGCAAGAGGAGATTCGGAGCGCTAAGAGGGTAATAGTGGAAAAAGGAATGTCTACAAATATAAACTACACAGAATCATTCTGTGAAACATCTTTCTCATCTGTGCATTCAGCTAACAGAGTTTAACCATACTTTTGATTGAGCAGTTTTGAAACACTCTGTCTGTAGAAAATGCAACTGGACATTCGTAGCGCTAAGTGGGTAATAGTGGAAAAAAGAATATGTTCAAATATAAACTACACAGAAGCATTGTATGAAACTTCTTTCTGTTCTGTGCATTCAACTAACAGAGTTGAACCTTACTTTTGATTGAGCCTTTCTGAAACACTCTTTCTGTTGAAACTGCAATTGGACATTCTGAGCGCTAAGAGGCCTCTATTGGGAAAAATAATATCTTCAAATAAAAACTACACAGATGCATTATGTGAAACTTATTTCTGACCTGTAAATTCAGTTAACAGAGATAAAACCTATTTTTGATTGAGCAGTTATGAAACACTTTTTTGTAGAAAATGCAAGTGGAGATTCGGAGCGCTAAGAGGGTAATAGTGGAAAAAGGAATGTCTTCAAATATAAACTACACAGAATCATTCGGTGAAACTTCTTTCTGATCTGAGCATTCAGCTAACAGAGTTAAACCATACTTTTGATTGAGCAGTTTTGAAACACTCTGTCTGTAGAAAATGCAACTGGACATTCGTAGCGCTAAGTGGGTAATAGTGGAAAAAAGAATATGTTCAAATATAAACTACACAGAAGCATTGTATGAAACTTCTTTCTGTTCTGTGCATTCAACTAACAGAGTTGAACCTTACTTTTGATTGAGCCTTTCTGAAACACTCTTTCTGTAGAAACTGCAATTGGACATTCTGAGCGCTAAGAGGCCTCTATTGGGAAAAATAATATCTTCAAATAAAAACTACACAGTAGCATTGTGTGAAACTTATTTCTGATATGTTCATTAAGCTAACAGAGTTAAACCATACTTTTGATTGCGCAGTTCTGAACACTCTTTCTGTAGAAAATGCAAGTGGACATTCGGAGCGCTAAGAGGGTAATAGTGGAAAAAGTAATATATTCAAATATAAACTACACAATAGCATTCTGTGATAATTCTTTCTGTTCTGTGCATTCAACTAACAGAGTTGAACCTTACTTTTGATTGAGCCGTTCTGAAACACTCTTTCTTTAGTAACTGCAATTGGACATGCTAAGCGCTAAGAGGCCTACATTGGGAAAAAGAATATCTTCAAATAAAAACTACACAGATGCATTCTGTGAAACTTATTTCTGATCTGTAAATTCAGTTAACAGAGATAAAACATATTTTTGATTGAGCAGTTATGAAACACTCTTTTTGTAGAAAATTCAAGTGGAGATTCGGAGCGCTAAGAGGATAACAGTGGAAAAAGGAATGTCTTCAAATATAAACTACACAGAATCATTCGGTGAAACTTCTTTCTGATCTGTGCATTCAGCTAACAGAGTTAAACCATACTTTTAATTGAGCAGATCTAAACACTCTTTCTGTAGAAAATGCAACTGGACATTTTGAGCGCTAAGAGCGTAGTAGTGGAAAAAGGAATATATTCAAATATACACTACACAGAAGCATTCTGTGAAACTTCTTTCTGATCTGAGCCTTCAGCTAACAGAGTTAAACCATACTTTTGATTGAGGAGTTTTGAAACACTCTGTCTGTAGAAAATGCAACTGGACATTCGTAGCGCTAAGTGGGTAATAGTGGAAAAAAGAATATGTTCAAATATAAACTACACAGAAGCATTGTATGAAACTTCTTTCTGTTCTGTGCATTCAACTAACAGAGTTGAACCTTACTTTTGATTGAGCCGTTCTGAAACACTCTTTCTGTAGAAACTGCAATTGGACATTCTGAGCGCTAAGAGGCCTATATTGGGAAAAAGAATGTCTACAAATAAAAACTACACAGAAGAATTGTGTGAAACTTCTTTCTGTTCTGTTTGTTCAACTAAAAGACTTGAACCCTAGTTTTGATTGAGCCGTTCTGACACACTCTTTCTGTAGAAAATGCAAGTGGAGATTCGGAGCGCTAAGAGGGTAATAGTGGAAAAAGGAATGTCTCCAAATATAAACTACACAGAATCATTCTGTGAAACTTCTTTCTGATCTGTGCATTCAGCTAACAGAGTTAAAACATACTTTTGATTGAGCAGATCTGAACACTCTTTCTGTAGAAAATGCAACTGGACATTTGGAGCGCTAAGAGAGTAGTAGTGGAAAAAGGAATATATTCAAATATAAACTACACAGAAGCATTCTGTGAAACTTCTTTCTGATCTGAGCATTCAGCTAACAGAGTTAAACCATACTTTTGATTGAGCAGTTTTGAAACACTCTGTCTGTAGAAAATGCAACTGGACATTCGTAGCGCTAAGTGGGTAATAGTGGAAAAAAGAATATGTTCAAATATAAACTACACAGAAGCATTGTATGAAACTTCTTTCTGTTCTGTGCATTCAACTAACAGAGTTGAACCTTACTTTTGATTGAGCCTTTCTGAAACACTCTTTCTGTAGAAACTGCAATTGGACATTCTGAGCGCTAAGAGGCCTCTATTGGGAAAAATAATGTCTTCAAATAAAAACTACACAGAAGCATTGTGTGAAACTTATTTCTGATATGTTCATTAAGCTAACAGAGTTAAACCATACTTTTGATTGCGCAGTTCTGAACACTCTTTCTGTAGAAAATGCAAGTGGACATTCGGAGCGCTAAGAGGGTAATAGTGGAAAAAGGAATATATTCAAATATAAACTACACAGTAGCATTCTGTGAAAATTCTTTCTGTTCTGTGCATTCAACTAACAGAGTTGAACCTTACTTTTGATTGAGCCGTTCTGAAACACTCTTTCTTTAGTAACTGCAATTGGACATGCTAAGCGCTAAGAGGCCTACATTGGGAAAAAGAATATCTTCAAATAAAAACTACACAGATGCATTCTGTGAAACTTATTTCTGATCTGTAAATTCAGTTAACAGATATAAAACATATTTTTGATTGGGCAGTTATGAAACACTCTTTTTGTAGAAAATGCAAGTGGAGATTCGGAGCGCTAAGAGGATAACAGTGGAAAAAGGAATGTCTTCAAATATAAACTACACAGAATCATTCGGTGAAACTTCTTTCTGATCTGTGCATTCAGCTAACAGAGTTAAACCATACTTTTGATTGAGCAGATCTGAACACTCTTTCTGTAGAAAATGCAACTGGACATTTGGAGCGCTAAGAGCGTAGTAGTGGAAAAAGGAATATATTCAAATATAAACTACACAGAAGCATTCTGTGAAACTTCTTTCTGATCTGAGCATTCAGCTAACAGAGTTAAACCATACTTTTGATTGAGCAGTTTTGAAACACTCTGTCTGTAGAAAATGCAACTGGACATTCGTAGCGCTAAGTGGGTAATAGTGGAAAAAAGAATATGTTCAAATATAAACTACACAGAAGCATTGTATGAAACTTCTTTCTGTTCTGTGCATTCAACTAACAGAGTTGAACCTTACTTTTGATTGAGCCGTTCTGAAACACTCTTTCTGAAGAAACTGCAATTGGACATTCTGAGCGCTAAGAGGCCTATATTGGGAAAAAGAATGTCTACAAATAAAAACTACACAGAAGAATTGTGTGAAACTTCTTTCTGTTCTGTTTGTTCAACTAAAAGAGTTGAACCTTAGTTTTGATTGAGCCGTTCTGAAACACTCTTTCTGTAGAAAATGCAAGTGGAGATTCGGAGCGCTAAGAGGGTAATAGTGGAAAAAGGAATGTCTTCAAATATAAACTACACAGAATCATTCTGTGAAACTTCTTTCTGATCTGTGCATTCAGCTAACAGAGTTAAACCATACTTTTGATTGAGCAGATCTGAACACTCTTTCTGTAGAAAATGCAACTGGACATTTGGAGCGCTAAGAGAGTAGTAGTGGAAAAAGGAATATATTCAAATATAAACTACACAGAAGCATTCTGTGAAACTTCTTTCTGATCTGAGCATTCAGCTAACAGAGTTAAACCATACTTTTGATTGAGCAGTTTTGAAACACTCTGTCTGTAGAAAATGCAACTGGACATTCGTAGCGCTAAGTGGGTAATAGTGGAAAAAAGAATATGTTCAAATATAAACTACACAGAAGCATTGTATGAAACTTCTTTCTGTTCTGTGCATTCAACTAACAGAGTTGAACCTTACTTTTGATTGAGCCTTTCTGAAACACTCTTTCTGTAGAAACTGCAATTGGACATTCTGAGCGCTAAGAGGCCTCTATTGGGAAAAATAATATCTTCAAATAAAAACTACACAGAAGCATTGTGTGAAACTTATTTCTGATATGTTCATTAAGCTAACAGAGTTAAACCATACTTTTGATTGCGCAGTTCTGAACACTCTTTCTGTAGAAAATGCAAGTGGACATTCGGAACGCTAAGAGGGTAATAGTGGAAAAAGGAATATATTCAAATATAAACTACACAGTAGCATTCTGTGAAAATTCTTTCTGTTCTGTGCATTCAACTAACAGAGTTGAACCTTACTTTTGATTGAGCCGTTCTGAAACACTCTTTCTGTAGTAACTGCAATTGGACATGCTAAGCGCTAAGAGGCCTACATTGGGAAAAAGAATATCTTCAAATAAAAACTACACAGATGCATTCTGTGAAACTTATTTCTGGTCTGTAAATTCAGTTAACAGATATAAAACATATTTTTGATTGAGCAGTTATGAAACACTCTTTTTGTAGAAAATGCAAGTGGAGATTCGGAGCGCTAAGAGGGTAATAGTGGAAAAAGGAATGTCTTCAAATATAAACTACACAGAATCATACGGTGAAACTTCTTTCTGATCTGTGCATTCAGCTAACAGAGTTACACCATACTTTTGATTGAGCAGATCTGAACACTCTTTCTGTAGAAAATGCAACTGGACATTTGGAGCGCTAAGAGCGTAGTAGTGGAAAAAGGAATATATTCAAATATAAACTACACAGAAGCATTCTGTGAAACCTCTTTCTGATCTGAGCATTCAGCTAACAGAGTTAAACCATACTTTTGATTGAGCAGTTTTGAAACACTCTGTCTGTAGGAAATGCAACTGGACATTCGTAGCGCTAAGTGGGTAATAGTGGAAAAAAGAATATGTTCAAATATAAACTACACAGAAGCATTGTATGAAACTTCTTTCTGTTCTGTGCATTCAACTAACAGTGTTCAACCTTACCTTTGATTGAGCCGTTCTGAAACACTCTTTCTGTAGAAACTGCAATTGGTCATTCTGAGCGCTAAGAGGCCTATATTGGGAAAAAGAATGTCTACAAATAAAAACTACACAGAAGAATTGTGTGAAACTTCTTTCTGTTCTGTTTGTTCAACTAAAAGAGTTGAACCTTAGTTTTGATTGAGCCGTTCTGAAACACTCTTTCTGTAGAAAATGCAAGTGGAGATTCGGAGCGCTAAGAGGGTAATAGTGGAAAAAGGAATGACTCCAAATATAAACTACACAGAATCATTCTGTGAAACTTCTTTCTGATCTGTGCATTCAGCTAACAGAGTTAAACCATACTTTTGATTGAGCAGATCTGAACACTCTTTCTGTAGAAAATGCAACTGGACATTTGGAGCGCTAAGAGCGTAGTAGTGGAAAAAGGAATATATTCAAATATAAACTACACAGAAGCATTCTGTGAAACTTCTTTCTGATCTGAGCATTCAGCTAACAGAGTTAAACCATACTTTTGATTGAGCAGTTTTGAAACACTCTGTCTGTAGAAAATGCAACTGGACATTCGTAGCGCTAAGTGGGTAATAGTGGAAAAAAGAATATGTTCAAACATAAACTACACAGAAGCATTGTATGAAACTTCTTTCTGTTCTGTGCATTCAACTAACAGAGTTGAACCTTACTTTTGATTGAGCCTTTCTGAAACACTCTTTCTGTAGAAACTGCAATTGGACATTCTGAGCGCTAAGAGGCCTCTATTGGGAAAAATAATATCTTCAAATAAAAACTACACAGAAGCATTGTGTGAAACTTATTTCTGATATGTTCATTAAGTTAACAGAGTTAAACCATACTTTTGATTGCGCAGTTCTGAACACTCTTTCTGTAGAAAATGCAAGTGTACATTCGGAGCGCTAAGAGGGTAATAGTGGAAAAAGTAATATATTCAAATATAAACTACACAGTAGCATTCTGTGAAAATTCTTTCTGTTCTGTGCATTCAACTAACAGAGTTGAACATTACTTTTGATTGAGCCGTTCTGAAACACTCTTTCTTTAGTAACTGCAATTGGACATGCTAAGCGCTAAGAGGCCTACATTGGGAAAAAGAATATCTTCAAATAAAAACTACACAGATGCATTCTGTGAAACTTATTTCTGATCTGTAAATTCAGTTAACAGATATAAATCATATTTTTGATTGAGCAGTTATGAAACACTCTTTTTGTAGAAAATTCAAGTGTAGATTCGGAGCGCTAAGAGGATAACAGTGGAAAAAGGAATGTCTTCAAATATAAACTACACAGAATCATTCGGTGAAACTTCTTTCTGATCTGTGCATTCAGCTAACAGAGTTAAACCATACTTTTGATTGAGCAGATCTGAACACTCTTTCTGTAGAAAATGCAACTGGACATTTTGAGCGCTAAGAGCGTAGTAGTGGAAAAAGGAATATATTCAAATATACACTACACAGAAGCATTCTGTGAAACTTCTTTCTGATCTGAGCCTTCAGCTAACAGAGTTAAACCATACTTTTGATTGAGGAGTTTTGAAACACTCTGTCTGTAGAAAATGCAACTGGACATTCGTAGCGCTAAGTGGGTAATAGTGGAAAAAAGAATATGTTCAAATATAAACTACACAGAAGCATTGTATGAAACTTCTTTCTGTTCTGTGCATTCAACTAACAGAGTTGAACCTTACTTTTGATTGAGCCGTTCTGAAACACTCTTTCTGTAGAAACTGCAATTGGACATTCTGAGCGCTAAGAGGCGTATATTGGGAAAAAGAATGTCTACAAATAAAAACTACACAGAAGAATTGTGTGAAATTTCTTTCTGTTCTGTTTGTTCAACTAAAAGAGTTGAACCTTAGTTTTGATTGAGCCGTTCTGACACACTCTTTCTGTAGAAAATGCAAGTGGAGATTCGGAGCGCTAAGAGGGTAATAGTGGAAAAAGGAATGTCTCCAAATATAAACTACACAGAATCATTCTGTGAAACTTCTTTCTGATCTGTGCATTCAGCTAACAGAGTTAAACCATACTTTTGATTGAGCAGATCTGAACACTCTTTCTGTAGAAAATGCAACTGGACATTTGGAGCGCTAAGAGAGTAGTAGTGGAAAAAGGAATATATTCAAATATAAACTACACAGAAGCATTCTGTGAAACTTCTTTCTGATCTGAGCATTCAGCTAACAGAGTTAAACCATACTTTTGATTGAGCAGTTTTGAAACACTCTGTCTGTAGAAAATGCAACTGGACATTCGTAGCGCTAAGTGGGTAATAGTGGAAAAAAGAATATGTTCAAATATAAACTACACAGAAGCATTGTATGAAACTTCTTTCTGTTCTGTGCATTCAACTAACAGAGTTGAACCTTAGTTTTGATTGAGCCTTTCTGAAACACTCTTTCTGTAGAAACTGCAATTGGACATTCTGAGCGCTAAGAGGCCTCTATTGGGAAAAATAATATCTTCAAATAAAAACTACACAGAAGCATTGTCTGAAACTTATTTCTGATATGTTCATTAAGCTAACAGAGTTAAACCATACTTTTGATTGCGCAGTTCTGAACACTCTTTCTGTAGAAAATGCAAGTGGACATTCGGAGCGCTAAGAGGGTAATAGTGGAAAAAGGAATATATTCAAATATAAACTACACAGTAGCATTCTGTGAAAATTCTTTCTGTTCTGTGCATTCAACTAACAGAGTTGAACCTTACTTTTGATTGAGCCGTTCTGAAACACTCTTTCTTTAGTAACTGCAATTGGACATGCTAAGCGCTAAGAGGCCTACATTGGGAAAAAGAATATCTTCAAATAAAAACTACACAGATGCATTCTGTGAAACTTATTTCTGATCTGTAAATTCAGTTAACAGATATAAAACATATTTTTGATTGGGCAGTTATGAAACACACTTTTTGTAGAAAATGCAAGTGGAGATTCGGAGCGCTAAGAGGATAACAGTGGAAAAAGGAATGTCTTCAAATATAAACTACACAGAATCATTCGGTGAAACTTCTTTCTGATCTGTGCATTCAGCTAACAGAGTTAAACCATACTTTTGACTGAGCAGATCTGAACACTCTTTCTGTAGAAAATGCAACTGGACATTTGGAGCGCTAAGAGCGTAGTAGTGGAAAAAGAAATATATTCAAATATAAACTACACAGAAGCATTCTGTGAAACTTCTTTCTGATCTGAGCATTCAGCTAACAGAGTTAAACCATACTTTTGATTGAGCAGTTTTGAAACACTCTGTCTGTAGAAAATGCAACTGGACATTCGTAGCGCTAAGTGGGTAATAGTGGAAAAAAGAATATGTTCAAATATAAACTACACAGAAGCATTGTATGAAACTTCTTTCTGTTCTGTGCATTCAACTAACAGAGTTCAACCTTACTTTTGATTGAGCCGTTCTGAAACACTCTTTCTGTAGAAACTGCAATTGGACATTCTGAGCGCTAAGAGGCCTATATTGGGAAAAAGAATGTCTACAAATAAAAACTACACAGAAGAATTGTGTGAAACTTCTTTCTGTTCTGTTTGTTCAACTAAAAGAGTTGAACCTTAGTTTTGATTGAGCCGTTCTGAAACACTCTTTCTGTAGAAAATGCAAGTGGAGATTCGGAGCGCTAAGAGGGTAATAGTGGAAAAAGGAATGACTCCAAATATAAACTACACAGAATCATTCTGTGAAACTTCTTTCTGATCTGTGCATTCAGCTAACAGAGTTAAACCATACTTTTGATTGAGCAGATCTGAACACTCTTTCTGTAGAAAATGCAACTGGACATTTGGAGCGCTAAGAGCGTAGTAGTGGAAAAAGGAATATATTCAAATATAAACTACACAGAAGCATTCTGTGAAACTTCTTTCTGATCTGAGCATTCAGCTAACAGATTTAAACCATACTTTTGATTGAGCAGTTTTGAAACACTCTGTCTGTAGAAAATGCAACTGGACATTCGTAGCGCTAAGTGGGTAATAGTGGAAAAAAGAATATGTTCAAATATAAACTACACAGAAGCATTGTATGAAACTTCTTTCTGTTCTGTGCATTCAACTAACAGAGTTGAACCTTACTTTTGATTGAGCCTTTCTGAAACACTCTTTCTGTAGAAACTGCAATTGGACATTCTGAGCGCTAAGAGGCCTCTATTGGGAAAAATAATATCTTCAAATAAAAACTACACAGAAGCATTGTGTGAAACTTATTTCTGATATGTTCATTAAGCTAACAGAGTTAAACCATACTTTTGATTGCGCAGTTCTGAACACTCTTTCTGTAGAAAATGCAAGTGGACATTCGGAGCGCTAAGAGGGTAATAGTGGAAAAAGGAATATATTCAAATATAAACTACACAGTAGCATTCTGTGAAAATTCTTTCTGTTCTGTGCATTCAACTAACAGAGTTGAACCTTACTTTTGATTGAGCCGTTCTGAAACACTCTTTCTTAAGTAACTGCAATTGGACATGCTAAGCGCTAAGAGGCCTACATTGGGAAAAAGAATATCTTCAAATAAAAACTACACAGATGCATTCTGTGAAACTTATTTCTGATCTGTAAATTCAGTTAACAGATATAAAACATATTTTTGATTGAGCAGTTATGAAACACTCTTTTTGTAGAAAATGCAAGTGGAGATTCGGAGCGCTAAGAGGATAACAGTGGAAAAAGGAATGTCTTCAAATATAAACTACACAGAATCATTCGGTGAAACTTCTTTCTGATCTGTGCATTCAGCTAACAGAGTTAAACCATACTTTTGATTGAGCAGATCTGAACACTCTTTCTGTAGAAAATGCAACTGGACATTTGGAGCGCTAAGAGCGTAGTAGTGGAAAAAGGAATATATTCAAATATAAACTACACAGAAGCATTCTGTGAAACTTCTTTCTGATCTGAGCATTCAGCTAACAGAGTTAAACCATACTTTTGATTGAGCAGTTTTGAAACACTCTGTCTGTAGAAAATGCAACTGGACATTCGTAGAGCTAAGTGGGTAATAGTGGAAAAAAGAATATGTTCAAATATAAACTACACAGAAGCATTGTATGAAACTTCTTTCTGTTCTGTGCATTCAACTAACAGAGTTGAACCTTACTTTTGATTGAGCCGTTCTGAAACACTCTTTCTGAAGAAACTGCAATTGGACATTCTGAGCGCTAAGAGGCCTATATTGGGAAAAAGAATGTCTACAAATAAAAACTACACAGAAGAATTGTGTGAAACTTCTTTCTGTTCTGTTTGTTCAACTAAAAGAGTTGAACCTTAGTTTTGATTGAGCCGTTCTGAAACACTCTTTCTGTAGAAAATGCAAGTGGAGATTCGGAGCGCTAAGAGGGTAATAGTGGAAAAAGGAATGTCTTCAAATATAAACTACACAGAATCATTCTGTGAAACTTCTTTCTGATCTGTGCATTCAGCTAACAGAGTTAAACCATACTTTTGATTGAGCAGATCTGAACACTCTTTCTGTAGAAAATGCAACTGGACATTTGGAGCGCTAAGAGCGTAGTAGTGGAAAAAGGAATATATTCAAATATAAACTACACAGAAGCATTCTGTGAAACTTCTTTCTGATCTGAGCCTTCAGCTAACAGAGTTAAACCATACTTTTGATTGAGCAGTTTTGAAACACTCTGTCTGTAGAAAATGCAACTGGACATTCGTAGCACTAAGTGGGTAATAGTGGAAAAAAGAATATGTTCAAATATAAACTACACAGAAGCATTGTATGAAACTTCTTTCTGTTCTGTGCATTCAACTAACAGAGTTGAACCTTACTTTTGATTGAGCCGTTCTGAAACACTCTTTCTGTAGAAACTGCAATTGGACATTCTGAGCGCTAAGAGGCCTATATTGGGAAAAAGAATGTCTACAAATAAAAACTACACAGAAGAATTGTGTGAAACTTCTTTCTGTTCTGTTTGTTCAACTAAAAGAGTTGAACCTTAGTTTTGATTGAGCCGTTCTGACACACTCTTTCTGTAGAAAATGCAAGTGGAGATTCGGAGCGCTAAGAGGGTAATAGGTGAAAAAGGAATGTCTCCAAATATAAACTACACAGAATCATTCTGTGAAACTTCTTTCTGATCTGTGCATTCAGCTAAAAGAGTTAAACCATACTTTTGATTGAGCAGATCTGAACACACTTTCTGTAGAAAATGCAACTGGACAGTTGGAGCGCTAAGAGAGTAGTAGTGGAAAAAGGAATATATTCAAATATAAACTACACAGAAGCATTCTGTGAAACTTCTTTCTGATCTGAGCATTCAGCTAACAGAGTTAAACCATACTTTTGATTGAGCAGTTTTGAAACACTCTGTCTGTAGAAAATGCAACTGGACATTCGTAGCGCTAAGTGGGTAATAGTGGAAAAAAGAATATGTTCAAATATAAACTACACAGAAGCATTGTATGAAACTTCTTTCTGTTCTGTGCATTCAACTAACAGAGTTGAACCTTACATTTGATTGAGCCTTTCTGAAACTCTCTTTCTGTAGAAACTGCAATTGGACATTCTGAGCGCTAAGAGGCCTCTATTGGGAAAAAAAATATCTTCAAATAAAAACTACACAGAAGCATTGTGTGAAACTTATTTCTGATATGTTCATTAAGCTAACAGAGTTAAACCATACTTTTGATTGCGCAGTTCTGAACACTCTTTCTGTAGAAAATGCAAGTGGACATTCGGAGCGCTAAGAGGGTAATAGTGGAAAAAGGAATATATTCAAATATAAACTACACAGAAGCATTCTGTGAAACTTCTTTCTGATCTGAGCATTCAGCTAACAGAGTTAAACCATACTTTTGATTGAGCAGTTTTGAAACACTCTGTCTGTAGAAAATGCAACTGGACATTCGTAGCGCTAAGTGGGTAATAGTGGAAAAAAGAATACGTTCAAATATAAACTACACAGAAGCATTGTATGAAACTTCCTTCTGTTCTGTGCATTCAACTAACAGAGTTGAACCTTACTTTTGATTGAGCCGTTCTGAAACACTCTTTCTGTAGAAACTGCAATTGGACATTCTGAGCGCTAAGAGGCCTATATTGGGAAAAAGAATGTCTACAAATAACAACTACACAGAAGAATTGTGTGAAACTCCTTTCTGTTCTGTTTGTTCAACTAAAAGAGTTGAACCTTAGTTTTGATTGAGCCGTTCTGAAACACTCTTTCTGTAGAAAGTGCAATTGGACATTCTGAGCGCTAAGAGGCCTCTATTGGGAAAAATAATATCTTCAAATAAAACTACACAGAAGCATTGTGTGAAACTTATTTCTGATATGTTCATTAAGCTAACAGAGTTAAACCATATTTTTGATTGCGCAGTTCTGAACACTCTTTCTGTAGAAAATGCAAGTGGACATTCGGAGCGCTAAGAGGGTAATAGTGGAAAAAGGAATATATTCAAATATAAACTACACAGTATCATTCTGTGAAAATTCTTTCTGTTCTGTGCATTCAACTAACAGAGTTGAACCTTACTTTTGATTGAGCCGTTCTGAAACACTCTTTCTTTAGTAACTGCAATTGGACATGCTAAGCGCTAAGAGGCCTACATTGGGAAAAAGAATATCTTCAAATAAAAACTACACAGATGCATTCTGTGAAACTTATTTCTGATCTGTAAATTCAGTTAACAGATATAAAACATATTTTTGATTGAGCAGTTATGAAACACTCTTTTTGTAGAAAATGCAAGTGGAGATTCGGACCGCTAAGAGGATAACAGTGGAAAAAGGAATGTCTTCAAATATAAACTACACAGAATCATTCGGTGAAACTTCTTTCTGATCTGTGCATTCAGCTAACAGAGTTAAACCATACTTTTGATTGAGCAGATCTGAACACTCTTTCTGTAGAAAATGCAACTGGACATTTGGAGCGCTAAGAGCGTAGTAGTGGGAAAAGGAATATATTCAAATATAAACTACACAGAAGCATTCTGTGAAACTTCTTTCTGATCTGAGCATTCAGCTAACAGAGTTAAACCATACTTGTGATTGAGCAGTTTTGAAAAACTCTGTCTGTAGAAAATGCAACTGGACATTCGTAGCGCTAAGTGGGTAATAGTGGAAAAAAGAATATGTTCAAATATAAACTACACAGAAGCATTGTATGAAACTTCTTTCTGTTTTGTGCATTCAACTAACAGAGTTGAACCTTACTTTTGATTGAGCCGTTCTGAAACACTCTTTCTGTAGAAACTGCAATTGGACATTCTGAGCGCTAAGAGGCCTATATTGGGAAAAAGAATGTCTACAAATAAAAACTACACAGAAGAATTGTGTGAAACTTTTTCTGTTCTGTTTGTTCAACTAAAAGAGTTGAACCTTAGTTTTGATTGAGCCGTTCTGAAACACTCTTTCTGTAGAAAATGCAAGTGGAGATTCGGAGCGCTAAGAGGGTAATAGTGGAAAAAGGAATGTCTTCAAATATAAACTACACAGAATCATTCTGTGAAACTTCTTTCTGATCTGTGCATTCAGCTAACAGAGTTAAACCATACTTTTGATTGAGCAGATCTGAACACTCTTTCTGTAGAAAATGCAACTGGACATTTGGAGCGCTAAGAGAGTATTAGTGGAAAAAGGAATATATTCAAATATAAACTACACAGAAGCATTCTGTGAAACTTCTTTCTGATCTGAGCATTCAGCTAACAGAGTTAAACCATACTTTTGATTGAGCAGTTTTGAAACACTCTGTCTGTAGAAAATGCAACTGGACATTCGTAGCGCTAAGTGGGTAATAGTGGAAAAAAGAATATGTTCAAATATAAACTACACAGAAGCATTGTATGAAACTTCTTTCTGTTCTGTGCATTCAACTAACAGAGTTGAACCTTACTTTTGATTGAGCCTTTCTGAAACACTCTTTCTGTAGAAACTGCAATTGGACATTCTGAGCGCTAAGAGGCCTCTATTGGGAAAAATAATATCTTCAAATAAAAACTACACAGAAGCATTGTGTGAAACTTATTTCTGATATGTTCATTAAGCTAACAGAGTTAAACCATATTTTTGATTGCGCAGTTCTGAACACTCTTTCTGTAGAAAATGCAAGTGGACATTTGGAGCGCTAAGAGGGTAATAGTGGAAAAAGGAATATATTCAAATATAAACTACACAGTAGCATTCTGTGAAAATTCTTTCTGTTCTGTGCATTCAACTAACAGAGTTGAACCTTACTTTTGATTGAGCCGTTCTGAAACACTCTTTCTTTAGTAACTGCAATTGGACATGCTAAGCGCTAAGAGGCCTACATTGGGAAAAAGAATATCTTCAAATAAAAACTACACAGATGCATTCTGTGAAACTTATTTCTGATCTGTAAATTCAGTTAACAGATATAAAACATATTTTTGATTGAGCAGTTATGAAACACTCTTTTTGTAGAAAATGCAAGTGGAGATTCGGACCGCTAAGAGGATAACAGTGGAAAAAGGAATGTCTTCAAATATAAACTACACAGAATCATTCGGTGAAACTTCTTTCTGATCTGTGCATTCAGCTAACAGAGTTAAACCATACTTTTGATTGAGCAGATCTGAACACTCTTTCTGTAGAAAATGCAACTGGACATTTGGAGCGCTAAGAGCGTAGTAGTGGGAAAAGGAATATATTCAAATATAAACTACACAGAAGCATTCTGTGAAACTTCTTTCTGATCTGAGCATTCAGCTAACAGAGTTAAACCATACTTTTGATTGAGCAGTTTTGAAAAACTCTGTCTGTAGAAAATGCAACTGGACATTCGTAGCGCTAAGTGGGTAATAGTGGAAAAAAGAATATGTTCAAATATAAACTACACAGAAGCATTGTATGAAACTTCTTTCTGTTTTGTGCATTCAACTAACAGAGTTGAACCTTACTTTTGATTGAGCCGTTCTGAAACACTCTTTCTGTAGAAACTGCAATTGGACATTCTGAGCGCTAAGAGGCCTATATTGGGAAAAAGAATGTCTACAAATAAAAACTACACAGAAGAATTGTGTGAAACTTCTTTCTGTTCTGTTTGTTCAACTAAAAGAGTTGAACCTTAGTTTTGATTGAGCCGTTCTGAAATACTCTTTCTGTAGAAAATGCAAGTGGAGATTCGGAGCGCTAAGAGGGTAATAGTGGAAAAAGGAATGTCTTCAAATATAAACTACACAGAATCATTCTGTGAAACTTCTTTCTGATCTGTGCATTCAGCTAACAGAGTTAAACCATACTTTTGATTGAGCAGATCTGAACACTCTTTCTGTAGAAAATGCAACTGGACATTTGGAGCGCTAAGAGAGTAGTAGTGGAAAAAGGAATATATTCAAATATAAACTACACAGAAGCATTCTGTGAAACTTCTTTCTGATCTGAGCATTCAGCTAACAGAGTTAAACCATACTTTTGATTGAGCAGTTTTGAAACACTCTGTCTGTAGAAAATGCAACTGGACATTCGTAGCGCTAAGTGGGTAATAGTGGAAAAAAAATATGTTCAAATATAAACTACACAGAAGCGTTGTATGAAACTTCTTTCTGTTCTGTGCATTCAACTAACAGAGTTGAACCTTACTTTTGATTGAGCCGTTCTGAAACACTCTTTCTGTAGAAACTGCAATTGGACATTCTGAGCGCTAAGAGGCCTATATTGGGAAAAAGAATGTCTACAAATAACAACTACACAGAAGAATTGTGTGAAACTACTTTCTGTTCTGTTTGTTCAACTAAAAGAGTTGAACCTTAGTTTTGATTGAGCCGTTCTGAAACACTCTTTCTGTAGAAAATGCAAGTGGAGATTCGGAGCGCTAAGAGGGTAATAGTGGAAAAAGGAATGACTCCAAATATAAACTACACAGAATCATTCTGTGAAACTTCTTTCTGATCTGTGCATTCAGCTAACAGAGTTAAACCATACTTTTGATTGAGCAGATCTGAACACTCTTTCTGTAGAAAATGCAACTGGACATTTGGAGCGCTAAGAGCGTAGTAGTGGAAAAAGGAATATATTCAAATATAAACTACACAGAAGCATTCTGTGAAACTTCTTTCTGATCTGAGCATTCAGCTAACAGAGTTAAACCATACTTTTGACTGAGCAGTTTTGAAACACTCTGTCTGTAGAAAATGCAACTGGACATTCGTAGCGCTAAGTGGGTAATAGTGGAAAAAAGAATATGTTCAAATATAAATTACACAGAAGCATTGTATGAAACTTCTTTCTGTTCTGTGCATTCAACTAACAGAGTTGAACCTTACTTTTGATTGAGCCTTTCTGAAACACTCTTTCTGTAGAAACTGCAATTGGACATTCTGAGCGCTAAGAGGCCTCTATTGGGAAAAATAATATCTTCAAATAAAAACTACACAGAAGCATTGTGTGAAACTTATTTCTGATATGTTCATTAAGCTAACAGAGTTAAACCATACTTTTGATTGCGCAGTTCTGAACACTCTTTCTGTAGAAAATGCAAGTGGACATTCGGAGCGCTAAGAGGGTAATAGTGGAAAAAGGAATATATTCAAATATAAACTACACAGTAGCATTCTGTGAAAATTCTTTCTGTTCTGTGCATTCAACTAACAGAGTTGAACCTTACTTTTGATTGAGCCGTTCTGAAACACTATTTCTTTAGTAACTGCAATTGGACATGCTAAGCGCTAAGAGGCCTACATTGGGAAAAAGAATATCTTCAAATAAAAACTACACAGATGCATTCTGTGAAACTTATTTCTGATCTGTAAATTCAGTTAACAGATATAAAACATATTTTTGATTGAGCAGTTATGAAACACTCTTTTTGTAGAAAATGCAAGTGGAGATTCGGAGCGCTAAGAGGATAACAGTGGAAAAAGGATTGTCTTCAAATATAAACTACACAGAATCATTCGGTGAAACTTCTTTCTGATCTGTGCATTCAGCCAACAGAGTTAAACCATACTTTTGATTGAGCAGATCTGAACACTCTTTCTGTAGAAAATGCAACTGGACATTTGGAGCGCTAAGAGCGTAGTAGTGGAAAAAGGAATATATCAAATATAAACTACACAGAAGCATTCTGTGAAACTTCTTTCTGATCTGAGCATTCAGCTAACAGAGTTAAACCATACTTTTGATTGAGCAGTTTTGAAACACTCTGTCTGTAGAAAATGCAACTGGACATTCGTAGCGCTAAGTGGGTAATAGTGGAAAAAAGAATATGTTCAAATACAAACTACACAGAAGCATTGTATGAAACTTCTTTCTGTTCTGTGCATTCAACTAACAGAGCTGAACCTTACTTTTGATTGAGCCGTTCTGAAACACTCTTTCTGTAGAAACTGCAATTGGACATTCTGAGCGCTAAGAGGCCTATAGTGGGAAAAAGAATGTCTACAAATAAAAACTACACAGAAGAATTGTGTGAAACTTCTTTCTGTTCTGTTTGTTCAACTAAAAGAGTTGAACCTTAGTTTTGATTGAGCCGTTCTGAAACACTCTTTCTGTAGAAAATGCAAGTGGAGATGCGGAGCGCTAAGAGGGTAATAGTGGAAAAAGTAATGTCTTCAAATATAAACTACACAGAATCATTCTGTGAAACTTCTTTCTGATCTGTGCATTCAGCTAACAGAGTTAAACCATACTTTTGATTGAGCAGATCTGAACACTCTTTCTGTAGAAAATGCAACTGGACATTTGGAGCGCTAAGAGAGTAGTAGTGGAAAAAGGAATATATTCAAATATAAACTACACAGAAGCATTCTGTGAAACTTCTTTCTGATCTGAGCATTCAGCTAACAGAGTTAAACCATACTTTTGATTGAGCAGTTTTGAAACACTCTGTCTGTAGAAAATGCAACTGGACATTCGTAGCGCTAAGTGGGTAATAGTGGAAAAAAGAATATGTTCAAATATAAACTACACAGAAGCATTGTATGAAACTTCTTTCTGTTCTGTGCATTCAACTAACAGAGTTGAACCTTACTTTTGATTGAGCCTTTCTGAAACACTCTTTCTGTAGAAACTGCAATTGGACATTCTGAGCGCTAAGAGGCCTCTATTGGGAAAAATAATATCTTCAAATAAAAACTACACAGAAGCATTGTGTGAAACTTATTTCTGATATGTTCATTAAGCTAACAGAGTTAAATCATACTTTTGATTGCGCAGTTCTGAACACTCTTTCTGTAGAAAATGCAAGTGGAGATTCGGAGCGCTAAGAGGGTAATAGTGGAAAAAGGAATATATTCAAATATAAACTACACAGTAGCATTCTGTGAAAATTCTTTCTGTTCTGTGCATTCAACTAACAGAGTTGAACCTTACTTTTGATTGAGCCGTTCTGAAACACTCTTTCTGTAGTAACTGCAATTGGACATGCTAAGGGCTAAGAGGCCTACATTGGGAAAAAGAATATCTTCAAATAAAAACTACACAGATGCATTCTGTGAAACTTATTTCTGATCTGTAAATTCAGTTAACAGATATAAAACATATTTTTGATTGAGCAGTTATGAAACACTCTTTTTGTAGAAAATGCAAGTGGAGATTCTGAGCGCTAAGAGGGTAACAGTGGAAAAAGGAATGTCTTCAAATATAAACTACACAGAATCATTCGGTGAAACTTCTTTCTGATCTGTGCATTCAGCTAACAGAGTTAAACCATACTTTTGATTGAGCAGATCTGAACACTCTTTCTGTAGAAAATGCAACTGGACATTTGGAGCGCTAAGAGCGTAGTAGTGGAAAAAGGAATATATTCAAATATAAACTACACAGAATCATTCTGTGAAACTTCTTTCTGATCTGAGCATTCAGCTAACAGAGTTAAACCATACTTTTGATTGAGCAGTTTTGAAACACTCTGTCTGTAGAAAATGCAACTGGACATTCGTAGCGCTAAGTGGGTAATAGTGGAAAAAAGAATATGTTCAAATATAAACTACACAGAAGCATTGTATGAAACTTCTTTCTGTTCTGTGCATTCAACTAACAGAGTTGAACCTTACTTTTGATTGAGCCGTTCTGAAACACTCTTTCTGTAGAAACTGCAATTGGACATTCTGAGCGCTAAGAGGCCTATATTGGGAAAAAGAATGTCTACAAATAACAACTACACAGAAGAATTGTGTGAAACTTCTTTCTGTTATGTTTGTTCAACTAAAAGAGTTGAACCTTAGTTTTGATTGAGCCGTTCTGACACACTCTTTCTGTAGAAAATGCAAGTGGAGATTCGGAGCGCTAAGAGGGTAATAGTGGAAAAAGGAATGTCTCCAAATATAAACTACACAGAATCATTCTGTGAAACTTCTTTCTGATCTGTGCATTCAGCTAACAGAGTTAAACCATACTTTTGATTGAGCAGATCTGAACACTCTTTCTGTAGAAAATGCAACTGGACATTTGGAGCGCTAAGAGAGTAGTAGTGGAAAAAGGAATATATTCAAATATAAACTACACAGAAGCATTCTGTGAAACTTCTTTCTGATCTGAGCATTCAGCTAACAGAGTTAAACCATACTTTTGATTGAGCAGTTTTGAAACACTCTGTCTGTAGAAAATGCAACTGGACATTCGTAGCGCTAAGTGGGTAATAGTGGAAAAAAGAATATGTTCAAATATAAACTACACAGAAGCATTGTATGAAACTTCTTTCTGTTCTGTGCATTCAACTAACAGAGTTGAACCTTACTTTTGATTGAGCCTTTCTGAAACACTCTTTCTGTAGAAACTGCAATTGGACATTCTGAGCGCTAAGAGGCCTCTATTGGGAAAAATAATATCTTCAAATAAAAACTACACAGAAGCATTGTGTGAAACTTATTTCTGATATGTTCATTAAGCTAACAGAGTTAAATCATACTTTTGATTGCGCAGTTCTGAACACTCTTTCTGTAGAAAATGCAAGTGGAGATTCGGAGCGCTAAGAGGGTAATAGTGGAAAAAGGAATATATTCAAATATAAACTACACAGTAGCATTCTGTGAAAATTATTTCTGTTCTGTGCATTCAACTAACAGAGTTGAACCTTACTTTTGATTGAGCCGTTCTGAAACACTCTTTCTTTAGTAACTGCAATTGGACATGCTAAGCGCTAAGAGGCCTACATTGGGAAAAAGAATATCTTCAAATAAAAACTACACAGATGCATTCTGTGAAACTTATTTCTGATCTGTAAATTCAGTTAACAGATATAAAACATATTTTTGATTGAGCAGTTATGAAACACTCTTTTTGTAGAAAATGCAAGTGGAGATTCGGACCGCTAAGAGGATAACAGTGGAAAAAGGAATGTCTTCAAATATAAACTACACAGAATCATTCGGTGAAACTTCTTTCTGATCTGTGCATTCAGCTAACAGAGTTAAACCATACTTTTGATTGAGCAGATCTGAACACTCTTTCTGTAGAAAATGCAACTGGACATTTGGAGCGCTAAGAGCGTAGTAGTGGGAAAAGGAATATATTCAAATATAAACTACACAGAAGCATTCTGTGAAACTTCTTTCTGATCTGAGCATTCAGCTAACAGAGTTAAACCATACTTTTGATTGAGCAGTTTTGAAAAACTCTGTCTGTAGAAAATGCAACTGGACATTCGTAGCGCTAAGTGGGTAATAGTGGAAAAAAGAATATGTTCAAATATAAACTACACAGAAGCATTGTATGAAACTTCTTTCTGTTTTGTGCATTCAACTAACAGAGTTGAACCTTACTTTTGATTGAGCCGTTCTGAAACACTCTTTCTGTAGAAACTGCAATTGGACATTCTGAGCGCTAAGAGGCCTATATTGGGAAAAAGAATGTCTACAAATAAAAACTACACAGAAGAATTGTGTGAAACTTCTTTCTGTTCTGTTTGTTCAACTAAAAGAGTTGAACCTTAGTTTTGATTGAGCCGTTCTGAAATACTCTTTCTGTAGAAAATGCAAGTGGAGATTCGGAGCGCTAAGAGGGTAATAGTGGAAAAAGGAATGTCTTCAAATATAAACTACACAGAATCATTCTGTGAAACTTCTTTCTGATCTGTGCATTCAGCTAACAGAGTTAAACCATACTTTTGATTGAGCAGATCTGAACACTCTTTCTGTAGAAAATGCAACTGGACATTTGGAGCGCTAAGAGAGTAGTAGTGGAAAAAGGAATATATTCAAATATAAACTACACAGAAGCATTCTGTGAAACTTCTTTCTGATCTGAGCATTCAGCTAACAGAGTTAAACCATACTTTTGATTGAGCAGTTTTGAAACACTCTGTCTGTAGAAAATGCAACTGGACATTCGTAGCGCTAAGTGGGTAATAGTGGAAAAAAAATATGTTCAAATATAAACTACACAGAAGCGTTGTATGAAACTTCTTTCTGTTCTGTGCATTCAACTAACAGAGTTGAACCTTACTTTTGATTGAGCCGTTCTGAAACACTCTTTCTGTAGAAACTGCAATTGGACATTCTGAGCGCTAAGAGGCCTATATTGGGAAAAAGAATGTCTACAAATAACAACTACACAGAAGAATTGTGTGAAACTACTTTCTGTTCTGTTTGTTCAACTAAAAGAGTTGAACCTTAGTTTTGATTGAGCCGTTCTGAAACACTCTTTCTGTAGAAAATGCAAGTGGAGATTCGGAGCGCTAAGAGGGTAATAGTGGAAAAAGGAATGACTCCAAATATAAACTACACAGAATCATTCTGCGAAACTTCTTTCTGATCTGTGCATTCAGCTAACAGAGTTAAACCATACTTTTGATTGAGCAGATCTGAACACTCTTTCTGTAGAAAATGCAACTGGACATTTGGAGCGCTAAGAGCGTAGTAGTGGAAAAAGGAATATATTCAAATATAAACTACACAGAAGCATTCTGTGAAACTTCTTTCTGATCTGAGCATTCAGCTAACAGAGTTAAACCATACTTTTGACTGAGCAGTTTTGAAACACTCTGTCTGTAGAAAATGCAACTGGACATTCGTAGCGCTAAGTGGGTAATAGTGGAAAAAAGAATATGTTCAAATATAAATTACACAGAAGCATTGTATGAAACTTCTTTCTGTTCTGTGCATTCAACTAACAGAGTTGAACCTTACTTTTGATTGAGCCTTTCTGAAACACTCTTTCTGTAGAAACTGCAATTGGACATTCTGAGCGCTAAGAGGCCTCTATTGGGAAAAATAATATCTTCAAATAAAAACTACACAGAAGCATTGTGTGAAACTTATTTCTGATATGTTCATTAAGCTAACAGAGTTAAACCATACTTTTGATTGCGCAGTTCTGAACACTCTTTCTGTAGAAAATGCAAGTGGACATTCGGAGCGCTAAGAGGGTAATAGTGGAAAAAGGAATATATTCAAATATAAACTACACAGTAGCATTCTGTGAAAATTCTTTCTGTTCTGTGCATTCAACTAACAGAGTTGAACCTTACTTTTGATTGAGCCGTTCTGAAACACTATTTCTTTAGTAACTGCAATTGGACATGCTAAGCGCTAAGAGGCCTACATTGGGAAAAAGAATATCTTCAAATAAAAACTACACAGATGCATTCTGTGAAACTTATTTCTGATCTGTAAATTCAGTTAACAGATATAAAACATATTTTTGATTGAGCAGTTATGAAACACTCTTTTTGTAGAAAATGCAAGTGGAGATTCGGAGCGCTAAGAGGATAACAGTGGAAAAAGGATTGTCTTCAAATATAAACTACACAGAATCATTCGGTGAAACTTCTTTCTGATCTGTGCATTCAGCCAACAGAGTTAAACCATACTTTTGATTGAGCAGATCTGAACACTCTTTCTGTAGAAAATGCAACTGGACATTTGGAGCGCTAAGAGCGTAGTAGTGGAAAAAGGAATATATCAAATATAAACTACACAGAAGCATTCTGTGAAACTTCTTTCTGATCTGAGCATTCAGCTAACAGAGTTAAACCATACTTTTGATTGAGCAGTTTTGAAACACTCTGTCTGTAGAAAATGCAACTGGACATTCGTAGCGCTAAGTGGGTAATAGTGGAAAAAAGAATATGTTCAAATACAAACTACACAGAAGCATTGTATGAAACTTCTTTCTGTTCTGTGCATTCAACTAACAGAGCTGAACCTTACTTTTGATTGAGCCGTTCTGAAACACTCTTTCTGTAGAAACTGCAATTGGACATTCTGAGCGCTAAGAGGCCTATAGTGGGAAAAAGAATGTCTACAAATAAAAACTACACAGAAGAATTGTGTGAAACTTCTTTCTGTTCTGTTTGTTCAACTAAAAGAGTTGAACCTTAGTTTTGATTGAGCCGTTCTGAAACACTCTTTCTGTAGAAAATGCAAGTGGAGATGCGGAGCGCTAAGAGGGTAATAGTGGAAAAAGTAATGTCTTCAAATATAAACTACACAGAATCATTCTGTGAAACTTCTTTCTGATCTGTGCATTCAGCTAACAGAGTTAAACCATACTTTTGATTGAGCAGATCTGAACACTCTTTCTGTAGAAAATGCAACTGGACATTTGGAGCGCTAAGAGAGTAGTAGTGGAAAAAGGAATATATTCAAATATAAACTACACAGAAGCATTCTGTGAAACTTCTTTCTGATCTGAGCATTCAGCTAACAGAGTTAAACCATACTTTTGATTGAGCAGTTTTGAAACACTCTGTCTGTAGAAAATGCAACTGGACATTCGTAGCGCTAAGTGGGTAATAGTGGAAAAAAGAATATGTTCAAATATAAACTACACAGAAGCATTGTATGAAACTTCTTTCTGTTCTGTGCATTCAACTAACAGAGTTGAACCTTACTTTTGATTGAGCCTTTCTGAAACACTCTTTCTGTAGAAACTGCAATTGGACATTCTGAGCGCTAAGAGGCCTCTATTGGGAAAAATAATATCTTCAAATAAAAACTACACAGAAGCATTGTGTGAAACTTATTTCTGATATGTTCATTAAGCTAACAGAGTTAAATCATACTTTTGATTGCGCAGTTCTGAACACTCTTTCTGTAGAAAATGCAAGTGGAGATTCGGAGCGCTAAGAGGGTAATAGTGGAAAAAGGAATATATTCAAATATAAACTACACAGTAGCATTCTGTGAAAATTCTTTCTGTTCTGTGCATTCAACTAACAGAGTTGAACCTTACTTTTGATTGAGCCGTTCTGAAACACTCTTTCTGTAGTAACTGCAATTGGACATGCTAAGGGCTAAGAGGCCTACATTGGGAAAAAGAATATCTTCAAATAAAAACTACACAGATGCATTCTGTGAAACTTATTTCTGATCTGTAAATTCAGTTAACAGATATAAAACATATTTTTGATTGAGCAGTTATGAAACACTCTTTTTGTAGAAAATGCAAGTGGAGATTCTGAGCGCTAAGAGGGTAACAGTGGAAAAAGGAATGTCTTCAAATATAAACTACACAGAATCATTCGGTGAAACTTCTTTCTGATCTGTGCATTCAGCTAACAGAGTTAAACCATACTTTTGATTGAGCAGATCTGAACACTCTTTCTGTAGAAAATGCAACTGGACATTTGGAGCGCTAAGAGCGTAGTAGTGGAAAAAGGAATATATTCAAATATAAACTACACAGAATCATTCTGTGAAACTTCTTTCTGATCTGAGCATTCAGCTAACAGAGTTAAACCATACTTTTGATTGAGCAGTTTTGAAACACTCTGTCTGTAGAAAATGCAACTGGACATTCGTAGCGCTAAGTGGGTAATAGTGGAAAAAAGAATATGTTCAAATATAAACTACACAGAAGCATTGTATGAAACTTCTTTCTGTTCTGTGCATTCAACTAACAGAGTTGAACCTTACTTTTGATTGAGCCGTTCTGAAACACTCTTTCTGTAGAAACTGCAATTGGACATTCTGAGCGCTAAGAGGCCTATATTGGGAAAAAGAATGTCTACAAATAACAACTACACAGAAGAATTGTGTGAAACTTCTTTCTGTTATGTTTGTTCAACTAAAAGAGTTGAACCTTAGTTTTGATTGAGCCGTTCTGACACACTCTTTCTGTAGAAAATGCAAGTGGAGATTCGGAGCGCTAAGAGGGTAATAGTGGAAAAAGGAATGTCTCCAAATATAAACTACACAGAATCATTCTGTGAAACTTCTTTCTGATCTGTGCATTCAGCTAACAGAGTTAAACCATACTTTTGATTGAGCAGATCTGAACACTCTTTCTGTAGAAAATGCAACTGGACATTTGGAGCGCTAAGAGAGTAGTAGTGGAAAAAGGAATATATTCAAATATAAACTACACAGAAGCATTCTGTGAAACTTCTTTCTGATCTGAGCATTCAGCTAACAGAGTTAAACCATACTTTTGATTGAGCAGTTTTGAAACACTCTGTCTGTAGAAAATGCAACTGGACATTCGTAGCGCTAAGTGGGTAATAGTGGAAAAAAGAATATGTTCAAATATAAACTACACAGAAGCATTGTATGAAACTTCTTTCTGTTCTGTGCATTCAACTAACAGAGTTGAACCTTACTTTTGATTGAGCCTTTCTGAAACACTCTTTCTGTAGAAACTGCAATTGGACATTCTGAGCGCTAAGAGGCCTCTATTGGGAAAAATAATATCTTCAAATAAAAACTACACAGAAGCATTGTGTGAAACTTATTTCTGATATGTTCATTAAGCTAACAGAGTTAAATCATACTTTTGATTGCGCAGTTCTGAACACTCTTTCTGTAGAAAATGCAAGTGGAGATTCGGAGCGCTAAGAGGGTAATAGTGGAAAAAGGAATATATTCAAATATAAACTACACAGTAGCATTCTGTGAAAATTATTTCTGTTCTGTGCATTCAACTAACAGAGTTGAACCTTACTTTTGATTGAGCCGTTCTGAAACACTCTTTCTGTAGTAACTGCAATTGGACATGCTAAGGGCTAAGAGGCCTACATTGGGAAAAAGAATATCTTCAAATAAAAACTACACAGATGCATTCTGTGAAACTTATTTCTGATCTGTAAATTCAGTTAACAGATATAAAACATATTTTTGATTGAGCAGTTATGAAACACTCTTTTTGTAGAAAATGCAAGTGGAGATTCTGAGCGCTAAGAGGGTAACAGTGGAAAAAGGAATGTCTTCAAATATAAACTACACAGAATCATTCGGTGAAACTTCTTTCTGATCTGTGCATTCAGCTAACAGAGTTAAACCATACTTTTGATTGAGCAGATCTGAACACTCTTTCTGTAGAAAATGCAACTGGACATTTGGAGCGCTAAGAGCGTAGTAGTGGAAAAAGGAATATATTCAAATATAAACTACACAGAATCATTCTGTGAAACTTCTTTCTGATCTGAGCATTCAGCTAACAGAGTTAAACCATACTTTTGATTGAGCAGTTTTGAAACACTCTGTCTGTAGAAAATGCAACTGGACATTCGTAGCGCTAAGTGGGTAATAGTGGAAAAAAGAATATGTTCAAATATAAACTACACAGAAGCATTGTATGAAACTTCTTTCTGTTCTGTGCATTCAACTAACAGAGTTGAACCTTACTTTTGATTGAGCCGTTCTGAAACACTCTTTCTGTAGAAACTGCAATTGGACATTCTGAGCGCTAAGAGGCCTATATTGGGAAAAAGAATGTCTACAAATAACAACTACACAGAAGAATTGTGTGAAACTTCTTTCTGTTATGTTTGTTCAACTAAAAGAGTTGAACCTTAGTTTTGATTGAGCCGTTCTGACACACTCTTTCTGTAGAAAATGCAAGTGGAGATTCGGAGCGCTAAGAGGGTAATAGTGGAAAAAGGAATGTCTCCAAATATAAACTACACAGAATCATTCTGTGAAACTTCTTTCTGATCTGTGCATTCAGCTAACAGAGTTAAACCATACTTTTGATTGAGCATATCTGAACACTCTTTCTGTAGAAAATGCAACTGGACATTTGGAGCGCTAAGAGCGTAGTAGTGGAAAAAGGAATATATTCAAATATAAACTACACAGAAGCATTCTGTGAAACTTCTTTCTGATCTGAGCATTCAGCTAACAGAGTTAAACCATACTTTTGATTGAGCAGTTTTGAAACACTCTGTCTGTAGAAAATGCAACTGGACATTCGTAGCGCTAAGTGGGTAATAGTGGAAAAAAGAATATGTTCAAATATAAACTACACAGAAGCATTGTATGAAACTTCTTTCTGTTCTGTGCATTCAACTAACAGAGTTGAACCTTACTTTTGATTGAGCCGTTCTGAAACACTCTTTCTGTAGAAACTGCAATTGGACATTCTGAGCGCTAAGAGGCCTATATTGGGAAAAAGAATGTCTACAAATAAAAACTACACAGAAGAATTGTGTGAAACTTCTTTCTGTTCTGTTTGTTCAACTAAAAGAGTTGAACTTTAGTTTTGATTGAGCCGTTCTGAAACACTCTTTCTGTAGAAAATGCAAGTGGAGATTCAGAGCGCTAAGAGGGTAATAGTGCAAAAAGGAATGTCTCCAAATATAAACTACACAGAATCATTCTGCGAAACTTCTTTCTGATCTGTGCATTCAGCTAACAGAGTTATACCATACTTTTGATTGAGCAGATCTGAACACTCTTTCTGTAGATAATGCAACTGGACATTTGGAGCGCTAAGAGAGTAGTAGTGGAAAAAGGAATATATTCAAATATAAACTACACAGAAGCATTCTGTGAAACTTCTTTCTGATCTGAGCATTCAGCTAACAGAGTTAAACCATACTTTTGATTGAGCAGTTTTGAAACACTCTGTCTGTAGAAAGTGCAACTGGGCATTCGTAGCGCCAAGTGGGTAATAGTGGAAAAAAGGATATGTTCAAATATAAACTACACAGATGCATTGTTTGAAATTTCTTTCTGTTCTGTGCATTCAACTAACAGAGTTGAACCTTAGTTTTGATTGAGCCTTTCTGAAACACTCTTTCTGTAGAAACTGCAATTGGACATTCTGAGCGCTAAGAGGCCTATATTGGGAAAAATAATATCTTCAAATAAAAACTACACAGAAGCATTGTGTGAAACTTATTTCTGATATGTTCATTAAGCTAACAGAGTTAAACCATACTTTTGATTGCGCAGTTCTGAACACTCTTTCTGTAGAAAATGCAAGTGGACATTCGTAGCGCTAAGAGGGTAATAGTGGAGAAAGGAATATATTCAAATATAAACTACACAGTAGCATTCTGTGAAAATTCTTTCTGTTCTGTGCTTTCAACTAACAGAGTTGAACCTTACTTTTGATTGAGCCGTTCTGAAACACTCTTTCTGTAGAAACTGCAATTGGACATGCTAAGCGCTAAGAGGCCTACATTGGGAAAAAGAATATCTTCAAATAAAAACTACACAGATGCATTCTGTGAAACTTATTTCTGATCTGTAAATTCAGTTAACAGAGATAAAACATATTTTTGATTGAGCAGTTATGAAAAACTCTTTTTGTAGAAAATGCAAGTGGAGATTCGGAGCGCTAAGAGGGTAATAGTGGAAAAAGGAATGTCTTCAAATATAAACTACACAGAATCATTCGGTGAAACTTCTGATCTGTGCATTCAGCTAACAGAGTTAAACCATACTTTTGATTGAGCAGATCTGAACACTCTTTCTGTAGAAAATGCAACTGGACATTTGGAGCGCTAAGAGAGTAGTAGTGGAAAAAGGAATATATTCAAATATAAACTACACAGAAGCATTCTGTGAAACTTCTTTCTGATCTGAGCATTCAGCTAACAGAGTTAAACCATACTTTTGATTGAGCAGTTTTGAAACACTCTGTCTGTAGAAAATGCAACTGGACATTCGTAGCGCTAAGTGGGTAATAGTGGAAAAAAGAATATGTTCAAATATAAACTACACAGAAGCATTGTATGAAACTTCTTTCTGTTCTGTGCATTCAACTAACAGAGTTGAACCTTACTTTTGATTGAGCCGTTCTGAAACATTCTTTCTGTAGAAACTGCAATTGGACATTCTGAGCGCTAAGAGGCCTATATTGGGAAAAAGAATGTCTACAAATAAAAACTACACAGAAGAATTGTGTGAAACTTCTTTCTGTTCTGTTTGTTCAACTAAAAGAGTTGAACATTAGTTTTGATTGAGCCGTTCTGAAACACTCTTTCTGTAGAAAATGCAAGTGGAGATTCGGAGCGCTAAGAGGGTAATAGTGGAAAAAGGAATGACTCCAAATATAAACTACACAGAATCATTCTTTGAAACTTCTTTCTGATCGGTGCATTCAGCTAACAGAGTTAAAACATACTTTTGATTTTGCAGTTCTGAACACTCTTTCTGTAGAAAATGCAAGTGGACATTCGGAGCGCTAAGAGGGTAATAGTGGAAAAAGGAATATAATCAAATATAAACTACACAGTAGCATTCTGTGAAAATTCTTTCTGTTCTGTGCATTCAACTAACAGAGTTGAACCTTACTTTTGATTGAGCCGTTCTGAAACACTCTTTCTGTAGAAACTGCAATTGGACATGCTAATCGCTAAGAGGCCTACATTGGGAAAAAGAATATCTTCAAATAAAAACTACACAGATGCATTCTGTGAAACTTATTTCTGATCTGTAAATTCAGTTAACAGAGATAAAACATATTTTTGATTGAGCAGTTATGAAACACTCTTTTTGTAGAAAATGCAAGTGGAGATTCGGAGCGCTAAGAGGGTAATAGTGGAAAAAGGAATGTCTTCAAATATAAACTACACAGAATCATTCGGTGAAACTTCTTTCTGATCTGTGCATTCAGCTAACAGAGTTAAACCATACTTTTGATTGAGCAGATCTGAACACTCTTTCTGTAGAAAATGCAACTGGACATTTGGAGCGCTAAGAGCGTAGTAGTGGAAAAAGGAATATATTCAAATATAAACTACACAGAAGCATTCTGTGAAACTTCTTTCTGATCTGAGCATTCAGCTAACAGAGTTAAACCATACTTTTGATTGAGCAGTTTTGAAACACTCTGTCTGTAGAAAATGCAACTGGACATTCGTAGCGCTAAGTGGGTTATAGTGGAAAAAAGAATATGTTCAAATATGAACTACACAGAAGCATTGTATGAAACTTCTTTCTGTTCTGTGCATTCAACTAACAGAGTTGAACCTTACTTTTGATTGAGCCGTTCTGAAACACTCTTTCTGTAGAAACTGCAATTGGACATTCTGAGCGCTAAGAGGCCTATATTGGGAAAAAGAATGTCTACAAATAAATACTACACAGAAGAATTGTGTGAAACTTCTTTCTGTTGTGTTTGTTCAACTAAAAGAGTTGAACCTTAGTTTTGATTGAGCCGTTCTGAAACACTCTTTCTGTAGAAAATGCAAGTGGAGATTCGGAGCGCTAAGAGGGTAATAGTGGAAAAAGGAATGTCTCCAAATATAAATTACACAGAATCATTCTGTGAAACTTCTTTCTGATCTGTGCATTCAGCTAACAGAGTTAAACCATACTTTTGATTGAGCAGATCTGAACACTCTTTCTGTAGAAAATGCAACTGGACATTTGGAGCGCTAAGAGAGTAGTAGTGGAAAAAGGAATATATTCAAATATAAACTACACAGAAGCATTCTGTGAAACTTCTTCCTGATCTGAGCATTCAGCTAACAGAGTTAAACCATACTTTTGATTGAGCAGTTTTGAAACACTCTGTCTGTAGAAAATGCAACTGGGCATTCGTAGCGCCAAGTGGGTAATAGTGGAAAAAAGAATATGTTCAAATATAAACTACACAGAAGCATTGTTTGAAATTTCTTTCTGTTCTGTGCATTCAACTAACAGAGTTGAACCTTAGTTTTGATTGAGCCTTTCTGAAACACTCTTTCTGTAGAAACTGCAATTGGACATTCTGAGCGCTAAGAGGCCTATATTGGGAAAAATAATATCTTCAAATAAAAACTACACAGAAGCATTGTGTGAAACTTATTTCTGATATGTTCATTAAGCTAACAGAGTTAAACCATACTTTTGATTGCGCAGTTCTGAACACTCTTTCTGTAGAAAATGCAAGTGGACATTCGTAGCGCTAAGAGGGTAATAGTGGAGAAAGGAATATATTCAAATATAAACTACACAGTAGCATTCTGTGAAAATTCTTTCTGTTCTGTGCATTCAACTAACAGAGTTGAACCTTACTTTTGATTGAGCCGTTCTGAAACACTCTTTCTGTAGAAACTGCAATTGGACATGCTAAGCGCTAAGAGGCCTACATTGGGAAAAAGAATATCTTCAAATAAAAACTACACAGATGCATTCTGTGAAACTTATTTCTGATCTGTAAATTCAGTTAACAGAGATAAAACATATTTTTGATTGAGCAGTTATGAAACACTCTTTTTGTAGAAAATGCAAGTGGAGATTCGGAGCGCTAAGAGGGTAATAGTGGAAAAAGGAATGTCTTCAAATATAAACTACACAGAATCATTCGGTGAAACTTCTTTCTGATCTGTGCATTCAGCTAACACAGTTAAACCATACTTTTTATTGAGCAGATCTGAACACTCTTTCTGTAGAAAATGCCACTGGACATTTGGAGCGCTAAGAGCGTAGTAGTGGAAAAAGGAATATATTCAAATATAAACTACACAGAAGCATTCTGTGAAACTTCTTTCTGATCTGAGCATTCAGCTAACAGAGTTAAAACATACTTTTGATTGAGCAGTTTTGAAACACTCTGTCTGTAGAAAATGCAACTGGACATTCGTAGCGCCAAGTGGGTAATAGTGGAAAAAAGAATATGTTCAAATATAAACTACACAGAAGCATTGTATGAAACTTCTTTCTGTTCTGTGCATTCAACTAACAGAGTTGAACCTTACTTTTGATTGAGCCTTTCTGAAACACTCTTTCTGTAGAAACTGCAATTGGACATTCTGAGCGCTAAGAGGCCTCTATTGGGAAAAATAATATCTTCAAATAAAAACTACACAGAAGCATTGTGTGAAACTTATTTCTGATATGTTCATTAAGCTAATAGAGTTAAACCATACTTTTGATTGTGCAGTTCTGAACACTCTTTCTGTAGAAAATGCAAGTGGACATTCGGAGCGCTAAGAGGGTAATAGTGGAAAAAGGAATATATTCAAATATAAACTACACAGTAGCATTCTGTGAAAATTCTTTCTGTTCTGTGCATTCAACTAACAGAGTTGAACCTTACTTTGCATTGAGCCGTTCTGAAACACTCTTTCTGTAGAAACTGCAATTGGACATGCTAAGCGCTAAGAGGCCTACATTGGGAAAAAGAATATCTTCAAATAAAAACTACACAGATGCATTATGTGAAACTTATTTCTGATCTGTAAATTCAGTTAACAGAGATAAAACATATTTTTGATTGAGCAGTTATGAAACACTCTTTTTGTAGAAAATGCAAGTGGAGATTTGGAGCGCTAAGAGGGTAATAGTGGAAAAAGGAATGTCTTCAAATATAAACTACACAGAATCATTCGGTGAAACTTCTTTCTGATCTGTGCATTCAGCTAACAGAGTTAAACCATACTTTTGATTGAGCAGATCTGAACACTCTTTCTGTAGAAAATGCAACTGGACATTTGGAGCGCTAAGAGCGTAGTAGTGGAAAAAGGAATATATTCAAATATAAACTACACAGAAGCATTCTGTGAAACTTCTTTCTGATCTGAGCATTCAGCTAACAGAGTTAAACCATACTTTTGATTGAGCAGTTTTGAAACACTCTGTAGAAAATGCAACTGGACATTCGTAGCGCTAAGTGGGTAATAGTGGAAAAAGAATGTGTTCAAATATGAACTACACAGAAGCATTGTATGAAACTTCTTTCTGTTCTGTGCATTCAACTAACAGAGTTGAACCTTACTTTTGATTGAGCCGTTCTGAAACACTCTTTCTGTAGAAACTGCAATTGGACATTCTGAGCGCTAAGAGGCCTATATTGGGAAAAAGAATGTCTACAAATAAAAACTACACAGAAGAATTGTGTGAAACTTCTTTCTGTTCTGTTTGTTCAACTAAAAGAGTTGAACCTTAGTTTTGATTGAGCCGTTCTGAAACACTCTTTCTGTAGAAAATGCAAGTGGAGATTCGGAGCGCTAAGAGGGTAATAGTGGAAAAAGGAATGTCTCCAAATATAAATTACACAGAATCATTCTGTGAAACTTCTTTCTGATCTGTGCATTCAGCTAACAGAGTTAAACCATACTTTTGATTGAGCAGATCTGAACACTCTTTCTGTAGAAAATGCAACTGGACATTTGGAGCGCTAAGAGAGTAGTAGTGGAAAAAGGAATATATTCAAATATAAACTACACAGAAGCATTCTGTGAAACTTCTTTCTGATCTGAGCATTCAGCTAACAGAGTTAAACCATACTTTTGATTGAGCAGTTTTGAAACACTCTGTCTGTAGAAAATGCAACTGGACATTCGTAGCGCCAAGTGGGTAATAGTGGAAAAAAGAATATGTTCAAATATAAACTACACAGAAGCATTGTATGAAACTTCTTTCTGTTCTGTGCATTCAACTAACAGAGTTGAACCTTACTTTTGATTGAGCCTTTCTGAAACACTCTTTCTGTAGAAACTGCAATTGGACATTCTGAGCGCTAAGAGGCCTCTATTGGGAAAAATAATATCTTCAAATAAAAACTACACAGAAGCATTGTGTGAAACTTATTTCTGATATGTTCATTAAGCTAATAGAGTTAAACCATACTTTTGATTGTGCAGTTCTGAACACTCTTTCTGTAGAAAATGCAAGTGGACATTCGGAGCGCTAAGAGGGTAATAGTGGAAAAAGGAATATATTCAAATATAAACTACACAGTAGCATTCTGTGAAAATTCTTTCTGTTCTGTGCATTCAACTAACAGAGTTGAACCTTACTTTTGATTGAGCCGTTCTGAAACACTCTTTCTGTAGAAACTGCAATTGGACATGCTAATCGCTAAGAGGCCTACATTGGGAAAAAGAATATCTTCAAATAAAAACTACACAGATGCATTCTGTGAAACTTATTTCTGATCTGTAAATTCAGTTAACAGAGATAAAACATATTTTTGATTGAGCAGTTATGAAACACTCTTTTTGTAGAAAATGCAAGTGGAGATTCGGAGCGCTAAGAGGGTAATAGTGGAAAAAGGAATGTCTTCAAATATAAACTACACAGAATCATTCGGTGAAACTTCTTTCTGATCTGTGCATTCAGCTAACACAGTTAAACCATACTTTTTATTGAGCAGATCTGAACACTCTTTCTGTAGAAAATGCCACTGGACATTTGGAGCGCTAAGAGCGTAGTAGTGGAAAAAGGAATATATTCAAATATAAACTACACAGAAGCATTCTGTGAAACTTCTTTCTGATCTGAGCATTCAGCTAACAGAGTTAAACCATACTTTTGATTGAGCAGTTTTGAAACACTCTGTCTGTAGAAAATGCAACTGGACATTCGTAGCGCCAAGTGGGTAATAGTGGAAAAAAGAATATGTTCAAATATAAACTACACAGAAGCATTGTATGAAACTTCTTTCTGTTCTGTGCATTCAACTAACAGAGTTGAACCTTACTTTTGATTGAGCCTTTCTGAAACACTCTTTCTGTAGAAACTGCAATTGGACATTCTGAGCGCTAAGAGGCCTCTATTGGGAAAAATAATATCTTCAAATAAAAACTACACAGAAGCATTGTGTGAAACTTATTTCTGATATGTTCATTAAGCTAATAGAGTTAAACCATACTTTTGATTGTGCAGTTCTGAACACTCTTTCTGTAGAAAATGCAAGTGGACATTCGGAGCGCTAAGAGGGTAATAGTGGAAAAAGGAATATATTCAAATATAAACTACACAGTAGCATTCTGTGAAAATTCTTTCTGTTCTGTGCATTCAACTAACAGAGTTGAACCTTACTTTTGATTGAGCCGTTCTGAAACACTCTTTCTGTAGAAACTGCAATTGGACATGCTAATCGCTAAGAGGCCTACATTGGGAAAAAGAATATCTTCAAATAAAAACTACACAGATGCATTCTGTGAAACTTATTTCTGATCTGTAAATTCAGTTAACAGAGATAAAACATATTTTTGATTGAGCAGTTATGAAACACTCTTTTTGTAGAAAATGCAAGTGGAGATTCGGAGCGCTAAGAGGGTAATAGTGGAAAAAGGAATGTCTTCAAATATAAACTACACAGAATCATTCGGTGAAACTTCTTTCTGATCTGTGCATTCAGCTAACACAGTTAAACCATACTTTTTATTGAGCAGATCTGAACACTCTTTCTGTAGAAAATGCCACTGGACATTTGGAGCGCTAAGAGCGTAGTAGTGGAAAAAGGAATATATTCAAATATAAACTACACAGAAGCATTCTGTGAAACTTCTTTCTGATCTGAGCATTCAGCTAACAGAGTTAAACCATACTTTTGATTGAGCAGTTTTGAAACACTCTGTCTGTAGAAAATGCAACTGGACATTCGTAGCGCCAAGTGGGTAATAGTGGAAAAAAGAATATGTTCAAATATAAACTACACAGAAGCATTGTATGAAACTACTTTCTGTTCTGTGCATTCAACTAACAGAGTTGAACCTTACTTTTGATTGAGCCTTTCTGAAACACTCTTTCTGTAGAAACTGCAATTGGACATTCTGAGCGCTAAGAGGCCTCTATTGGGAAAAATAATATCTTCAAATAAAAACTACACAGAAGCATTGTGTGAAACTTATTTCTGATATGTTCATTAAGCTAATAGAGTTAAACCATACTTTTGATTGTGCAGTTCTGAACACTCTTTCTGTAGAAAATGCAAGTGGACATTCGGAGCGCTAAGAGGGTAATAGTGGAAAAAGGAATATATTCAAATATAAACTACACAGTAGCATTCTGTGAAAATTCTTTCTGTTCTGTGCATTCAACTAACAGAGTTGAACCTTACTTTTGATTGAGCCGTTCTGAAACACTCTTTCTGTAGAAACTGCAATTGGACATGCTAATCGCTAAGAGGCCTACATTGGGAAAAAGAATATCTTCAAATAAAAACTACACAGATGCATTCTGTGAAACTTATTTCTGATCTGTAAATTCAGTTAACAGAGATAAAACATATTTTTGATTGAGCAGTTATGAAACACTCTTTTTGTAGAAAATGCAAGTGGAGTTTCGGAGCGCTAAGTGGGTAATAGTGGAAAAAGGAATGTCTTCAAATATAAACTACACAGAATCATTCGGTGAAACTTCTTTCTGATCTGTGCATTCAGCTAACAGAGTTAAACCATACTTTTGATTGAGCAGATCTGAACACTCTTTCTGTAGAAAATGCAACTGGACATTTGGAGCGCTAAGAGCGTAGTAGTGGAAAAAGGAATATATTCAAATATAAACTACACAGAAGCATTCTGTGAAACTTCTTTCTGATCTGAGCATTCAGCTAACAGAGTTAAACCATACTTTTGATTGAGCAGTTTTGAAACACTCTGTCTGTAGAAAATGCAACTGGACATTCGTAGCGCTAAGTGGGTAATAGTGGAAAAAAGAATATGTTCAAATATGAACTACACAGAAGCATTGTATGAAACTTCTTTCTGTTCTGTGCATTCAACTAACAGAGTTGAACCTTACTTTTGATTGAGCCGTTCTGAAACACTCTTTCTGTAGAAACTGCAATTGGACATTCTGAGCGCTAAGAGGCCTATATTGGGAAAAAGAATGTCTACAAATAAAAACTACACAGAAGAATTGTGTGAAACTTCTTTCTGTTCTGTTTGTTCAACTAAAAGAGTTGAACCTTAGTTTTGATTGAGCCGTTCTGAAACACTCTTTCTGTAGAAAATGCAAGTGGAGATTCGGAGCGCTAAGAGGATAATAGTGGAAAAAGGAATGTCTCCAAATATAAATTACACAGAATCATTCTGTGAAACTTCTTTCTGATCTGTGCATTCAGCTAACAGAGTTAAACCATACTTTTGATTGAGCAGATCTGAACACTCTTTCTGTAGAAAATGCAACTGGACATTTGGAGCGCTAAGAGAGTAGTAGTGGAAAAAGGAATATATTCAAATATAAACTACACAGAAGCATTCTGTGAAACTTCTTTCTGATCTGAGCATTCAGCTAACAGAGTTAAACCATACTTTTGATTGAGCAGTTTTGAAACACTCTCTCTGTAGAAAATGCAACTGGACATTCGTAGCGCTAAGTGGGTAATAGTGGAAAAAAGAATATGTTCAAATATAAACTACACAGAATCATTGTATGAAACTTCTTTCTGTTCTGTGCATTCAACTAACAGATTTGAACATTACGTTTGATTGAGCCTTTCTGAAACACTCTTTCTGTAGAAACTGCAATTGCACATTCTGAGCGCTAAGAGGCCTCTATTGGGAAAAATAATATCTTCAAATAAAAACTACACAGAAGCATTGTGTGAAACTTATTTCTGATATGTTCATTAAGCTAACAGAGTTAAACCATACTTTTGATTGCGCAGTTCTGAACACTCTTTCTGTAGAAAATGCAAGTGGACATTCGGAGCGCTAAGAGGGTAATAGTGGAGAAAGGAATATATTCAAATATAAACTACACAGTAGCATTCTGTGAAAATTCTTTCTGTTCTGTGCATTCAACTAACAGAGTTGAACCTTACATTTGATTGAGCCGTTCTGAAACACTCTTTCTGTAGAAACTGCAATTGGACATGCTAAGCGTTAAGAGGCCTACATTGGGAAAAAGAATATCTTCAAATAAAAACTACACAGATGCATTCTGTGAAACTTATTTCTGATCTGTAAATTCAGTTAACAGAGATAAAACATATTTTTGATTGAGCAGTTATGAAACACTCTTTTTGTAGAAAATGCAAGTGGAGATTTGGAGCGCTAAGAGGGTAATAGTGGAAAAAGGAATGTCTTCAAATATAAACTACACAGAATCATTCGGTGAAACTTCTTTCTGATCTGTGCATTCAGCTAACAGAGTTAAACCATACTTTTGATTGAGCAGATCTGAACACTCTTTCTGTAGAAAATGCAACTGGACATTTGGAGCGCTAAGAGCGTAGTAGTGGAAAAAGGAATATATTCAAATATAAACTACACAGAAGCATTCTGTGAAACTTCTTTCTGATCTGAGCATTCAGCTAACAGAGTTAAACCATACTTTTGATTGAGCAGTTTTGAAACACTCTGTCTGTAGAAAATGCAACTGGACATTCGTAGCGCTAAGGGGGTAATAGTGGAAAAAATAATATGTTCAAATATAAACTACACAGAAGCATTGTATGAAACTTCTTTCTGTTCTGTGCATTCAACTAACAGAGTTGAACCATACTTTTGATTGAGCCGTTCTGAAACACTCTTTCTGTAGAAACTGCAATTGGACATTCTTAGCGCTAAGAGGCCTATATTGGGAAAAAGAATGTCTACAAATAAAAACTACACAGAAGAATTGTGTGAAACTTCTTTCTGTTCTGTTTGTTCAACTAAAAGAGTTGAACCTTAGTTTTGATTGAGCCGTTCTGAAACACTCTTTCTGTAGAAAATGCAAGTGGAGATTCGGAGCGTTAAGTGGGTAATAGTGGAAAAAGGAATGTCTCCAAATATAAACTACACAGAATCATTCTGTGAAACTTCTTTCTGATCTGTGCATTCAGCTAACAGAGTTAAACCATACTTTTGATTGAGCAGATCTGAACACTCTTTCTGTAGAAAATGCAACTGGACATTTGGAGCGCTAAGAGAGTAGTAGTGGAAAAAGGAATATATTCAAATATAAACTACACAGAAGCATTCTGTGAAACTTCTTTCTGATCTGAGCATTCAGCTAACTGAGTTAAACCATACTTTTGATTGAGCAGTTTTGAAACACTCTGTCTGTAGTAAATGCAACTGGACATTCGTAGCGCTAAGTGGGTAATAGTGGAAAAAAGAATATGTTCAAATATAAACTACACAGAAGCATTGTATGAAACTTCTTTCTGTTCTGTGCATTCAACTAACAGAGTTGAACCTTACTTTTGATTGAGCCTTTCTGAAACACTCTTTCTGTAGAAACTGCAATTGGACATTCTGAGCGCTAAGATGCCTCTATTGGGAAAAATAATATCTTCAAATAAAAACTACACAGAAGCATTGTGTGAAACTTATTTCTGATATGTTCATTAAGCTAACAGAGTTAAACCATACTTTTGATTGCGCAGTTCTGAACACTCTTTCTGTAGAAAATCAAGTGGACATTCGGAGCGCTAAGAGGGTAATAGTGGAAAAAGGAATATATTCAAATATAAACTACACAGTAGCATTCTGTGAAAATTCTATCTGTTCTGTGCATTCAACTAACAGAGTTGAACCTTACTTTTGATTGAGCCGTTCTGAAACACTCTTTCTGTAGAAACTGCAATTGGACATGCTAAGCGCTAAGAGGCCTACATTGGGAAAAAGAATATCTTCAAATAAAAACTACACAGATGCATTCTCTCAAACTTATTTCTGATCTGTAAATTCAGTTAACAGAGATAAAACATATTTTTGATTGAGCAGTTATGAAACACTCTTTTTGTAAAAATGCATGTGGAGTTTCGGAGCGCTAAGAGGGTAATAGTGGAAAAAAGAATGTCTTCAAATATAAACTACACAGAATCATTCGGTGAAACTTCTTTCTGATCTGTGCATTCAGCTAACAGTGTTAAACCATACTTTTGATTGAGCAGATCTGAACACTCTTTCTGTAGAAAATGCAACTGGACATTTGGAGCGCTAAGAGCGTAATAGTGGAAAAAGTAATATATTCAAATATAAACTACACAGAAGCATTCTGTGAAACTTCTTTCTGATCTGAGCATTCAGCTAACAGAGTTAAACCATACTTTTGATTGAGCAGTTTTGAAACACTCTGTCTGTAGAAAATGCAACTGGACATTCGTAGCGCTAAGTGGGTAATAGTGGAAAAAAGAATATGTTCAAATATAAACTACACAGAAGCATTGTATGAAACTTCTTTCTGTTCTGTGCATTCCACTAACAGAGTTGAACCTTACTTTTGATTGAGCCGTTCTGAAACATTCTTTCTGTAGAAACTGCAATTGGACATTCTGAGCGCTAAGAGGCCTATATTGGGAAAAAGAATGTCTACAAATAAAAACTACACAGAAGAATTGTGTGAAACTTCTTTCTGTTCCGTTTGTTCAACTAAAAGAGTTGAACATTACTTTTGATTGAGCCGTTCTGAAACACTCTTTCTGTAGAAAATGCAAGTGGAGATTCGGAGCGCTAAGAGGGTAATAGTGGAAAAAGGAATGACTCCAAATATAAACTACACAGAATCATTCTTTGAAACTTCTTTCTGATCTGTGCATTCAGCTAACAGAGTTAAAACATACTTTTGATTTTGCAGTTCAGAACACTCTTTCTGTAGAAAATGCAAGTGGACATTCGGAGCGCTAAGAGGGTAATAGTGGAAAAAGGAATATATTCAAATATAAACTACACAGTAGCATTCTGTGAAAATTCTTTCTGTTCTGTGCATTCAACTAACAGAGTTGAACCTTACTTTTGATTGAGCCGTTCTGAAACACTCTTTCTGTAGTAACTGCAATTGGACATGCTAATCGCTAAGAGGCCTACATTGGGAAAAAGAATATCTTCAAATAAAAACTACACAGATGCATTCTGTGAAACTTATTTCTGATCTGTAAATTCAGTTAACAGAGATAAAACATATTTTTGATTGAGCAGTTATGAAACACTCTTTTTGTAGAAAATGCAAGTGGAGATTCGGAGCGCTAAGAGGGTAATAGTGGAAAAAGGAATGTCTTCAAATATAAACTACACAGAATCATTCGGTGAAACTTCTTTCTGATCTGTGCATTCAGCTAACAGAGTTAAACCATACTTTTGATTGAGCAGATCTGAACACTCTTTCTGTAGAAAATGCAAGTGGACATTTGGAGCGCTAAGAGCGTAGTAGTGGAAAAAGGAATATATTCAAATATAAACTACACAGAAGCATTCTGTGAAACTTCTTTCTGATCTGAGCATTCAGCTAACAGAGTTAAACCATACTTTTGATTGAGCAGTTTTGAAACACTCTGTCTGTAGAAAATGCAACTGGACATTCGTAGCGCTAAGTGGGTTATAGTGGAAAAAAGAATATGTTCAAATATGAACTACACAGAAGCATTGTATGAAACTTCTTTCTGTTCTGTGCATTCAACTAACAGAGTTGAACCTTACTTTTGATTGAGCCGTTCTGAAACACTCTTTCTGTAGAAACTGCAATTGGACATTCTGAGCGCTAATAGGCCTATATTGGGAAAAAGAATGTCTACAAATAAATACTACACAGAAGAATTGTGTGAAACTTCTTTCTGTTCTGTTTGTTCAACTAAAAGTGTTGAACCTTAGTTTGGATTGAGCCGTTCTGAAACACTCTTTCTGTAGAAAATGCAAGTGGAGATTCGGAGCGCTAAGAGGGTAATAGTGGAAAAAGGAATGTCTCCAAATATAAACTACACAGAATCATTCTGTGAAACTTCTTTCTGATCTGTGCATTCAGCTAACAGAGTTAAACCATACTTTTGATTTAGCAGATCTGAACACTCTTTCTGTAGAAAATGCAACTGGACATTTGGAGCGCTAAGAGAGTAGTAGTGGAAAAAGAAATATATTCAAATATAAACTACACAGAAGCATTCTGTGAAACTTCTTTCTGATCTGAGCATTCAGCTAACAGAGTTAAACCATACTTTTGATTGAGCAGTTTTGAAACACTCTGTCTGTAGAAAATGCAACTGGACATTTGTAGCGCTAAGTGGGTAATAGTGGAAAAAAGAATATGTTCAAATATAAACTACACAGAAGCATTGTATGAAACTTCTTCTCTTCTGTGCATTCAACTAACAGAGTTGAACCTTACTTTTGATTGAGCCTTTCTGAAACACTCTTTCTGTAGAAACTGCAATTGGACATTCTGAGCGCTAAGATGCCTCTATTGGGAAAAATAATATCTTCAAATAAAAACTACACAGAAGCATTGTGTGAAACTTATTTCTGATATGTTCATTAAGCTAACAGAGTTAAACCATACTTTTGATTGCGCAGTTCTGAACACTCTTTCTGTAGAGAATGCAAGTGGACATTCGGAGCGCTAAGAGGGTAATAGTGGAAAAAGGAATATATTCAAATATAAACTACACAGTAGCATTCTGTGAAAATTCTTTCTGTTCTGTGCATTCAACTAACAGAGTTGAACCTTACTTTTGATTGAGCCGTTCTGAAACACTCTTTCTGTAGAAACTGCAATTGGACATGCTAAGCGCTAAGAGGCCTACATTGGGAAAAAGAGTATCTTCAAATAAAAACTACACAGATGCATTCTCTGAAACTTATTTCTGATCTGTAAATTCAGTTAACAGAGATAAAACATATTTTTGATTGAGCAGTTATGAAACACTCTTTTTGTAGAAAATGCAAGTGGAGTTTCGGAGCGCTAAGAGGGTAATAGTGGAAAAAGGAATGTCTTCAAATATAAACTACACAGAATCATTCGGTGAAACTTCTTTCTGATCTGTGCATTCAGCTAACAGAGTTAAACCATACTTTTGATTGAGCAGATCTGAACACTCTTTCTGTAGAAAATGCAACTGGACATTTGGAGCGCTAAGAGCGTAATAGTGGAAAAAGGAATATATTCAAATATAAACTACACAGAAGCATTCTGTGAAACTTCTTTCTGATCTGAGCATTCAGCTAACAGAGTTAAACCATACTTTTGATTGAGCAGTTTTGAAACACTCTGTCTGTAGAAAATGCAACTGGACATTCGTAGCGCTAAGTGGGTAATAGTGGAAAAAAGAATATGTTCAAATATAAACTACACAGAAGCATTGTATGAAACTTCTTTCTGTTCTGTGCATTCAACTAACAGAGTTGAACCTTACTTTTGATTGAGCCGTTCTGAAACATTCTTTCTGTAGAAACTGCAATTGGACATTCTGAGCGCTAAGAGGCCTATATTGGGAAAAAGAATGTCTACAAATAAAAACTACACAGAAGAATTGTGTGAAACTTCTTTCTGTTCTGTTTGTTCAACTAAAAGAGTTGAACATTAGTTTTGATTGAGCCGTTCTGAAACACTCTTTCTGTAGAAAATGCAAGTGGAGATTCGGAGCGCTAAGAGGTTAATAGTGGAAAAAGGAATGATTCCAAATATAAACTACACAGAATCATTCTGTGAAACTTCTTTCTGATCTGTGCATTCAGCTAACAGAGTTAAAACATACTTTTGATTGAGCAGATCTGAACACTCTTTCTGTAGAAAATGCAACTGGACATTTGGAGCGCTAAGAGAGTAGTAGTGGAAAAAGGAATATATTCAAATATAAACTACACAGAAGCATTCTGTGAAACTTCTTTCTGATCTGAGCATTCATCTAACAGAGTTAAACCATACTTTTGATTGAGCAGTTTTGAAACACTCTGTCTGTAGAAAATGCAACTGGACATTCGTAGCGCTAAGTGGGTAATAGTGGAAAAAAGAATATGTTCAAATATAAACTACACAGAATCATTGTATGAAACTTCTTTCTGTTCTGTGCATTCAACTAACAGAGTTGAACCTTACGTTTGATTCAGCCTTTCTGAAACACTCTTTCTGTAGAAACTGCAATTGGACATTCTGAGCGCTAAGAGGCCTCTATTGGGAAAAATAATATCTTCAAATAAAAACTACACAGAAACATTGTGTGAAACTTATTTCTGATATGTTCATTAAGCTAACAGAATTAAACCATACTTTTGATTGCGCAGTTTTGAACACTCTTTCTGTAGAAAATGCAAGTGGACATTCGGAGCGCTAAGAGGGTAATAGTGGAGAAAGGAATATATTCAAATATAAACTACACAGTAGCATTCTGTGAAAATTCTTTCTGTTCTGTGCATTCAACTAACAGAGTTGAACCTTACTTTTGATTGAGCCGTTCTGAAACATTCTTTCTGTAGAAACTGCAATTGGACATGCTAAGCGCTAAGAGGCCTACATTGGGAAAAAGAATATCTTCAAATAAAAACTACACAGATGCATTCTGTGAAACTTATTTCTCATCTGTAAATTCAGTTAACAGAGATAAAACATATTTTTGATTGAGCAGTTATGAAACACTCTTTTTGTAGAAAATGCAAGTGGAGATTCGGAGCGCTAAGTGGGTAATAGTGGAAAAACGAATGTCTTCAAATATAAACTACACAGAATCATTCGGTGAAACTTCTTTCTGATCTGTGCATTCAGCTAACAGAGTTAAACCATACTTTTGATTGAGCAGATCTGAACACTCTTTGTGTAGAAAATGCAACTGGACATTTGGAGCGCTAAGAGCGTAGTAGTGGAAAAAGGAATATATTCAAATATAAACTACACAGAAGCATTCTGTGAAACTTCTTTCTGATCTGAGCATTCAGCTAACAGAGTTAAACCATACTTTTGATTGAGCAGTTTTGAAACACTCTGTCTGTAGAAAATGCAACTGGACATTCGTAGCGCTAAGTGGGTAATAGTGGAAAAAAGAATATGTTCAAATATGAACTACACAGAAGCATTGTATGAAACTTCTTTCTGTTCTGTGCATTCAACTAACAGAGTTGAACCTTACTTTTGATTGAGCCGTTCTGAAACATTCTTTCTGTAGAAACTGCAATTGGACATTCTGAGCGCTAAGAGGCCTATATTGGGAAAAAGAATGTCTACAAATAAAAACTACACAGAAGAATTGTGTGAAACTTCTTTCTGTTCTGGTTGTTCAACTAAAAGAGTTGAACCTTAGTTTTGATTGAGCCGTTCTGAAACACTCTTTCTGTAGAAAATGCAGGTGGAGATTCGGAGCGCTAAGAAGGTAATAGTGGAAAAAGGAATGTCTCCAAATATAAACTACACAGAATCATTCTGTGAAACTTCTTTCTGATCTGTGCATTCAGCTAACAGAGTTAAACCATACTTTTGATTGAGCAGATCTGAACATTCTTTCTGTAGAAAATGCAACTGGACATTTGGAGCGCTAAGAGAGTAGTAGTGGAAAAAGGAATATATTCAAATATAAACTACACAGAAGCATTCTGTGAAACTTCTTTCTTATCTGAGCATTCAGCTAACAGAGGTAAACCATACTTTTGATTGAGCAGTTTTGAAACACTCTGTCTGTAGAAAATGCAACTGGACATTCGTAGCGCTAAGTGGGTAATAGTGGAAAAAAGAATATGTTCAAATATAAACTACACAGAAGCATTGTATGAAACTTCTTTCTGTTCTGTGCATTCAACTAACAGAGTTGAACCTTACGTTTGATTGAGCCTTTCTGAAACACTCTTTCTGTAGAAACTGCAATTGGACATTCTGAGCGCTAAGATGCCTCTATTGGGAAAAATAATATCTTCAAATAAAAACTACACAGAAGCATTGTGTGAAACTTATTTCTGATATGTTCATTAAGCTAACAGAGTTAAACCATACTTTTGATTGCGCAGTTCTGAACACTCTTTCTGTAGAAAATGCAAGTGGACATTTGGAGCGCTAAGAGGGTAATAGTGGAAAAAGGAATATATTCAAATATAAACTACACAGTAGCATTCTGTGAAAATTCTTTCTGTTCTGTGCATTCAACTAACAGAGTTGAACCTTACTTTTGATTGAGCCGTTCTGAAACACTCTTTCTGTAGAAACTGCAATTGGACATGCTAAGCGCTAAGAGGCCTACATTGGGAAAAAGAATATCTTCAAATAAAAACTACACAGATGCATTCTCTGAAACTTATTTCTGATCTGTAAATTCAGTTAACAGAGATAAAACATATTTTTGATTGAGCAGTTATGAAACACTCTTTTTGTAGAAAATGCAAGTGGAGTTTCGGAGCGCTAAGAGAGTAATAGTGGAAAAAGGAATGTCTTCAAATATAAACTACACAGAATCATTCGGTGAAACTTCTTTCTGATCTGTGCATTCAGCTAACAGAGTTAAACCATACTTTTGATTGAGCAGATCTGAACACTCTTTCTGTAGAAAATGCAACTGGACATTTGGAGCGCTAAGAGAGTAGTAGTGGAAAAAGGAATATATTCAAATATAAACTACACAGAAGCATTCTGTGAAACTTCTTTCTGATCTGAGCATTCAGCTAACAGAGTTAAACCATACTTTTGATTGAGCAGTTTTGAAACACTCTGTCTGTAGAAAATGCAACTGGACATTCGTAGCGCTAAGTGGGTAATAGTGGAAAAAAGAATATGTTCAAATATAAACTACACAGAAGCATTGTATGAAACTTCTTTCTGTTCTGTGCATTCAACTAACAGAGTTGAACCTTACTTTTGATTGAGCCGTTCTGAAACATTCTTTCTGTAGAAACTGCAATTGGACATTCTGAGCGCTAAGAGGCCTATATTGGGAAAAAGAATGTCTACAAATAAAAACTACACAGAAGAATTGTGTGAAACTTCTTTCTGTTCTGTTTGTTCAACTAAAAGAGTTGAACATTAGTTTTGATTGAGCCGTTCTGAAACACTCTTTCTGTAGAAAATGCAAGTGGAGATTCGGAGCGCTAAGAGGGTAATAGTGGAAAAAGGAATGACTCCAAATATAAACTACACAGAATCATTCTGTGAAACTTCTTTCTGATCTGTGCATTCAGCTAACAGAGTTAAAACATACTTTTGATTGAGCAGATCTGAACACTCTTTCTGTAGAAAATGCAACTGGACATTTGGAGCGCTAAGAGAGTAGTAGTGGAAAAAGGAATATATTCAAATATAAACTAAACAGAAGCATTCTGTGAAACTTGTTTCTGATCTGAGCATTCAGCTAACAGAGTTAAACCATACTTTTGATTGAGCAGTTTTGAAACACTCTGTCTGTAGAAAATGCAACTGGACATTCGTAGCGCTAAGTGGGTAATAGTGGAAAAAAGAAAATGTTCAAATATAAACTACACAGAATCATTGTATGAAACTTCTTTCTGTACTGTGCATTCAACTAACAGAGTTGAACCTTACGTTTGATTGAGCCTTTCTGAAACACTCTTTCTGTAGAAACTGCAATTGGACATTCTGAGCGCTAAGAGGCCTCTATTGGGAAAAATAATATCTTCAAATAAAAACTACACAGAAGCATTGTGTGAAACTTACTTCTGATATTTCATTAAGCTAACAGAGTTAAACCATACTTTTGATTGCGCAGTTCTGAACACTCTTTCTGTAGAAAATGCAAGTGGACATTCGGAGCGCTAAGAGGGTAATAGTGGAGAAAGGAATATATTCAAATATAAACTACACAGTAGCATTCTGTGAAAATTCTTTCTGTTCTGTGCATTCAACTAAAAGAGTTGAACCTTACTTTTGATTGAGCCGTTGTGAAACACTCTTTCTGTAGAAACTGCAATTGGACAGGCTAAGCGCTAAGAGGCCTACATTGGGAAAAAGAATATCTTCAAATAAAAACTACACAGATGCATTCTGTGAAACTTATTTCTCATCTGTAAATTCAGTTAACAGAGATAAAACATATTTTTGATTGAGCAGTTATGAAACACTCTTTTTGTAGAAAATGCAAGTGGAGATTCGGAGCGCTAAGTGGGTAATAGTGGAAAAACGAATGTCTTCAAATATAAACTACACAGAATCATTCGGTGAAACTTCTTTCTGATCTGTGCATTCAGCTAACAGAGTTAAACCATACTTTTGATTGAGCAGATCTGAACACTCTTTGTGTAGAAAATGCAACTGGACATTTGGAGCGCTAAGAGCGTAGTAGTGGAAAAAGGAATATATTCAAATATAAACTACACAGAAGCATTCTGTGAAACTTCTTTCTGATCTGAGCATTCAGCTAACAGAGTTAAACCATACTTTTGATTGAGCAGTTTTGAAACACTCTGTCTGTAGAAAATGCAACTGGACATTCGTAGCGCTAAGTGGGTAATAGTGGAAAAAAGAATATGTTCAAATATGAACTACACAGAAGCATTGTATGAAACTTCTTTCTGTTCTGTGCATTCAACTAACAGAGTTGAACCTTACTTTTGATTGAGCCGTTCTGAAACACTCTTTCTGTAGAAACTGCAATTGGACATTCTGAGCGCTAAGAGGCCTATATTGGGAAAAAGAATGTCTACAAATAAAAACTACACAGAAGAATTGTGTGAAACTTCTTTCTGTTCTGTTTGTTCAACTAAAAGAGTTGAACCTTAGTTTTGATTGAGCCGTTCTGAAACACTCTTTCTGTAGAAAATGCAAGTGGAGATTCGGAGCGCTAAGAGGGTAACAGTGGAAAAAGGAATGTCTCCAAATATAAATTACACAGAATCATTCTGTGAAACTTCTTTCTGATCTGTGCATTCAGCTAACAGAGTTAAACCATACTTTTGATTGGGCAGATCTGAACACTCTTTCTGTAGAAAATGCAACTGGACATTTGGAGCGCTAAGAGAGTAGTAGTGGAAAAAGGAATATATTCAAATATAAACTACACAGAAGCATTCTGTGAAACTTCTTTCTGATCTGAGCATTCAGCTAACAGAGTTAAACCATACTTTTGATTGAGCAGTTTTGAAACACTCTGTCTGTAGAAAATGCAACTGGACATTCGTAGCGCTAAGTGGGTAATAGTGGAAAAAAGAATATATTCAAATATAAACTACACAGAAGCATTGTATGAAACTTCTTTCTGTTCTGTGCATTCAACTAACAGAGTTGAACCTTACTTTTGATTGAGCCTTTCTGAAACACTCTTTCTGTAGAAACTGCAATTGGACATTCTGAGCGCTAAGAGGCCTCTATTGGGAAAAATAATATCTTCAAATAAAAACTACACAGAAGCATTGTGTGAAACTTATTTCTGATATGTTCATTAAGCTAACAGAGTTAAACCATACTTTTGATTGCGCAGTTCTGAACACTCTTTCTGTAGAAAATTGAAGTGGACATTCGGAGCGCTAAGAGGGTAATAGTGGAAAAAGGAATATATTCAAATATAAACTACACAGTAGCATTCTGTGAAAATTCTTTCTGTTCTGTGCATTCAACTAACAGAGTTGAACCTTACATTTGATTGAGCCGTTCTGAAACACTCTTTCTGTAGAAACTGCAATTGGACATGCTAAGCGCTAAGAGGCCTACATTGGGAAAATAAATATCTTCAAATAAAAACTACACAGATGCATTCTGTGAAACTTATTTCTGATCTGTAAATTCAGTTAACAGAGATAAAACATATTTTTGATTGAGCAGTTATGAAACACTCTTTTTGTAGAAAATGCAAGTGGAGATTCGGAGCGCTAAGAGGGTAATAGTGGAAAAAGGAATGTCTTCAAATATAAACTACACAGAATCATTCGGTGAAATTTCTTTCTGATCTGTGCATTCAGCTAACAGAGTTAAACCATACTTTTGATTGAGCAGATCTGAACACTCTTTCTGTAGAAAATGCAACTGGACATTTGGAGCGCTAAGAGCGTAGTAGTGGAAAAAGGAATATATTCAAATATAAACTACACAGAAGCATTCTGTGAAACTTCTTTCTGATCTGAGCATTCAGCTAACAGAGTTAAACCATGCTTTTGATTGAGCAGTTTTGAAACACTCTGTCTGTAGAAAACGCAACTGGACATTCGTAGCGCTAAGTGGGTAATAGTGGAAAAAAGAATATTTTCAAATATAAACTACACAGAAGCATTGTATGAAACTTCTTTCTGTTCTGTGCATTCAACTAAGAGAGTTGAACCTTACTTTTGATTGAGCCTTTCTGAAACACTCTTTCTGTAGAAACTGCAATTGGACATTCTGAGCGCTAAGAGGCCTATATTGGGAAAAAGAATGTCTACAAATAAAAACTACACAGAAGAATTGTGTGAAACTTCTTTCTGTTCTGTTTGTTCAACTAAAAGAGTTGAACCTTAGTTTTGAATGAGCCGTTCTGAAACACTCTTTCTGTAGAAAATGCAAGTGGAGATTCGGAGCGCTAAGAAGGTAATAGTGGAAAAAGGAATGTCTCCAAATATAAACTACACAGAATCATTCTGTGAAACTTCTTTCTGATCTGTGCATTCAGCTAACAGAGTTAAACCATACTTTTGATTGAGCAGATCTGAACACTCTTTCTGTAGAAAATGCAACTGGACATTTGGAGCGCTAAGAGAGTAGTAGTGGAAAAAGGAATATATTCAAATATAAACTACACAGAAGCATTCTGTGAAACTTCTTTCTGATCTGAGCATTCAGCTAACAGAGTTAAACCATACTTTTGATTGAGCAGTTTTGAAACTCTCTGTCTGTAGAAAATGCAACTTGACATTCGTAGTGCTACGTGGGTAACAGTGGAAAAAAGAATATGTTCAAATATAAACTACACAGAAGCATTGTATGAAACTTCTTTCTGTTCTGTGCATTCAACTAACAGAGTTGAACCTTACTTTTGATTGAGCCTTTCTGAAACACTCTTTCTGTAGAAACTGCAATTGGACATTCTGAGCGCTAAGAGGCCTATATTGGGAAAAATAATATCTTCAAATAAAAACTACACATAAGCATTGTGTGAAACTTATTTCTGATATGTTCATTAAGCTAACAGAGTTAAACCATACATTTGATTGCGCAGTTCTGAACACTCTTTCTGTAGAAAATGCAAGTGGACATTCGGAGCGCTAAGAGGGTAATAGTGGAAAAAGGAATATATTCAAATATAAACTACACAGTAGCATTCTGTGAAAATTCTTTCTGTTCTGTGCATTCAACTAACAGAGTTGAACCTTACTTTTGATTGAGCCGTTCTGAAACACTCTTTCTGTAGAAACTGCAATTGGACATGCTAAGTGCTAAGAGGCCAACATTGGGAAAAAGAATAACTTCAAATAAAAACTACACAGATGCATTCTGTGAAACTTATTTCTGATTTGTAAATTCAGTTAACAGAGATAAAACATATTTTTGATTGAGCAGTTATGAAACACTCTTTTTGTAGAAAATGCAAGTGGAGATTCGGAGCGCTAAGTGGGTAATAGTGGAAAAAGGAATGTCTTCAAATATAAACTACACAGAATCATTCGGTGAAACTTCTTTCTGATCTGTGCATTCAGCTAACAGAGTTAAACCATACTTTTGATTGAGCAGATCTGAACACTCTTTCTGTTGAAAATACAACTGGACATTTGGAGCGCTAAGAGCGTATTAGTGGAAAAAGGAATATATTCAAATATAAACTACACAGAAGCATTCTGTGAAACTTCTTTCTGATCTGAGCATTCAGCTAACAGAGTTAAACCACACTTTTGATTGAGCAGTTTTGAAACACTCTGTCTGTAGAAAATGCAACTGGACATTCGTAGCGCTAAGTGGGTAATAGTGGAAAAAAGAATATGTTCAAATATAAACTACACAGAAGCATTGTATGAAACTTCTTTCTGTTCTGTGCATTCAACTATCAGAGTTGAACCTTACTTTTGATTGAGCCGTTCTGAAACACTCTTTCTGTAGAAACTGCAATTGGACATTCTGAGCGCTAAGAGGCCTATATTGGGAAAATGAATGTCTACAAATAAAAACTACACAAAAGAATTGTGTGAAACTTCTTTCTGTTCTGTTTGTTCAACTAAAAGAGTTGAACCTTAGTTTTGATTGAGCCGTTCTGAAACACTCTTTCTGTAGACAATGCAAGTGGAGATTCGGAGCGCTAAGAGGGTAATAGTGGAAAAAGGAATGTCTCCAAATATAAACTACACAGAATCATTCTGTGAAACTTCTTTCTGATGTGTGCATTCAGCTAACAGAGTTAAACCATACTTTTGATTGAGCAGATCTGAACACTCTTTCTGTAGAAAATGCAACTGGACATTTGGAGCGCTAAGAGAGTAGTAGTGGAAAAAGGAATATATTCAAATATAAACTACACAGAAGCATTCTGTGAAACTTCTTTCTGATCTGAGCATTCAGCTAACAGAGTTAAACCATACTTTTGATTGAGCAGTTTTGAAACACTCTGTCTGTAGAAAATGCAACTGGATATTCGTAGCGCTAAGTGGGTATTAGTGGAAAAAAGAATATGTTCAAATATAAACTACACAGAAGCATTGTATGAAACTTCTTTCTGTTCTGTGCATTCAACTAACAGAGTTGAACCTTACTTTTGATTGAGCCTTTCTGAAACACTCTTTCTGTAGAAACTGCAATTGGACATTCTGAGCGCTAAGAGGCCTCTATTGGGAAAAATAATATCTTCAAATAAAAACTACACAGAAGCATTGTGTGAAACTTATTTCTGATATGTTCATTAAGCTAACAGAGTTAAACCATACTTTTGATTGCGTAGTTCTGAACACTCTTTCTGTAGAAAATGCAAGTGCACATTCGGAGCGCTAAGAGGGTAATAGTGGAAAAAGGAATATATTCAAATATAAACTACACAGCAGCATTCTGTGAAAATTCTTTCTGTTCTGTGCATTCAACTAACAGAGTTGAATCTTACTTTTGATTGAGCCGTTCTGAAACACTCTTTCTGTAGAAACTGCAATTGGACATTCTGAGCGCTAAGAGGCCTATATTGGGAAAAAGAATGTCTACAAATAAAAACTACACAGAAGAATTGTGTGAAACTACTTTCTGTTCTGTTTGTTCAACTAAAAGAGTTGAACCTTAGTTTTGATTGAGCCGTTCTGAAACACTCTTTCTGTAGAAAATGCAAGTGGAGATTCGGAGCGCTAAGAGGGTAATAGTGGAAAAAGGAATGTCTCCAAATATAAACTACACAGAATCATTCTGTGAAACTTCTTTCTGATCTGTGCATTCAGCTAACAGAGTTAAACCATACTTTTGATTGAGCAGATCTGAACACTCTTTCTGTAGAAAATGCAACTGGACATTTGGAGCGCTAAGAGAGTAGTAGTGGAAAAAGGAATATATTCAAATATAAACTACAAAGAAGCATTCTGTGAAACTTCGTTCGGATCTGAGCATTCAGCTAACAGAGTTAAACCATACTTTTGATTGAGCAGTTTTGAAACACTCTGTCTGTAGAAAATGCAACTGGACATTCGTAGCGCTAAGTGGGTAATAGTGGAAAAAAGAATATGTTCAAATATGAACTACACAGAAGCATTGTATGAAACTTCTTTCTGTTCTGTGCATTCAACTAACAGATTTGAACCTTACTTTTGATTGAGCCGTTCTGAAACACTCTTTCTGTAGAAACTGCAATTGGACATTCTGAGCGCTAAGAGGCCTATATTGGGAAAGAGAATGTCTACAAATAAAACTACACAGAAGAATTGTGTGAAACTTCTTTCTGTTCTGTTTGTTCAACTAAAAGAGTTGAACCTTAGTTTTGATTGAGCCGTTCTGAAACACTCTTTCTGTAGAAAATGCAAGTGGAGATTCGGAGCGCTAAGAGGGTAATAGTGGAAAAAGGAATGTCTCCAAATATAAACTACACAGAATCATTCTGTGAAACTTCTTTCTGATCTGTGCATTCAGCTAACAGAGTTAAACCATACTTTTGATTGAGCAGATCTGAACACTCTTTCTGTAGAAAATGCAACAGGACATTTGGAGCGCTAAGAGAGTAGTAGTGGAAAAAGGAATATATTCAAATATAAACTACAGAGAAGCATTCTGTGAAACTTCTTTCTGATCTGAGCATTCAGCTAACAGAGTTAAACCATACTTTTGATTGAGCAGATCTGAACACTCTTTCTCTAGAAAATGCAACTGGACATTTGGAGCGCTAAGAGAGTAGTAGTGGAAAAAGAATATATTCAAATATAAACTACACAGAAGCATTCTGTGAAACTTCTTTCTGATCTGAGCATTCAGCTAACAGAGTTAAACCATACTTTTGATTGAGCAGTTTTGAAACACTCTGTCTGTAGAAAATGCAACTGGACATTCGTATCGCCAAGTGGGTAATAGTGGAAAAAAGAATAACTTCAAATATAAACTACACAGAAGCATTGTATGAAATTTCTTTCTGTTCTGTGCATTCAACTAACAGAGTTGAACCTTACTTTTGATTGAGCCTTTCTGAAACACTCTTTCTGTAGAAACTGCAATTGGACATTCTGAGCGCTAAGAGGCCTATATTGGGAAAAATAATATCTTCAAATAAAAACTACACGGAAGCATTGTGTGAAACTTATTTCTGATATGTTCATTAAGCTAACAGAGTTAAACCATACTTTTGATTACGCAGTTCTGAACACTCTTTCTGTAGAAAATGCAAGTGGACATTCGGAGCGCTAAGAGGGTAATAGTGGAGAAAGGAATATATTCAAATATAAACTACACAGTAGCATTCTGTGAAAATTCTTTCTGTTCTGTGCATTCAACTAACAGAGTTGAACCTTACTTTTGATTGAGCCGTTCTGAAACACTCTTTCTGTAGAAACTGCAATTGGACATGCAAAGCGCTAAGAGGCCTACATTGGGAAAAAGAATATCTTCAAATAAAAACTACACAGATGCATTCTGTGAAACTTATTTCTGATCTGTAAATTCAGTTAACAGAGATAAAACATATTTTTGATTGAGCAGTTATGAAACACTCTTTTTGTAGAAAATGCAAGTGGAGATTCGGAGCGCTAAGAGGGTAATAGTGGAAAAAGGAATGTCTTCAAATATAAACTACACAGAATCATTCGGTGAAACTTCTTTCTGATCTGTGCATTCAGCTAACAGAGTTAAACCATACTTTTGATTGAGCAGATCTGAACACTCTTTCTGTAGAAAATGCAACTAGACATTTGGAGCGCTAAGAGCGTAGTAGTGGAAAAAGGAATATATTCAAATATAAACTACACAGAAGCATTCTGTGAAACTTCTTTCTGATCTGAGCATTCAGCTAACAGAGTTAAACCATACTTTTGATTGAGCAGTTTTGAAACACTCTGTCTGTAGAAAATGCAACTGGACATTCCTAGCGCTAAGTGGGTAATAGAGGAAAAAAGAATATGTTCAAATATAAACTACACAGAAGCATTGTATGAAACTTCTTTCTGTTCTGTGCATTCAACTAACAGAGTTGAACCTTACTTTTGATTGAGCCGTTCTGAAACACTCTTTCTGTAGCAACTGCAATTGGACATTCTGAGCGCTACGAGGCCTATATTGGGAAAAAGAATGTCTACAAATAAAAACTACACAGAAGAATTTTGTGAAACTCCTTTCTGTTCTGTTTGTTCAACTAAAAGAGTTGAACCTTAGTTTTGATTGAGCCGTTCTGAAACACTCTTTCTGTAGAAAATGCAAGTGGAGATTCAGAGCGCTAAGAGGGTAATAGTGGAAAAAGGAATGTCTCCAAATATAAACTACACAGAATCATTCTGTGAAACTTCTTTCTGATCTGTGCATTCAGCTAACAGAGTTAAACCATACTTTTGATTGAGCAGATCTGAACACTCTTTCTGTAGAAAATGCAACAGGAAATTTGGAGCGCTAAGAGAGTAGTAGTGGAAAAAGGAATATATTCAAATATAAACTACAGAGAAGCATTCTGTGAAACTTCTTTCTGATCTGAGCATTCAGCTAACAGAGTTAAACCATACTTTTGATTGCGCAGTTCTGAACACTCTTTCTGTAGAATATTCAAGTGGACATTCGGAGCGCTAAGAGGGTAATAGTGGAGAAAGGAATATATTCAAATATAAACTACACAGTAGCATTCTGTGAAAATTCTTTCTGTTCTGTGCATTCAACTAACAGAGTTGAACCTTACTTTTGATTGAGCCGTTCTGAAACACTCTTTCTGTAGAAACTGCAATTGGACATGCTAAGCGCTAAGAGGCCTACATTGGGAAAAATAATATCTTCAAATAAAAACTACACAGATGCATTCTGTGAAACTTATTTCTGATCTGTAAATTCAGTAAACAGAGATAAAACATATTTTTGATTGAGCAGTTATGAAACACTCTTTTTGTAGAAAATGCAAGTGGAGATTCGGAGCCCTAAGAGGGTAATAGTGGAAAAAGTAATGTCTTCAAATATAAACTACACAGAATCATTCGGTGAAACTTCTTTCTGATCTGTGCATTCAGCTAACAGAGTTAAACCATACTTTTGATTGAGCAGATCTGAACACTCTTTCTGTAGAAAATGCAACTGGACATTTGGAGCGCTAAGAGCGTAGTAGTGGAAAAAGGAATATATTCAAATATAAACTACACAGAAGCATTCTGTGAAACTTCTTTCTGATCTGAGCATTCAGCAAACAGAGTTAAACAATACTTTTGATTGAGCAGTTTTGAAACACTCTGTCTGTAGAAAATGCAACTGGACATTCGTAGAGCTAAGTGGGTAATAGAGGAAAAAAGAATATGTTCAAATATAAACTACACAGAAGCATTGTATGAAACTTCTTTCTGTTCTGTACATTCAACTAACAGAGTTGAAGCTTACTTTTGATTGAGCCGTTCTGAAACACTCTTTCTGTAGAAACTGCAATTGGACATTCTGAGCGCTAAGAGGCCTATATTGGGAAAAAGAATGTCTACAAATAAAAACTACACAGAAGAATTGTGTGAAACTTCTTTCTGTTCTGTTTGTTCAACTAAAAGAGTTAAACCTTAGTTTTGATTGAGCCGTTCTGAAACACTCTTTCTGTAGAAAATGCAAGTGGAGATTCGGAGCGCTAAGAGGGTAATAGTGGAAAAAGGAATGTCTCCAAATATAAACTACACAGAATCATTCTGTGAAACTTCTTTCTGATCTGTGCATTCAGCTAACAGAGTTAAACCATACTTTTGATTGAGCAGATCTGAACACTCTTTCTGTAGAAAATGCAACTGGACATTTGGAGCGCTAAGAGAGTAGTAGTGGAAAAAGGAATATATTCAAATATAAACTACACAGAAGCATTCTGTGAAACTTCTTTCTGATCTGAGCATTCAGCTAACAGAGTTAAACCATACTTTTGATTGAGCAGTTTTGAAACATTCTGTCTGTAGAAAATGCAACTGGACATTCGTAGCGCTAAGTGGGTAATAGTGGAAAAAAGAATATGTTCAAATATAAACTACACAGAAGCATTGTATGAAACTTCTTTCTGTTCTGTGCATTCAACTAACAGAGTTGAACCTTACTTTTGATTGAGCCTTTCTGAAACAATCTTTCTGTAGAAACTGCAATTGGACATTCTGAGCGCTAAGAGGCCTCTATTGGGAAAAATAATATCTTCAAATAAAAACTACACAGAAGCATTGTGTGAAACTTATTTCTGATATGTTCATTAAGCTAACAGAGTTAAACCATACTTTTGATTGCGCAGTTCTGATCACTCTTTCTGTAGAAAATGCAAGTGGACATTCGGAGCGCTAAGAGGGTAATAGTGGAAAAAGGAATATATTCAAATATAAACTACATAGTAGCATTCTGTGAAAATTCTTTCTGTTCTGTGCATTCAACTAACAGAGTTGAACCTTACTTTTGATTGAGCCGTTCTGAAACACTCTTTCTGTAGAAACTGCAATTGGACATGCTAAGCGCTAAGAGGCCTACATTGGGAAAAAGAATATCTTCAAATAAAAACTACACAGATGCATTCTGTGAAACTTATTTCTGATTTGTAAATTCAGTTAACAGAGATAAAACATATTTTTGATTGAGCAGTTATGAAACACTCTTTTTGTAGAAAATGCAACTGGAGATTCGGAGCGCTAAGAGGGTAATAGTGGAAAAAGGAATGTCTTCAAATATAAACTACACAGAATCATTCGGTGAATCTTCTTTCTGATCTGTGCATTCAGCTAACAGAGTTAAACCATACTTTTGATTTAGCAGATCTGAACACTCTTTCTGTTGAAAATGCAACTGGACATTTGGAACGCTAAGAGCGTATTAGTGGAAAAAGGAATATATTCAAATATAAACTACACAGAAGCATTCTGTGAAACTTCTTTCTGATCTGAGCATTCAGCTAACAGAGTTAAACCATACTTTTGATTGAGCAGTTTTGAAACACTCTGTCTGTAGAAAATGCAACTGGACATTCGTAGCGCTAAGTGGGTAATAGAGGAAAAAAGAATATGTTCAAATATAAACTACACAGAAGCATTGTATGAAACTTCTTTCTGTTCTGTGCATTCAACTAACAGAGTTGAACCTTACTTTTGATTGAGCCGTTCTGAAACACTCTTTCTGTAGCAACTGCAATTGGACATTCTGAGCGCTAAGAGGCCTATATTGGGAAAAAGAATGTCTACAAATAAAAACTACACAGAAGAATTGTGTGAAACTTCTTTCTGTTCTGTTTGTTCAACTAAAAGAGTTGAACCTTAGTTTTGATTGAGCCGTTCTGAAACACTCTTTCTGTAGAAAATGCAAGTGGAGATTCGGAGCGCTAAGAAGGTAATAGTGGAAAAAGGAATGTCTCCAAATATAAACTACACAGAATCATTCTGTGAAACTTCTTTCTGATCTGTGCATTCAGCTAACAGAGTTAAACCATACTTTTGATTGAGCAGATCTGAACACTCTTTCTGTAGAAAATGCAACTGGACATTTGGAGCGCTAAGAGAGTAGTAGTGGAAAAAGGAATATATTCAAATATAAACTACACAGAAGCATTCTGTGAAAATTTTTCTGATCTGAGCATTCAGCTAACAGAGTTAAACCATACTTTTGATTGAGCAGTTTTGAAACACTCTGTCTGTAGAAAATGCAACTGGACATTCGTAGCGCCAAGTGGGTAATAGTGGAAATTAGAATATCTTCAAATATAAACTACACAGAAGCATTGTATGAAATTTCTTTCTGTTCTGTGCATTCAACTAACAGAGTTGAACCTTACTTTTGATTGAGCCTTTCTGAAACTCTCTTTCTGTAGAAACTGCAATTGGACATTCTGAGCGCTAAGAGGCCTATATTGGGAAAAATAATATCTTCAAATAAAAACTACACAGAAGCATTGTGTGAAACTTATTTCTGATATGTTCATTAAGCTAACAGAGTTAAACCATACTTTTGATTGCGCAGTTCTGAACACTCTTTCTGTAGAATATGCAAGTGGACATTCGGAGCGCTAAAAGGGTAATAGTGGAGAAAGGAATATATTCAAATATAAACTACACTGTAGCATTCTGTGAAAATTCTTTCTGTTCTGTGCATTCAACTAACAGAGTTGAACCTTACTTTTGATTGAGCCGTTCTGAAACACTCTTTCTGTAGAAACTGCAATTGGACATGCTAAGCGCTAAGAGGCCTACATTGGGAAAAAGAATAACTTCAAATAAAAACTACACAGATGCATTCTGTGAAACTTATTTCTGATCTGTAAATTCAGTAAACAGAGATAAAACATATTTTTGATTTAGCAGTTATGAAACACTCTTTTTGTAGAAAATGCAAGTGGAGATTCGGAGCGCTAAGAGGGTAATAGTGGAAAAAGGAATGTCTTCAAATATAAACTACACAGAATCATTCGGTGAAACTTCTTTCTGATCTGTGCATGCAGCTAACAGAGTTAAACCATACTTTTGATTGAGGAGATCTGAACACTCTTTCTGTAGAAAATGCAACTGGACATTTGGAGCGCTAAGAGCGTAGTAGTGGAAAAGGGAATATATTCAAATATAAACTACACAGAAGCATTCTGTGAAACTTCTTTCTGATCTGAGCATTCAGCAAACAGAGTTAAAACATACTTTAGATTGAGCAGTTTTGAAACACTCTGTCTGTAGAAAATGCAACTGGACATTCGTAGCGCTAAGTGGGTAATAGAGGAAAAAAGAATATGTTCAAATATAAACTACACAGAAGCATTGTATGAAACTTCTTTCTGTTCTGTACATTCAACTAACAGAGTTGAAGCTTACTTTTGATTGAGCCGTTCTGAAACACTCTTTCTGTAGAAACTGCAATTGGACATTCTGAGCGCTAAGAGGCCTATATTGGGAAAAAGAATGTCTACAAATAAAAACTACACAGAAGAATTGTGTGAAACTTCTTTCTGTTCTGTTTGTTCAACTAAAAGAGTTGAATCTTAGTTTTGATTGAGCCGTTCTGAAACACTCTTTCTGTAGAAAATGCAAGTGGAGATTCGGAGCGCTAAGAGGGTAATAGTGGAAAAAGGAATGTCTCCAAATATAAACTACACAGAATCATTCTGTGAAACTTCTTTCTGATCTGTGCATTCAGCTAACAGAGTTGAACCATACTTTTGATTGAGCAGATCTGAACACTCTTTCTGTAGAAAATGCAACTGGACATTTGGAGCGCTAAGAGAGTAGTAGTGGAAAAAGGAATATATTCAAATATAAACTACACAGAAGCATTCTGTGAAACTTTTTTCTGATCTGAGCATTCAGCTAACAGAGTTAAACCATACTTTTGATTGAGCAGTTTTGAAACACTCTGTCTGTAGAAAATGCAACTGGACATTCGTAGCGCCAAGTGGGTAATAGTGGAAATAAGAATATCTTCAAATATAAACTACACAGAAGCATTGTATGAAATTTCTTTCTGTTCTGTGCATTCAACTAACAGAGTTGAACCTTACTTTTGATTGAGCCTTTCTGAAACTCTCTTTCTGTAGAAACTGCAATTGGACATTCTGAGCGCTAAGAGGCCTATATTGGGAAAAATAATATCTTCAAATAAAAACTACACAGAAGCATTGTGTGAAACTTATTTCTGATATGTTCATTAAGCTAACAGAGTTAAACCATACTTTTGATTGCGCAGTTCTGAACACTCTTTCTGTAGAATATGCAAGTGGACATTCGGAGCGCTAAGAGGGTAATAGTGGAGAAAGGAATATATTCAAATATAAACTACACTGTAGCATTCTGTGAAAATTCTTTCTGTTCTGTGCATTCAACTAACAGAGTTGAACCTTACTTTTGATTGAGCCGTTCTGAAACACTCTTTCTGTAGAAACTGCAATTGGACATGCTAAGCGCTAAGAGGCCTACATTGGGAAAAAGAATATCTTCAAATAAAAACTACACAGATGCATTCTGTGAAACTTATTTCTGATCTGTAAATTCAGTAAACAGAGATAAAACATATTTTTGATTTAGCAGTTATGAAACACTCTTTTTGTAGAAAATGCAAGTGGAGATTCGGAGCGCTAAGAGGGTAATAGTGGAAAAAGGAATGTCTTCAAATATAAACTACACAGAATCATTCGGTGAAACTTCTTTCTGATCTGTGCATGCAGCTAACAGAGTTAAACCATACTTTTGATTGAGGAGATCTGAACACTCTTTCTGTAGAAAATGCAACTGGACATTTGGAGCGCTAAGAGCGTAGTAGTGGAAAAAGGAATATATTCAAATATAAACTACACAGAAGCATTCTGTGAAACTTCTTTCTGATCTGAGCATTCAGCTAACAGAGTTAAAACATACTTTAGATTGAGCAGTTTTGAAACACTCTGTCTGTAGAAAATGCAACTGGACATTCGTAGCGCTAAGTGGGTAATAGAGGAAAAAAGAATATGTTCAAATATAAACTACACAGAAGCATTGTATGAAACTTCTTTCTGTTCTGTACATTCAACTAACAGAGTTGAAGCTTACTTTTGATTGAGCCGTTCTGAAACACTCTTTCTGTAGAAACTGCAATTGGACATTCTGAGCGCTAAGAGGCCTATATTGGGAAAAAGAATGTCTACAAATAAAAACTACACAGAAGAATTGTGTGAAACTTCTTTCTGTTCTGTTTGTTCAACTAAAAGAGTTGAACCTTAGTTTTGATTGAGCCGTTCTGAAACACTCTTTCTGTAGAAAATGCAAGTGGAGATTCGGAGCGCTAAGAGGGTAATAGTGGAAAAAGGAATGTCTCCAAATATAAACTACACAGAATCATTCTGTGAAACTTCTTTCTGATCTGTGCATTCAGCTAACAGAGTTAAACCATACTTTTGATTGAGCAGATCTGAACACTCTTTCTGTAGAAAATGCAACTGGACATTTGGAGCGCTAAGAGAGTAGTAGTGGAAAAAGGAATATATTCAAATATAAACTACACAGAAGCATTCTGTGAAACTTCTTTCTGATCTGAGCATTCAGCTAACAGAGTTAAACCATACTTTTGATTGAGCAGTTTTGAAACACTCTGTCTGTAGAAAATGCAACTGGACATTCGTAGCGCTAAGTGGGTAATAGTGGAAAATGAATATGTTCAAATATAAACTACACAGAGGCATTGTATGAAACTTCTTTCTGTTCTGTGCATTCAACTAACAGAGTTGAACCTTACTTTTGATTGAGCCTTTCTGAAACACTCTCTCTGTAGAAACTGCAATTGGACATTCTGAGCGCTAAGAGGCCTCTATTGGGAAAAAAAATATCTTCAAATAAAAACTACACAGAAGCATTGTGTGAAACTTATTTCTGATATGTTCATTAAGCTAACAGAGTTAAACCATACTTTTGATTGCGTAGTTCTGAACACTCTTTCTGTAGAAAATGCAAGTGGACATTCGGAGCGCTAAGAGGGTAATAGTGGAAAAAGGAATATATTCAAATATAAACTACACAGTAGCATTCTGTGAAAATTCTTTCTGTTCTGTGCATTCAACTAACAGAGTTGAACCTTACTTTTGATTGAGCCGTTCTGAAACACTCTTTCTGTAGAAACTGCAATTGGACATGCTAAGCGCTAAGAGGCCTACATTGGGAAAAAGAATATCTTCAAATAAAAACTATACAGATGCATTCTGTGAAACTTATTTCTGATCTGTAAATTCAGTTAACAGAGATAAAACATATTTTTGATTGAGCAGTTATGAAACACTCTTTTCGTAGAAAATGCAAGTGGAGATTCGGAGAGCTAAGAGGGTAATAGTGGAAAAAGGAATGTCTTCAAATAGAAACTACACAGAATCATTCGGTGAAACTTCTTTCTGATCTGTGCATTCAGCTAACAGAGTTAAACCATTCTTTTGATTGAGCAGATCTGAACACTCTTTCTGTTGAAAATGCAACTGGACATTTGGAGCGCTAAGAGCGTAGTAGTGGAAAAAGGAATATATTCAAATATAAACTACACAGAAGCATTCTGTGAAACTTCTTTCTGATCTGAGCATACAGCTAACAGAGTTAAACCATACTTTTGATTGAGCAGTTTTGAAACACTCTGTCTGTAGAAAATGCAACTGGACATTCGTAGCGCCAAGTGGGTAATAGTGGAAAAAAGAATATGTTCAAATATAAACTACACAGAAGCATTGTATGAAACTTCTTTCTGTTCTGTTCATTCAACTAACAGAGTTGAACCTTAATTTTGATTGAGCCGTTCTGAAACACTCTTTCTGTAGAAACTGCAATTGGACATTCTGAGCGCTAAGAGGCCTATATTGGGAAAAAGAATGTCTACAAATAAAAACTACACAGAAGAATTGTGTGAAACTTCTTTCTGTTCTGTTTGTTCAACTAAAAGAGTTGAACCTTAGTTTTGATTGAGCCGTTCTGAAACACTCTTTCTGTAGAAAATGCAAGTGGAGATTCGGAGCGCTAAGAGGGTAATAGTGGAAAAAGAAATGTCTCCAAATATAAACTACACAGAATCATTCTGTGAAACTTCTTTCCGATCTGTGCATTCAGCTAACAGAGTTAAACCATACTTTTGATTGAGGAGATCTGAACACTCTTTCTGTAGAAAATGCAATTGGACATTTGGAGCGCTAAGAGAGTAGTAGTGGAAAAAGGAATATATTCAAATATAAACTACACAGAAGCATTCTGTGAAACTTCTTTCTGATCTGAGCATTCAGCTAACAGAGTTAAACCATACTTTTGATTGAGCAGTTTTGAAACACTCTGTCTCTAAAAAATGCAACTGGACATTCGTAGCGCTAAGTGGGTAATAGTGGAAAAAAGAATATGTTCAAATATAAACTACACAGAAGCATTGTATGAAACTTCTTTCTGTTCTGTGCATTCAACTAACAGAGTTGAACCTTACTTTTGATTGAGCCGTTCTGAAACACTCTTTCTGTAGAAACTGCAATTGGACATTCTGAGCGCTAAGATGCCTCTATTGGGAAAAACAATATCTTCAAATAAAAACTACACAGAAGCATTGTGTGAAACTTATTTCTGATATGTTCATTAAGCTAACAGAGTTAAACCATACTTTTGATTGCGCAGTTCTGAACACTCTTTCTGTAGAAAATGCAAGTGGACATTCGGAGCGCTAAGAGGGTAATAGTGGAAAAAGGAATATATTCAAATATAAACTACACAGTAGCATTCTGTGAAAATTCTTTCTGTTCTGTGCATTCAACTAACAGAGTTGAACCTTACTTTTGATTGAGCCGTTCTGAAACACTCTTTCTGTAGAAACTGCAATTGGACATGCTAAGCGCTAAGAGGCCTACATTGGGAAAAAGAATATCTTCAAATAAAAACTACACAGATGCATTCTGTGAAACTTATTTCTGATCTGTAAATTCAGTTAACAGAGATAAAATATATTTTTGATTGAGCAGTTATGAAACACTCTTTTTGTAGAAAATGCAAGTGGAGATTCGGAGCGCTAAGTGGGTAATAGTGGAAAAAGGAATGTCTTCAAATATAAACTACACAGAATCATTCGGTGAAACTTCTTTCTGATCTCTGCATTCAGCTAACAGAGTTAAACCATATTTTTGATTGAGCAGATCTGAACACTCTTTCTGTAGAAAATGCAACTGGACATTTGGAGCGCTAAGAGCGTAATAGTGGAAAAAGGAATATATTCAAATATAAACTACACAGAAGCATTCTGTGAAACTTCTTTCTGATCTGAGCATTCAGCTAAGAGAGTTAAACCATACTTTTGATTGAGCAGTTTTGAAACACTCTGTCTGTAGAAAATGCAACTGGACATTCGTAGCGCTAAGTGGGTAATAGTGGAAAAAAGAATATGTTCAAATATAAACTACACAGAAGCATTGTATGAAACTTCTTTCTGTTCTGTGCATTCAACTAACAGAGTTGAACCTTACATTTGATTGAGCCGTTCTGAAACATTCTTTCTGTAGAAACTGCAATTGGACATTCTGAGCGCTAAGAGGCCTATATTGGGAAAAAGAATGTCTACAAATAAAAACTACACAGAAGAATTGTGTGAAACTTCTTTCTGTTCTGTTTGTTCAACTAAAAGAGTTGAACATTAGTTTTGATTGAGCCGTTCTGAAACACTCTTTCTGTAGAAAATGCAAGTGGAGATTCGGAGCGCTAAGAGGGTAATAGTGGATAAAGGAATGTCTCCAAATATAAACTACACAGAATCATTCTGTGAAACTTCTTTCTGATCTGTGCATTCAGCTAACAGAGTTAAAACATACTTTTGATTGAGCAGATCTGAACACTCTTTCTGTAGAAAATGCAACTGGACATTTGGAGCGCTAAGAGAGTAGTAGTGGAAAAAGGAATATATTCAAATATAAACTACACAGAAGCATTCTGTGAAACTTCTTTCTGATCTGAGCATTCAGCTAACAGAGTTAAACCATACTTTTGATTGAGCAGTTTTGAAACACTCTGTCTGTAGAAAATGCAACTGGACATTCGTAGCGCTAAGTGGGTAATAGTGGAAAAAAGAATATGTTCAAATATAAACTACACAGAATCATTGTATGAAATTTCTTTCTGTTCTGTGCATTCAACTAACAGAGTTGAACCTTACGTTTGATTGAGCCTTTCTGAAACACTCTTTCTGTAGAAACTGCAATTGGACATTCTGAGCGCTAAGAGGCCTCTATTGGGAAAAAAAATATCTTCAAATAAAAACTACACAGATGCATTCTATGAAACTTATTTCTGATCTGTAAATTCAGTTAACAGAGATAAAACATATTTTTGATTGAGCAGTTATGAAACACTCTTTTTGTAGAAAATGCAAGTGGAGATTCGGAGCGCTAAGAGGGTAATAGTGGAAAAAGGAATGTCTTCAAATATAAACTACACAGAATCATTAGGTGAAACTTCTTTCTGATCTGTGCATTCAGCTAACAGAGTTAAACCATACTTTTGATTGAGCAGATCTGAACACTCTTTCTGTAGAAAATGCAACTGGACATTTGGAGCGCTAAGAGCGTAATAGTGGAAAAAGGAATATATTCAAATATAAACTACACAGAAGCATTCTGTGAAACTTCTTTCTGATCTGAGCATTCAGCTAACAGAGTTAAACCATACTTTTGATTGAGCAGTTTTGAAACACTCTGTCTGTAGAAAATGCAACTTGACATTCGCAGCGCTAAGTGGGTAATAGTGGAAAAAAGAATATGTTCAAATATAAACTACACAGAAGCATTGTATGAAACTTCTTTCTGTTCTGTGCATTCAACTAACAGAGTTGAACCTTACTTTTGATTGAGCCGTTCTGAAACATTCTTTCTGTAGAAACTGCAATTGGACATTCTGAGCGCTAAGAGGCCTATATTGGGAAAAAGAATGTCTACAAATAAAAACTACACAGAAGAATTGTGTGAAACTTCTTTCTGTTCTGTTTGTTCAACTAAAAGAGTTGAACATTAGTTTTGATTGAGCCGTTCTGAAACACTCTTTCTGTAGAAAATGCAAGTGGAGATTCGGAGCGCTAAGAGGGTAATAGTGGAAAAAGGAATGTCTCCAAATATAAACTACACAGAATCATTCTGTGAAACTTCTTTCTGATCTGTGCATTCAGCTAACAGGGTTAAAACATACTTTTGATTCAGCAGATCTGAACACTCTTTCTGTAGAAAATGCAACTGGACATTTGGAGCGCTAAGAGTGTAGTAGTGGAAAAAGGAATATATTCAAATATAAACTACACAGAAGCATTCTGTGAAACTTCTTTCTGATCTGAGCATTCATCTAACAGAGTTAAACCATACTTTTGATTGAGCAGTTTTGAAACACTCTGTCTGTAGAAAATGCAACTGGACATTCGTAGCGCTAAGTGGGTAATAGTGGAAAAAAGAATATGTTCAAATATGAACTACACAGAAGCATTGTATGAAACTTCTTTCTGTTCTGTGCATTCAACTAACAGAGTTGAACCTTACTTTTGATTGAGCCGTTCTGAAACACTCTTTCTGTAGAAACTGCAATTGGACATTCTGAGCGCTAAGAGGCTTATATTGGGAAAAAGAATGTCTACAAATAAAAACTACACAGAAAATTGTGTGAACCTTCTTTCTGTTCTGTTTGTTCAACTAAAAGAGTTGAACCTTAGTTTTGATTGAGCCGTTCTGAAACACTCTTTCTGTAGAAAATGCAAGTGGAGATTCGGAGCGCTAAGAGGGTAATAGTGGAAAAAGGAATGTCTCCAAATATAAACTACACAGAATCATTCTGTGAAACTTCTTTCTGATCTGTGCATTCAGCTAACAGAGTTAAACCATACTTTTGATTGAGCAGATCTGAACACTCTTTCTGTAGAAAATGCAACTGGACATTTGGAGCGCTAAGAGAGTAGTAGTGGAAAAAGGAATATATTCAAATATAAACTACACAGAAGCATTCTGTGAAACTTCTTTCTGATCTGAGCATTCAGCTAACAGAGTTAAACCATACTTTTGATTGAGCAGTTTTGAAACACTCTGTCTGTAGAAAATGCAACTGGACATTCGTAGTGCTAAGTGGGTAATAGTGGAAAATGAATATGTTCAAATATAAACTACACAGAGGCATTGTATGAAACTTCTTTCTGTTCTGTGCATTCAACTAACAGAGTTGAACCTTACTTTTGATTGAGCCTTTCTGAAACACTCTCTCTGTAGAAACTGCAATTGGACATTCTGAGCGCTAAGAGGCCTCTATTGGGAAAAAAAATATCTTCAAATAAAAACTACACAGAAGCATTGTGTGAAACTTATTTCTGATATGTTCATTAAGCTAACAGAGTTAAACCATACTTTTGATTGCGTAGTTCTGAACACTCTTTCTGTAGAAAATGCAAGTGGACATTCGGAGCGCTAAGAGGGTAATAGTGGAAAAAGGAATATATTCAAATATAAACTACACAGTAGCATTCTGTGAAAATTCTTTCTGTTCTGTGCATTCAACTAACAGAGTTGAACCTTACTTTTGATTGAGCCGTTCTGAAACACTCTTTCTGTAGAAACTGCAATTGGACATGCTAAGCGCTAAGAGGCCTACATTGGGAAAAAGAATATCTTCAAATAAAAACTATACAGATGCATTCTGTGAAACTTATTTCTGATCTGTAAATTCAGTTAACAGAGATAAAACATATTTTTGATTGAGCAGTTATGAAACACTCTTTTCGTAGAAAATGCAAGTGGAGATTCGGAGAGCTAAGAGGGTAATAGTGGAAAAAGGAATGTCTTCAAATAGAAACTACACAGAATCATTCGGTGAAACTTCTTTCTGATCTGTGCATTCAGCTAACAGAGTTAAACCATTCTTTTGATTGAGCAGATCTGAACACTCTTTCTGTTGAAAATGCAACTGGACATTTGGAGCGCTAAGAGCGTAGTAGTGGAAAAAGGAATATATTCAAATATAAACTACACAGAAGCATTCTGTGAAACTTCTTTCTGATCTGAGCATACAGCTAACAGAGTTAAACCATACTTTTGATTGAGCAGTTTTGAAACACTCTGTCTGTAGAAAATGCAACTGGACATTCGTAGCGCCAAGTGGGTAATAGTGGAAAAAAGAATATGTTCAAATATAAACTACACAGAAGCATTGTATGAAACTTCTTTCTGTTCTGTTCATTCAACTAACAGAGTTGAACCTTAATTTTGATTGAGCCGTTCTGAAACACTCTTTCTGTAGAAACTGCAATTGGACATTCTGAGCGCTAAGAGGCCTATATTGGGAAAAAGAATGTCTACAAATAAAAACTACACAGAAGAATTGTGTGAAACTTCTTTCTGTTCTGTTTGTTCAACTAAAAGAGTTGAACCTTAGTTTTGATTGAGCCGTTCTGAAACACTCTTTCTGTAGAAAATGCAAGTGGAGATTCGGAGCGCTAAGAGGGTAATAGTGGAAAAAGAAATGTCTCCAAATATAAACTACACAGAATCATTCTGTGAAACTTCTTTCTGATCTGTGCATTCAGCGAACAGAGTTAAACCATACTTTTGATTGAGGAGATCTGAACACTCTTTCTGTAGAAAATGCAATTGGACATTTGGAGCGCTAAGAGAGTAGTAGTGGAAAAAGGAATATATTCAAATATAAACTACACAGAAGCATTCTGTGAAACTTCTTTCTGATCTGAGCATTCAGCTAACAGAGTTAAACCATACTTTTGATTGAGCAGTTTTGAAACACTCTGTCTCTAAAAAATGCAACTGGACATTCGTAGCGCTAAGTGGGTAATAGTGGAAAAAAGAATATGTTCAAATATAAACTACACAGAAGCATTGTATGAAACTTCTTTCTGTTCTGTGCATTCAACTAACAGAGTTGAACCTTACTTTTGATTGAGCCGTTCTGAAACACTCTTTCTGTAGAAATTGCAATTGGACATTCTGAGCGCTAAGAGGCCTATATTGGGAAAAAGAATGTCTACAAATAAAAACTACACAGAAGAATTGTGTCAAACTACTTTCTGTTCTGTTTGTTCAACTAAAAGAGTTGAACCTTAGTTTTGATTGAGCCGTTCTGAAACACTCTTTCTGTAGAAAATGCAAGTGGAGATTCGGAGCGCTAAGAGGGTAATAGTGGAAAAAGGAATGTCTCCAAATATAAACTACACAGAATCATTCTGTGAAACATCTTTCTGATCTGTGCATTCAGCTAACAGAGTTAAACCATACTTTTGATTGAGCAGATCTGAACACTCTTTCTGTAGAAAATGCAACTGGACATTTGGAGCGCTAAGAGAGTAGTAGTGGAAAAAGGAATATATTCAAATATAAACTACACAGAAGCATTCTGTGAAACTTCTTTCGGATCTGAGCATTCAGCTAACAGAGTTAAACCATACTTATGATTGAGCAGTTTTGAAACACTCTGTCTGTAGAAAATGCAACTGGACATTCGTAGCGCTAAGTGGGTAATAGTGGAAAAAAGAATATTTTCAAATATAAACTACACAGAAGCATTGTATGAAACTTCTTTCTGTTCTGTGCATTCAACTAACAGAGTTGAACCTTACTTTTTATTGAGCCTTTCTGAAACACTCCTTCTGTAGAAACTGCAATTGGACATTCTGAGCGCTAAGAGGCCTATATTGGGAAAAATAATATCTTCAAATAAAAACTACACAGAAGCATTGTGTGAAACTTATTTCTGATATGTACATTAAGCTAACAGAGTAAAACCATACTTTTGATTGCGCAGTTCTGAACACTCTTTCTGTAGAAAATGCAAGTGGACATTCGGAGCGCTAAGAGGGTAATAGTGGAAAAAGGAATATATTCAAATATAAACTACACAGTAGCATTCTGTGAAAATTCTTTCTGTTCTGTGCATTCAACTAACAGAGTTGAACCTTACTTTTGATTGAGCCGTTCTGAAACACTCTTTCTGTAGAAACTGCAATTGGACATGCTAAGCGCTAAGAGGCCTACATTGGGAAAAAGAATATCTTCAAATAAAAACTACACAGATGCATTCTGTGAAACTTATTTCTGATCTGTAAATTCAGTTAACAGAGATAAAACATATTTTTTATTGAGCAGTTATGAAACACTCTTTTTGTAGAAAATGCAAGTGGAGATTCGGAGCGCTAAGAGGGTAATAGTGGAAAAAGGAATGTCTTCAAATATAAACTACACAGAATCATTCGGTGAAACTTCTTTCTGATCTGTGCATTCAGCTAACAGAGTTAAACCATACTTTTGATTGAGCAGATCTGAACACTCTTTCTGTTGAAAATGCAACTGGACATCTGGAGCGCTAAGAGCGTAGTAGTGGAAAAAGGAATATATTCAAATATAAACTACATAGAAGCATTCTGTGAAACTTCTTTCTGATCTGAGCATTCAGCTAACAGATTTAAACCATACTTTTGATTGAGCAGATTTGAAACACTCTGTCTGTAGAAAATGCAACTGGACATTCTTAGCGCTAAGTGGGTAATAGTGGAAAAAAGAATATGTTCAAATATAAACTACACAGAAGCATTGTATGAAACTTCTTTCTGTTCTGTGCATTCAACTAACAGAGTTGAACCTTAATTTTGATTGAGCCGTTCTGAAACACTCTTTCTGTAGAAACTGCAATTGGACATTCTGAGCGCTAAGAGGCCTATATTGGGAAAAAGAATGTCTACAAATAAAAACTACACAGAAGAATTGTGTGAAACTTCTTTCTGTTCTGTTTGTTCAACTAAAAGAGTTGAACCTTAGTTTTGATTGAGCCGTTCTGAAACACTCTTTCTGTAGAAACTGCAATTGGACATTCTGAGCGCTAAGAGGCCTATATTGGGAAAAAGAATGTCTACAAATAAAAACTACACAGAAGAATTGTGTGAAACTTCTTTCTGTTCTGTTTGTTCAACTAAAAGAGTTGAACCTTAGTTTTGATTGAGCCGTTCTGAAACACTCTTTCTGTAGAAAATGCAAGTGGAGATTCGGAGCGCTAAGAGGGTAATAGTGGAAAAAGAAATGTCTCCAAATATAAACTACACAGAATCATTCTGTGAAACTTCTTTCTGATCTGTGCATTCAGCTAACAGAGTTAAACCATACTTTTGATTGAGGAGATCTGAACACTCTTTCTGTAGAAAATGCAATTGGACATTTGGAGCGCTAAGAGAGTAGTCGTGGAAAAAGGAATATATTCAAATATAAACTACACAGAAGCATTCTGTGAAACTTCTTTCTGATCTGAGCATTCAGCTAACAGAGTTAAACCATACTTTTGATTGAGCAGTTTTGAAACACTCTGTCTCTAAAAAATGCAACTGGACATTCGTAGCGCTAAGTGGGTAATAGTGGAAAAAAGAATATGTTCAAATATAAACTACACAGAAGCATTGTATGAAACTTCTTTCTGTTCTGTGCATTCAACTAACAGAGTTGAACCTTACTTTTGATTGAGCCGTTCTGAAACACTCTTTCTGTAGAAATTGCAATTGGACATTCTGAGCGCTAAGAGGCCTATATTGGGAAAAAGAATGTCTACAAATAAAAACTACACAGAAGAATTGTGTCAAACTACTTTCTGTTCTGTTTGTTCAACTAAAAGAGTTGAACCTTAGTTTTGATTGAGCCGTTCTGAAACACTCTTTCTGTAGAAAATGCAAGTGGAGATTCGGAGCGCTAAGAGGGTAATAGTGGAAAAAGGAATGTCTCCAAATATAAACTACACAGAATCATTCTGTGAAACATCTTTCTGATCTGTGCATTCAGCTAACAGAGTTAAACCATACTTTTGATTGAGCAGATCTGAACACTCTTTCTGTAGAAAATGCAACTGGACATTTGGAGCGCTAAGAGAGTAGTAGTGGAAAAAGTTATATATTCAAATATAAACTACACAGAAGCATTCTGTGAAACTTCTTTCTGATCTGAGCATTCAGCTAACAGAGTTAAACCATACTTATGATTGAGCAGTTTTGAAACACTCTGTCTGTAGAAAATGCAACTGGACATTCGTAGCGCTAAGTGGGTAATAGTGGAAAAAAGAATATTTTCAAATATAAACTACACAGAAGCATTGTATGAAACTTCTTTCTGTTCTGTGCATTCAACTAACAGAGTTGAACCTTACTTTTTATTGAGCCTTTCTGAAACACTCTTTCTGTAGAAACTGCAATTGGACATTCTGAGCGCTAAGAGGCCTATATTGGGAAAAATAATATCTTCAAATAAAAACTACACAGAAGCATTGTGTGAAACTTATTTCTGATATGTACATTAAGCTAACAGAGTAAAACCATACTTTTGATTGCGCAGTTCTGAACACTCTTTCTGTAGAAAATGCAAGTGGACATTCGGAGCGCTAAGAGGGTAATAGTGGAAAAAGGAATATATTCAAATATAAACTACACAGTAGCAATCTGTGAAAATTCTTTCTGTTCTGTGCATTCAACTAACAGAGTTGAACCTTACTTTTGATTGAGCCGTTCTGAAACACTCTTTCTGTAGAAACTGCAATTGGACATGCTAAGCGCTAAGAGGCCTACATTGGGAAAAAGAATATCTTCAAATAAAAACTACACAGATGCATTCTGTGAAACTTATTTCTGATCTGTAAATTCAGTTAACAGAGATAAAACATATTTTTTATTGAGCAGTTATGAAACACTCTTTTTGTAGAAAATGCAAGTGGAGATTCGGAGCGCTAAGAGGGTAATAGTGGAAAAAGGAATGTCTTCAAATATAAACTACACAGAATCATTCGGTGAAACTTCTTTCTGATCTGTGCATTCAGCTAACAGAGTTAAACCATACTTTTGATTGAGCAGATCTGAACACTCTTTCTGTTGAAAATGCAACTGGACATCTGGAGCGCTAAGAGCGTAGTAGTGGAAAAAGGAATATATTCAAATATAAACTACATAGAAGCATTCTGTGAAACTTCTTTCTGATCTGAGCATTCAGCTAACAGATTTAAACCATACTTTTGATTGAGCAGATTTGAAACACTCTGTCTGTAGAAAATGCAACTGGACATTCTTAGCGCTAAGTGGGTAATAGTGGAAAAAAGAATATGTTCAAATATAAACTACACAGAAGCATTGTATGAAACTTCTTTCTGTTCTGTGCATTCAACTAACAGAGTTGAACCTTAATTTTGATTGAGCCGTTCTGAAACACTCTTTCTGTAGAAACTGCAATTGGACATTCTGAGCGCTAAGAGGCCTATATTGGGAAAAAGAATGTCTACAAATAAAAACTACACAGAAGAATTGTGTGAAACTTCTTTCTGTTCTGTTTGTTCAACTAAAAGAGTTGAACCTTAGTTTTGATTGAGCCGTTCTGAAACACTCTTTCTGTAGAAACTGCAATTGGACATTCTGAGCGCTAAGAGGCCTATATTGGGAAAAAGAATGTCTACAAATAAAAACTACACAGAAGAATTGTGTCAAACTACTTTCTGTTCTGTTTGTTCAACTAAAAGAGTTGAACCTTAGTTTTGATTGAGCCGTTCTGAAACACTCTTTCTGTAGAAAATGCAAGTGGAGATTCGGAGCGCTAAGAGGGTAATAGTGGAAAAAGGAATGTCTCCAAATATAAACTACACAGAAACATTCTGTGAAACTTCTTTCTGATCTGTGCATTCAGCTAACAGAGTTAAACCATACTTTTGATTGAGCAGATCTGAACACTCTTTCTGTAGAAAATGCAACTGGACATTTGGAGCGCTAAGAGAGTAGTAGTGGAAAAAGGAATATATTCAAATATAAACTACACAGAAGCATTCTGTGAAACTTCTTTCTGATCTGAGCATTCAGCTAACAGAGTTAAACCATACTTTTGATTGAGCAGTTTTGAAACACTCTGTCTGTAGAAAATGCAACTGGACATTCGTAGCGCTAAGTGGGTAATAGTGGAAAATGAATATGTTCAAATATAAACTACACAGAGGCATTGTATGAAACTTCTTTCTGTTCTGTGCATTCAACTAACAGAGTTGAACCTTACTTTTGATTGAGCCTTTCTGAAACACTCTCTCTGTAGAAACTGCAATTGGACATTCTGAGCGCTAAGAGGCCTCTATTGGGAAAAAAAATATCTTCAAATAAAAACTACACAGAAGCATTGTGTGAAACTTATTTCTGATATGTTCATTAAGCTAACAGAGTTAAACCATACTTTTGATTGCGTAGTTCCGAACACTCTTTCTGTAGAAAATGCAAGTGGACATTCGGAGCGCTAAGAGGGTAATAGTGGAAAAAGGAATATATTCAAATATAAACTACACAGTAGCATTCTGTGAAAATTCTTTCTGTTCTGTGCATTCAACTAACAGAGTTGAACCTTACTTTTGATTGAGCCGTTCTGAAACACTCTTTCTGTAGAAACTGCAATTGGACATGCTAAGCGCTAAGAGGCCTACATTGGGAAAAAGAATATCTTCAAATAAAAACTACACAGATGCATTCTGTGAAACTTATTTCTGATCTGTAAATTCAGTTAACAGAGATAAAACATATTTTTTATTGAGCAGTTATGAAACACTCTTTTTGTAGAAAATGCAAGTGGAGATTCGGAGCGCTAAGAGGGTAATAGTGGAAAAAGGAATGTCTTCAAATATAAACTACACAGAATCATTCGGTGAAACTTCTTTCTGATCTGTGCATTCAGCTAACAGAGTTAAACCATACTTTTGATTGAGCAGATCTGAACACTCTTTCTGTTGAAAATGCAACTGGACATCTGGAGCGCTAAGAGCGTAGTAGTGGAAAAAGGAATATATTCAAATATAAACTACATAGAAGCATTCTGTGAAACTTCTTTCTGATCTGAGCATTCAGCTAACAGATTTAAACCATACTTTTGATTGAGCAGATTTGAAACACTCTGTCTGTAGAAAATGCAACTGGACATTCTTAGCGCTAAGTGGGTAATAGTGGAAAAAAGAATATGTTCAAATATAAACTACACAGAAGCATTGTATGAAACTTCTTTCTGTTCTGTGCATTCAACTAACAGAGTTGAACCTTAATTTTGATTGAGCCGTTCTGAAACACTCTTTCTGTAGAAACTGCAATTGGACATTCTGAGCGCTAAGAGGCCTATATTGGGAAAAAGAATGTCTACAATAAAAACTACACAGAAGAATTGTGTGAAACTTCTTTCTGTTCTGTTTGTTCAACTAAAAGAGTTGAACCTTAGTTTTGATTGAGCCGTTCTGAAACACTCTTTCTGTAGAAACTGCAATTGGACATTCTGAGCGCTAAGAGGCCTACATTGGGAAAAAGAATATCTTCAAATAAAAACTATACAGATGCATTCTGTGAAACTTATTTCTGATCTGTAAATTCAGTTAACAGAGATAAAACATATTTTTGATTGAGCAGTTATGAAACACTCTTATCGTAGAAAATGCAAGTGGAGATTCGGAGAGCTAAGAGGGTAATAGTGGAAAAAGGAATGTCTTCAAATAGAAACTACACAGAATCATTCGGTGAAACTTCTTTCTGATCTGTGCATTCAGCTAACAGAGTTAAACCATTCTTTTGATTGAGCAGATCTGAACACTCTTTCTGTTGAAAATGCAACTGGACATTTGGAGCGCTAAGAGCGTAGTAGTGGAAAAAGGAATATATTCAAATATAAACTACACAGAAGCATTCTGTGAAACTTCTTTCTGATCTGAGCATACAGCTAACAGAGTTAAACCATACTTTTGATTGAGCAGTTTTGAAACACTCTGTCTGTAGAAAATGCAACTGGACATTCGTAGCGCCAAGTGGGTAATAGTGGAAAAAAGAATATGTTCAAATATAATCTACACAGAAGCATTGTATGAAACTTCTTTCTGTTCTGTTCATTCAACTAACAGAGTTGAACCTTAATTTTGATTGAGCCGTTCTGAAACACTCTTTCTGGAGAAACTGCAATTGGACATTCTGAGCGCTAAGAGGCCTATATTGGGAAAAAGAATGTCTACAAATAAAAACTACACAGAAGAATTGTGTGAAACTTCTTTCTGTTCTGTTTGTTCAACTAAAAGAGTTGAACCTTAGTTTTCATTGAGCCGTTCTGAAACACTCTTTCTGTAGAAAATGCAAGTGGAGATTCGGAGCGCTAAGAGGGTAATAGTGGAAAAAGAAATGTCTCCAAATATAAACTACACAGAATCATTCTGTGAAACTTCTTTCCGATCTGTGCATTCAGCTAACAGAGTTAAACCATACTTTTGATTGAGGAGATCTGAACACTCTTTCTGTAGAAAATGCAATTGGACATTTGGAGCGCTAAGAGAGTAGTAGTGGAAAAAGGAATATATTCAAATATAAACTACACAGAAGCATTCTGTGAAACTTCTTTCTGATCTGAGCATTCAGCTAACAGAGTTAAACCATACTTTTGATTGAGCAGTTTTGAAACACTCTGTCTCTAAAAAATGCAACTGGACATTCGTAGCGCTAAGTGGGTAATAGTGGAAAAAAGAATATGTTCAAATATAAACTACACAGAAGCATTGTATGAAACTTCTTTCTGTTCTGTGCATTCAACTAACAGAGTTGAACCTTACTTTTGATTGAGCCGTTCTGAAACACTCTTTCTGTAGAAACTGCAATTGGACATTCTGAGCGCTAAGATGCCTCTATTGGGAAAAACAATATCTTCAAATAAAAACTACACAGAAGCATTGTGTGAAACTTATTTCTGATATGTTCATTAAGCTAACAGAGTTAAACCATACTTTTGATTGCGCAGTTCTGAACACTCTTTCTGTAGAAAATGCAAGTGGACATTCGGAGCGCTAAGAGGGTAATAGTGGAAAAAGGAATATATTCAAATATAAACTACACAGTAGCATTCTGTGAAAATTCTTTCTGTTCTGTGCATTCAACTAACAGAGTTGAACCTTACTTTTGATTGAGCCGTTCTGAAACACTCTTTCTGTAGAAACTGCAATTGGACATGCTAAGCGCTAAGAGGAGTACATTGGGAAAAAGAATATCTTCAAATAAAAACTACACAGATGCATTCTGTGAAACTTATTTCTGATCTGTAAATTCAGTTAACAGAGATAAAATATATTTTTGATTGAGCAGTTATGAAACACTCTTTTTGTAGAAAATGCAAGTGGAGATTCGGAGCGCTAAGTGGGTAATAGTGGAAAAAGGAATGTCTTCAAATATAAACTACACAGAATCATTCGGTGAAACTTCTTTCTGATCTCTGCATTCAGCTAACAGAGTTAAACCATACTTTTGATTGAGCAGATCTGAACACTCTTTCTGTAGAAAATGCAACTGGACATTTGGAGCGCTAAGAGCGTAATAGTGGAAAAAGGAATATATTCAAATATAAACTACACAGAAGCATTCTGTGAAACTTCTTTCTGATCTGAGCATTCAGCTAAGAGAGTTAAACCATAGTTTTGATTGAGCAGTTTTGAAACACTCTGTCTGTAGAAAATGCAACTGGACATTCGTAGCGCTAAGTGGGTAATAGTGGAAAAAAGAATATGTTCAAATATAAACTACACAGAAGCATTGTATGAAACTTCTTTCTGTTCTGTGCATTCAACTAACAGAGTTGAACCTTACATTTGATTGAGCCGTTCTGAAACATTCTTTCTGTAGAAACTGCAATTGGACATTCTGAGCGCTAAGAGGCCTATATTGGGAAAAAGAATGTCTACAAATAAAAACTACACAGAAGAATTGTGTGAAACTTCTTTCTGTTCTGTTTGTTCAACTAAAAGAGTTGAACATTAGTTTTGATTGAGCCGTTCTGAAACACTCTTTCTGTAGAAAATGCAAGTGGAGATTCGGAGCGCTAAGAGGGTAATAGTGGATAAAGAATGTCTCCAAATATAAACTACACAGAATCATTCTGTGAAACTTCTTTCTGATCTGTGCATTCAGCTAACAGAGTTAAAACATACTTTTGATTGAGCAGATCTGAACACTCTTTCTGTAGAAAATGCAACTGGACATTTGGAGCGCTAAGAGAGTAGTAGTGGAAAAAGGAATATATTCAAATATAAACTACACAGAAGCATTCTGTGAAACTTCTTTCTGATCTGAGCATTCAGCTAACAGAGTTAAACCATACTTTTGATTGAGCAGTTTTGAAACACTCTGTCTGTAGAAAATGCAACTGGACATTCGTAGCGCTAAGTGGGTAATAGTGGAAAAAAGAATATGTTCAAATATAAACTACACAGAATCATTGTATGAAACTTCTTTCTGTTCTGTGCATTCAACTAACAGAGTTGAACCTTACGTTTGATTGAGCCTTTCTGAAACACTCTTTCTGTAGAAACTGCAATTGGACATTCTGAGCGCTAAGAGGCCTCTATTGGGAAAAATAATATCTTCAAATAAAAACTACACAGAAGCATTGTGTGAAACTTATTTCTGATATGTTCATTAAGCTAACAGAGTTAAACCATACTTTTGATTGCGCAGTTCTGAACACTCTTTCTGTTGAAAATGCAAGTGGACATTCGGAGCGCTAAGAGGGTAATTGTGGAGAAAGGAATATATTCAAATATAAACTACACAGTAGCATTCTGTGAAAATTCTTTCTGTTCTGTGCATTCAACTAACAGAGTTGAACCTTACTTTTGATTGAGCCGTTCTGAAACACTCTTTCTGTAGAAACTGCAATTGGACATGCTAAGCGCTAAGAGGCCTACATTGGGAAAAAGAATATCTTCAAATAAAAACTGCACAGATGCATTCTATGAAACTTATTTCTGATCTGTAAATTCAGTTAACAGAGATAAAACATATTTTTGATTGAGCAGTTATGAAACACTCTTTTTGTAGAAAATGCAAGTGGAGATTCGGAGCGCTAAGAGGGTAATAGTGGAAAAAGGAATGTCTTCAAATATAAACTACACAGAATCATTAGGTGAAACTTCTTTCTGATCTGTGCATTCAGCTAACAGAGTTAAACCATACTTTTGATTGAGCAGATCTGAACACTCTTTCTGTAGAAAATGCAACTGGACATTTGGAGCGCTAACAGCGTAATAGTGGAAAAAGGAATATATTCAAATATAAACTACACAGAAGCATTCTGTGAAACTTCTTTCTGATCTGAGCATTCAGCTAACAGAGTTAAACCATACTTTTGATTGAGCAGTTTTGAAACACTCTGTCTGTAGAAAATGCAACTGGACATTCGCAGCGCTAAGTGGGTAATAGTGGAAAAAAGAATATGTTCAAATATAAACTACACAGAAGCATTGTATGAAACTTCTTTCTGTTCTGTGCATTCAACTAACAGAGTTGAACCTTACTTTTGATTGAGCCGTTCTGAAACATTCTTTCTGTAGAAACTGCAATTGGACATTCTGAGCGCTAAGAGGCCTATATTGGGAAAAAGAATGTCTACAAATAAAAACTACACAGAAGAATTGTGTGAAACTACTTTCTGTTCTGTTTGTTCAACTAAAAGAGTTGAACATTAGTTTTGATTGAGCCGTTCTGAAACACTCTTTCTGTAGAAAATGCAAGTGGAGATTCGGAGCGCTAAGAGGGTAATAGTGGAAAAAGGAATGTCTCCAAATATAAACTACACAGAATCATTCTGTGAAACTTCTTTCTGATCTGTGCATTCAGCTAACAGGGTTAAAACATACTTTTGATTCAGCAGATCTGAACACTCTTTCTGTAGAAAATGCAACTGGACATTTGGAGCGCTAAGAGAGTAGTAGTGGAAAAAGGAATATATTCAAATATAAACTACACAGAAGCATTCTGTGAAACTTCTTTCTGATCTGAGCATTCATCTAACAGAGTTAAACCATACTTTTGATTGAGCAGTTTTGAAACACTCTGTCTGTAGAAAATGCAATTGGACATTCGTAGCGCTAAGTGGGTAATAGTGGAAAAAAGAATATGTTCAAATATGAACTACACAGAAGCATTGTATGAAACTTCTTTCTGTTCTGTGCATTCAACTAACAGAGTTGAACCTTACTTTTGATTGAGCCGTTCTGAAACACTCTTTCTGTAGAAACTGCAATTGGACATTCTGAGCGCTAAGAGGCTTATATTGGGAAAAAGAATGTCTACAAATAAAAACTACACAGAAAATTGTGTGAACCTTCTTTCTGTTCTGTTTGTTCAACTAAAAGAGTTGAACCTTAGTTTTGATTGAGCCGTTCTGAAACACTCTTTCTGTAGAAAATGCAAGTGGAGATTCGGAGCGCTAAGAGGGTAATAGTGGAAAAAGGAATGTCTCCAAATATAAACTACACAGAATCATTCTGTGAAACTTCTTTCTGATCTGTGCATTCAGCTAACAGAGTTAAACCATACTTTTGATTGAGCAGATCTGAACACTCTTTCTGTAGAAAATGCAACTGGACATTTGGAGCGCTAAGAGAGTAGTAGTGGAAAAAGGAATATATTCAAATATAAACTACACAGAAGCATTCTGTGAAACTTCTTTCTGATCTGAGCATTCAGCTAACAGAGTTAAACCATACTTTTGATTGAGCAGTTTTGAAACACTCTGTCTGTAGAAAATGCAACTGGACATTCGTAGCGCTAAGCGGGTAATAGTGGAAAATGAATATGTTCAAATATAAACTACACAGAGGCATTGTATGAAACATCTTTCTGTTCTGTGCATTCAACTAACAGAGTTGAACCTTACTTTTGATTGAGCCTTTCTGAAACACTCTCTCTGTAGAAACTGCAATTGGACATTCTGAGCGCTAAGAGGCCTCTATTGGGAAAAAAAATATCTTCAAATAAAAACTACACAGAAGCATTGTGTGAAACTTATTTCTGATATGTTCATTAAGCTAACAGAGTTAAACCATACTTTTGATTGCGTAGTTCTGAACACTCTTTCTGTAGAAAATGCAAGTGGACATTCGGAGCGCTAAGAGGGTAATAGTGGAAAAAGGAATATATTCAAATATAAACTACACAGTAGCATTCTGTGAAAATTCTTTCTGTTCTGTGCATTCAACTAACAGAGTTGAACCTTACTTTTGATTGAGCCGTTCTGAAACACTCTTTCTGTAGAAACTGCAATTGGACATGCTAAGCGCTAAGAGGACTACATTGGGAAAAAGAATATCTTCAAATAAAAATTATACAGATGCATTCTGTGAAACTTATTTCTGATCTGTAAATTCAGTTAACAGAGATAAAACATATTTTTGATTGAGCAGTTATGAAACACTCTTTTCGTAGAAAATGCAAGTGGAGATTCGGAGAGCTAAGAGGGTAATAGTGGAAAAAGGAATGTCTTCAAATAGAAACTACACAGAATCATTCGGTGAAACTTCTTTCTGATCTGTGCATTCAGCTAACAGAGTTAAACCATTCTTTTGATTGAGCAGATCTGAACACACTTTCTGTTGAAAATGCAACTGGACATTTGGAGCGCTAAGAGCGTAGTAGTGGAAAAAGGAATATATTCAAATATAAACTACACAGAAGCATTCTGTGAAACTTCTTTCTGATCTGAGCATACAGCTAACAGAGTTAAACCATACTTTTGATTGAGCAGTTTTGAAACACTCTGTCTGTAGAAAATGCAACTGGACATTCGTAGCGCCAAGTGGGTAATAGTGGAAAAAAGAATATGTTCAAATATAAACTACACAGAAGCATTGTATGAAACTTCTTTCTGTTCTGTTCATTCAACTAACAGAGTTGAACCTTCATTTTGATTGAGCCGTTCTGAAACACTCTTTCTGTAGAAACTGCAATTGGACATTCTGAGCGCTAAGAGGCCTATATTGGGAAAAAGAATGTCTACAAATAAAAACTACACAGAAGAATTGTGTGAAACTTCTTTCTGTTCTGTTTGTTCAACTAAAAGAGTTGAACCTTAGTTTTGATTGAGCCGTTCTGAAACACTCTTTCTGTAGAAAATGCAAGTGGAGATTCGGAGCGCTAAGAGGGTAATAGTGGAAAAAGAAATGTCTCCAAATATAAACTACACAGAATCATTCTGTGAAACTTCTTTCTGATCTGTGCATTCAGCTAACAGAGTTAAACCATACTTTTGATTGAGGAGATCTGAACACTCTTTCTGTAGAAAATGCAATTGGACATTTGGAGCGCTAAGAGAGTAGTAGTGGAAAAAGGAATATATTCAAATATAAACTACACAGAAGCATTCTGTGAAACTTCTTTCTGATCTGAGCATTCAGCTAACAGAGTTAAACCATACTTTTGATTGAGCAGTTTTGAAACACTCTGTCTCTAAAAAATGCAACTGGACATTCGTAGCGCTAAGTGGGTAATAGTGGAAAAAAGAATATGTTCAAATATAAACTACACAGAAGCATTGTATGAAACTTCTTTCTGTTCTGTGCATTCAACTAACAGAGTTGAACCTTACTTTTGATTGAGCCGTTCTGAAACACTCTTTCTGTAGAAATTGCAATTGGACATTCTGAGCGCTAAGAGGCCTATATTGGGAAAAAGAATGTCTACAAATAAAAACTACACAGAAGAATTGTGTCAAACTACTTTCTGTTCTGTTTGTTCAACTAAAAGAGTTGAACCTTAGTTTTGATTGAGCCGTTCTGAAACACTCTTTCTGTAGAAAATGCAAGTGGAGATTCGGAGCGCTAAGAGGGTAATAGTGGAAAAAGGAATGTCTCCAAATATAAACTACACAGAATCATTCTGTGAAACATCTTTCTGATCTGTGCATTCGGCTAACAGAGTTAAACCATACTTTTGATTGAGCAGATCTGAACACTCTTTCTGTAGAAAATGCAACTGGACATTTGGAGCGCTAAGAGAGTAGTAGTGGAAAAAGGAATATATTCAAATATAAACTACACAGAAGCATTCTGTGAAACTTCTTTCTGATCTGAGCATTCAGCTAACAGAGTTAAACCATACTTATGATTGAGCAGTTTTGAAACACTCTGTCTGTAGAAAATGCAACTGGACATTCGTAGCGCTAAGTGGGTAATAGTGGAAAAAAGAATATTTTCAAATATAAACTACACAGAAGCATTGTATGAAACTTCTTTCTGTTCTGTGCATTCAACTAACAGAGTTGAACCTTACTTTTTATTGAGCCTTTCTGAAACACTCTTTCTGTAGAAACTGCAATTGGACATTCTGAGCGCTAAGAGGCCTATATTGGGAAAAATAATATCTTCAAATAAAAACTACACAGAAGCATTGTGTGAAACTTATTTCTGATATGTACATTAAGCTAACAGAGTAAAACCATACTTTTGATTGCGCAGTTCTGAACACTCTTTCTGTAGAAAATGCAAGTGGACATTCGGAGCGCTAAGAGGGTAATAGTGGAAAAAGGAATATATTCAAATATAAACTACACAGTAGCATTCTGTGAAAATTCTTTCTGTTCTGTGCATTCAACTAACAGAGTTGAACCTTACTTTTGATTGAGCCGTTCTGAAACACTCTTTCTGTAGAAACTGCAATTGGACATGCTAAGCGCTAAGAGGCCTACATTGGGAAAAAGAATATCTTCAAATAAAAACTACACAGATGCATTCTGTGAAACTTATTTCTGATCTGTAAATTCAGTTAACAGAGATAAAACATATTTTTTATTGAGCAGTTATGAAACACTCTTTTTGTAGAAAATGCAAGTGGAGATTCGGAGCGCTAAGAGGGTAATAGTGGAAAAAGGAATGTCTTCAAATATAAACTACACAGAATCATTCGGTGAAACTTCTTTCTGATCTGTGCATTCAGCTAACAGAGTTAAACCATACTTTTGATTGAGCAGATCTGAACACTCTTTCTGTTGAAAATGCAACTGGACATCTGGAGCGCTAAGAGCGTAGTAGTGGAAAAAGGAATATATTCAAATATAAACTACATAGAAGCATTCTGTGAAACTTCTTTCTGATCTGAGCATTCAGCTAACAGATTTAAACCATACTTTTGATTGAGCAGATTTGAAACACTCTGTCTGTAGAAAATGCAACTGGACATTCTTAGCGCTAAGTGGGTAATAGTGGAAAAAAGAATATGTTCAAATATAAACTACACAGAAGCATTGTATGAAACTTCTTTCTGTTCTGTGCATTCAACTAACAGAGTTGAACCTTAATTTTGATTGAGCCGTTCTGAAACACTCTTTCTGTAGAAACTGCAATTGGACATTCTGAGCGCTAAGAGGCCTATATTGGGAAAAAGAATGTCTACAAATAAAAACTACACAGAAGAATTGTGTTAAACTTCTTTCTGTTCTGTTTGTTCAACTAAAAGAGTTGAACCTTAGTTTTGATTGAGCCGTTCTGAAACACTCTTTCTGTAGAAACTGCAATTGGACATTCTGAGCGCTAAGAGGCCTATATTGGGAAAAAGAATGTCTACAAATAAAAACTACACAGAAGAATTGTGTCAAACTACTTTCTGTTCTGTTTGTTCAACTAAAAGAGTTGAACCTTAGTTTTGATTGAGCCGTTCTGAAACACTCTTTCTGTAGAAAATGCAAGTGGAGATTCGGAGCGCTAAGAGGGTAATAGTGGAAAAAGGAATGTCTCCAAATATAAACTACACAGAAACATTCTGTGAAACTTCTTTCTGATCTGTGCATTCAGCTAACAGAGTTAAACCATACTTTTGATTGAGCAGATCTGAACACTCTTTCTGTAGAAAATGCAACTGGACATTTGGAGCGCTAAGAGAGTAGTAGTGGAAAAAGGAATATATTCAAATATAAACTACACAGAAGCATTCTGTGAAACTTCTTTCTGATCTGAGCATTCAGCTAACAGAGTTAAACCATACTTTTGATTGAGCAGTTTTGAAACACTCTGTCTGTAGAAAATGCAACTGGACATTCGTAGCGCTAAGTGGGTAATAGTGGAAAATGAATATGTTCAAATATAAACTACACAGAGGCATTGTATGAAACTTCTTTCTGTTCTGTGCATTCAACTAACAGAGTTGAACCTTACTTTTGATTGAGCCTTTCTGAAACACTCTCTCTGTAGAAACTGCAATTGGACATTCTGAGCGCTAAGAGGCCTCTATTGGGAAAAAAAATATCTTCAAATAAAAACTACACAGAAGCATTGTGTGAAACTTATTTCTGATATGTTCATTAAGCTAACAGAGTTAAACCATACTTTTGATTGCGTAGTTCCGAACACTCTTTCTGTAGAAAATGCAAGTGGACATTCGGAGCGCTAAGAGGGTAATAGTGGAAAAAGGAATATATTCAAATATAAACTACACAGTAGCATTCTGTGAAAATTCTTTCTGTTCTGTGCATTCAACTAACAGAGTTGAACCTTACTTTTGATTGAGCCGTTCTGAAACACTCTTTCTGTAGAAACTGCAATTGGACATGCTAAGCGCTAAGAGGCCTACATTGGGAAAAAGAATATCTTCAAATAAAAACTACACAGATGCATTCTGTGAAACTTATTTCTGATCTGTAAATTCAGTTAACAGAGATAAAACATATTTTTTATTGAGCAGTTATGAAACACTCTTTTTGTAGAAAATGCAAGTGGAGATTCGGAGCGCTAAGAGGGTAATAGTGGAAAAAGGAATGTCTTCAAATATAAACTACACAGAATCATTCGGTGAAACTTCTTTCTGATCTGTGCATTCAGCTAACAGAGTTAAACCATACTTTTGATTGAACAGATCTGAACACTCTTTCTGTTGAAAATGCAACTGGACATCTGGAGCGCTAAGAGCGTAGTAGTGGAAAAAGGAATATATTCAAATATAAACTACATAGAAGCATTCTGTGAAACTTCTTTCTGATCTGAGCATTCAGCTAACAGATTTAAACCATACTTTTGATTGAGCAGATTTGAAACACTCTGTCTGTAGAAAATGCAACTGGACATTCTTAGCGCTAAGTGGGTAATAGTGGAAAAAAGAATATGTTCAAATATAAACTACACAGAAGCATTGTATGAAACTTCTTTCTGTTCTGTGCATTCAACTAACAGAGGTGAACCTTAATTTTGATTGAGCCGTTCTGAAACACTCTTTCTGTAGAAACTGCAATTGGACATTCTGAGCGCTAAGAGGCCTATATTGGGAAAAAGAATGTCTACAAATAAAAACTACACAGAAGAATTGTGTGAAACTTCTTTCTGTTCTGTTTGTCAAACTAAAAGAGTTGAACCTTAGTTTTGATTGAGCCGTTCTGAAACACTCTTTCTGTAGAAACTGCAATTGGACATTCTGAGCGCTAAGAGGCCTATATTGGGAAAAAGAATGTCTACAAATAAAAACTACACAGAAGAATTGTGTCAAACTACTTTCTGTTCTGTTTGTTCAACTAAAAGAGTTGAACCTTAGTTTTGATTGAGCCGTTCTGAAACACTCTTTCTGTAGAAAATGCAAGTGGAGATTCGGAGCGCTAAGAGGGTAATAGTGGAAAAAGGAATGTCTCCAAATATAAACTACACAGAAACATTCTGTGAAACTTCTTTCTGATCTGTGCATTCAGCTAACAGAGTTAAACCATACTTTTGATTGAGCAGATCTGAACACTCTTTCTGTAGAAAATGCAACTGGACATTTGGAGCGCTAAGAGAGTAGTAGTGGAAAAAGGAATATATTCAAATATAAACTACACAGAAGCATTCTGTGAAACTTCTTTCTGATCTGAGCATTCAGCTAACAGAGTTAAACCATACTTTTGATTGAGCAGTTTTGAAACACTCTGTCTGTAGAAAATGCAACTGGACATTCGTAGCGCTAAGTGGGTAATAGTGGAAAATGAATATGTTCAAATATAAACTACACAGAGGCATTGTATGAAACTTCTTTCTGTTCTGTGCATTCAACTAACAGAGTTGAACCTTACTTTTGATTGAGCCTTTCTGAAACACTCTCTCTGTAGAAACTGCAATTGGACATTCTGAGCGCTAAGAGGCCTCTATTGGGAAAAAAAATATCTTCAAATAAAAACTACACAGAAGCATTGTGTGAAACTTATTTCTGATATGTTCATTAAGCTAACAGAGTTAAACCATACTTTTGATTGCGTAGTTCCGAACACTCTTTCTGTAGAAAATGCAAGTGGACATTCGGAGCGCTAAGAGGGTAATAGTGGAAAAAGGAATATATTCAAATATAAACTACACAGTAGCATTCTGTGAAAATTCTTTCTGTTCTGTGCATTCAACTAACAGAGTTGAACCTTACTTTTGATTGAGCCGTTCTGAAACACTCTTTCTGTAGAAACTGCAATTGGACATGCTAAGCGCTAAGAGGCCTACATTGGGAAAAAGAATATCTTCAAATAAAAACTACACAGATGCATTCTGTGAAACTTATTTCTGATCTGTAAATTCAGTTAACAGAGATAAAACATATTTTTTATTGAGCAGTTATGAAACACTCTTTTTGTAGAAAATGCAAGTGGAGATTCGGAGCGCTAAGAGGGTAATAGTGGAAAAAGGAATGTCTTCAAATATAAACTACACAGAATCATTCGGTGAAACTTCTTTCTGATCTGTGCATTCAGCTAACAGAGTTAAACCATACTTTTGATTGAGCAGATCTGAACACTCTTTCTGTTGAAAATGCAACTGGACATCTGGAGCGCTAAGAGCGTAGTAGTGGAAAAAGGAATATATTCAAATATAAACTACATAGAAGCATTCTGTGAAACTTCTTTCTGATCTGAGCATTCAGCTAACAGATTTAAACCATACTTTTGATTGAGCAGATTTGAAACACTCTGTCTGTAGAAAATGCAACTGGACATTCTTAGCGCTAAGTGGGTAATAGTGGAAAAAAGAATATGTTCAAATATAAACTACACAGAAGCATTGTATGAAACTTCTTTCTGTTCTGTGCATTCAACTAACAGAGTTGAACCTTAATTTTGATTGAGCCGTTCTGAAACACTCTTTCTGTAGAAACTGCAATTGGACATTCTGAGCGCTAAGAGGCCTATATTGGGAAAAAGAATGTCTACAAATAAAAACTACACAGAAGAATTGTGTGAAACTTCTTTCTGTTCTGTTTGTTCAACTAAAAGAGTTGAACCTTAGTTTTGATTGAGCCGTTCTGAAACACTCTTTCTGTAGAAACTGCAATTGGACATTCTGAGCGCTAAGAGGCCTACATTGGGAAAAAGAATATCTTCAAATAAAAACTATACAGATGCATTCTGTGAAACTTATTTCTGATCTGTAAATTCAGTTAACAGAGATAAAACATATTTTTGATTGAGCAGTTATGAAACACTCTTATCGTAGAAAATGCAAGTGGAGATTCGGAGAGCTAAGAGGGTAATAGTGGAAAAAGGAATGTCTTCAAATAGAAACTACACAGAATCATTCGGTGAAACTTCTTTCTGATCTGTGCATTCAGCTAACAGAGTTAAACCATTCTTTTGATTGAGCAGATCTGAACACTCTTTCTGTTGAAAATGCAACTGGACATTTGGAGCGCTAAGAGCGTAGTAGTGGAAAAAGGAATATATTCAAATATAAACTACACAGAAGCATTCTGTGAAACTTCTTTCTGATCTGAGCATACAGCTAACAGAGTTAAACCATACTTTTGATTGAGCAGTTTTGAAACACTCTGTCTGTAGAAAATGCAACTGGACATTCGTAGCGCCAAGTGGGTAATAGTGGAAAAAAGAATATGTTCAAATATAATCTACACAGAAGCATTGTATGAAACTTCTTTCTGTTCTGTTCATTCAACTAACAGAGTTGAACCTTAATTTTGATTGAGCCATTCTGAAACACTCTTTCTGGAGAAACTGCAATTGGACATTCTGAGCGCTAAGAGGCCTATATTGGGAAAAAGAATGTCTACAAATAAAAACTACACAGAAGAATTGTGTGAAACTTCTTTCTGTTCTGTTTGTTCAACTAAAAGAGTTGAACCTTAGTTTTCATTGAGCCGTTCTGAAACACTCTTTCTGTAGAAAATGCAAGTGGAGATTCGGAGCGCTAAGAGGGTAATAGTGGAAAAAGAAATGTCTCCAAATATAAACTACACAGAATCATTCTGTGAAACTTCTTTCCGATCTGTGCATTCAGCTAACAGAGTTAAACCATACTTTTGATTGAGGAGATCTGAACACTCTTTCTGTAGAAAATGCAATTGGACATTTGGAGCGCTAAGAGAGTAGTAGTGGAAAAAGGAATATATTCAAATATAAACTACACAGAAGCATTCTGTGAAACTTCTTTCTGATCTGAGCATTCAGCTAACAGAGTTAAACCATACTTTTGATTGAGCAGTTTTGAAACACTCTGTCTCTAAAAAATGCAACTGGACATTCGTAGCGCTAAGTGGGTAATAGTGGAAAAAAGAATATGTTCAAATATAAACTACACAGAAGCATTGTATGAAACTTCTTTCTGTTCTGTGCATTCAACTAACAGAGTTGAACCTTACTTTTGATTGAGCCGTTCTGAAACACTCTTTCTGTAGAAACTGCAATTGGACATTCTGAGCGCTAAGATGCCTCTATTGGGAAAAACAATATCTTCAAATAAAAACTACACAGAAGCATTGTGTGAAACTTATTTCTGATATGTTCATTAAGCTAACAGAGTTAAACCATACTTTTGATTGCGCAGTTCTGAACACTCTTTCTGTAGAAAATGCAAGTGGACATTCGGAGCGCTAAGAGGGTAATAGTGGAAAAAGGAATATATTCAAATATAAACTACACAGTAGCATTCTGTGAAAATTCTTTCTGTTCTGTGCATTCAACTAACAGAGTTGAACCTTACTTTTGATTGAGCCGTTCTGAAACACTCTTTCTGTAGAAACTGCAATTGGACATGCTAAGCGCTAAGAGGAGTACATTGGGAAAAAGAATATCTTCAAATAAAAACTACACAGATGCATTCTGTGAAACTTATTTCTGATCTGTAAATTCAGTTAACAGAGATAAAATATATTTTTGATTGAGCAGTTATGAAACACTCTTTTTGTAGAAAATGCAAGTGGAGATTCGGAGCGCTAAGTGGGTAATAGTGGAAAAAGGAATGTCTTCAAATATAAACTACACAGAATCATTCGGTGAAACTTCTTTCTGATCTCTGCATTCAGCTAACAGAGTTAAACCATACTTTTGATTGAGCAGATCTGAACACTCTTTCTGTAGAAAATGCAACTGGACATTTGGAGCGCTAAGAGCGTAATAGTGGAAAAAGGAATATATTCAAATATAAACTACACAGAAGCATTCTGTGAAACTTCTTTCTGATCTGAGCATTCAGCTAAGAGAGTTAAACCATAGTTTTGATTGAGCAGTTTTGAAACACTCTGTCTGTAGAAAATGCAACTGGACATTCGTAGCGCTAAGTGGGTAATAGTGGAAAAAAGAATATGTTCAAATATAAACTACACAGAAGCATTGTATGAAACTTCTTTCTGTTCTGTGCATTCAACTAACAGAGTTGAACCTTACATTTGATTGAGCCGTTCTGAAACATTCTTTCTGTAGAAACTGCAATTGGACATTCTGAGCGCTAAGAGGCCTATATTGGGAAAAAGAATGTCTACAAATAAAAACTACACAGAAGAATTGTGTGAAACTTCTTTCTGTTCTGTTTGTTCAACTAAAAGAGTTGAACATTAGTTTTGATTGAGCCGTTCTGAAACACTCTTTCTGTAGAAAATGCAAGTGGAGATTCGGAGCGCTAAGAGGGTAATAGTGGATAAAGAATGTCTCCAAATATAAACTACACAGAATCATTCTGTGAAACTTCTTTCTGATCTGTGCATTCAGCTAACAGAGTTAAAACATACTTTTGATTGAGCAGATCTGAACACTCTTTCTGTAGAAAATGCAACTGGACATTTGGAGCGCTAAGAGAGTAGTAGTGGAAAAAGGAATATATTCAAATATAAACTACACAGAAGCATTCTGTGAAACTTCTTTCTGATCTGAGCATTCAGCTAACAGAGTTAAACCATACTTTTGATTGAGCAGTTTTGAAACACTCTGTCTGTAGAAAATGCAACTGGACATTCGTAGCGCTAAGTGGGTAATAGTGGAAAAAAGAATATGTTCAAATATAAACTACACAGAATCATTGTATGAAACTTCTTTCTGTTCTGTGCATTCAACTAACAGAGTTGAACCTTACGTTTGATTGAGCCTTTCTGAAACACTCTTTCTGTAGAAACTGCAATTGGACATTCTGAGCGCTAAGAGGCCTCTATTGGGAAAAATAATATCTTCAAATAAAAACTACACAGAAGCATTGTGTGAAACTTATTTCTGATATGTTCATTAAGCTAACAGAGTTAAACCATACTTTTGATTGCGCAGTTCTGAACACTCTTTCTGTTGAAAATGCAAGTGGACATTCGGAGCGCTAAGAGGGTAATAGTGGAGAAAGGAATATATTCAAATATAAACTACACAGTAGCATTCTGTGAAAATTCTTTCTGTTCTGTGCATTCAACTAACAGAGTTGAACCTTACTTTTGATTGAGCCGTTCTGAAACACTCTTTCTGTAGAAACTGCAATTGGACATGCTAAGCGCTAAGAGGCCTACATTGGGAAAAAGAATATCTTCAAATAAAAACTGCACAGATGCATTCTATGAAACTTATTTCTGATCTGTAAATTCAGTTAACAGAGATAAAACATATTTTTGATTGAGCAGTTATGAAACACTCTTTTTGTAGAAAATGCAAGTGGAGATTCGGAGCGCTAAGAGGGTAATAGTGGAAAAAGGAATGTCTTCAAATATAAACTACACAGAATCATTAGGTGAAACTTCTTTCTGATCTGTGCATTCAGCTAACAGAGTTAAACCATACTTTTGATTGAGCAGATCTGAACACTCTTTCTGTAGAAAATGCAACTGGACATTTGGAGCGCTAAGAGCGTAATAGTGGAAAAAGGAATATATTCAAATATAAACTACACAGAAGCATCCTGTGAAACTTCTTTCTGATCTGAGCATTCAGCTAACAGAGTTAAACCATACTTTTGATTGAGCAGTTTTGAAACACTCTGTCTGTAGAAAATGCAACTGGACATTCGCAGCGCTAAGTGGGTAATAGTGGAAAAAAGAATATGTTCAAATATAAACTACACAGAAGCATTGTATGAAACTTCTTTCTGTTCTGTGCATTCAACTAACAGAGTTGAACCTTACTTTTGATTGAGCCGTTCTGAAACATTCTTTCTGTAGAAACTGCAATTGGACATTCTGAGCGCTAAGAGGCCTATATTGGGAAAAAGAATGTCTACAAATAAAAACTACACAGAAGAATTGTGTGAAACTTCTTTCTGTTCTGTTTGTTCAACTAAAAGAGTTGAACATTAGTTTTGATTGAGCCGTTCTGAAACACTCTTTCTGTAGAAAATGCAAGTGGAGATTCGGAGCGCTAAGAGGGTAATAGTGGAAAAAGGAATGTCTCCAAATATAAACTACACAGAATCATTCTGTGAAACTTCTTTCTGATCTGTGCATTCAGCTAACAGGGTTAAAACATACTTTTGATTCAGCAGATCTGAACACTCTTTCTGTAGAAAATGCAACTGGACATTTGGAGCGCTAAGAGAGTAGTAGTGGAAAAAGGAATATATTCAAATATAAACTACACAGAAGCATTCTGTGAAACTTCTTTCTGATCTGAGCATTCATCTAACAGAGTTAAACCATACTTTTGATTGAGCAGTTTTGAAACACTCTGTCTGTAGAAAATGCAACTGGACATTCGTAGCGCTAAGTGGGTAATAGTGGAAAAAAGAATATGTTCAAATATGAACTACACAGAAGCATTGTATGAAACTTCTTTCTGTTCTGTGCATTCAACTAACAGAGTTGAACCTTACTTTTGATTGAGCCGTTCTGAAACACTCTTTCTGTAGAAACTGCAATTGGACATTCTGAGCGCTAAGAGGCTTATATTGGGAAAAAGAATGTCTACAAATAAAAACTACACAGAAAATTGTGTGAACCTTCTTTCTGTTCTGTTTGTTCAACTAAAAGAGTTGAACCTTAGTTTTGATTGAGCCGTTCTGAAACACTCTTTCTGTAGAAAATGCAAGTGGAGATTCGGAGCGCTAAGAGGGTAATAGTGGAAAAAGGAATGTCTCCAAATATAAACTACACAGAATCATTCTGTGAAACTTCTTTCTGATCTGTGCATTCAGCTAACAGAGTTAAACCATACTTTTGATTGAGCAGATCTGAACACTCTTTCTGTAGAAAATGCAACTGGACATTTGGAGCGCTAAGAGAGTAGTAGTGGAAAAAGGAATATATTCAAATATAAACTACACAGAAGCATTCTGTGAAACTTCTTTCTGATCTGAGCATTCAGCTAACAGAGTTAAACCATACTTTTGATTGAGCAGTTTTGAAACACTCTGTCTGTAGAAAATGCAACTGGACATTCGTAGCGCTAAGTGGGTAATAGTGGAAAATGAATATGTTCAAATATAAACTACACAGAGGCATTGTATGAAACTTCTTTCTGTTCTGTGCATTCAACTAACAGAGTTGAACCTTACTTTTGATTGAGCCTTTCTGAAACACTCTCTCTGTAGAAACTGCAATTGGACATTCTGAGCGCTAAGAGGCCTCTATTGGGAAAAAAAATATCTTCAAATAAAAACTACACAGAAGCATTGTGTGAAACTTATTTCTGATATGTTCATTAAGCTAACAGAGTTAAACCATACTTTTGATTGCGTAGTTCTGAACACTCTTTCTGTAGAAAATGCAAGTGGACATTCGGAGCGCTAAGAGGGTAATAGTGGAAAAAGGAATATATTCAAATATAAACTACACAGTAGCATTCTGTGAAAATTCTTTCTGTTCTGTGCATTCAACTAACAGAGTTGAACCTTACTTTTGATTGAGCCGTTCTGAAACACTCTTTCTGTAGAAACTGCAATTGGACATGCTAAGCGCTAAGAGGACTACATTGGGAAAAAGAATATCTTCAAATAAAAACTATACAGATGCATTCTGTGAAACTTATTTCTGATCTGTAAATTCAGTTAACAGAGATAAAACATATTTTTGATTGAGCAGTTATGAAACACTCTTTTCGTAGAAAATGCAAGTGGAGATTCGGAGAGCTAAGAGGGTAATAGTGGAAAAAGGAATGTCTTCAAATAGAAACTACACAGAATCATTCGGTGAAACTTCTTTCTGATCTGTGCATTCAGCTAACAGAGTTAAACCATTCTTTTGATTGAGCAGATCTGAACCCACTTTCTGTTGAAAATGCAACTGGACATTTGGAGCGCTAAGAGCGTAGTAGTGGAAAAAGGAATATATTCAAATATAAACTACACAGAAGCATTCTGTGAAACTTCTTTCTGATCTGAGCATACAGCTAACAGAGTTAAACCATACTTTTGATTGAGCAGTTTTGAAACACTCTGTCTGTAGAAAATGCAACTGGACATTCGTAGCGCCAAGTGGGTAATAGTGGAAAAAAGAATATGTTCAAATATAAACTACACAGAAGCATTGTATGAAACTTCTTTCTGTTCTGTTCATTCAACTAACAGAGTTGAACCTTCATTTTGATTGAGCCGTTCTGAAACACTCTTTCTGTAGAAACTGCAATTGGACATTCTGAGCGCTAAGAGGCCTATATTGGGAAAAAGAATGTCTACAAATAAAAACTACACAGAAGAATTGTGTGAAACTTCTTTCTGTTCTGTTTGTTCAACTAAAAGAGTTGAACCTTAGTTTTGATTGAGCCGTTCTGAAACACTCTTTCTGTAGAAAATGCAAGTGGAGATTCGGAGCGCTAAGAGGGTAATAGTGGAAAAAGAAATGTCTCCAAATATAAACTACACAGAATCATTCTGTGAAACTTCTTTCTGATCTGTGCATTCAGCTAACAGAGTTAAACCATACTTTTGATTGAGGAGATCTGAACACTCTTTCTGTAGAAAATGCAATTGGACATTTGGAGCGCTAAGAGAGTAGTAGTGGAAAAAGGAATATATTCAAATATAAACTACACAGAAGCATTCTGTGAAACTTCTTTCTGATCTGAGCATTCAGCTAACAGAGTTAAACCATACTTTTGATTGAGCAGTTTTGAAACACTCTGTCTCTAAAAAATGCAACTGGACATTCGTAGCGCTAAGTGGGTAATAGTGGAAAAAAGAATATGTTCAAATATAAACTACACAGAAGCATTGTATGAAACTTCTTTCTGTTCTGTGCATTCAACTAACAGAGTTGAACCTTAATTTTGATTGAGCCGTTCTGAAACACTCTTTCTGTAGAAACTGCAATTGGACATTCTGAGCGCTAAGAGGCCTATATTGGGAAAAAGAATGTCTACAAATAAAAACTACACAGAAGAATTGTGTGAAACTTCTTTCTGTTCTGTTTGTTCAACTAAAAGAGTTGAACCTTAGTTTTGATTGAGCCGTTCTGAAACACTCTTTCTGTAGAAACTGCAATTGGACATTCTGAGCGCTAAGAGGCCTATATTGGGAAAAAGAATGTCTACAAATAAAAACTACACAGAAGAATTGTGTCAAACTACTTTCTGTTCTGTTTGTTCAACTAAAAGAGTTGAACCTTAGTTTTGATTGAGCCGTTCTGAAACACTCTTTCTGTAGAAAATGCAAGTGGAGATTCGGAGCGCTAAGAGGGTAATAGTGGAAAAAGGAATGTCTCCAAATATAAACTACACAGAATCATTCTGTGAAACATCTTTCTGATCTGTGCATTCAGCTAACAGAGTTAAACCATACTTTTGATTGAGCAGATCTGAACACACTTTCTGTAGAAAATGCAACTGGACATTTGGAGCGCTAAGAGAGTAGTAGTGGAAAAAGGAATATATTCAAATATACACTACACAGAAGCATTCTGTGAAACTTCTTTCTGATCTGAGCATTCAGCTAACAGAGTTAAACCATACGTATGATTGAGCAGTTTTGAAACACTCTGTCTGTAGAAAATGCAACTGGACATTCGTAGCCCTAAGTGGGTAATAGTGGAAAAAAGAATATTTTCAAATATAAACTACACAGAAACATTGTATGAAACTTCTTTCTGTTCTGTGCATTCAACTAACAGAGTTGAACCTTACTTTTGATTGAGCCTTTCTGAAACACTCTTTCTGTAGAAACTGCAATTGGACATTCTGAGCGCTAAGAGGCCTATATTGGGAAAAATAATATCTTCAAATAAAAACTACACAGAAGCATTGTGTGAAACTTATTTCTGATATGTACATTAAGCTAACAGAGTTAAACCATACTTTTGATTGCGCAGTTCTGAACACTCTTTCTGTAGAAAATGCAAGTGGACATTCGGAGCGCTAAGAGGGTAATAGTGGAAAAAGGAATATATTCAAATATAAACTACACAGTAGCATTCTGTGAAAATTCTTTCTGTTCTGTGCATTCAACTAACAGAGTTGAACCTTACTTTTGATTGAGCCGTTCTGAAACACTCTTTCTGTAGAAACTGCAATTGGACATGCTAAGCGCTAAGAGGCCTACATTGGGAAAAAGAATATCTTCAAATAAAAACTACACAGATGCATTCTGTGAAACTTATTTCTGATCTGTAAATTCAGTTAACAGAGATAAAACATATTTTTGATTGAGCAGTTATGAAACACTCTTTTTGTAGAAAATGCAAGTGGAGATTCGGAGCGCTAAGAGGGTAATAGTGGAAAAAGGAATGTCTTCAAATATAAACTACACAGAATCATTCGGTGAAACTTCTTTCTGATCTGTGCATTCAGCTAACAGAGTTAAACCATACTTTTGATTGAGCAGATCTGAACACTCTTTCTGTTGAAAATGCAACTGGACATCTGGAGCGCTATGAGCGTATTAGTGGAAAAAGGAATATATTCAAATATAAACTACACAGAAGCATTCTGTGAAACTTCTTTCTGATCTGAGCATTCAGCTAACAGATTTAAACCATACTTTTGATTGAGCAGATTTGAAAAACTCTGTCTGTAGAAAATGCAACTGGACATTCTTAGCGCTAAGTGGGTAATAGTGGAAAAAAGAATATTTTCAAATATAAACTACACAGAAGCATTGTATGAAACTTCTTTCTGTTCTGTGCATTCAACTAACAGAGTTGAACCTTACTTTTGATTGAGCCTTTCTGAAACACTCTTTTTGTAGAAACTGCAATTGGACATTCTGAGCGCTAGGAGGCCTATATTGGGAAAAATAATATCTTCAAATAAAAACTACACAGAAGCATTGTGTGAAACTTATTTGTGATATGTTCATTAAGCTAACAGAGTTAAACCATACTTTTGATTGCGCAGTTCTGAACACTCTTTCTGTAGAAAATGCAAGTGGACATTCGGAGCGCTAAGAGGGTAGTAGTGGAAAAAGGAATGTCTTCAAATATAAAGTACACAGAATCATTCTGTGAAACTTCTTTCTGATCTGTGCATTCAGCTAACAGAGTTAAACCATACTTTTGATTGAGCAGATCTGAACACTCTTTCTGTAGAAAATGCAACTGGACATTTGGAGCGCTAAGAGCGTAGTAGTGGAAAAAGGAATATATTCAAATATAAACTACACAGAAGCATTCTGTGAAACTTCTTTCTGATCTGAGCATTCAGCTAACAGAGTTAAACCATACTTTTGATTGAGCAGTTTTGAAACACTCTGTCTGTAGAAAATGCAACTGGACATTCGTAGCGCTAAGTGGGTAATAGTGGAAAAAAGAATATGTTCAAATATAAACTACACAGAAGCATTGTATGAAACTTCTTTCTGTTCTGTGCATTCAACTAACAGAGTTGAACCTTACTTTTGATTGAGCCGTTCTGAAACACTCTTTCTGTAGAAACTGCAATTGGACATTCTGAGCGCTAAGAGGCCTATACTGGGAAAAAGAATGTCTACAAATAAAAACTACACAGAAGAATTGTGTGAAACTTCTTTCTGTTCTGTTTGTTCAACTAAAAGAGTTGAACCTTAGTTTTGATTGAGCCGTTCTGAAACACTCTTTCTGTAGAAAATGCAAGTGGAGATTCGGAGCGCTAAGAGGGTAATAGTGGAAAAAGGAATGTCTCCAAATATAAACTACACAGAATCATTCTGTGAAACTTCTTTCTGAGCTGTGCATTCAGCTAACAGAGTTAAACCATACTTTTGATTGAGCAGATCTGAACACTCTTTCTGTAGAAAATGCAACTGGACATTTGGAGCGCTAAGAGAGTAGTAGTGGAAAAAGGAATATATTCAAATATAAACTACACAGAAGCATTCTGTGAAACTTATTTCTGATCTGAGCATTCAGCTAACAGAGTTAAACCATACTTTTGATTGAGCAGTTTTGAAACACTCTGTCTGTAGAAAATGCAACTGGACATTCGTAGCGCTAAGTGGGTAATAGTGGAAAAAAGAATATGTTCAAATATAAACTACACAGAAGCATTGTATGAAACTTCTTTCTGTTCTGTGCATTCAATTAACAGAGTTGAACCTTACTTTTGATTGAGCCTTTCTGAAACACTCTTTCTGTAGAAACTGCAATTGGAGATTCTGAGCGCTAAGAGGCCTCTATTGGGAAAAATAATATCTTCAAATAAAAACTACACAGAAGCATTGTGTGAAACTTATTTCTGATATGTTCATTAAGCTAACAGAGTTAAACCATACTTTTGATTGCGCAGTTCTGAACACTCTTTCTGTAGAAAATGCAAGTGGACATTCGGAGCGCTAAGAGGGTAATAGTGGAAAAAGTAATATATTCAAATATAAACTACACAGTAGCATTCTGTGAAAATTCTTTCTGTTCTGTGCATTCAACTAACAGAGTTGAACCTTACTTTTGATTGAGCCGTTCTGAAACACTCTTTCTGTAGTAACTGCAATTGGACATGCTAAGCGCTAAGAGGCCTACATTGGGAAAAAGAATATCTTCAATAAAAACTACACAGATGCATTCTGTGAAACTTATTTCTGATCTGTAAATTCAATTAACAGATATAAAACATATTTTTGATTGAGCAGTTATGAAACACTCTTTTTGTAGAAAATGCAAGTGGAGATTCGGAGCGCTAAGAGGGTAACAGTGGAAAAAGGAATGTCTTCAAATATAAACTAAACAGAATCATTCGGTGAAACTTCTTTCTGATCTGTGCATTCAGCTAACAGAGTTAAACCATACTTTTCATTGAGCAGATCTGAACACTCTTTCTGTAGAAAATGCAACTGGACATTTTGAGCGCTAAGAGCGTAGTAGTGGAAAAAGGAATATATTCAAATATAAACTACACAGAAGCATTCTGTGAAACTTCTTTCTTATCTGAGCATTCAGCTAACAGAGTTAAACCATACTTTTGATTGAGCAGTTTTGAAACTCTCTGTCTGTAGAAAATGCAACTGGACATTCGTAGCGCTAAGTGGGTAATAGTGGAAAAAAGAATATGTTCAAATATAAACTATACAGAAGCATTTTATGAAACTTCTTTCTGTTCTGTGCATTCAACTAACAGAGTTGAACCTTACTTTTGATTGAGCCGTTCTGAAACACTCCTTCTGTAGAAACTGCAATTGGACATTCTGAGCGCTAAGAGGCCTATATTGGGAAAAAGAATGTCTACAAATAAAAACTACACAGAAGAATTGTGTGAAACTTCTTTCTGTTCTGTTTGTTCAACTAAAAGAGTTGAACCTTAGTTTTGATTGAGCCGTTCTGAAACACTCTTTCTGTAGAAAATGCAAGTGGAGATTCGGAGCGCTAAGAGGGTAGTAGTGGAAAAAGGAATATATTCAAATATAAGCTACACAGAAGCATTCTGTGAAACTTCTTTCTGATCTGAGCATTCAGCTAACAGAGTTAAACCATACTTTTGATTGAGCAGTTTTGAAACACTCTGTCTGTAGAAAATGCAACTGGACATTCGTAGCACTAAGTGGGTAATAGTGGAAAAAAGAATATGTTCAAATATAAACTACACAGAAGCATTGTATGAAACTTCTTTCTGTTCTGTGCATTCAACTAACAGAGTTGAACCTTACTTTTGATTGAGCCGTTCTGAAACACTCTTTCTGTAGAAACTGCAATTGGACATTCTGAGCGCTAAGAGGCCTATATTGGGAAAATGAATGTCTACAAATAAAAACTACACAGAAGAATTGTGTGAAACTTCTTTCTGTTCTGTTTGTTCAACTAAAAGAGTTGAACCTTAGTTTTGTTTGAGCCGTTCTGACACACTCTTTCTGTAGAAAATGCAAGTGGACATTCGGAGCGCTAAGAGGGTAATAGTGGAAAAAGGAATGTCTCCAAATATAAACTACACAGAATCATTCTGTGAAACTTCTTTCTGGTCTGTGCATTCAGCTAACAGAGTTAAACCATACTTTTGATTGAGCAGATCTGAACACTCTTTCTGTAGAAAATGCAACTGGACATTTGGAGCGCTAAGAGAGTAGTAGTGGAAAAAGGAATATATTCAAATAGAAACTACACAGAAGCATTCTGTGAAACTTCTTTCTGATCTGAGCATTCAGCTAACAGAGTTAAACCATACTTATGATTGAGCAGTTTTGAAACACTCTGTCTGTAGAAAATGCAACTGCACATTCGTAGCGCTAAGTGGGTAATAGTGGAAAAAAGAATATGTTCAAATATAAACTACACAGAAGCATTGTATGAAACTTCTTTCTGTTCTGTGCATTCAACTAACAGAGTTGAACCTTACTTTTGATTGAGCCTTTCTGAAACACTCTTTCTGTAGAAACTGCAATTGGACATTCTGAGCGCTAAGAGGCCTCTATTGGGAAAAATAATATCTTCAAATAAAAACTACACAGAAGCATTTTGTGAAACTTATTTCTGATATGTTCATTAAGCTAACAGAGTTAAACCATACTTTTGATTGCGCAGTTCTGAACACTCTTTCTGTAGAAAATGCAAGTGGACTTTCGGAGCGCTAAGAGGGTAATAGTGGAAAAAGGAATATATTCAAATATAAACTACACAGTAGCATTCTGTGAAAATTCTTTCTGTTCTGTGCATTCAACTAACAGAGTTGAACCTTACTTTTGATTGAGCCGTTCTGAAACACTCTTTGTGTAGAAACTGCAATTGGACATGCTAAGCGCTAAGGGGCCTACATTGGGAAAAAGAATATCTTCAAATAAAAACTACACAGATGCATTCTGTGAAAATTATTTCTGATCTGTAAATTCAGTTAACAGAGATAAAACATATTTTTGATTGAGCAGTTATGAAACACTCTTTTTGTAGAAAATGCAAGTGGAGATTCGGAGCGCTAAGAGGGTAATATTGGAAAAAGGAATGTCTTCAAATATAAACTACACAGAATCATTCGGTGAAACTTCTTTCTGAGCTGTGCATTCAGCTAACAGAGTTAAACCATACTTTTGATTGAGCAGATCTGAACACTCTTTCTGTTGAAAATGCAACTGGACATTTGGAGCGGTAAGAGCGTAGTAGTGGAAAAAGGAATATATTCAAATATAAACTACACAGAAGCATTCTGTGAAACTTCTTTCTGATCTGAGCATTCAGCTAACAGAGTTAAACCATACTTTTGATTGAGCAGTTTTGAAACACTCTGTCTGTAGAAAATGCAACTGGACATTCGTAGAGCTAAGTGGGTAATAGTGGAAAAAAGAATATGTTCAAATATAAACTACACAGAAGCATTGTATGAAACTTCTTTCTGTTCTGTGCATTCAACTAACAGAGTTGAACCTTACTTTTGATTGAGCCTTTCTGAAACACTCTTTCTGTAGAAAATGCAATTGGACATTCTGAGCGCTAAGAGGCCTCTATTGGGAAAAATAATATCTTCAAATGAAAACTACACAGAAGCATTGTGTGAAACTTATTTCTGATATGTTCATTAAGCTAACAGAGTTAAACCATACTTTTGATTGCGCAGTTCTGAACACTCTTTCTGTAGAAAATGCAAGTGGACATTCGGAGCGCTAAGAGGGTAATAGTGGAAAAAGGAATATATTCAAATATAAACTACACAGTAGCATTCTGTGAAAATTCTTTCTGTTCTGTGCATTCAACTAACAGAGTTGAACCTTACTTTTGATTGAGCCGTTCTGAAACACTCTTTCTGTAGTAACTGCAATTGGACATGCTAAGCGCTAAGAGGCCTACATTGGGAAAAAGAATATCTTCAAATAAAAACTACACATATGCATTCTGTGAAACATATTTCTGATCTGTAAATTCAGTTAACAGATATAAAACATATTTTTGATTGAGCAGTTATGAAACACTCTTTTTGTAGAAAATGCAAGTGGAGATTCGGAGCGCTAAGAGGGTAACAGTGGATAAAGGAATGTCTTCAAATATAAACTACACAGAATCATTCGGTGAAACTTCTTTCTGATCTGAGCATTCAGCTAACAGAGTTAAACCATACTTTTGATTGAGCAGTTTTGAAACACTCTGTCTGTAGAAAATGCAACTGGACATTCGTAGCGCTAAGTGGGTAATAGTGGAAAAAAGAATATGTTCAAATATGAACTACACAGAAGCATTGTATGAAACTTCTTTCTGTTCTGTGCATTCAACTAACAGTGTTGAACCTTACTTTTGATTGAGCCGTTCTGAAACACTCTTTCTGTAGAAACTGCAATTGGACATTCTGAGCGCTAAGAGGCCTATATTGGGAAAAAGAATGTCTACAAATAAAAACTACACAGAAGAATTGTGTGAAAATTCTTTCTGTTCTGTCTGTTCAACTAAAAGAGTTGAACCTTAGTTTTGATTGAGCCGTTCTGAAACACTCTTTCTGTAGAAAATGCAAGTGGAGATTCGGAGCGCTAAGAGGGTAATAGTGGAAAAAGGAATGTCTCCAAATATAAACTACACAGAATCATTCTGTGAAACTTCTTTCTGATCTGTGCATTCAGCTAACAGAGTTAAACCATACTTTTGATTGAGCAGATCTGAACACTCTTTCTGTAGAAAATGCAACTGGACATTTGGAGCGCTAAGAGAGTAGTAGTGGAAAAAGGAATATATTCAAATATAAACTACACAGAAGCATTCTGTGAAACTTCTTTCTGATCTGAGCATTCAGCTAACAGAGTTAAACCATACTTTTGATTGAGCAGTTTTGAAACACTCTGTCTGTAGAAAATGCAACTGGACATTCGTAGCGTTTAGTGGGTAATAGTGGAAAAAAGAATATGTTCAAATATAAACTACACAGATGCATTGTATTAAACTTCTTTCTGTTCTGTGCATTCAACTAACAGAGTTGAACCTTACATTTGATTGAGCCGTTCTGAAACACTCTTTCTGTAGAAATTGCAATTGGACATTCTGAGCGCTAAGAGGCCTATATTGGGAAAAAGAATGTCTACAAATAAAAACTAAACAGAAGAATTGTGTGAAACTTCTTTCTGTTCTGTTTGTTCAACTAAAAGAGTTGAACCTTAGTTTTGATTGAGCCGTTCTGAAACACTCTTTCTGTAGAAACTGCAATTGGACATTCTGAGCGCTAAGAGGCCTCTATTGGGAAAAATAATATCTTCAAACAAAAACTACACAGAAGCATTGTGTGAAACTTATTTCTGATATGTTCATTAAGCTAACAGAGTTAAACCATACTTTTGATTGCGCAGTTCTGAACACTCTTTCTGTAGAAAATCCAAGTGGACATTCGGAGCGCTAAGAGGGTAATAGTGGAAAAAGGAATATATTCAAATATAAACTACACAGTAGCATTCTGTGAAAATTCTTTCTGTTCTGTGCATTCAACTAACAGAGTTGAACCTTACTTTTGATTGAGCCGTTCTGAAACACTCTTTCTGTAGAAACTGCAATTGGACATGCTAAGCGCTAAGGGGCCTACATTGGGAAAAAGAATATCTTCAAATAAAAACTACACAGATGCATTCTGTGAAAATTATTTCTGATCTGTAAATTCAGTTAACAGAGATAAAACATATTTTTGATTGAGCAGTTATGAAACACTCTTTTTGTAGAAAATGCAAGTGGAGATTCGGAGCGCTAAGAGGGTAATATTGGAAAAAGGAATGTCTTCAAATATAAACTACACAGAATCATTCGGTGAAACTTCTTTCTGAGCTGTGCATTCAGCTAACAGAGTTAAACCATACTTTTGATTGAGCAGATCTGAACACTCTTTCTGTTGAAAATGCAACTGGACATTTGGAGCGGTAAGAGCGTAGTAGTGGAAAAAGGAATATATTCAAATATAAACTACACAGAAGCATTCTGTGAAACTTCTTTCTGATCTGAGCATTCAGCTAACAGAGTTAAACCATACTTTTGATTGAGCAGTTTTGAAACACTCTGTCTGTAGAAAATGCAACTGGACATTCGTAGAGCTAAGTGGGTAATAGTGGAAAAAAGAATATGTTCAAATATAAACTACACAGAAGCATTGTATGAAACTTCTTTCTGTTCTGTGCATTCAACTAACAGAGTTGAACCTTACTTTTGATTGAGCCTTTCTGAAACACTCTTTCTGTAGAAAATGCAATTGGACATTCTGAGCGCTAAGAGGCCTCTATTGGGAAAAATAATATCTTCAAATAAAAACTACACAGAAGCATTGTGTGAAACTTATTTCTGATATGTTCATTAAGCTAACAGAGTTAAACCATACTTTTGATTGCGCAGTTCTGAACACTCTTTCTGTAGAAAATGCAAGTGGACATTCGGAGCGCTAAGAGGGTAATAGTGGAAAAAGGAATATATTCAAATATAAACTACACAGTAGCATTCTGTGAAAATTCTTTCTGTTCTGTGCATTCAACTAACAGAGTTGAACCTTACTTTTGATTGAGCCGTTCTGAAACACTCTTTCTGTAGTAACTGCAATTGGACATGCTAAGCGCTAAGAGGCCTACATTGGGAAAAAGAATATCTTCAAATAAAAACTACACATATGCATTCTGTGAAACATATTTCTGATCTGTAAATTCAGTTAACAGATATAAAACATATTTTTGATTGAGCAGTTATGAAACACTCTTTTTGTAGAAAATGCAAGTGGAGATTCGGAGCGCTAAGAGGGTAACAGTGGATAAAGGAATGTCTTCAAATATAAACTACACAGAATCATTCGGTGAAACTTCTTTCTGATCTGAGCATTCAGCTAACAGAGTTAAACCATACTTTTGATTGAGCAGTTTTGAAACACTCTGTCTGTAGAAAATGCAACTGGACATTCGTAGCGCTAAGTGGGTAATAGTGGAAAAAAGAATATGTTCAAATATGAACTACACAGAAGCATTGTATGAAACTTCTTTCTGTTCTGTGCATTCAACTAACAGTGTTGAACCTTACTTTTGATTGAGCCGTTCTGAAACACTCTTTCTGTAGAAACTGCAATTGGACATTCTGAGCGCTAAGAGGCCTATATTGGGAAAAAGAATGTCTACAAATAAAAACTACACAGAAGAATTGTGTGAAAATTCTTTCTGTTCTGTCTGTTCAACTAAAAGAGTTGAACCTTAGTTTTGATTGAGCCGTTCTGAAACACTCTTTCTGTAGAAAATGCAAGTGGAGATTCGGAGCGCTAAGAGGGTAATAGTGGAAAAAGGAATGTCTCCAAATATAAACTACACAGAATCATTCTGTGAAACTTCTTTCTGATCTGTGCATTCAGCTAACAGAGTTAAACCATACTTTTGATTGAGCAGATCTGAACACTCTTTCTGTAGAAAATGCAACTGGACATTTGGAGCGCTAAGAGAGTAGTAGTGGAAAAAGGAATATATTCAAATATAAACTACACAGAAGCATTCTGTGAAACTTCTTTCTGATCTGAGCATTCAGCTAACAGAGTTAAACCATACTTTTGATTGAGCAGTTTTGAAACACTCTGTCTGTAGAAAATGCAACTGGACATTCGTAGCGTTTAGTGGGTAATAGTGGAAAAAAGAATATGTTCAAATATAAACTACACAGATGCATTGTATTAAACTTCTTTCTGTTCTGTGCATTCAACTAACAGAGTTGAACCTTACATTTGATTGAGCCGTTCTGAAACACTCTTTCTGTAGAAATTGCAATTGGACATTCTGAGCGCTAAGAGGCCTATATTGGGAAAAAGAATGTCTACAAATAAAAACTAAACAGAAGAATTGTGTGAAACTTCTTTCTGTTCTGTTTGTTCAACTAAAAGAGTTGAACCTTAGTTTTGATTGAGCCGTTCTGAAACACTCTTTCTGTAGAAACTGCAATTGGACATTCTGAGCGCTAAGAGGCCTCTATTGGGAAAAATAATATCTTCAAACAAAAACTACACAGAAGCATTGTGTGAAACTTATTTCTGATATGTTCATTAAGCTAACAGAGTTAAACCATACTTTTGATTGCGCAGTTCTGAACACTCTTTCTGTAGAAAATCCAAGTGGACATTCGGAGCGCTAAGAGGGTAATAGTGGAAAAAGGAATATATTCAAATATAAACTACACAGTAGCATTCTGTGAAAATTCTTTCTGTTCTGTGCATTCAACTAACAGAGTTGAACCTTACTTTTGATTGAGCCGTTCTGAAACACTCTTTCTGTAGAAACTGCAATTGGACATGCTAAGCGCTAAGAGGCCTACATTGGGAAAAAAATATCTTGAAATAAAAACTACACAGATGCACGCTGTGAAAATTATTTCTGATCTGTAAATTCAGTTAACAGAGATAAAACATATTTTTGATTGAGCAGTTATGAAACACTCTTTTTGTAGAAAATACAAGTGGAGATTCGGAGCGCTAAGAGGGTAATAGTGGAAAAAGGAATGTCTTCAAATATAAACTACACAGAATCATTCGGTGAAACTTCTTTCTGATCTGTGCATTCAGCTAACAGAGTTAAACCATACTTTTGATTGAGCAGATCTGAACACTCTTTCTGTTGAAAATGCAACTGGACATTTGGAGCGGTAAGAGCGTAGTAGTGGAAAAAGGAATATATTCAAATATAAACTACACAGAAGCATTCTGTGAAACTTCTTTCTGATCTGAGCATTCAGCTAACAGAGTTAAACCATACTTTTGATTGAGCAGTTTTGAAACACTCTGTCTGTAGAAAATGCAACTGGACATTCGTAGCGCTAAGTGGGTAATAGTGGAAAAAAGAATATGTTCAAATATAAACTACACAGAAGCATTGTATGAAACTTCTTTCTGTTCTGTGCATTCAACTAACAGAGTTGAACCTTACTTTTGATTGAGCCGTTCTGAAACACTCTTTCTGTAGAAACTGCAATTGGACATTCTGAGCGCTAAGAGGCCTATACTGGGAAAAAGAATGTCTACAAATAAAAACTACACAGAAGAATTGTGTGAAACTTCTTTCTGTTCTGTTTGTTCAACTAAAAGAGTTGAACCTTAGTTTTGATTGAGCCGTTCTGAAACACTCTTTCTGTAGAAAATGCAAGTGGAGATTCGGAGCGCTAAGAGGGTAATAGTGGAAAAAGGAATGTCTCCAAATATAAACTACACAGAATCATTCTGTGAAACTTCTTTCTGAGCTGTGCATTCAGCTAACAGATTTAAAGCATACTTTTGATTGAGCAGATCTGAACACTCTTTCTGTAGAAAATGCAACTGGACATTTGGAGCGCTAAGAGAGTAGTAGTGGAAAAAGGAATATATTCAAATATAAACTACACAGAAGCATTCTGTGAAACTTATTTCTGATCTGAGCATTCAGCTAACAGAGTTAAACCATACTTTTGATTGAGCAGTTTTGAAACACTCTGTCTGTAGAAAATGCAACTGGACATTCGTAGCGCTAAGTGGGTAATAGTGGAAAAAAGAATATGTTCAAATATAAACTACACAGAAGCATTGTATGAAACTTCTTTCTGTTCTGTGCATTCAATTAACAGAGTTGAACTTTACTTTTGATTGAGCCTTTCTGAAACACTCTTTCTGTAGAAACTGCAATTGGACATTCTGAGCGCTAAGAGGCCTCTATTGGGAAAAATAATATCTTCAAATAAAAACTACACAGAAGCATTGTGTGAAACTTATTTCTGATATGTTCATTAAGCTAACAGAGTTAAACCATACTTTTGATTGCGCAGTTCTGAACACTCTTTCTGTAGAAAATGCAAGTGGACATTCGGAGCGCTAAGAGGGTAATAGTGAAAAAGGAATATATTCAAATATAAACTACACAGTAGCATTCTGTGAAAATTCTTTCTGTTCTGTGCATTCAACTAACAGAGTTGAACCTTACTTTTGATTGAGCCGTTCTGAAACACTCTTTCTGTAGTAACTGCAATTGGACATGCTAAGCGCTAAGAGGCCTACATTGGGAAAAAGAATATCTTCAAATAAAAACTACACAGATGCATTCTGTGAAACTTATTTCTGATCTGTAAATTCAGTTAACAGATATAAAACATATTTTTGATTGAGCAGTTATGAAACACTCTTTTTGTAGAAAATGCAAGTGGAGATTCGGAGCGCTAAGAGGGTAACAGTGGAAAAAGGAATGTCTTCAAATATAAACTAAACAGAATCATTCGGAGAAACTTCTTTCTGATCTGTGCATTCAGCTAACAGAGTTAAACAATACTTTTCATTGAGCAGATCTGAACACTCTTTCTGTAGAAAATGCAACTGGACATTTGGAGCGCTAAGAGCGTAGTAGTGGAAAAAGGAATATATTCAAATATAAACTACACAGAAGCATTCTGTGAAACTTCTTTCTTATCTGAGCATTCAGCTAACAGAGTTAAACCATACTTTTGATTGAGCAGTTTTGAAACTCTCTGTCTGTAGAAAACGCAACTGGACATTCGTAGCGCTAAGTGGGTAATAGTGGAAAAAAGAATATGTTCAAATATAAACTATACAGAAGCATTTTATGAAACTTCTTTCTGTTCTGTGCATTCAACTAACAGAGTTGAACCTTACTTTTGATTGAGCCGTTCTGAAACACTCCTTCTGTAGAAACTGCAATTGGACATTCTGAGCGCTAAGAGGCCTATATTGGGAAAAAGAATGTCTACAAATAAAAACTACACAGAAGAATTGTGTGAAACTTCTTTCTGCTCTGTTTGTTCAACTAAAAGAGTTGAACATTAGTTTTGATTGAGCCGTTCTGAAACACTCTTTCTGTAGAAAATGCAAGTGGAGATTCGGAGCGCTAAGAGGGTAGTAGTGGAATAAGGAATATATTCAAATATAAGCTACACAGAAGCATTCCGTGAAACTTCTTTCTGATCTGAGCATTCAGCTAACAGAGTTAAACCATACTTTTGATTGAGCAGTTTTGAAACACTCTGTCTGTAGAAAATGCAACTGGACATTCGTAGCACTAAGTGGGTAATAGTGGAAAAAAGAATATGTTCAAATATAAACTACACAGAAGCATTGTATGAAACTTCTTTCTGTTCTGTGCATTCAACTAACAGAGTTGAACCTTACTTTTGATTGAGCCGTTCTGAAACACTCTTTCTGTAGAAACTGCAATTGGACATTCTGAGCGCTAAGAGGCCTATATTGGGAAAATGAATGTCTACAAATAAAAACTACACAGAAGAATTGTGTGAAACTTCTTTCTGTTCTGTTTGTGCAACTAAAAGAGTTGAACCTTAGTTTTGTTTGAGCCGTTCTGACACACTCTTTCTGTAGAAAATGCAAGTGGACATTCGGAGCGCTAAAAGGGTAATAGTGGAAAAAGGAATGTCTCCAAATATAAACTACACAGAATCATTCTGTGAAACTTTTTCTGGTCTGTGCATTCAGCTAACAGAGTTAAACCATACTTTTGATTGAGCAGATCTGAACACTCTTTCTGTAGAAAATGCAACTGGACATTTGGAGCGCTAAGAGAGTAGTAGTGGAAAAAGGAATATATTCAAATATAAACTACACAGAAGCATTCTGTGAAATTTCTTTCTGATCTGAGCATTCAGCTAACAGAGTTAAACCATACTTATGATTGAGCAGTTTTGAAACACTCTGTCTGTAGAAAATGCAACTGGACATTCGTAGCGCTAAGTGGGTAATAGTGGAAAAAAGAATATGTTCAAATATAAACTACACAGAAGCATTGTATGAAACTTCTTTCTGTTCTGTGCATTCAACTAACAGAGTTGAACCTTACTTTTGATTGAGCCTTTCTGAAACACTCTTTCTGTAGAAACTGCAATTGGACATTCTGAGCGCTAAGAGGCCTCTATTGGGAAAAATAATATCTTCAAATAAAAACTACACAGAAGCATTTTGTGAAACTTATTTCTGATATGTTCATTAAGCTAACAGAGTTAAACCATACTTTTGATTGCGCAGTTCTGAACACTCTTTCTGTAGAAAATGCAAGTGGACATTCGGAGCGCTAAGAGGGTAATAGTGGAAAAAGGAATATATTCAAATATAAACTACACAGTAGCATTCTGTGAAAATTCTTTCTGTTCTGTGCATTCAACTAACAGAGTTGAACCTTACTTTTGATTGAGCCGTTCTGAAACACTCTTTGTGTAGAAACTGCAATTGGACATGCTAAGCGCTAAGAGGCCTACATTGGGAAAAAGAATATCTTCAAATAAAAACTACACAGATGCATTCTGTGAAACTTATTTCTGATCTGTAAATTCAGTTAACAGAGATAAAACATATTTTTGATTGAGCAGTTATGAAACACTCTTTTTGTAGAAAATGCAAGTGGAGATTCGGAGCGCTAAGAGGGTAATAGTGGAAAAAGGAATGTCTTCAAATATAAACTACACAGAATCATTCGGTGAAACTTCTTTCTGATCTGTGCATTCAGCTAACAGAGTTAAACCATACTTTTGATTGAGCAGATCTGAACACTCTTTCTGTTGAAAATGCAACTGGACATTTGGAGCGGTAAGAGCGTAGTAGTGGAAAAAGGAATATATTCAAATATAAACTACACAGAAGCATTCTGTGAAACTTCTTTCTGATCTGAGCATTCAGCTAACAGAGTTAAACCATACTTTTGATTGAGCAGTTTTGAAACACTCTGTCTGTAGAAAATGCAACTGGACATTCGTAGAGCTAAGTGGGTAATAGTGGAAAAAAGAATATGTTCAAATATAAACTACACAGAAGCATTGTATGAAACTTCTTTCTGTTCTGTGCATTCAACTAACAGAGTTGAACCTTACTTTTGATTGAGCCGTTCTGAAACACTCTTTCTGTAGAAACTGCAATTGGACATTCTGAGCGCTAAGAGGCCTATATTGGGAAAAAGAATGTCTACAAATAAAAACTACACAGAAGAATTGTGTGAAACTTCTTTCTGTTCTGTTTGTTCAAATAAAATAGTTGAACCTTAGTTTTGATTGAGCCGTTCTGAAACACTCTTTCTGTAGAAAATGCAAGTGGAGATTCGGAGCGCTAAGAGGGTAATAGTGGAAAAAGGAATGTCTCCAAATATAAACTACACAGAATCATTCTGTGAAACTTCTTTCTGATCTGTGCATTCAGCTAACAGAGTTAAACCATACTTTTGATTGAGCAGATCGGAACACTCTTTCTGTAGAAAATGCAACTGGACATTTGGAGCGCTAAGAGAGTAGTAGTGGAAAAAGGAATATATTCAATTATAAACTACACAGAAGCATTCTGTGAAACTTATTTCTGATCTGAGCATTCAGCTAACAGAGTTAAACCATACTTTTGATTGAGCAGTTTTGAAACACTCTGTCTGTAGAAAATGCAACTGGACATTCGTAGCGCTAAGTGGGTAATAGTGGAAAAAAGAATATGTTCAAATATAAACTACACAGAAGCATTGTATGAAACTTCTTTCTGTTCTGTGCATTCAACTAACAGAGTTGAACCTTACTTTTGATTGAGCCTTTCTGAAACACTCTTTCTGTAGAAACTGCAATTGGACATTCTGAGCGCTAAGAGGCCTCTATTGGGAAAAATAATATCTTCAAATAAAAACTACACAGAAGCATTGTGTGAAACTTATTTCTGATATGTTCATTAAGCTAACAGAGTTAAACCATACTTTTGATTGCGCAGTTCTGAACACTCTTTCTGTAGAAAATGCAAGTGGACATTCGGAGCGCTAAGAGGGTAATAGTGGAAAAAGGAATATATTCAAATATAAACTACACAGTAGCATTCTGTGAAAATTCTTTCTGTTCTGTGCATTCAACTAACAGAGTTGAACCTTACTTTTGATTGAGCCGTTCTGAAACACTCTTTCTGTAGTAACTGCAATTGGACATGCTAAGCGCTAAGAGGCCTACATTGGGAAAAAGAATATCTTCAAATAAAAACTACACAGATGCATTCTGTGAAACTTATTTCTGATCTGTAAATTCAGTTAACAGAGATAAAACATATTTTTGATTGAGCAGTTATGAAACACTCTTTTTGTAGAAAATGCAAGTGGAGATTCGGAGCGCTAAGAGGGTAACAGTGGAAAAAGGAATGTCTTCAAATATAAACTACACAGAATCATTCGGTGAAACTTCTTTCTGATCTGAGCATTCAGCTAAAAGAGTTAAACCATACTTTTGATTGAGCAGTTTTGAAACACTCTGTCTGTAGAAAATGCAACTGGACATTCGTAGCGCTAAGTGGGTAATAGTGGAAAAAAGAATATGTTCAAATATGAACTACACAGAAGCATTGTATGAAACTTCTTTCTGATCTGTGCATTCAACTAACAGAGTTGAACCTTACTTTTGATTGAGCCATTCTGAAACACTCTTTCTGTAGAAACTGCAATTGGACATTCTGAGCGCTAAGAGGCCTATATTGGGAAAAAGAATGTCTACAATTAAAAACTACACAGAAGAATTGTGTGAAAATACTTTCTGTTCTGTCTGTTCAACTAAAAGAGTTGAACATTAGTTTTGATTGAGCCGTTCTTAAACACTCTTTCTGTAGAAAATGCAAGTGGAGATTCGGAGCGCTAAGTGGGTAATAGTGGAAAAAGGAATGTCTCCAAATATAAACTACACAGAATCATTCTGTGAATCTTCTTTCTGATCTGTGTATTCAGCTAACAGAGTTAAACCATACATTTGATTGAGCAGATCTGAACACTCTTTCTGTAGAAAATGCAACTGGACATTTGGAGCGCTAAGAGAGTAGTAGTGGAAAAAGGAATATATTCAAATATAAACTACACAGAAGCATTCTGTGAAACTTCTTTCTGATCTGAGCATTCAGCTAACAGAGTTAAACCATACTTTTGATTGAGCAGTTTTGAAACACTCTGTCTGTAGAAAATGCAACTGGACATTCGTAGCGTTAAGTGGGTAATAGTGGAAAAAAGAATATGTTCAAATATAAACTACACAGATGCATTGTATGAAACTTCTTTCTGTTCTGTGCATTCAACTAACAGAGTTGAACCTTACTTTTGATTGAGCCGTTCTGAAACACTCTTTCTGTAGAAATTGCAATTGGACATTCTGAGCGCTAAGAGGCCTATATTGGGAAAAAGAATGTCTACAAATAAAAACTAAACAGAAGAATTGTGTGAAACTTGTTCTGTTCTGTTTGTTCAACTAAAAGAGTTGAACCTTAGTTTTGATTGAGCCGTTCTGAAACACTCTTTCTGTAGAAATTGCAATTGGACATTCTGAGCGCTAAGAGGCCTCTATTGGGAAAAATAATATCTTCAAACAAAAACTACACAGAAGCATTGTGTGAAACTTATTTCTGATATGTTCATTAAGCTAACAGAGTTAAACCATACTTTTGATTGCGCAGTTCTGAACACTCTTTCTGTAGAAAATCCAAGTGGACATTCGGAGCGCTAAGAGGGTAATAGTGGAAAAAGGAATATATTCAAATATAAACTACACAGTAGCATTCTGTGAAAATTCTTTCTGTTCTGTGCATTCAACTAACAGAGTTGAACCTTACTTTTGATTGAGCCGTTCTGAAACACTCTTTCTGTAGAAACTGCAATTGGACATGCTAAGCGCTAAGAGGCCTACATTGGGAAAAAAATATCTTGAAATAAAAACTACACAGATGCACTCTGTGAAACTTATTTCTGATCTGTAAATTCAGTTAACAGAGATAAAACATATTTTTGATTGAGCAGTTATGAAACACTCTTTTTGTAGAAAATGCAAGTGGAGATTCGGAGCGCTAAGAGGGTAATAGTGGAAAAAGGAATGTCTTCAAATATAAACTACACAGAATCATTCGGTGAAACTTCTTTCTGATCTGTGCATTCAGCTAACAGAGTTAAACCATACTTTTGATTGAGCAGATCTGAACACTCTTTCTGTTGAAAATGCAACTGGACATTTGGAGCGGTAAGAGCGTAGTAGTGGAAAAAGGAATATATTCAAATATAAACTACACAGAAGCATTCTGTGAAACTTCTTTCTGATCTGAGCATTCAGCTAACAGAGTTAAACCATACTTTTGATTGAGCAGTTTTGAAACACTCTGTCTGTAGAAAATGCAACTGGACATTCGTAGAGCTAAGTGGGTAATAGTGGAAAAAAGAATATGTTCAAATATAAACTACACAGAAGCATTGTATGAAACTTCTTTCTGTTCTGTGCATTCAACTAACAGAGTTGAACCTTACTTTTGATTGAGCCGTTCTGAAACACTCTTTCTGTAGAAACTGCAATTGGACATTCTGAGCGCTAAGAGGCCTATATTGGGAAAAAGAATGTCTACAAATAAAAACTACACAGAAGAATTGTGTGAAACTTCTTTCTGTTCTGTTTGTTCAACTAAAATAGTTGAACCTTAGTTTTGATTGAGCCGTTATGAAACAATCTTTCTGTAGAAAATGCAAGTGGAGATTCGGAGCGCTAAGAGGGTAATAGTGGAAAAAGGAATGTCTCCAAATATAAACTACACAGAATCATTCTGTGAAACTTCTTTCTGATCTGTGCATTCAGCTAACAGAGTTAAACCATACTTTTGATTGAGCAGATCTGAATACTCTTTCTGTAGAAAATGCAACTGGACATTTGGAGCGCTAAGAGAGTAGTAGTTCAAAAAGGAATATATTCAAATATAAACTACACAGAAGCATTCTGTGAAACTTATTTCTGATCTGAGCATTCTGCTAACAGAGTTAAACCATACTTTTGATTGAGCAGTTTTGAAACACTCTGTCTGTAGAAAATGCAACTGGACATTCGTAGCGCTAAGTGGGTAATAGTGGAAAAAAGAATATGTTCAAATATAAACTACACAGAAACATTGTATGAAACTTCTTTCTGTTCTGTGCATTCAACTAACAGAGTTGAACCTTACTTTTGATTGAGCCTTTCTGAAACACTCTTTCTGTAGAAACTGCAATTGGACATTCTGAGCGCTAAGAGGCCTCTATTGGGAAAAATAATATCTTCAAATAAAAACTACACAGAAGCATTGTGTGAAACTTATTTCTGATATGTTCATTAAGCTAACAGAGTTAAACCATACTTTTGATTGCGCAGTTCTGAACACTCTTTCTGTAGAAAATGCAAGTGGACATTCGGAGCGCTATCAGGGTAATAGTGGAAAAAGGAATATATTCAAATATAAACTACACAGTAGCATTCTGTGAAAATTCTTTCTGTTCTGTGCATTCAACTAACAGAGTTGAACCTTACTTTTGATTGAGCAGTTCTGAAACACTCTTTCTGTAGTAACTGCAATTGGACATGCTAAGCGCTAAGAGGCCTACATTGGGAAAAAGAATATCTTCAAATAAAAACTACACAGATGCATTCTGTGAAACTTATTTCTGATCTGTAAATTCAGTTAACAGATATAAAACATATTTTTGATTGAGCAGTTATGAAACACTCTTTTTGTAGAAAATGCAAGTGGAGATTCGGAGCGCTAAGAGGGTAACAGTGGAAAAAGGAATGTCTTCAAATATAAACTACACAGAATCATTCGGTGAAACTTCTTTCTGATCTGAGCATTCAGCTAACAGAGTTAAACCATACTTTTGATTGAGCAGTTTTGAAACACTCTGTCTGTAGAAAATGCAACTGGACATTCGTAGCGCTAAGTGGGTAATAGTGGAAAAAAGAATATGTTCAAATATGAACTACACAGAAGCATTGTATGAAACTTCTTTCTGTTCTGTGCATTCAACTAACAGAGTTGAACCTTACTTTTGATTGAGCCGTTCTGAAACACTCTTTCTGTAGAAACTGCAATTGGACATTCTGAGCGCTAAGAGGCCTATATTGGGAAAAAGAATGTCTACAAATAAAAACTACACAGAAGAATTGTGTGAAAATTCTTTCTGTTCTGTCTCTTCAACTAAAAGAGTTGAACCTTAGTTTTGATTGAGCCGTTCTGAAACACTCTTTCTGTAGAAAATGCAAGTGGAGATTCGGAGCGCTAAGAGGGTAATAGTGGAAAAAGGAATGTCTCCAAATATAAACTACACAGAATCATTCTGTGAAATTTCTTTCTGATCTGTGCATTCAGCTAACAGAGTTAAACCATACTTTTGATTGCGCAGTTCTGAACACTCTTTCTGTAGAAAATGCAAGTGGACATTCGGAGCGCTAAGAGGGTAATAGTGGAAAAAGGAATATATTCAAATATAAACTACACAGTAGCATTCTGTGAAAATACTTTCTGTTCTGTGCATTCAACTAACAGAGTTGAACCTTACTTTTGATTGAGCCGTTCTGAAACACTCTTTCTGTAGTAACTGCAATTGGACATGCTAAGCGCTAAGAGGCCTACATTGGGAAAAAGAATATCTTCAAATAAAAACTACACAGATGCATTCTGTGAAACTTATTTCTGATCTGTAAATTCAGTTAACAGATATAAAACATATTTTTGATTGAGCAGTTATGAAACACTCTTTTTGTAGAAAATGCAAGTGGAGATTCGGAGCGCTAAGAGGGTAACAGTGGAAAAAGGAATGTCTTCAAATATAAACTACACAGAATCATTCGGTGAAACTTCTTTCTGATCTGAGCATTCAGCTAACAGAGTTAAACCATACTTTTGATTGAGCAGTTTAGAAACACTCTGTCTGTAGAAAATGCAACTGGACATTCGTAGCGCTAAGTGGGTAATAGTGGAAAAAAGAATATGTTCAAATATGAACTACACAGAAGCATTGTATGAAACTTCTTTCTGTTCTGTGCATTCAACTAACAGAGTTGAACCTTACTTTTGATTGAGCCGTTCTGAAACACTCTTTCTGTAGAAACTGCAATTGGACATTCTGAGCGCTAAGAGGCCTATATTGGGAAAAAGAATGTCTACAAACAAAAACTACACAGAAGAATTGTGTGAAAATTCTTTCTGTTCTGTCTGTTCAACTAAAAGAGTTGAACCTTAGTTTTGATTGAGCCGTTCTGAAACACTCTTTCTGTAGAAAATGCAAGTGGAGATTCGGAGCGCTAAGAGGGTAATAGTGGAAAAAGGAATGTCTCCAAATATAAACTACACAGAATCATTCTGTGAAACTTCTTTCTGATCTGTGCATTCAGCTAACAGAGTTAAACCATACTTTTGATTGAGCAGATCTGAACACTCTTTCTGTAGAAAATGCAACTGGACATTTGGAGCGCTAAGAGAGTAGTAGTGGAAAAAGGAATATATTCAAATATAAACTACACAGAAGCATTCTGTGAAACTTCTTTCTGATCTGAGCATTCAGCTAACAGAGTTAAACCATACTTTTGATTGAGCAGTTTTGAAACACTCTGTCTGTAGAAAATGCAACTGGACATTCGTAGCGCTAAGAGGGTAATAGTGGAAAAAAGAATATGTTCAATTATTAACTACACAGAAGCATTGTATGAAACTTCTTTCTGTTCTGTGCATTCAACTAACAGAGTTGAACCTTACTTTTGATTGAGCCGTTCTGAAACACTCTATCTGTAGAAATTGCAATTGGACATTCTGAGCGCTAAGAGGCCTATATTGGGAAAAAGAATGTCTACAAATAAAAACTACACAGAAGAATTGTGTGAAACTTCTTTCTGTTCTGTTTGTTCAACTAAAAGAGTTGAACCTTATTTTTGATTGAGCCGTTCTGAAACACTCTTTCTGTAGAAAATGCAAGTGGAGATTCGGAGCGCTAAGAGGGTAATAGTGGAAAAAGGAATGTCTCCTAATATAAACTACAAAGAATCACTCTGTGAAACTTCTTTCTGATCTGTGCATTCAGCTAACAGATTTAAACCATACTTTTGATTGAGCAGATCTGAACACCCTTTCTGTAGAAAATGCAACTGGACATTTGGAGCGCTAAGAGAGTAGTAGTGGAAAAAGGAATATATTCAAATATAAACTACACAGAAGCATTCTGTGAAACTTCTTTCTGATCTGAGCATTCAGCTAACAGAGTTAAACCATACTTTTGATTGAGCAGTTTTGAAACACTCTGTCTGTAGAAAATGCAACTGGACATTCGTAGCGCTAAGTGTGTAATAGTGGAAAAAAGAATATGTTCAAATATAAATTACACAGAAGCATTGTATGAAACTACTTTCTGTTCTCTGCATTCAACTAACAGAGTTGAACCTTACTTTTGATTGAGCCTTTCTGAAACACTCTTTCTGTAGAAACTGCAATTGGACATTCTGAGCGCTAAGAGGCCTCTATTGGGAAATATGATATCTTCAAATAAAAACTACACAGAAGCATTGTGTGAAACTTATTTCTGATATGTTCATTAAGCTAACAGAGTTAAACCATACTTTTGATTGCGCAGTTCTGAACACTCTTTCTGTAGAAAATGCAAGTGGACATTCGGAGCGCTAATAGGGTAATAGTGGAAAAAGGAATATATTCAAATATAAACTACACAGTAGCATTCTGTGAAAATTCTTTCTGTTCTGTGCATTCAACTAACAGAGTTGAACCTTACTTTTGATTGAGCCGTTCTGAAACACTCTTTGTGTAGAAACTGCAATTGGACATGCTAAGCGCTAAGAGGCCTACATTAGGAAAAAGAATATCTTCAAATAAAAACTACACAGATGAATTCTGTGAAACTTATTTCTGATCTGTAAATTCAGTTAACAGAGATAAAACATATTTTTGATTGAGCAGTTATGAAACACTCTTTTTGTAGAAAATGCAAGTGGAGATTCAGAGCGTTAAGAGGGTAATAGTGGAAAAAGGAATGTCTTCAAATATAAACTACACAGAATCATTCGGTGAAACTTCTTTCTGATCTGTGCATTCAGCTAACAGAGTTAAACCATACTTTTGATTGAGCACATCTGAACACTCTTTCTCTTGAAAATGCAACTGGACATTTGGAGCGCTAAGAGCGTAGTAGTGGAAAAAGGAATATATGCAAATATAAACTACACAGAAGCATTCTGTGAAACTTCTTTCTGATCTGAGCATACAGCTAACAGAGTTAAACCATACTTTTGATTGAGCAGTTTTGAAACTCTCTGTCTGTAGAAAATGCAACTGGACATTCGTAGCGCTAAGTGGGTAATAGTGGAAAAAAGAATATGTTCAAATATAAACTACACAGAAGCATTGTATGAAACTTCTTTCTGTTCTGTGCATTCAACTAACAGAGTTGAACCTTACTTCTGATTGAGCCGTTCTGAAACACTCTTTCTGTAGAAACTGCAATTGGACATTCTGAGCGCTAAGAGGCCTATATTGGGAAAAAGAATGTCTACAAATAAAAACTACACAGAAGAATTGTGTGAAACTACTTTCTGTTCTGTTTGTTCAACTAAAAGAGTTGAACCTTAGTTTTGATTGAGCCGTTCTGAAACACTCTTTCTGTAGAAAATGCAAGTGGAGATTCGGAGCGCTAAGAGGGTAATAGTGGAAAAAGGAATGTCTCCAAATATAAACTACACAGAATCATTCTGTGAAACTTCTTTCTGATCTGTGCATTCAGCTAACAGAATTAAACCATACTTTTGATTGAGCAGATCTGAACACTCTTTCTGTAGAAAATGCAACTGGACATTTGGAGCGCTAAGAGAGTAGTATTGGAAAAAGGAATATATTCAAATATAAACTACACAGAAGCATTCTGTGAAACTTCTTTCTGATCTGAGCATTCAGCTAACAGAGTTAAACCATACTTATGATTGAGCAGTTTGAAACACTCTGTCTGTAGAAAATGCAATTGGACATTCGTAGCGCTAAGTGGGTAATAGTGGAAAAAAGAATATGTTCAAATATAAACTACACAGAAGCATTGTATGAAACTTCTTTCTGTTCTGTGCATTCAACTAACAGAGTTGAACCTTACATTTGATTGAGCCTTTCTGAAACACTCTTTCTGTAGAAACTGCAATTGGACATTCTGAGCGCTAAGAGGACTCTATTGGGAAAAATAATATCTTCAAATAAAAACTACACAGAAGCATTGTGTGAAACTTATTTCTGATATGTTCATTAAGCTAACAGAGTTAAACCATACTTTTGATTGCGCGGTTCTGAACACTCTTTCAGTAGAAAATGCAAGTGGACATTCGGAGCGCTACGAGGGTAATAGTGGAAAAAGGAATATATTCAAATACAAACTACACAGTAGCATTCTGTGAAAATTCTTTCTGTTCTGTGCATTCAACTAACAGAGTTGAACCTTACTTTTGATTGAGCCGTTCTGAAACACTCTTTGTGTAGAAACTGCAATTGGACATGCTAAGCGCTAAGAGGCCTACATTAGGAAAAAGAATATCTTCAAATAAAAACTACACAGATGCATTCTGTGAAACTTATTTCTGATCTGTAAATTCAGTTAACAGAGATAAAACATATTTTTGATTGAGCAGTTATGAAACACTCTTTTTGTAGAAAATGCAAGTGGAGATTCGGAGCGCTAAGAGGGTAATAGTGGAAAAAGGAATGTCATCAAATATAAACTACACAGAATCATTCGGTGAAACTTCTTTCTGATCTGTGCATTCAGCTAACAGAGTTAAACCATACTTTTGATTGAGCACATCTGAACACTCTTTCTGTTGAAAATGCAACTGGACATTTGGAGCGCTAAGAGCGTAGTAGTGGAAAAAGGAATATATGCAAATATAAACTACACAGAAGCATTCTGTGAAACTTCTTTCTGATCTGAGCATACAGCTAACAGAGTTAAACCATACTTTTGATTGAGCAGTTTTGAAACTCTCTGTCTGTAGAAAATGCAACTGGACATTCGTAGCGCTAAGTGGGTAATAGTGGAAAAAATAATATGTTCAAATATAAACTACACAGAAGCATTGTATGAAACTTCTTTCTGTTCTGTGCATTCAACTAACAGAGTTCAACCTTACTTTTGATTGAGCCGTTCTGAAACACTCTTTCTGTAGAAACTGCAATTGGACATTCTGAGCGCTAAGAGGCCTATATTGGGAAAAAGAATGTCTACAAATAAAAACTACACAGAAGAATTGTGTGAAAATTCTTTCTGTTCTGTCTCTTCAACTAAAAGAGTTGAACCTTAGTTTTGATTGAGCCGTTCTGAAACACTCTTTCTGTAGAAAATGCAAGTGGAGATTCGGAGCGCTAAGAGGGTAATAGTGGAAAAAGGAATGTCTCCAAATATAAACTACACAGAATCATTCTGTGAAATTTCTTTCTGATCTGTGCATTCAGCTAACAGAGTTAAACCATACTTTTGATTGCGCAGTTCTGAACACTCTTTCTGTAGAAAATGCAAGTGGACATTCGGAGCGCTAAGAGGGTAATAGTGGAAAAAGGAATATATTCAAATATAAACTACACAGTAGCATTCTGTGAAAATACTTTCTGTTCTGTGCATTCAACTAACAGAGTTGAACCTTACTTTTGATTGAGCCGTTCTGAAACACTCTTTCTGTAGTAACTGCAATTGGACATGCTAAGCGCTAAGAGGCCTACATTGGGAAAAAGAATATCTTCAAATAAAAACTACACAGATGCATTCTGTGAAACTTATTTCTGATCTGTAAATTCAGTTAACAGATATAAAACATATTTTTGATTGAGCAGTTATGAAACACTCTTTTTGTAGAAAATGCAAGTGGAGATTCGGAGCGCTAAGAGGGTAACAGTGGAAAAAGGAATGTCTTCAAATATAAACTACACAGAATCATTCGGTGAAACTTCTTTCTGATCTGAGCATTCAGCTAACAGAGTTAAACCATACTTTTGATTGAGCAGTTTAGAAACACTCTGTCTGTAGAAAATGCAACTGGACATTCGTAGCGCTAAGTGGGTAATAGTGGAAAAAAGAATATGTTCAAATATGAACTACACAGAAGCATTGTATGAAACTTCTTTCTGTTCTGTGCATTCAACTAACAGAGTTGAACCTTACTTTTGATTGAGCCGTTCTGAAACACTCTTTCTGTAGAAACTGCAATTGGACATTCTGAGCGCTAAGAGGCCTATATTGGGAAAAAGAATGTCTACAAACAAAAACTACACAGAAGAATTGTGTGAAAATTCTTTCTGTTCTGTCTGTTCAACTAAAAGAGTTGAACCTTAGTTTTGATTGAGCCGTTCTGAAACACTCTTTCTGTAGAAAATGCAAGTGGAGATTCGGAGCGCTAAGAGGGTAATAGTGGAAAAAGGAATGTCTCCAAATATAAACTACACAGAATCATTCTGTGAAACTTCTTTCTGATCTGTGCATTCAGCTAACAGAGTTAAACCATACTTTTGATTGAGCAGATCTGAACACTCTTTCTGTAGAAAATGCAACTGGACATTTGGAGCGCTAAGAGAGTAGTAGTGGAAAAAGGAATATATTCAAATATAAACTACACAGAAGCATTCTGTGAAACTTCTTTCTGATCTGAGCATTCAGCTAACAGAGTTAAACCATACTTTTGATTGAGCAGTTTTGAAACACTCTGTCTGTAGAAAATGCAACTGGACATTCGTAGCGCTAAGAGGGTAATAGTGGAAAAAAGAATATGTTCAATTATTAACTACACAGAAGCATTGTATGAAACTTCTTTCTGTTCTGTGCATTCAACTAACAGAGTTGAACCTTACTTTTGATTGAGCCGTTCTGAAACACTCTATCTGTAGAAATTGCAATTGGACATTCTGAGCGCTAAGAGGCCTATATTGGGAAAAAGAATGTCTACAAATAAAAACTACACAGAAGAATTGTGTGAAACTTCTTTCTGTTCTGTTTGTTCAACTAAAAGAGTTGAACCTTATTTTTGATTGAGCCGTTCTGAAACACTCTTTCTGTAGAAAATGCAAGTGGAGATTCGGAGCGCTAAGAGGGTAATAGTGGAAAAAGGAATGTCTCCTAATATAAACTACAAAGAATCACTCTGTGAAACTTCTTTCTGATCTGTGCATTCAGCTAACAGATTTAAACCATACTTTTGATTGAGCAGATCTGAACACCCTTTCTGTAGAAAATGCAACTGGACATTTGGAGCGCTAAGAGAGTAGTAGTGGAAAAAGGAATATATTCAAATATAAACTACACAGAAGCATTCTGTGAAACTTCTTTCTGATCTGAGCATTCAGCTAACAGAGTTAAACCATACTTTTGATTGAGCAGTTTTGAAACACTCTGTCTGTAGAAAATGCAACTGGACATTCGTAGCGCTAAGTGTGTAATAGTGGAAAAAAGAGTATGTTCAAATATAAATTACACAGAAGCATTGTATGAAACTTCTTTCTGTTCTCTGCATTCAACTAACAGAGTTGAACCTTACTTTTGATTGAGCCTTTCTGAAACACTCTTTCTGTAGAAACTGCAATTGGACATTCTGAGCGCTAAGAGGCCTCTATTGGGAAATATAATATCTTCAAATAAAAACTACACAGAAGCATTGTGTGAAACTTATTTCTGATATGTTCATTAAGCTAACAGAGTTAAACCATACTTTTGATTGCGCAGTTCTGAACACTCTTTCTGTAGAAAATGCAAGTGGACATTCGGAGCGCTAAGAGGGTAATAGTGGAAAAAGGAATATATTCAAATATAAACTACACAGTAGCATTCTGTGAAAATTCTTTCTGTTCTGTGCATTCAACTAACAGAGTTGAACCTTACTTTTGATTGAGCCGTTCTGAAACACTCTTTCTGTAGAAACTGCAATTGTACACGCTAAGCGCTAAGAGGCCTACATTGGGAAAAATAATATCTTCAAATAAAAACTACACAGATGCATTCTGTGAAACTTATTTCTGATCTGTAAATTCAGTTAACAGAGATAAAACATATTTTTGATTGAGCAGTTATGAAACACTCTTTTTGTAGAAAATGCAAGTGGAGATTCGGAGCGCTAAGTGGGTAATAGTGGAAAAAGGAATGTCTTCAAATATAAACTACACAGAATCATTCGGTGAAACTTCTTTCTGATCTGTGCATTCAGCTAACAGAGTTAAACCATACTTTTGATTGAGCAGATCTGAACACTCTTTCTGTGGATAATGCAACTGGACATTTGGAGCGCTAAGAGCGTAGTAGTGGAAAAAGGAATATATTCAAATATAAACTACACAGAAGCATTCTGTGAAACTTCTTTCTGATCTGAGCATACATCTAACAGAGTTAAACCATAATTTGATTGAGCAGTTTTGAAACACTCTGTAGAAAATGCAACTGGACATTCGTAGCGCTAAGTGGGTAATAGTGGAAAAAAGAATATGTTCAAATATAAACTACACAGAAGCATTGTATGAAACTTCTTTCTGTTCTGTGCATTCAACTAACAGAGTTGAACCTTACTTTTGATTGAGCCTTTCTGAAACACTCTTTCTGTAGAAACTGCAATTGGACATTCTGAGCGCTAAGAGGCCTATATTGGGAAAAATAATATCTTCAAATAAAAACTACACAGAAGCATTGTGTGAAACTTATTTCTGATATGTTCATTAAGCTAACAGAGTTAAACCATACTTTTGATTGCGCAGTTCTGAACACTCTTTCTGTAGAAAATGCAAGTGGACATTCGGAGCGCTAAGAGGGTAATAGTGGAAAAAGGAATATATTCAAATATAAACTACACAGTAGCATTCTGTGAAAATTCTTTCTGTTCTGTGCATTCAACTAACAGAGTTGAACCTTACTTTTGATTGAGCCGTTCTGAAACACTCTTTGTGTAGAAACTGCAATTGGACATGCTAAGCGCTAAGAGGCCTACATTAGGAAAAAGAATATCTTCAAATAAAAACTACACAGATGAATTCTGTGAAACTTATTTCTGATCTGTAAATTCAGTTAACAGAGATAAAACATATTTTTGATTGAGCAGTTATGAAACACTCTTTTTGTAGAAAATGCAAGTGGAGATTCAGAGCGTTAAGAGGGTAATAGTGGAAAAAGGAATGTCTTCAAATATAAACTACACAGAATCATTCGGTGAAACTTCTTTCTGATCTGTGCATTCAGCTAACAGAGTTAAACCATACTTTTGATTGAGCACATCTGAACACTCTTTCTCTTGAAAATGCAACTGGACATTTGGAGCGCTAAGAGCGTAGTAGTGGAAAAAGGAATATATGCAAATATAAACTACACAGAAGCATTCTGTGAAACTTCTTTCTGATCTGAGCATACAGCTAACAGAGTTAAACCATACTTTTGATTGAGCAGTTTTGAAACTCTCTGTCTGTAGAAAATGCAACTGGACATTCGTAGCGCTAAGTGGGTAATAGTGGAAAAAAGAATATGTTCAAATATAAACTACACAGAAGCATTGTATGAAACTTCTTTCTGTTCTGTGCATTCAACTAACAGAGTTGAACCTTACTTCTGATTGAGCCGTTCTGAAACACTCTTTCTGTAGAAACTGCAATTGGACATTCTGAGCGCTAAGAGGCCTATATTGGGAAAAAGAATGTCTACAAATAAAAACTACACAGAAGAATTGTGTGAAACTACTTTCTGTTCTGTTTGTTCAACTAAAAGAGTTGAACCTTAGTTTTGATTGAGCCGTTCTGAAACACTCTTTCTGTAGAAAATGCAAGTGGAGATTCGGAGCGCTAAGAGGGTAATAGTGGAAAAAGGAATGTCTCCAAATATAAACTACACAGAATCATTCTGTGAAACTTCTTTCTGATCTGTGCATTCAGCTAACAGAATTAAAACATACTTTTGATTGAGCAGATCTGAACACTCTTTCTGTAGAAAATGCAACTGGACATTTGGAGCCCTAAGAGAGTAGTATTGGAAAAAGGAATATATTCAAATATAAACTACACAGAAGCATTCTGTGAAACTTCTTTCTGATCTGAGCATTCAGCTAACAGAGTTAAACCATACTTATGATTGAGCAGTTTGAAACACTCTGTCTGTAGAAAATGCAATTGGACATTCGTAGCGCTAAGTGGGTAATAGTGGAAAAAAGAATATGTTCAAATATAAACTACACAGAAGCATTGTATGAAACTGCTTTCTGTTCTGTGCATTCAACTAACAGAGTTGAACCTTACATTTGATTGAGCCTTTCTGAAACACTCTTTCTGTAGAAACTGCAATTGGACATTCTGAGCGCTAAGAGGACTCTATTGGGAAAAATAATATCTTCAAATAAAAACTACACAGAAGCATTGTGTGAAACTTATTTCTGATATGTTCATTAAGCTAACAGAGTTAAACCATACTTTTGATTGCGCGGTTCTGAACACTCTTTCAGTAGAAAATGCAAGTGGACATTCGGAGCGCTACGAGGGTAATAGTGGAAAAAGGAATATATTCAAATACAAACTACACAGTAGCATTCTGTGAAAATTCTTTCTGTTCTGTGCATTCAACTAACAGAGTTGAACCTTACTTTTGATTGAGCCGTTCTGAAACACTCTTTGTGTAGAAACTGCAATTGGACATGCTAAGCGCTAAGAGGCCTACATTAGGAAAAAGAATATCTTCAAATAAAAACTACACAGATGCATTCTGTGAAACTTATTTCTGATCTGTAAATTCAGTTAACAGAGATAAAACTTATTTTTGATTGAGCAGTTATGAAACACTCTTTTTGTAGAAAATGCAAGTGGAGATTCGGAGCGCTAAGAGGGTAATAGTGGAAAAAGGAATGTCATCAAATATAAACTACACAGAATCATTCGGTGAAACTTCTTTCTGATCTGTGCATTCAGCTAACAGAGTTAAACCATACTTTTGATTGAGCACATCTGAACACTCTTTCTGTTGAAAATGCAACTGGACATTTGGAGCGCTAAGAGCGTAGTAGTGGAAAAAGGAATATATGCAAATATAAACTACACAGAAGCATTCTGTGAAACTTCTTTCTGATCTGAGCATACAGCTAACAGAGTTAAACCATACTTTTGATTGAGCAGTTTTGAAACTCTCTGTCTGTAGAAAATGCAACTGGACATTCGTAGCGCTAAGTGGGTAATAGTGGAAAAAAGAATATGTTCAAATATAAACTACACAGAAGCATTGTATGAAACTTCTTTCTGTTCTGTGCATTCAACTAACAGAGTTGAACCTTACTTTTGATTGAGCCGTTCTGAAACACTCTTTCTGTAGAAACTGCAATTGGACATTCTGAGCGCTAAGAGGCCTATATTGGGAAAAAGAATGTCTACAAATAAAAACTACACAGAAGAATTGTGTGAAACTACTTTCCGTTCTGTTTGTTCAACTAAAAGAGTTGAACCTTAGTTTTGATTGAGCCGTTCTGAAACACTCTTTCTGTAGAAAATGCAAGTGGAGATTCGGAGCGCTAAGAGGGTCATAGTGGAAAAAGGAATGTCTCCAAATATAAACTACACAGAATCATTCTGTGAAACTTCTTTCTGATCTGTGCATTCAGCTAACAGAGTTAAACCATACTTTTGATTGAGCAGATCTGAACACTCTTTCTGTAGAAAATGCAACTGGACATTTGGAGCGCTAAGAGAGTAGTAGTGGAAAAAGGAATATATTCAAATATAAACTACACAGAAGCATTCTGTGAAACTTCTTTCTGATCTGAGCATTCAGCTAACAGAGTTAAACCATACTTATGATTGAGCAGTTTTGAAACACTCTGTCTGTAGAAAATGCAACTGGACATTCGTAGCGCTAAGTGGGTAATAGTGGAAAAAAGAATATTTTCAAATATAAACTACACAGAAGCATTGTATGAAACTTCTTTCTGTTCTGTGCATTCAACTAACAGAGTTGAACCTTACTTTTGATTGAGCCTTTCTGAAACACTCTTTCTGTAGAAACTGCAATTGGACATTCTGAGCGCTAAGAGGCCTATATTGGGAAAAATAATATCTTCAAATAAAAACTACACAGAAGCATTGTGTGAAACTTATTTCTGATATGTTCATTAAGCTAACAGAGTTAAACCATACTTTTGATTGAGCACATCTGAACACTCTTTCTGTTGAAAATGCAACTGGACATTTGGAGCGCTAAGAGCGTAGTAGTGGAAAAAGGAATATATGCAAATATAAACTACACAGAAGCATTCTGTGAAACTTTTTTCTGATCTGAGCATACAGCTAACAGAGTTAAACCATACTTTTGATTGAGCAGTTTTGAAACTCTCTGTCTGTAGAAAATGCAACTGGACATTCGTAGCGCTAAGTGGGTAATAGTGGAAAAAAAATATGTTCAAATATAAACTACACAGAAGCATTGTATGAAACTTCTTTCTGTTCTGTGCATTCAACTAACAGAGTTGAACCTTACTTTTGATTGAGCCGTTCTGAAACACTCTTTCTGTAGAAACTGCAATTGGACATTCTGAGCGCTAAGAGGCCTATATTGGGAAAAAGAATGTCTACAAATAAAAACTACACAGAAGAATTGTGTGAAACTACATTCTGTTCTGTTTGTTCAACTAAAAGAGTTGAACCTTAGTTTTGATTGAGCCGTTCTGAAACACACTTTCTGTAGAAAATGCAAGTGGAGATTCGGAGCGCTAAGAGGGTAATAGTGGAAAAAGGAATGTCTCCAAATATAAACTACACAGAATCATTCTGTCAAACTTCTTTCTGATCTGTGCATTCAGCTAACAGAGTTAAACCATACTTTTGATTGAGCAGATCTGAACACTCTTTCTGTAGAAAATGCAACTGGACATTTGGAGCGCTAACAGAGTAGTAGTGGAAAAAGGAATATATTCAAATATAAACTACACAGAAGCATTCTGTGAAACTTCTTTCTGATCTGAGCATTCAGCTAAAAGAGTTAAACCATACTTATGATTGAGCAGTTTTGAAACACTCTGTCTGTAGAAAATGCAATTGGACATTCGTAGCGCTAAGTGGGTAATAGTGGAAAAAAGAATATGTTCAAATATAAACTACACAGAAGCATTGTATGAAACTTCTTTCTGTTCTGTGCATTCAACTAACAGATTTGAACCTTACTTTTGATTGAGCCTTTCGGAAACACTCTTTCTGTAGAAACTGCAATTGGACATTCTGAGCGCTAAGAGGACTCTATTGGGAAAAATAATATCTTCAAATAAAAACTACACAGAAGCATTGTGTGAAACTTATTTCTGATATGTTCATTAAGCTAACAGAGTTAAACCATACTTTTGATTGCGCAGTTCTCAACACTCTTTCTGTAGAAAATGCAAGTGGACATTCGGAGCGCTAAGAGGGTAATAGTGGAAAAAGGAATATATTCAAATATAAACTACACAGTAGCATTCTGTGAAAATTCTTTCTGTTCTGTGCATTCAACTAACAGTGTTGAACCTTACTTTTGATTGAGCCGTTCTGAAACACTCTTTGTGTAGAAACTGCAATTGGACATGCTAAGCGCTAAGAGGCCTACATTAGGAAAAAGAATATCTTCAAATAAAAACTACACAGATGCATTCTGTGAAACTTATTTCTGATCTGTAAATTCAGTTAACAGAGATAAAACATATTTTTGATTCAGCAGTTATGAAACACTCTTTTTGTAGAAAATGCAAGTGGAGATTCGGAGCGCTAAGAGGGTAATAGTGGAAAAAGGAATGTCTTCAAATATAAACTACACAGAATCATTCGGTGAAACTTCTTTCTGATCTGTGCATTCAGCTAACAGAGTTAAACCATACTTTTGATTGAGCACATCTGAACACTCTTTCTGTTGAAAATGCAACTGGACATTTGGAGCGCTAAGAGCGTAGTAGTGGAAAAGGGAATATATGCAAATATAAACTACACAGAAGCATTCTGTGAAACTTCTTTCTGATCTGAGCATACAGCTAACAGAGTTAAACCATACTTTTGATTGAGCAGTTTTGAAACTCTCTGTCTGTAGAAAATGCAACTGGACATTCGTAGCGCTAAGTGGGTAATAGTGGAAAAAAGAATATGTTCAAATATAAACTACACAGAAGCATTGTATGAAACTTCTTTCTGTTCTGTGCATTCAACTAACAGAGTTGAACCTTACTTTTGATTGAGCCGTTCTGAAACACTCTTTCTGTTGAAACTGCAATTGGACATTCTGAGCGCAAGAGGCCTATATTGGGAAAAAGAATGTCTACAAATAAAAACTACACAGAAGAATTGTGTGAAACTACTTTCCGTTCTGTTTGTTCAACTAAAAGAGTTGAACCTTAGTTTTGATTGAGCCGTTCTGAAACACTCTTTCTGTAGAAAATGCAAGTGGAGATTCGGAGCGCTAAGAGGTTAATAGTGGAAAAAGGAATGTCTCCAAATATAAACTACACAGAATCATTCTGTGAAACTTCTTTCTGATCTGTGCATTCAGCTAACAGAGTTAAAACATACTTTTGATTGAGCAGATCTGAACACTCTTTCTGTAGAAAATGCAACTGGACATTTGGAGCGCTAAGAGAGTATTAGTGGAAAAAGGAATATATTCAAATATAAACTACACAGAAGCATTCTGTGAAACTTCTTTCTGATCTGAGCATTCAGCTAACAGAGTTAAACCATACTTATGATTGAGCAGTTTTGAAACACTCTGTCTGTAGAAAATGCAACTGGACATTCGTAGCGCTAAGTGGGTAATAGTGGAAAAAAGAATATTTTCAAATATAAACTACACAGAAGCATTGTATGAAACTTCTTTCTGTTCTGTGCATTCAACTAACAGAGTTGAACCTTACTTTTGATTGAGCCTTTCTGAAACACTCTTTCTGTAGAAACTGCAATTGGACATTCTGAGCGCTAAGAGGCCTATATTGGGAAAAATAATATCTTCAAATAAAAACTACACAGAAGCATTGTGTGAAACTTATTTCTGATATGTTCATTAAGCTAACAGAGTTAAACCATACTTTTGATTGCGCAGTTCTGAACACTCTTTCTGTAGAAAATGCAAGTGGACATTCGGAGCGCTAAGAGGGTAATAGTGGAAAAAGGAATATATACAAATATAAACTACACAGTAGCATTCTGTGAAAATTCTTTCTGTTCTGTGCATTCAACTAACAGAGTTGAACCTTACTTTTGATTGAGCCGTTCTGAAACACTCTTTGTGTAGAAACTGCAATTGGACATGCTAAGCGCTAAGAGGCCTACATTAGGAAAAAGAATATCTTCAAATAAAAACTACATAGATGCATTCTGTGAAACTTATTTCTGATCTGTAAATTCAGTTAACAGAGATAAAACATATTTTTGATTGAGCAGTTATGAAACACTCTTTTTGTAGAAAATGCAAGTGGAGATTCGGAGCGCTAAGAGGGTAATAGTGGAAAAAGGAATGTCTTCAAATATAAACTACACAGAATCATTCGGTGAAACTTCTTTCTGATCTGTGCATTCAGCTAACAGAGTTAAACCATACTTTTGATTGAGCACATCTGAACACTCTTTCTGTTGAAAATGCAACTGGACATTTGGAGCGCTAAGAGCGTAGTAGTGGAAAAAGGAATATATGCAAATATAAACTACACAGAAGCATTCTGTGAAACTTTTTTCTGATCTGAGCATACAGCTAACAGAGTTAAACCATACTTTTGATTGAGCAGTTTTGAAACTCTCTGTCTGTAGAAAATGCAACTGGACATTCGTAGCGCTAAGTGGGTAATAGTGGAAAAAAAATATGTTCAAATATAAACTACACAGAAGCATTGTATGAAACTTCTTTCTGTTCTGTGCATTCAACTAACAGAGTTGAACCTTACTTTTGATTGAGCCGTTCTGAAACACTCTTTCTGTAGAAACTGCAATTGGACATTCTGAGCGCTAAGAGGCCTATATTGGGAAAAAGAATGTCTACAAATAAAAACTACACAGAAGAATTGTGTGAAACTACATTCTGTTCTGTTTGTTCAACTAAAAGAGTTGAACCTTAGTTTTGATTGAGCCGTTCTGAAACACACTTTCTGTAGAAAATGCAAGTGGAGATTCGGAGCGCTAAGAGGGTAATAGTGGAAAAAGGAATGTCTCCAAATATAAACTACACAGAATCATTCTGTCAAACTTCTTTCTGATCTGTGCATTCAGCTAACAGAGTTAAACCATACTTTTGATTGAGCAGATCTGAACACTCTTTCTGTAGAAAATGCAACTGGACATTTGGAGCGCTAACAGAGTAGTAGTGGAAAAAGGAATATATTCAAATATAAACTACACAGAAGCATTCTGTGAAACTTCTTTCTGATCTGAGCATTCAGCTAAAAGAGTTAAACCATACTTATGATTGAGCAGTTTTGAAACACTCTGTCTGTAGAAAATGCAATTGGACATTCGTAGCGCTAAGTGGGTAATAGTGGAAAAAAGAATATGTTCAAATATAAACTACACAGAAGCATTGTATGAAACTTCTTTCTGTTCTGTGCATTCAACTAACAGATTTGAACCTTACTTTTGATTGAGCCTTTCGGAAACACTCTTTCTGTAGAAACTGCAATTGGACATTCTGAGCGCTAAGAGGACTCTATTGGGAAAAATAATATCTTCAAATAAAAACTACACAGAAGCATTGTGTGAAACTTATTTCTGATATGTTCATTAAGCTAACAGAGTTAAACCATACTTTTGATTGCGCAGTTCTCAACACTCTTTCTGTAGAAAATGCAAGTGGACATTCGGAGCGCTAAGAGGGTAATAGTGGAAAAAGGAATATATTCAAATATAAACTACACAGTAGCATTCTGTGAAAATTCTTTCTGTTCTGTGCATTCAACTAACAGTGTTGAACCTTACTTTTGATTGAGCCGTTCTGAAACACTCTTTGTGTAGAAACTGCAATTGGACATGCTAAGCGCTAAGAGGCCTACATTAGGAAAAAGAATATCTTCAAATAAAAACTACACAGATGCATTCTGTGAAACTTATTTCTGATCTGTAAATTCAGTTAACAGAGATAAAACATATTTTTGATTCAGCAGTTATGAAACACTCTTTTTGTAGAAAATGCAAGTGGAGATTCGGAGCGCTAAGAGGGTAATAGTGGAAAAAGGAATGTCTTCAAATATAAACTACACAGAATCATTCGGTGAAACTTCTTTCTGATCTGTGCATTCAGCTAACAGAGTTAAACCATACTTTTGATTGAGCACATCTGAACACTCTTTCTGTTGAAAATGCAACTGGACATTTGGAGCGCTAAGAGCGTAGTAGTGGAAAAGGGAATATATGCAAATATAAACTACACAGAAGCATTCTGTGAAACTTCTTTCTGATCTGAGCATACAGCTAACAGAGTTAAACCATACTTTTGATTGAGCAGTTTTGAAACTCTCTGTCTGTAGAAAATGCAACTGGACATTCGTAGCGCTAAGTGGGTAATAGTGGAAAAAAGAATATGTTCAAATATAAACTACACAGAAGCATTGTATGAAACTTCTTTCTGTTCTGTGCATTCAACTAACAGAGTTGAACCTTACTTTTGATTGAGCCGTTCTGAAACACTCTTTCTGTTGAAACTGCAATTGGACATTCTGAGCGCAAGAGGCCTATATTGGGAAAAAGAATGTCTACAAATAAAAACTACACAGAAGAATTGTGTGAAACTACTTTCCGTTCTGTTTGTTCAACTAAAAGAGTTGAACCTTAGTTTTGATTGAGCCGTTCTGAAACACTCTTTCTGTAGAAAATGCAAGTGGAGATTCGGAGCGCTAAGAGGTTAATAGTGGAAAAAGGAATGTCTCCAAATATAAACTACACAGAATCATTCTGTGAAACTTCTTTCTGATCTGTGCATTCAGCTAACAGAGTTAAAACATACTTTTGATTGAGCAGATCTGAACACTCTTTCTGTAGAAAATGCAACTGGACATTTGGAGCGCTAAGAGAGTATTAGTGGAAAAAGGAATATATTCAAATATAAACTACACAGAAGCATTCTGTGAAACTTCTTTCTGATCTGAGCATTCAGCTAACAGAGTTAAACCATACTTATGATTGAGCAGTTTTGAAACACTCTGTCTGTAGAAAATGCAACTGGACATTCGTAGCGCTAAGTGGGTAATAGTGGAAAAAAGAATATTTTCAAATATAAACTACACAGAAGCATTGTATGAAACTTCTTTCTGTTCTGTGCATTCAACTAACAGAGTTGAACCTTACATTTGATTGAGCCTTTCTGAAACACTCTTTCTGTAGAAACTGCAATTGGACATTCTGAGCGCTAAGAGGCCTATATTGGGAAAAATAATATCTTCAAATAAAAACTACACAGAAGCATTGTGTGAAACTTATTTCTGATATGTTCATTAAGCTAACAGAGTTAAACCATACTTTTGATTGCGCAGTTCTGAACACTCTTTCTGTAGAAAATGCAAGTGCACATTCGGAGCGCTAAGAGGGTAATAGTGGAAAAAGGAATATATTCAAATATAAACTACACAGTAGCATTCTGTGAAAATTCTTTCTGTTCTGTGCATTCAACTAACAGAGTTGAACCTTACTTTTGATTGAGCCGTTCTGAAACACTCTTTCTGTAGAAACTGCAATTGGACATGCTAAGCGCTAAGAGGCCTACATTAGGAAAAATAATATCTTCAAATAAAAACTACACAGATGCATTCTGTGAAACTTATTTCTGATCTGTAAATTCAGTTAACAGAGATAAAACATATTTTTGATTGAGCAGTTATGAAACACTCTTTTTGTAGAAAATGCAAGTGGAGATTCGGAGCGCTAAGAGGGTAATAGTGGAAAAAGGAATGTCTTCAAATATAAACTACACAGAATCATTCGGTGAAACTTCTTTCTGATCTGTGCATTCAGCTAACAGAGTTAAACCATACTTTTGATTGAGCACATCTGAACACTCTTTCTGTTGAAAATGCAACTGGACATTTGGAGCGCTAAGAGCGTAGTAGTGGAAAAAGGAATATATGCAAATATAAACTACACAGAAGCATTCTGTGAAACTTCTTTCTGATCTGAGCATACAGCTAACAGAGTTAAACCATACTTTTGATTGAGCAGTTTTGAAACTCTCTGTCTGTAGAAAATGCAACTGGACATTCGTAGCGCTAAGTGGGTAATAGTGGAAAAAAGAATATGTTCAAATATAAACTACACAGAAGCATTGTATGAAACTTCTTTCTGTTCTGTGCATTCAACTAACAGAGTTGAACCTTACTTTTGATTGAGCCGTTCTGAAACACTCTTTCTGTAGAAAATGCAATTGGACATTCTGAGCGCTAAGAGGCCTATATTGGGAAAAAGAATGTCTACAAATAAAAACTACACAGAAGAATTGTGTGAAACTACTTTCTGTTCTGTTTGTTCAACTAAAAGAGTTGAACCTTAGTTTTGATAGAGCCGTTCTGAAACACTCTTTCTGTAGAAAATTCAAGTGGAGATTCGGAGCGCTAAGAGGGTAATAGTGGAAAAAGGAATGTCTCCAAATATAAACTACACAGAATCATTCTGTGAAACTTCTTTCTGATCTTTGCATTCAGCTAACAGACTTAAACCATACTTTTGATTGAGCAGATCTGAACACTCTTTCTGTAGAAAATGCAACTGGACATTTGGAGCGCTAAGAGAGTAGTAGTGGAAAAAGGAATATATTCAAATATAAACTACACAGAAGCATTCTGTGAAACTTCTTTCTGATCTGAGCATTCAGCTAACAGAGTTAAACCATACTTATGATTGAGCAGTTTTGAAACACTCTGTCTGTAGAAAATGCAATTGGACATTCGTAGCGCTAAGTGGGTAATAGTGGAAAAAAGAATATGTTCAAATATAAACTACACAGAAGCATTGTATGAAACTTCTTTCTGTTCTGTGCATTCAACTAACAGAGTTGAACCTTACATTTGATTGAGCCTTTCTGAAACACTCTTTCTGTAGAAACTGCAATTGGACATTCTGAGCGCTAAGAGGACTCTATTGGGAAAAATAATATCTTCAAATAAAAACTACACAGAAGCATTGTGTGAAACTTATTTCTGATATGTTCATTAAGCTAACAGAGTTAAACCATACTTTTGATTGCGCAGTTCTGAACACTCTTTCTGTAGAAAATGCAAGTGGACATTCGGAGCGCTACGAGGGTAATAGTGGAAAAAGGAATATATTCAAATATAAACTACACAGTAGCATTCTGTGAAAATTCTTTCTGTTCTGTGCATTCAACTAACAGAGTTGAACCTTACATTTGATTGAGCCGTTCTGAAACACTCTTTGTGTAGAAACTGCAATTGGACATGCTAAGCGCTAAGAGGCCTACATTAGGAAAAAGAATATCTTCAAATAAAAACTACACAGATGCATTCTGTGAAACTTATTTCTGATCTGTAAATTCAGTTAACAGAGATAAAACATATTTTTGATTGAGCAGTTATGAAACACTCTTTTTGTAAAAAATGCAAGTGGAGATTCGGAGCGCTAAGAGGGTAATAGTGGAAAAAGGAATGTCTTCAAATATAAACTACACAGAATCATTCGGTGAAACTTCTTTCTGATCTGTGCATTCAGCTAACAGAGTTAAAAAATACTTTTGATTGAGCACATCTGAACACTCTTTCTGTTGAAAATGCAACTGGACATTTGGAGCGCTAAGAGCGTAGTAGTGGAAAAAGGAATATATGCAAACATAAACTACACAGAAGCATTCTGTGAAACTTCTTTCTGATCTGAGCATTCAGCTAACAGAGTTAAACCATACTTTTGATTGAGCAGTTTTGAAACACTCTGTCTGTAGAAAATGCAACTGGACATTCGTAGCGCTAAGTGGGTAATAGTGGAAAAAAGAATATGTTCAAATATTAACTACACAGAAGCATTGTATGAAACTTCTTTCTGTTCTGTGCATTCAACTAACAGAGTTGAACCTTACTTTTGATTGAGCCGTTCTGAAACACTCTATCTGTAGAAATTGCAATTGGACATTCTGAGCGCTAAGAGGCCTATATTGGGAAAAAGAATGTCTACAAATAAAAACTACACAGAAGAATTGTGTGAAACTTCTTTCTGTTCTGTTTGTTCAACTAAAAGAGTTGAACCTTATTTTTGATTGAGCCGTTCTGAAACACTCTTTCTGTAGAAAATGCAAGTGGAGATTCGGAGCGCTAAGAGGGTAATAGTGGAAAAAGGAATGTCTCCTAATATAAACTACAAAGAATCACTCTGTGAAACTTCTTTCTGATCTGTGCATTCAGCTAACAGATTTAAACCATACTTTTGATTGAGCAGATCTGAACACTCTTTCTGTAGAAAATGCAACTGGACATTTGGAGCGCTAAGAGAGTAGTAGTGGAAAAAGGAATATATTCAAATATAAACTACACAGAAGCATTCTGTGAAACTTCTTTCTGATCTGAGCATTCAGCTAACAGAGTTAAACCATACTTTTGATTGAGCAGTTTTGAAACACTCTGTCTGTAGAAAATGCAACTGGACATTCGTAGCGCTAAGTGTGTAACAGTGGAAAAAAGAATATGTTCAAATATAAATTACACAGAAGCATTGTATGAAACTTCTTTCTGTTCTCTGCATTCAACTAACAGAGTTGAACCTTACTTTTGATTGAGCCTTTCGGAAACACTCTTTCTGTAGAAACTGCAATTGGACATTCTGAGCGCTAAGAGGCCTCTATTGGGAAATATAATATCTTCAAATAAAAACTACACAGAAGCATTGTGTGAAACTTATTTCTGATATGTTCATTAAGCTAACAGAGTTAAACCATACTTTTGATTGCGCAGTTCTGAACACTCTTTCTGTAGAAAATGCAAGTGGACATTCGGAGCGCTAAGAGGGTAATAGTGGAAAAAGGAATATATTCAAATATAAACTACACAGTAGCATTCTGTGAAAATTCTTTCTGTTCTGTGCATTCAACTAACAGAGTTGAACCTTACTTTTGATTGAGCCGTTCTGAAACACTCTTTCTGTAGAAACTGCAATTGTACACGCTAAGCGCTAAGAGGCCTACATTGGGAAAAATAATATCTTCAAATAAAAACTACACAGATGCATTCTGTGAAACTTATTTCTGATCTGTAAATTCAGTTAACAGAGATAAAACATATTTTTGATTGAGCAGTTATGAAACACTCTTTTTGTAGAAAATGCAAGTGGAGATTCGGAGCGCTAAGTGGGTAATAGTGGAAAAAGGAATGTCTTCAAATATAAACTACACAGAATCATTCGGTGAAACTTCTTTCTGATCTGTACATTCAGCTAACAGAGTTAAACCATACTTTTGATTGAGCACATCTGAACACTCTTTCTGTTGAAAATGCAACTGGACATTTGGAGCGCTAAGAGCGTAGTAGTGGAAAAAGGAATATATGCAAACATAAACTACACAGAAGCATTCTGTGAAACTTCTTTCTGATCTGAGCATTCAGCTAACAGAGTTAAACCATACTTTTGATTGAGCAGTTTTGAAACACTCTGTCTGTAGAAAATGCAACTGGACATTCGTAGCGCTAAGTGGGTAATAGTGGAAAAAAGAATATGTTCAAATATTAACTACACAGAAGCATTGTATGAAACTTCTTTCTGTTCTGTGCATTCAACTAACAGAGTTGAACCTTACTTTTGATTGAGCCGTTCTGAAACACTCTATCTGTAGAAATTGCAATTGGACATTCTGAGCGCTAAGAGGCCTATATTGGGAAAAAGAATGTCTACAAATAAAAACTACACAGAAGAATTGTGTGAAACTTCTTTCTGTTCTGTTTGTTCAACTAAAAGAGTTGAACCTTATTTTTGATTGAGCCGTTCTGAAACACTCTTTCTGTAGAAAATGCAAGTGGAGATTCGGAGCGCTAAGAGGGTAATAGTGGAAAAAGGAATGTCTCCTAATATAAACTACAAAGAATCACTCTGTGAAACTTCTTTCTGATCTGTGCATTCAGCTAACAGATTTAAACCATACTTTTGATTGAGCAGATCTGAACACTCTTTCTGTAGAAAATGCAACTGGACATTTGGAGCGCTAAGAGAGTAGTAGTGGAAAAAGGAATATATTCAAATATAAACTACACAGAAGCATTCTGTGAAACTTCTTTCTGATCTGAGCATTCAGCTAACAGAGTTAAACCATACTTTTGATTGAGCAGTTTTGAAACACTCTGTCTGTAGAAAATGCAACTGGACATTCGTAGCGCTAAGTGTGTAACAGTGGAAAAAAGAATATGTTCAAATATAAATTACACAGAAGCATTGTATGAAACTTCTTTCTGTTCTCTGCATTCAACTAACAGAGTTGAACCTTACTTTTGATTGAGCCTTTCGGAAACACTCTTTCTGTAGAAACTGCAATTGGACATTCTGAGCGCTAAGAGGCCTCTATTGGGAAATATAATATCTTCAAATAAAAACTACACAGAAGCATTGTGTGAAACTTATTTCTGATATGTTCATTAAGCTAACAGAGTTAAACCATACTTTTGATTGCGCAGTTCTGAACACTCTTTCTGTAGAAAATGCAAGTGGACATTCGGAGCGCTAAGAGGGTAATAGTGGAAAAAGGAATATATTCAAATATAAACTACACAGTAGCATTCTGTGAAAATTCTTTCTGTTCTGTGCATTCAACTAACAGAGTTGAACCTTACTTTTGATTGAGCCGTTCTGAAACACTCTTTCTGTAGAAACTGCAATTGTACACGCTAAGCGCTAAGAGGCCTACATTGGGAAAAATAATATCTTCAAATAAAAACTACACAGATGCATTCTGTGAAACTTATTTCTGATCTGTAAATTCAGTTAACAGAGATAAAACATATTTTTGATTGAGCAGTTATGAAACACTCTTTTTGTAGAAAATGCAAGTGGAGATTCGGAGCGCTAAGTGGGTAATAGTGGAAAAAGGAATGTCTTCAAATATAAACTACACAGAATCATTCGGTGAAACTTCTTTCTGATCTGTACATTCAGCTAACAGAGTTAAACCATACTTTTGATTGAGCAGATCTGAACACTCTTTCTGTGGATAATGCAACTGGACATTTGGAGCGCTAAGAGCGTAGTAGTGGAAAAAGGAATATATTCAAATATAAACTACACAGAAGCATTCTGTGAAACTTCTTTCTGATCTGAGCATACATCTAACAGAGTTAAACCATACTTTTGATTGAGCAGTTTTGAAACACTCTGTAGAAAATGCAACTGGACATTCGTAGCGCTAAGTGGGTAATAGTGGAAAAAATAATATGTTCAAATATAAACTACACAGAAGCATTGTATGAAACTTCTTTCTGTTCTGTGCATTCAACTAACAGAGTTGAACCTTACTTTTGATTGAGCCTTTCTGAAACACTCTTTCTGTAGAAACTGCAATTGGACATTCTGAGCGCTAAGAGGCCTATATTGGGAAAAATAATATCTTCAAATAAAAACTACACAGAAGCATTGTGTGAAACTTATTTCTGATATGTTCATTAAGCTAACAGAGTTAAACCATACTTTTGATTGCGCAGTTCTGAACACTCTTTCTGTAGAAAATGCAAGTGGACATTCGGAGCGCTAAGAGGGTAATAGTGGAAAAAGGAATATATTCAAATATAAACTACACAGTAGCATTCTGTGAAAATTCTTTCTGTTCTGTGCATTCAACTAACAGAGTTGAACCTTACTTTTGATTGAGCCGTTCTGAAACACTCTTTGTGTAGAAACTGCAATTGGACATGCTAAGCGCTAAGAGGCCTACATTAGGAAAAAGAATATCTTCAAATAAAAACTACACAGATGCATTCTGTGAAACTTATTTCTGATCTGTAAATTCAGTTAACAGAGATAAAACATATTTTTGATTGAGCAGTTATGAAACACTCTTTTTGTAGAAAATGCAAGTGGAGATTCAGAGCGTTAAGAGGGTAATAGTGGAAAAAGGAATGTCTTCAAATATAAACTACACAGAATCATTCGGTGAAACTTCTTTCTGATCTGTGCATTCAGCTAACAGAGTTAAACCATACTTTTGATTGAGCACATCTGAACACTCTTTCTGTTGAAAATGCAACTGGACATTTGGAGCGCTAAGAGCGTAGTAGTGGAAAAAGGAATATATGCAAATATAAACTACACAGAAGCATTCTGTGAAACTTCTTTCTGATCTGAGCATACAGCTAACAGAGTTAAACCATACTTTTGATTGAGCAGTTTTGAAACTCTCTGTCTGTAGAAAATGCAACTGGACATTCGTAGCGCTAAGTGGGTAATAGTGGAAAAAAGAATATGTTCAAATATAAACTACACAGAAGCATTGTATGAAACTTCTTTCTGTTCTGTGCATTCAACTAACAGAGTTGAACCTTACTTTTGATTGAGCCGTTCTGAAACACTCTTTCTGTAGAAACTGCAATTGGACATTCTGAGCGCTAAGAGGCCTATATTGGGAAAAAGAATGTCTACAAATAAAAACTACACAGAAGAATTGTGTGAAACTACTTTCTGTTCTGTTTGTTCAACTAAAAGAGTTGAACCTTAGTTTTGATTGAGCCGTTCTGAAACACTCTTTCTGTAGAAAATGCAAGTGGAGATTCGGAGCGCTAAGAGGGTAATAGTGGAAAAAGGAATGTCTCCAAATATAAACTACACAGAATCATTCTGTGAAACTTCTTTCTGATCTGTGCATTCAGCTAACAGAGTTAAACCATACTTTTGATTGAGCAGATCTGAACACTCTTTCTGTAGAAAATGCAACTGGACATTTGGAGCGCTAAGAGAGTAGTATTGGAAAAAGGAATATATTCAAATATAAACTACACAGAAGCATTCTGTGAAACTTCTTTCTGATCTGAGCATTCAGCTAACAGAGTTAAACCATACTTATGATTGAGCAGTTTGAAACACTCTGTCTGTAGAAAATGCAATTGGACATTCGTAGCGCTAAGTGGGTAATAGTGGAAAAAAGAATACGTTCAAATATAAACTACACAGAAGCATTGTATGAAACTTCTTTCTGTTCTGTGCATTCAACTAACAGAGTTGAACCTTACATTTGATTGAGCCTTTCTGAAACACTCTTTCTGTAGAAACTGCAATTGGACATTCTGAGCGCTAAGAGGACTCTATTGGGAAAAATAATATCTTCAAATAAAAACTACACAGAAGCATTGTGTGAAACTTATTTCTGATATGTTCATTAAGCTAACAGAGTTAAACCATACTTTTGATTGCGCGGTTTTGAACACTCTTTCAGTAGAAAATGCAAGTGGACATTCGGAGCGCTACGAGGGTAATAGTGGAAAAAGGAATATATTCAAATACAAACTACACAGTAGCATTCTGTGAAAATTCTTTCTGTTCTGTGCATTCAACTAACAGAGTTGAACCTTACTTTTGATTGAGCCGTTCTGAAACACTCTTTGTGTAGAAACTGCAATTGGACATGCTAAGCGCTAAGAGGCCTACATTAGGAAAAAGAATATCTTCAAATAAAAACTACACAGATGCATTCTGTGAAACTTATTTCTGATCTGTAAATTCAGTTAACAGAGATAAAACATATTTTTGATTGAGCAGTTATGAAACACTCTTTTTGTAGAAAATGCAAGTGGAGATTCGGAGCGCTAAGAGGGTAATAGTGGAAAAAGGAATGTCATCAAATATAAACTACACAGAATCATTCGGTGAAACTTCTTTCTGATCTGTGCATTCAGCTAACAGAGTTAAACCATACTTTTGATTGAGCACATCTGAACACTCTTTCTGTTGAAAATGCAACTGGACATTTGGAGCGCTAAGAGCGTAGTAGTGGAAAAGGGAATATATGCAAATATAAACTACACAGAAGCATTCTGTGAAACTTCTTTCTGATCTGAGCATACAGCTAACAGAGTTAAACCATACTTTTGAGTGAGCAGTTTTGAAACTCTCTGTCTGTAGAAAATGCAACTGGACATTCGTAGCGCTAAGTGGGTAATAGTGGAAAAAAGAATATGTTCAAATATAAACTACACAGAAGCATTGTATGAAACTTCTTTCTGTTCTGTGCATTCAACTAACAGAGTTGAACCTTACTTTTGATTGAGCCGTTCTGAAACACTCTTTCTGTAGAAACTGCAATTGGACATTCTGAGCGCTAAGAGGCCTATATTGGGAAAAAGAATGTCTACAAATAAAAACTACACAGAAGAATTGTGTGAAACTACTTTCCGTTCTGTTTGTTCAACTAAAAGAGTTGAACCTTAGTTTTGATTGAGCCGTTCTGAAACACTCTTTCTGTAGAAAATGCAAGTGGAGATTCGGAGCGCTAAGAGGTTAATAGTGGAAAAAGGAATGTCTCCAAATATAAACTACACAGAATCATTCTGTGAAACTTCTTTCTGATCTGTGCATTCAGCTAACAGAGTTAAAACATACTTTTGATTGAGCAGATCTGAACACTCTTTCTGTAGAAAATGCAACTGGACATTTGGAGCGCTAAGAGAGTATTAGTGGAAAAAGGAATATATTCAAATATAAACTACACAGAAGCATTCTGTGAAACTTCTTTCTGATCTGAGCATTCAGCTAACAGAGTTAAACCATACTTATGATTGAGCAGTTTTGAAACACTCTGTCTGTAGAAAATGCAACTGGACATTCGTAGCGCTAAGTGGGTAATAGTGGAAAAAAAATATTTTCAAATATAAACTACACAGAAGCATTGTATGAAACTTCTTTCTGTTCTGTGCATTCAACTAACAGAGTTGAACCTTACATTTGATTGAGCCTTTCTGAAACACTCTTTCTGTAGAAACTGCAATTGGACATTCTGAGCGCTAAGAGGCCTATATTGGGAAAAATAATATCTTCAAATAAAAACTACACAGAAGCATTGTGTGAAACTTATTTCTGATATGTTCATTAAGCTAACAGAGTTAAACCATACTTTTGATTGCGCAGTTCTGAACACTCTTTCTGTAGAAAATGCAAGTGCACATTCGGAGCGCTAAGAGGGTAATAGTGGAAAAAGGAATATATTCAAATATAAACTACACAGTAGCATTCTGTGAAAATTCTTTCTGTTCTGTGCATTCAACTAACAGAGTTGAACCTTACTTTTGATTGAGCCGTTCTGAAACACTCTTTCTGTAGAAACTGCAATTGGACATGCTAAGCGCTAAGAGGCCTACATTAGGAAAAATAATATCTTCAAATAAAAACTACACAGATGCATTCTGTGAAACTTATTTCTGATCTGTAAATTCAGTTAACAGAGATAAAACATATTTTTGATTGAGCAGTTATGAAACACTCTTTTTGTAGAAAATGCAAGTGGAGATTCGGAGCGCTAAGAGGGTAATAGTGGAAAAAGGAATGTCTTCAAATATAAACTACACAGAATCATTCGGTGAAACTTCTTTCTGATCTGTGCATTCAGCTAACAGAGTTAAACCATACTTTTGATTGAGCACATCTGAACACTCTTTCTGTTGAAAATGCAACTGGACATTTGGAGCGCTAAGAGCGTAGTAGTGGAAAAAGGAATATATGCAAATATAAACTACACAGAAGCATTCTGTGAAACTTCTTTCTGATCTGAGCATACAGCTAACAGAGTTAAACCATACTTTTGATTGAGCAGTTTTGAAACTCTCTGTCTGTAGAAAATGCAACTGGACATTCGTAGCTCTAAGTGGGTAATAGTGGAAAAAAGAATATGTTCAAATATAAACTACACAGAAGCATTGTATGAAACTTCTTTCTGTTCTGTGCATTCAACTAACAGAGTTGAACCTTACTTTTGATTGAGCCGTTCTGAAACACTCTTTCTGTAGAAAATGCAATTGGACATTCTGAGCGCTAAGAGGCCTATATTGGGAAAAAGAATGTCTACAAATAAAAACTACACAGAAGAATTGTGTGAAACTACTTTCTGTTCTGTTTGTTCAACTAAAAGAGTTGAACCTTAGTTTTGATAGAGCCGTTCTGAAACACTCTTTCTGTAGAAAATTCAAGTGGAGATTCGGAGCGCTAAGAGGGTAATAGTGGAAAAAGGAATGTCTCCAAATATAAACTACACAGAATCATTCTGTGAAACTTCTTTCTGATCTTTGCATTCAGCTAACAGAGTTAAACCATACTTTTGATTGAGCAGATCTGAACACTCTTTCTGTAGAAAATGCAACTGGACATTTGGAGCGCTAAGAGAGTAGTAGTGGAAAAAGGAATATATTCAAATATAAACTACACAGAAGCATTCTGTGAAACTTCTTTCTGATCTGAGCATTCAGCTAACAGAGTTAAACCATACTTATGATTGAGCAGTTTTGAAACACTCTGTCTGTAGAAAATGCAATTGGACATTCGTAGCGCTAAGTGGGTAATAGTGGAAAAAAGAATATGTTCAAATATAAACTACACAGAAGCATTGTATGAAACTTCTTTCTGTTCTGTGCATTCAACTAACAGAGTTGAACCTTACTTTTGATTGAGCCGTTCTGAAACACTCTTTCTGTAGAAACTGCAATTGGACATTCTGAGCGCTAAGAGGCCTATATTGGGAAAAAGAATGTCTACAAATAAAAACTACACAGAAGAATTGTGTGAAACTACTTTCCGTTCTGTTTGTTCAACTAAAAGAGTTGAACCTTAGTTTTGATTGAGCCGTTCTGAAACACTCTTTCTGTAGAAAATGCAAGTGGAGATTCGGAGCGCTAAGAGGTTAATAGTGGAAAAAGGAATGTCTCCAAATATAAACTACACAGAATCATTCTGTGAAACTTCTTTCTGATCTGTGCATTCAGCTAACAGAGTTAAAACATACTTTTGATTGAGCAGATCTGAACACTCTTTCTGTAGAAAATGCAACTGGACATTTGGAGCGCTAAGAGAGTATTAGTGGAAAAAGGAATATATTCAAATATAAACTACACAGAAGCATTCTGTGAAACTTCTTTCTGATCTGAGCATTCAGCTAACAGAGTTAAACCATACTTATGATTGAGCAGTTTTGAAACACTCTGTCTGTAGAAAATGCAACTGGACATTCGTAGCGCTAAGTGGGTAATAGTGGAAAAAAAATATTTTCAAATATAAACTACACAGAAGCATTGTATGAAACTTCTTTCTGTTCTGTGCATTCAACTAACAGAGTTGAACCTTACATTTGATTGAGCCTTTCTGAAACACTCTTTCTGTAGAAACTGCAATTGGACATTCTGAGCGCTAAGAGGCCTATATTGGGAAAAATAATATCTTCAAATAAAAACTACACAGAAGCATTGTGTGAAACTTATTTCTGATATGTTCATTAAGCTAACAGAGTTAAACCATACTTTTGATTGCGCAGTTCTGAACACTCTTTCTGTAGAAAATGCAAGTGCACATTCGGAGCGCTAAGAGGGTAATAGTGGAAAAAGGAATATATTCAAATATAAACTACACAGTAGCATTCTGTGAAAATTCTTTCTGTTCTGTGCATTCAACTAACAGAGTTGAACCTTACTTTTGATTGAGCCGTTCTGAAACACTCTTTCTGTAGAAACTGCAATTGGACATGCTAAGCGCTAAGAGGCCTACATTAGGAAAAATAATATCTTCAAATAAAAACTACACAGATGCATTCTGTGAAACTTATTTCTGATCTGTAAATTCAGTTAACAGAGATAAAACATATTTTTGATTGAGCAGTTATGAAACACTCTTTTTGTAGAAAATGCAAGTGGAGATTCGGAGCGCTAAGAGGGTAATAGTGGAAAAAGGAATGTCTTCAAATATAAACTACACAGAATCATTCGGTGAAACTTCTTTCTGATCTGTGCATTCAGCTAACAGAGTTAAACCATACTTTTGATTGAGCACATCTGAACACTCTTTCTGTTGAAAATGCAACTGGACATTTGGAGCGCTAAGAGCGTAGTAGTGGAAAAAGGAATATATGCAAATATAAACTACACAGAAGCATTCTGTGAAACTTCTTTCTGATCTGAGCATACAGCTAACAGAGTTAAACCATACTTTTGATTGAGCAGTTTTGAAACTCTCTGTCTGTAGAAAATGCAACTGGACATTCGTAGCTCTAAGTGGGTAATAGTGGAAAAAAGAATATGTTCAAATATAAACTACACAGAAGCATTGTATGAAACTTCTTTCTGTTCTGTGCATTCAACTAACAGAGTTGAACCTTACTTTTGATTGAGCCGTTCTGAAACACTCTTTCTGTAGAAAATGCAATTGGACATTCTGAGCGCTAAGAGGCCTATATTGGGAAAAAGAATGTCTACAAATAAAAACTACACAGAAGAATTGTGTGAAACTACTTTCTGTTCTGTTTGTTCAACTAAAAGAGTTGAACCTTAGTTTTGATAGAGCCGTTCTGAAACACTCTTTCTGTAGAAAATTCAAGTGGAGATTCGGAGCGCTAAGAGGGTAATAGTGGAAAAAGGAATGTCTCCAAATATAAACTACACAGAATCATTCTGTGAAACTTCTTTCTGATCTTTGCATTCAGCTAACAGAGTTAAACCATACTTTTGATTGAGCAGATCTGAACACTCTTTCTGTAGAAAATGCAACTGGACATTTGGAGCGCTAAGAGAGTAGTAGTGGAAAAAGGAATATATTCAAATATAAACTACACAGAAGCATTCTGTGAAACTTCTTTCTGATCTGAGCATTCAGCTAACAGAGTTAAACCATACTTATGATTGAGCAGTTTTGAAACACTCTGTCTGTAGAAAATGCAATTGGACATTCGTAGCGCTAAGTGGGTAATAGTGGAAAAAAGAATATGTTCAAATATAAACTACACAGAAGCATTGTATGAAACTTCTTTCTGTTCTGTGCATTCAACTAACAGAGTTGAACCTTACTTTTGATTGAGCCTTTCTGAAACACTCTTTCTGTAGAAACTGCAATTGGACATTCTGAGCGCTAAGAGGACTCTATTGGGAAAAATAATATCTTCAAATAAAAACTACACAGAAGCATTGTGTGAAACTTATTTCTGATATGTTCATTAAGCTAACAGAGTTAAACCATACTTTTGATTGCGCAGTTCTGAACACTCTTTCTGTAGAAAATGCAAGTGGACATTCGGAGCGCTACGAGGGTAATAGTGGAAAAAGGAATATATTCAAATATAAACTACACAGTAGCATTCTGTGAAAATTCTTTCTGTTCTGTGCATTCAACTAACAGAGTTGAACCTTACATTTGATTGAGCCGTTCTGAAACACTCTTTGTGTAGAAACTGCAATTGGACATGCTAAGCGCTAAGAGGCCTACATTAGGAAAAAGAATATCTTCAAATAAAAACTACACAGATGCATTCTGTGAAACTTATTTCTGATCTGTAAATTCAGTTAACAGAGATAAAGCATATTTTTGATTGAGCAGTTATGAAACACTCTTTTTGTAGAAAATGCAAGTGGAGATTCGGAGCGCTAAGAGGGTAATAGTGGAAAAAGGAATGTCTTCAAATATAAACTACACAGAATCATTCGGTGAAACTTCTTTCTAATCTGTGCATTCAGCTAACAGAGTTAAACCATACTTTTGATTGAGCACATCTGAACACTCTTTCTGTTGAAAATGCAACTGGACATTTGGAGCGCTAAGAGCGTAGTAGTGGAAAAAGGAATATATGCAAATATAAACTACACAGAAGCATTCTGTGAAAATTCTTTCTGATCTGAGCATACAGCTAACAGAGTTAAACCATACTTTTGATTGAGCAGTTTTGAAACTCTCTGTCTGTAGAAAATGCAACTGGACATTCGTAGCGCTAAGTGGGTAATAGTGGAAAAAAGAATATGTTCAAATATAAACTACACAGAAGCATTGTATGAAACTTCTTTCTGTTCTGTGCATTCAACTAACAGAGTTGAACCTTACTTTTGATTGAGCCGTTCTGAAACACTCTTTCTGTAGAAACTGCAATTGGACATTCTGAGCGCTAAGAGGCCTATATTGGGAAAAAGAATGTCTACAAATAAAAACTACACAGAAGAATTGTGTGAAACTACTTTCTGTTCTGTTTGTTCAACTAAAAGAGTTGAACCTTAGTTTTGATTGAGCCGTTCTGAAACACTCTTTCTGTAGAAAATGCAAGTGGAGATTCGGAGCGCTAAGAGGGTAATAGTGGAAAAAGGAATGTCTCCAAATATAAACTACACAGAATCATTCTGTGAAACTTCTTTCTGATCTGTGCATTCAGCTAACAGAGTTAAACCATACTTTTGATTGAGCAGATCTGAACACTCTTTCTGTAGAAAATGCAACTGGACATTTGGAGCGCTAAGAGAGTAGTAGTGGAAAAAGGAATATATTCAAATATAAACTACACAGAAGCATTCTGTGAAACTTCTTTCTGATCTGAGCATTCAGCTAACAGAGTTAAACCATACTTATGATTGAGCAGTTTTGAAACACTCTGTCTGTAGAAAATGCAACTGGACATTCGTAGCGCTAAGTGGGTAATAGTGGAAAAAAGAATATTTTCAAATATAAACTACACAGAAGCATTGTATGAAACTTCTTTCTGTTCTGTGCATTCAACTAACAGAGTTGAACCTTACTTTTGATTGAGCCTTTCTGAAACACTCTTTCTGTAGGAACTGCAATTGGACATTCTGAGCGCTAAGAGGCCTATATTGGGAAAAATAATATCTTCAAATAAAAACTACATAGAAGCATTTTGTGAAACTTATTTCTGATATGTTCATTAAGTTAACAGAGTTAAAGCATACTTTTGATTGCGCAGTTCTGAACACTCTTTCTGTAGAAAATGCAAGTGGACATTCGGAGCGCTAAGAGGGTAATAGTGGAAAAAGGAATATATTCAAATATAAACTACACAGTAGCATTCTGTGAAAATTCTTTCTGTTCTGTGCATTCAACTAACAGAGTTGAACCTTACTTTTGATTGAGCCGTTCTGACACATTCTTTGTGTAGAAACTGCAATTGGACATGCTAAGCGCTATGAGGCCTACATTAGGAAAAAGAATATCTTCAAATAAAAACTACACAGATGCATTCTGTGAAACTTATTTCTGATCTGTAAATTCAGTTAACAGAGATAAAACATATTTTTGATTGAGCAGTTATGAAACACTCTTTTTGTAGAAAATGCAAGTGGAGATTCGGAGCGCTAAGAGGGTAATAGTGGAAAAAGGAATGTCTTCAAATATAAACTACACAGAATCATTCGGTGAAACTTCTTTCTGATCTGTGCATTCAGCTAACAGAGTTAAACCATACTTTTGATTGAGCACATCTGAACTCTCTTTCTGTAGAAAATGCAACTGGACATTCGTAGCGCTAAGTGGGTAATAGTGGAAAAAAGAATATGTTCAAATATAAACTACACAGAAGCATTGTATGAAACTTCTTTCTGTTCAGTGCATTCAACTAACAGAGTTGAACCTTACTTTTGATTGAGCCGTTCTGAAACACTCTTTCTGTAGAAACTGCAATTGGACATTCTGAGCGCTAAGAGGCCTATATTGGGAAAAAGAATGTCTACAAATAAAAACTACACAGAAGAATTGTGTGAAACTACTTTCTGTTCTGTTTGTTCAACTAAAAGAGTTGAACCTTAGTTTTGATTGAGCCGTTCTGAAACACTCTTTCTGTAGAAAATGCAAGTGGAGATTCGTAGCGCTAAGAGGGTAATAGTGGAAAACGGAATGTCTCCAAATATAAACTACACAGAATCATTCTGTGAAACTTCTTTCTGATCTGTGCATTCAGCTAACAGAGTTAAACCATACTTTTGATTGAGCAGATCTGAACACTCTTTCTGTAGAAAATGCAACTGGACATTTGGAGCGCTAAGAGAGTAGTAGTGGAAAAAGGAATATATTCAAATATAAACTACACAGAAGCATTCTGTGAAACTTCTTTCTGATCTGAGCATTCAGCTAACAGAGTTAAACCATACTTATGATTGAGCCGTTTTGAAACACTCTGTCTGTAGAAAATGCAATTGGACATTCGTAGCGCTAAGTGGGTAATAGTGGAAAAAAGAATATGTTCAAATATAAACTACACAGAAGCATTGTATGAAACTTCTTTCTGTTCTGTGCATTCAACTAACAGAGTTGAACCTTACTTTTGATTGAGCCTTTCTGAAACACTCTTTCTGTAGAAACTGCAATTGGACATTCTGAGCGCTAAGAGGACTCTATTGGGAAAAATAATATCTTCAAATAAAAACTACACAGAAGCATTTTGTGAAACTTATTTCTGATATGTTCATTAAGTTAACAGAGTTAAAGCATACTTTTGATTGCGCAGTTCTGAACACTCTTTCTGTAGAAAATGCAAGTGGACATTCGGAGCGCTAAGAGGGTAATAGTGGAAAAAGGAATATATTCAAATATAAACTACACAGTAGCATTCTGTGAAAATTCTTTCTGTTCTGTGCATTCAACTAACAGAGTTGAACCTTACTTTTGATTGAGCCGTTCTGACACATTCTTTGTGTAGAAACTGCAATTGGACATGCTAAGCGCTATGAGGCCTACATTAGGAAAAAGAATATCTTCAAATAAAAACTACACAGATGCATTCTGTGAAACTTATTTCTGATCTGTAAATTCAGTTAACAGAGATAAAACATATTTTTGATTGAGCAGTTATGAAACACTCTTTTTGTAGAAAATGCAAGTGGAGATTCGGAGCGCTAAGAGGGTAATAGTGGAAAAAGGAATGTCTTCAAATATAAACTACACAGAATCATTCGGTGAAACTTCTTTCTGATCTGTGCATTCAGCTAACAGAGTTAAACCATACTTTTGATTGAGCACATCTGAACTCTCTTTCTGTAGAAAATGCAACTGGACATTCGTAGCGCTAAGTGGGTAATAGTGGAAAAAAGAATATGTTCAAATATAAACTACACAGAAGCATTGTATGAAACTTCTTTCTGTTCAGTGCATTCAACTAACAGAGTTGAACCTTACTTTTGATTGAGCCGTTCTGAAACACTCTTTCTGTAGAAACTGCAATTGGACATTCTGAGCGCTAAGAGGCCTATATTGGGAAAAAGAATGTCTACAAATAAAAACTACACAGAAGAATTGTGTGAAACTACTTTCTGTTCTGTTTGTTCAACTAAAAGAGTTGAACCTTAGTTTTGATTGAGCCGTTCTGAAACACTCTTTCTGTAGAAAATGCAAGTGGAGATTCGTAGCGCTAAGAGGGTAATAGTGGAAAAAGGAATGTCTCCAAATATAAACTACACAGAATCATTCTGTGAAACTTCTTTCTGATCTGTGCATTCAGCTAACAGAGTTAAACCATACTTTTGATTGAGCAGATCTGAACACTCTTTCTGTAGAAAATGCAACTGAACATTTGGAGCGCTAAGAGAGTAGTAGTGGAAAAAGGAATATATTCAAATATAAACTACACAGAAGCATTCTGTGAAACTTCTTTCTGATCTGAGCATTCAGCTAACAGAGTTAAACCATACTTATGATTGAGCCGTTTTGAAACACTCTGTCTGTAGAAAATGCAATTGGACATTCGTAGCGCTAAGTGGGTAATAGTGGAAAAAAGAATATGTTCAAATATAAACTACACAGAAGCATTGTATGAAACTTCTTTCTGTTCTGTGCATTCAACTAACAGAGTTGAACCTTACTTTTGATTGAGCCTTTCTGAAACACTCTTTCTGTAGAAACTGCAATTGGACATTCTGAGCGCTAAGAGGACTCTATTGGGAAAAATAATATCTTCAAATAAAAACTACACAGAAGCATTGTGTGAAATTTATTTCTGATATGTTCATTAAGCTAACAGAGTTAAACCATACTTTTGATTGCGCAGTTCTGAACACTCTTTCTGTAGAAAAGGCAAGTGGACATTCGGAGCACTACGAGGGTAATAGTGGAAAAAGGAATATATTCAAATATAAACTACACAGTAGCATTCTGTGAAAATTCTTTCTGTTCTGTGCATTCAACTAACAGAGTTGAACCTTACTTTTGATTGAGCCGTTCTGAAACACTCTTTGTGTAGAAACTGCAATTGGACATGCTAAGCTCTAAGAGGCCTACATTAGGAAAAAGAATATCTTCAAATAAAAACTACACAGATGCATTCTGTGAAACTTATTTCTGATCTGTAAATTCAGTTAACAGAGATAAAACATATTTTTGATTGAGCAGTTATGAAACACACTTTTTGTAGAAAATGCAAGTGGAGATTCGGAGCGCTAAGAGGGTAATAGTGGAAAAAGGAATGTCTTCAAATATAAACTACACAGAATCATTCGGTGAAACTTCTTTCTGATCTGTGCATTCAGCTAACAGAGTTAAACCATACTTTTGATTGAGCACATCTGAACACTCTTTCTGTTGAAAATGCAACTGGACATTTGGAGCGCTAAGAGCGTAGTAGTGGAAAAAGGAATATATGCAAATATAAACTACACAGAAGCATTCTGTGAAACTTCTTTCTGATCTGAGCATACAGCTAACAGAGTTAAACCATACTTTTGATTGAGCAGTTTTGAAACTCTCTGTCTGTAGAAAATGCAACTGGACATTCGTAGCGCTAAGTGGGTAATAGTGGAAAAAAGAATATGTTCAAATATAAACTACACAGAAGCATTGTATGAAACTTCTTTCTGTTCTGTGCATTCAACTAACAGAGTTGAACCTTACTTTTGATTGAGCCGTTCTGAAACACTCTTTCTGTAGAAACTGCAATTGGACATTCTGAGCGCTAAGAGGCATATATTGGGAAAAAGAATGTCTACAAATAAAAACTACACAGAAGAATTGTGTGAAACTACTTTCTGTTCTGTTTGTTCAACTAAAAGAGTTGAACCTTAGTTTTGATTGAGCCGTTCTGAAACACTCTTTCTGTAGAAAATGCAAGTGGAGATTCGGAGCGCTAAGAGGGTAATAGTGGAAAAAGGAATGTCTCCAAATATAAACTACACAGTATCATTCTGTGAAACTTCTTTCTGATCTGTGCATTCAGCTAACAGATTTAAACCATACTTTTGATTGAGCAGATCTGAACACTCTTTCTCTAGAAAATGCAACTGGACATTTGGAGCGCTAAGAGAGTAGTAGTGGAAAAAGGAATATATTCAAATATAAACTACACAGAAGCATTCTGTGAAACTTCTTTCTGATCTGAGCATTCAGCTAACAGAGTTAAACCATACTTATGATTGAGCAGTTTTGAAACACTCTGTCTGTAGAAAATGCAATTGGACATTCGTAGCGCTAAGTGGGTAATAGTGGAAAAAAGAATATGTTCAAATATAAACTACACAGAAGCATTGTATGAAACTTCTTTCTGTTCTGTGCATTCAACTAACAGAGTTGAACCTTACTTTTGATTGAGCCTTTCTGAAACACTCTTTCTGTAGAAACTGCAATTGGACATTCTGAGCGCTAAGAGGCCTATATTGGGAAAAAGAATGTCTACAAATAATAACTACACAGAAGAATTGTGTGAAACTTCTTTCTGTTCTGTTTGTTCAACTAAAAGAGTTGAACCTTAGTTTTGATTGAGCCGTTCTGAAACACTCTTTCTGTAGAAAATGCAAGTGGAGATTCGGAGCGCTAAGAGGGTAATAGTGGAAAAAGGAATGTCTTCAATTATAAACTACACAGAATCATTCTGTGAAACTTCTTTCTGATCTGTGCATTCAGCTAACAGAGTTAAACCATACTTTTGATTGAGCAGATCTGAACACTCTTTCTGTAGAAAATGCAACTGGACATTTGGAGCGCTAAGAGAGTAGTAGTGGAAAAAGGAATATATTCAAATACAAACTACACAGAAGCATTCTGTGAAACTTCTTTCTGATCTGAGCATTCAGCTAACAGAGTTAAACCATACTTTTGATTGAGCAGTTTTGAAACACTCTGTCTGTAGAAAATGCAACTGGACATTCGTAGCGCTAAGTGGGTAATAGTGGAAAAAAGAATATGTTCAAATATAAACTACACAGAAGCATTGTATGAAACTTCTTTCTGTTCTGTGCATTCAACTAACAGAGTTGAACCTTACTTTTGATTGAGCCTTTCTGAAACACTCTTTCTGTAGAAACTGCAATTGGACATTCTGAGCGCTAAGAGGCCTCTATTGGGAAAAATAATATCTTCAAATAAAAACTACACAGAAGCATTGTGTGAAACTTATTTCTGATATGTTCATTAAGCTAACAGAGTTAAACCATACTTTTGATTGCGCAGTTCTGAACACTCTTTCTATAGAAAATGCAAGTGGACATTCGGAGCGCTAAGAGGGTAATAGTGGAAAAAGGAATATATTCAAATATAAACTACACAGTAGCATTCTGTGAAAATTCTTTCTGTTCTGTGCATTCAACTAACAGAGTTGAACCTTACTTTTGATTGAGCCGTTCTGAAACACTCTTTCTTTAGTAACTGCAATTGGACATGCTAAGCGCTAAGAGGCCTACATTGGGAAAAAGAATATCTTCAAATAAAAACTACACAGATGCATTCTGTGAAACTTATTTCTGATCTGTAAATTCAGTTAACAGATATAAAACATATTTTTGATTGAGCAGTTATGAAACACTCTTTTTGTAGAAAATGCAAGTGGAGATTCGGAGCGCTAAGAGGGTAATAGTGGAAAAAGGAATATATTCAAATATAAACTACACAGTAGCATTCTGTGAAAATTCTTTCTGTTCTGTGCATTCAACTAACAGAGTCGAACATTACTTTTGATTGAGCCGTTGTGAAACACTCTTTCTTTAGTAACTGCAATTGGACATGCTAAGCGCTAAGAGGCCTACATTGGGAAAAAGAATATCTTCAAATAAAAACTACACAGATGCATTCTTTGAAACTTATTTCTGATCTGTAAATTCAGTTAACAGAGATAAAACATATTTTTGATTGAGCAGTTATGAAACACTCTTTTTGTAGAAAATGCAAGTGGAGATTCGGAGCGCTAAGAGGGTAATAGTGGAAAAAGGAATGTCTTCAAATATAAACTACACAGAATCATTCGGTGAAACTTCTTTCTGATCTGTGCATTCAGCTAACAGAGTTAAACCATACTTTTGATTGAGCAGATCTGAACACTCTTTCTGTTGAAAATGCAACTGGACATTTGGAGCGCTAAGAGCGTAGTAGTGGAAAAAGGAATATATTCAAATATAAACTACACAGAAGCATTCTGTGAAACTTCTTTCTGATCTGAGCATTCAGCTAACAGAGTTAAACCATACTTTTGATTGAGCAGTTTTGAAACACTCTGTCTGTAGAAAATGCAACTGGACATTCGTAGCGCTAAGTGGGTAATAGTGGAAAAAATATATGTTCAAATATAAACTACACAGAAGCATTGTATGAAACTTCTTTCTGTTCTGTGCATTCAACTAACAGTGTTGAACCTTACTTTTGATTGAGCCGTTCTGAAACACTCTTTCTGTAGAAACTGCAATTGGACATTCTGAGCGCTAAGAGGCCTATATTGGGAAAAAGAATGTCTACAAATAAAAACTACACAGAAGAATTGTTTGAAACTTCTTTCTGTTCTGTTTGTTCAGCTAAAAGAGTTGAACCTTAGTTTTGATTGAGCCGTTCTGAAACACACTTTCCGTAGAAAATGCAAGTGGAGATTCGGAGCGCTAAGAGGGTAATAGTGGAAAAAGGAATGTCTCCAAATATAAACTACACAGAATCATTCTGTGAAACTTCTTTCTGATCTGTGCATTCAGCTAACAGAGTTAAACCATACTTTTGATTGAGCAGATCTGAACACTCTTTCTGTAGAAAATGCAACTGGACATTTGGAGCGCTAAGAGAGTAGTAGTGGAAAAAGGAATATATTCAAATATAAACTACACAGAAGCATTCTGTGAAACTTCTTTCTGATCTGAGCATTCAGCTAACAGAGTTAAACCATACTTATGATTGAGCAGTTTTGAAACACTCTGTCTGTAGAAAATGCAACTGGACATTCGTAGCGCTAAGTGGGTAATAGTGGAAAAAAGAATATTTTCAAATATAAACTACACAGAAGCATTGTATGAAACTTCTTTCTGTTCTGTGCATTCAACTAACAGAGTTGAACCTTACTTTTGATTGAGCCTTTCTGAAACACTCTTTCTGTAGGAACTGCAATTGGACATTCTGAGCGCTAAGAGGCCTATATTGGGAAAAATAATATCTTCAAATAAAAACTACACAGAAGCATTTTGTGAAACTTATTTCTGATATGTTCATTAAGTTAACAGAGTTAAAGCATACTTTTGATTGCGCAGTTCTGAACACTCTTTCTGTAGAAAATGCAAGTGGACATTCGGAGCGCTAAGAGGGTAATAGTGGAAAAAGGAATATATTCAAATATAAACTACACAGTAGCATTCTGTGAAAATTCTTTCTGTTCTGTGCATTCAACTAACAGAGTTGAACCTTACTTTTGATTGAGCCGTTCTGACACATTCTTTGTGTAGAAACTGCAATTGGACATGCTAAGCGCTATGAGGCCTACATTAGGAAAAAGAATATCTTCAAATAAAAACTACACAGATGCATTCTGTGAAACTTATTTCTGATCTGTAAATTCAGTTAACAGAGATAAAACATATTTTTGATTGAGCAGTTATGAAACACTCTTTTTGTAGAAAATGCAAGTGGAGATTCGGAGCGCTAAGAGGGTAATAGTGGAAAAAGGAATGTCTTCAAATATAAACTACACAGAATCATTCGGTGAAACTTCTTTCTGATCTGTGCATTCAGCTAACAGAGTTAAACCATACTTTTGATTGAGCACATCTGAACTCTCTTTCTGTAGAAAATGCAACTGGACATTCGTAGCGCTAAGTGGGTAATAGTGGAAAAAAGAATATGTTCAAATATAAACTACACAGAAGCATTGTATGAAACTTCTTTCTGTTCAGTGCATTCAACTAACAGAGTTGAACCTTACTTTTGATTGAGCCGTTCTGAAACACTCTTTCTGTAGAAACTGCAATTGGACATTCTGAGCGCTAAGAGGCCTATATTGGGAAAAAGAATGTCTACAAATAAAAACTACACAGAAGAATTGTGTGAAACTACTTTCTGTTCTGTTTGTTCAACTAAAAGAGTTGAACCTTAGTTTTGATTGAGCCGTTCTGAAACACTCTTTCTGTAGAAAATGCAAGTGGAGATTCGTAGCGCTAAGAGGGTAATAGTGGAAAAAGGAATGTCTCCAAATATAAACTACACAGAATCATTCTGTGAAACTTCTTTCTGATCTGTGCATTCAGCTAACAGAGTTAAACCATACTTTTGATTGAGCAGATCTGAACACTCTTTCTGTAGAAAATGCAACTGGACATTTGGAGCGCTAAGAGAGTAGTAGTGGAAAAAGGAATATATTCAAATATAAACTACACAGAAGCATTCTGTGAAACTTCTTTCTGATCTGAGCATTCAGCTAACAGAGTTAAACCATACTTATGATTGAGCCGTTTTGAAACACTCTGTCTGTAGAAAATGCAATTGGACATTCGTAGCGCTAAGTGGGTAATAGTGGAAAAAAGAATATGTTCAAATATAAACTACACAGAAGCATTGTATGAAACTTCTTTCTGTTCTGTGCATTCAACTAACAGAGTTGAACCTTACTTTTGATTGAGCCTTTCTGAAACACTCTTTCTGTAGAAACTGCAATTGGACATTCTGAGCGCTAAGAGGACTCTATTGGGAAAAATAATATCTTCAAATAAAAACTACACAGAAGCATTGTGTGAAATTTATTTCTGATATGTTCATTAAGCTAACAGAGTTAAACCATACTTTTGATTGCGCAGTTCTGAACACTCTTTCTGTAGAAAAGGCAAGTGGACATTCGGAGCGCTACGAGGGTAATAGTGGAAAAAGGAATATATTCAAATATAAACTACACAGTAGCATTCTGTGAAAATTCTTTCTGTTCTGTGCATTCAACTAACAGAGTTGAACCTTACTTTTGATTGAGCCGTTCTGAAACACTCTTTGTGTAGAAACTGCAATTGGACATGCTAAGCTCTAAGAGGCCTACATTAGGAAAAAGAATATCTTCAAATAAAAACTACACAGATGCATTCTGTGAAACTTATTTCTGATCTGTAAATTCAGTTAACAGAGATAAAACATATTTTTGATTGAGCAGTTATGAAACACACTTTTTGTAGAAAATGCAAGTGGAGATTCGGAGCGCTAAGAGGGTAATAGTGGAAAAAGGAATGTCTTCAAATATAAACTACACAGAATCATTCGGTGAAACTTCTTTCTGATCTGTGCATTCAGCTAACAGAGTTAAACCATACTTTTGATTGAGCACATCTGAACACTCTTTCTGTTGAAAATGCAACTGGACATTTGGAGCGCTAAGAGCGTAGTAGTGGAAAAAGGAATATATGCAAATATAAACTACACAGAAGCATTCTGTGAAACTTCTTTCTGATCTGAGCATACAGCTAACAGAGTTAAACCATACTTTTGATTGAGCAGTTTTGAAACTCTCTGTCTGTAGAAAATGCAACTGGACATTCGTAGCGCTAAGTGGGTAATAGTGGAAAAAAGAATATGTTCAAATATAAACTACACAGAAGCATTGTATGAAACTTCTTTCTGTTCTGTGCATTCAACTAACAGAGTTGAACCTTACTTTTGATTGAGCCGTTCTGAAACACTCTTTCTGTAGAAACTGCAATTGGACATTCTGAGCGCTAAGAGGCATATATTGGGAAAAAGAATGTCTACAAATAAAAACTACACAGAAGAATTGTGTGAAACTACTTTCTGTTCTGTTTGTTCAACTAAAAGAGTTGAACCTTAGTTTTGATTGAGCCGTTCTGAAACACTCTTTCTGTAGAAAATGCAAGTGGAGATTCGGAGCGCTAAGAGGGTAATAGTGGAAAAAGGAATGTCTCCAAATATAAACTACACAGTATCATTCTGTGAAACTTCTTTCTGATCTGTGCATTCAGCTAACAGATTTAAACCATACTTTTGATTGAGCAGATCTGAACACTCTTTCTGTAGAAAATGCAACTGGACATTTGGAGCGCTAAGAGAGTAGTAGTGGAAAAAGGAATATATTCAAATATAAACTACACAGAAGCATTCTGTGAAACTTCTTTCTGATCTGAGCATTCAGCTAACAGAGTTAAACCATACTTATGATTGAGCAGTTTTGAAACACTCTGTCTGTAGAAAATGCAATTGGACATTCGTAGCGCTAAGTGGGTAATAGTGGAAAAAAGAATATGTTCAAATATAAACTACACAGAAGCATTGTATGAAACTTCTTTCTGTTCTGTGCATTCAACTAACAGAGTTGAACCTTACTTTTGATTGAGCCTTTCTGAAACACTCTTTCTGTAGAAACTGCAATTGGACATTCTGAGCGCTAAGAGGCCTATATTGGGAAAAAGAATGTCTACAAATAATAACTACACAGAAGAATTGTGTGAAACTTCTTTCTGTTCTGTTTGTTCAACTAAAAGAGTTGAACCTTAGTTTTGATTGAGCCGTTCTGAAACACTCTTTCTGTAGAAAATGCAAGTGGAGATTCGGAGCGCTAAGAGGGTAATAGTGGAAAAAGGAATGTCTTCAATTATAAAATACACAGAATCATTCTGTGAAACTTCTTTCTGATCTGTGCATTCAGCTAACAGAGTTAAACCATACTTTTGATTGAGCAGATCTGAACACTCTTTCTGTAGAAAATGCAACTGGACATTTGGAGCGCTAAGAGAGTAGTAGTGGAAAAAGGAATATATTCAAATACAAACTACACAGAAGCATTCTGTGAAACTTTTTCTGATCTGAGCATTCAGCTAACAGAGTTAAACCATACTTTTGATTGAGCAGTTTTGAAACACTCTGTCTGTAGAAAATGCAAATGGACATTCGTAGCGCTAAGTGGGTAATAGTGGAAAAAAGAATATGTTCAAATATAAACTACACAGAAGCATTGTATGAAACTTCTTTCTGTTCTGTGCATTCAACTAACAGAGTTGAACCTTACTTTTGATTGAGCCTTTCTGAAACACTCTTTCTGTAGAAACTGCAATTGGACATTCTGAGCGCTAAGAGGCCTCTATTGGGAAAAATAATATCTTCAAATAAAAACTACACAGAAGCATTGTGTGAAACTTATTTCTGATATGTTCATTAAGCTAACAGAGTTAAACCATACTTTTGATTGCGCAGTTCTGAACACTCTTTCTATAGAAAATGCAAGTGGACATTCGGAGCGCTAAGAGGGTAATAGTGGAAAAAGGAATATATTCAAATATAAACTACACAGTAGCATTCTGTGAAAATTCTTTCTGTTCTGTGCATTCAACTAACAGAGTTGAACCTTACTTTTGATTGAGCCGTTCTGAAACACTCTTTCTTTAGTAACTGCAATTGGACATGCTAAGCGCTAAGAGGCCTACATTGGGAAAAAGAATATCTTCAAATAAAAACTACACAGATGCATTCTGTGAAACTTATTTCTGATCTGTAAATTCAGTTAACAGATATAAAACATATTTTTGATTGAGCAGTTATGAAACACTCTTTTTGTAGAAAATGCAAGTGGAGATTCGGAGCGCTAAGAGGGTAATAGTGGAAAAAGGAATATATTCAAATATAAACTACACAGTAGCATTCTGTGAAAATTCTTTCTGTTCTGTGCATTCAACTAACAGAGTCGAACATTACTTTTGATTGAGCCGTTGTGAAACACTCTTTCTTTAGTAACGGCAATTGGACATGCTAAGCGCTAAGAGGCCTACATTGGGAAAAAGAATATCTTCAAATAAAAACTACACAGATGCATTCTTTGAAACTTATTTCTGATCTGTAAATTCAGTTAACAGAGATAAAACATATTTTTGATTGAGCAGTTATGAAACACTCTTTTTGTAGAAAATGCAAGTGGAGATTCGGAGCGCTAAGAGGGTAATAGTGGAAAAAGGAATGTCTTCAAATATAAACTACACAGAATCATTCGGTGAAACTTCTTTCTGATCTGTGCATTCAGCTAACAGAGTTAAACCATACTTTTGATTGAGCAGATCTGAACACTCTTTCTGTTGAAAATGCAACTGGACATTTGGAGCGCTAAGAGCGTAATAGTGGAAAAAGGAATATATTCAAATATAAACTACACAGAAGCATTCTGTGAAACTTCTTTCTGATCTGAGCATTCAGCTAACAGAGTTAAACCATACTTTTGATTGAGCAGTTTTGAAACACTCTGTCTGTAGAAAATGCAACTGGACATTCGTAGCGCTAAGTGGGTAATAGTGGAAAAAATATATGTTCAAATATAAACTACACAGAAGCATTGTATGAAACTTCTTTCTGTTCTGTGCATTCAACTAACAGTGTTGAACCTTACTTTTGATTGAGCCGTTCTGAAACACTCTTTCTGTAGAAACTGCAATTGGACATTCTGAGCGCTAAGAGGCCTATATTGGGAAAAAGAATGTCTACAAATAAAAACTACACAGAAGAATTGTTTGAAACTTCTTTCTGTTCTGTTTGTTCAGCTAAAAGAGTTGAACCTTAGTTTTGATTGAGCCGTTCTGAAACACACTTTCCGTAGAAAATGCAAGTGGAGATTCGGAGCGCTAAGAGGGTAATAGTGGAAAAAGGAATGTCTCCAAATATAAACTACACAGAATCATTCTGTGAAACTTCTTTCTGATCTGTGCATTCAGCTAACAGAGTTAAACCATACTTTTGATTGAGCAGATCTGAACACTCTTTCTGTAGAAAATGCAACTGGACATTTGGAGCGCTAAGAGCGTAGTAGTGGAAAAAGGAATATATTCAAATATAAACTACACAGAAGCATTCTGTGAAACTTCTTTCTGATCTGAGCATTCAGCTAACAGAGTTAAACCATACTTTTGATTGAGCAGTTTTGAAACACTCTGTCTGTAGAAAATGCAACTGGATATTCGTAGCGCTAAGTGGGTAATAGTGGAAAAAAGAATATGTTCAAATATAAACCACACAGAAGCATTGTATGAAACTTCTTTCTGTTCTGTGCATTCAACTAACAGAGTTGAACCTTACTTTTGATTGAGCCGTTCTGAAACACTCTTTCTGTAGAAACTGCAATTGGACATTCTGAGCGCTAAGAGGCCTCTATTGGGAAAAATAATATCTTCAAATAAAAACTACACAGAAGCATTGTGTGAAACTTATTTCTGATATATTCATTAAGCTAACAGAGTTAAACCAAACTTTTGATTGCGCAGTTCTGAACACTCTTTCTGTAGAAAATGCAAGTGGACATTCGGAGCGCTAAGAGGGTAATAGTGGAAAAAGGAATATATTCAAATATAAACTACACAGTAGCATTCTGTGAAAATTCTTTCTGTTCTGTGCATTCAACTAACAGAGTTGAACCTTACTTTTGATTGAGCCGTTCTGAAACACTCTTTCTGTAGAAACTGCAATTGGACATGCTAAGCGCTAAGAGGACTACATTGGGAAAAAGAATATCTTCAAATAAAAACTACACAGATGCATTCTGTGAAACTTATTTCTGATCTGTAAATTCAGTTAACAGAGATAAAACATATTTTTGATTGAGCAGTTATGAAACACTCTTTTTGTAGAAAATGCAAGTGGAGATTCGGAGCGCTAAGAGAGTAATAGTGGAAAAAGGAATGTCTTCAAATATAAACTACACAGAATCATTCGGTGAAACTTCTTTCTGATCTGTGCATTCAGCTAACAGAGTTAAACCATACTTTTGATTGAGCAGATCTGAACACTCTTTCTGTTGAAAATGCAACTGGACTTTTGGAGCGCTAAGAGCGTAGTTGTGGAAAAAGGAATATATTCAAATATAAACTACACAGAAGCATTCTGTGAAACTTCTTTCTGATCTGAGCATTCAGCTAACAGAGTTAAACCATACTTTTGATTGAGCAGTTTTGAAACACTCTGTCTGTAGAAAATGCAACTGGACATTCGTAGCGCTAAGTGGGTAATAGTGGAAAAAAGAATATGTTCAAATATAAACTACACAGAAGCATTGTATGAAACTTCTTTCTGTTCTGTGCATTCAACTAACAGAGTTGAACCTTAATTTGATTGAGCCTTTCTGAAACTCTCTTTCTGTAGAAACTGCAATTGGACATTCTGAGCGCTAAGAGGCCTCTATTGGGAAAAATAATATCTTCAAATAAAAACTACACAGAAGCATTGTGTGAAACTTTTTTCTTATATGTTCATTAAGCTAACAGAGTTAAACCAAACTTTTGATTGCACAGTTCTGAACACTCTTTCTGTAGAAAATGCAAGTGGACATTCGGAGCGCTAAGAGGGTAATAGTGGAAAAAGGAATATATTCAAATATAAACTACACAGTAGCATTCTGTGAAAATTCTTTCTGTTCTGTGCATTCAACTAACAGAGTTGAACCTTACTTTTGATTGAGCCGTTCTGAAACACTCTTTCTGTAGAAACTGCAATTGGACATGCTAAGCGCTAAGAGGACTACATTGGGAAAAAGAATATCTTCAAATAAAAACTACACAGATGCATTCTGTGAAACTTATTTCTGATCTGTAAATTCAGTTAACAGAGATAAAACATATTTTTGATTGAGCAGTTATGAAACACTCTTTTTGTAGAAAATGCAAGTGGAGATTCGGAGCGCTAAGAGAGTAATAGTGGAAAAAGGAATGTCTTCAAATATAAACTACACAGAATCATTCGGTGAAACTTCTTTCTGATCTGTGCATTCAGCTAACAGAGTTAAACCATACTTTTGATTGAGCAGATCTGAACACTCTTTCTGTTGAAAATGCAACTGGACATTTGGAGCGCTAAGAGCGTAGTAGTGGAAAAAGGAATATATTCAAATATAAACTACACAGAAGCATTCTGTGAAACTTCTTTCTGATCTGAGCGTTCAGCTAACAGAGTTAAACCATACTTTTGATTGAGCAGTTTTGAAACACTCTGTCTGTAGAAAATGCAACTGGACATTCGTAGCGCTAAGTGGGTAATAGTGGAAAAAAGAATATGTTCAAATATAAACTACACAGAAGCATTGTATGAAACTTCTTTCTGTTCTGTGCATTCAACTAACAGAGTTGAACCTTACTTTTGATTGAGCCGTTCTGAAACACTCTTTCTGTAGAAACTGCAATTGGACATTCTGAGCGCTAAGAGGCCTCTATTGGGAAAAATAATATCTTCAAATAAAAACTACACAGAAGCATTGTGTGAAACTTATTTCTGATATGTTCATTAAGCTAACAGAGTTAAACCAAACTTTTGATTGCGCAGTTCTGAACACTCTTTCTGTAGAAAATGCAAGTGGACATTCGGAGCGCTAAGAGGGTAATAGTGGAAAAAGGAATATATTCAAATATAAACTACACAGTAACATTCTGTGAAAATTGTTTCTGTTCTGTGCATTCAACTAACAGAGTTGAACCTTACTTTTGATTGAGCCGTTCTGAAACACTCTTTCTGTAGAAACTGCAATTGGACATGCTAAGCGCTAAGAGGACTACATTGGGAAAAAGAATATCTTCAAATAAAAACTACACAGATGCATTCTGTGAAACTTATTTCTGATCTGTAAATTCAGTTAACAGAGATAAAACATATTTTTGATTGAGCAGTTATGAAACACTCTTTTTGTAGAAAATGCAAGTGGAGATTCGGAGCGCTAAGAGAGTAATAGTGGAAAAAGGAATGTCTTCAAATATAAACTACACAGAATCATTCGGTGAAACTTCTTTCTGATCTGTGCATTCAGCTAACAGAGTTAAACCATACTTTTGATTGAGCAGATCTGAACACTCTTTCTGTTGAAAATGCAACTGGACATTTGGAGCGCTAAGAGCGTAGTAGTGGAAAAAGGAATATATTCAAATATAAACTACACAGAAGCATTCTGTGAAACTTCTTTCTGATCTGAGCATTCAGCTAACAGAGTTAAACCATACTTTTGATTGAGCAGTTTTGAAACACTCTGTCTGTAGAAAATGCAACTGGACATTCGTAGCGCTAAGTGGGTAATAGTGGAAAAAAGAATATGTTCAAATATAAACTACACAGAAGCATTGTATGAAACTTCTTTCTGTTCTGTGCATTCAACTAACAGAGTTGAACCTTAATTTGATTGAGCCTTTCTGAAACTCTCTTTCTGTAGAAACTGCAATTGGACATTCTGAGCGCTAAGAGGCCTCTATTGGGAAAAATAATATCTTCAAATAAAAACTACACAGAAGCATTGTGTGAAACTTTTTTCTGATATGTTCATTAAGCTAACAGAGTTAAACCAAACTTTTGATTGCGCAGTTCTGAACACTCTTTCTGTAGAAAATGCAAGTGGACATTCGGAGCGCTAAGAGGGTAATAGTGGAAAAAGGAATATATTCAAATATAAACTACACAGTAGCATTCTGTGAAAATTCTTTCTGTTCTGTGCATTCAACTAACAGAGTTGAACCTTACTTTTGATTGAGCCGTTCTGAAACACTCTTTCTGTAGAAACTGCAATTGGACATGCTAAGCGCTAAGAGGACTACATTGGGAAAAAGAATATCTTCAAATAAAAACTACACAGATGCATTCTGTGAAACTTATTTCTGATCTGTAAATTCAGTTAACAGAGATAAAACATATTTTTGATTGAGCAGTTATGAAACACTCTTTTTGTAGAAAATGCAAGTGGAGATTCGGAGCGCTAAGAGAGTAATAGTGGAAAAAGGAATGTCTTCAAATATAAACTACACAGAATCATTCGGTGAAACTTCTTTCTGATCTGTGCATTCAGCTAACAGAGTTAAACCATACTTTTGATTGAGCAGATCTGAACACTCTTTCTGTTGAAAATGCAACTGGACATTTGGAGCGCTAAGAGCGTAGTAGTGGAAAAAGGAATATATTCAAATATAAACTACACAGAAGCATTCTGTGAAACTTCTTTCTGATCTGAGCATTCAGCTAACAGAGGTAAACCATACTTTTGATTGAGCAGTTTTGAAACACTCTGTCTGTAGAAAATGCAACTGGACATTCGTAGCGCTAAGTGGGTAATAGTGGAAAAAAGAATATGTTCAAATATAAACTACACAGAAGCATTGTATGAAACTTCTTTCTGTTCTGTGCATTCAACTAACAGAGTTGAACCTTAATTTGATTGAGCCTTTCTGAAACTCTCTTTCTGTAGAAACTGCAATTGGACATTCTGAGCGCTAAGAGGCCTCTATTGGGAAAAATAATATCTTCAAATAAAAACTACACAGAAGCATTGTGTGAAACTTTTTTCTGATATGTTCATTAAGCTAACAGAGTTAAACCATACTTTTGATTGCGCAGTTCTGAACACTCTTTCTGTAGAAAATGCAAGTGGACATTCGGAGCGCTAAGAGGGTAATAGTGGAAAAAGGAATATATTCAAATATAAACTACACAGTAGCATTCTGTGAAAATTCTTTCTGTTCTGTGCATTCAACTAACAGAGTTGAACCTTACTTTTGATTGAGCCGTTCTGAAACACTCTTTCTGTAGAAACTGCAATTGGACATGCTAAGCGCTAAGAGGCCTACATTGGGAAAAAGAATATCTTCAAATAAAAACTACACAGATGCATTCTGTGAAACTTATTTCTGATCTGTAAATTCAGTTAACAGAGATAAAACATATTTTTGATTGAGCAGTTATGAAACACTCTTTTTGTAGAAAATGCAAGTGGAGATTCGGAGCGCTAATAGGGTAATAGTGGAAAAAGGAATGTCTTCAAATATAAACTACACAGAATCATTCGGTGAAACTTCTTTCTGATCTGTGCATTCAGCTAACAGAGTTAAACCATACTTTTGATTGAGCAGTTTTGAAACACTCTGTCTGTAGAAAATGCAACTGGACATTCGTAGCGCTAAGTGGGTAATAGTGGAAAAGAGAATATGTTCAAATATAAACTACACAGAAGCATTGTATGAAACTTCTTTCTGTTCTGTGCATTCAACTAACAGAGTTGAACCTTACTTTTGATTGAGCCGTTCTGAAACACTCTTTCTGTAGAAACTGCAATTGGACATTCTGAGCGCTAAGAGGCCTATATTGGGAAAAAGAATGTCTACAAATAAAAACTACACAGAAGAATTGTGTGAAACTTCTTTCTGTTCTGTTTGTTCAACTAAAAGATTTGAACCTTAATTTTGATTGAGCCGTTCTGAAACACTCTTTCTGTAGAAAATGCAAGTGGAGATTCGGAGCGCTAAGAGGGTAATAGTGGAAAAATGAATGTCTCCATATATAAACTACACAGAATCATTCTGTGAAACTTCTTTCTGATCTGTGCGTTCAGCTAACAGAGTTAAACCATACTTTTGATTGAGAAGATCTGAACACTCTTTCTGTAGAAAATGCAACTGGACATTTGGAGCGCTAAGAGAGTAGTAGTGGAAAAAGGAATATATTCAAATATAAACTACACAGTAGCATTCTGTGAAACTTCTTTCTGATCTGAGCATTCAGCTAACAGAGTTAAACCATACTTATGATTGAGCAGTTTTGAAACACTCTGTCTGTAGAAAATGCAACTGGACATTCGTAGCGCTAAGTGGGTAATAGTGGAAAAAAGAATATGTTCAAATATAAACTACACAGAAGCATTGTATGAAACTTCTTGCTGTTCTGTGCATTCAACTAACAGAGTTGAACCTTACATTTGATTGAGCCTTTCTGAAACACTCTTTCTGTAGAAACTGCAATTGGACATTCTGAGCGCTAATAGGCCTATATTGGGAAAAATAATATCTTCAAATAAAAACTACACAGAAGCATTGTGTGAAACTTATTTCTGATATGTTCATTAAGCTAACAGAGTTAAACCATACTTTTGATTGCGCAGTTCTGAACACTCTTTCTGTAGAAAATGCAAGTGGACATTCGGAGCGCTAAGAGGGTAATAGTGGAAAAAGGAATATATTCAAATATAAACTACACAGTAGCATTCTGTGAAAATTCTTTCTGTTCTGTGCATTCAACTAACAGAGTTGAACCTTACTTTTGATTGAGCCGTTCTGAAACACTCTTTCTGTAGAAACTGCAATTGGACAGTCTAAGCGCTAAGAGGCCTACATTGGGAAAAAGAATATCTTCAAATAAAAACTACACAGATGCATTCTGTGAAACTTATTTCTGATCTGTAAATTCAGTTAACAGAGATAAAACATATTTTTGATTGAGCAGTTATGAAACACTCTTTTTGTAGAAAATGCAAGTGGAGATTCGGAGCGCTAAGAGGGTAATAGTGGAAAAAGGAATGTCTTCAAATATAAACTACACAGAATCATTCGGTGAAACTTCTTTCTGATCTGTGCATTCAGCTAACAGAGTTAAACCATACTTTTGATTGAGCAGATCTGAACACTCTTTCTGTTGAAAATGCAACTGGACATTTGGAGCGCTAAGAGCGTAGTAGTGGAAAATGGAATATATTCAAATATAAACTACACAGAAGCATTCTGTGAAACTTCTTTCTGATCTGAGCATTCAGCTAACAGAGTTAAACCATACTTTTGATTGAGCAGTTTTGAAACACTCTGTCTGTAGAAAATGCAACTGGACATTCGTAGCGCTAAGTGGGTAATAGTGGAAAAAAGAATATGTTAAAATATAAACTACACAGAAGCATTGTATGAAACTTCTTTCTGTTCTGTGCATTCAACTAACAGAGTTGAACCTTACTTTTGATTGAGCCTTTCTGAAACACTCTTTCTGTAGAAACTGCAATTGGACATTCTGAGCGCTAAGAGGCCTATATTGGGAAAAATAATATCTTCAAATAAAAACTACACAGAAGCATTGTGTGAAACTTATTTCTGATATGTTCATTAAGCTAACAGAGTTAAACCATACTTTTGATTGCGCAGTTCTGAACACTCTTTCTGTAGAAAATGCAAGTGGACATTCGGAGCGCTAAGAGGGTAATAGTGGAAAAAGGAATATATTCAAATATAAACTACACAGTAGCATTCTGTGAAAATTCTTTCTGTTCTGTGCATTCAACTAACAGAGTTGAACCTTACTTTTAATTGAGCCGTTCTGAAACACTCTTTCTGTAGAAACTGCAATTGGACATGCTAAGCGCTAAGAGGCCTACATAGGGAAAAAGAATATCTTCAAATAAAAACTACACAGATGCATTCTGTGAAAATTCTTTCTGATCTGTAAATTCAGTTAACAGAGATAAAACATATTTTTGATTGAGCAGTTATGAAACACTCTTTTTGTAGAAAATGCAAGTGGAGATTCGGAGCGCTAAGAGGGTAATAGTGGAAAAAGGAATGTCTTCAAATATAAACTACACAGAATCATTCGGTGAAACTTCTTTCTGATCTGTGCATTCAGCTAACAGACTTAAACCATACTTTTGATTGAGCAGATCTGAACACTCTTTCTGTTGAAAATGCAACCGGACATTTGGAGCGCTAAGAGCGTAGTAGTGGAAAAAGGAATATATTCAAATATAAACTACACAGAAGCATTCTGTGAAACTTCTTTCTGATCTGAGCATACAGCTAACAGAGTTAAACCATACTTTTGATTGAGCAGTTTTGAAACACTCTGTCTGTAGAAAATGCAACTGGACATTCGTAGCGCTAAGTGGGTAATAGTGGAAAAGAGAATATGTTCAAATATAAACTACACAGAAGCATTGTATGAAACTTCTTTCTGTTCTGTGCATTCAACTAACAGAGTTGAACCTTACTTTTGATTGAGCCCTTCTGAAACACTCTTTCTGTAGAAACTGCAATTGGACATTCTGAGCGCTAAGAGGCCTATATTGGGAAAAAGAATGTCTACAAATAAAAACTACAAAGAATAATTGTGTGAAACTTCTTTCTGTTCTGTTTGTTCAACTACAAGAGTTGAACCTTAATTTTGATTGAGCCGTTCTGAAACACTCTTTCTGTAGAAAATGCAAGTGGAGATTCGGAGCGCTAAGAGGGTAATAGTGGAAAAAGGAATGTCTCCATACATAAACTACACAGAATCATTCTGTGAGACTTCTTTCTGATCTGAGCATTCAGCTAACAGAGTTAAACCATACTTTTGATTGCGCAGTTCTGAACACTCTTTCTGTAGAAAATGCAAGTGGACATTCGGAGTGCTAAGAGGGTAATTGTGGAAAAGGGAATATATTCAAATATAAACTACACAGTAGCATTCTGTGAAAATTCTTTCTGTTCTGTGCATTCAACTAACAGATTTGAACCTTACTTTTGATTGAGCCGATCTGAAACACTCTTTCTGTAGAAACTGCAATTGGACAGGCTAAGCGCTAAGAGGCCTACATTGGGAAAAACAATATCTTCAAATAAAAACTACACAGATGCATTCTGTGAAACTTATTTCTGATCTGTAAATTCAGTTAACATTGATAAAACATATTTTTGATTGAGCAGTTATGAAACACTCTTTTTGTAGAAAATGCAAGTGGAGATTCGGAGCGCTAAGAGGGTAATAGTGGAAAAAGGAATGTCTTCAAATATAAACTACACAGAATCATTCGGTGAAACTTCTTTCTGATCTGTGCATTCAGCTAACAGAGTTAAACCATACTTTTGATTGAGCAGATCTGAACACTCTTTCTGTTGAAAATGCAACTGGACATTTTGAGCGCTAAGAGCGTAGTAGTGGAAAAAGGAATATATTCAAATATAAACTACACAGAAGCATTCTGTGAAACTTCTTTCTGATCTGAGCATTCAGCTAACAGAGTTAAACCATACTTTTGATTGAGCAGTTTTGAAACACTCTGTCTGTAGAAAATGCAACTGGACATTCGTAGCGCTAAGTGGGTAATAGTGGAAAAAAGAATATGTTCAAATATAAACTACACAGAAGCATTGTATGAAACTTCTTTCTGTTCTGTGCATTCAACTAACAGAGTTGAATCTTACTTTTGATTGAGCCGTTCTGAAACACTCTTTCTGTAGAAACTGCAATTGGACATTCTGAGCGCTAAGAGGCCTATATTGGGAAAAAGAATGTCTACAAATAAAAACTACACAGAATAATTGTGTGAAACTTCTTTCTGTTCTGTTTGTTCAACTAAAAGAGTTGAACCTTAATTTTGATTGAGCCGTTCTGAAACACTCTTTCTGTAGAAAATGCAAGTGGAGATTCGGAGCGCTAAGAGGGTAATAGTGGAAAAAGAAATGTCTCCATATATAAACTACACAGAATCATTCTGTGAAACTTCCTTCTGATCTGTGCATTCAGCTAACAGAGTTAAACCATACTTTTGATTGAGCAGATCTGAACACTCTTTCTGTAGAAAATGCAACTGGACATTTGGAGCGCTAAGAGAGTAGTAGTGGAAAAAGGAATATATTCAAATATAAACTACACAGAAACATTCTGTGAAACTTCTTACTGATCTGAGCATTCAGCTAACAGAGTTAAACCATACTTATGATTGAGCAGTTTTGAAACACTCTGTCTGTAGAAAATGCAACTGGACATTCGTAGCGCTAAGAGGGTAATAGTGGAAAAAAGAATATGTTCAAATATAAACTACACAGAAGCATTGTATGAAACTTCTTGCTGTTCTGTGCATTCAACTAACAGAGTTGAACCTTACATTTGATTGAGCCTTTCTGAAACACTCTTTCTGTAGAAACTGCAATTGGACATTCTGAGCGCTAAGAGGCCTATATTGGGAAAAATAATATCTTCAAATAAAAACTACACAGAAGCATTGTGTGAAACTTATTTCTGATATGTTCATTAAGCTAACAGAGTCAAACCATACTTTTGATTGCGCAGTTCTGAACACTCTTTCTGTAGAAAATGCAAGTGGACATTCGGAGCGCTAAGAGGGTAATAGTGGAAATAGGAATATATTCAAATATAAACTACACAGTAGCATTCTGTGAAAATTCTTTCTGTTCTGTGCATTCAACTAACAGAATTGAACCTTAATTTTGATTGAGCCGTTCTGAAACACTCTTTCTGTAGAAACTGCAATTGGACAGGCTAAGCGCTAAGAGGCCTACATTGGGAAAAAGAATATCTTCAAATAAAAACTACACAGATGCATTCTGTGAAACTTATTTCTGATCTGTAAATTCAGTTAACAGAGATAAAACATATTTTTGATTGAGCAGTTATGAAACACTCTTTTTGTAGAAAATGCAAGTGGAGATTCGGAGCGCTAAGAGGGTAATAGTGGAAAAAGGAATGTCTTCAAATATAAACTACACAGAATCATTCGGTGAAACTTCTTTCTGATCTGTGCATTCAGCTAACAGAGTTAAACCATACTTTTGATTGAGCAGATCTGAACACTCTTTCTGTTGAAAATGCAACTGGACATTTGGAGCGCTAAGAGCGTAGTAGTGGAAAAAGGAATATATTCAAATATAAACTACACAGAAGCATTCTGTGAAACTTCTTTCTGATCTGAGCATTCAGCTAACAGAGTTAAACCATACTTTTGATTGAGCAGTTTTGAAACACTCTGTCTGTAGAAAATGCAACTGGACATTCGTAGCGCCAAGTGGGTAATAGTGGAAAAAAGAATATGTTCAAATATAAACTACACAGAAGCATTGTATGAAACTTCTTTCTGTTCTGTGCATTCAACTAACAGAGTTGAACCTTACTTTTGATTGAGCCTTTCTGAAACACTCTTTCTGTAGAAACTGCAATTGGACATTCTGAGCGCTAAGAGGCCTATATTGGGAAAAATAATATCTTCAAATAAAAACTACACAGAAGCATTGTGTGAAACTTATTTCTGATATGTTCATTAAGCTAACAGAGTTAAACCATACTTTTGATTGCGCAGTTCTGAACACTCTTTCTGTAGAAAATGCAAGTGGACATTCGGAGCGCTAAGAGGGTAATAGTGGAAAAAGGAATATATTCAAATATAAACTACACAGTAGCATTCTGTGAAAATTCTTTCTGTTCTGTGCATTCAACTAACAGAGTTGAACCTTACTTTTGATTGAGCCGTTCTGAAACACTCTTTCTGTAGAAACTGCAATTGGACATGCTAAGCGCTAAGAGGCCTACATTGGGAAAAAGAATATCTTCAAATAAAAACTACACAGATGCATTCTGTGAAACTTATTTCTGATCTGTAAATTCAGTTAACAGAGATAAAACATATTTTTGATTGAGCAGTTATGAAACACTCTTTTTGTAGAAAATGCAAGTGGAGATTCGGAGCGCTAAGAGGGTAATAGTGGAAGAAGGAATGTCTTCAAATATAAACTACACAGAATCATTCGGTGAAACTTCTTTCTGATCTGTGCATTCAGCTAACAGAGTTAAACCATACTTTTGATTGAGCAGATCTGAACACTCTGTTGAAAATGCAACTGAACATTTGGAGCTCTAAGAGCGTAGTAGTGGAAAAAGGAATATATTCAAATATAAACTACACAGAAGCATTCTGTGAAACTTCTTTCTGATCTGAGCATACAGCTAACAGAGTTAAACCATACTTTTGATTGAGCAGTTTTGAAACACTCTGTCTGTAGAAAATGCAACTGGACATTCGTAGCGCTAAGTGGGTAAGAGTGGAAAAGAGAATATGTTCAAATATAAACTACACAGAAGCATTGTATGAAACTTCTTTCTGTTCTGTGCATTCAACTAACAGAGTTGAACCTTACTTTTGATTGAGCCGTTCTGAAACACTCTTTCTGTAGAAACTGCAATTGGACATTCTGAGCGCTAAGAGGCCTATATTGGGAAAAAGAATGTCTACAAATAAAAACTACACAGAAGAATTGTGTGAAACTTCTTTCTGTTCAGTTTGTTCAACTAAAAGAGTTGAACCTTAATGTTGATTGAGCCGTTCTGAAACACTCTTTCTGTAGAAAATGCAAGTGGAGATTCGGAGCGCTAAGAGGGTAATAGTGGAAAAAGGAATGTCTCCAAATATAAACTACACAGAATCATTCTGTGAAACTTCTTTCTGATCTGTGCATTCAGCTAACAGAGTTAAACCATACTTTTGATTGAGCAGATCTGAACACTCTTTCTGTAGAAAATGCAACTGGACATTTGGAGCGCTAAGAGAGTAGTAGTGGAAAAAGGAATATATTCAAATATAAACTACACAGAAGCATTCTGTGAAACTTCTTTCTGATCTGAGCATTCAGCTAACAGAGTTAAACCATACTTATGATTGAGCAGATTTGAAACACTCTGTCTGTAGAAAATGCAACTGGACATTCGTAGCGCTAAGTGGGTAATAGTGGAAAAAAGAATATGTTCAAGTATAAACTACACAGAAGCATTGTATGAAACTTCTTGCTGTTCTGTGCATTCAACTAACAGAGTTGAACCTTACATTTGATTGAGCCTTTCTGAAACACTCTTTCTGTAGAAACTGCAATTGGACATTCTGAGCGCTAAGAGGCCTATATTGGGAAAAATAATATCTTCAAATAAAAACTACACAGAAGCATTGTGTGAAACTTATTTCTGATATGTTCATTAAGCAAACAGAGTTAAACCATACTTTTGATTGCGCAGTTCTGAACACACTTTCTGTAGAAAATTCAAGTGGACATTCGTAGCGCTAAGAGGGTAATAGTGGAAAAAGGAATATATTCAAATATAAACTACACAGTAGCATTCTGTGAAAATTCTTTCTGTTCTGTGCATTCAACTAACAGAGTTGAACCTTACTTTTGATTGAGCCGTTCTGAAACACTCTTTCTGTAGAAACTGCAATTGGACATGCTAAGCGCTAAGAGGCCTACATTGGGAAAAAGAATATCTTCAAATAAAAACTACACAGATGCATTCTGTGAAACTTATTTCTGATCTGTAAATTCAGTTAACAGAGATAAAACATATTTTTGATTGAGCAGTTATGAAACACTCTTTTTGTAGAAAATGCAAGTGGAGATTCGGAGCGCTAAGAGGGTAATAGTGGAAAAAGGAATGTCTTCAAATATAAACTACACAGAATCATTCGGTGAAACTTCTTTCTGATCTGTGCATTCAGCTAACAGAGTTAAACCATACTTTTGATTGAGCAGATCTGAACACTCTTTCTGTTGAAAATGCAACTGGACATTTGGAGCGCTAAGAGCGTAGTAGTGGAAAAAGGAATATATTCAAATATAAACTACACAGAAGTATTCTGTGAAACATCTTTCTGATCTGAGCATTCAGCTAACAGAGTTAAACCATACTTTTGATTGAGCAGTTTTGAAACACTCTGTCTGTAGAAAATGCAACTGGACATTCGTAGCGCTAAGTGGGTAATAGTGGAAAAAAGTATATGTTCAAATATAAACTACACAGAAGCATTGTATGAAACTTCTTTCTGTTCTGTGCATTCAACTAACAGAGTTGAACCTTACTTTTGATTGAGCCGTTCTGAAACACTCTTTCTGTAGAAACTGCAATTGGACATTCTGAGCGCTAAGAGGCCTATATTGGGAAAAAGAATGTCTACAAATAAAAACTACACAGAAGAATTGTGTGAAACTTCTTTCTGTTCTGTTTGTTCAACTAAAAGAGTTGAACCTTAGTTTTGATTGAGCCGTTCTGAAACACTCTTTCTGTAGATAATGCAAGTGGAGATTCGGAGCGCTAAGAGGGTAATAGTGGAAAAAGGAATGTCTCCAAATATAAACTACACAGAATCATTCTGTGAAACTTCTTTCTGATCTGAGCATTCAGCTAACAGAGTTAAACCATACTTTTGATTGAGCAGATCTGAACACTCTGTCTGTAGAAAATGCAACTGGACATTCGTAGCGCTAAGTGGGTAATAGTGGAAAAAAGAATATGTTCAAATATAAACTACACAGAAGCATTGTATGAAACTTCTTTCTGTTCTGTGCATTCAACTAACAGAGTTGAACCTTAATTTGATTGAGCCTTTCTGAAACTCTCTTTCTGTAGAAACTGCAATTGGACATTCTGAGCGCTAAGAGGCCTCTATTGGGAAAAATAATATCTTCAAATAAAAACTACACAGAAGCATTGTGTGAAACTTTTTTCTGATATGTTCATTAAGCTAACAGAGTTAAACCATACTTTTGATTGCGCAGTTCTGAACACTCTTTCTGCAGAAAATGCAAGTGGACATTCGGAGCGCTAAGAGGGTAATAGTGGAAAAAGGAATATATTCAAATATAAACTACACAGTAGCATTCTGTGAAAATTCTTTCTGTTCTGTGCATTCAACTAACAGAGTTGAACCTTACTTTTGATTGAGCCGTTCTGAAACACTCTTTCTGTAGAAACTGCAATTGGACATGCTAAGCGCTAAGAGGCCTACATTGGGAAAAAGAATATCTTCAAATAAAAACTACACAGATGCATTCTGTGAAACTTATTTCTGATCTGTAAATTCAGTTAACAGAGATAAAACATATTTTTGATTGAGCAGTTATGAAACACTCTTTTTGTAGAAAATGCAAGTGGAGATTCGGAGCGCTAATAGGGTAATAGTGGAAAAAGGAATGTCTTCAAATATAAACTACACAGAATCATTCGGTGAAACTTCTTTCTGATCTGTGCATTCAGCTAACAGAGTTAAACCATACTTTTGATTGAGCAGTTTTGAAACACTCTGTCTGTAGAAAATGCAACTGGACATTCGTAGCGCTAAGTGGGTAATAGTGGAAAAGAGAATATGTTCAAATATAAACTACACAGAAGCATTGTATGAAACTTCTTTCTGTTCTGTGCATTCAACTAACAGAGTTGAACCTTACTTTTGATTGAGCCGTTCTGAAACACTCTTTCTGTAGAAACTGAAATTGGACATTCTGAGCGCTAAGAGGCCTATATTGGGAAAAAGAATGTCTACAAATAAAAACTACACAGAAGAATTGTGTGAAACTTCTTTCTGTTCTGTTTGTTCAACTAAAAGATTTGAACCTTAATTTTGATTGAGCCGTTCTGAAACACTCTTTCTGTAGAAAATGCAAGTGGAGATTCGGAGCGCTAAGAGGGTAATAGTGGAAAAATGAATGTCTCCATATATAAACTACACAGAATCATTCTGTGAAACTTCTTTCTGATCTGTGCGTTCAGCTAACAGAGTTAAACCATACTTTTGATTGAGAAGATCTGAACACTCTTTCTGTAGAAAATGCAACTGGACATTTGGAGCGCTAAGAGAGTTGTAGTGGAAAAAGGAATATATTCAAATATAAACTACACAGTAGCATTCTGTGAAACTTCTTTCTGATCTGAGCATTCAGCTAACAGAGTTAAACCATACTTATGATTGAGCAGTTTTGAAACACTCTGTCTGTAGAAAATGCAACTGGACATTCGTAGCGCTAAGTGGGTAATAGTGGAAAAAAGAATATGTTCAAATATAAACTACACAGAAGCATTGTATGAAACTTCTTGCTGTTCTGTGCATTCAACTAACAGAGTTGAACCTTACATTTGATTGAGCCGTTCTGAAACACTCTTTCTGTAGAAACTGAAATTGGACATTCTGAGCGCTAAGAGGCCTATATTGGGAAAAAGAATGTCTACAAATAAAAACTACACAGAAGAATTGTGTGAAACTTCTTTCTGTTCTGTTTGTTCAACTAAAAGATTTGAACCTTACTTTTGATTGAGCCGTTCTGAAACACTCTTTCTGTAGAAACTGCAATTGGACAGTCTAAGCGCTAAGAGGCCTACATTGGGAAAAAGAATATCTTCAAATAAAAACTACACAGATGCATTCTGTGAAACTTATTTCTGATCTGTAAATTCAGTTAACAGAGATAAAACATATTTTTGATTGAGCAGTTATGAAACACTCTTTTTGTAGAAAATGCAAGTGGAGATTCGGAGCGCTAAGAGGGTAATAGTGGAAAAAGGAATGTCTTCAAATATAAACTACACAGAATCATTCGGTGAAACTTCTTTCTGATCTGTGCATTCAGCTAACAGAGTTAAACCATACTTTTGATTGAGCAGATCTGAACACTCTTTCTGTTGAAAATGCAACTGGACATTTGGAGCGCTAAGAGCGTAGTAGTGGAAAATGGAATATATTCAAATATAAACTACACAGAAGCATTCTGTGAAACTTCTTTCTGATCTGAGCATTCAGCTAACAGAGTTAAACCATACTTTTGATTGAGCAGTTTTGAAACACTCTGTCTGTAGAAAATGCAACTGGACATTCGTAGCGCTAAGTGGGTAATAGTGGAAAAAAGAATATGTTAAAATATAAACTACACAGAAGCATTGTATGAAACTTCTTTCTGTTCTGTGCATTCAACTAACAGAGTTGAACCTTACTTTTGATTGAGCCTTTCTGAAACACTCTTTCTGTAGAAACTGCAATTGGACATTCTGAGCGCTAAGAGGCCTATATTGGGAAAAATAATATCTTCAAATAAAAACTACACAGAAGCATTGTGTGAAACTTATTTCTGATATGTTCATTAAGCTAACAGAGTTAAACCATACTTTTGATTGCGCAGTTCTGAACACTCTTTCTGTAGAAAATGCAAGTGGACATTCGGAGCGCTAAGAGGGTAATAGTGGAAAAAGGAATATATTCAAATATAAACTACACAGTAGCATTCTGTGAAAATTCTTTCTGTTCTGTGCATTCAACTAACAGAGTTGAACCTTACTTTTAATTGAGCCGTTCTGAAACACTCTTTCTGTAGAAACTGCAATTGGACATGCTAAGCGCTAAGAGGCCTACATTGGGAAAAAGAATATCTTCAAATAAAAACTACACAGATGCATTCTGTGAAACTTCTTTCTGATCTGTAAATTCAGTTAACAGAGATAAAACATATTTTTGATTGAGCAGTTATGAAACACTCTTTTTGTAGAAAATGCAAGGGGAGATTCGGAGCGCTAAGAGGGTAATAGTGGAAAAAGGAATGTCTTCAAATATAAACTACACAGAATCATTCGGTGAAACTTCTTTCTGATCTGTGCATTCAGCTAACAGACTTAAACCATACTTTTGATTGAGCAGATCTGAACACTCTTTCTGTTGAAAATGCAACCGGACATTTGGAGCGCTAAGAGCGTAGTAGTGGAAAAAGGAATATATTCAAATATAAACTACACAGAAGCATTCTGTGAAACTTCTTTCTGATCTGAGCATACAGCTAACAGAGTTAAACCATACTTTTGATTGAGCAGTTTTGAAACACTCTGTCTGTAGAAAATGCAACTGGACATTCGTAGCGCTAAGTGGGTAATAGTGGAAAAGAGAATATGTTCAAATATAAACTACACAGAAGCATTGTATGAAACTTCTTTCTGTTCTGTGCATTCAACTAACAGAGTTGAACCTTACTTTTGATTGAGCCCTTCTGAAACACTCTTTCTGTAGAAACTGCAATTGGACATTCTGAGCGCTAAGAGGCCTATATTGGGAAAAAGAATGTCTACAAATAAAAACTACAAAGAATAATTGTGTGAAACTTCTTTCTGTTCTGTTTGTTCAACTAAAAGAGTTGAACCTTAATTTTGATTGAGCCGTTCTGAAACACTCTTTCTGTAGAAAATGCAAGTGGAGATTCGGAGCGCTAAGAGGGTAATAGTGGAAAAAGGAATGTCTCCATACATAAACTACACAGAATCATTCTGTGAGACTTCTTTCTGATCTGAGCATTCAGCTAACAGAGTTAAACCATACTTTTGATTGCGCAGTTCTGAACACTCTTTCTGTAGAAAATGCAAGTGGACATTCGGAGTGCTAAGAGGGTAATTGTGGAAAAGGGAATATATTCAAATATAAACTACACAGTAGCATTCTGTGAAAATTCTTTCTGTTCTGTGCATTCAACTAACACAGTTGAACCTTACTTTTGATTGAGCCGATCTGAAACACTCTTTCTGTAGAAACTGCAATTGGACAGGCTAAGCGCTAAGAGGCCTACATTGGGAAAAACAATATCTTCAAATAAAAACTACACAGATGCATTCTGTGAAACTTATTTCTGATCTGTAAATTCAGTTAACATTGATAAAACATATTTTTGATTGAGCAGTTATGAAACACTCTTTTTGTAGAAAATGCAAGTGGAGATTCGGAGCGCTAAGAGGGTAATAGTGGAAAAAGGAATGTCTTCAAATATAAACTACACAGAATCATTCGGTGAAACTTCTTTCTGATCTGTGCATTCAGCTAACAGAGTTAAACCATACTTTTGATTGAGCAGATCTGAACACTCTTTCTGTTGAAAATGCAACTGGACATTTGGAGCGCTAAGAGCGTAGTAGTGGAAAAAGGAATATATTCAAATATAAACTACACAGAAGCATTCTGTGAAACTTCTTTCTGATCTGAGCATTCAGCTAACAGAGTTAAACCATACTTTTGATTGAGCAGTTTTGAAACACTCTGTCTGTAGAAAATGCAACTGGACATTCGTAGCGCTAAGTGGGTAATAGTGGAAAAAAGAATATGTTCAAATATAAACTACACAGAAGCATTGTATGAAACTTCTTTCTGTTCTGTGCATTCAACTAACAGAGTTGAATCTTACTTTTGATTGAGCCGTTCTGAAACACTCTTTCTGTAGAAACTGCAATTGGACATTCTGAGCGCTAAGAGGCCTATATTGGGAAAAAGAATGTCTACAAATAAAAACTACACAGAATAATTGTGTGAAACTTCTTTCTGTTCTGTTTGTTCAACTAAAAGAGTTGAACCTTAATTTTGATTGAGCCGTTCTGAAACACTCTTTCTGTAGAAAATGCAAGTGGAGATTCGGAGCGCTAAGAGGGTAATAGTGGAAAAAGAAATGTCTCCATATATAAACTACACAGAATCATTCTGTGAAACTTCCTTCTGATCTGTGCATTCAGCTAACAGAGTTAAACCATACTTTTGATTGAGCAGATCTGAACACTCTTTCTGTAGAAAATGCAACTGGACATTTGGAGCGCTAAGAGAGTAGTAGTGGAAAAAGGAATATATTCAAATATAAACTACACAGAAACATTCTGTGAAACTTCTTACTGATCTGAGCATTCAGCTAACAGAGTTAAACCATACTTATGATTGAGCAGTTTTGAAACACTCTGTCTGTAGAAAATGCAACTGGACATTCGTAGCGCTAAGTGGGTAATAGTGGAAAAAAGAATATGTTCAAATATAAACTACACAGAAGCATTGTATGAAACTTCTTGCTGTTCTGTGCATTCAACTAACAGAGTTGAACCTTACATTTGATTGAGCCTTTCTGAAACACTCTTTCTGTAGAAACTGCAATTGGACATTCTGAGCGCTAAGAGGCCTATATTGGGAAAAATAATATCTTCAAATAAAAACTACACAGAAGCATTGTGTGAAACTTATTTCTGATATGTTCATTAAGCTAACAGAGTCAAACCATACTTTTGATTGCGCAGTTCTGAACACTCTTTCTGTAGAAAATGCAAGTGGACATTCGGAGCGCTAAGAGGGTAATAGTGGAAATAGGAATATATTCAAATATAAACTACACAGTAGCATTCTGTGAAAATTCTTTCTGTTCTGTGCATTCAACTAACAGAATTGAACCTTAATTTTGATTGAGCCGTTCTGAAACACTCTTTCTGTAGAAACTGCAATTGGACAGGCTAAGCGCTAAGAGGCCTACATTGGGAAAAAGAATATCTTCAAATAAAAACTACACAGATGCATTCTGTGAAACTTATTTCTGATCTGTAAATTCAGTTAACAGAGATAAAACATATTTTTGATTGAGCAGTTATGAAACACTCTTTTTGTAGAAAATGCAAGTGGAGATTCGGAGCGCTAAGAGGGTAATAGTGGAAAAAGGAATGTCTTCAAATATAAACTACACAGAATCATTCGGTGAAACTTCTTTCTGATCTGTGCATTCAGCTAACAGAGTTAAACCATACTTTTGATTGAGCAGATCTGAACACTCTTTCTGTTGAAAATGCAACTGGACATTTGGAGCGCTAAGAGCGTAGTAGTGGAAAAAGGAATATATTCAAATATAAACTACACAGAAGCATTCTGTGAAACTTCTTTCTGATCTGAGCATTCAGCTAACAGAGTTAAACCATACTTTTGATTGAGCAGTTTTGAAACACTCTGTCTGTAGAAAATGCAACTGGACATTCGTAGCGCCAAGTGGGTAATAGTGGAAAAAAGAATATGTTCAAATATAAACTACACAGAAGCATTGTATGAAACTTCTTTCTGTTCTGTGCATTCAACTAACAGAGTTGAACCTTACTTTTGATTGAGCCTTTCTGAAACACTCTTTCTGTAGAAACTGCAATTGGACATTCTGAGCGCTAAGAGGCCTATATTGGGAAAAATAATATCTTCAAATAAAAACTACACAGAAGCATTGTGTGAAACTTATTTCTGATATGTTCATTAAGCTAACAGAGTTAAACCATACTTTTGATTGCGCAGTTCTGAACACTCTTTCTGTAGAAAATGCAAGTGGACATTCGGAGCGCTAAGAGGGTAATAGTGGAAAAAGGAATATATTCAAATATAAACTACACAGTAGCATTCTGTGAAAATTCTTTCTGTTCTGTGCATTCAACTAACAGAGTTGAACCTTACTTTTGATTGAGCCGTTCTGAAACACTCTTTCTGTAGAAACTGCAATTGGACATGCTAAGCGCTAAGAGGCCTACATTGGGAAAAAGAATATCTTCAAATAAAAACTACACAGATGCATTCTGTGAAACTTATTTCTGATCTGTAAATTCAGTTAACAGAGATAAAACATATTTTTGATTGAGCAGTTATGAAACACTCTTTTTGTAGAAAATGCAAGTGGAGATTCGGAGCGCTAAGAGGGTAATAGTGGAAGAAGGAATGTCTTCAAATATAAACTACACAGAATCATTCGGTGAAACTTCTTTCTGATCTGTGCATTCAGCTAACAGAGTTAAACCATACTTTTGATTGAGCAGATCTGAACACTCTGTTGAAAATGCAACTGGACATTTGGAGCTCTAAGAGCGTAGTAGTGGAAAAAGGAATATATTCAAATATAAACTACACAGAAGCATTCTGTGAAACTTCTTTCTGATCTGAGCATACAGCTAACAGAGTTAAACCATACTTTTGATTGAGCAGTTTTGAAACACTCTGTCTGTAGAAAATGCAACTGGACATTCGTAGCGCTAAGTGGGTAATAGTGGAAAAGAGAATATGTTCAAATATAAACTACACAGAAGCATTGTATGAAACTTCTTTCTGTTCTGTGCATTCAACTAACAGAGTTGAACCTTACTTTTGATTGAGCCGTTCTGAAACACTCTTTCTGTAGAAACTGCAATTGGACATTCTGAGCGCTAAGAGGCCTATATTGGGAAAAAGAATGTCTACAAATAAAAACTACACAGAAGAATTGTGTGAAACTTCTTTCTGTTCAGTTTGTTCAACTAAAAGAGTTGAACCTTAATGTTGATTGAGCCGTTCTGAAACACTCTTTCTGTAGAAAATGCAAGTGGAGATTCGGAGCGCTAAGAGGGTAATAGTGGAAAAAGGAATGTCTCCATATATAAACTACACAGAATCATTCTGTGAAACTTCTTTCTGATCTGTGCATTCAGCTAACAGAGTTAAACCATACTTTTGATTGAGCAGATCTGAACACTCTTTCTGTAGAAAATGCAACTGGACATTTGGAGCGCTAAGAGAGTAGTAGTGGAAAAAGGAATATATTCAAATATAAACTACACAGAAGCATTCTGTGAAACTTCTTTCTGATCTGAGCATTCAGCTAACAGAGTTAAACCATACTTATGATTGAGCAGATTTGAAACACTCTGTCTGTAGAAAATGCAACTGGACATTCGTAGCGCTAAGTGGGTAATAGTGGAAAAAAGAATATGTTCAAGTATAAACTACACAGAAGCATTGTATGAAACTTCTTGCTGTTCTGTGCATTCAACTAACAGAGTTGAACCTTACATTTGATTGAGCCTTTCTGAAACACTCTTTCTGTAGAAACTGCAATTGGACATTCTGAGCGCTAAGAGGCCTATATTGGGAAAAATAATATCTTCAAATAAAAACTACACAGAAGCATTGTGTGAAACTTATTTCTGATATGTTCATTAAGCAAACAGAGTTAAACCATACTTTTGATTGCGCAGTTCTGAACACACTTTCTGTAGAAAATTCAAGTGGACATTCGTAGCGCTAAGAGGGTAATAGTGGAAAAAGGAATATATTCAAATATAAACTACACAGTAGCATTCTGTGAAAATTCTTTCTGTTCTGTGCATTCAACTAACAGAGTTGAACCTTACTTTTGATTGAGCCGTTCTGAAACACTCTTTCTGTAGAAACTGCAATTGGACATGCTAAGCGCTAAGAGGCCTACATTGGGAAAAAGAATATCTTCAAATAAAAACTACACAGATGCATTCTGTGAAACTTATTTCTGATCTGTAAATTCAGTTAACAGAGATAAAACATATTTTTGATTGAGCAGTTATGAAACACTCTTTTTGTAGAAAATGCAAGTGGAGATTCGGAGCGCTAAGAGGGTAATAGTGGAAAAAGGAATGTCTTCAAATATAAACTACACAGAATCATTCGGTGAAACTTCTTTCTGATCTGTGCATTCAGCTAACAGAGTTAAACCATACTTTTGATTGAGCAGATCTGAACACTCTTTCTGTTGAAAATGCAACTGGACATTTGGAGCGCTAAGAGCGTAGTAGTGGAAAAAGGAATATATTCAAATATAAACTACACAGAAGTATTCTGTGAAACATCTTTCTGATCTGAGCATTCAGCTAACAGAGTTAAACCATACTTTTGATTGAGCAGTTTTGAAACACTCTGTCTGTAGAAAATGCAACTGGACATTCGTAGCGCTAAGTGGGTAATAGTGGAAAAAAGTATATGTTCAAATATAAACTACACAGAAGCATTGTATGAAACTTCTTTCTGTTCTGTGCATTCAACTAACAGAGTTGAACCTTACTTTTGATTGAGCCGTTCTGAAACACTCTTTCTGTAGAAACTGCAATTGGACATTCTGAGCGCTAAGAGGCCTATATTGGGAAAAAGAATGTCTACAAATAAAAACTACACAGAAGAATTGTGTGAAACTTCTTTCTGTTCTGTTTGTTCAACTAAAAGAGTTGAACCTTAGTTTTGATTGAGCCGTTCTGAAACACTCTTTCTGTAGATAATGCAAGTGGAGATTCGGAGCGCTAAGAGGGTAATAGTGGAAAAAGGAATGTCTCCAAATATAAACTACACAGAATCATTCTGTGAAACTTCTTTCTGATCTGAGCATTCAGCTAACAGAGTTAAACCATACTTTTGATTGAGCAGATCTGAACACTCTTTCTGTAGAAAATGCAACTGGACATTTGTAGCGCTAAGAGAGTAGTAGTGGAAAAAGGAATATATTCAAATATAAACTACACAGAAGCATTCTGTGAAACTTCTTTCTGATCTGAGCATTCAGCTAACAGAGTTAAACCATACTTTTGATTGAGCAGTTTTGAAACACTCTGTCTGTAGAAAATGCAACTGGACATTCGTAGCGCTAAGTGGGTAATAGTGGAAAAAAGATTATGTTCAAATATAAACTACACAGAAGCATTGTATGAAACTTCTTTCTGTTCTGTGCATTCAACTAACAGAGTTGAACCTTACTTTTGATTGAGCCTTTCTGAAACACTCTTTCTGTAGAATCTGCAATTGGACATTCTGAGCGCTAAGAGGCCTCTATTGGGAAAAATAATATCTTCAAATAAAAACTACACAGAAGCATTGTGTGAAACTTATTTCTGATATGTTCATTAAGCTAACAGAGTTAAACCATACTTTTGATTGCGCAGTTCTGAACACTCTTTCTGTAGAAAATGCAAGTGGACATTCGGAGCGCTAAGAGGGTAATAGTGGAAAAAGGAATATATTCAAATATAAACTACACAGTAGCATTCTGTGAAAATTCTTTCTGTTCTGTGCATTCAACTAACAGAGTTGAACCTTACTTTTGATTGAGCCGTTCTGAAACACTCTTTCTGTAGAAACTGCAATTGGACATGCTAAGCGCTAAGAGGCCTACATTGGGAAAAAGAATATCTTCAAATAAAAACTACACAGATGCATTCTGTGAAACTTATTTCTGATCTGTAAATTCAGTTAACAGAGATAAAACATATTTTTGATTGAGCAGTTATGAAACACTCTTTTTGTAGAAAATGCAAGTGGAGATTCGGAGCGCTAAGAGGGTAATAGTGGAAAAAGGAATGTCTTCAAATATAAACTACACAGAATCATTCGGTGAAACTTCTTTCTGATCTGTGCATTCAGCTAACAGAGTTAAACCATACTTTTGATTGAGCAGATCTGAACACTCTTTCTGTAGAAAATGCAACTGGACATTTGGAGCGCTAAGAGCATAGTAGTGGAAAAAGGAATATATTCAAATATAAACTACACAGAAGCATTCTGTGAAACTTCTTTCTGATCTGAGCATTCAGCTAACAGAGTTAAACCATACTTTTGATTGAGCAGTTTTGAAACATTCTGTCTGTAGAAAATGCAACTGGACATTCGTAGCGCTAAGTGGGTAATAGTGGAAAAAAGAATATGTTCAAATATAAACTACACAGAAGCATTGTATGAAACTTCTTTCTGTTCTGTGCATTCAACTAACAGAGTTGAACCTTACTTTTGATTGAGCCGTTCTGAAACACTCTTTCTGTAGAAACTGCAATTAGACATTCTGAGCGCTAAGAGGCCTATATTGGGAAAAAGAATGTCTACAAATAAAAACTACACAGAAGAATTGTGTGAAACTACTTTCTGTTCTGATTGTTCAACTAAAAGAGTTGAACCTTAGTTTTGATTGAGCCGTTCTGAAACAGTCTTTCTGTAGAAAATGCAAGTGGAGATTCGGAGCGCTAAGAAGGTAATAGTGTAAAAAGGAATGTCTCCAAATATAAACTACACAGAATCATTCTGTGAAACTTCTTTCTGATCTGTGCATTCAGCTAACAGAGTTAAACCATACTTTTGATTGAGCAGATCTGAACACTCTTTCTGTAGAAAATGCAACTGGACATTTGGAGCGCTATGAGAGTAGCAGTGGAAAAAGGAATATATTCAAATATAAACTACACAGAAGCATTCTGTGAAACTTCTTTCTGATCTGAGCATTCAGCTAACAGAGTTAAACCATACTTTTGATTGAGCAGTTTTGAAACACTCTGTCTGTAGAAAATGCAACTGGACATTCGTAGCGCTAAGTGGGTAATAGTGGAAAAAAGAATATGTTCAAATATAAACTGCACAGAAGCATTGTATGAAACTTCTTTCTGTTCTGTGCATTCAACCAACAGAGTTGAACCTTACTTTTGACTGAGCCTTTGTGAAACACTCTTTCTGTAGAAACTGCAATTGGACATTCTGAGCGCTAAGAGGCCTATATTGGGAAAAATGATATCTTTAAATAAAAACTACACAGAAGCATTGTGTGAAACTTATTTCTGATATGTTCATTAAGCTAACAGAGTTAAACCATACTTTTGATTGCGCAGTTCTGAACACTCTTTCTGTAGAAAATGCAAGTGGACATTCGGAGCGCTAAGAGGGTAATAGTGGAAAAAGGAATATATTCAAATATAAACTACACAGTAGCATTCTGTGAAAATTCTTTCTGCTCTGTGCATTCAACTAACAGAGTTGAACCTTACTTTTGATTGAGCCGTTCTGAAACACTCTTTCTGTAGAAACTGCAATTGGACATGCTAAGCGCTAAGAGGCCTACATTGGGAAAAAGAATATCTTCAAATAAAAACTACACAGATGCATTCTGTGAAACTTATTTCTGATCTGTAAATTCAGTTAACAGAGATAAAACATATTTTTGATTGAGCAGTTATGAAACACTCTTTTTGTAGAAAATGCAAGTGGAGATTCGGAGCGCTAAGAGGGTAATAGTGGAAAAAGGAATGTCTTCAAATATAAACTACACAGAATCATTCGGTGAAACTTATTTCTGATCTGTGCATTCAGCTAACAGAGTTAAACCATACTTTTGATTGAGCAGATCTGAACACTCTTTCTGTTGAAAATGCAACTGGACATTTGGAGCGCTAAGAGCGTAGTAGTGGAAAAAGGAATATATTCAAATATAAACTACACAGAAGCATTCTGTGAAACTTCTTTCTGATCTGAGCATTCAGCTAACAGAGTTAAACCATACTTTTGACTGAGCAGTTTTGAAACACTCTGTCTGTAGAAAATGCAACTGGACATTCGTAGCGCTAAGTGGGTAATAGTGGAAAAAAGAATATGTTCAAATATAAACTACACAGAAGCATTGTATGAAACTTCTTTCTGTTCTGTGCATTCAACTAACAGAGTTGAACCTTACTTTTGATTGAGCCGTTCTGAAACACTCTTTCTGTAGAAACTACAATTGGACATTCTGAGTGCTAAGAGGCCTATATTGGGAAAAAGAATGTCTACAAATAAAAACTACACAGAAGAATTGTGTGAAACTACTTTCTGTTCTGATTGTTCAACTAAAAGAGTTGAACCTTAGTTTTGATTGAGCCGTTCTGAAACAGTCTTTCTGTAGAAAATGCAAGTGGAGATTCGGAGCGCTAAGAAGGTAATAGTGTAAAAAGGAATGTCTCCAAATATAAACTACACAGAAACATTCTGTGAAACTTCTTTCTGATCTGTGCATTCAGCTAACAGAGTTAAAACATACTTTTGATTGAGCAGATCTGAACTCTCTTTCTGTAGAAAATGCAACTGGACATTTGGAGCGCTAAGAGAGTAGTAGTGGAAAAAGGAATATATTCAAATATAAACTACACAGAAGCATTCTGTGAAACTTCTTTCTCATCTGAGCATTCAGCTAACAGAGTTAAACCATACATTTGTTTGAGCAGTTTTGAAACACTCTGTCTGTAGAAAATGCAACTGGACATTCGTAGCGCTAAGTTGGTAATAGGGGAAAAAAGAATATGTTCAAATATAAACTACACAGAAGCATTGTATGAAACTCCTTTCTGTTCTGTGCATTCAACTAACAGAGTTGAACCTTACTTTTGACTGAGCCTTACTGAAACACTCTTTCTGTAGAAACTGCAATTGGACATTCTGAGCGCTAAGAGGCCTATATTGGGAAAAATAATATCTTCAAATAAAAACTACACAGAAGCATTGTGTGAAACTTATTTCTGATATGTTCATTAAGCTAACAGAGTTAAACCATACTTTTGATTGCGCAGTTCTGAACACTCTTTCTGCAGAAAATGCAAGTGGACATTCGGAGCGCTAAGAGGGTAATAGTGGAAAAAGGAATATATTCAAATATAAACTACACAGTAGCATTCTGTGAAAATTCTTTCTGTTCTGTTCATTCAACTAACAGAGTTGAACCTTACTTTTGATTGAGCCGTTCTGAAACACTCTTTCTGTAGAAACTGCAATTGGACATGCTAAGCGCTAAGAGGCCTACATTGGGAAAAAGAATATCTTCAAATAAAAACTACACAGATGCATTCTGTGAAACTTATTTCTGATCTGTAAATTCAGTTAAGAGAGATAAAACATATTTTTGATTGAGCAGTTATGAAACACTCTTTTTGTAGAAAATGCAAGTGTAGATTCGGAGCGCTAAGAGGGTAATAGTGGAAAAAGGAATGTCTTCAAATATAAACTACACAGAATCATTCGGTGAAACTTCTTTCTGATCTGTGCATTCAGCTAACAGATTTAAAATATACTTTTGATTGAGCAGATCTGAACACTCTTTCTGTTGAAAATGCAACTGGACATTTGGAGCGCTAAGAGCGTAGTAGTGGAAAAAGGAATATATTCAAATATAAACTACACAGAAGCATTCTGTGAAACTTCTTTCTGATCTGAGCATTCAGCTAACAGAGTTAAACCATACTTTTGATTGAGCAGTTTTGAAACACTCTGTCTGTAGAAAATGCAACTGGACATTCGTAGCGCTAAGTGGGTAATAGTGGAAAAAAGAATATGTTCAAATATAAACTACACAGAAGCATTGTATGAAACTTCTTTCTGTTCTGTGCATTCAACTAACAGAGTTGAACCTTACTTTTGATTGAGCCGTTCTGAAACACTCTTTCTGTAGAAACTGCAATTGGACATTCTGAGCGCTAAGAGGCCTATATTGGGAAAAAGAATGTCTACAAATAAAAACTACACAGAAGAATTGTGTGAAACTACTTTCTGTTCTGATTGTTCAACTAAAAGAGTTGAACCTTAGTTTTGATTGAGCCGTTCTGAAACACTCTTTCTGTAGAAAATGCAAGTGGAGATTCGGAGCGCTAAGAAGGTAATAGTGGAAAAAGGAATGTCTCCAAATATAAACTACACAGAATCATTCTGTGAAACTTCTTTCTGATCTGTGCATTCAGCTAACAGAGTTAAACCATACTTTTGATTGAGCAGATCTGAACACTCTTTCTGTTGAAAATGCAACTGGACATTTGGAGCGCTAAGAGCGTAGTAGTGGAAAAAGGAATATATTCAAATATAAACTACACAGAAGCATTCTGTGAAACTTCTTTCTGATCTGAGCATTCAGCTAACAGAGTTAAACCATACTTTTGATTGAGCAGTTTTGAAACACTCTGTCTGTAGAAAATGCAACTGGACATTCGTAGCGCTAAGTGGGTAATAGGGGAAAAAAAGAATATGTTCAAATATAAACTACACAGAAGCATTGTATGAAACTACTTTCTGTTCTGTGCATTCAACTAACAGAGTTGAACCTTACTTTTGACTGAGCCTTTCTGAAACACTCTTTCTGTAGAAACTGCAATTGGACATTCTGAGCGCTAAGAGGCCTCTATTGGGAAAAATAAAATCTTCAAATAAAAACTACACAGAAGCATTGTGTGAAACTTATTTCTGATATGTTCATTAAGCTAACAGAGTTAAACCATACTTTTGATTGCGCAGTTCTGAAAACTCTTTCTGTAGAAAATGCAAGTGGACATTCGGAGCGCTAAGAGGGTAATAGTGGAAAAAGGAATATATTAAAATATAAACTACACAGTAGCATTCTGTGAAAATTCTTTCTGTTCTGTGCATTCAACTAACAGAGTTGAACCTTACTTTTGATTGAGCCGTTCTGAAACAATCTTTCTGAAGAAACTGCAATTGGACATGCTAAGCGCTAAGAGGCCTACATTGGGAAAAAGAATATCGTCAAATAAAAACTACACAGATGCATTCTGTGAAACGTATTTCTGATCTGTAAATTCAGTTAACAGAGATAAAACATATTTTTGATTCAGCAGTTATGAAACACTCTTTTTGTAGAAAATGCAAGTGGAGATTCGGAGCGCTAAGAGGGTAATAGTGGAAAAAGGAATGTCTACAAATATAAACTACACAGAATCATTCGGTGAAACTTCTTTCTGATCTGTGCATTCAGCTAACAGAGTTAAACCATACTTTTGATTGAGCAGATCTGAACACTCTTTCTGTAGAAAATGCAACTGGACATTTGGAGCGCTAAGAGCGTAGTAGTGGAAAAAGGAATATATTCAAATATAAACTACACAGAAGCATTCTGTGAAACTTCTTTCTGATCTGAGCATTCACCTAACAGAGTTAAACCATACTTTTGATTGAGCAGTTTTGAAACACTCTGTCTGTAGAAAATGCAACTGGACATTCGTAGAGCTAAGTGGGTAATAGTGGAAAAAAGAATATGTTCAAATATAAACTACACAGAAGCATTGTATGAAACTTCTTTCTGTTCTGTGCATTCAACTAACAGAGTTGAACCTTACTTTTGATTGAGCCGTTCTGAAACACTCTTTCTGTAGAAACTGCAATTGGACATTCTGAGCGCTAAGAGGCCTATATTGGGAAAAAGAATGTCTACAAATAAAAACTACACAGAAGAATTGTGTGAAACTTCTTTCTGTTCTGTTTGTTCAACTAAAAGAGTTGAACCTTAGTTTTGATTGAGCCGTTCTGAAACACTATTTCTGTACAAAATGCAATGGAGATTCGGAGCGCTAAGAGGGTAATAGTGGAAAAAGGAATATATTCAAATATAAACTACACAGTAGCATTCTGTGAAAATTCTTTCTGTTCTGTGCATTCAGCTAACAGAGTTGAACCTTACTTTTGATTGAGCCGTTCTGAAACACTCTTTCTGTAGAAACTGCAATTGGACATGCTAAGCGCTAAGAGGCCTACATTGGGAAAAAGAATATCTTCAAATAAAAACTACACAGATGCATTCTGTGAAACTTATTTCTGATCTGTAAATTCAGTTAACAGAGATAAAACATATTTTTGATTGAGCAGTTATGAAACACGCTTTTTGTAGAAAATGCAAGTGGAGATTCGGAGCGCTAAGAGGTTAATAGTGGAAAAAGGAATGTCTTCAAATATAAACTACACAGAATCATTCGGTGAAACTTCTTTCTGATCTGTGCATTCAGCTAACAGAGTTAAACCATACTTTTGATTGAGCAGATCTGAACACTCTTTCTGTAGAAAATGCAACTGGACATTTGGAGCGCTAAGAGCGTAGTAGTGGAAAAAGGAATATATTCAAATATAAACTACACAGAAGCATTCTGTGAAACTTCTTTCTGATCTGAGCATTCAGCTAACAGAGTTAAACCATACTTTTGATTGAGCAGTTTTGAAACACTCTGTCTGTAGAAAATGCAACTGGACATTCGTAGCGCTAAGTGGGTAATAGTGGAAAAAAGAATATGTTCAAATATAAACTACACAGAAGCATTGTATGAAACTTCTTTCTGTTCTGTGCATTCAACTAACAGAGTTGAACCTTACTTTTGATTGAGCCTTTCTGAAACACTCTTTCTGTAGAAACTGCAATTGGACATTCTGAGCGCTAAGAGGCCTGTAATGGGAAAAATAATATCTTCAAATAAAAACTACACAGAAGCATTGTGTGAAACTTATTTCTGATATGTTCATTAAGCTAACAGAGTTAAACCATACTTTTGATTGCGCAGTTCTGAACACTCTTTCTGTAGAAAATGCAAGTGGACATTCGGAGCGCTAAGAGGGTAATAGTGGAAAAAGGAATATATTCAAATATAAACTACACAGTAGCATTCTGTGAAAATTCTTTCTGTTCTGTGCATTCAACTAACAGAGTTGAACCTTACTTTTGATTGAGCCGTTTTGAAACACTCTTTCTGTAGAAACTGCAATTGGACATACTAAGCGCTAAGAGGCCTACATTGGGAAAAATAATATCTTCAAATAAAAACTACACAGATACATTCTGTGAAACTTATTTCTGATATGTAAATTCAGTTAACAGAGGTAAAACATATTTTTGATTGAGCAGTTATGAAACACTCTTTTTGTAGAAAATGCAAGTGGAGATTCGGAGCGCTAAGAGGGTAATAGTGGAAAAAGGAATGTCTTCAAATATAAACTACACAGAATCATTCGGTGAAACTTCTTTCTGATCTGTGCATTCAGCTAACAGAGTTAAACCATACTTTTGATTGAGCAGATCTGAACACTCTTTCTGTAGAAAATGCAACTGGACATTTGGAGCGCTAAGAGCGTAGTAGTGGAAAAAGTAATATATGCAAATATAAACTACACAGAAGCATTCTGTGAAACTTCTTTCTGATCTGAGCATACAGCTAACAGAGTTAAACCATACTTTTGATTGAGCAGTTTTGAAACTCTCTGTCTGTAGAAAATGCAACTGGACATTCGTAGCGCTAAGTGGGTAATAGTGGAAAAAAGAATATGTTCAAATATAAACTACACAGAAGCATTGTATGAAACTTCTTTCTGTTCTGTGCATTCAACTAACAGAGTTGAACCTTACTTTTGATTGAGCCGTTCTGAAACACTCTTTCTGTAGAAACTGCAATTGGACATTATGAGCGTTAAGAGGCCTATATTGGGAAAAAGAATGTCTACAAATAAAAACTACACAGAAGAATTGTGTGAAACTTCTTTCTGTTCTGTTTGTTCAACTAAAAGAGTTGAACCTTAGTTTTGATTGAGCCGTTCTGAAACACTATTTCTGTACAAAATGCAATGGAGATTCGGAGCGCTAAGAGGGTAATAGTGGAAAAAGGAATATATTCAAATATAAACTACACAGTAGCATTCTGTGAAAATTCTTTCTGTTCTGTGCATTCAGCTAACAGAGTTGAACCTTACTTTTGATTGAGCCGTTCTGAAACACTCTTTCTGTAGAAACTGCAATTGGACATGCTAAGCGCTAAGAGGCCTACATTGGGAAAAAGAATATCTTCAAATAAAAACTACACAGATGCATTCTGTGAAACTTATTTCTGATCTGTAAATTCAGTTAACAGAGATAAAACATATTTTTGATTGAGCAGTTATGAAACACGCTTTTTGTAGAAAATGCAAGTGGAGATTCGGAGCGCTAAGAGGTTAATAGTGGAAAAAGGAATGTCTTCAAATATAAACTACACAGAATCATTCGGTGAAACTTCTTTCTGATCTGTGCATTCAGCTAACAGAGTTAAACCATACTTTTGATTGAGCAGATCTGAACACTCTTTCTGTAGAAAATGCAACTGGACATTTGGAGAGCTAAGAGCGTAGTAGTGGAAAAAGGAATATATTCAAATATAAACTACACAGAAGCATTCTGTGAAACTTCTTTCTGATCTGAGCATTCAGCTAACAGAGTTAAACCATACTTTTGATTGAGCAGTTTTGAAACACTCTGTCTGTAGAAAATGCAACTGGACATTCGTAGCGCTAAGTGGGTAATAGTGGAAAAAAGAATATGTTCAAATATAAACTACTCAGAAGCATTGTATGAAACTTCTTTCTGTTCTGTGCATTCAACTAACAGAGTTGAAACTTACTTTTGATTGAGCCTTTCTGAAACACTCTTTCTGTAGAAACTGCAATTGGACATTCTGAGCGCTAAGAGGCCTATAATGGGAAAAATAATATCTTCAAATAAAAACTACACAGAAGCATTGTGTGAAACTTATTTCTGATACGTTCATTAAGCTAACAGAGTTAAACCATACTTTTGATTGCGCAGTTCTGAACACTCTTTCTGTAGAAAATGCAAGTGGACATTCGGAGCGCTAAGAGGGTAATAGTGGAAAAAGGAATATATTCAAATATAAACTACACAGTAGCATTCTGTGAAAATTCTTTCTGTTCTGTGCATTCAACTAACAGAGTTGAACCTTACTTTTGATTGAGCCGTTTTGAAACACTCTTTCTGTAGAAACTGCAATTGGACATGCTAAGCGCTAAGAGGCCTACATTGGGAAAAATAATATCTTCAAATAAAAACTACACAGATACATTCTGTGAAACTTATTTCTGATATGTAAATTCAGTTAACAGAGATAAAACTTATTTTTGATTGAGCAGTTATGAAACACTCTTTTTGTAGAAAATGCAAGTGGAGATTCGGAGCGCTAAGAGGGTAATAGTGGAAAAAGGAATGTCTTCAAATATAAACTACACAGAATCATTCGGTGAAACTTCTTTCTGATCTGTGCATTCAGCTAACAGAGTTAAACCATACTTTTGATTGAGCAGATCTGAACACTCTTTCTGTAGAAAATGCAACTGGACATTTGGAGCGCTAAGAGCGTAGTAGTGGAAAAAGGAATATATTCAAATATAAACTACACAGAAGCATTCTGTGAAACTTCTTTCTGATCTGAGCATTCAGCTAACAGAGTTAAACCATACTTTTGATTGAGCAGTTTGAAACACTCTGTCTGTAGAAAATGCAACTGGACATTCGTAGGGCTATGTGGGTAATAGTGGAAAAAAGAATATGTTCAAATATAAACTACACAGAAGCATTGTATGAAAATTCTTTCTGTTCTGTGCATGCAACTAACAGAGTTGAACCTTACTTTTGATTTAGCCGTTCTGAAACACTCTTTCTGTAGAAACTGCAATTGGACATTCTGAGCGCTAAGAGGCCTATATTGGGAAAAAGAATGTCTACAAATAAAAACTACACAGAAGAATTGTGTGAAACTTCTTTCTGTTCTGTTTGTTCAACTAAAAGAGTTGAACCTTAGTTTTGATTGAGCCGTTCTGAAACACTCTTTCTGTAGAAAATGCAATAGAGATTCGGAGCGCTAAGAGGGTAATAGTGGAAAAAGGAATATATTCAAATATAAACTACACAGTAGCATTCTGTGAAAATTCTTTCTGTTCTGTGCATTCAGCTAACAGAGTTGAACCTTACTTTTGATTGAGCCATTCTGAAACACTCTTTCTGTAGAAACTGCAATTGGACATGCTAAGCGCTAAGAGGCCTACATTGGGAAAAAGAATATCTTCAAATAAAAACTACACAGATGCATTCTGTGAAACTTATTTCTGATCTGTAAATTCAGTTAACAGAGATAAAACATATTTTTGATTGAGCAGTTATGAAACACGCTTTTTGTAGAAAATGCAAGTGGAGATTCGGAGCGCTAAGAGGGTAATAGTGGAAAAAGGAATGACTTCAAATATAAACTACACAGAATCATTCGGTGAAATTTCTTTCTTATCTGTGCATTCAGCTAACAGAGTTAAACCATACTTTTGATTGAGCAGATCTGAACACTCTTTCTGTAGAAAATGCAACTGGACATTTGGAGCGCTAAGAGCGTAGTAGTGGAAAAAGGAATATATTCAAATATAAACTACACAGAAGCATTCTGTGAAACTTCTTTCTGATCTGAGCATTCAGCTAACAGAGTTAAACCATACTTTTGATTGAGCAGTTTTGAAACACTCTGTCTGTAGAAAATGCAACTGGACATTCGTAGCGCTAAGTGGGTAATAGTGGAAAAAAGAATATGTTCAAATATAAACTACACAGAAGCATTGTATGAAACTTCTTTCTGTTCTGTGCATTCAACTAACAGAGTTGAACCTTACTTTTGATTGAACCTTTCTGAAACACTCTTTCTGTAGAAACTGCAATTGGACATTCTGAGCGCTAAGAGGCCTATAATGGGAAAAATAATATCTTCAAATAAAAACTACACAGAAGCATTGTGTGAAACTTATTTCTGATATGTACATTAAGCTAACAGAGTTAAACCATACTTTTGATTGCGCAGTTCTGAACACTCTTTCTGTAGAAAATGCAAGTGGACATTCGGAGCGCTAAGAGGGTAATAGTGGAAAAAGGAATATATTCAAATACAAACTACACAGTAGCATTCTGTGAAAATTCTTTCTGTTCTGTGCATTCAACTAACAGATTTGAACCTTACCTTTGATTGAGCCGTTCTGAAACACTCTTTCTGTAGAAACTGCAATTGGACATGCTAAGCGCTAAGAGGCCTACATTGGGAAAAAGAATATCTTCAAATTAAAACTACACAGATGCATTCTGTGAAACTTATTTCTGATCTGTAAATTCAGTTAACAGAGATAAAACATATTTTTGATTGAGCAGTTATGAAACACTCTTTTTGTAGAAAATGCAAGTGGAGATTCGGAGCGCTAAGAGGGTAATAGTGGAAAAAGGAATGTCTTCAAATATAAACTACACAGAATCATTCGGTGAAACTTCTTTCTGATCTGTGCATTCAGCTAACAGAGTTAAACCATACTTTTGATTGAGCAGATCTGAACACTCTTTCTGTAGAAAATGCAACTGGACATTTGGAGCGCTAAGAGCGTAGTAGTGGAAAAAGGAATATATTCAAATATAAACTACACAGAAGCATTCTGTGAAACTTGTTTCTGATCTGAGCATTCAGCTAACAGAGTTAAACCATACTTTTGATTGAGCAGTTTTGAAACACTCTGTCTGTAGAAAATGCAACTGGACATTCGTAGCGCTAAGTGGGTAATAGTGGAAAAAAGAATATGTTCAAATATAAACTGCACAGAAGCATTGTATGAAACTTCTTTCTGTTCTGTGCATTCAACTAACAGAGTTGAACCTTACTTTTGATTGAGCCGTTCTGAAACACTCTTTCTGTAGAAACTGCAATTGGACATTCTGAGCGCTAAGAGGCCTATATTGTGAAAAAGAATGTCTACAAATAAAAACTACACAGAAGAATTGTGTGAAACTTCTTTCTGTTCTGTTTGTTCAACTAAAAGAGTTGAACCTTAGTTTTGATTGAGCCGTTCTGAAACACTATTTCTGTACAAAATGCAATGGAGATTCGGAGCGCTAAGAGGGTAATAGTGGAAAAAGGAATATATTCAAATATAAACTACACAGTAGCATTCTGTGAAAATTCTTTCTGTTCTGTGCATTCAGCTAACAGAGTTGAACCTTACTTTTGATTGAGCCGTTCTGAAACACTCTTTCTGTAGAAACTGCAATTGGACATGCTAAGCGCTAAGAGGCCTACATTGGGAAAAAGAATATCTTCAAATAAAAACTACACAGATGCATTCTGTGAAACTTATTTCTGATCTGTAAATTCAGTTAACAGAGATAAAACATATTTTTGATTGAGCAGTTATGAAACACTCTTTTTGTAGAAAATGCAAGTGGAGATTTGGAGCGCTAAGAGGGTAATAGTGGAAAAAGGAATGTCTTCAAATATAAACTACACAGAATCATTCGGTGAAACTTCTTTCTGATCTGTGCATTCAGCTAACAGAGTTAAACCATACTTTTGATTGAGCAGATCTGAACACTCTTTCTGTAGAAAATGCAACTGGACATTTGGAGCGCTAAGAGCGTAGTAGTGGAAAAAGAAATATATTCAAATATAAACTACACAGAAGCATTCTGTGAAACTTCTTTCTGATCTGAGCATTCAGCTAACAGAGTTAAACCATACTTTTGATTGAGCAGTTTTGAAACACTCTGTCTGTAGAAAATGCAACTGGACATTCGTAGCGCTAAGTGGGTAATAGTGGAAAAAAGAATATGTTCAAATATAAACTACACAGAAGCATTGTATGAAACTTCTTTCTGTTCTGTGCATTCAACTAACAGAGTTGAACTTTACTTTTGATTGAGCCTTTCTGAAACACTCTTTCTGTAGAAACTGCAATTGGACATTCTGAGCGCTAAGAGGCCTATAATGGGAAAAATAATATCTTCAAATAAAAACTACACAGAAGCATTGTGTGAAACTTATTTCTGATATGTTCATTAAGCTAACAGATTTAAACCATACTTTTGATTGCGCAGTTCTGAACACTCTTTCTGTAGAAAATGCAAGTGGACATTCGGAGCGCTAAGAGGGTAATAGTGGAAAAAGGAATATATTCAAATATAAACTACACAGTAGCATTCTGTGAAAATTCTTTCTGTTCTGTGCATTCAACTAAAAGAGTTGAACCTTAGTTTTGATTGAGCCGTTCTGAAACACTCTTTCTGTAGAAACTGCAATTGGACATGCTAAGCGCTAAGAGGCCTACATTGGGAAAAAGAATATCTTCAAATAAAAACTACACAGATGGATTCTGTGAAACTTATTTCTGATCTGTAAATTCAGTTAACAGAGATAAACATATTTTTGATTGAGCAGTTATGAAACACTCTTTTTGTAGAAAATGCAAGTGGAGATTCGGAGCGCTAAGAGGGTAATAGTGGAAAAAGGAATGTCTTCAAATATAAACTACACAGAATCATACGGTGAAACTTCTTTCTGATCTGTGCATTCAGCTAACAGAGTTAAACCATACTTTTGATTGAGCAGATCTGAACACTCTTTCTGTAGAAAATGCAACTGGACATATGGAGCGCTAAGAGCGTAGTAGTGGAAAAAGGAATATATTCAAATATAAACTACACAGAAGCATTCTGTGAAACTTCTTTCTGATCTGAGCATTCAGCTAACAGAGTTAAACCATACTTTTGATTGAGCAGTTTTGAAACTCTCTGTCTGTAGTAAATGCAACTGGACATTCGTAGCGCTAAGTGGGTAATAGTGGAAAAAAGAATATGTTCAAATATAAACTACACAGAAGCATTGTATGAAACTTCTTTCTGTTCTGTGCATTGAACTAACAGAGTTGAACCTTACTTTTGATTGAGCCGTTCTGAAACACTCTTTCTGTAGAAACTGCAATTGGACATTCTGAGTGCTAAGAGGCCTATATTGGGAAAAAGAATATCTACAAATAAAAACTACACAGAAGAATTGTGTGAAACTTCTTTCTGTTCTGTTTGTTCAACTAAAAGAGTTGAACCTTAGTTTTGATTGAGCCGTTCTGAAACACTCTTTCTTTAGAAAATGCAATGGAGATTCGGAGCGCTAAGAGGGTAATAGTGGAAAAAGGAATATATTCAAATATAAACTACACAGTAGCATTCCGTGAAAATTCTTTCTGTTCTGTGCATTCAACTAACAGAGTTGAACCTTACTTTTGATTGAGCCGTTCTGAAACACTCTTTCTGTAGAAACTGCAATTGGACATGCTAAGCGCTAAGAGGCCTACATTGGGAAAAAGAATATCTTCAAATAAAAACTACACAGATGCATTCTGTGAAACTTATTTCTGATCTGTAAATTCAGTTAACAGAGATAAAACATATTTTTGATTGAGCAGTTATGAAACACTCTTTTTGTTGAAAATGCAAGTGGAGATTCGGAGCGCTAAGAGGGTAATAGTGGAAAAAGGAATGTCTTCAAATATAAACTACACAGAATCATTCGGTGAAACTTCTTTCTGATCTGTGCATTCAGCTAACAGAGTTAAACCATAATTTTGATTGAGCAGATCTGAACACTCTTTCTGTAGAAAATGCAACTGGACATTTGGAGCGCTAAGAGCGTAGTAGTGGAAAAAGGAATATATTCAAATATAAACTACACAGAAGCATTCTGTGAAACTTCTTTCTGATCTGAGCATTCAGCTAACAGAGTTAAAACATACTTTTGATTTAGCAGTTTTGAAACACTCTGTCTGTAGAAAATGCAACTGGACATTCGTAGCGCTAAGTGGGTAATAGTGGAAAAAAGAATATGTTCAAATATAAACTACACAGAAGCATTGTATGAAACTTCTTTCTGTTCTGTGCATTCAACTAACAGAGTTGAACCTTACTTTTGATTGAGCCGTTCTGAAACACTCTTTCTGTAGAAACTGCAATTGGACATTCTGAGCGCTAAGAGTCCTATATTGGGAAAAAGAATGTCTACAAATAAAAACTACACAGAAGAATTGTGTGAAACTTCTTTCTGTTCTGTTTGTTCAACTAAAAGAGTTGAACCTTAGTTTTGATTGAGCCGTTCTGAAACACACTTTCTGTAGAAAATGGAAGTGGAGATTCGGAGCGCTAAGAGGGTAATAGTGGAAAAAGGAATGTCTCCAAATATAAACTACACAGAATCATTCTGTGAAACTTCTTTCTGATCTGTGCATTCAGCTAACAGAGTTAAACCATACTTTTGATTGAGCAGATCTGAACACTCTTTCTGTAGAAAATGCAACTGGACATTTGGAGCGCTAAGAGAGTAATACTGGAAAAAGGAATATATTCAAATATAGACTACACAGAAGCATTGTGTGAAACTTATTTCTGATATGTTCATTAAGCTAACAGAGTTAAACCATACTTTTGATTGCGCAGTTCTGAACTCTCTTTCTGTAGAAAATGCAAGTGGACATTCGGAGCGCTAAGAGGGTAATAGTGGAAAAAGGAATATATTCAAATATAAACTACAGAGTAGCATTCTGTGAAAATACTTTCTGTTCTGTGCATTCAACTAACAGAGTTGAACCTTACTTTTGATTGAGCCGTTCTGAAACACTCTTTCTGTAGAAACTGCAATTGGACATGCTAGCGCTAAGAGGCCTACATTTTGAAAAAGAATATCTTCAAATAAAAACTACACAGATGCATTCTGTGAAACTTATTTCTGATCTGTAAATTCAGTTAACAGAGATAAAACATATTTTTGATTGAGCAGTTATGAAACACTCTTTTTGTTGAAAATGCAAGTGGAGATTCGGAGCGCTAAGAGGGTAATAGTGGAAAAAGGAATGTCTTCAAATATAAACTACACAGAATCATTCGGTGAAACTTCTTTCTGATCTGTGCATTCAGCTAACAGAGTTAAACCATAATTTTGATTGAGCAGATCTGAACACTCTTTCTGTAGAAAATGCAACTGGACATTTGGAGCGCTAAGAGCGTAGTAGTGGAAAAAGGAATATATTCAAATATAAACTACACAGAAGCATTCTGTGAAACTTCTTTCTGATCTGAGCATTCAGCTAACAGAGTTAAAACATACTTTTGATTGAGCAGTTTTGAAACACTCTGTCTGTAGAAAATGCAACTGGACATTCGTAGCGCTAAGTGGGTAATAGTGGAAAAAAGAATATGTTCAAATATAAACTACACAGAAGCATTGTATGAAACTTCTTTCTGTTCTGTGCATTCAACTAACAGAGTTGAACCTTACTTTTGATTGAACCTTTCTGAAACACTCTTTCTGTAGAAACTGCAATTGGACATTCTGAGCGCTAAGAGGCCTATAATGGGAAAAATAATATCTTCAAATAAAAACTACACAGAAGCATTGTGTGAAACTTATTTCTGATATGTACATTAAGCTAACAGAGTTAAACCATACTTTTGATTGCGCAGTTCTGAACACTCTTTCTGTAGAAAATGCAAGTGGACATTCGGAGCGCTAAGAGGGTAATAGTGGAAAAAGGAATATATTCAAATACAAACTACACAGTAGCATTCTGTGAAAATTCTTCCTGTTCTGTGCATTCAACTAACAGATTTGAACCTTACCTTTGATTGAGCCGTTCTGAAACACTCTTTCTGTAGAAACTGCAATTGGACATGCTAAGCGCTAAGAGGCCTACATTGGGAAAAAGAATTTCTTCAAATTAAAACTACACAGATGCATTCTGTGAAACTTATTTCTGATCTGTAAATTCAGTTAACAGAGATAAAACATATTTTTGATTGAGCAGTTATGAAACACTCTTTTTGTAGAAAATGCAAGTGGAGATTCGGAGCGCTAAGAGGGTAATAGTGGAAAAAGGAATGTCTTCAAATATAAACTACACAGAATCATTCGGTGAAACTTCTTTCTGATCTGTGCATTCAGCTAACAGAGTTAAACCATACTTTTGATTGAGCAGATCTGAACACTCTTTCTGTAGAAAATGCAACTGGACATTTGGAGCGCTAAGAGCGTAGTAGTGGAAAAAGGAATATATTCAAATATAAACTACACAGAAGCATTCTGTGAAACTTGTTTCTGATCTGAGCATTCAGCTAACAGAGTTAAACCATACCTTTGATTGAGCAGTTTTGAAACACTCTGTCTGTAGAAAATGCAACTGGACATTCGTAGCGCTAAGTGGGTAATAGTGGAAAAAAGAATATGTTCAAATATAAACTGCACAGAAGCATTGTATGAAACTTCTTTCTGTTCTGTGCATTCAACTAACAGAGTTGAACCTTACTTTTGATTGAGCCGTTCTGAAACACTCTTTCTGTAGAAACTGCAATTGGACATTCTGAGCGCTAAGAGGCCTATATTGGGAAAAAGAATGTCTACAAATAAAAACTACACAGAAGAATTGTGTGAAACTTCTTTCTGTTCTGTTTGTTCAACTAAAAGAGTTGAACCTTAGTTTTGATTGAGCCGTTCTGAAACACTATTTCTGTACAAAATGCAATGGAGATTCGGAGCGCTAAGAGGGTAATAGTGGAAAAAGGAATATATTCAAATATAAACTACACAGTAGCATTCTGTGAAAATTCTTTCTGTTCTGTGCATTCAGCTAACAGAGTTGAACCTTACTTTTGATTGAGCCGTTCTGAAACACTCTTTCTGTAGAAACTGCAATTGGACATGCTAAGCGCTAAGAGGCCTACATTGGGAAAAAGAATATCTTCAAATAAAAACTACACAGATGCATTCTGTGAAACTTATTTCTGATCTGTAAATTCAGTTAACAGAGATAAAACATATTTTTGATTGAGCAGTTATGAAACACTCTTTTTGTAGAAAATGCAAGTGGAGATTTGGAGCGCTAAGAGGGTAATAGTGGAAAAAGTAATGTCTTCAAATATAAACTACACAGAATCATTCGGTGAAACTTCTTTCTGATCTGTGCATTCAGCTAACAGAGTTAAACCATACTTTTGATTGAGCAGATCTGAACACTCTTTCTGTAGAAAATGCAACTGGACATTTGGAGCGCTAAGAGCGTAGTAGTGGAAAAAGAAATATATTCAAATATAAACTACACAGAAGCATTCTGTGAAACTTCTTTCTGATCTGAGCATTCAGCTAACAGTGTTAAACCATACTTTTGATTGAGCAGTTTTGAAACACTCTGTCTGTAGAAAATGCAACTGGACATTCGTAGCGCTAAGTGGGTAATAGTGGAAAAAAGAATATGTTCAAATATAAACTACACAGAAGCATTGTATGAAACTTCTTTCTGTTCTGTGCATTCAACTAACAGAGTTGAACCTTACTTTTGATTGAGCCTTTCTGAAACACTCTTTCTGTAGAAACTGCAATTGGACATTCTGAGCGCTAAGAGGCCTATAATGGGAAAAATAATATCTTCAAATAAAAACTACACAGAAGCATTGTGTGAAACTTATTTCTGATATGTTCATTAAGCTAACAGATTTAAACCATACTTTTGATTGCACAGTTCTGAACACTCTTTCTGTAGAAAATGCAAGTGGACATTCGGAGCGCTAAGAGGGTAATAGTGGAAAAAGGAATATATTCAAATATAAACTACACAGTAGCATTTTGTGAAAATTCTTTCTGTTCTGTGCATTCAACTAAAAGAGTTGAACCTTAGTTTTGATTGAGCCGTTCTGAAACACTCTTTCTGTAGAAACTGCAATTGGACATGCTAAGCGCTAAGAGGCCTACATTGGGAAAAAGAATATCTTCAAATAAAAACTACACAGATGGATTCTGTGAAACTTATTTCTGATCTGTAAATTCAGTTAACAGAGATAAACATATTTTTGATTGAGCAGTTATGAAACACTCTTTTTGTAGAAAATGCAAGTGGAGATTCGGAGCGCTAAGAGGGTAATAGTCGAAAAAGGAATGTCTTCAAATATAAACTACACAGAATCATTCGGTGAAACTTCTTTCTGATCTGTGCATTCAGCTAACAGAGTTAAACCATACTTTTGATTGAGCAGATCTGAACACTCTTTCTGTAGAAAATGCAACTGGACATATGGAGCGCTAAGAGCGTAGTAGTGGAAAAAGGAATATATTCAAATATAAACTACACAGAAGCATTCTGTGAAACTTCTTTCTGATCTGAGCATTCAGCTAACAGAGTTAAACCATACTTTTGATTGAGCAGTTTTGAAACTCTCTGTCTGTAGTAAATGCAACTGGACATTCGTAGCGCTAAGTGGGTAATAGTGGAAAAAAAATATGTTCAAATATAAACTACACAGAAGCATTGTATGAAACTTCTTTCTGTTCTGTGCATTGAACTAACAGAGTTGAACCTTACTTTTGATTGAGCCGTTCTGAAACACTCTTTCTGTAGAAACTGCAATTGGACATTCTGAGTGCTAAGAGGCCTATATTGGGAAAAAGAATATCTACAAATAAAAACTACACAGAAGAATTGTGTGAAACTTCTTTCTGTTCTGTTTGTTCAACTAAAAGATTTGAACCTTAGTTTTGATTGAGCCGTTCTGAAACACACTTTCTGTAGAAAATGGAAGTGGAGATTCGGAGCGCTAAGAGGGTAATAGTGGAAAAAGGAATGTCTCCAAATATAAACTACACAGAATCATTCTGTGAAACTTCTTTCTGATCTGTGCATTCAGCTAACAGAGTTAAACCATACTTTTGATTGAGCAGATCTGAACACTCTTTCTGTAGAAAATGCAACTGGACATTTGGAGCGCTAAGAGAGTAATACTGGAAAAAGTAATATATTCAAATATAGACTACACAGAAGCATTCTGTGAAACTTCTTTCTGATCTGTGCATTCAGCTAACAGAGTTAAACCATACTTTTGATTGAGCAGTTTTGAAACAATCTGTCTGTAGAATATGCAACTGGACATTCGTAGCGCTAAGTGGGTAATAGTGGAAAAAAGAATATGTTCAAATATAAACTACACAGAAGCATTATATGAAACTTCTTTCTGTTCTCTGCATTCAACTAACAGAGTTGAACCTTACTTTTGATTGAGCCTTTCTGAAACACTCTTTCTGTAGAAACTGCAATTGGACATTCTGAGCGCTAAGAGGCCTATATTGGGAAAAATAATATCTTCAAATAAAAACTACACAGAAGCATTGTGTGAAACTTATTTCTGATATGTTCATTAAGCTAACAGAGTTAAACCATACTTTTGATTGCGCAGTTCTGAACTCTCTTTCTGTAGAAAATGCAAGTGGACATTCGGAGCGCTAAGAGGGTAATAGTGGAAAAAGGAATATATTCAAATATAAACTACAGAGTAGCATTCTGTGAAAATACTTTCTGTTCTGTGCATTCAACTAACAGAGTTGAACCTTACTTTTGATTGAGCCGTTCTGAAACACTCTTTCTGTAGAAACTGCAATTGGACATGCTAGCGCTAAGAGGCCTACATTTTGAAAAAGAATATCTTCAAATAAAAACTACACAGATGCATTCTGTGAAACTTATTTCTGATCTGTAAATTCAGTTAACAGAGATAAAACATATTTTTGATTGAGCAGTTATGAAACACTCTTTTTGTTGAAAATGCAAGTGGAGATTCGGAGCGCTAAGAGGGTAATAGTGGAAAAAGGAATGTCTTCAAATATAAACTACACAGAATCATTCGGTGAAACTTCTTTCTGATCTGTGCATTCAGCTAACAGAGTTAAACCATAATTTTGATTGAGCAGATCTGAACACTCTTTCTGTAGAAAATGCAACTGGACATTTGGAGCGCTAAGAGCGTAGTAGTGGAAAAAGGAATATATTCAAATATAAACTACACAGAAGCATTCTGTGAAACTTCTTTCTGATCTGAGCATTCAGCTAACAGAGTTAAAACATACTTTTGATTGAGCAGTTTTGAAACACTCTGTCTGTAGAAAATGCAACTGGACATTCGTAGCGCTAAGTGGGTAATAGTGGAAAAAAGAATATGTTCAAATATAAACTACACAGAAGCATTGTATGAAACTACTTTCTGTTCTGTGCATTCAACTAACAGAGTTGAACCTTACTTTTGATTGAGCCGTTCTGTAACACTCTTTCTGTAGAAACTGCAATTGGACATTCTGAGCGCTAAGAGGCCTATATTGGGAAAAAGAATGTCTACAAATAAAAACTACACAGAAGCATTGTGTGAAACTTATTTCTGATATGTTCATTAAGCTAACAGAGTTAAACCATACTTTTGATTGCGCAGTTCTGAACACTCTTTCTGTAGAAAATGCAAGTGGACATTCGGAGCGCTAAGAGGGTAATAGTGGAAAAAGGAATATATTCAAATATAAACTACACAGTAGCATTCTGTGAAAATTCTTTCTGTTCTGTGCATTCAACTAACAGAGTTGAACCTTACTTTTGATTGAGCCGTTCTGAAACACTCTTTCTGTAGAAACTGCAATTGGACATGCTAAGCGCTAAGAGGCCTACATTGGGAAAAAGAATATCTTCAAATAAAAACTACACAGATGCATTCTGTGAAACTTATTTCTGATCTGTAAATTCAGTTAACAGAGATAAAACATATTTTTAATTGAGCAGTTATGAAACACTCTTTTTGTAGAAAATGCAAGTGGAGATTCGGAGCGCTAAGAGGGTAATAGTGGAAAAAGGAATGTCTTCAAATATAAACTACACAGAATCATTCGGTGAAACTTCTTTCTGATCTGTGCATTCAGCTAACAGAGTTAAACCATACTTTTGATTGAGCAGATCTGAACACTCTTTCTGTAGAAAATGCAACTGGACATTTGGAGCGCTAAGAGTGTAGTAGTGGAAAAAGGAATATATTCAAATATAAACTACACAGAAGCATTCTGTGAAACTTCTTTCTTGTCTGAGCATTCAGCTAACAGAGTTAAACCATACTTTTGATTGAGCAGTTTTGAAACACTCTGTCTGTCGAAAATGCAACTGTACATTCGTAGCGCTAAGTGGGTAATAGTGGAAAAAAGAATATGTTCAAATATAAACTACACAGAAGCATTGTATGAAACTTCTTTCTGTTCTGTGCATTCAACTAACAGAGTTGAACCTTACTTTGATTGAGCCTTTCTGAAACACTCTTTCTGTAGAAACAGCAATTGGACATTCTGAGCGCTAAGAGGCCTCTATTGGGAAAAATAATATCTTCAAATAAAAACTACACAGAAGCATTGTGTGAAACTTATTTCTGATATGTTCATTAAGCTAACAGAGTTAAACCATACTTTTGATTGCGCAGTTCTGAACACTCTTTCTGTAGAAAATGCAAGTGGACATTCGGAGCGCTAAGAGGGTAATAGTGGAAAAAGGAATATATTCAAATACAAACTACACAGTAGCATTCTGTGAAAATTCTTTCTGTTCTGTGCATTCAACTAACAGATTTGAACCTTACCTTTGATTGAGCCGTTCTGAAACACTCTTTCTGTAGAAACTGCAATTGGACATGCTAAGCGCTAAGAGGCCTACATTGGGAAAAAGAATATCTTGAAATAAAAACTACACAGATGCATTCTGTGAAACTTATTTCTGATCTGTAAATTCAGTTAACAGAGATAAAACATATTTTTGATTGAGCCGTTATGAAACACTCTTTTTGTAGAAAATGCAAGTGGAGATTCGGAGCGCTAAGAGGGTAATAGTGGAAAAAGGAATGTCTTCAAATATAAACTACACAGAATCATTCGGTGAAACATCTTTCTGATCTGTGCATTCAGCTAACAGAGTTAAACCATACTTTTGATTGAGCAGATCTGAACTCTCTTTCTGTAGAAAATGCAACTGGACATTTGGAGCGCTAAGAGCGTAGTAGTGGAAAAAGAAATATATTCAAATATAAACTACACAGAAGCATTCTGTGAAACTTCTTTCTGATCTGAGCATTCAGCTAACAGTGTTAAACCATACTTTTGATTGAGCAGTTTTGAAACACTCTGTCTGTAGAAAATGCAACTGGACATTCGTAGCGCTAAGTGGGTAATAGTGGAAAAAAGAATATGTTCAAATATAAACTACACAGAAGCATTGTATGAAACTTCTTTCTGTTCTGTGCATTCAACTAACAGAGTTGAACCTTACTTTGATTGAGCCTTTCTGAAACACTCTTTCTGTAGAAACTGCAATTGGACATTCTGAGCGCTAAGAGGCCTATAATGGGAAAAATAATATCTTCATATAAAAACTACACAGAAGCATTGTGTGAAACTTATTTCTGATATGTTCATTAAGCTAACAGATTTAAACCATACTTTTGATTGCGCAGTTCTGAACACTCTTTCTGTAGAAAATGCAAGTGGACATTCGGAGCGCTAAGAGGGTAATAGTGGAAAAAGGAATATATTCAAATATAAACTACACAGTAGCATTTTGTGAAAATTCTTTCTGTTCTGTGCATTCAACTAAAAGAGTTGAACCTTAGTTTTGATTGAGCCGTTCTGAAACACTCTTTCTGTAGAAACTGCAATTGGACATGCTAAGCGCTAAGAGGCCTACATTGGGAAAAAGAATATCTTCAAATAAAAACTACACAGATGGATTCTGTGAAACTTATTTCTGATCTGTAAATTCAGTTAACAGAGATAAACATATTTTTGATTGAGCAGTTATGAAACACTCTTTTTGTAGAAAATGCAAGTGGAGATTCGGAGCGCTAAGAGGGTAATAGTGGAAAAAGGAATGTCTTCAAATATAAACTACACAGAATCATTCGGTGAAACTTCTTTCTGATCTGTGCATTCAGCTAACAGAGTTAAACCATACTTTTGATTGAGCAGATCTGAACACTCTTTCTGTAGAAAATGCAACTGGACATATGGAGCGCTAAGAGCGTAGTAGTGGAAAAAGGAATATATTCAAATATAAACTACACAGAAGCATTCTGTGAAACTTCTTTCTGATCTGAGCATTCAGCTAACAGAGTTAAACCATACTTTTGATTGAGCAGTTTTGAAACTCTCTGTCTGTAGTAAATGCAACTGGACATTCGTAGCGCTAAGTGGGTAATAGTGGAAAAAAGAATATGTTCAAATATAAACTACACAGAAGCATTGTATGAAACTTCTTTCTGTTCTGTGCATTGAACTAACAGAGTTGAACCTTACTTTTGATTGAGCCGTTCTGAAACACTCTTTCTGTAGAAACTGCAATTGGACATTCTGAGTGCTAAGAGGCCTATATTGGGAAAAAGAATATCTACAAATAAAAACTACACAGAAGAATTGTGTGAAACTTCTTTCTGTTCTGTTTGTTCAACTAAAAGAGTTGAACCTTAGTTTTGATTGAGCCGTTCTGAAACACTCTTTCTTTAGAAAATGCAATGGAGATTCGGAGCGCTAAGAGGGTAATAGTGGAAAAAGGAATATATTCAAATATAAACTACACAGTAGCATTCCGTGAAAATTCTTTCTGTTCTGTGCATTCAACTAACAGAGTTGAACCTTACTTTTGATTGAGCCGTTCTGAAACACTCTTTCTGTAGAAACTGCAATTGGACATGCTAAGCGCTAAGAGGCCTACATTGGGAAAAAGAATATCTTCAAATAAAAACTACACAGATGCATTCTGTGAAACTTATTTCTGATCTGTAAATTCAGTTAACAGAGATAAAACATATTTTTGATTGAGCAGTTATGAAACCCTCTTTTTGTTGAAAATGCAAGTGGAGATTCGGAGCGCTAAGAGGGTAATAGTGGAAAAAGGAATGTCTTCAAATATAAACTACACAGAATCATTCGGTGAAACTTCTTTCTGATCTGTGCATTCAGCTAACAGAGTTAAACCATAATTTTGATTGAGCAGATCTGAACACTCTTTCTGTAGAAAATGCAACTGGACATTTGGAGCGCTAAGAGCGTAGTAGTGGAAAAAGGAATATATTCAAATATAAACTACACAGAAGCATTCTGTGAAACTTCTTTCTGATCTGAGCATTCAGCTAACAGAGTTAAAACATACTTTTGATTGAGCAGTTTTGAAACACTCTGTCTGTAGAAAATGCAACTGGACATTCGTAGCGCTAAGTGGGTAATAGTGGAAAAAAGAATATGTTCAAATATAAACTACACAGAAGCATTGTATGAAACTTCTTTCTGTTCTGTGCATTCAACTAACAGAGTTGAACCTTACTTTTGATTGAGCCGTTCTGAAACACTCTTTCTGTAGAAACTGCAATTGGACATTCTGAGCGCTAAGAGTCCTATATTGGGAAAAAGAATGTCTACAAATAAAAACTACACAGAAGAATTGTGTGAAACTTCTTTCTGTTCTGTTTGTTCAACTAAAAGAGTTGAACCTTAGTTTTGATTGAGCCGTTCTGAAACACACTTTCTGTAGAAAATGGAAGTGGAGATTCGGAGCGCTAAGAGGGTAATAGTGGAAAAAGGAATGTCTCCAAATATAAACTACACAGAATCATTCTGTGAAACTTCTTTCTGATCTGTGCATTCAGCTAACAGAGTTAAACCATACTTTTGATTGAGCAGATCTGAACACTCTTTCTGTAGAAAATGCAACTGGACATTTGGAGCGCTAAGAGAGTAATACTGGAAAAAGGAATATATTCAAATATAGACTACACAGAAGCATTCTGTGAAACTTCTTTCTGATCTGTGCATTCAGCTAACAGAGTTAAACCATACTTTTGATTGAGCAGTTTTGAAACAATCTGTCTGTAGAATATGCAACTGGACATTCGTAGCGCTAAGTGGGTAATAGTGGAAAAAAGAATATGTTCAAATATAAACTACACAGAAGCATTGTATGAAACTTCTTTCTGTTCTCTGCATTCAACTAACAGAGTTGAACCTTACTTTTGATTGAGCCTTTCTGAAACACTCTTTCTGTAGAAACTGCAATTGGACATTCTGAGCGCTAAGAGGCCTATATTGGGAAAAATAATATCTTCAAATAAAAACTACACAGAAGCATTGTGTGAAACTTATTTCTGATATGTTCATTAAGCTAACAGAGTTAAACCATACTTTTGATTGCGCAGTTCTGAACTCTCTTTCTGTAGAAAATGCAAGTGGACATTCGGAGCGCTAAGAGGGTAATAGTGGAAAAAGGAATATATTCAAATATAAACTACAGAGTAGCATTCTGTGAAAATACTTTCTGTTCTGTGCATTCAACTAACAGAGTTGAACCTTACTTTTGATTGAGCCGTTCTGAAACACTCTTTCTGTAGAAACTGCAATTGGACATGCTAGCGCTAAGAGGCCTACATTTTGAAAAAGAATATCTTCAATTAAAAACTACACAGATGCATTCTGTGAAACTTATTTCTGATCTGTAAATTCAGTTAACAGAGATAAAACATATTTTTGATTGAGCAGTTATGAAACACTCTTTTTGTTGAAAATGCAAGTGGAGATTCGGAGCGCTAAGAGGGTAATAGTGGAAAAAGGAATGTCTTCAAATATAAACTACACAGAATCATTCGGTGAAACTTCTTTCTGATCTGTGCATTCAGCTAACAGAGTTAAACCATAATTTTGATTGAGCAGATCTGAACACTCTTTCTGTAGAAAATGCAACTGGACATTTGGAGCGCTAAGAGCGTAGTAGTGGAAAAAGGAATATATTCAAATATAAACTACACAGAAGCATTCTGTGAAACTTCTTTCTGATCTGAGCATTCAGCTAACAGAGTTAAAACATACTTTTGATTGAGCAGTTTTGAAACACTCTGTCTGTAGAAAATGCAACTGGACATTCGTAGCGCTAAGTGGGTAATAGTGGAAAAAAGAATATGTTCAAATATAAACTACACAGAAGCATTGTATGAAACTTCTTTCTGTTCTGTGCATTCAACTAACAGAGTTGAACCTTACTTTGATTGAGCCTTTCTGAAACACTCTTTCTGTAGAAACAGCAATTGGACATTCTGAGCGCTAAGAGGCCTCTATTGGGAAAAATAATATCTTCAAATAAAAACTACACAGAAGCATTGTGTGAAACTTATTTCTGATATGTTCATTAAGCTAACAGAGTTAAACCATACTTTTGATTACGCAGTTCTGAACACTCTTTCTGTAGAAAATGCAAGTGGACATTCGGAGCGCTAAGAGGGTAATAGTGGAAAAAGGAATATATTCAAATACAAACTACACAGTAGCATTCTGTGAAAATTCTTTCTGTTCTGTGCATTCAACTAACAGATTTGAACCTTACCTTTGATTGAGCCGTTCTGAAACACTCTTTCTGTAGAAACTGCAATTGGACATGCTAAGCGCTAAGAGGCCTACATTGGGAAAAAGAATATCTTCAAATAAAAACTACACAGATGCATTCTGTGAAACTTATTTCTGATCTGTAAATTCAGTTAACAGAGATAAAACATATTTTTGATTGAGCAGTTATGAAACACTCTTTTTGTAGAAAATGCAAGTGGAGATTCGGAGCGCTAAGAGGGTAATAGTGGAAAAAGGAATGTCTTCAAATATAAACTACACAGAATCATTCGGTGAAACTTCTTTCTGATCTGTGCATTCAGCTAACAGAGTTAAACCATACTTTTGATTGAGCAGATCTGAACTCTCTTTCTGTAGAAAATGCAACTGGACATTTGGAGCGCTAAGAGCGTAGTAGTGGAAAAAGGAATATATTCAAATATAAACTACACAGAAGCATTCTGTGAAACTTCTTTCTGATCTGAGCATTCAGCTAACAGAGTTAAACCATACTTTTGATTGAGCAGTTTTGAAACACTCTGTCTGTAGAAAATGCAACTGGACATTCGTAGCGCTAAGTGGGTAATAGTGGAAAAAAGAATATGTTCAAATATAAACTGCACAGAAGCATTGTATGAAACTACTTTCTGTTCTGTGCATTCAACTAACAGAGTTGAACCTTACTTTTGATTGAGCCGTTCTGAAACACTCTTTCTGTAGAAACTGCAATTGGACATTCTGAGCGCTAAGAGGCCTATATTGGGAAAAAGAATCTCTACAAATAAAAACTACACAGAAGAATTGTGTGAAACTTCTTTCTGTTCTGTTTGTTCAACTAAAAGAGTTGAACCTTAGTTTTGATTGAGCCGTTCTGAAACACTATTTCTGTACAAAATGCAATGGAGATTCGGAGCGCTAAGAGGGTAATAGTGGAAAAAGGAATATATTCAAATATAAACTACACAGTAGCATTCTGTGAAAATTCTTTCTGTTCTGTGCATTCAGCTAACAGAATTGAACCTTACTTTTGATTGAGCCGTTCTGAAACACTCTTTCTGTAGAAACTGCAATTGGACATGCTAAGCGCTAAGAGGCCTACATTGGGAAAAAGAATATCTTCAAATAAAAACTACACAGATGCATTCTGTGAAACTTATTTCTGATCTGTAAATTCAGTTAACAGAGATAAAACATATTTTTGATTGAGCAGTTATGAAACACTCTTTTTGTAGAAAATGCAAGTGGAGATTTGGAGCGCTAAGAGGGTAATAGTGGAAAAAGGAATGTCTTCAAATATAAACTACACAGAATCATTCGGTGTAACTTCTTTCTGATCTGTGCATTCAGCTAACAGAGTTAAACCATACTTTTGATTGAGCAGATCTGAACACTCTTTCTGTAGAAAATGCAACTGGACATTTGGAGCGCTAAGAGCGTAGTAGTGGAAAAAGGAATATATTCAAATATAAACTACACAGAAGCATTCTGTGAAACTTCTTTCTGATCTGAGCATTCAGCTAACAGAGTTAAACCATACTTTTGATTGAGCAGTTTTGAAACACTCTGTCTGTAGAAAATGCAACTGGACATTCGTAGCGCTAAGTGGGTAATAGTGGAAAAAAGAATATGTTCAAATATAAACTACACAGAAGCATTGTATGAAACTTCTTTCTGTTCTGTGCATTCAACTAACAGAGTTGAACCTTACTTTTGATTGAGCCTTTCTGAAACACTCTTTCTGTAGAAACTGCAATTGGACATTCTGAGCGCTAAGAGGCCTATAATGGGAAAAATAATATCTTCAAATAAAAACTACACAGAAGCATTGTGTGAAACTTATTTCTGATATGTTCATTAAGCTAACAGAGTTAAACCATACTTTTGATTGCGCAGTTCTGAACACTCTTTCTGTAGAAAATGCAAGTGGACATTCGGAGCGCTAAGAGTGTAATAGTGGAAAAAGGAATATATTCAAATATAAACTACACAGTAGCATTCTGTGAAAATTCTTTCTGTTCCGTGCATTCAACTAACAGAGTTGAACCTTACTTTTGATTGAGCCGTTCTGAAACACTCTTTCTGTAGAAACTGCAATTGGACATTCTGAGGGCTAAGAGGCCTATATTGGGAAAAAGAATGTCTACAAATAAAAACGACACAGAAGAATTGTGTGAAACTTCTTTCTGTTCTGCTTGTTCAACTAAAAGATTTGAACCTTCGTTTTGATTGAGCCGTTCTGAAACACTCTTTCTGTAGAAAATGCAATGGAGATTCGGAGCGCTAAGAGGGTAATAGTGGAAAAAGGAATATATTCAAATATAAACTACACAGTAGCATTCTGTGAAAATTCTTTCTGTTCTGTGCATTCAACTAACAGAGTTGAACCTTAGTTTTGATTGAGCCGTTCTGAAACACTCTTTCTGTAGAAACTGCAATTGGACATGCTAAGCGCTAAGAGGCCTACATTGGGAAAAAGAATATCTTCAAATAAAAACTACACAGATGGATTCTGTGAAACTTATTTCTGATCTGTAAATTCAGTTAACAGAGATAAACATATTTTTGATTGAGCAGTTATGAAACACTCTTTTTGTAGAAAATGCAAGTGGAGATTCGGAGCGCTAAGAGGGTAATAGTGGAAAAAGGAATGTCTTCAAATATAAACTACACAGAATCATTCGGTGAAACTTCTTTCTGATCTGTGCATTCAGCTAACAGAGTTAAACCATACTTTTGATTGAGCAGATCTGAACACTCTTTCTGTAGAAAATGCAACTGGACATATGGAGCGCTAAGAGCGTAGTAGTGGAAAAAGGAATATATTCAAATATAAACTACACAGAAGCATTCTGTGAAACTTCTTTCTGATCTGAGCATTCAGCTAACAGAGTTAAACCATACTTTTGATTGAGCAGTTTTGAAACTCTCTGTCTGTAGTAAATGCAACTGGACATTCGTAGCGCTAAGTGGGTAATAGTGGAAAAAAGAATATGTTCAAATATAAACTACACAGAAGCATTGTATGAAACTTCTTTCTGTTCTGTGCATTCAACTAACAGAGTTGAACCTTACTTTTGATTGAGCCGTTCTGAAACACTCTTTCTGTAGAAACTGCAATTGGACATTCTGAGTGCTAAGAGGCCTATATTGGGAAAAAGAATATCTACAAATAAAAACTACACAGAAGAATTGTGTGAAACTTCTTTCTGTTCTGTTTGTTCAACTAAAAGAGTTGAACCTTAGTTTTGATTGAGCCGTTCTGAAACACTCTTTCTTTAGAAAATGCAATGGAGATTCGGAGCGCTAAGAGGGTAATAGTGGAAAAAGGAATATATTCAAATATAAACTACACAGTAGCATTCCGTGAAAATTCTTTCTGTTCTGTGCATTCAACTAACAGAGTTGAACCTTACTTTTGATTGAGCCGTTCTGAAACACTCTTTCTGTAGAAACTGCAATTGGACATGCTAAGCGCTAAGAGGCCTACATTGGGAAAAAGAATATCTTCAAATAAAAACTACACAGATGCATTCTGTGAAACTTATTTCTGATCTGTAAATTCAGTTAACAGAGATAAAACATATTTTTGATTGAGCAGTTATGAAACACTCTTTTTGTTGAAAATGCAAGTGAAGATTCGGAGCGCTAAGAGGGTAATAGTGGAAAAAGGAATGTCTTCAAATATAAACTACACAGAATCATTCGGTGAAACTTCTTTCTGATCTGTGCATTCAGCTAACAGAGTTAAACCATAATTTTGATTGAGCAGATCTGAACACTCTTTCTGTAGAAAATGCAACTGGACATTTGGAGCGCTAAGAGCGTAGTAGTGGAAAAAGGAATATATTCAAATATAAACTACACAGAAGCATTCTGTGAAACTTCTTTCTGATCTGAGCATTCAGCTAACAGAGTTAAAACATACTTTTGATTGAGCAGTTTTGAAACACTCTGTCTGTAGAAAATGCAACTGGACATTCGTAGCGCTAAGTGGGAAATAGTGGAAAAAAGAATATGTTCAAATATAAACTACACAGAAGCATTGTATGAAACTTCTTTCTGTTCTGTGCATTCAACTAACAGAGTTGAACCTTACTTTTGATTGAGCCGTTCTGAAACACTCTTTCTGTAGAAACTGCAATTGGACATTTTGAGCGCTAAGAGGCCTATATTGGGAAAAAGAATGTCTACAAATAAAAACTACACAGAAGAATTGTGTGAAACTTCTTTCTGTTCTGTTTGTTCAGCTAAAAGAGTTGAACCTTAGTTTTGATTGAGCCGTTCTGAAACACACTTTCTGTAGAAAATGGAAGTGGAGATTCGGAGCGCTAAGAGGGTAATAGTGGAAAAAGGAATGTCTCCAAATATAAACTACACAGAATCATTCTGTGAAACTTCTTTCTGATCTGTGCATTCAGCTAACAGAGTTAAACCATACTTTTGATTGAGCAGATCTGAACACTCTTTCTGTAGAAAATGCAACTGGACATTTGGAGCGCTAAGAGAGTAATACTGGAAAAAGGAATATATTCAAATATAGACTACACAGAAGCATTCTGTGAAACTTCTTTCTGATCTGTGCATTCAGCTAACAGAGTTAAACCATACTTTTGATTGAGCAGTTTTGAAACAATCTGTCTGTAGAATATGAAACTGGACATTCGTAGCGCTAAGTGGGTAATAGTGGAAAAAAGAATATGTTCAAATATAAACTACACAGAAGCATTGTATGAAACTTCTTTCTGTTCTCTGCATTCAACTAACAGAGTTGAACCTTACTTTTGATTGAGCCTTTCTGAAACACTCTTTCTGTAGAAACTGCAATTGGACATTCTGAGCGCTAAGAGGCCTATATTGGGAAAAATAATATCTTCAAATAAAAACTACACAGAAGCATTGTGTGAAACTTATTTCTGATATGTTCATTAAGCTAACAGAGTTAAACCATACTTTTGATTGCGCAGTTCTGAACTCTCTTTCTGTAGAAAATGCAAGTGGACATTCGGAGCGCTAAGAGGGTAATAGTGGAAAAAGAATATATTCAAATATAAACTACAGAGTAGCATTCTGTGAAAATACTTTCTGTTCTGTGCATTCAACTAACAGAGTTGAACCTTACTTTTGATTGAGCCGTTCTGAAACACTCTTTCTGTAGAAACTGCAATTGGACATGCTAGCGCTAAGAGGCCTACCTTTTGAAAAAGAATATCTTCAAATAAAAACTACACAGATGCATTCTGTGAAACTTATTTCTGATCTGTAAATTCAGTTAACAGTGATAAAACATATTTTTGATTGAGCAGTTATGAAACACTCTTTTTGTTGAAAATGCAAGTGGAGATTCGGAGCGCTAAGAGGGTAATAGTGGAAAAAGGAATGTCTTCAAATATAAACTACACAGAATCATTCGGTGAAACTTCTTTCTGATCTGTGCATTCAGCTAACAGAGTTAAACCATACTTTTGATTGAGCAGATCTGAACACTCTTTCTGTAGAAAATGCAACTGGACATATGGAGCGCTAAGAGCGTAGTAGTGGAAAAAGGAATATATTCAAATATAAACTACACAGAAGCATTCTGTGAAACTTCTTTCTGATCTGAGCATTCAGCTAACAGAGTTAAACCATACTTTTGATTGAGCAGTTTTGAAACTCTCTGTCTGTAGTAAATGCAACTGGACATTCGTAGCGCTAAGTGGGTAATAGTGGAAAAAAGAATATGTTCAAATATAAACTACACAGAAGCATTGTATGAAACTTCTTTCTGTTCTGTGCATTGAACTAACAGAGTTGAACCTTACTTTTGATTGAGCCGTTCTGAAACACTCTTTCTGTAGAAACTGCAATTGGACATTCTGAGTGCTAAGAGGCCTATATTGGGAAAAAGAATATCTACAAATAAAAACTACACAGAAGAATTGTGTGAAACTTCTTTCTGTTCTGTTTGTTCAACTAAAAGAGTTGAACCTTAGTTTTGATTGAGCCGTTCTGAAACACTCTTTCTTTAGAAAATGCAATGGAGATTCGGAGCGCTAAGAGGGTAATAGTGGAAAAAGGAATATATTCAAATATAAACTACACAGTAGCATTCCGTGAAAATTCTTTCTGTTCTGTGCATTCAACTAACAGAGTTGAACCTTACTTTTGATTGAGCCGTTCTGAAACACTCTTTCTGTAGAAACTGCAATTGGACATGCTAAGCGCTAAGAGGCCTACATTGGGAAAAAGAATATCTTCAAATAAAAACTACACAGATGCATTCTGTGAAACTTATTTCTGATCTGTAAATTCAGTTAACAGAGATAAAACATATTTTTGATTGAGCAGTTATGAAACACTCTTTTTGTTGAAAATGCAAGTGGAGATTCGGAGCGCTAAGAGGGTAATAGTGGAAAAAGGAATGTCTTCAAATATAAACTACACAGAATCATTCGGTGAAACTTCTTTCTGATCTGTGCATTCAGCTAACAGAGTTAAACCATAATTTTGATTGAGCAGATCTGAACACTCTTTCTGTAGAAAATGCAACTGGACATTTGGAGCGCTAAGAGCGTAGTAGTGGAAAAAGGAATATATTCAAATATAAACTACACAGAAGCATTCTGTGAAACTTCTTTCTGATCTGAGCATTCAGCTAACAGAGTTAAACCATACTTTTGATTGAGCAGTTTTGAAACACTCTGTCTGTAGAAAATGCAACTGGACATTCGTAGCGCTAAGTGGGAAATAGTGGAAAAAAGAATATGTTCAAATATAAACTACACAGAAGCATTGTATGAAACTTCTTTCTGTTCTGTGCATTCAACTAACAGAGTTGAACCTTACTTTTGATTGAGCCGTTCTGAAACACTCTTTCTGTAGAAACTGCAATTGGACATTTTGAGCGCTAAGAGGCCTATATTGGGAAAAAGAATGTCTACAAATAAAAACTACACAGAAGAATTGTGTGAAACTCCTTTCTGTTCTGTTTGTTCAACTAAAAGAGTTGAACCTTAGTTTTGATTGAGCCGTTCTGAAACACACTTTCTGTAGAAAATGGAAGTGGAGATTCGGAGCGCTAAGAGGGTAATAGTGGAAAAAGGAATGTCTCCAAATATAAACTACACAGAATCATTCTGTGAAACTTCTTTCTGATCTGTGCATTCAGCTAACAGAGTTAAACCATACTTTTGATTGAGCAGATCTGAACACTCTTTCTGTAGAAAATGCAACTGGACATTTGGAGCGCTAAGAGAGTAATACTGGAAAAAGGAATATATTCAAATATAGACTACACAGAAGCATTCTGTGAAACTTCTTTCTGATCTGTGCATTCAGCTAACAGAGTTAAACCATACTTTTGATTGAGCAGTTTTGAAACAATCTGTCTGTAGAATATGCAACTGGACATTCGTAGCGCTAAGTGGGTAATAGTGGAAAAAAGAATATGTTCAAATATAAACTACACAGAAGCATTGTATGAAACTTCTTTCTGTTCTCTGCATTCAACTAACAGAGTTGAACCTTACTTTTGATTGAGCCTTTCTGAAACACTCTTTCTGTAGAAACTGCAATTGGACATTCTGAGCGCTAAGAGGCGTATATTGGGAAAAATAATATCTTCAAATAAAAACTACACAGAAGCATTGTGTGAAACTTATTTCTGATATGTTCATTAAGCTAACAGAGTTAAACCATACTTTTGATTGCGCAGTTCTGAACTCTCTTTCTGTAGAAAATGCAAGTGGACATTCGGAGCGCTAAGAGGGTAATAGTGGAAAAAGAATATATTCAAATATAAACTACAGAGTAGCATTCTGTGAAAATACTTTCTGTTCTGTGCATTCAACTAACAGAGTTGAACCTTACTTTTGATTGAGCCGTTCTGAAACACTCTTTCTGTAGAAACTGCAATTGGACATGCTAGCGCTAAGAGGCCTACATTTTGAAAAAGAATATCTTCAAATAAAAACTACACAGATGCATTCTGTGAAACTTATTTCTGATCTGTAAATTCAGTTAACAGAGATAAAACATATTTTTGATTGAGCAGTTATGAAACACTCTTTTTGTTGAAAATGCAAGTGGAGATTCGGAGCGCTAAGAGGGTAATAGTGGAAAAAGGAATGTCTTCAAATATAAACTACACAGAATCATTCGGTGAAACTTCTTTCTGATCTGTGCCTTCAGCTAACAGAGTTAAACCATACTTTTGATTGAGTAGATATGAACACTCTTTCTGTAGAAAATGCAACTGGACATTTGGAGCGCTAAGAGCGTAGTAGTGGAAAAAGGAATATATTCAAATATAAACTACACAGAAGCATTCTGTGAAACTTCTTTCTGATCTGAGCATTCAGCTAACAGAGTTAAACCATACTTTTGATTGAGCAGTTTTGAAACACTCTGTCTGTAGAAAATGCAACTGGACATTCGTAGCGCTAAGTGGGTAATAGTGGAAAAAAGAATATGTTCAAATATAAACTACACAGAAACATTGTATGAAACTTCTTTCTGTTCTGTGCATTCAACTAACAGAGTTGAACCTTACTTTTGATTGAGCCGTTCTGAAACACTCTTTCTGTAGAAACTGCAATTGGACATTCTGAGCGCTAAGAGGCCTATATTGGGAAAAAGAATGTCTACAAATAAAAGCTACACAGAAGAATTGTGTGAAACTTCTTTCTGTTCTGTTTGTTCAACTAAAAGAGTTGAACCTTAGTTTTGATTGAGCCGTTCTGAAACACACTTTCTGTAGAAAATGGAAGTGGAGATTCGGAGCGCTAAGAGGGTAATAGTGGAAAAAGGAATGTCTCCAAATATAAACTACACAGAATCATTCTGTGAAACTTCTTTCTGATCTGTGCATTCAGCTAACAGAGTTAAAGCATACTTTTGATTGAGCAGATCTGAACACTCTTTCTGTAGAAAATGCAACTGGACATTTGGAGCGCTAAGAGAGTAATACTGGAAAAAGGAATATATTCAAATATAAACTACACAGAAGCATTCTGTGAAACTTCTTTCTGATCTGTGCATTCAGCTAACAGAGTTAAACCATACTTTTGATTGAGCAGTTTTGAAACACTCTGTCTGTAGAAAATGCAACTGGACATTCTTAGCGCTAAGTGGGTAATAGTGGAAAAAAGAATATGTTCAAATATAAACTACACAGAAGCATTGTATGAAACTTCTTTCTGTTCTCTGCATTCAACTAACAGAGTTGAACCTTACTTTTGATTGAGCCTTTCTGAAACACTCTTTCTGTAGAAACTGCAATTGGACATTCTGAGCGCTAAGAGGCATATATTGGGAAAAATAATATCTTCAAATAAAAACTACACAGAAGCATTGTGTGAAACTTATTTCTGATATGTTCATTAAGCTAACAGAGTTAAACCATACTTTTGATTGCGCAGTTCTGAACACTCTTTCTGTAGAAAATGCAAGTGGACATTCGGAGCGCTAAGAGGGTAATAGTGGAAGAAGGAATATATTCAAATATAAACTACACAGTAGCATTCTGTGAAAATTCTTTCTGTTCTGTGCATTCAACTAACAGAGTTGAACCTTACTTTTGATTGAGCCGTTCTGAAACACTCTTTCTGTAGAAACTGCAATTGGACATGCTAAGCGCTAAGAGGCCTACATTGGGAAAAAGAATATCTTCAAATAAAAACTACACAGATGCATTCTGTGAAACTTATTTCTGATCTGTAAATTCAGTTAACAGAGATAAAACATATTTTTGATTGAGCAGTTATGAAACACTCTTTTTGTAGAAAATGCAAGTGGAGATTCGGAGCGCTAAGAGGGTAATAGTGGAAAAAGGAATGTCTTCAAATATAAACTACACAGAATCATTCGGTGAAACTTCTTTCTGATCTGTGCATTCAGCTAACAGAGTTAAACCATACTTTTGATTGAGCAGATCTGAACACTCTTTCTGTAGAAAATGCAACTGGACATTTGGAGCGCTAAGAGAGTAGTAGTGGAAAAAGGAATATATTCAAATATAAACTACACAGAATCATTCTGTGAAACTTCTTTCTGATCTGAGCATTCAGCTAACAGAGTTAAACCATACTTTTGATTGAGCAGTTTTGAAACACTCTGTCTGTAGAAAATGCAACTGGACATTCGTAGCGCTAAGTGGGTAATAGTGGAAAAAAGAATATGTTCAAATATAAACTACACAGAAGCATTGTATGAAACTTCTTTCTGTTCTGTGCATTCAACTAACAGAGTTGAACCTTACTTTTGATTGAGCCGTTCTGAAACACTCTTTCTGTAGAAACTGCAATTGGACATTCTGAGCGCTAAGAGGCGTATATTGGGAAAAATAATATCTTCAAATAAAAACTACACAGAAGAATTGTGTGAAACTTCTTTCTGTTCTGTTTGTTCAACTAAAAGAGTTGAACCTTAGTTTTGATTGAGCCGTTCTGAAACACACTTTCTGTAGAAAATGCAAGTGGAGATTCGGAGCGCTAAGAGGGTAATAGTGGAAAAAGGAATGTCTCCAAATATAAACTACACAGAATCATTCCGTGAAACTTCTTTCTGATCTGTGCATTCAGCTAACAGAGTTAAACCATACTTTTGATTGAGCAGATCTGAACACTCTTTCTGTAGAAAATGCAACTGGACATTTGGAGCGCTAAGAGAGTAGTAGTGGAAAAAGGAATATATTCAAATATAAACTACACAGAATCATTCTGTGAAACTTCTTTCTGATCTGAGCATTCAGCTAACAGAGTTAAACCATACTTTTGATTGAGCAGTTTTGAAACACTCTGTCTGTAGAAAATGCAACTGGACATTCGTAGCGCTAAGTGGGTAATAGTGGAAAAAAGAATATGTTCAAATATAAACTACACAGAAGCATTGTATGAAATTTCTTTCTGTTCTCTGCATTCAACTAACAGAGTTGAACCTTACTTTTGATTGAGCCTTTCTGAAACACTCTTTCTGTAGAAACTGCAATTGGACATTCTGAGCGCTAAGAGGCCTATATTGGGAAAAATAATATCTTCAAATAAAAACTACACAGAAGCATTGTGTGAAACTTATTTCTGATATGTTCATTAAGCTAACAGAGTTAAACCATACTTTTGATTGCGCAGTTCTGAACTCTCTTTCTGTAGAAAATGCAAGTGGACATTCGGAGCGCTAAGAGGGTAATAGTGGAAAAAGGAATATATTCAAATATAAACTACACAGTAGCATTCTGTGAAAATACTTTCTGTTCTGTGCATTCAACTAACAGAGTTGAACCTTACTTTTGATTGAGCCGTTCTGAAACACTCTTTCTGTAGAAACTGCAATTGGACATGCTAAGCACTAAGAGGCCTACATTTTGAAAAAGAATATCTTCAAATAAAAACTACACAGATGCATTCTGTGAAACTTATTTCTGATCTGTAAATTCAGTTAACAGAGATAAAACATATTTTTGATTGAGCAGTTATGAAACACTCTTTTTGTAGAAAATGCAAGTGGAGATTCGGAGCGCTAAGAGGGTAATAGTGGAAAAAGGAATGTCTTCAAATATAAACTACACAGAATCATTCGGTGAAACTTCTTTCTGATCTGTGCATTCAGCTAACAGAGTTAAACCATACTTTTGATTGAGCAGATCTGAACACTCTTTCTGTAGAAAATGCAACTGGACATTTGGAGCGCTAAGAGAGTAGTAGTGGAAAAAGGAATATATTCAAATATAAACTACACAGAATCATTCTGTGAAACTTCTTTCTGATCTGAGCATTCAGCTAACAGAGTTAAACCATACTTTTGATTGAGCAGTTTTGAAACACTCTGTCTGTAGAAAATGCAACTGGACATTCGTAGCGCTAAGTGGGTAATAGTGGAAAAAAGAATATGTTCAAATATAAACTACACAGAAGCATTGTATGAAACTTCTTTCTGTTCTGTGCATTCAACTAACAGAGTTGAACCTTACTTTTGATTGAGCCGTTCTGAAACACTCTTTCTGTAGAAACTGCAATTGGACATTCTGAGCGCTAAGAGGCGTATATTGGGAAAAATAATATCTTCAAATAAAAACTACACAGAAGAATTGTGTGAAACTTCTTTCTGTTCTGTTTGTTCAACTAAAAGAGTTGAACCTTAGTTTTGATTGAGCCGTTCTGAAACACACTTTCTGTAGAAAATGCAAGTGGAGATTCGGAGCGCTAAGAGGGTAATGGTGGAAAAAGGAATGTCTCCAAATATAAACTACACAGAATCATTCTGTGAAACTTCTTTCTGATCTGTGCATTCAGCTAACAGAGTTAAACCATACTTTTGATTGAGCAGATCTGAACACTCTTTCTGTAGAAAATGCAACTGGACATTTGGAGCGCTAAGAGAGTAGTAGTGGAAAAAGGAATATATTCAAATATAAACTACACAGAATCATTCTGTGAAACTTCTTTCTGATCTGAGCATTCAGCTAACAGAGTTAAACCATACTTTTGATTGAGCAGTTTTGAAACACTCTGTCTGTAGAAAATGCAGCTGGACATTCCTAGCGCTAAGTGGGTAATAGTGGAAAAAAGAATATGTTCAAATATAAACTACACAGAAGCATTGTATGAAACTTCTTTCTGTTCTCTGCATTCAACTAACAGAGTTGAACCTTACTTTTGATTGAGCCTTTCTGAAACACTCTTTCTGTAGAAACTGCAATTGGACATTCTGAGCGCTAAGAGGCCTATATTGGGAAAAATAATATCTTCAAATAAAAACTACACAGAAGCATTGTGTGAAACTTATTTCTGATATGTTCATTAAGCTAACAGAGTTAAACCATACTTTTGATTGCGCAGTTCTGAACTCTCTTTCTGTAGAAAATGCAAGTGGACATTCGGAGCGCTAAGAGTGTAATAGTGGAAAAAGGAATATATTCAAATATAAACTACACAGTAGCATTCTGTGAAAATACTTTCTGTTCTGTGCATTCAACTAACAGAGTTGAACCTTACTTTTGATTGAGCCGTTCTGAAACACTCTTTCTGTAGAAACTGCAATTGGACATGCTAAGCACTAAGAGGCCTACATTTTGAAAAAGAATATCTTCAAATAAAAACTACACAGATGCATTCTGTGAAACTTATTTCTGATCTGTAAATTCAGTTAACAGAGATAAAACATATTTTTGATTGAGCAGTTATGAAACACTCTTTTTGTAGAAAATGCAAGTGGAGATTCGGAGCGCTAAGTGGGTAATAGTGGAAAAAGGAATGTCTTCAAATATAAACTACACAGAATCATTCGGTGAAACTTCTTTCTGATCTGTGCATTCACCTAACAGAGTTAAACCATACTTTTGATTGAGCAGATCTGAACACTCTTTCTGTTGAAAATGCAACTGGACATTTGGAGCGCTAAGAGCGTAGTAGTGGAAAAAGGAATATATTCAAATATAAACTACACAGAAGCATTCTGTGAAACTTCTTTCTGATCTGAGCATTCAGCTAACAGAGTTAAAGCATACTTTTGATTGAGCAGTTTTGAAACACTCTGTCTGTAGAAAATGCAACTGGACATTCGTAGCGCTAAGTGGGTAATAGTGGAAAAAAGAATATATTCAAATATAAACTACACAGAAGCATTGTATGAAACTTCTTTCTGTTCTGTGCATTCAACTAACAGAGTTGAACCTTACTTTTGATTGAGCCGTTCTGAAACACTCTTTCTGTAGAAACTGCAATTGGACATTCTGAGCGCTAAGAGGCCTATATTGGGAAAAAGAATGTCTACAAATAAAAGCTACACAGAAGAATTGTGTGAAACTTCTTTCTGTTCTGTTTGTTCAACTAAAAGAGTTGAACCTTAGTTTTGATTGAGCCGTTCTGAAACACACTTTCTGTAGAAAATGGAAGTGGAGATTCGGAGCGCTAAGAGGGTAATAGTGGAAAAAGGAATGTCTCCAAATATAAACTACACAGAATCATTCTGTGAAACTTCTTTCTGATCTGTGCATTCAGCTAACAGAGTTAAAGCATACTTTTGATTGAGCAGATCTGAACACTCTTTCTGTAGAAAATGCAACTGGACATTTGGAGCGCTAAGAGAGTAATACTGGAAAAAGGAATATATTCAAATATAAACTACACAGAAGCATTCTGTGAAACTTCTTTCTGATCTGTGCATTCAGCTAACAGAGTTAAACCATACTTTTGATTGAGCAGTTTTGAAACACTCTGTCTGTAGAAAATGCAACTGGACATTCTTAGCGCTAAGTGGGTAATAGTGGAAAAAAGAATATGTTCAAATATAAACTACACAGAAGCATTGTATGAAACTTCTTTCTGTTCTCTGCATTCAACTAACAGAGTTGAACCTTACTTTTGATTGAGCCTTTCTGAAACACTCTTTCTGTAGAAACTGCAATTGGACATTCTGAGCGCTAAGAGGCATATATTGGGAAAAATAATATCTTCAAATAAAAACTACACAGAAGCATTGTGTGAAACTTATTTCTGATATGTTCATTAAGCTAACAGAGTTAAACCATACTTTTGATTGCGCAGTTCTGAACACTCTTTCTGTAGAATATGCAAGTGGACATTCGGAGCGCTAAGAGGGTAATAGTGGAAAAAGGAATATATTCAAATATAAACTACACAGTAGCATTCTGTGAAAATTCTTTCTGTTCTGTGCATTCAACTAACAGAGTTGAACCTTACTTTTGATTGAGCCGTTCTGAAACACTCTTTCTGTAGAAACTGCAATTGGACATGCTAAGCGCTAAGAGGCCTACATTGGGAAAAAGAATATCTTCAAATAAAAACTACACAGATGCATTCTGTGAAACTTATTTCTGATCTGTAAATTCAGTTAACAGAGATAAAACATATTTTTGATTGAGCAGTTATGAAACACTCTTTTTGTAGAAAATGCAAGTGGAGATTCGGAGCGCTAAGAGGGTAATAGTGGAAAAAGGAATGTCTTCAAATATAAACTACACAGAATCATTCGGTGAAACTTCTTTCTGATCTGTGCATTCAGCTAACAGAGTTAAACCATACTTTTGATTGAGCAGATCTGAACACTCTTTCTGTAGAAAATGCAACTGGACATTTGGAGCGCTAAGAGAATAGTAGTGGAAAAAGGAATATATTCAAATATAAACTACACAGAATCATTCTGTGAAACTTCTTTCTGATCTGAGCATTCAGCTAACAGAGTTAAACCATACTTTTGATTGAGCAGTTTTGAAACACTCTGTCTGTAGAAAAAGCAACTGGACATTCGTAGCGCTAAGTGGGTAATAGTGGAAAAAAGAATATGTTCAAATATAAACTACACAGAAGCATTGTATGAAACTTCTTTCTGTTCTGTGCATTCAACTAACAGAGTTGAACCTTACTTTTGATTGAGCCGTTCTGAAACACTCTTTCTGTAGAAACTGCAATTGGACATTCTGAGCGCTAAGAGGCCTATATTGGGAAAAAGAATGTCTACAAATAAAAGCTACACAGAAGAATTGTGTGAAACTTCTTTCTGTTCTGTTTGTTCAACTAAAAGAGTTGAACCTTAGTTTTGATTGAGCCGTTCTGAAAAACACTTTCTGTAGAAAATGCAAGTGGAGATTCGGAGCGCTAAGAGGGTAATAGTGGAAAAAGGAATATATTCAAATATAAACTACACAGTAGCATTCTGTGAAAATTCTTTCTGTTCTGTGCATTCAACTAACAGAGTTGAACCTTACTTTTGATTGAGCCGTTCTGAAACACTCTTTCTGTAGAAACTGCAATTGGACATGCTAAGCGCTAAGAGGCCTACATTGGGAAAAAGAATATCTTCAAATAAAAACTACACAGATGCATTCTGTGAAACTTATTTCTGATCTGTAAATTCAGTTAACAGAGATAAAACATATTTTTGATTGAGCAGTTATGAAACACTCTTTTTGTAGAAAATGCAAGTGGAGATTCGGAGCGCTAAGAGGGTAATAGTCTAAAAAGGAATGTCTTCAAATATAAACTACACAGAATCATTCGGTGAAACTTCTTTCTGATCTGTGCATTCAGCTAACAGAGTTAAACCATACTTTTGATTGAGCAGATCTGAACACTCTTTCTGTAGAAAATGCAACTGGACATTTGGAGCGCTAAGAGAGTAGTAGTGGAAAAAGGAATATATTCAAATATAAACTACACAGAATCATTCTGTGAAACTTCTTTCTGATCTGAGCATTCAGCTAACAGAGTTAAACCATACTTTTGATTGAGCAGTTTTGAAACACTCTGTCTGTAGAAAATGCAACTGGACATTCGTAGCGCTAAGTGGGTAATAGTGGAAAAAAGAATATGTTCAAATATAAACTACACAGAAGCATTGTATGCAACTTCTTTCTGTTCTGTGCATTCAACTAACAGAATTGAACCTTACTTTTGATTGAGCCGTTCTGAAACACTCTTTCTGTAGAAACTGCAATTGGACATTCTGAGCGCTAAGAGGCCTATATTGGGAAAAAGAATGTCTACAAATAAAAGCTACACAGAAGAATTGTGTGAAACTTCTTTCTGTTCTGTTTGTTCAACTAAAAGAGTTGAACCTTAGTTTTGATTGAGCCGTTCTGAAACACACTTTCTGTAGAAAATGGAAGTGGAGATTCGGAGCGCTAAGAGGGTAATAGTGGAAAAAGGAATGTCTCCAAATATAAACTACACAGAATCATTCTGTGAAACTTCTTTCTGATCTGTGCATTCAGCTAACAGAGTTAAAGCATACTTTTGATTGAGCAGATCTGAACACTCTTTCTGTAGAAAATGCAACTGGACATTTGGAGCGCTAAGAGAGTAATACTGGAAAAAGGAATATATTCAAATATAAACTACACAGAAGCATTCTGTGAAACTTCTTTCTGATCTGTGCATTCAGCTAACAGAGTTAAACCATACTTTTGATTGAGCAGTTTTGAAACACTCTGTCTGTAGAAAATGCAACTGGACATTCTTAGCGCTAAGTGGGTAATAGTGGAAAAAAGAATATGTTCAAATATAAACTACACAGAAGCATTGTATGAAACTTCTTTCTGTTCTCTGCATTCAACTAACAGAGTTGAACCTTACTTTTGATTGAGCCTTTCTGAAACACTCTTTCTGTAGAAACTGCAATTGGACATTCTGAGCGCTAAGAGGCATATATTGGGAAAAATAATATCTTCAAATAAAAACTACACAGAAGCATTGTGTGAAACTTATTTCTGATATGTTCATTAAGCTAACAGAGTTAAACCATACTTTTGATTGCGCAGTTCTGAACACTCTTTCTGTAGAATATGCAAGTGGACATTCGGAGCGCTAAGAGGGTAATAGTGGAAAAAGGAATATATTCAAATATAAACTACACAGTAGCATTCTGTGAAAATTCTTTCTGTTCTGTGCATTCAACTAACAGAGTTGAACCTTACTTTTGATTGAGCCGTTCTGAAACACTCTTTCTGTAGAAACTGCAATTGGACATGCTAAGCGCTAAGAGGCCTACATTGGGAAAAAGAATATCTTCAAATAAAAACTACACAGATGCATTCTGTGAAACTTATTTCTGATCTGTAAATTCAGTTAACAGAGATAAAACATATTTTTGATTGAGCAGTTATGAAACACTCTTTTTGTAGAAAATGCAAGTGGAGATTCGGAGCGCTAAGAGGGTAATAGTGGAAAAAGGAATGTCTTCAAATATAAACTACACAGAATCATTCGGTGAAACTTCTTTCTGATCTGTGCATTCAGCTAACAGAGTTAAACCATACTTTTGATTGAGCAGATCTGAACACTCTTTCTGTAGAAAATGCAACTGGACATTTGGAGCGCTAAGAGAATAGTAGTGGAAAAAGGAATATATTCAAATATAAACTACACAGAATCATTCTGTGAAACTTCTTTCTGATCTGAGCATTCAGCTAACAGAGTTAAACCATACTTTTGATTGAGCAGTTTTGAAACACTCTGTCTGTAGAAAAAGCAACTGGACATTCGTAGCGCTAAGTGGGTAATAGTGGAAAAAAGAATATGTTCAAATATAAACTACACAGAAGCATTGTATGAAACTTCTTTCTGTTCTGTGCATTCAACTAACAGAGTTGAACCTTACTTTTGATTGAGCCGTTCTGAAACACTCTTTCTGTAGAAACTGCAATTGGACATTCTGAGCGCTAAGAGGCCTATATTGGGAAAAAGAATGTCTACAAATAAAAGCTACACAGAAGAATTGTGTGAAACTTCTTTCTGTTCTGTTTGTTCAACTAAAAGAGTTGAACCTTAGTTTTGATTGAGCCGTTCTGAAACACACTTTCTGTAGAAAATGCAAGTGGAGATTCGGAGCGCTAAGAGGGTAATAGTGGAAAAAGGAATATATTCAAATATAAACTACACAGTAGCATTCTGTGAAAATTCTTTCTGTTCTGTGCATTCAACTAACAGAGTTGAACCTTACTTTTGATTGAGCCGTTCTGAAACACTCTTTCTGTAGAAACTGCAATTGGACATGCTAAGCGCTAAGAGGCCTACATTGGGAAAAAGAATATCTTCAAATAAAAACTACACAGATGCATTCTGTGAAACTTATTTCTGATCTGTAAATTCAGTTAACAGAGATAAAACATATTTTTGATTGAGCAGTTATGAAACACTCTTTTTGTAGAAAATGCAAGTGGAGATTCGGAGCGCTAAGAGGGTAATAGTCTAAAAAGGAATGTCTTCAAATATAAACTACACAGAATCATTCGGTGAAACTTCTTTCTGATCTGTGCATTCAGCTAACAGAGTTAAACCATACTTTTGATTGAGCAGATCTGAACACTCTTTCTGTAGAAAATGCAACTGGACATTTGGAGCGCTAAGAGAGTAGTAGTGGAAAAAGGAATATATTCAAATATAAACTACACAGAATCATTCTGTGAAACTTCTTTCTGATCTGAGCATTCAGCTAACAGAGTTAAACCATACTTTTGATTGAGCAGTTTTGAAACACTCTGTCTGTAGAAAATGCAACTGGACATTCGTAGCGCTAAGTGGGTAATAGTGGAAAAAAGAATATGTTCAAATATAAACTACACAGAAGCATTGTATGCAACTTCTTTCTGTTCTGTGCATTCAACTAACAGAATTGAACCTTACTTTTGATTGAGCCGTTCTGAAACACTCTTTCTGTAGAAACTGCAATTGGACATTCTGAGCGCTAAGAGGCCTATATTGGGAAAAAGAATGTCTACAAATAAAAGCTACACAGAAGAATTGTGTGAAACTTCTTTCTGTTCTGTTTGTTCAACTAAAAGAGTTGAACCTTAGTTTTGATTGAGCCGTTCTGAAACACACTTTCTGTAGAAAATGGAAGTGGAGATTCGGAGCGCTAAGAGGGTAATAGTGGAAAAAGGAATGTCTCCAAATATAAACTACACAGAATCATTCTGTGAAACTTCTTTCTGATCTGTGCATTCAGCTAACAGAGTTAAAGCATACTTTTGATTGAGCAGATCTGAACACTCTTTCTGTAGAAAATGCAACTGGACATTTGGAGCGCTAAGAGAGTAATACTGGAAAAAGGAATATATTCAAATATAAACTACACAGAAGCATTCTGTGAAACTTCTTTCTGATCTGTGCATTCAGCTAACAGAGTTAAACCATACTTTTGATTGAGCAGTTTTGAAACACTCCGTCTGTAGAAAATGCAACTGGACATTCTTAGCGCTAAGTGGGTAATAGTGGAAAAAAGAATATGTTCAAATATAAACTACACAGAAGCATTGTATGAAACTTCTTTCTGTTCTCTGCATTCAACTAACAGAGTTGAACCTTACTTTTGATTGAGCCTTTCTGAAACACTCTTTCTGTAGAAACTGCAATTGTACATTCTGAGCGCTAAGAGGCATATATTGGGAAAAATAATATCTTCAAATAAAAACTACACAGAAGCATTGTGTGAAACTTATTTCTGATATGTTCATTAAGCTAACAGAGTTAAACCATACTTTTGATTGCGCAGTTCTGAACACTCTTTCTGTAGAAAATGCAAGTGGACATTCGGAGCGCTAAGAGGGTAATAGTGGAAAAAGGAATATATTCAAATATAAACTACACAGTAGCATTCTGTGAAAATTCTTTCTGTTCTGTGCATTCAACTAACAGAGTTGAACCTTACTTTTGATTGAGCCGTTCTGAAACACTCTTTCTGTAGAAACTGCAATTGGACATGCTAAGCGCTAAGAGGCCTACATTGGGAAAAAGAATATCTTCAAATAAAAACTACACAGATGCATTCTGTGAAACTTATTTCTGATCTGTAAATTCAGTTAACAGAGATAAAACATATTTTTGATTGAGCAGTTATGAAACACTCTTTTTGTAGAAAATGCAAGTGGAGATTCGGAGCGCTAAGAGGGTAATAGTGGAAAAAGGAATGTCTTCAAATATAAACTACACAGAATCATTCGGTGAAACTTCTTTCTGATCTGTGCATTCAGCTAACAGAGTTAAACCATACTTTTGATTGAGCAGATCTGAACACTCTTTCTGTAGAAAATGCAACTGGACATTTGGAGCGCTAAGAGAGTAGTAGTGGAAAAAGGAATATATTCAAATATAAACTACACAGAATCATTCTGTGAAACTTCTTTCTGATCTGAGCATTCAGCTAACAGAGTTAAACCATACTTTTGATTGAGCAGTTTTGAAACACTCTGTCTGTAGAAAATGCAACTGGACATTCGTAGCGCTAAGTGGGTAATAGTGGAAAAAAGAATATGTTCAAATATAAACTACACAGAAGCATTGTATGAAACTTCTTTCTGTTCTCTGCATTCAACTAACAGAGTTGAACCTTACTTTTGATTGAGCCTTTCTGAAACACTCTTTCTGTAGAAACTGCAATTGGACATTCTGAGCGCTAAGAGGCCTATATTGGGAAAAATAATATCTTCAAATAAAAACTACACAGAAGCATTGTGTGAAACTTATTTCTGATATGTTCATTAAGCTAACAGAGTTAAACCATACTTTTGATTGCGCAGTTCTGAACTCTCTTTCTGTAGAAAATGCAAGTGGACATTCGGAGCGCTAAGAGGGTAATAGTGGAAAAAGGAATATATTCAAATATAAACTACACAGTAGCATTCTGTGAAAATACTTTCTGTTCTGTGCATTCAACTAACAGAGTTGAACCTTACTTTTGATTGAGCCGTTCTGAAACACTCTTTCTGTAGAAACTGCAATTGGACATGCTAAGCACTAAGAGGCCTACATTTTGAAAAAGAATATCTTCAAATAAAAACTACACAGATGCATTCTGTGAAACTTATTTCTGATCTGTAAATTCAGTTAACAGAGATAAAACATATTTTTGATTGAGCAGTTATGAAACACTCTTTTTGTAGAAAATGCAAGTGGAGATTCGGAGCGCTAAGAGGGTAATAGTGGAAAAAGGAATGTCTTCAAATATAAACTACACAGAATCATTCGGTGAAACTTCTTTCTGATCTGTGCATTCAGCTAACAGAGTTAAACCATACTTTTGATTGAGCAGATCTGAACACTCTTTCTGTAGAAAATGCAACTGGACATTTGGAGCGCTAAGAGAGTAGTAGTGGAAAAAGGAATATATTCAAATATAAACTACACAGAATCATTCTGTGAAACTTCTTTCTGATCTGAGCATTCAGCTAACAGAGTTAAACCATACTTTTGATTGAGCAGTTTTGAAACACTCTGTCTGTAGAAAATGCAACTGGACATTCGTAGCGCTAAGTGGGTAATAGTGGAAAAAAGAATATGTTCAAATATAAACTACACAGAAGCATTGTATGAAACTTCTTTCTGTTCTGTGCATTCAACTAACAGAGTTGAACCTTACTTTTGATTGAGCCGTTCTGAAACACTCTTTCTGTAGAAACTGCAATTGGACATTCTGAGCGCTAAGAGGCGTATATTGGAAAAAATAATATCTTCAAATAAAAACTACACAGAAGAATTGTGTGAAACTTCTTTCTGTTCTGTTTGTTCAACTAAAAGAGTTGAACCTTAGTTTTGATTGAGCCGTTCTGAAACACACTTTCTGTAGAAAATGCAAGTGGAGATTCGGAGCGCTAAGAGGGTAATAGTGGAAAAAGGAATGTCTCCAAATATAAACTACACAGAATCATTCTGTGAAACTTCTTTCTGATCTGTGCATTCAGCTAACAGAGTTAAACCATACTTTTGATTGAGCAGATCTGAACACTCTTTCTGTAGAAAATGCAACTGGACATTTGGAGCGCTAAGAGAGTAGTAGTGGAAAAAGGAATATATTCAAATATAAACTACACAGAATCATTCTGTGAAACTTCTTTCTGATCTGAGCATTCAGCTAACAGAGTTAAACCATACTTTTGATTGAGCAGTTTTGAAACACTCTGTCTGTAGAAAATGCAGCTGGACATTCGTAGCGCTAAGTGGGTAATAGTGGAAAAAAGAATATGTTCAAATATAAACTACACAGAAGCATTGTATGATACTTCTTTCTGTTCTCTGCATTCAACTAACAGAGTTGAACCTTACTTTTGATTGAGCCTTTCTGAAACACTCTTTCTGTAGAAACTGCAATTGGACATTCTGAGCGCTAAGAGGCCTATATTGGGAAAAATAATATCTTCAAATAAAAACTACACAGAAGCATTGTGTGAAACTTATTTCTGATATGTTCATTAAGCTAACAGAGTTAAACCATACTTTTGATTGCGCAGTTCTGAACTCTCTTTCTGTAGAAAATGCAAGTGGACATTCGGAGCGCTAAGAGTGTAATAGTGGAAAAAGGAATATATTCAAATATAAACTACACAGTAGCATTCTGTGAAAATACTTTCTGTTCTGTGCATTCAACTAACAGAGTTGAACCTTACTTTTGATTGAGCCGTTCTGAAACACTCTTTCTGTAGAAACTGCAATTGGACATGCTAAGCACTAAGAGGCCTACATTTTGAAAAAGAATATCTTCAAATAAAAACTACACAGATGCATTCTGTGAAACTTATTTCTGATCTGTAAATTCAGTTAACAGAGATAAAACATATTTTTGATTGAGCAGTTATGAAACACTCTTTTTGTAGAAAATGCAAGTGGAGATTCGGAGCGCTAAGTGGGTAATAGTGGAAAAAGGAATGTCTTCAAATATAAACTACACAGAATCATTCGGTGAAACTTCTTTCTGATCTGTGCATTCACCTAACAGAGTTAAACCATACTTTTGATTGAGCAGATCTGAACACTCTTTCTGTTGAAAATGCAACTGGACATTTGGAGCGCTAAGAGCGTAGTAGTGGAAAAAGGAATATATTCAAATATAAACTACACAGAAGCATTCTGTGAAACTTCTTTCTGATCTGAGCATTCAGCTAACAGAGTTAAACCATACTTTTGATTGAGCAGTTTTGAAACACTCTGTCTGTAGAAAATGCAACTGGACATTCGTAGCGCTAAGTGGGTAATAGTGGAAAAAAGAATATATTCAAATATAAACTACACAGAAGCATTGTATGAAACTTCTTTCTGTTCTGTGCATTCAACTAACAGAGTTGAACCTTACTTTTGATTGAGCCGTTCTGAAACACTCTTTCTGTAGAAACTGCAATTGGACATTCTGAGCGCTAAGAGGCCTATATTGGGAAAAAGAATGTCTACAAATAAAAGCTACACAGAAGAATTGTGTGAAACTTCTTTCTGTTCTGTTTGTTCAACTAAAAGAGTTGAACCTTAGTTTTGATTGAGCCGTTCTGAAACACACTTTCTGTAGAAAATGGAAGTGGAGATTCGGAGCGCTAAGAGGGTAATAGTGGAAAAAGGAATGTCTCCAAATATAAACTACACAGAATCATTCTGTGAAACTTCTTTCTGATCTGTGCATTCAGCTAACAGAGTTAAAGCATACTTTTGATTGAGCAGATCTGAACACTCTTTCTGTAGAAAATGCAACTGGACATTTGGAGCGCTAAGAGAGTAATACTGGAAAAAGGAATATATTCAAATATAAACTACACAGAAGCATTCTGTGAAACTTCTTTCTGATCTGTGCATTCAGCTAACAGAATTAAACCATACTTTTGATTGAGCAGTTTTGAAACACTCTGTCTGTAGAAAATGCAACTGGACATTCTTAGCGCTAAGTGGGTAATAGTGGAAAAAAGAATATGTGCAAATATAAACTACACAGAAGCATTGTATGAAACTTCTTTCTGTTCTCTGCATTCAACTAACAGAGTTGAACCTTACTTTTGATTGAGCCTTTCTGAAACACTCTTTCTGTAGAAACTGCAATTGGACATTCTGAGCGCTAAGAGGCATATATTGGGAAAAATAATATCTTCAAATAAAAACTACACAGAAGCATTGTGTGAAACTTATTTCTGATATGTTCATTAAGCTAACAGAGTTAAACCATACTTTTGATTGCGCAGTTCTGAACACTCTTTCTGTAGAATATGCAAGTGGACATTCGGAGCGCTAAGAGGGTAATAGTGGAAAAAGGAATATATTCAAATATAAACTACACAGTAGCATTCTGTGAAAATTCTTTCTGTTCTGTGCATTCAACTAACAGAGTTGAACCTTACTTTTGATTGAGCCGTTCTGAAACACTCTTTCTGTAGAAACTGCAATTGGACATGCTAAGCGCTAAGAGGCCTACATTGGGAAAAAGAATATCTTCAAATAAAAACTACACAGATGCATTCTGTGAAACTTATTTCTGATCTGTAAATTCAGTTAACAGAGATAAAACATATTTTTGATTGAGCAGTTATGAAACACTCTTTTTGTAGAAAATGCAAGTGGAGATTCGGAGCGCTAAGAGGGTAATAGTGGAAAAAGGAATGTCTTCAAATATAAACTACACAGAATCATTCGGTGAAACTTCTTTCTGATCTGTGCATTCAGCTAACAGAGTTAAACCATACTTTTGATTGAGCAGATCTGAACACTCTTTCTGTAGAAAATGCAACTGGACATTTGGAGCGCTAAGAGAGTAGTAGTGGAAAAAGGAATATATTCAAATATAAACTACACAGAATCATTCTGTGAAACTTCTTTCTGATCTGAGCATTCAGCTAACAGAGTTAAACCATACTTTTGATTGAGCAGTTTTGAAACACTCTGTCTGTAGAAAAAGCAACTGGACATTCGTAGCGCTAAGTGGGTAATAGTGGAAAAAAGAATATGTTCAAATATAAACTACACAGAAGCATTGTATGAAACTTCTTTCTGTTCTGTGCATTCAACTAACAGAGTTGAACCTTACTTTTGATTGAGCCGTTCTGAAACACTCTTTCTGTAGAAACTGCAATTGGACATTCTGAGCGCTAAGAGGCCTATATTGGGAAAAAGAATGTCTACAAATAAAAGCTACACAGAAGAATTGTGTGAAACTTCTTTCTGTTCTGTTTGTTCAACTAAAAGAGTTGAACCTTAGTTTTGATTGAGCCGTTCTGAAACACACTTTCTGTAGAAAATGGAAGTGGAGATTCGGAGCGCTAAGAGGGTAATAGTGGAAAAAGGAATGTCTCCAAATATAAACTACACAGAATCATTCTGTGAAACTTCTTTCTGATCTGTGCATTCAGCTAACAGAGTTAAAGCATACTTTTGATTGAGCAGATCTGAACACTCTTTCTGTAGAAAATGCAACTGGACATTTGGAGCGCTAAGAGAGTAATACTGGAAAAAGGAATATATTCAAATATAAACTACACAGAAGCATTCTGTGAAACTTCTTTCTGATCTGTGCATTCAGCTAACAGAGTTAAACCATACTTTTGATTGAGCAGTTTTGAAACACTCTGTCTGTAGAAAATGCAACTGGACATTCTTAGCGCTAAGTGGGTAATAGTGGAAAAAAGAATATGTTCAAATATAAACTACACAGAAGCATTGTATGAAACTTCTTTCTGTTCTCTGCATTCAACTAACAGAGTTGAACCTTACTTTTGATTGAGCCTTTCTGAAACACTCTTTCTGTAGAAACTGCAATTGGACATTCTGAGCGCTAAGAGGCATATATTGGGAAAAATAATATCTTCAAATAAAAACTACACAGAAGCATTGTGTGAAACTTATTTCTGATATGTTCATTAAGCTAACAGAGTTAAACCATACTTTTGATTGCGCAGTTCTGAACACTCTTTCTGTAGAATATGCAAGTGGACATTCGGAGCGCTAAGAGGGTAATAGTGGAAAAAGGAATATATTCAAATATAAACTACACAGTAGCATTCTGTGAAAATTCTTTCTGTTCTGTGCATTCAACTAACAGTGTTGAACCTTACTTTTGATTGAGCCGTTCTGAAACACTCTTTCTGTAGAAACTGCAATTGGACATGCTAAGCGCTAGGAGGCCTACATTGGGAAAAAGAATATCTTCAAATAAAAACTACACAGATGCATTCTGTGAAACTTATTTCTGATCTGTAAATTCAGTTAACAGAGATAAAACATATTTTTGATTGAGCAGTTATGAAACACTCTTTTTGTAGAAAATGCAAGTGGAGATTCGGAGCGCTAAGAGGGTAATAGTGGAAAAAGGAATGTCTTCAAATATAAACTACACAGAATCATTCAGTGAAACTTCTTTCTGATCTGTGCATTCAGCTAACAGAGTTAAACCATACTTTTGATTGAGCAGATCTGAACACTCTTTCTGTAGAAAATGCAACTGGACATTTGGAGCGCTAAGAGAGTAGTAGTGGAAAAAGGAATATATTCAAATATAAACTACACAGAATCATTCTGTGAAACTTCTTTCTGATCTGAGCATTCAGCTAACAGAGTTAAACCATACTTTTGATTGAGCAGTTTTGAAACACTCTGTCTGTAGAAAAAGCAACTGGACATTCGTAGCGCTAAGTGGGTAATAGTGGAAAAAAGAATATGTTCAAATATAAACTACACAGAAGCATTGTATGAAACTTCTTTCTGTTCTGTGCATTCAACTAACAGAGTTGAACCTTACTTTTGATTGAGCCGTTCTGAAACACTCTTTCTGTAGAAACTGCAATTGGACATTCTGAGCGCTAAGAGGCCTATATTGGGAAAAAGAATGTCTACAAATAAAAGCTACACAGAAGAATTGTGTGAAACTTCTTTCTGTTCTGTTTGTTCAACTAAAAGAGTTGAACCTTAGTTTTGATTGAGCCGTTCTGAAACACACTTTCTGTAGAAAATGGAAGTGGAGATTCGGAGCGCTAAGAGGGTAATAGTGGAAAAAGGAATATATTCAAATATAAACTACACAGTAGCATTCTGTGAAAATTCTTTCTGTTCTGTGCATTCAACTAACAGAGTTGAACCTTACTTTTGATTGAGCCGTTCTGAAACACTCTTTCTGTAGAAACTGCAATTGGACATGCTAAGCGCTAAGAGGCCTACATTGGGAAAAAGAATATCTTCAAATAAAAACTACACAGATGCATTCTGTGAAACTTATTTCTGATCTGTAAATTCAGTTAACAGAGATAAAACACATTTTTGATTGAGCAGTTATGAAACACTCTTTTTGTAGAAAATGCAAGTGGAGATTCGGAGCGCTAAGAGGGTAATAGTCTAAAAAGGAATGTCTTCAAATATAAACTACACAGAATCATTCGGTGAAACTTCTTTCTGATCTGTGCATTCAGCTAACAGAGTTAAACCATACTTTTGATTGAGCAGATCTGAACACTCTTTCTGTAGAAAATGCAACTGGACATTTGGAGCGCTAAGAGAGTAGTAGTGGAAAATGGAATATATTCAAATATAAACTACACAGAATCATTCTGTGAAACTTCTTTCTGATCTGAGCATTCAGCTAACAGAGTTAAACCATACTTTTGATTGAGCAGTTTTGAAACACTCTGTCTGTAGAAAATGCAACTGGACATTCGTAGCGCTAAGTGGGTAATAGTGGAAAAAAGAATATGTTCAAATATAAACTACACAGAAGCATTGTATGAAACTTCTTTCTGTTCTCTGCATTCAACTAACAGAGTTGAACCTTACTTTTGATTGAGCCTTTCTGAAACACTCTTTCTGTAGAAACTGCAATTGGACATTCTGAGCGCTAAGAGGCCTATATTGGGAAAAATAATATCTTCAAATAAAAACTACACAGAAGCATTGTGTGAAACTTATTTCTGATATGTTCATTAAGCTAACAGAGTTAAACCATACTTTTGATTGCGCAGTTCTGAACTCTCTTTCTGTAGAAAATGCAAGTGGACATTCGGAGCGCTAAGAGGGTAATAGTGGAAAAAGGAATATATTCAAATATAAACTACACAGTAGCATTCTGTGAAAATTCTTTCTGTTCTGTGCATTCAACTAACAGAGTTGAACCTTACTTTTGATTGAGCCGTTCTGAAACACTCTTTCTGTAGAAACTGCAATTGGACATGCTAAGCGCTAAGAGGCCTACATTTTGAAAAAGAATATCTTCAAATAAAAACTACACAGATGCATTCTGTGAAACTTATTTCTGATCTGTAAATTCAGTTAACAGAGATAAAACATATTTTTGATTGAGCAGTTATGAAACACTCTTTTTGTAGAAAATGCAAGTGGAGATTCGGAGCGCTAAGTGGGTAATAGTGGAAAAAGGAATGTCTTCAAATATAAACTACACAGAATCATTCGGTGAAACTTCTTTCTGATCTGTGCATTCAGCTAACAGAGTTAAACCATACTTTTGATTGAGCAGATCTGAACACTCTTTCTGTAGAAAATGCAACTGGACATTTGGAGCGCTAAGAGAGTAGTAGTGGAAAAAGGAATATATTCAAATATAAACTACACAGAATCATTCTGTGAAACTTCTTTCTGATCTGAGCATTCAGCTAACAGAGTTAAACCATACTTTTGATTGAGCAGTTTTGAAACACTCTGTCTGTAGAAAAAGCAACTGGACATTCGTAGCGCTAAGTGGGTAATAGTGGAAAAAAGAATATGTTCAAATATAAACTACACAGAAGCATTGTATGAAACTTCTTTCTGTTCTGTGCATTCAACTAACAGAGTTGAACCTTACTTTTGATTGAGCCGTTCTGAAACACTCTTTCTGTAGAAACTGCAATTGGACATTCTGAGCGCTAAGAGGCCTATATTGGGAAAAAGAATGTCTACAAATAAAAGCTACACAGAAGAATTGTGTGAAACTTCTTTCTGTTCTGTTTGTTCAACTAAAAGAGTTGAACCTTAGTTTTGATTGAGCCGTTCTGAAACACACTTTCTGTAGAAAATGGAAGTGGAGATTCGGAGCGCTAAGAGGGTAATAGTGGAAAAAGGAATATATTCAAATATAAACTACACAGTAGCATTCTGTGAAAATTCTTTCTGTTCTGTGCATTCAACTAACAGAGTTGAACCTTACTTTTGATTGAGCCGTTCTGAAACACTCTTTCTGTAGAAACTGCAATTGGACATGCTAAGCGCTAAGAGGCCTACATTGGGAAAAAGAATATCTTCAAATAAAAACTACACAGATGCATTCTGTGAAACTTATTTCTGATCTGTAAATTCAGTTAACAGAGATAAAACACATTTTTGATTGAGCAGTTATGAAACACTCTTTTTGTAGAAAATGCAAGTGGAGATTCGGAGCGCTAAGAGGGTAATAGTCTAAAAAGGAATGTCTTCAAATATAAACTACACAGAATCATTCGGTGAAACTTCTTTCTGATCTGTGCATTCAGCTAACAGAGTTAAACCATACTTTTGATTGAGCAGATCTGAACACTCTTTCTGTAGAAAATGCAACTGGACATTTGGAGCGCTAAGAGAGTAGTAGTGGAAAATGGAATATATTCAAATATAAACTACACAGAATCATTCTGTGAAACTTCTTTCTGATCTGAGCATTCAGCTAACAGAGTTAAACCATACTTTTGATTGAGCAGTTTTGAAACACTCTGTCTGTAGAAAATGCAACTGGACATTCGTAGCGCTAAGTGGGTAATAGTGGAAAAAAGAATATGTTCAAATATAAACTACACAGAAGCATTGTATGAAACTTCTTTCTGTTCTCTGCATTCAACTAACAGAGTTGAACCTTACTTTTGATTGAGCCTTTCTGAAACACTCTTTCTGTAGAAACTGCAATTGGACATTCTGAGCGCTAAGAGGCCTATATTGGGAAAAATAATATCTTCAAATAAAAACTACACAGAAGCATTGTGTGAAACTTATTTCTGATATGTTCATTAAGCTAACAGAGTTAAACCATACTTTTGATTGCGCAGTTCTGAACTCTCTTTCTGTAGAAAATGCAAGTGGACATTCGGAGCGCTAAGAGGGTAATAGTGGAAAAAGGAATATATTCAAATATAAACTACACAGTAGCATTCTGTGAAAATTCTTTCTGTTCTGTGCATTCAACTAACAGAGTTGAACCTTACTTTTGATTGAGCCGTTCTGAAACACTCTTTCTGTAGAAACTGCAATTGGACATGCTAAGCGCTAAGAGGCCTACATTTTGAAAAAGAATATCTTCAAATAAAAACTACACAGATGCATTCTGTGAAACTTATTTCTGATCTGTAAATTCAGTTAACAGAGATAAAACATATTTTTGATTGAGCAGTTATGAAACACTCTTTTTGTAGAAAATGCAAGTGGAGATTCGGAGCGCTAAGTGGGTAATAGTGGAAAAAGGAATGTCTTCAAATATAAACTACACAGAATCATTCGGTGAAACTTCTTTCTGATCTGTGCATTCAGCTAACAGAGTTAAACCATACTTTTGATTGAGCAGATCTGAACACTCTTTCTGTAGAAAATGCAACTGGACATTTGGAGCGCTAAGAGCGTAGTAGTGGAAAAAGGAATATATTCAAATATAAACTACACAGAAGCATTCTGTGAAACTTCTTTCTGATCTGAGCATTCAGCTAACAGAGTTAAACCATACTTTTGATTGAGCAGTTTTGAAACACTCTGTCTGTAGAAAATGCAACTGGACATTCGTAGCGCTAAGTGGGTAATAGTGGAAAAAAGAATATGTTCAAATATAAACTACACAGAAGCATTGTATGAAACTTCTTTCTGTTCTGTGCATTCAACTAACAGAGTTGAACCTTACTTTTGATTGAGCCGTTTTGAAACACTCTTTCTGTAGAAACTGCAATTGGACATTCTGAGCGCTAAGAGGCCTATATTGGGAAAAAGAATGTCTACAAATAAAAACTACACAGAAGAATTGTGTGAAACATCTTTCTGTTCTGTTTGTTCAACTAAAAGAGTTGAACCTTAGTTTTGATTGAGCCGTTCTGAAACACACTTTCTGTAGAAAATGCAAGTGGAGATTCGGAGCGCTAATAGGGTAATAGTGGAAAAAGGAATGTCTCCAAATATAAACTACACAGAATCATTCGGTGAAACTTCTTTCTGATCTGTGCATTCAGCTAACAGAATTAAACCATACTTTTGATTGAGCAGATCTGAACTCTCTTTCTGTAGAAAATGCAACTGGACATTTGGAGCGCTAAGAGAGTAATAGTGGAAAAAGGAATGTCTCCAAATATAAACTACACAGAATCATTCTGTGAAACTTCTTTCTGATCTGTGCATTCAGCTAACAGAGTTAAACCATACTTTTGATTGAGCAGATCTGAACTCTCTTTCTGTAGAAAATGCAACTGGACATTTGGAGCGCTAAGAGAGTAGTAGTGGAAAAAGGAATATATTCAAATATAAACTACACAGAAGCATTCTGTGAAACTTCTTTCTGATCTGAGCATTCAGCTAACAGAGTTAAACCATACTTTTGATTGAGCAGTTTTGAAACACTCTGTCTGTAGAAAATGCAACTGGACATTCGTAGCGCTAAGTGGGTAATAGTGGAAAAAAGAATATATTCAAATATAAACTACACAGAAGCATTGTATGAAACTTCTTTCTGTTCTGTGCATTCAACTAACAGAGTTGAACCTTACTTTTGATTGAGCCGTTCTGAAACACTCTTTCTGTAGAAACTGCAATTGGACATTCTGAGCGCTAAGAGGCCTATATTGGGAAAAAGAATGTCTACAAATAAAAGCTACACAGAAGAATTGTGTGAAACTTCTTTCTGTTCTGTTTGTTCAACTAAAAGAGTTGAACCTTAGTTTTGATTGAGCCGTTCTGAAACACACTTTCTGTAGAAAATGGAAGTGGAGATTCGGAGCGCTAAGAGGGTAATAGTGGAAAAAGGAATGTCTCCAAATATAAACTACACAGAATCATTCTGTGAAACTTCTTTCTGATCTGTGCATTCAGCTAACAGAGTTAAAGCATACTTTTGATTGAGCAGATCTGAACACTCTTTCTGTAGAAAATGCAACTGGACATTTGGAGCGCTAAGAGAGTAATACTGGAAAAAGGAATATATTCAAATATAAACTACACAGAAGCATTCTGTGAAACTTCTTTCTGATCTGTGCATTCAGCTAACAGAATTAAACCATACTTTTGATTGAGCAGTTTTGAAACACTCTGTCTGTAGAAAATGCAACTGGACATTCTTAGCGCTAAGTGGGTAATAGTGGAAAAAAGAATATGTGCAAATATAAACTACACAGAAGCATTGTATGAAACTTCTTTCTGTTCTCTGCATTCAACTAACAGAGTTGAACCTTACTTTTGATTGAGCCTTTCTGAAACACTCTTTCTGTAGAAACTGCAATTGGACATTCTGAGCGCTAAGAGGCATATATTGGGAAAAATAATATCTTCAAATAAAAACTACACAGAAGCATTGTGTGAAACTTATTTCTGATATGTTCATTAAGCTAACAGAGTTAAACCATACTTTTGATTGCGCAGTTCTGAACACTCTTTCTGTAGAATATGCAAGTGGACATTCGGAGCGCTAAGAGGGTAATAGTGGAAAAAGGAATATATTCAAATATAAACTACACAGTAGCATTCTGTGAAAATTCTTTCTGTTCTGTGCATTCAACTAACAGAGTTGAACCTTACTTTTGATTGAGCCGTTCTGAAACACTCTTTCTGTAGAAACTGCAATTGGACATGCTAAGCGCTAAGAGGCCTACATTGGGAAAAAGAATATCTTCAAATAAAAACTACACAGATGCATTCTGTGAAACTTATTTCTGATCTGTAAATTCAGTTAACAGAGATAAAACATATTTTTGATTGAGCAGTTATGAAACAGTCTTTTTGTAGAAAATGCAAGTGGAGATTCGGAGCGCTAAGAGGGTAATAGTGGAAAAAGGAATGTCTTCAAATATAAACTACACAGAATCATTCGGTGAAACTTCTTTCTGATCTGTGCATTCAGCTAACAGAGTTAAACCATACTTTTGATTGAGCAGATCTGAACACTCTTTCTGTAGAAAATGCAACTGGACATTTGGAGCGCTAAGAGAGTAGTAGTGGAAAAAGGAATATATTCAAATATAAACTACACAGAATCATTCTGTGAAACTTCTTTCTGATCTGAGCATTCAGCTAACAGAGTTAAACCATACTTTTGATTGAGCAGTTTTGAAACACTCTGTCTGTAGAAAAAGCAACTGGACATTCGTAGCGCTAAGTGGGTAATAGTGGAAAAAAGAATATGTTCAAATATAAACTACACAGAAGCATTGTATGAAACTTCTTTCTGTTCTGTGCATTCAACTAACAGAGTTGAACCTTACTTTTGATTGAGCCGTTCTGAAACACTCTTTCTGTAGAAACTGCAATTGGACATTCTGAGCGCTAAGAGGCCTATATTGGGAAAAAGAATGTCTACAAATAAAAGCTACACAGAAGAATTGTGTGAAACTTCTTTCTGTTCTGTTTGTTCAACTAAAAGAGTTGAACCTTAGTTTTGATTGAGCCGTTCTGAAACACACTTTCTGTAGAAAATGGAAGTGGAGATTCGGAGCGCTAAGAGGGTAATAGTGGAAAAAGGAATGTCTCCAAATATAAACTACACAGAATCATTCTGTGAAACTTCTTTCTGATCTGTGCATTCAGCTAACAGAGTTAAAGCATACTTTTGATTGAGCAGATCTGAACACTCTTTCTGTAGAAAATGCAACTGGACATTTGGAGCGCTAAGAGAGTAATACTGGAAAAAGGAATATATTCAAATATAAACTACACAGAAGCATTCTGTGAAACTTCTTTCTGATCTGTGCATTCAGCTAACAGAGTTAAACCATACTTTTGATTGAGCAGTTTTGAAACACTCTGTCTGTAGAAAATGCAACTGGACATTCTTAGCGCTAAGTGGGTAATAGTGGAAAAAAGAATATGTTCAAATATAAACTACACAGAAGCATTGTATGAAACTTCTTTCTGTTCTCTGCATTCAACTAACAGAGTTGAACCTTACTTTTGATTGAGCCTTTCTGAAACACTCTTTCTGTAGAAACTGCAATTGGACATTCTGAGCGCTAAGAGGCATATATTGGGAAAAATAATATCTTCAAATAAAAACTACACAGAAGCATTGTGTGAAACTTATTTCTGATATGTTCATTAAGCTAACAGAGTTAAACCATACTTTTGATTGCGCAGTTCTGAACACTCTTTCTGTAGAATATGCAAGTGGACATTCGGAGCGCTAAGAGGGTAATAGTGGAAAAAGGAATATATTCAAATATAAACTACACAGTAGCATTCTGTGAAAATTCTTTCTGTTCTGTGCATTCAACTAACAGAGTTGAACCTTACTTTTGATTGAGCCGTTCTGAAACACTCTTTCTGTAGAAACTGCAATTGGACATGCTAAGCGCTAGGAGGCCTACATTGGGAAAAAGAATATCTTCAAATAAAAACTACACAGATGCATTCTGTGAAACTTATTTCTGATCTGTAAATTCAGTTAACAGAGATAAAACATATTTTTGATTGAGCAGTTATGAAACACTCTTTTTGTAGAAAATGCAAGTGGAGATTCGGAGCGCTAAGAGGGTAATAGTGGAAAAAGGAATGTCTTCAAATATAAACTACACAGAATCATTCAGTGAAACTTCTTTCTGATCTGTGCATTCAGCTAACAGAGTTAAACCATACTTTTGATTGAGCAGATCTGAACACTCTTTCTGTAGAAAATGCAACTGGACATTTGGAGCGCTAAGAGAGTAGTAGTGGAAAAAGGAATATATTCAAATATAAACTACACAGAATCATTCTGTGAAACTTCTTTCTGATCTGAGCATTCAGCTAACAGAGTTAAACCATACTTTTGATTGAGCAGTTTTGAAACACTCTGTCTGTAGAAAAAGCAACTGGACATTCGTAGCGCTAAGTGGGTAATAGTGGAAAAAAGAATATGTTCAAATATAAACTACACAGAAGCATTGTATGAAACTTCTTTCTGTTCTGTGCATTCAACTAACAGAGTTGAACCTTACTTTTGATTGAGCCGTTCTGAAACACTCTTTCTGTAGAAACTGCAATTGGACATTCTGAGCGCTAAGAGGCCTATATTGGGAAAAAGAATGTCTACAAATAAAAGCTACACAGAAGAATTGTGTGAAACTTCTTTCTGTTCTGTTTGTTCAACTAAAAGAGTTGAACCTTAGTTTTGATTGAGCCGTTCTGAAACACACTTTCTGTAGAAAATGGAAGTGGAGATTCGGAGCGCTAAGAGGGTAATAGTGGAAAAAGGAATATATTCAAATATAAACTACACAGTAGCATTCTGTGAAAATTCTTTCTGTTCTGTGCATTCAACTAACAGAGTTGAACCTTACTTTTGATTGAGCCGTTCTGAAACACTCTTTCTGTAGAAACTGCAATTGGACATGCTAAGCGCTAAGAGGCCTACATTGGGAAAAAGAATATCTTCAAATAAAAACTACACAGATGCATTCTGTGAAACTTATTTCTGATCTGTAAATTCAGTTAACAGAGATAAAACACATTTTTGATTGAGCAGTTATGAAACACTCTTTTTGTAGAAAATGCAAGTGGAGATTCGGAGCGCTAAGAGGGTAATAGTCTAAAAAGGAATGTCTTCAAATATAAACTACACAGAATCATTCGGTGAAACTTCTTTCTGATCTGTGCATTCAGCTAACAGAGTTAAACCATACTTTTGATTGAGCAGATCTGAACACTCTTTCTGTAGAAAATGCAACTGGACATTTGGAGCGCTAAGAGAGTAGTAGTGGAAAATGGAATATATTCAAATATAAACTACACAGAATCATTCTGTGAAACTTCTTTCTGATCTGAGCATTCAGCTAACAGAGTTAAACCATACTTTTGATTGAGCAGTTTTGAAACACTCTGTCTGTAGAAAATGCAACTGGACATTCGTAGCGCTAAGTGGGTAATAGTGGAAAAAAGAATATGTTCAAATATAAACTACACAGAAGCATTGTATGAAACTTCTTTCTGTTCTCTGCATTCAACTAACAGAGTTGAACCTTACTTTTGATTGAGCCTTTCTGAAACACTCTTTCTGTAGAAACTGCAATTGGACATTCTGAGCGCTAAGAGGCCTATATTGGGAAAAATAATATCTTCAAATAAAAACTACACAGAAGCATTGTGTGAAACTTATTTCTGATATGTTCATTAAGCTAACAGAGTTAAACCATACTTTTGATTGCGCAGTTCTGAACTCTCTTTCTGTAGAAAATGCAAGTGGACATTCGGAGCGCTAAGAGGGTAATAGTGGAAAAAGGAATATATTCAAATATAAACTACACAGTAGCATTCTGTGAAAATTCTTTCTGTTCTGTGCATTCAACTAACAGAGTTGAACCTTACTTTTGATTGAGCCGTTCTGAAACACTCTTTCTGTAGAAACTGCAATTGGACATGCTAAGCGCTAAGAGGCCTACATTTTGAAAAAGAATATCTTCAAATAAAAACTACACAGATGCATTCTGTGAAACTTATTTCTGATCTGTAAATTCAGTTAACAGAGATAAAACATATTTTTGATTGAGCAGTTATGAAACACTCTTTTTGTAGAAAATGCAAGTGGAGATTCGGAGCGCTAAGTGGGTAATAGTGGAAAAAGGAATGTCTTCAAATATAAACTACACAGAATCATTCGGTGAAACTTCTTTCTGATCTGTGCATTCAGCTAACAGAGTTAAACCATACTTTTGATTGAGCAGATCTGAACACTCTTTCTGTAGAAAATGCAACTGGACATTTGGAGCGCTAAGAGCGTAGTAGTGGAAAAAGGAATATATTCAAATATAAACTACACAGAAGCATTCTGTGAAACTTCTTTCTGATCTGAGCATTCAGCTAACAGAGTTAAACCATACTTTTGATTGAGCAGTTTTGAAACACTCTGTCTGTAGAAAATGCAACTGGACATTCGTAGCGCTAAGTGGGTAATAGTGGAAAAAAGAATATGTTCAAATATAAACTACACAGAAGCATTGTATGAAACTTCTTTCTGTTCTGTGCATTCAACTAACAGAGTTGAACCTTACTTTTGATTGAGCCGTTTTGAAACACTCTTTCTGTAGAAACTGCAATTGGACATTCTGAGCGCTAAGAGGCCTATATTGGGAAAAAGAATGTCTACAAATAAAAACTACACAGAAGAATTGTGTGAAACATCTTTCTGTTCTGTTTGTTCAACTAAAAGAGTTGAACCTTAGTTTTGATTGAGCCGTTCTGAAACACACTTTCTGTAGAAAATGCAAGTGGAGATTCGGAGCGCTAATAGGGTAATAGTGGAAAAAGGAATGTCTCCAAATATAAACTACACAGAATCATTCGGTGAAACTTCTTTCTGATCTGTGCATTCAGCTAACAGAATTAAACCATACTTTTGATTGAGCAGATCTGAACTCTCTTTCTGTAGAAAATGCAACTGGACATTTGGAGCGCTAAGAGAGTAATAGTGGAAAAAGGAATGTCTCCAAATATAAACTACACAGAATCATTCTGTGAAACTTCTTTCTGATCTGTGCATTCAGCTAACAGAGTTAAACCATACTTTTGATTGAGCAGATCTGAACTCTCTTTCTGTAGAAAATGCAACTGGACATTTGGAGCGCTAAGAGAGTAGTAGTGGAAAAAGGAATATATTCAAATATAAACTACACAGAAGCATTCTGTGAAACTTCTTTCTGATCTGAGCATTCAGCTAACAGAGTTAAACCATACTTTTGATTGAGCAGTTTTGAAACACTCTGTCTGTAGAAAATGCAACTGGACATTCGTAGCGCTAAGTGGGTAATAGTGGAAAAAAGAATATGTTCAAATATAAACTACACAGAAGCATTGTATGAAAATTCTTTCTGTTCTGTGCATTCAACTAACAGAGTTGAACCTTACTTTTGATTGAGCCGTTCTGAAACACTCTTTCTGTAGAAAGTGCAATTGGACATTCTGAGCGCTAAGAGGCCTATATTTGGAAAAAGAATGTCTACAAATAAAAACTACACAGAAGAATTGTGTGAAACTTCTTTCTGTTCTGTTTGTTCAACTAAAAGAGTTGAACCTTAGTTTTGATTGAGCCGTTCTGAAACACTCTTTCTGTAGAAAATGCAAGTGGAGATTCGGAGCGCTAAGAGGGTAATAGTGGAAAAAGGAATGTCTCCAAATATAAACTACACAGAATCATTCTGTGAAACTTCTTTCTGATCTGTGCATTCAGCTAACAGAGTTAAACCATACTTTTGATTGAGCAGATCTGAACTCTCTTTCTGTAGAAAATGCAACTGGACATTTGGAGTGCTAAGAGAGTAGTAGTGGAAAAAGGAATATATTCAAATATAAACTACACAGAAGCATTCTGTGAAATTTCTTTCTGATCTGAGCATTCAGCTAACAGAGTTAAACCATACTTTTGATTGAGCAGTTTTGAAACACTCTGTCTGTAGAAAATGCAACTGGACATTCGTAGCGCTAAGTGGGTAATAGTGGAAAAAAGAATATGTTCAAATATAAACTACACAGAAGCATTGTATGAAACTTCTTTCTGTTCTGTGCATTCAACTAACAGAGTTGAACCTTACTTTTGATTGAGGCTTTCTGAAACACTCTTTCTGTAGAAACTGCAATTGGACATTCTGAGCGCTAAGAGGCCTCTATTGGGAAAAATAATATCTTCAAATAAAAACTACACAGAAGCATTGTGTGAAACTTATTTCTGATATGTTCATTAAGCTAACAGAGTTAAACCATACTTTTGATTGCGCAGTTCTGAACACTCTTTCTGTAGAAAATGCAAGTGGACATTCGGAGCGCTAAGAGGGTAATAGTGGAAAAAGGAATATATTCAAATATAAACTACACAGTAGCATTCTGTGAAAATACTTTCTGTTCTGTGCATTCAACTAACAGAGTTGAACCTTACTTTTGATTGAGCCGTTCTGAAACACTCTTTCTGTAGAAACTGCAATTGGACATGCTAAGCGCTAAGAGGCCTACATTGGGAAAAAGAATATCTTCAAATAAAAACTACACAGATGCATTCTGTGAAACTTATTTCTGATCTGTAAATTCAGTTAACAGAGATAAAACATATTTTTGATTGAGCAGTTATGAAACACTCTTTTTGTAGAAAATGCAAGTGGAGATTCGGAGCGCTAAGAGGGTAATAGTGGAAAAAGGAATGTCTTCAAATATAAACTACACAGAATCATTCGGTGAAACTTCTTTCTGATCTGTGCATTCAGCTAACAGAATTAAACCATACTTTTGATTGAGCAGATCTGAACACTCTTTCTGTAGAAAATGCAACTGGACATTTGGAGCGCTAAGAGCGTAGTAGTGGAAAAAGGAATATATTTAAATATAAACTACACAGAAGCATTCTGTGAAACTTCTTTCTGATCTGAGCATTCAGCTAACAGAGTTAAACCATACTTTTGATTGAGCAGTTTTGAAACACTCTGTCTGTAGAAAATGCAACTGGACATTCGTAGCGCTAAGTGGGTAATAGTGGAAAAAAGATTATGTTCAAATATAAACCACACAGAAGCATTGTATGAAACTTCTTTCTGTTCTGTGCATTCAACTAACAGAGTTGAACCTTACTTTTGATTGAGCCTTTCTGAAACACTCTTTCTGTAGAAACTGCAATTGGACATTCTGAGCGCTAAGAGGCGTCTATTGGGAAAAATAATATCTTCAAATAAAAACTACACAGAAGCATTGTGTGAAACTTATTTCTGATATGTTCATTAAGCTCACAGAGTTAAACCATACTTTTGATTGCGCAGTTCTGAAAACTCTTTCTGTAGAAAATGCAAGTGGACATTCGGAGCGCTAAGAGGGTAATAGTGGAAAAAGGAATATATTCAAATATAAACTACACAGTAGCATTCTGTGAAAATTCTTTCTGTTCTGTGCATTCAACTAACAGAGTTGAACCTTACTTTTGATTGAGCCGTTCTGAAACACTCTTTCTGTAGAAACTGCAATTGGACATGCTAAGCGCTAAGAGGCCTACATTGGGAAAAAGAATATCTTCAAATAAAAACTACACAGATGCATTCTGTGAAACTTATTTCTGATCTGTAAATTCAGTTAACAGAGATAAAACTTATTTTTGTTTGAGCAGTTATGAAACCCTCTTTTTGTAGAAAATGCAAGTGGAGATTCAGAGCGCTAAGAGGGTAATAGTGGAAAAAGGAATGTCTTCAAATATAAACTACACAGAATCATTCGGTGAAACTTCTTTCTGATCTGTGCATTCAGCTAACAGAGTTAAACCATACTTTTGATTGAGCAGATCTGAACACTCTTTCTGTAGAAAATGCACCTGGACATTTGGAGCGCTAAGAGCGTAGTAGTGGAAAAAGTAATATATTCAAATATAAACTACACAGAAGCATTCTGTGAAACTTCTTTCTTATCTGAGAATTCAGCTAACAGAGTTAAACCATACTTTTGATTGAGCAGTTTTGAAACATTCTGTCTGTAGAAAATGCAACTGGACATTCGTAGCGCTAAGTGGGTAATAGTGGAAAAAAGAATATGTTCAAATATAAACTACACAGAAGCATTGTATGAAACTTCTTTCTGTTCTGTGCATTCAACTAACAGAGTTGAACCTTACTTTTGATTGAGCCGTTCTTAAACACTCTTTCTGTAGAAACTGCAATTGGACATTCTGAGCGCTAAGAGGCCTATATTGGGAAAAAGAATGTCTACAAATAAAAACTACACAGAAGAATTGTGTGAAACTTCTTTCTGTTCTGTTTGTTCAACTAAAAGAGTTGAACCTTAGTTTTGATTGAGCCGTTCTGAAACACACTTTCTGTAGAAAATGCAAGTGGAGATTCGGAGCGCTAAGAGGGTAATAGTGGAAAAAGGAATGTCTCCAAATATAAACTACACAAAAGTGTCAATCTACTAATTTATCTTCTAATAACTTTCCACCCAGGAGCATTCGTCCCTCTCATTAGACAGTTGTTCTATGCTTCTTTTTTTCACATTCTAATTGCCTCACCTGAACCAAAAAAAGAATGTGGATCTAGGATAAATACCTTTTGAAAAGTCATTTATTTCATTGTATTATTTTTTCATATATCTGCATTATTTCATAGAATACCTGATTGGTCTTATGCTAAGTTTTTTATGTAACATTACCTCTGCAAGATGTTAATAAGTATCCTTCCAAAAATGTTTGAAAAATCTTGGGTAAAACATATTACGTAAGTTCCTGTTTTATAGTTTTCCAAGAGTTTTACTATCCTTGGCCAATGACAAATTCAAAGCAGAGATACAGTACACAACTTTTGTAAAACTTACCTATTTTTCTTATAAGACTGTGGCTTTGTTTTGTTTTGTTTTGAACTTCTTTTCTGTGATGTGACATGAGACTGTGTGTTGAGTTAGGGGTGGGGACATACATTAACAGAGGTTTAGGAACTGCTTTGCTAAAGCAAGTTTGAGGAGAAAATGGGGAGACTAATACAAGATTTTCCTTTAAGCAGTGGGAGTTGAAGGGGTAGGTGGTTTTTGGAGAAAGAAGAGACCCATTCATGGCACAGGCTTCTTTATGTTTCTGCTCTGTGTGATACTTAATGAGGATACAGACATTCACTTCCTCTATTTCCCACCCCTGGCCGGGGGTAACCCAAAGGTACCTGATAAAGACACAGCCTTATAGCTGTATCAAGTATCCCTGAGTGTGTTAGGACTGGAGAGGCCTAAGGAATAAAAAACATACATGCATTAAATGGAACAAATACAGAGAAGAAGAAAACTCAGACATGGTACATTAATTGTGTACCTTTCCTTACAACCCAGCACATCACAGGGTACATGACCTGCTTCCTTTTGACCTGCTTCCTTTATGTTCACTGCATGAACAGGGAAGGGGGTTGGGGTACACGTGGGAGATAATTGTGTTTACTATGTACCTGGTATTAATACATCTATAGAGACAATTGGAATGACTATACTGGAGAAACAGCAAGAGAAGAACTGAAAAGGCTAAAACAAATACTTGGTTCTCTAAAAAATACTCCAAAGGATTTCTCATGTCTGACAAATTACATTTTAGTCTAATAGTAATAAGTGACCAAAACTAAGGTGATTTGATAAATATCATAAGGTATTTTACTGTGAAATTGATATCTATACGTATTGCTTATAAAGCTCAGTAATCTGTTCTTGAATTGAGAAATTACTGAGACAACATCAAAAGCTGTCATTTTTGTTTCTATGTTGTCGTTGTTATTGTTTGTGAGGTCAGAGCTTCTAAACTTTATGACTGTTTGAAAGGGGCCTATATAGACCTTGCCTGAATATTAAGTCATGTGAAATGATAAAAAGCTTTCTGATTTATTGGGTTAGACAAAGAAAAAATTGAGAAATTGAGCATCATTAAAATTAAAGACTTTTGTTATTAAAACTGTGCTTAGAATGAAAACAAAAGCCACAGGTTGGGAGAAAATTTTTTCAAAACATATTCAAAACATTTTCAAAACATATCAGATAAATTACTGGTATTTAAAGTATACAGAGAACTCGAAAATAAGAAAGAAAACAACTCATTTAAAAAATAGTCCAAAGGTCTAAATACAGCTGTCAAATGGGGATTTTGAAGTTACTAGTCATGTATCATTAGGGAACTGCAAGTCACAGCAACCGTGAGATATTATTACATGACTATTAAAATGACCAATATCCAAAAGTCTGATGATACCAAAAGCTGGCAAATGTGAGGAGAAACAGGAACTTTTATTCATTGCTTGTGAGAATGCAGAATAGTACAGCTACTTTGGCAGTCAGTTTGGCAGTTTCTTATAAAACTAAACATACTCCTACCACACAACCCAGCAATTACATTCCCGGTATTTACTTAAAGGATTTGAAAACTTACATGCACACAAAAGCCTTCTTCCCATGAATGTTACAGGAGCCTTATTCATGATCACTAAAATCGAAATGTCCTTCAGGAAGTGAATGGAAAAATAAACTGTGGTATATCCAGGCAATGGAATAGTATTCTGTCAAGCTACAGAAGACACACAGGAACCTTTAAATGCATATTGCCAAGTGAAAGAAGCCAGTCTGAAAAGTCTACATACCGTATGATTCAACTACATGACCTTCTGGAGAAAGCAAAACTATGGAGACAGTAAAGAGATCAGTGGCTATTAGGGATTTGGAGGAGATTTGTGCAGTCTAAACATGTCATGTGCCAACAATGACGTAAAGATATGTGAGATAAAGTATGACGAATTCTATTGACAAACACACGCAATGGCTTCCATTTAACTGAGAAGAAACCATATACCTAGCACAAGTCTTTTTCTGTGCATTAACTTTTTGTAATACAACTATATGAAGTTATAGCCTATTTTATATATGAATAAAAGCATTTCCAAAGGTTAAGAAAGGGCACAGTGAGAGTGAGAAGCACAGTCTGGGTAGGCAGGTCAATCTAGTTTTCTATCTGTGCTTTAAACTGCTATAACCATCAACTCAATCTACTAATTTATCTTCTACATAAATTAGTAGAGGAAACGATGAACGGATGGAGCAAGGAAGAATTTTAGGAGAGTGAATCCATTATTCTGTATGACACTGTAATGAGGATTATTTGTCATTACACATTTGACAAAAACCTATAGAATTCATAAGACAAGGAGTAAACTCTAATACAAACTACATACTTTAGTCAATAGTAATGTACCAATATTGACTCATCAACTATAACAAATGTACCACACTATTGCAAGATGTTAAAAATCGGGGAAATTGGGGTAGAGGCTGAGGATGACGTGTGAATGCTTATTCACTTCTTTCTACAAACCTAAAATTGCTTTTAAAGAGTCAATAAAAATTAAAACAAGGCAGGGTTTTCATGCAATGGAAAAAAACACACAACTTTAGTAAGTGACTCATAATTATGCTTATGCCACTTTGCTAGATTACACTTCATTAATAAATATAGTTTCATTCTTTATGTTATAAAGCAGAATAAAGTCAGATATCTAGAGAAATTGATTTTAATGATTAGAGTAAAAGCATTTTCACCTCCAACGTCAGAATGAGTTCTTCAGAATCAGTCCATTTTATAGTTAAATCAATCATTGATTTTAAAAAAATATTGAGAAAAACTTTAACTTCACTTTTTCCATCAAACTCAATGTCATGACAGCATTGTCATTTCAATCTAGGATTAAAACCTATTTCTGGACCCAGTGGACTTACTGTGATAGATTCTGAAAATGTCAGACGTTAAAGTCCAGTCTTTGATCTGCTGTCCTCTGCAGTTATCAAAAGGTCAGTTTATCCTGCTTCTTTTCTCTCTTTTTCATATATCTTGCACTTCAGCTTAATATTAGTATTAAGCTAAATTTCTTATTTTATTTTGATTGATAAAGGAAAACAGATTGTTTCAATACAGTTACTGAGAATAAGCAGCAAAACGTACTTATAAAGTACACAAGAGAACTATAAGATAAAAATTTGTTCAAAAAAAGATTTGGAAATTTTTATTGCATGAATGTTCAAATGGAAAGGAAAACTTTCTGGATTCTTTTTCCACCACACAGGAGTAGCAGCACTAAAGTAGTGAATAATGTCCGTTCAATTGGTAGTTTTCATGTATTTCTGATATCAGAAATGGACTGTTAGTAACTAGTTTTAAAAGCAGAGCATTTTTGTGCATGGCATTCCCCTGAATTCCAAAGCCCAAACTTAACTTAGGCTAATTTCTCTCTGCTGGGAGCCCCATTAATTTCTCATAGATAACATTTCATATATATGCGGCATTCTGATGATGTAAAGGAATTCACACCTTATGGGCCTACAAGCCAAATTTAATCAATGGCTTGCTTCATATGGCTGAGAGCTAAAAATTGTTTTGGCATTTTGGAAGTGTTTAAAGAAGGAGAAGGAAGGGGAGAAGAAGAATGAGTAGATGAAGGAGAGACAGAGACTACATATGGCCAGCAAAGCCTATAATATTTACTGTCTAGTTCTTTACACAAAGAACTTTTCCAATCTTGAACAAAACACACACATTTTCGTTATGCCAAAAAAGGACTACAATAAGTCTTCACTTAACATCATTGACAGGTGCTTGAAAACTGGTCATAGATATATATATTTATGGTCACGTGATGTTTTGATACACGCATACGGAGGGATAAATTGGGGATGGTTAATTGGTACAAAAATACAGTCAGCGAAACCCATTTTACCATAGGTTGACATCAAAAGAGTTCAGCTTCTATGGCTTTTGGTAACTAAAACGTCAACAAACTTGTAAATAAAGATCAAAACACTTCTAATATTAAATGCTGAAATAAATTTCAGCTATTCATACGTTTAAGATTAATAAAAGCTAGTAAAATCATTATTTACCTACTTATTTCAGTTTAGGGTTGCAGTTGACCGCAGCCTATCCTGTCAGCTCAGGACGCAATGTGGGAACCAGCCCTGGACAGGGCGCCGTCGCATTGCAGGTGCACTCACACATACCCACAGTTACTCAGACTGGGACCACATAGACACGTCAATCAACCTCACATGCACAGCCTTGGGAAGTGAGAGGAAACTGGAGCATCCAGAGAATATCAATGCAGACATGGGGAGAATACATAAGCTCTACACAGACAGTGAACCCCAATTGGAATCAATTTGTTTTTTCTCATCAACATCATAATGAAATGACATTGAATGAAACGTCGTTATTCAAAGACCTGTTGTACTCAGTTCTAAACATTTCAGAATTAAGAGATCTACACACATCCTCTTCTATATAATGGAGTGGGTCTCTTAAAATTTCCTGGCAACATACTCTTAGCCTGCCTAGGAAACACTTTAGAATACAACTGCATTATAATAAATTTTCATATTCTATTCATATCTTCATATTTCTCCCTCTACTTATTAAGGTATAGTCTTGTATATGTAATCCTTCAGTTCCTGAACAAGGTGAACATATGATCTCATGATGTGTGTTTTAATTTCTTAACTTTGTTGAGATTTGGGAATGTGAGGATGATGGAAAGGAAAGAAAGGAATTCAGCAGCTATAAAAGAAATCTGACCTTTAATTTTTTTATTGAATTTGTTTCTTGTTTTATTTTTCCTTCCTTTGCACAAATGAGAACTTCTAGTTTTACAAAGGGTACCATCAACTTTAGGACAAAAATTTGTATTTGTGGCATAACACAAGTTGGAGACACAATGATTTAGAGATTGCATATCAATTTTATCAAATAAATGTGATAAAGTAGGTGATATGCACACACACACACATTTGTAGTGACAAAACCATTGACACAGATACCCAGATGGCACTTAATGTACTTTCAGCCTTAAATTCTTTCTCAAGGACAAGCCATTTGTTTGCAAATGATTTAGCATTCAAAAATGATTAAACACGGGAAAAAATGCATTGCACATAAAGTTCAGATTACAAGTGAATTAAAGTCACACTAATATAACTATAATTTATAATGAATTCAAATGGCTTTCAGAAGGGTCATCTGTGGAAGGTGAAGAGCAATCTGAATTTATTTTTCTGGTAACTGGTCACAGCAATGTTTTCTAGACTAGTGAGTGAGTGCTCATACAGCACCATGTGTGTTCAACAACACATAAAGTTGGATGACAAAATCTACTTTAGTGAGAAGGCAGCTATTTCCAGGGGCACCAATAGTAATGTCAGTTTTGAGTCTTGGGTTTGCTTTTGTTTGTTTACAAGGCGATGAAATGTTTAAGGAAAAAATAAATTCTACCAATCCATGTTGAGTGAACATTTCAATCCTTGTAAAGACCAAAGTCAGCTGCCACCATGCCATGCAAACCTTATAGTACATGACATGTTAAATCGGTAACCTCGAAAGGGACTTCTGAGAAGCTATGAGTAAAAGGCACATACAAAATGCCTCTGAGATGAATTCACAAATGAAATGGAAAAGGATAACTGTGTACATCCAAGAAGAATAGTAATTAACAGAAAACAAGAACACTTCTAAATTGAAAGAATCCCTAAAGTAAAAGAAGACCAAAGAAAAAGAAATAAAGATGAGAAGTGAAATGAGGCGGAAATGGTGAGCGACAAGGAGATACACTGAGAAAAAAAGTAGCTAAAGTTAGTGTGTTATTATTTCAGCAAAATTAAGTATATCAATACTGAGAAATATGACTTGAAATAGATTCAGTACCTCAAGCAGAAACATAAACAAATAACATCTGGGTTTTTCTTTTGATAACCAGTATTTTAAATACAAAAATCTAAAAATTTTGTCTTTGTGTAAGAGTTACACATTTATCATACCAATCAATAACAAAAAGGCGCTATAAATACTGTATGGAAATAAATGTCCTAACAGATGTTAACCAGACATCAGTCTTCACCGGTAAGGATTAGATTTGAAGGTGTTTGCAGATAATTAAAACTTGTTTTTATAACATAACTTAGCAGCTAAGTAGTATAATGAAAATGGGATATTCAAATTATAAGATATAAAATATTAAAGATAGAAGAACATGTTTATTTTTTCAATATAAATATTGTTACAGCTCAGAGAAACAGTATGAAATCTCAGGGCTCATGAAAGGCCACATTCTAGAGATAGTGATTGACAGGTATGGTAATTCCCCTACAGCGTGGTGCCTGTTGTCATGGAGTAGCATGTCTCCTACAGGGTACTACCAGCAGGTTCATGTAGGAAGAGCCAATAGTCCATGTGAGAAACCCCGGAAGGCTAAAGATAGAAGGAAATATTTGTGCCACGTTGAAGAGCAAGTTCACCAGGTGAATTGGCATGTGGCTAGGGTACAACTTCCCATACATATATAAATAATGAAACACACAAAAAATTATCAGAAAAGTATTTTATTATTATTAGAGTCACGATTAGCACTCTCCTCATCAGGAGAGTTTTAGGTTTTTTTCTAGCCCTACTCTATACTTTTTAAACACAGTCTCCAAGTTTCAAAATAAAAGTTTCTTATTTTTAATTCAAATCTCAATTACAATAAAACAAAAACCGAAAATGTAGAAGTTCCTTATTTTGACCATCTATATATCATACACAACAAAAAGACTGATAAAATTCCACTAAACACAACAGCTAGATCCGTATTCCCGTTACTGCTTAAGCCCATTCCAATAAGGATTTTATACCAAATCTGCCCTTGCCAAGGCTACCTGGGGCCTTCATTTTATTATTTGCAATGGACAATTTTAACTTCACATCCATGTTGGCTTCCTTACATCCTAGATGCACATACAGCCAGATTTTTTTCCATCAGATGTGATTTGATCCTCCAAATTCGGAATGCCTTGATGACCTCCTCTTTATCTAAAGATCACTTTAAAAAGCCTGAAGTATTTGGCTCTTCCCTAAATCTTTGGCCAGATGTAATGTCATCCTCCCATTGGCTTTCTTTGTCCAAACTACATTAGCCTTATCTCAGATCTTCAAACAAGTTATATTTCCTGCCTAAGATCTTTCTATGAGTGAGTGAAAGGTGTGACGAAGATAGTTCCTCTTTGCCCCCAAAGGTTTCATTGATCACGCTGATAATGAATTTACTGTTATTTTAATCTCTTACTGTTATACTCAGGCTTAAATTCTCTACCCTACACACTTCAGTTGACATAATTTTAATTTCCACTGTGATGCTTCTCTCTCTTCTGTCAACACTCTCTCCTCACAGGGTTTCATCCAGATCAGGAGTCAGTAACATTTTTGACAAAGAGCCAGATAGTAAATATTGCAGGCTTTGTGTTGCCAAGAGGCAAATTTATGGAACTATCCCTGCTGAAAAATTTCCCTGTATTTTACATTTTAGACTTATAAATGCCACACGTACTTATAACTCATGAGCCATACAAAAATAGGTGGCAGACCAGATCTGGCTCATGGGCTATAATAGTTTTCCAACCCCTCACCTAGATTCATGACTTTAGGCATGCTCTATAGGCTACGATGATCTAACTCACATCTCTAGCCAAGTCAACTTGTCAGTGCCTACTTGATGTCTCCACTTGGATTCTAACTAGCGTCTTAATTTAAGATTAAAAAATGTAAAATCAATCACACATACGCACCTACCCACACCTCTGTCACTTGCAAACTGCCTCATGTCATCAAGACTTTGCCATATCACTAAAAGTGACCATAATCCCCCATGTCCCTAAATCCAAATACCTTGATATAATTCTTGCTCAGTAAATTCAATCATCTTCAAATCAACTTCCAATCTCAACTGATTTTCTCCAACTTTATTGCTACACTCATAATCCCAACTACCATCATCCTTCAACTGGACAGGTGCAATAGTCAGCTAAATGAACCCCCTTCCTTCACTAGTGTACCCTTCCACAATAGTACACCCTCCTAAGAGCTAACCTCATCGTATCACACATCCATCATACACTTTTCAATGTAGTTAATTTATATTCACATTTTGATATAAGATCTAGATTTGGTCCCTGAGAACACTCATGTAATCTCTCTCCATGCTCTTCCTTCATGGACATTCCAGCCAAACCGGCCTTCTTTTCTTTGTAAGAAACTATCAAGCTCTCTTTTTAAATTACAGAATCTTTATATCTGCCCTTCTTTCTGCTCAGAGCACCCCAGATCTTCAAAGTACCTTCCTCTTTGTCTTCACTCAACTCTCAAATGAAATATTACCTCCTCAGAGAGAAAAATGCTCTGAAATACCTACAGCCAGATCAGTGCCTTCCTCCTTGACAGTTTTACTCAGCCATGTTATCACATGTAATCTTCTTCGTAGTAGTGTACTTTATAGCCCTTCACACCATTGCTTTTTTTAGGTATTTGTATGTCTTCCTCCTCTTTCCCTCCTCACTACAGTATAGCCAATTGTGTCTTTGCCTTCTTCACTGCTATATCCCCTAGTGCCTGGTAGGCTTTCTATAAACAGCCATTTATTGACTTATTGACTACATGTATATGCTAATCCTTTTTACTAATTGTTGTTACACTATAAATTTCTCTTCTCCCTCTCTTCGCTTCCCTCTTCTCATGTCCCTTGATGCTTCCTACTCAATATTAACATGGACATCATTTTGTGTCTTCAGCATTTCTCTTTTCATTATATTATGATAGGTTAATTTTCCTAAGAAAACACTATTTTGACAAAAGCAAAGCATTAAAGTAAAGCAGCATAGGATCAATTTTTTCCTATTGAAAAGGAAACACCATCTTTCCGAGAAGACAATTCCACCAGGAAACAAAAAAAACACACACATTTCCGGTAAGTCCTAGTTCCCAAGACTTGAAGCCAGTATGTTTTTCCACTTTCAAGTATCCTTGACTGTAGAGATAAAAGGTATCCACTTAGAGATATTAACTCATTACCACTGCCTAAATTTGGTTTCCAGAAACACAACTTAATATGACATCAATGGATGTGATAATCATTTGAAAGTAGCTTTATCAAAATCATCCAACAGAACAAGTTACTTTCCTAATTAGCATCCTCGGTTAAATACCTAAATCTGATGAATAATAAGTTATGCATTATGCTAAATTGCATTGGCTCACTATCTTAGAATGCTTTCAAACTAATTAAAAATGAGATATTCAGTGATGAGAAACATAAAAAGATAAAAACCTATTTCAATCAGTTTAAATTAGAATTTAACATTTCTTCAATACGCTCTTTTGTAGTCAATTGCAAGAGTAATAAAGCAAAATTATTGAGTCTATAATAGTGACCGTTCAAAATTCATAGTGAATTATTAAAAAGAAAACTAAGGTCCCTGCCAACTTTCCACCTCACTTCAAAGCATAGCCAAGGTCATTACAACAGCAAGTAAAAGACTCCACACAATTCCCACTTCTTCGCCTCTATACTGTTACTTCTGGAATCTTCTACTGCTCCAAATTGTGTGTTTGCTCCAGACTCAGCAGTTCTCACCACCTTGTTCTTCCAATTGCCATCTTCTCTGTGCGGCCTTTCTTGACTACCCAGTTAAAAATTATCCTATCAAAATTATCTGATCCCCATCCAGGATTACTTTTCACCATCTAACTTACGATACTTTGCATATTTATGTGGCTCATTGTCTGTTATCTGTCTCCCTAAGTTAGAATGCGAGCTTCATGATGGCAGAGTTTTGGTCAATTTCCTTCACTCAATAATTCCTGACCCAAAGTAAACACTTCATAAGTATTTTTTGAATATACTAATATATAGTCCGAATTATCAAGGAACTTATAAATAAATAAAGACACAACCCAGCATATAGTGCAGCTTGAGAAATGTTGATAGTGTGGTACAGGAGGAGGTATGTAAACTATGAGAAGCAACAGTTAAATAAGAAGCAATCCAGAAAGACACACAGTGTGGGTGACATCTGAGTTAAAGGACAGAAGGTAAGAAGATAACCAGATGGAGAAAAGAGAGGAAGATCTTACAAACAAGCATCAGAAGTTACCATAAGAAAAGCAAGTACAAAATCATCAGAAGAAAAACAATTGCATCCCAGTTATTACCACAAACATAATTAACTATGAAAACCCAGAACAGTTCATGCTTTGATAATGCTAAAGTTGATACGTAGATTAAGATGTGATATAACAATCTGCAAATCTTAGTTTTCAGAAAACCTTTTTAGGCAAGATATGATGATTTAAGGAAGAAAAGTTGCTGATGGATGAGGCATGTTGTCCCTTAAAGACAAACACTATGAAGACTGCGTACAGCCTTTATAATGGAAAGGTGCCACGTTTTTTCTTTTTTAAGTCCTTGGAATCTCAGTTGGCAACTTTGAAATTCATGTGTAATTCATGAGTTTTTTAAAAGAAATGTAATAAGTAACACAAGTGATTCTAGAGCTTGTCTTTAGGCTGAGGTAGATATTGGCATTATAAATTGAAGTGCTAGAAAGGAACAATAAGAATTAAGAATAAGCAGTAATTTCTGCCAAGATCTGTGGCACCCAGTCTCACACATAAGGCTTTTCGGAATCTCTTGGTTTCCAAGGTTCAGGCTCTCATACTTTAGTTTGTACATAAAGGACTTAAGTTATTCTTAAAGCACAGTTTTAGCACTTCACACCAGGAGATGGTTATGAGACTGATCACAGGATAAAGTGAAATAGGATGTGTGCCTACTTGTAGAAGGAACCTCGTTCCTTTTGCCATTCTATTCCTACTTTTCTGGCAGGAAAGTCCTAGAAAAAATTTCATATACAGATTAATTTTAAACAATTTACATTATATTTTACTATTAATAGCTTCTAGAATATCTTAGCTTAGGCTGGCCCTGGTGGCTCACACTTGAAATCCCAGAATTTTGGGAGGCTGAAGTGGGCGGATCAACTGAAGTCAGGAGTTTGAGACTAGCCTAGCCAACATGGTCAAACCTAGTCTCTACTAAAAATCCAAAAATTAGCCGGGTGTGGTGATGCGTACCTGTAATCCCAGCTACACAGGAGGCTGAGGCAGGAGAACCATTGAGCCTGGGAGGTGGAGGCCGCAGTGAGCCAAGATTGTGTCACTGCACTCCAGCCTGGGCAACAGAGCAAGACTCTGTCTCACAGAAACAAAAAACAAACAAACAAAAAAAGAGTATCTTAGCTTATATATTTCTCACATCTGATCCTACCACTTTACTTCTTTTTTCCTGTTTATACCAATTATTTCTATTCCTCTTTACATATAGGCAGAAAGATAAGACTAAAATGTGTCATAGACAATGACATCTAGTAAATTGACGTATTCTTCATGTTTAATTCCACAACAGATTTCAAATACAACCAAAATCTCCAAATAAAATCTTAATTCTAAATTGAGTGCTTGTACAGTCTTCAAATATGTTCAAATAGAACATCAAAGCTCAATAAAAATAGTTATATCACTTGGGATGGTGTTTAAAATATTTTTTCCTAAATAAATTCAGCTTCAGAGGATGAGAAAACCTTCGTTAGGAGATGTTTTAAAGAACAAATTAAGTTAAATGTGAAGGAAATCATACTTTATTTTGTTGAATAGTAAGATTTTTTTGTTGCTATTGTGAATTAATGCCATCCAAATATTGAGTGATGTAATTCAATTTAGTAAAAGAAAAAAGTCTAAATTATCAACTTCTTTCCTTATAAAAATGAAATATGCTATAACTTGCATTTTTTCCATGGCAATGACCCTGATGATCAGAGAGGTTAAAACCTAAAAACATTTAAAATCATCTAATCTAAATTATAAAAAAGAAATCCCTTTCTTCAGAAAAAATAATTTTTTAAGGAAGCACTCATAAACAAATCTCTACTAGTAGATATACAGCATACACATCTCTTACTATCTCCCATGCAGACTGCATAAAAAGGCGTGCTGGCTACTTTTAAGAAAACAACATTCAGATGTCTGGAAAGTATCTGAAATGCATGATTAATCTACACAGATAATTTTCTCAAGAAACCAAATTTTGAAGACAAGTAATTCAAAAGTCTATTGTCTATAAAGTAAATCCGCTGGTATACTTAAACTGCTGTAATCCTTTCTCTGTTTACCTTATAGTGTGCACCTCTCAAGCTATGGGAATGCATGTCTTCTCTAAGAAGAGCTGACTTCTTTTGTAGGAAAAAGCTGTTGGAAATGACTGTTAGGATTTCAAATGTTTGGGAGTGTGTATTCATGTGGGTTTTACGTGTTGAATATTTGCATTTGTAATTTTAAGATGCTTAAATCAAAAACTAAAATGACCTATGCAACATAATTCTGCCATAGGATAAATTAAATTCAATTAAATGTTCCCATACAAATTATTATCTACCACAATGTAAAAATATTTATATATCACAAAGATGTAAGAAACACTGACTTCTATTATACAGCAGAGTTCAATTTCACTACTACTTAGCTTGATGATATTTTAAGGTCATGTCTCTTGGAATACACATTCAATATTCATTGCCAAACGTCTGAGCTCACCTCTCTTGAAGCAATATTCAATTATCAAAGGAAAATAATTTACCAAGCAACCTCACAAAACACAAACTCTAGGTAGCATCAAGGTTTTTCAAAGTGATTATTCCTTACTGGTCGAGATCCTAAGATATTAAAACTCATAGATCACATGATCTGAGATTTTCTAATTGAAAAGCTGTAGCTGTAAACCTTTCATTCAAAGTCGGATACTACTTTCAGCTGTCAAAAGAATTATGCAATCACTTAAACTTCTGGAATGAAAGAGAAAATGAAGGGAACAATAAAAGTAACTGAAATGCACTGAGAAATGAACATAAGGAACCAAATGGAGGCAAAGACAGAGAGAGAGAGAGAGAGGGCTGTTTATCTAACCTTCCCTTCTTGAGTGGGTTTTCTCTGATATCTCTAGAGAACAATTGGATGTGTAACAATGAAATACAAAACACAAGATACTGTCTTCGTATAATTACTTGTAATGATTCCAAGATGGCATAATTTGAGAACTTGCTAAATAGGACAACAAAGTGATCTGCTTTTCCAAAATTTTGCCCCTTAGCTTATATATTATTTCATGGTGAAGATCAATAAAACTGAAAATTGGAATTGCCAGATATTATCAGATTTTATTTTTTGAATGCTTAACAGCTGACCCAAAATCTGGTCATAAAAATGGAAGTTAAATTAAATTGTCCTCAAAATTTAAGTTTGCTACATTTGTAAGAACCACTTGCTTCTTCAAAATCTCAAACTTTCTCATATCTAGCAGCAAATTGAAATTAGGAATTTAAGCTTGTAAATTCATCATGGAAACCAAATTGATTAAAATTTTCTGTGTATTCATGATAATGTTTAAAATTTTTGCTACATTTAAACCCTAAGTTAGTTACAAAAACCCTAAAATTATGCTTGTTTAAAAACTTGGGCTAACTTGCTTTTGAAAACATACTGACATATTCGTTCCATTCTTCTTATAATTATTTTTTTGTCACTCCCAAGCAGCACACCATTGTATATATCCCCAAAACGGCACTTCTTTGTTAAAGCCATTAGGACAGAAATATTTTTGAGCCAGATGCAATGGCTCATGCCTGTAATGTCAGTACTTTGGGAGGCCTAGGTTAGAGGACTGCTTGAGGATAGGAGTTTGTGACCTGCCTGGGCAACATAGCAAGACCCAGTCTTTACAAATGAAATGAAAATAAAATATAAAATAAACTGGCTGGACAAAGTAGTGCACACCTGTGGTCATAGCTACCAGGAGGCTGAGATGAGAGGACCATATGAACCCAGGAGTTTGGGGCTGAGAATGAGCTATGACTGCACCACTGCACTTCAGCCAGAACTATGGGTTGGTGAGTTAGAAATAAGTTCTCAGTTCTGAATATAATAACTGCTCCTGGCACTCCCCAGAATGAGCTGGGTTTTCTTTTGCCTCTCTATAGTCCCTCTTCCTCAGGAAATACCCCCATGGTTCTGCCCGCTGTGCTATTAATTACACCAATGCTTATTATATGTCAGTTCAGTTTTATCTAGATTCTCCCAAAGTCAGTGCTGAACTTAGTTGTTTGAAAATGTATATATTGTAATAGTTACCAAAAAGACCAAATACAGCTAGATATTTATGCTATTTGTTTTATTTCCATCGTAGGTATATTTCCTTTTAAAATTCATATATATCTTTCTCTAAGGATTGTCTCCGTTTTCAGATGTTAAGCACTTTCTCATGCACACACCACCTAAGCAGCAAAGACAGAGTCCACGTCAGGGAATGTCACATTCAGGATAAGTACCTATTATTCTGTAACTCAGAAGTAGGAAAATGGATGTCCTCAAGCAGATGCTTTTCTTGACAGATACAAAAATTTGACAAGGATCACTGACTGACTTCCAACCCACCATTCATCACTTTTATCTTATTTTGACCCTAAGGGTCCCAGAGGGATAATGGCACTACATTCCTATTTAGAATTCAGATTTCAGATTGCATTTCTTATATCATTGTTTATAAGTAGTGGTTGCACACAGTCGCGATAATACTATGACATTAATCTACATTCCTCGTTAAATCGATTTTTGTCTTCCGTTTTTGAGCTTAGCTACAATTTCTCACACGGTTTCTCTAGGAAGATTCCTCAATGACTGAAACATTTAGAACATGGTCGATTCATAAATACGACACTGGGATTCCCCAATGACTGAAACATTTTGAACATGGTCCATTCATAAATACGACACTGGGATTCCCCAATGACTGAAACATTTAGAACATGGTCCACTCATAAATACGACACTGGGATTCCCCAATGACTGAAACATTTAGAACATGGTCCATTCATAAATACGACACTGGGATTCCCCAATGACTGAAACTTTTAGAACATGGTCCATTCATAAATATGACATTGGGATTCCCCAATGACTGAAACATTTAGAACATGGTCCATTCATAAATATGACATTGGGATTCCCCAATGATTGAAAAATTTAGAACATGGTCTATTCATAAATATGAAGAGCTTGTGTAGAAAGTATAATTTACTTATCCTATTATGCTTAAGAAATTATGTGAAATAATGTGAAAATAATCTTAAAACATTTGCATGCATATTTGCTGCAAGAGTCATCTTTCATTGATACTTAATCATAATCATGGACATGGTGGGTCCCAATAACCAATATTTAATGCAAGACTGTAAATTTAATAGAGAGAAAACCTTATTTATAAATTTTCATGTGTTCTTTTCTTGACAATAAGGAGCTGTGAGATTTGTATTTTAAAAGATACTTAGTAATAAAAACTTTAATTTTTAAAACTTTTATTTTTAAATTCTGCTTAATTGCATAAAAGTTAAAAGGTAATATTTAATATTTACTGAGGCTTATTGAGCTAAATGATGATATGCAGCTTGGGTTATACTTGCAATTATAAGATTTGCTCATTATACCTAAGCAATCTCCTTCACTCAATCTAGCTACCACTAAGGAAGCAAAATTCCCTGAATCATAGTATCAAAGCATTCCATTATGTTTTCTATTAAGTTGTTTTGTTCTTTGAATCATTGTCTATTTTAATTTATCCTTTTAGAAAGAAAACAAATTACTTAACTTGCATTTCCCACTAGAAGCTTCACTACAGCTAGACTTGGAATTGATTTCAGGCCATTTTTTAATAAATGATGGTCCCTAGTGAAAGATAGAATACTTGAGCCATCAATATTGAGTAAATAAAAGGGTTTGGGTAAATAAGAGAGAAGATACCTATTTTTCTCAAATATTTTAAATATCTAATAACCTATTCCTCATCTAAAACAAGCCACAATTACTGGAAATGATGGTCAGAGGAAGGTATTAGCAACCCTGTGTAATACTACATGTCATGTTGGATCACTATTACAGAGAAACAGTTGTCATGCTGCATTTTAGTAATTCTACACATCACCAGAGAAATAGACAACTCTTATAGCCAAAGAAATCCAACGTAGCTACTGTCTACATATTCTTGTTTTAGACCTTTGGTGAAAAAAACTACTATGTGTATTGAATATATTTTACATTAGTTTTATCACAAAAGAAAAATGAGAATTCTATTAGATGCAAATACAAATTCTGAATGACAGGAAAGAAAAATTAAAATCAAAGCTGATCTTAATTAACAAAATGTATTATCTGCTTACATGTATATACAACTGTTCATATACAAAGGCACAGATGCATTTGTGGTTTTGAAAAAATATCTATTTCATTTCAAATCTTCATTGAACAATATTACATATGGCAAGAAAGCTGATCTTTTTGAAGGATCTTTTAAAAAGTGTTAAACTTTATTAGATACTCCAAACTAGCAAAGCTCAACTTCATCACAATTATATAATAACACTGCACACTTTCAATTTTATCTGGAGAAATATATCTATCCCTTGAAATAACTCTGTAAACTTCCTGCTCACAGATTTCATTTCAAGCCTTGAAAATGCAGAAAATCAATGCTGAATATACTTGCCCCGAAAGGAAAAGAAAATTTCAGGGGTGTCAGGATGTTTTATCACATAAAGTACAGAATTGCAATTTGTATCTGAGCAGGCAACACACCTCCAAAAATAATACAATACTTATCACAAAATACATTCACAGATACTAGATTTGGCACAAACCACTCCATACAGCTATTGATGAAATCAGTATTGAAAGCCTTATTCCAAAATCTATGGCCCTTTTCTACTCTCCAACTGACATTTCAGGATGCCACAACCTTGCAGCTCCACTCTCTCATTAATTTCCCCTAAATACCCTTGGCAGAAGAACGAGAAACGTCACATTTTTCATTTAATTTCTAAAGAACATCACATCCTTTAAGAATAGGTTCTTGAAATTTTAAAATGTTAAACATAAAAACCCTAAAGAGACAAACATCCAAAAACATAAAAACCCTAAACAGAGAAACGTCCAAAAACTTTTCTTCAAAATCACAACAACTTTATATGCTACGTGTTCCTGTAAAATACCACATACACAAACTCACAGGCACACCCACCCACCCAAAACCCACACACTCGAATTTATATGGCCTCGTAATACCTCACATATATATACATGTCACCAAATGCAACAGAGACACACGCATATATATGGCCTCATAATACCTCACATATATATACATATCATCAATTACAACAGAGAAAAGCCAATTTCAGAAACATGGCTTCAATTTTGATGCATTTACTCACACTTAATTCTATTTCAATTTAACTGCAGAGATATTACAATACCCTGTAACAAAAACCTGACGGAAGATTGTAACAAATTGCTTAAACATCAAACCAAACACTAAACATAATTTCATCACAAAGTGAAATTCGCATCCAACTCGCAAAGAATTAGAAAATCCTTGCACTTACCTTGGCTTTGTCCATTCCCCAGATGACCCCAAAACACCACCGTCATCATCAACAGCCCCGGAGCCCACGTCCACATCCTTCTAGTGACACGCTCGTGTCTTCTGGCCATTGCATCTTAAACTCTGCATATTCAGTGGGGTGGATGTGAAAGTACAATAAATTACATTCTTAGAGAAATACACTACGACTCAAATCCCATATCTAATATGCACTGTGCATTTCTGAATTATCCTGCCTACAAGGAGGTACATTTGAAAATCATGCTTCCCTTTAGGGTTGTCATATTGATGATTAATACGAAAGCTCATTCATTTTTAATCTTTAAGCATTCATCTGAATTCCATTTTTAATATCATTTTCCAAAACAGGCCACTTAACCTATGAATGTTAAAAAGTACTCCCGATATACATATTGGAGTTCAGTCAAGCAAAAGCATGGTGTATGGACACTACTTAAGTATAACTTGATATTTAGGCAAATTGATGAATTTAACATACCATGTAATCTCTACATATATACAAAAGGACTTTTCAACACATTTATGTAAGTTTTGCATAAATACCCTTGAAAATATTCTCAAGTTTTAAGTGGTATTCTAATTATGTCAGTAATTTTAACTGAATAAAGAGATGCATCATGTGCAAAAACTAATCTTGTTTACTTAAAATTGAGAGTAAAATTAATTATAGAAGGTACAAAACACTTGTAATTTTGATTTCAGATATATGACCCACAGGAACCTTCATATATACAAATATTATACACATATATGACAATGTATATTTGAGTGTTCATTTTGAAACTGCTTTTCATACTGATACATGAAAATACTTAAATGTCCACCAAAGCAAGGTTATTTATTCATACATTTGAATGATATACAGTAGCTCAAAAGAATAAACTTGAGTTGCATGTACTAATATGGATAAGTGTCCAAAATGAATAGTGAAGCAAAACTAGCAAATTTAATAATGATAAGTTCAAAATTACACCTTTCATATGTAAACATGTGCAATAGTTAAAACTATAAATTTTATGTTGCATAAATATATAATACAGTATAATAACGCATAAGAATGAGAAACACCTTCAAGACTAAAGTTAGGAAATTACAAGACTACAATTTAAATGGTTAGTAGGTGGAATTTTAAATCAGAGGTTACTCCTAAATCCCAATTTTTCCACAGTTGACAAAATAACGGAGTTAAGAAAAATAAACTTAATGATTTCCAGAATGAATGCTTTATTCAAAATGCTACGTAATTACAATTCTAATAAACTTGCAAGGGAATCCAGTCACCCAGAAATTTTTTATGCCTTTCTCCTACATCACGAAAGGGGAAGATTTAATTACCAACTTTGCATTACTTAACGTCAGACTCATAGTATCAGAGCTAAAGAGAAATTTAAGAAACACCTAACTCAACCTCTCCATTTTAAATGACCAAATGAGTTGAGAAGGTTACAATGACATTTCTAAGTTCATATGTAAAAACAGAATTTTGATGACAATGACAGTTTAAGTACTAATAAACACTCCTGGAAAAGTTACTGTAATCCAGGTTATTTTACTGTGCTAAATGCCTTACATTCTTTACCCAATTCAGTTTTCACAGAAATCCTATGAACAAAGCACTTCCAAAATTTACCACTTCACAGCTAAGAAAACAAGGCTTAGAGAAATGCTACACGATCCCCTAGTCATGAGGTTAGTAGGTACCACTGTGGAGACTGAGGCAAAACAGGACGATTTCAAAGCCTATGCTCTGAACAAGTAAACACTAAGCAGGAATTTAGTTCTAGATCTCCCAGTTGTAGTCCAATAATCAGCCAAAAAATGGTGCTGAGAAGAGGGGAAAGAAAGATGTCTTGTATGTGGAGCCTCATGTATTTGATCCCAAATACATCTTCATATTGAAAATCATTAGAGCACAAGGCAAAAGAATTATTAGTTTGTTTCTAAAATCATCAACCTTTCCCAAGTTGAACATACAAATATATTTTATCATATATATACTATATGTGTGTATAGCGTGTGTTTATCTAAGTATTCCTGTGGTTTATATATCTGGATGTGGAATTACAAGTGTTTTGTGGTTTATTATTTATTTATTATTATACTTTGAATTTTGGGGTACATGTGCACAATGTGCAGGTTTGTTACATATGTATCCATGTGCCATGTTGATGTGCTGCACCCATTAACTCGTCATATAGCATTAGGTGTATCTCCTAATGCTGTCCCTGCCCCCTCCCCCCACCCCACCACAGTCCCCAGAGTGTGATGTTCCCCTTCCTGTGTCCACGTGTTCTCATTGTCTCCCTCTGTTGCTCTGGCTGGAGTCAGTGGTGTGATCATAGCTCACTTCAGACTCCAAGTCCTAGGCTCAAGCGATACTTTTGCCTCGGCCTCTCAAGTAGCTCGGACTACAGGCACGCACCACCATCCCCGGCTAATTTTTTTACAGAGATGGGTCCCACCGTGTTGCTTGACTGGTCTCAGCCTCCTTAAGTCAAGGGATCCTCCCACCTGGACTTCCGAAAGCACTGAGATTACAGGTGTCAGCCACCGTGCGTTTTTTGATTTCTTCAATTAATTTTACTTATACACTTGATTACACAAGATTAATTTTGTGTACATAATGAATCTCTTTTGAGGTTTAAGTTACTGATTAATTAGAGTACCACTTAACAAGCGTGTCATCCCAGCACTTTGGGAGGCTGAAGTGGGCGGCTCACCTGAGGTCAGGCATGAGCCACCGTGCCCGGCTTACACACATTCTTTTCACTCCTGCTTGCAGATCTCTGTTCCCTTCTAATTCCAGTGGAACCACTTTCACTTAGTATCAAAATATCCAGATCCACTCATCAAAGTGTAAATAATCCTCCAGCAAATTACCTTTGCAAATCTATTTTTATGTAATATTTCCTTAACTTCTTCTTACCTACATCCAGTAGTCATTTTACAAGGCAGAATTTTTTCTATTTTATATAGAACTGAGGCAGTATTTGAAAAAAATCTCAAAACACTCTTCAGGAAGGACTGGCATCTAAAACACCAGTTCCAATATATATTTCAGTAACATTTTAAAGGACAGATGCTTTTCAAAATGTTATTATAATTTAAAAAAATGTAACCTTCCTCTCTGAGTTCATGTTTATGGAAAACTAATATTTCATAAATGCCAAGTTACTATGATGTATTATCTAAATGCTGCCCCTGCCATTCTATAAATACAAAAATCATAACCTTCTAACTAACTTTGGTATTAGTCAACAACTGTGCTGATGAAAAGTAAAATCAATTCATTTAAAATAATTTTCCATGAACAAAATCAAGTAACTTGTAAGTAGTATGGTAGATGAACCAAAAAATAAAGTAACATTAACCAGAAAGACATGCCATGGACTTCTCTAATCTTTTTTTGGAACACCCTTTTCATGCATATGAAAATAAAAATTAAATATAAAATACCTACTTTATGTATGTACTTTTACTTGTGTCTATTGTTCTTTAAAGATTAAAATAACTCCTAAAGCCTGGATAGCTGAGCCCATTGTGCTCTTCTGCCCATAAAATAGATCGGATGTGCAGTGAAAGAGGTAAAACTTAGGCTTTCAGGTTAGTTATGACGATGGAAACACAATTCTATTCAATAGTGTTCATCTTGGTCTTTCAAATGTTTAAGGTCACAAGGCAAAAGAGAACAGACTTTAAGAATGTTCGTGTATTACTTCTCGTCTTACCCAATAGCTACATTAGTTCAATTAGGCCAGTGTTTTGGAGTAAACAGCACTGTGAAATGTGTCGTGGAGTCCGGAGGCTCCACCACCTACCTCCATGTAGTTGTTCTGTCCGATGGAGCCTAGAGTAATACCTTAGGAGATGCATTACATCTACAGGTACCAACCAGGAAGGGTAGTCTTGAATTAAATGGCTTTAGAACACGTTATAAGAGCAAATCGAAGCTTCTAGGTATTAGAACCACTTCAATCACAGAGCGTCTCTGAGTTCTATCTGTGGCCAGCATCAAGTATCTGTCTGCCCTCCCCGAATGCTTTCTCTCATCATGTGGATCTTCTAGATGGTCTTATTCTTCCCCAGCCAGCCAACTTGATCAACAAGCCTAGGTATATTAGATATGTATAAAGTTGGTTCTTAAATAAAGTCCATTTCTGTATCTAGGTAAGTAATGTCTTCAGACTTACAATTTCATTGATATCTAGAAAGAGTGACTCTAGTTAGCTTCTAGTGTCAGTTTTTCTAGCAGCTTCTTTAAAAACAAAAATCCTCTCTGGAACAAAGCTTCCTTGCAAGTATTGCTGTTGGCAATAGTCCTCTTTACTGAAATGCTTATCCGGTGAAACTTGCGCTGTGCCAGTGAGCCTGCAGGTTGATGGTCCTTTTGTTCAACTTCTCCATTATAAAGCAACCTCTCTGATCACCCTTTTAAAACTAAAGACCAAAGAATCAAATGAGATCAGGAAGTGACCAGAGCTCACAGGTCATCAACTCCTCTTCTTAGCATATTATAGCACACAGTCTAAGCCCGAAAAACACAGCAGAACCCATTACAGCTCTCGAGTTCCAGTTATTAACATTGATTTTTTCCAATGGGAAATTTTCATTAGAAGCTATCACAGGACTCACATTCAGTAATAACTTAGATTAGGATACATACTGGAGCCTTTGTCCTTAGAGTAGGTGCCACTGAGTCACTATTAAAAGGAGTCTTTTTGATCTTAGTAAATTCTCACAGGGCTTATCTCAGTCTAAACTGTAACTGGCCTTTACTAGTGATGTCATGTGTAGTTCAAATTAATATTGTAATGTATATAAATTGTATATATAGGTATAATACATGCATGTATTTACAATTATTTATTTTATTTTATTTTTTAATAAGATAAAAGTTAGAGGTTAAAATATGACTCTAGGCCATTGTGCTTTAGAATGAAGAGCACAGACATGGGTTGGAAATGTAAATTTTGGCCCAATTTAATTTCTGTGACAAATTCATTAATGTCTTCAAGGTTCAGGCTCTATGTATGAGACAAATGAAAACAGCTCTAAGATTCCTGAAAACCCTAAAATATTAAAATTCCACTCTGCCATTAGTTCAGATAAATCATTTGCCAATTTGCCCCACAAGAACCAGGCATCTTTAAATGGTAACACAACATGCACTTCTCTCTCCCAAAGTGTGGTGCATAAACGTTCTGCTTCTCAATAACACAGGATGCCTGCTAAAATGTGCTGTCAGGGGGATTAGTAAGGAAATGTTGTATCAAAACTTCTGCAGATGTGGCCCTGAAATACACATTGTAATAAATCCTCCAGGCCTCTCAAGTTAGGAATAACTGGTTTATAAAATTGTACTTACTTAAAAATTATAGATAAACAGATTTCACCGTAACCCATTCTTTCTGTTCTGAATGAAATAAGGCTCTATATTCAGACTGAATTTTCAGTGAAAAACAACTTAAAATAGTGACAAATCATCTATAAGTTTAAATGAATATAACTAGGAGACCTGAAAACTCAGGTTTAGCAGTCATCTTCCAACAGTTTGAGAGCCCACAGGAGCCACAGAGCCCTCATGTCTCTCCAGAGAAGCAGGGTGATTCTTCCCCCTAAACACCATGCAATTCTTGAAGTGAGTGAAAGCATCCCTGCTCACACTGATACCCTCTCAAGTGAACTCAAAGTTAAGCCATCTCCAGCCAGACCAGATATCCTGGCCCATATCTCATTCATTAATATATGTTGAGAAGCCTTTGTTTCTTGGAAACTACATGAAGTGAATAGGCTGTGGACTCCACTGGACATAGTGGTCTATATTTAACCAATTCCCTTCACACATATGTATCAGATGCTCTCTTAGTTACGGAGCTGCAGTGGTGAATAAGAAAGCCACAGTCCTGTACTCCCAGGGTTTCAATTCTGAAGACGAAGACAGGCACAGAAACCCAACTGAGCAAAGAGAAGAGATTATTACAAAATGTGTTCACATGCAAAGTGAAGCAAGGGACTGAATATACAACAAGGGTTTTGGGGCGAACATTAGATACAATCTTAATTCAGATTATATAAGATTCATACATATAATTTTTATATATAGATATATTAATTTGGGCCGGGCGTGGTGGCTTATGCCTGTAATCCCAGCATTTTGGGAGGCCAAGGCGGATGGATCACTTCAGTCCAGGAGTTTCAGACCAGTCTGATCAACATGGCAAAACCCCATCTCTACTAAAAATAAAAAAGTTAGCCGGGTGTAGTGGTGTGCGCTTGTAGTCCCAGCTACTCAGGAGGCTGAGAAAGGAAAACTGCTTGAACCCAGGAGGCAGAGGTTTCAGTGAGCCAAGATTGTGCCACTGCACTCCAGCCTGGGTGACACAGCAAGACCCTGTCTCAAAAGAAAAAGAAAAAAAGAAATATTAATTTGGATTATACAGATTCTAACCACTTCTTTCAAGTGAGAATATTTAAGGTAAGACCTGAGAATAAAAAGAGTTAGCTTTTCATACACTACAGAAAGATTCGTCTTTTAGGAAAAACCCCCAGTGTTCATGGACCCTAATATATGAGCAAGATCTTGGCATGTAGAAGAAACCTGTGAATTGGATGAAATGAAAAACTGAAAAGTAGGAATCTGGATGAAGTACAGAAGGGAGAAAGACTAATGTGAGACGTGGCTGAAAGAGAAGGATATGTGAAACAGTACAGGTCTTCATTAGTAATGATGAGGAACATAAATGTTAGTCCAAGTACACCAGAAAAGTGGGAGAGTTGGAAACTGAAAGACATGTTAAGAGATCACTTTGGTTTCTCTGTAGCTAACAGGGTGTAGGAGATTAAGAATTAAAGTAGGTTGACTAAGGATGACCTAAGAAAATAAGCATAGGTAAGAAAATATGTGGCTCTGGCTAGGCTGGGGACATTGGAAATCAAAAGAGGTGGAGGAAATTACAGATGTATTTGGAACCAAAATATTTTTTAAATGAATGTTGAATTGGATATTGTCAGAATATTGAGGAAGGGCCAAAAATGACTTATAAGCGTCTAGCATGGCTGGCAGTGCCACTTACTGACATGTGGGAAACCAGGACATGTTACCTCTGAATTATTCGAGTGCTATTGTCATGTAAATCATCAACTCCCAGAATAAAGGTCTGGGCCAAACTCTAAGACTGGAAATTATGAGCTGTTTAGTAGTGTTTAGAGCTTAGAGAGAGTATGTGTGTGGAGAGAAAAGAAGAGCAATTAGGACAGAACCCTTAGAAACATCAATATTTAAAATTTGGGAAGAGAAACAGAAACAAATAAATTGTGGGAAAATGAAGCTCAGGGTAGTTGCAAGGGAATGCTAAAAATGAACTATGGCATTTGAGGAGGAAAACGTGGAAACTGAAAGCAAGAGAGTACGGATGGATCGTGAGGGAGCAGCAGCAGCTGTGTCCTAAGAAGAGTCTCAGTGAAAATGAAGGGTTGTAGGAATGAGGACATCTGGGCCAACGAGCTGGCAAGGAGTGATGTCCAGGAGGCAGAATATTTGCATCTAGATCCTGGTGGTATATACCCTTATAGAAAATGTTTCAGATTTGATGACAATAAAGTGGAGGAAAGAAAAAAAGTAATGGAAATAAAGATGTCAAAAAACGGGGAACCGAGGTTTGTACTGGTCCTTTCACGTGAAAGCTGAGCCACTAAAATGATGGCTGAACTTGCCTGAAGATGATATTGAGCAAAAGATCTACAGCCTTAAATAAATGGCAAGAGGCCAGGTGCAGTGGATCATGCCTGTAATCCCAGAACTTTGGGGGGCTGAGGCAGGCATATCACCTGAGGTCAGGAGTTCGAGACCAGCCTGGCCAACATGGCAAAACCCCGTCTCTACCAAAAATACAAAAATTAGCTGGGTGTGGTGGTATGCACCTGTAATCCCAGTTACTCAGGAACCTGAGGCAGGAGAATCACTTGAAACCGGGAGGAGGAGGTTGCAGTGAGCCGAGATCACACCATTACACTCCAGCATGGGTGACAGAGCAAGACTCCATCTCAAAAAAAAAAAAAAAATAAGACCAGAGTGCCCAGGAGGGAGGTCTGTTGATGATGGTAATACCAAAGGGGCATGGCCGATATTTCCAAGGGGTTTGAGTTTCAAAGGAACAGTCTAATTTGCAAGGAGCAGAGAAATTAACAGTCTAGAAGTTGTAACGGGAACCAAGAACAACCACCTCGGCTTCCAGCCATAGGTATGTGGAGGGTGAGAAAAAGACCTGTCTCAATTTATGAAAGCTAGAGGAAAAACTGCACTTTAGTATCAACCAACTTTTGTTTTAAGATAATTACAAACCAATATGGAACTTAGCAAGAGTCAATTTTGACAGTTTCCTGCAGCTTAGTAAATTCTGCACAAAATTAAGATTTAACACAAAAGTAGAGAAAAATTTTAATGGCATAGCACATTTCTTCACAATTCCTTAAACCAAATAATTCCCTGTTCTTCTAACTCTCACCTTACACTATCAACTAGGCTTCTTATTCAATGAACGGTTTAAGTCTACTAAGACACACACACACACACACACACACGTCTTATCCAGCTGCAGATCTCATTTTTGAAGGTACACTGAAAGTACATAGATCATTCTATAATCATCAACTATGAAGATTGTGAGCAACTGGAACAAGTATTCTTGGAAAAGAAGTTTCCTGTGTATAAGAAAAAAAAGAGTCCAACTCTGGGAACTGACTTGGCTGAGTCATCATTATATGCCACTGGCAAGAAATCAAGAAGTAACTCAGGACTGATAAACTTTGTTAAAGGAAATGGAAACAGCCTATCTGTGAGGCTTAATTCTTGATAATCTGGCCAAGATATAGCATCTGGATAAGAGTTCACTGACTCAACTAAATTTTGTGAAGGTGAAGTACTTGTTAAAATGAAAGATCTATTTAGAGAGAAATAAGTAGACATAATGTCTGCACTATGGATAGGTGTATACCTGTTTTTTGCAAAAACAGTTTGTATCTTTGAAATGCTGGTTTGCCCTGGACAGAGCTAACTTAAATAGAGACCTGGCGCGGTGGTTCATGCCTGTAATCCCAGCACTTTGGGAGGCCGAGGAGGGTGGATCATGAGGTCAGGAGATCGAGACCATCCTGGCTAACACGGTGAAACCCCGTCTGTACTAAAAATGCAAAAAATTAGCCGGGCATGGTGGCGGGCACCTGTAGTCCCAGCTACTCTGGAGGCTGAGGCAGGAGAATGGTGTGAACCCGGGAGGCGGAGCTTGCAGTGAGCCGAGATCGTGCCACTGCACTCCAGCCGGGTGACAGAGAGAAACTCCGTCCCCAAAATATATATATATAGTTTTTATATATATATATGTATATATACCCAAAGGATTATAAGTCATGCTGCTATAAAGACACATGCACACGTATGTTTATTGTGGCACTATTCACAATAGCAAAGACTTGGAACCAACCCAAACGTCCAACGATGATAGACTGGATTAAGAAAATGTGGCTGGATACATATGTAACAAACCTGCACATTGTGCATATGTACCCTAAAACCTAAAGTATAATAAAAAAAAAAGAAAATGTGGCACATATACACCATGGAATACTATGCAGCCATAAAAAAGGATGAGTTCATGTCCTTTGTAGACACATGGATGAAGCTGGAAACCATAATTCTCAGCAAACTATCACAAGGACAAAAAAAACCAAACGCTGCATGTTCTCACTCATAGGTGTGAATTGAACAATGAGAACACATGGACCCAGAAAGGGGAACATCACACTCCGGGGCCTGTCATGGGGTGGGGTGAGGGGGAGGGACAGCATTTGGAGATATACCTAATGTAAATGATGAGTTACTGGGTGCAGCACACCAACATGGCACATGTATACATATGTAACAAACCTGCACGTTGTGCACATGTGTCCTAGAACTTAAAGTATATATATATATATATATATATATATATATATATAAATATAAAGAGAAAACCATTAAAGAAAGGCTATAATACACAGGAACACACAGACATACATACACCTGTGTGTCTATATCTTCAGTTATCACACTTTTTCTATACAGACTCCACACGAGACAAACATGTTACATTTTATGAGAAACTATAAGTGGAAAGAGGAGAATTTGTGAAATCAATATAGAATGTTCCTTGTTTAGCATAATTCTAACTGTTTCTCATTAGAGGTCTGAGTATCAATCTGTATTATATGTGGCCATGCTGGCATTTGGGAAATTCCACAAGAAACTTTTTAAATATGAATTTGGAAAAGGGAAAAGGATTTTTAAAGTGTCTTTTTTTGTTCTGCATTCTATGTGGAACATCTATTTTGTGCTAACTGCTCGTGTTAGCTTGTGATTGCCTGTGACTATGTGGAAGATATACTTTACGTGACTATGTGAGCAATAGTCTTAAAGTTAAGAAATCTAAAATTTGGTTGGTTTAGTTGCTAATTAGGTAAATTACCTTGTAATGGTTACTTAACCTCTCAAAGATTAATTATCTTCAGTGGTACATTGAAGGTTCCATTCATATTGATTTTAGTAGACTTATCCTACTAAAAAGTAAATTTAACAGAAATTATTCTAGACCTCATTATTTCAGGAGACCCCACCCCAGCTTTTATTCCTAACTTCAAGAAATGCAGAGAAATTTAAAAATTCGATGTTCTCCCAATTCAACAGAATATAACTGAACTAAATCGATTTATGTATAATTCACTATTTCAACCTTTAACGCTATATCCGAGCGGTTTGTTTTCACCATAAAGTTATAGCTGTTTAGGCCAATAATTAAAGAGGACCTTGATAGAGAATGACAAGAGAGGATGATCACCCTATTGTCTATCTTCCAGCTGTTTTCAATGCCCTGAAGTTTTATTCACACCCAAATATTAGAATCTTATCTGAGAGAGCGTACTCAAATGATGAATCATGCTAATTTCTCAAGAAAAGTGTTACAGAATAATAAATGCCTTTCTGGTCAAAGCACTGATGCTCTGGAAATAATCTTTATCCAAATGAGGTACAGGAATTGTTAGGACTATTAAAAGTTTGTATATGATATCTGCCAGGTTCGACTGAGCTTCACTTAAAATCTACCATATTAGGGCCAAGTGTAATGACTCAAATTAGTGAACTTAAAAATTGTTTTAAAATGTTTCCTGGAGACATTTCAAATATTGCTCTCTGATTTATCACTGTTACTTTTGCTGAATTCAATTTGATGCCAAGATTTATTCAGATTAATCAAATGCCATAAACTCTGATACCTAATGTTCCTTAACACCTTAAGAACTTTTAAACAGATCAAATGTTGAAGATACGCTTTTAGTGAAATTGTACCTAAGCACATGAATTCTATTGAATATAGCTTTTTAGAAGACTAACAAAGAAAGAAGACTTAGGAAATTCGGAAACATTTTTTAAACCTTCTAGAGGGAATTAAACTACTGAAAAATAATTTCAATTGGTGAATCTAATGGCATTAATCAGAAGATAAGAAAAAAGTAACCATAAAACTTTATGGGGGTAATATTTGCTATGAGGATCAGGAAAAACAACTAATGGATATTAGGCTTAATATCTGGGTGATGAAATAAACTGTACAACCAATCCCATGGCATAAGCTTACCTCTGTAACAAACCTACACTTGTACCCCTGAACTTAAAAGTTAAAATTTAAATAAATAACGTTGTGCTATTAATTTCAACCAGAGCCTTTCCAAGGTGCAGGGAACTTTTGAGAATTTTATTTCTTGCAAAAGGAAACTTGATTCCTTGCTTAGGGCCTTCCTAGGAAAACCTCTATTCTTTGGAGAAGCATCATACTCCTACAAGATTTAAGGACCATCATATTTGTCAGACTTTTTTTCTGTTTTACTGTGAGCAGTTTACAGAACATAAAGAAAAATCAAATCCGAAGGTGCACTACACGTGTTTTATCAAAAGGAACATTTTTGTGTACTTTTAAGAAAATACGACAAATTGAGTTTTCTGACCTATTACCAAGTTAGACATCTTGAGTGAATTGAATCTGTTGTAATCCTGTTTGGTTTTCATCCCATGGCTCTGGAAAACTGACATTTATCTCCAATTTTTCAACTCTGCTTCTTTCCAGTACCTCATCTATACGACTATGATAGTACTTTTCATCTGCTTCTACCACTACACTATGGCTGCATTACTTTTAACACAGTGTCCCACATGTTACCCATTTCTACCTTATATAAAGAGTAGAAATTGAATTGTAATTGAGTATCCAGTTGCCTCATATTCAGGTCTTCAACTGAAATAACTCCAGCTATCTCAAAACTTCAACCCTCTCTGGAAGTATTGGACCAAATTATCCCAGATTATAGCACTCTCAGGCTAAAATTACTAATGCTTCTATAGTTTCAGAGACTGTATCAGGTTATTCAACACAACATTCCATGCACCATTCCAGCCTCATATAATCAGAGGACACTTAGACGACTTTAATAGCCTTCAAAAGACACCCTCCTCTTTTACTTATATATATATTTATTTATCTATTTATTTAATGGAGACAAGGTCTCACTCTGTCACCCAGACTGGAGCGCAGTGGCATAATCACGGTCCACCGCAGCCTGCACCTGCCGGGCTCCGATCCTTCCACCGCAGCCTCCTGAGTGGCTGGGACCACAGGCGCCGCCACCACGTCTGCCTGGTTTTTGTATTTTTGTGGAGATGGGGTTTCACATGTTGCCCAGGCTGATCTGAGACTCCTGGGCTCAAGAGATCCACCTGCCCCGGCCTCCCAAAGTGCTGGGATTACATGAACGAGCCATTGTGCCCAGCCGGTCCCGCCCGGTTTTTAACCTTCGTACTGTTTATATAATCATCCTTCACAAAATAGAACACTTCATTACTCGATGGTTCTCATTATTCTAATATGAAGAACTATATTAAGAAAATAAATTCCTGGCCGGGCGCGGTGGCTCACACTTGTAATCCCAGCACTTTGGGAGGCCGAGGCGGGCGGATCACGAGGTCAGGAGATCGAGACCACGGTGAAACCCCGTCTCTACTAAAAATACAGAAAATTAGCCGGCGTGGTGGCGGCGCCTGTAGTCCCAGCTACTCGGGAGGCTGAGGCAGGAGAATGGCGGGAACCCGGGAGGCAGAGCATGCAGTGAGCCGAGATCGCGCCACTGCACTCCAGCCTGGGCGACAGAGCCAGACTCCAGCTCAGACAAAAAAATAAATCAATAAATTTCCAATATTTCCTAGCATATCCAATTTAATTCTATACATCACATAAAAATAAAAGCCATCTTACTGTGTTAGTTTCTTACTGCTGTTACAGTAAATTAACATAAACTCAGAGGCTTAAAACAACACATTTTTTTTCTTTATACTTCTGGGGGTCAGAAGTCCAAAATGGGTCTTAGTGTGCTAAAATCAAGGTATCATCAAGTGTATATTTTGTCTAGAGATTCCAGGAGAGAATTCACCAGGTTTGAGGGGTCACATGTATCCCTGAGCTCTTGGCCTCTGCACATCTTGGACACAGCACATCACTTCAGCCTCGGCTCCAGTTTACCCAAGCTCTTCTGCTCACTCTGGTCTCTCCGCCTTCCTGTCTGAAGGTTCTTTGTGACTACAGTGGGCCCACCTAGATAATTCAGGATAATCGCTCCAGTTTAAGGTGAGGTGATTAGCAATCTTAATTCCACCTCTAACCATAATGCTTCCATGCTGCCTAACAACACATTCAAAAGGTCATCCTGCTAAGGGTCATTATTCTACCTACACACTAAGTGACTGAGAAAAAGTAAAGTTATCTATCATGCCTTACCTATGGCGAGGAAATAATAACTTATAATGATTTATCTACGAAAACCTGTTTTTAAAAGCTTTGGTCCTAGTCTATTGATTAAAGTTTTGGTATATTCCAGATAAATTTCATGTCCTTGATGCTAACACATTGTGCACAGTAGATGGCCTTTTTAAAATAGTACTGCATAAAGGAATATTTAAGGTTGTCTGGACAATAGAAAAGGAACTTTAGTTGCTATGCCACAAAAGGCCGGATTTCTGCACATTACACCTCCTACCAGTGCACACATGTGCCAAACTCCTTCCTGAAAGCCTGGTTTATGTTTCCTATGTGCTTAGCAATAGTTTTACTCTCACGACTGTTTATATTAAGTCCTATTTTTTAAAGCATATCCTCATTTGTTTGTTTTCCTGAGCCTCTGAACTGGATTTCATCTGGTATGTATTGCACAGGTTTGCACACTTGATTGTACGCTACCTAAAAGCATCCTCTTGTGTTCTGGACACGGTTATTTTTCTCCATGGTAAGGTGATAAGTGACTTCTCTGAGGACTTGCCACCTTAGAATGCAGTGGTGACATCACCTGCTCAGGCTCTGTCTGCAATGTGGAATTTAGTATTTTCCAACTTCTGGTCTAACTTGAACTTCATAATTAAGCAGAGCCGCCTTTTGAGGGAACAGTAGGGTGTCTGCCCCTAAACGTCTGTGTAAATGCAGAGACACATTTGGGAACATAACTGACTTTTACGTACAGAAGCCAGATGCATTTCATGACCATGCATGCTTAGGGAAGCAAGTTCATCTCATCTATCACAATAAGCATCTGTGCCACTAAATTCCACTGCAGGATACTTTTCACACTTAGACAACAAAACATTTAAGGAAATAAAAGCTCTTTCCAATAAAAATGTGCATCAAATACTGTGTGTATGTTTAAAAAAAAACCTTCCTCTATAAGATAAGGCCACAGGAACTACTAAAAAAGCATTCTTGAAATACATTTTCTGATAGGAATCTAGGCCCTTGCCTTATATAAGATTTAAGGAAAGTGATGTGTGTGTCTTTATACTTGAAAGGCTGTTTTCAACAGCAAAGGGTATGCTTTGAGGTATCAATATAGTTTTGAGAATGCAAAAGTTTAAAAGAAATGGAATGCATATTCTCCAGGTATGAATATGCAATTGTCATTATTTTCCTACCATCTACTAGATTAGAAACAGAAGAAAAATTATGGAAATGTCTGTTTTCCCTCAATAGGAGTACCTATTTATTAAAGTTAATTAATTACTATTCTTTAAACATTTTCAAAATAGACTCATAAGTGACAACTTTCAGAGAAAACAAGGGTTTTTGGATGTAAATATTTACTTATAACATGGATAAAATAATTTTGTTAAATATTAACTCCATATTCATAATGTTCTCTATTGTTTTTGCATTTTGTTTAACAATAGAGAATCTAAGACATTTAGTGTTCATGAGTTTCATACAGTTTCCTGTCAATGTACTTTGTCTTTTTTTTATTGGACTACTAATCATTTATTTATGATTTGTTGGAACTACTCATATTTTAAATATGTCAAGTGAACTGCAAGCACTTGTTGCTGATTTGATATTTGCTTTTTACACATATTCATTGTATCCTCTGAAAAAGAAAAGTTTTATATTTTAACAAATTCCAATCCATAAATTTTTTTTTAAATTTTCTGTTATTGGTTAGGGCTATGTTTGGATATTTAATTTTAACCGTAATGTTGCAAGTGATATTTGTCTATGGTATTTTTTCTTTATATTTTGGAAAAGTGTATTTGACATCCACTATGGAATTAATATTTATTAATGACATATTATACCTTTGTGCAACTATAAAATACATATAGCCAATTATCTGAACACCATTTTATGAACTGTTTATCACTTATCCACTGATTTGAAACACTATCTTTATCATATATTGGATTTTAGGTTTATCGAGATTATGTAACATGAAATTATTTAATTATGAAATTATGTGAATTCAAGCATGACAGTCAGCTCTTCTTCCCCACCACTACCCTGTAAAAGGATGGATGGAATAATTGCTTCCCTATGGCTTAAGTGTATGAGAGGTATACAACATGGTCTTGATGAAGTGGGAACTACACAGAAACTGTTTTTGGTCCTGAAATGTACTCCAGCTTTACCAATTTGTTCTACACATATACCATTGAGGGTAGAAGCTGAATTTTGCTAATGATTATATTTACACTACTTAACATTGTGCCAGATACTGAGTAGATGCTTAGAAACATGTTTAATGACTTGTTTTATTGATAGAGACCTGATTATCTGCTGTAGTGGTGCTATCTCATTCAGAATCATTTTGACCAGCCTTTCTCCATCATGAATAAAACACTTATTTACACACTTGTGTACATGCACATGTGCATAGAAACACACACACCCTTTGCAGAGACAAACTGCATCGAAAGCATGTACAAACATTATAGTATTTTTGTTGATTCTGACCTGATTCTGATTCTATTGTATACATTTTCATTCTGATCACAATAACAATAAAAATAGAAAACTATAAGTTGTGAAGCTGGAAGATGCAGAACATGAAAGATCGAATTACCAATTTTTTTTTCTATTTTCTTTAGTTGGCTGCTGATAAAATCAGAAAAGAAATGGACACAAAAATGAAAGTATGCAATGTGTGTGCGTGTGTGTGTGTGTGTATCACATGCACTCGTTTCCATGATGTACATATGGAATTTCATAACCAGCCAAACTAAGCTTCATAAGTGAATGAGAAATAAAATCCTTTACAGACAAGCAGATGCTGACAGATTTAGTCACCATCAGACCTGCCTTCCAAGAGCTCCTAAAGGAAGCACTAAACATGGAAAGGAAAAACCAGTACCAGCCTCTGCAAAAACACACCAAAATATATAAACCAATGAAACTAGGAAGAAACTGCTTCAACTAATGTGCAGAATAACCAGCTAACATCATGATGACAGGACCAAATTCACACATAACAATATTAACGGTAAATATAAATGAGCTAAATGCCCCAATTAAAAGACATACACTGGCAAATTGGATAAAGAGTCAATACCCACAGGTGTGCTGTATTCAGGAGACACATCTCACTTGCAAGGTCACACATAGGCTCAAAATAAAGGGATGGAGGAATATTTACCAAGCAAATGGAAAGAAAGAAAAAAAAAGCAGGAGTTGCAATCCTAGTCTCTAATAAAACAGACTTTAAACCAACAAGGATAAAAAAGGACAAAGAAGGGCATTACATAGTAGTAAAGGGATCAATGCAACAAGAAGAGCTAAGTATCCTAAATATATATATATGCCAAATACAGGAGCACCAGGATTCATAAAACGAGTTCCTAGAGACCTACAAGGAGACTTAGACTCCCACACAATAATAGTGGGAAACTTTAACAACCCACTATCAATATTAGACAGATCAACAAGAAAGGAAATTAACAAGGATATTCAGACTTGAACTCAGCTCTGGTCCAAGTGGACCTAATAGATACCTACAGAACTCTCCACCCCAAATCAACAGAATATACATTCTTCTCAGCACCACATAGCACTTATTCTAAAATCAACCACATAATTGGAAGTAAAACACTCCTCAGCAAATGCAAAAGAATGAAAATCATAACAAACAATCTCTCACACCACAGTGTAATCAAATTAGAACTCAGAATTAAGAAGCTCACTCAAAACTGCACAACTACATGGAAACTGAACAACCTGCTTATGAATGACTACTGGGTAAATAGCAAAATTAAGGCAGAAATAAATAAGTTCTTTGAAACCAATGAGAACAAAGACACAACATATCAGAATTTCTGGGATACAGTTAAAACAGTGTTTAGAGGGAAATTTACAGCATTAAATGTCCACATTAGAAAGTGGGAAAGATCTAAAATAGACACCCTAACATCACAATCAAAAGAAGCAATGGAAAACACATTAAAAACCTAGTATAAAACAAGAAATAACTAAGATCACAGCAGAACCGAATGGGAGAGAAACACAAAAAAACCTTCAAAAAAAAATCAATGAATCTAGGAGTGGGTTTTTTGAAAAGATTAACAAAATAGATAGACCGGTAGCCAGACTAACAAGGAAGAAAAGAGAGAAAGATCAAATAGACACATTAAAAAACGATAAAGGGGATATCACCACTGATCCCACAGAAATACAAACTATTATTAGAGAATACTGTAAACACCTCTACACAAATAAACTAGAAAATCTAGAAGAAATGGATAAAGTCCTGGACACATACACCCTCCCAAGACTAAAGCAGGAAGAAGTCAAATCCCTGAATAGACCAATAACAAGTTCTGAAATTGACTCAGTAATTACTAGCCTACCAACCAAAAAAAGCCCAGGACCAGATGTCTTCACAGCCGAGTTCTACCAGAGGTACAAAGAGGAGCTGGTACCATTCCTTCTGAAACTATTCTGAACAATAGAAAAAGAAAGACTCCTCCTTAAATCATTTTATGAGGCCAGCATCACTCTGATTCCAAAACCTGGCGGAGACCCAATAGAAAAAGAAAATTTCAGGCCAATATCACTGATGAACATCGATGCGAAAATCCTGAATAAAATACTGGCAAGAGAATCCAGCAGCACATCAAAAACTTATCCACCACGATCAAGTTGGCTTCATGCCTGGCATGAAAGGCTGGTTCAACATATGCAAATCAATAAACATAATCCATCACATAAACAGAACCAATGACAAAAACCACATGATTATCTCAATAGATGCAGAAAAGGCCTTCAATAAAATTCAACACCCCTCATACTAAAAACTCTCAATAAACTAGGTATTGATGGAACATATCTCACAAAAATAAGAGCTATTTATGACAAATGCATAGCTAATATCATGCTAAATGGCCGAAAGCTGGAAGCATTACCTTTGAAAACTGGCCCAAGAGTAGGATGCCCTCTCTCCCCACTCTTATCAACATAGTATTGGAAGTTCTGGCCAGGGCAATCGAGTAAGAGAAAGAAATAAAAGCATGCAAATAGGAAGAGAGGAAATCAAATTGTCTCTGTCTGCAGATGACATGATTGTATATTTACAAAACGCCACCACCTCAGCCCAAAAATTCCTTAACCTGATAAGCAACTTTGGCAAAGTCTCAGGATATAAAATTAATGTGCAAAAATCACAATCATTCTTATATACCAATAACAGACAAGCAGAGAGCCAAATCATTAGTAAACTCCCATTCACAATTGCTATAAAGAAAACAAAATACCTAGGAATACAACCTACAAGGGATGTGAAGGACCTCTTCAAAGAAAACTACAAACCAGAGCTCAAGGAAATGACAGGACACAAACATATAGAGAAACACTCCATCCTCATGGATAGGAAGACTCAATATCATGAAAATGGCCATATTGCCCAAAGTAATTTATAGATTCAATGCTATTCCCATCAAGCTACCATTGACTTTCTTCACAGAACTAGAAAAAAACTATGTTAAATTTCATATGGAAGCAAAAAAGAGCCTGTGGAGCCAAGGCTAACCTAAGCAAAAAGAACAAAGCTGGAGGCATGACGCTGCCTGACTTCAAACTATATTACAAAGCTAAAGTAACCAAAACAGCATGGTGCTAATACCAAAACAGATATATAGACCAATGAAACAGAATAGAGGCCTCAGAAATAACACCACACATCTACAACAATCTGATCTTCAACAAACCTGACAAAAGCAAGCAATGGGGAAAGGATTCCCTATGTAATTAATGGCGCTGGGAAAACTGGGTAGCCATATGCAGAAAAGAGAAACTAGACCCCTTCATTATACCTTATAAAAGAATTAACTCAAGGTGGATTAAAAACATAAATGTAAAACCTAAAACTATAAAAACCCTAGAAGAAAACCTAGGCAATATGATTCAGGACATAGGTGTGGGCAAAGACTTCATGACTAAATCACCAACAGCACTTGAAACAACAGCCAAAATTGACAGATGGAATCTAATCAAACTAAAGAGCTTCTGCTCAGTAAAATAAACTATCACAAGAGTGAACAGGCAACCTACAAAATATGAGAAAATTTTTGCAATCTATCCATCTGACAAAGGTCTAATATCCAGAATCTAGAAGGAACTTAAACAAATTTACAAGAAAAAAAAAACAAACAACCCCATCAAAAAGTGGGCAAAGGATATGAACAGACACTCCTCAAAAGAAGATATGTATATGGCCAATAAACATATGAAAAAAGCTCATTATCACTGTTCATTAGAGAAATGCAAATCAAAACCACAATGACATACCATCCCACACCAGTTAGAATGGTGATCATTAAAAATTCTGGAAACAGCAGATGCTGGAGAAGATGCAGAGAAATAGGAACACTTTTACACTGTTGGTGGGCTTGTAAAATAGTTCAACCATTGTGGAATACAATGTGGTGATTCCTCAAGGATATAAAACCAGAAATACCATTTGACCCAGCAATCCCATTACTGGGTATATACCAAAGGATTATACATCATTCTACTCTAAAGACACATGTACATATATGTTTATCATGGGACTATTTACAATAGCAAAGACTTGGAACCAACATAATGCCCATCAATGATAGACTGGATGAAGAAAATGTGGCACATATTCACCATGGAATACTACACAGCCATAAAAAAGGATGAGTTCACGTCCTTTGCGGGGATATGGATGAAGCTGGAAACCATCATCCTCAGCAAACTAACACAGGAACGGAAAACCAAACACTGCATGTTCTCACTCATAAGTGGGTGCTGAACAATGAGAACATGTTGACACAGGGAGAGGAACATCACACACTGGGGTCTGTAGGTGGGTGTGGGGAAAGGGGAGGGAGAGCATTAGGACAAATAGCTAATGCATGTGGAGCTTAAAACCTAGATGACGGGTTGATGGGTGCAGCAAATTACCATGGCACAAGTATACCTATGTAACAAACCTGCATGTTCAGCACATGTATCCCAGAACTTAAAGTAAAATTTTAAAAAATGAAAGTATGCAATATGTGTATGTGTGTGTATACATACATATAAAACAAGCACTCATTTTCATTTTGTACATATATGCACATTATGAGTGTGAATATATGTTAAATAATATCCTATCAGTTTTGTATTTGTAACACATATATGTACATGCATATACAACAAATAGAGGTGTTTTGCATAATAATTTCATTTATATTCATTTCATCAGCTAAGAACTAAAAAGAATTTAAATCAAAATCAATTATTCATTTACAGGTGTTTTTAACCATCATCTCCCCCTTTATCTTCAGTTTTATGCCTCCTTGTATTGCCATTTTGTGACTTTTTTGCCATAAATTATACATATTTGGAACAGTCACTTTAAGAAATTCAATCTTTGGATAAGATCTCTAAGATTGATTTAGTATGAATACGTGTGTGGGCACACACTTGACAAAGAAAGGTCAGTTATAAATATATGTGTACACTTATCAAAATAATTCACATAAAATCTCTGAATAAAATTATCTGTATGCTTTTTCTGTCAATAAAAGCAATATAGTATAATTCTTGGTAGTAAACCTGTTTGTTTTCATTCTGTTGCCTACCATGTGAGCTGCCATGTTGGTATAAAACATCGATCATTTGATATTTTACTACAGCAAATAATAGTGATCCCCACGAAATAATAAATAAATCAGTGAGTTTCACGGAAATAAGTTTTTGGATGGATCAGATAATTTGAAGTTGTTAGTTTATTCTCCAGCAAGGTGAAAGAAAAAAGCTGTTAGTTTGTTCTCTATCAGGTGATCGAAGATGAAAACTAAAGTTCTCAAGGCCAGTGCATAATAATGGTGCCGTATTCTGTGCATCAATCACCATTACCAAATACCTATATTGCCAAATATTTCATGTACCGCTTTAGTGGTGATTAATCAATGTGCCATGGCACTGAAACTGAAACGAGACTTTGTAGTACAAGTGATATTCAAAGAGTTTTGAAAATTTATCAGCTCTATAGATATAGATGAAAATTTATCATCATCTATCTAGAAATCCTGTTTTTATAAATGTTACCTAGCCAAATATTGGTTTTATTTACTTAATATTTAGAAAACATGAGTTTAGTAAAAATTGTTCAGATTTTCTTAATGTAGTGTGTGAAATTACTATGTAATTATACAAGAAATATGCTACACAGCTGAATACACAAAGAGGTCAGCAGAGGGAGCAAAAGGTGCCTTTCCCCTATAATCCACAGCAACATCACCCGCTCTTCTCTCTACATCATCGATGTATGTTATCTAAAGTCCTGTGCAAATGCCACCTCAACACGAGTCCTCTAGCCTTGCCTTCTTATCAGAAGCAGCTCGAAAGCCCCGATAATTCTAGAACCACTGAAAAATACACACTTGTTGCAAGGATTGAAAAGCCTCATATTGCAAATTCAGAATTCACAGTACTGAAAAAATTCATAATTTTTTAAAGTTACAATACTGTGAACTATACAAAATGAATTATGCTGGGATCCGATGACTCTCTTCATTCCAGCCTATCTTATATTTTCTCATTCATTTCTCCACATAGTCACAACAACAGACTCACTATTACATTTCATTAATGGCTATTTTATAATAAATGATCTCAATAGCATTTCTGAAACCTCTGCTGTTCTGGTTTTACAGAACTCTTGAATTTTTGAATGAGTTAGTTTTTGATTGAAAAAGACCTGACTCTTATGCTTAGAAAAGCCATCATTTCTTTCTGTAAGCTTTCCGTCTTCTATAAGCTTTACATGTTCCATAAGCAAACATTCGCTGGTTTTGTGATCAAACTAGAGAGGCAAATTCAGTTAATAATAACAACGTCATTTATCATCCTCAAATCTAGTGTTATGGATAATACGATCTCCACAAGGAGACGGTTGCACGAGCGACAAGAGAAAGACAATCAACAGTCTTTTACTCATACCAAGATATGTCCACACACACTTGTTTCAACAGTCAAAGTAACGCCATATGTCCCCAGTGATGTGGGTGGGCAAAAGGAACAGTTGGCCTGCTAATGAGGGCCATATGTACACGCAGCCTATCGTACCATCCTTCTTACTTATGGTTGCTGAAAACTCAGTGGAAGAGCTTGCTCTGAGGAATGGCATGGCTGGAGGAGGAGAGGCTTCCTTAAGAGCAGGAAAGGACCATTTGTTGTACAACTACTGTATCTCTGAAACTGGGAGCTAAAGATATGCATGTACGTTACTCATTCTTATTAAGAGTTACTTACGCATCCGTAGAGTTCTTTACTCCAGTTTCACCTTCTTTCACTAAATTCTTTTGCATTTATGTGCAAAGGGATTTTGGGCCCTTTTCAAAAATTACTTTTCCTAATCAATCTTGTTAATTTGGTGTTCATTTACATCGGCTTCTCTTTATTTTTAGCTTGATTTCCAGAAAAATTATACTTTCTTTGACATTGTTAAATGTTACAATATTAAAAGAAATGAAAAAGACTTAAAAACTTAGAATATTTGAATGAGGGTTTCTGGAAGGCAGAGAGAACAATAAGGCAAAAGTACTTACTGCACTACTGTTCCAAAGTAAAAGAAAAACAAAGATTTTAAAAATGATTATAGCAGCTTTGTATCTCAACCAGGGTTTCCTTTGAAATTTCTACAACTGCAAACACTATTCAGCAATTTGCACTGATTATAAAATTTATTGTTTTAAGGTCAATTGTGATACTATGATCAGATAATATAATTTACTTTACTCTTAATGGCTTCATTTTGACAACTGAGGGAGCTTTCAGGAAGGACAACGCTTCCTGCACAACAACCAGTAAAGCAGGTCACATCCATTTTCAATCTAATTTTAAGAAAAATGAAGGACAAACTACTTGTGAGGCAGCAAGAATTCATTTGCATTAAATTAATTTGAACAGGGCATTTCAAGTTCTCTCTGGCAACAATGGAATAAAGGGGAAAATGAATCTATCTTATGCAATGATCCTCTTCTAGGTTACAGAAAGATTTGAAAGGCTGACATGACCATTGCTAAATTTCTTCTAGAAGTCTATGATTAGTGTCATAGATATAACTCATGAGATAAAATATTCACAAAGAATGTCTGTGAACTGCATCAATTGTGATGGAACTACTGTCTAACATCCCTTTGAAAAGTTATATTCTGCAAAGGTTAAAAAACACCAACCTTTCGATGCTTTCTTATATGGATGAGCTTTTGTCAACAAGAACTAAGCTTCACAATTAAGCACTATGGAAGATAATGTTCTAGGTTAATTTAAACCTAACTAATCCAGGACTTGGCCTTGATAAATAATGGGTTTAATTAATATTTTTGACCCTAGCAGTGCAAATACTTTTACTTATATTTTACTAAAGCTAGTTTTGACAAATCTAAGGGTATTTAATTTATCAGTATCTGTTGTCAGATGAAAACTTCCCCATCAATACCTTCTAATGGTTCAAAAATAAACTGTTACCCCCACAGATACATTGTTTTTCCATGCGTAAGCAAGTACATTAATTTCAGGGTCTCAAGGCATAAAAGTGATATTACCACTTGTGATAGGCTGCATAATAGTCCCAAAAGATGTTCTTCACCTAATCTCCCGGCCCTGGGAATGTGCTGCCTTACACAGCCAAAGGACTTGTAGATACGATTCATTTAAGGATCTGGAGACAAGGTGATTATCCCAGATCATCCACGTGAGTCCAAAGTAATCACAGGAGTCCTTAGATGAAGTGGAGAGAAGGACTCAAAGTTAAAGGAGGAGACAGCGCGGAGACAGAAACAGAAATAAAAGCAACGCACCTTGAAAATGGAGGAATGGGGAAAAGACAATGAAGACAGGTGCCACCAGAAGCAGAAAATGCAAGAGAATGGATTCTCCCCTCAGCACCTCCAGAAGGAACCCACACTGCAGACACATTGACTTAGCCATATTAAAGTGATTTTGGACTTCTGACCTTTGAAACTGCAAGACAATAAATATGTGTTAAGTTATGTAAATGTGTCGTAATTTGTTATAGCAGCAGTAATACAACTAATACACCACTACAATAAGCAAAGGAAATAAAGTGCAATAGTGACAAACTTAAGGGTTTCCAGGAAAGAGAAACGAAGTGGTAAACTCAATCACAGGATTATATTAGTAACTGTAGTATATGTTACTTGCTTACCCTTTCAATCACATTATTGCTGTAATTATCATTATCATCCAATCAATATGATTACACCAGTATGTATAACTTAGACATGAAAATTTTTTTCTATTTCACTCTTCCCATAATTCCATGCAGCTACCCCTAAGCAACTATGTATCTGATGAAGCTAATATTTTCAGGGAAAATCTTCCATGTTAAGCAGAAAATTTACATCTAAAATTAAATTCTTTTAAGCCAGTCTGGGGACAATACCTAGAAAATTCAAACATTACTTCTCAAGAATACCACTAGCAGTGAATTTGTGACGCTATCTTCCACCAACTGAATCAAAATTAATTTTAAATATTTTCAAAGCAATATTTTAAAAAATCGTGTACACATTTTTTCCTCTTGGTAAAAATAAACCACTTCTCAACCATCCATTATATTTATGTTAGTTACATGAAGTCCATACATGAATTATCATACCACAAATAGAAAACTATTTAAATAGAAAAATCTCACTTGGTGCTGACAGAATGACAGCATAAAACTGTTAAGCATGAGGAGAAAGTTGTTTGCAGTGTAAATATTTCCCTTTTCCTATCAAAGTGTGTCCTGTGATCTAGCGCTCTTCTCTCCACATGCTTAAGTACAGCAAAAGTTATAAAAACACTCATTCTAGTTTTCTATACTTTAATGGTTGTAGAACATCAGAAGAGAATTGGGAGATGGGAATGTTTTGTGCTTGACATTGCATTTGAGGGGAAAATAAAAACTTGGACATAATATGTGGGATGTCTCCACAGTAATACATGGGAGGGCAAGAAAAAAATGCTATCAAATTTCTACCATGCGCTGAGCCCCTTATATCAACAAATATCCAGCCTTTCTAATGTACTAACAACCACTCTTCATAGCAAGTATTCTATTCCCAGCTTGTAGGTAAGAAACAAAGCTTCAGAAAGGGATCTTCACCAATTTCACACAGTCAATAAAAGGCAGAACTAGGGCAAATATCAATAATAAAAATAGCAATCTAATCCTAATTGGACCTGGCACTGTTCTAAGAAGAAAATCATTAACAAAGGATTTTGAGTTACCACACTCTTAGTCTCCCCGTTTTACAAAAGAAGCAACTGGGGTAAAGTGAAGCTATGCCGTTTCTTTTGAAGCTCATATACCTAACAAGATACCACTTTAATCATGGGTCTCTGATAGATCGTGTACCTCATTTCTAGCGTTTGCTGAGATTTTTCTTATTAACCCTAAGCAAGTATTTGATCCCTGGTAAGTATGCTGTAATTTTTTCACCGCTCATTCTTATCACGGTTCTTCAAGAAAAGTACAGTTCAACACATTTGTCCTATTTGGTTACAAATTTTGAAATTCAAAATATGTATCACACTAAGCTGTTAGCTCCATTTGGAATTTTAAAAAACTAAATTTTTCACTCAGTTAAAAAAAATTGCATTGTTTACTCCCATATCTACAATATAGCTTATAAGTGTATATTTGTATTGAAAACATAATTTTCTACAACTTTTATAATATTTAAATATTATTTAAGGTTTTAATAATATTTAAATATTTAAATAATACATTTAAAAACATAGTTCAACAAGTCCGAATAATCCATCACTTACTTATGACAGAATATTTGTTCAGTATCTTCTGTTTGTTCACTCTTGTGTAATATATCCTATTTTAAGAATCAAAAACTTCTCTTAATGTCAACACTACAGCCTCTTCACAATTCCTACTTATTCCTAATTACCCTTCAGGAGCAAATAAAATGAATTTATCCCAAATTTCTTTGCTTTGAAACAACTTCAGTGAAAATGGTGGTTGTCAACCATATCTACCATTCATATATCCCATTGTTTTCTGCATTAAATTTCATCTAATACTCCTTATGCCATCAGTGTCACTACAAAGGGGGACAGGGGATGAATCTCATCATGAACAAAGGTATATACACTAGATCTTAGGATGTTCAATCATTTCCTTACTCTATTATGTCCCATCTGAACTACTCATATTAAAATGAGCAACTATATGAACATGGTACTTTTAAGAAAGGATGTTCAAAAATTAATTCATATCTTGTACAAATTGGTATCCAAGAAATCATGACCTAATAGGCATCACATATGTGAATGAAAAAATTCACTTTCAGCAATGAATGTTGATGACACTCCTTTAGCAAGAGTTGTACCGAGCTACCCACAACTCCTCAGCACTCACTATTCTCATACATGCGGTCGGACAATGTCCAAGGGTGCAGTGATTCTGTCCAGAGGCTTTTCTGGGCCGTTAGAGCTGTCTCAGCCTGTGTACAGGGTTATACAGACACTCTAGGGCATTCATGACTCTGATCACTGGAGCAGCCCTGTACTAACTGCAAATTTATGGAGGAAACTTTCAAGTCCTCTTGCCCCCCAGTTGGGGTAACTCTGTTACCTATTTCATGTGGTCTCAGTTCTCCAACAAAAATGATCTCGGCCTGCTCATCTTACTTCCGTTTCACTACATGGCACAACTAGAAGTTGACTAGGTATTCTGCTTTAATGTATATGCAAAGCCCTCTTGTTCAGGAATGTTTGTAGAATAATATTTCTAAATTAGGAATACAATTGGTCTTGTTCTTTCCTGAGGGATAAAATGTCATCTCTCTTCTTCTCTCCCTCTCTCCTTTCTTCCTAACTCAGCTAACCCTCTATCTGAAAGAATTACAAAGGAAGAAATCTAGGGCATTGTTTAGCATTCTCAGGAGGATTGGAAATGTTGGAATGACAGCGAGTATCACACATACACTGCTTGAAGTATTTTGTAGGATCCAAGGGAAGAGAAAATTTTGACATTCCAGAAAATTTAAGTCATCCTTTTAATATCAGGACCAGAAAGAAACAGGTCACACGGGCAAGAGCCATAAAACTAATTATCTTGACTCTTTCCAGAATACCTGAGCTATAAATGTACAGGGAATCCTGTAATCAGATGCAAAGTTGTGTATAATATACTTAGTTCCCAAATGTAACTAGGAATTTTATGTATATAATGTGAAAAATCGTTCCAAAGTATTTGAGACTCCAAAAACTTTCCTAGCTAGCATTCAATATTCTTGCTTAACTTCTCCTTATACCCCTAACTGTATTGAGCATGCATAGACACACAAAAGCTAGGATCAACTATTACCGCTTAAGAAAGAAAAGGAGGAAAAAGGCTGTATTATAGGGATTTAGTTTTCTTCCTCAACTCTTGAAGAAGCCTATTTGTATCAGCCCGTGTCAGACAACAAAGTACTTATCAATAAAGTTTTATGAATGTGGTCACATATGAAATATAAGAGCATTCAGTTTCTACCTCTCCTTTTCTCATAAATCCTACATCAGATAGACATTAGCTATATCTGCCAATGTTTCCACGGAATCTTAAAGACTATTCACTGCAAAGCTGGCAGTGTAGCCTGAAAGCAAGTTATGTCTGCGTTGCAACTTCACACTAAGTGGTTTAAAAATACAACTAAATGTGGCCTGTCTTTATCTTGATTATAAGACATAAATTATCCCAAGAATATTCTTAGTAAAAATTGGGTCTCCCGGTCAAGCCACTTCTATTAAGAAGGACACAGGTCAGTTTTTAGGAGTTTAGGTGTTATTTGGAAGTTAGGAGCATCTAAATATGGAATATAACTCCATTAAATTATAGTATATTTTATATCAAAGAGAAACGACAAAAATAAGAAATGTTTTAAGTATTTTTTCGTATAGCGTGTTCATATATAATTACTTCAGTAGTCTCAATGTAGTCATGCAATTGTTTGGGTAAAGAACTAAACTTGAAGTTAAATAGCATAGGTCTGAATTCTTATGGTTTATAACATTCATATATTTTATATGTTCCAGAATAATATGTAATTTCTAAGTTTATAACATAATAATTACAGAAATCTAGGTAAAGTAATACTTCTGTGACACAGTCTCTTCATCTACAAAATGGAATATTGCTTTTCTCCTTAAATTTATATTAAAAATTGGAGAAGTAATATATGTGAAAGAACCTTACATTAAATATGCAAGTTTTATTTGTTGAATTCAAACAGTCATTAAAGAACAAAATAAAACATTACATTTGGATTAACAAAGTAGATACATATATCTCAATCTGAGAAACCTTTAAGCTCTCTTGACCATAAAATGACATTGGATCCTATAAGAGAGTTTGGTAAATATTTGAAAGATATTTCAATTTCACACCTAAATGTTGATTCTGACATTTATTTCCTAAACTTATCATTTGTATACTTACCTGCTATTAAATCCACAGGGGTCATGTCACTAACTGTATGCCCACCGATTTTATTGAGAGGTATTCAGCAAGGCCCACAAAGTAAGTATTGAATTTTTTTAAAAAACAGACCCAAAACACCTAAAAGCAAAACACTTAGTAAATTCTTATAATCATGAAGATCACAAATTAGTGCTATTAGTAAGAAAGAAACTTCTAAACCAAATAAAGTCCTAATACCTCCAACGAATTTTGTCTCTCTGATACACACACACACGATTAAAAAAAAAATGAAGGAAATGTAAAAAAATAAATAAATGAAGGAAGTTCTGTGGGAAATGTCCATAATTTCATGCCCAGAATTTCCCTATCAATCTCTTTCCCCAAAGTTCTTCCGAGAAAATAAAGTTGCCTTTCTCTCAACGTTAACTCATCACTTTTCTCATAGCATTTTCAAAAGAAATATTTCCTGTCAGCCGGCCACTTAAACTTTGTGCTGTTAAAGAAATCCAAAAAGGTATCAATTTTGCAACAAAGGATAAAGAGGAGACGAAGTGAACCAACATGGCTTTTAAGCTAAATTGCCGTCACCTGTCACAGGTTGTCTAGCGAGCCTCAAGTTCCCTCTAATAAGCTTATGGAGGGTGCGGAGCAAAGGCACCTCAAGGTGCTCTGCGGGTTTTCCCCTGGTAAATTAGGCTGAAAGGAAAAGAGTCCCACCCCCCACCCCCAAACTTGGAGACCAGGGCTGCCCTGCCGAATGCTGTGCCCAGACCTCCTACTTCCACGCCCTTCCAGTCCTTTCCTCGGCTTGGAAAATTGGGCATGAGGCAAGCAAAAGGAAGGACAGAAGGCCAAAACGGGCATCCGGGAAGCCAAATTTCTGTCTCAAAAGCTCGTCTAGAAACGCGTACATAGCGCGTGCCTTGCGGACATCTCCTAAAACCCCGTTCACTGAAGCTAATTCCTCCCGAACGCCCCCACGCCGGCTGAGGATCGCAACCGCCCATCCGCCCCTCCAGCCTGTGCAGCCGCCCCCAAAACCTCCCGTGAATCGGGAAATGTCAAGGCAGCAGCGCTTGGGGAGCCGAGCAGCCTCGCCAGTTCCAAGTCTCTGGTTCGAGACCCCTCGCTTCGCCTCTTTGGGGAACTCACCTGGAGTCAGGTTTAGATGGCAGCCTCCACCCAGGGGACCGGGAAGCGGCCCCGGGAAGCGCCGCCGCGTCCTGTGAATAACGAGCGCAGCGCAGCGGAGCAGCTCCCCCTGGACTGGCCGCTCCCCGATTCCTCCCGCTCTGTCCGGGAACCGTCCCTCCGTTCTTTCCTCTCCCTCCCCTGCCTGCAGCCGCCGCGCTCCCTCCTCCTGCTGGCGGCTCAGGGCTGTGCTTCCGCCTCCCTCCTGCGGGCGCACGAGCTGCCCGCGCTGCTAATGAGCAGGCTCCAGGCTCCGCCCGGCCAGGGGTGCGCACACACCCCACGCCGGAGACGAGCTCCCGGGAGCGGAGCTATGGATACGCCTGGTGCGGCGGCTGGAGAAATGAACTGGAGGAGGCATCCAGCATCTCACACTTTCTGGCCACTCAGCTTAACTAAGCCATAACCCCAGACTTCTTCCTAAATCTCCAGTAATTTACAGGTGCTGAAAAGTCAATGAGGGGTTTGAGCACAATCTGTGTTAACAGTATTGCCAGTATAGAGATGCTAATCTGGCTAGATTCTAGGGATGAAATGTTCAAGGGACGGTATATGATTCTTTCTGGTGGTTATTTTGACATATTTTGGCTATACTTACAGATCTGTAAAATAAACCAGCAATCTTCTAATCATGACAACACAGATTCCTAATTGAAGGCAGCTGATACTTATTAAATACCAGGCTCTGTTTAATAGGCTCTTCTTTCCCAGCTGATCTTTACTACAATTCTGTGAGCACTACTAGCACCCCTATTCTATATTTTAAGAATTTGGGTTTAACTTTTAAAACAAGACGGTCTTAAAACAAGACTAAGGATCATGTCCAACCTTGCAGAGATTCTAAGTTTCTGAGCCTAAATAATAACTGAAATCTGTAGCTCCCACAACCCATAGCCTGTGTATAATGTGTTGCAGCATCTTGGATGGTACTGTGTAACTGAACCAACAAAGATAATAGGACCATCAGCAAATACACACCACGAGACTAATGAATACCTAGAATCCTAGTGAGACTTGTAAATAGTCAAGCACCCTAAGTAACAATAGTTCAAGTGCATGCTAAACATGGTGATTACTTATAAAAGAACAGCAACCAGTATGAGTGAAGACAGGCAAATAATGTTCAAAATGTTCAGAATCAATGTCCAGCCACTTATGAGTTGAATTCCCCACTCTAAAAAGGAGGCCAGATGTGATGTATTCTAAGAAGTCTACAATGGGCGTGGTCTTTTCGCAACCAAAAAGGGCTTTTTAAACACTTATTTCCCATTAAGAATATGCAATAGCTAATTAATATTAAATCTGAAAATCAGTGATAATTTATTTCAACTAACCTTACATGAAAAAATCATTACTCATTCAAGCTTTTAGAATTAGATTAAATAGCATTGAGTATCAAATTTACTTCAACCCATAGAAATAATAGACAGTTAATTAATAAAGTAAGTAATTTAATTAACTTTACTTTTGTGTCATGATGTATTTTTCCTTAGGAAAAGGATAAGACATTTTTTCCATGGTATAAAATACTAGAATATGACTTTTATATTTTTCTTCATGAAGATTAAAGAATTAATAAAATAAGTACAGACATATTGTCAACAAATCTATCCAGATCATTCATTCTCCACTCAAGAAATTATGCTAGGCAAGCTTTATTTCTCCATATGTACAAGGCAATTCAGAGGTCAAAAATTTGAAAACACTTCAATGAACATCAACCATTAATTAACTAAGAGTAGATTTTATTTATAAACAACTTTAAAAGACTATAAAAAAGGTATAACAAACTTCTACTTTATCAGTACTGCTACTCCTGTTGAACACAAAGATATATAATTATAGTTTTCTCCCTATTTAAAATATTTATTGATTCTGGCATAATAATGTCATACTCATCCCTCAATAATCAGTGTACATGGAACCAGAAATCTTTTCTTTCACCTAGTCAATTTAAGTATTTCTGTGTTTTGCATGTTAACACTCTATTTATTCTGTGTTTCTAGTGCTTATCCTCAAAATTTTTATAGTTCCGTTCACATATGAATTCTACCAATCAGCACTATATATAAATAATGCAACGTATAAAATGTGTTAAATAAATGGATGTAAGATTTATGCTAAATTTTTCACATAGTAAGTACTTCAAAACCCTTATTATTTTTCCTTAAGCTTTTATGTGCATATATTTTATCTCTCCAACTAAAGAATAAACTTCTAAATAAGAAGAGTTTTGTCTATAAATTTTACGCATTTTAATACATTATTAATCTAAAACCTTGGACTAGAGTTTGGAATTCTTTTATGTATTCATTTATTGATTCAAAAAATAGGTGTCCATGCCATTTTTTCTAAACCTTGTGCAAGATGTAGGGTATACAATGATGTCCAGACTTTAGAGTCCTTGACCTCATGGCGTTTAAAGTGCAGTAATGTACAGTAATTTTAAAATCTATTTATTATTATTTAAAACAATCAATGAATACATTCTTGTCGAAAATAACTGAAAAGTCTGTCTGAATTCCCTGGCCAAGGCCAAAACATGAAAGCAAAAGAGCTGCCTGAAAACAGTGCAAGCCACTCTCCAGAGGGTTTCTCTGTTGAAACAGCACATCGCATTATGGAAATAATGAGAAAAATTAGTAACTGTGCAAACGACAACACATATGCATCTTTGTGGTTTCTGACCTTTTAGCATCGTCGAAGCAAGACCACAAACCTTTCAACACCAGGCGTGGTATTAATCTTGCACAGAATATAATGTTTTCACATATTTTATTCTGATTTCCTACAAAGTAATTTCAATTTCTAGCTAAAGCTAATGGATTTTTCTAGTGAAAACATTGTGTACCGAATGACTTTCCAGTGAGATCCGCGTACCATGCGCCATTTTCATGTTCGTGCTCATTTCTCTGAAGTCTGTTTGCCTTTAATTCACCATAATGAAATTCCTTGTGTACTTTTATTGGCAACCATTGCATAGTGACACTTGCATCCAAATGTAATTCCATTTGAGCTTGGCAGTGTTTGCTTTTTTATCAGAAGAGGAAAGTTAGAGGGAACAAGGGGCAAAGATGTGTGTAAGAATATCTGAGGGACCATCACAGCATCATCACAAATTCAAGATTTTTTTGAAACATTAGACAAGGGACTCACAGCCATGCCCTGGGATGGCTGAAACACTTCACAACCTGCTCATGTTTATGACCAAAATCATCACCTAAAATGAATTCAATGTGTCAATATCATAATATTGTTTGTGTATAAGTAATCATGAAGCAGTTAGGGAAGGGAGTATAATCTAGTAAGAAATTGGAACAAAAAGTGTTAGACAAAATTCAAGAAGATTTAAAAGAAGAAAATTAACCTGTCTGATCTGAACAGAATTGGAAAAGCACATCAATCATAGCTCTATACATTGACCATAGACTTAAAGCATAACATAAAAATAAAGAAGGCAGATAACTCAGGAAAACATTTCTATTAAATCTACTCCGTAAAGTTTTCCCATACTTTTATTTTACTAACAGGAGCATACATTTAAATCTGACAAAATCATATATATTTTGTTGATTCAATTTGTAGCAGATAGAGGAGCATGTCCCAGTGCTATGACAGTGAGTTGTCACTATAACATACCACTGCTTTACATCTTACCCACAGGCTAAAATGCTTACCCCTAGAGTCGTGACTTTGTATATGACAGGAGATTGCTACTAAAAGTAAATATATTTGGCTGAAGGGTAGATACAACTTTAGGCCATTATATCATTCACTAAAATTTAGCTGGCATTTACATATTTACCTGCTTAGTTCATATGACAAATATGTTTGAGAGACTGCCATATACAAAAAAAAAAGATGGAACCATCTTACAAATTTAGAGATTACTTAAAGAAATGGAACCGAAGGGTTAACTGTGATGGCAAGAATGAAGAGAGCAAAACCAGAGGGTACTTCAAGGAGAACAGGCATGAGAGAGGCATTATAATTTGGAGGGTGCTATGATTTGAACCTATGTGCCCATCCAAAGTTTGTATGTTGAAACTAAAATCCCAGGACAATGACATCAAGAGATGGGGCTTTTGGTTAAGTGATTAAATGAAGAAGGATCCACCCTCATGAATGAGATAAACGTCCTCGTAAGAGATGCTTTAGAGGAATGCCGGGCTCCTCAGTCTCTTCTGCCATGTCGTTACATTGTCCGTTTTTGCCCACTTTTGTCACGTGAAGACGAAGCAAGAAGGTGCCACCTCGGGACCAACTGCCAAATCTCCACTGCCTTGATTTCGGACTTCTCAGCCCCAGAACTGTGAGAAATACATTTCTGTTTTTTATGAATTACTCAATCTGTGGCATTTTGTTATAGCAGCATACAGACAAAAACAGGGTAAACAGCCTGGTGAGAGTGGATATTTTAGAAACTTGAGATGATTCAATGTCGCTGATTCTCCATTTTCTCATATGTAAAATGAAGGAAATAATGCTGATTACTTCATAGTTCATTGTACAAATTAAATTAACTATGTAAATAAAGCAATATAGTTCCTTTTATCTAGTATACATTGTTTAAGTGTTGTTGTCATTACATGAGGAAAACAAGAACTTCCCCAAACAGAAGGATGTGGGAACCAAAACTAAGATATAAGAAAGGACCAAAGTTCACTGTGACAATCTGGTCAAGCGCTGGTTAGGGAAGATAGCATAATGTTACGCATAGATATTATTATAGGATAATTTTCCTCCACCCCGAACTCCTCTAGCACTTTCCCTACGTCTTTCATTGCACTTCTTCATTTGTCTCTTTAATTACGGTTATTTATATAAATCTTTTAGCTTCCTACAAAAAGAAGCTTGTAGTGGGACAGATTCTTGAGGATCTATGTCAAAGCAATTTTTCTATTTCCTACAGCAAGTAACCCAGTAGTAATCACACAGAATTTGTTAAAAGAATAAACATAGGAAGATTAATTTCCATTTTTTTCTTTGCTAATTTTTAATCAGAATTATACCATTGTTAGGGAGGGAGAAATTATAAATTGAGGACATGAGTATTAACATTTAAATCTGTTATTCTGCTTTATTTTAGAGCTTGCCATGTTTTGTGATTAAAAAAAGAAACAGGACATTCTATATAGCTGTTGCAAAACGTGTGGTCTGTTGGTGAACTAGCAGCACCAGCATTATCAAGATTTCCTTAGTTTGCAGGGCTACTGAGTCAGAATTCGCATTTTGACAAAACTCCAGGTGATTCATGCTCTGCATTTAAGTTGGAGAAGCACTGTTCTATAGTTCTCCTTATGTCCTAAATGCATTGTCAGTGAAAGAAAATACTATACGTATGATAATAATAACGGTAATATTAACAAAAATGTAACTATTAGTAATTTTCTATGCTCTCCCAGATACTAAGTCCTTTATTTAATACTTGTGATATTTCTGCGAAGTTGCAATTGATATCACCTACTAAACTGATACTCAGAAATCTGAAGTAATTCTCCAAGGTCACAAAGCTAGTGAATCACAAACCAGATTTTTAAACTCTTGCTGCTTCATTCCAAAGACTAAACCGTTTCTAACTCACGGTTAATACATTTGCTTCTGCCTTCCATTTCCTAAATATGGTTTCCTTTCTATTTCATTAGCTTTACTTATACATGACTGATTTTTAACCCTCTCTAACATTTGCAGAATATGGTGTACTATGGTTAATAAGGACAATACCAAGTAATATCATGTTGAGAAAGCGTGCAGAAGTAGCATCAAAAAACAGACTTTTTCCAAAATGTTTACTAAAAACTTTCAATAAAAACAAGATTTTCTACTTAGAATTTCTACCTTGCATAACTCAAATGGAGCATGATTATTAAAATGACAAAAAGATTCCGTAATTGCCTAAGAGCTAAGAATAAGAATTGCTATATAAAAAAGCATAAATATGCCATATGAATGACATGTATAAGAATCATGGGAGTGCTATTTGGTATTTAGTATTTAGTTCCATTCTGCAGCATGATCAAAAAGAAGCATCTGTATAGTTCACTGTGCATTATAGCACAATAAATCACCTCATTAGGCTCAGATATATGTAAAGATTTACAGTCTGGGAAAGTCCACTAGATATTCTTAATCACTTCTTAGACTGTACTGTCCCCCATATTTCTCTTTTTCTATAGAAAGGTTGCACATGGAAAGGCTTTATTTGAAATCCAGCAATGAATGGAATGTCTGTGAAGCAAGAAATAGATGGAAATTGACATTTTAAAAGAAAGTTTGGCTTCTGAAGAGATACAGCTGTGACCTTGGTCTTTTTGTTGGAGAGAAGTATTCCCTAGCCTTACTGTACTATTTTTCCCAAAGCACCCTCTCTATTGTTCTCCCTTCATCTCTGGCTCGTATCATATGGCCCCTCCCTCATTCTATCTGGTGAGTTCTGAGAAAAATGCTTAAATTCTGCAGAGAAGATTGAGAACAATGCTAAATATTCCTCAGAGAAGCAAAATATTATGTTAACAGTTTATATTTTCACATGAAATTGTCTATCTCTTCTCTCTGTCTCATGTGTGTATGTGTGTATGTGTGTATGTGTATATATATATATACATATAATATACAGTAGATATGTATATATAGAGTATAATATTCAGTATATATGTATATATAGTATAATATACCGTATATATGTATATATATACAGTGTGTGTGTGTATATATATATACATATATATATATATATGTATATATATACTACCATTTACCTCCCAGGCTATACGTCCTGACATCTTAAAAGTAGAAAGCCCTCACAGGCCGCGGTTGCTCATGCCTGTAATCCCAGCACTTTGAGAGGCCGAGGCGTGCAGATCACCTGAGGTCGGGAGTTCAAGACCAGCCTGACCAACATGGTGAAACCCCATCTCTACTAAAAATACAAAAAATTAGCTGGGCGTTGTGTTGCGCACCTGTAATCCCAGCTACTCAGGAGGTGGAGGCAGGAGAATCACATGAACCCGGGAGTCGGAGGTTGTGTGAGCCGAGACCATGACATTGCACTGCAGCCTGGGCAATGAGAGCAAAACTCCATCTGAAAAATAAAGGTGGATAGGCCTTAAAAGACTTTTGAAAATGAGATTTGTCAAATATTTATTAGAGATGAAGAAAATAAGTGCGGACCCACACGTAACTTGTCTGAGGTCACAGAAGTAGGGACCCACACGTAACTTGTATGAGGTCACAGAGGTAGTCATGCTGCAGCAGCCTTATTGGTTTTCCTCTATGACATGCATTATTATTGTTTTTGATCATTTCAAGAGGTTTCTAGTCGATAGTGGGACAAAATTTCTAATTTGGGAACCTAATTTTCTCTGCAAATCTTCTTTACATCTCTAGCTTATTAATACACCTCAGAAGTGTTACAGGAATTAATTCGCAGGATTTTGAAGAATATTTTGAGGTATGCTGGGAAAAATCATGTCAAGTATCAATGATTAGAAACTAAACAATCAATATTAGATATTGTAAAATTATATTTAATCTTCCATATGGCATAAATAAGTTATTTTAATGTACAGTCGTTGTACTTTGTAAATTTGCATATAAAATATTTGAAAAAATAACTTTCAATATGTAAAATGTAAATATACAAAGGAAAGGATCGGAAAAAATAGATAAAAATAATCAGGCTAAGAAAACACTACAGTGTCACCCTCAGAAGACTATAGAAGGATTCTCACCCTCGAGAAACAGAGGAACTTGAACATGGAAATGACCCTCTGCTGGCCATACTGATTATGGTACATAATTTTAAAAGGCTTTTAGAGAGAAGGGAAATGTTTTATTATGCATTCAGCACAGTGTTATGGTGATGTTTCTTAACTATCAGCTATTTTTAAAATTCTTATAATCTTTCTATAGATGACAAAGTTACATAAATATGAAGGATAAGAAGGGCCCCTGCAAACCTGATAATACAATACTCTTTTCAATGATAACGTATTTCTAAGCGCGCATCTCCTAATCATATTGATGTGCATTAAGTGTTCTTTTACCTACACCTGTCAAAGTGGCTAAAGTAATATTTCATGAGGAGATAATTTTTTCCTTTAGGTGATTTTTTCCGCATAATACTCTAACATTTCCAATTCCATCTTTCTCGAAAAAGTTTACATGATATACATATACAATTACTAAAATTTTGGCGGCATAAATAATTTAAATGGACTTTACTTCAAAGATAATATTTACTTTTAAAGTTGTAAACCTTGGAATCATCAATTAATTAGAATTATCTTTTTCTTTATAAATAAAGTTTTTTGTCCCTACATATTTATGATTTGGAAATTTTCACCTGGAAAATTTCATTTTCAGTTGTATGCCTTGTCTTTAGTATAAAATTCAGTATTTCAATTTCAATATAATTTTTTGATTGATTTTAATGCAGAGAACAGAAAGGAATATCTTCAAATATAAACTACACAGAATCATTCTGTGAAACATCTTTCTGATCTGTGCATTCAGCTAACAGAGTTAAACCGTACTTTTGATTGAGCAGTTCTGAACACTCTTTCTGTAGAAAATGCAACTGGACATTTGCAGCGCTAAGAGGGTAGTAGTGGAAAAAGGAATATATTCAAATATAAAGTAAACAGAAGCATTCTGTGAAATTTCTTTCTGTTCTCTGCAACTTCTTTCTGTTCTCTGCATTCAACTAACAGAGTTGAGCCTTACTTTTGAAGGAGCAGTTCCGAAACACTCTTTGTGTAGAAACTGAAATTGGACATTCGGAGAGCTAAGAGGATAAAAGTCGAAAAAGGAATATCTTCAGCTAAATACTACACAGAAGCATTCTGTGAAACTTATTTCTGATATGTGCATTCAACTAACAGAGTAAAACCATACTTTTGATTGAGCCATTATGAACACTCTTTCTGAAGAAAATGCAAGTGGACATTCGGAGCACTAAGAAGGTAATACAGGAAAAAGGAATATATTCAAATATAAACTACACAGAAGAATTCTGTGAAACTTCTTTCTGTTCTGTGCATTCAACTAACAGAGTTGAACCTTACTTTTGATTGAGCCGTCCTGAAACACTCATTCTGTAGAAATCGCAATTGGACATTCTGAGCACTAAGTGGCCTATATTGGGAAAAAGAATATCTCCAAATAAAAACTACTCAGAAGAATTCTGTGAAACTTATTTCTGATCTGTGCATTCAGCTAACAGAGTTAAACCATACTTTTGATTGAGCAGTTATTAAACACTGTTTCTGTAGGAAATGCAAGTGGACATTAGGAGCGCTAAGATTGTAATAGTGGAAAAAGGAATATCCCTAAATAAAAACTACACAGAAGCATTCTCTGAAACTCCTTTCTGTTCTCTGCATTAAACTAACAGAGTTGAGCCTTACTTTTGAAGGAGGTGTTCTGAAACACTCTTTGAGTAGAAACTGCCAGTGGACATTCGGAACGCTAAGAGGGTAATAGTCGAAAAAGGAATATCTTCAACTAAATACTAAACAGAAGCATTCTGTGAAACTTCTTTCTTTTCTGTGCATTCAACTAAAAGAGTTGAACCTTACTTTTCATTGAGCCGTTCTGAAACACTCTTTCTGTAGAAAATGCAAGTGGTGATTCGGAGCGCTAAGAGGGTAATAGAGGAAAAAGGAATATCTTCAAATATAAACTACACAGAAGCATTCTGTAGAACTTCTTTCTGTTCCTTGCATTCAACTAACAATATTGAACCTTACTTTTGATTGACCAGTTCTGAAACTCTCTTTCTGTAGATACTGCAATTGGAAATTCTGAACGCTAAGAGTCCTATATTGGAAAAAGGAATATCTTCAAATAAAAACTACACAGAAGAATTCTGTGAAACTTCTTTCTGATCTGTGCATTCAACTAACAGAGTTAAACCATACTTTTGATTGAGCAGTTCTGAACACTCTTTCTGTAGAAAATGCAAGTGGACATTCGGAGCTCTAAGAGGGTAATAGTGGAAAAAGTAATATCGTCAAATAAGAACTACAGACAAGCATTCTGTGAAACTACTTTCTGTTCTGTGCATTCAAATAACAGAGTTGAACCTTACTTTTGATAGAGCCATTCTGAAACACTCTTTCTGTAGAAAATTCAATTGGACAATCTGAGCGATAAGAGGCCTATATTGGGAAAAAGAATATCTTCAAATAAAAACTACACAGAAGCATTCTGTGACACTTTTTCTGATCTGTGCATTCAGCTAACAGAGTTAAATCATACATTTGATTGATCAGTTCTGAACACTCTTTCTGTAGAAAATACAACAGGACATTTGGAGCGCTAAGAGGGTAGTAGTGCAAAAAGGAATATATTCAAATATAAACTACACAGAAGCATTCTGTGAAACTTGTTTCTGTTCTGTGCATTCAACTAACATAGTTGAACCTTACTTTTGATTGAGCCTTTCTGAAACACTCTTTCTGTAGAAAATGCAATTGGACATTCTGAGCGCTAAGAGGCCTATATTGGTAAAAAGAATATCTTCATATAAACACTACACAGCAGCATTCTGTGAAACTTCTTTCTGATCTGTGCATTCAGCTAACAGAGTTAAACCATACTTTTGATTGAGCAGTTCTGAAACACTCTTTCTGTAGAAAATGCAACTGGACATTCAGAGCGCTAAGTGGGTAATAGTGGAAAATGGAATATCTTCAAATATAAACTACACAGAAGAATTCTGTGAAACTTATTTCTGATCTGTGCATTCACCTAACACAGTTAAACCATACTTTTGATAGAGCAGTTCTGAACACACTTTCTGTAGAAAATGCAAGTGGACATTCGGAGATCTAAGAGGCCTATATTGGTAAAAAGAATATCTTCATATAAACACTACACAGCAGCATTCTGTGAAGCTTCTTTCTGATCTCTGCATTCAGCTAACAGAGTTAAACCATACTTTTGATTGAGCAGTTCTGAAACACTCTTTCTGTAGAAAATGCAACTGGACATTCAGAGCGCTAAGTGGGTACTAGTGGAAAATGGAATATATTCAAATATAAACTACACAGAAGCATTCTGTGAAACTACATTCTGTTCTGTGCATTCAACTAACAGAGTTGAACCTTAATTTTGATTGAGCAGTTCTGAAACACACTTTCTGTACAAAGTGTAATTGGATTTCTGAACGCTAAGAGTCCTATATTGAGAAAAATAATATCTTCAAATAAAAACTACAGAGATGCATTCTCTGAAACTACTTTCTGATCTGTGCATTCAGCTAACAGAATTAAATGATACATTTGATTTAGCAGTTCTGAAACACTCTTTCTGTAGAAAATGCAAGTGGACATTCGGTGCGCTAAGTTGGTAATTGTGGAAAAAGTAATATCTTCAAATAAAAACTACACAGAGGCATTCTCTGAAACTTCTTTCTGTTCTCTGCATTCAACTAACAGAGTTGAGCCTTATTTTTGAAGGAGCAGCCCTGAAACACACTTTCTGTAGAAACTGCAAGTGGACATTCCGAGCGCTACTAGGGTAATAGTGGAAAAAGGAATACCTTCAAATAAATACTACACAGAAGCAATCTGTGAAACTACTTTCTGTTCTGTGAATTCAACTAAAAGTGTTGAATCCTACTTTTCATTTTGCCGTTCTGAAACACTCTTTCTGTAGAAACTGCAATTGGATATTCGGAGCGCTAAGAGGCCTATATTTGAAAAAGGACTATCTTCAAATAAAAACTACACAGAAGCATTCTGTGAAACTTCGTACTGATATGTGCATTCAGCTAACAGAGATAAACCATACTTTTGATTGAGCAGTTCTGAACACTCTTTTTGTAGAAAATGCAGGTGGACATTCGGAGCGCTAAGAGGGTAATACTGAAAAAAGGAATATATTCAAATATAAACTACACAGAAGCATTCTGTGAAACTTCTTTCTGTTCTCTGCATTCAACTTACAGTGTTGAGCATTACTTTTGAAGGAGCAGTTCTGAAAAACTCTTTGTGTAGAAACTGCCAGTGGACATTCGGAGCGCTAAGAGGTTAATATTCAAAAAAGGAATATCTTCAACTAAATACTACACAGAAGCCTCCTCTGAAACTTATTTCTGATATGTGCATTTAACTAACAGAGTAAAACCATATTTTTGATTGAGCCGTTCTGAACACTCTTTATGTAGAAAATGCAAGTGGACATTCGGAGCGCTAAGAGGGTAATAGTGGAAAAAGGAATATATTCAAATATAAACTACTGAGAAGCATTCTGTGAAACTTCTTTTTGTTCTGTGCATTCAACTAACAGAGTTGAACCTTACTTTTGATTGAGCCGTTCTGAAACACTCTTTCTGTAGAAACTGCAATTTAACATACTGAGCGCTATGATGCCTATATTGGGATAAAGAATATCTTAAAATAAAAACTAAACAGATGCATTCTGTGAAACTTCTTTCTTATCTGTGCATTCAGCTAACAGAGTTAAACGATACTTTTGATTTAGCAGTTCTGAAACACTCTTTCTGTAGAAAATGCAAGTGGTCATTCGGTGCGCTAAGATGGTAATTGTGGAAAAAGGAATATCTTCAAATAAAAACTACACAGAGGCATTCTCTGAAACTTGTTTCTGTTCTCTGCTTTCAACTAACAGGGTTGAGCCTTATTTTTGAAGGAGCAGTCCTGAAACACTCTTTCTGTAGAAACTGCAAGTGGACATTCGGAGCGCTAAGAGGGTAATAGTGGAAAAAGGAATATATTCAAATAAATACTACACAGAAGCATTCTGTGAAACTACTTTCTGTTCTGTGCATTCAACTAAAAGAGTTGAACCCTACTTTTGATTGAGCCATTCTGAAACACTCTTTCTGTAGAAACTGCAATTGGATATTCGGAGCGCTAAGAGGCCTATATTGGGAAAAAGAATATCTCCAAATAAAAACTACTCAGAAGCATTCTGTGAAACTTATTTCTGATCTGTGCATTCAGCTAACAGAGTTAAACGATACTTTTGATTGAGAATTTATGAGAAACTCTTTCTGTAGAAAATGCAAGTGGACATTCGGAGCGCTAAGATTGTATTAGTGGAAAAAGGAATATCCCCAAATTAAAACTACACAGAAGCATTCTCTGAAACTCTTTTCTGTTCTCTGCATTCAACTAACAGATTTGAGCCTTACTTTGAAGGAGCTGTTCTGAAACACTCATTGTGTAGAAACTGCCAGTGGACATTCGGAACGCTAAGAGGGTAATAGTTGAAAAAGGAATATCTATAACTAAATACTACACAGAAGCATTCTGTGAAACTTCTTTCTGTTCTGTTCATTCAACTAAAAGAGTTGAACCTTACTTTTGATTGAGCCGTTCTGAAACACTCTTTCTGTAGAAAATGCAAGTGGTGATTCGGAGCGCTAAGAGGGTGATAGTGAAAAAAGGAATATCTTCAAATATAAACTACACAGAAGCATTCTCTGAAACTTCTTTCTGTTCCGTGCATTCAACTAACAGTATTGAACCTTACTTTTGATGGAGCAGTTCTGAAACTCTCTTTCTGCAGATACTGCAATTGGACATTCTGAGCGCTAAGAGACCTATATTGGAAAAAGGAATATCTTCAAATAAAAACTACACAGAAGAATTCTGTGAAACTTCTTTCTGATCTGTGCATTCAACTAACAGAGTTAAACCATACTTTTGATTGAGCAGTTCTGAACACTCTTTCTGTAGAAAATGCAAGTGGACATTCGGAGCTCTAAGTGGGTAATAGTGGAAAAAGTAATATCGTCAAATATGAATTACAGAGAAGCATTCTGTGAAACTACTTTCTGTTCTGTGCATTCAAATAACAGAGTTGAGCCCTACTTTTGAAGGAGCAGTTCTGAAACACTCTTTGTGTAGAAACTGCAATTAGACAATCTGAGCGCTAGAGGCCTATATTGGGAAAAAGTATATCTTCAAATAAAAACTACACAGAAGCATCCTGTGCAACTTCTTTCTAATCTGTGCATTCACCTAAGAGAGTTAAATCATACATTTGATTGAGCAGTTCTGAACACTCTTTCTGTAGAAAATGCAACTGGACATTTGGAGCGCTAAGAGGGTAGTATTGGAAAAAGCAATATATTCAAATATAAACTACACAGAAGCATTCTGTGAAACTTCTTTTTGTTCTGTGCATTCAACTAACATAGTTGAACCTTACTTTTGATTGAGCTTTTCTGAAACACCCTTTCTGTAGAAACTGCAATTGGACATTCTGAGCGCTAAGAGGCCTATATTGGTAAAAAGAATATCTTCATATAAACATTACACCACAGCATTCTGTGAAACTTCTTTCTGTTCTGTGCATTCAGCTAACAGAGTTAAACCATTCTTTTGATTGAGCAGTTCTGAAACAATCTTTCTGTAGATAATGCAACTGGAGATTCAGAGCGCTAAGTGGTAATAGTGAAAAATGGAATATCTTCAAATATAAACTACCCAGAAGAATTCTGTGAAACTTCTTTCTGATCTGTGCATTCACCTAACAGGGTTAAACCACACTTATGTTTGAGCAGTTCTGAACACTCATTCTGTAGAAAATGCAACTGGACATTTGGAGCGCTAAGAGGTTAATAGTGGAAAAAGGAATACCTTCAAATAAATACTACACAGAAGCATTCTGTGAAACTTCTTTCTGTTCTGTGAATTCAACTAAAAGAGTTGAACACTACTTTTCATTGAGCCGTTCTGAAACACTCTTTCTGTAGAAACTGCAATTGGATATTCGGAGCGCTAAGAGGCCTATATATGAGAAAGGACTATCTTCAAATGAAAACTACACAGAAACATTCTGTGAAACTTCGTACTGATCTGTGCATTCAGCTAACAGAGTTAAACCATACTTTTGATTGAGCAGTTCGGAAACACGCTTTCTGTAGAAAATGCAAGTGGACATTCGGAGCGCTTAGAAGGTAATAGTGGAAAAAGGAATACCTTCAAATATAAACTACACAGAATCATTCTCTGAAACTTCTTTCTGTTCCGTTCATTCAACTAACAGAGTTGAACCTTACTTTTGATTGAGCCTTTCTGAAACACTCTTTCTGTAGAAACTGCAATTGGACATTCTGTGCGCTAAGAGGCCTATATTGGTAAAAAGAATATCTCCATATAAACACTACACAGCAGCATTCTGTGAAACATCTTTCTGATCTGTGCATTCAGCTAACAGAGCTAAACCATACTTTTGATTGAGCAGTTCTGAAACACGCTTTCTGTAGAAAATGCAACTGGACATTCAGAGAGATAAGTGGGTAATAGTGGAAAATGGAATATCTTCATATATAAACTACACAGAAGAATTCTGTGAAACTTATTTCTGATCTGTGCATTCACCCAACAGAGTTAAATCATACTTTTGATAGAGCAGTTCTGAACACACTTTCTGTAGAAAATGCAAGTGGACATTCTGAGCTCTAAGAGGGTAACAGTGGAAAAGGGAATATCTTCAATTACAAACCACACAGAAGCAATCTGTGAAACTACATTCTGTTCTGTGCATTCAACTAACAGATTTGAACCTTAGATTTGATTGAGCCGTTCTGAAACACTCTTTCTGTAGAAAATGCAAGTGGAGATTCGGAGCGCTAAGAGGGTAATAGTGGAAAATGGAATGTCTTCAAATATAAACTGCACAGAATGATTCTGTGAAACTTCTTTCTGATCTGTGCATTAAGCTAACAGAGTTAAACCATACTTTTGATTCAGCAGATCTGAACACTCTTTCTGTAGAAAATGCAACTGGACATTTGGAGCGCTAAGAGGGTAGTAGTGGAAAAAGGAATATATTCAAATATAAACTACACAGAAGCATTCTGTGAAACTTCTTTCTGATCTGAGCATTCAGCTAACAGAGTTAAACCATACTTTTGATTGAGCAGTTTTGAAACACTCTGTCTGTAGAACATGCAACTGGTCATTCGTAGCGCTAAGTGGGTAATATTGGAAAAAAGAATATGTTGAATTATAAACTACACAGAAGCATTGTATGAAACTTCTTTCTGTTCTGTGCATTCAACTAAAAGAGTTGAACCTTACTTTTGATTGAGCCGTTCTGAAACACTCTTTCTGTAGAAACTGCAATTGGACATTCTAAGCGCTAAGAGGCCTACATTGGGAAAAATAATATCTTCAAATAAAAACTACACAGATGCATTCTGTGAAACTTATTTCTGATCTGTAAATTCAGATAACAGAGCTAAACCATATTTTTGATTGAGCAGTTATGAAACACTCTTTGTGTAGAAATTGCCAGTGGATATTCGGAGCGCTAAGTGGGTAATAGTCCAAAAAGGAGTATCTTCAACTAAATACTACACAGAAGCATTCTGTGAAACTTCTTTCTGTTCTGTGCATTCAACTAAGAGAGTTGAACCTTACATTTGATTGAGCCGTTCTGAAACACTCTTTCTGTAGAAACTGGAATTGGACATTCTGAGTGCTAAGAGGACTATATTGGGAAAAATAATATCTTCAAATAAAAACTACACAGAAGCATTGTTTGAAACTTATTTCTGATATGTGCATTCAGCTAACAGAGTGAAACCATACTTTTGATTGCGCAGTTCAGAACACTCTTTCTGTGGAAAATGCAAGTGGACATTCGGAGCGCTATGAGGGTAAGATTGGAAAAAGGAATATATTCAAATATAAACGACACAGTAGCATTCTGTGAAACTTCTTTCTGTTCTGTTCATTCAACTAAAAGTGTTCAACCTTAGTTTTGATTGAGCCGTTCTGAAACACTCTTTCTGTAGAAACTGCAATTGGACATTCTGAGCGCTAAGAGGCCTATATTGGGAAAAAGAATATCTACAAATAAAAACTACACAGAAGCATTCTGTGAAACTACTTTCTGTTCTGTTCATTCAACTAAAAGTGTTGAACCTTAGTTTTGATTGAGCCGTTCTGAAACACTCTTTCTATAGAAAATGCAAGTGGAGATTCGGAGCGCTAAGAGGGTAATAGTGGAAAAAGGAATGTCTTCAAATATAAACTACACAGAATCATTCGGTGAAACTTCTTTCTGATCTGTGCATTCAGCTAACAGAGTTAAACCATACTTTTGATTGAGCAGATCTGAACACTCTTTCTGTAGAAAATGCAACTGGATATTTGGAGCGCTAAGAGGGTAGTAGTGGAAAAGGAATATATTCAAATATAAACTACACAGAAGCATTCTGTGAAACTTCTTTCTGATCTGAGCATTCAGCTAACAGAGTTAAACCATACTTTTGATTGAGCAGTTTTGAAACACTGTCAGTAGAAAATGCAACTGGACATTTGTAGCGCTAAGTGGGTAATAGTGGAAAAAAGAATATGTTCAAATATAAACTACACAGAAGCATTGTATGAAACTTCTTTCTGTTCTGTGCATTCAACTAACAGAGTTGAACCTTACTTTTGATTGAGCCGTTCTGAAACACTCTTTCTGTAGAAAATGCAATTGGACATTCTGAGCGCTAAGAGGCCTATATTGGGAAAAATAATATCTTCAAATAAAAACTACACAGAAGCATTGTGTGAGACTTATTTCTGATATGTGCATTCACCTAACAGAGTTAAACCATACTTTTGATTGCGCAGTTCCGAACACTCTTTCTGTAGAAAATGCAAGTGGACATTCGGAGCGCTAAGAGGGTAATAGTGGAAAAAGGAATATATTCAAATATAAACTACACAGTAGCATTCTGTGAAACTTCTTTCTGTTCTGTGCATTCAACTAACAGATTTGAACCTTACTTTTGATTGAGCCGTTCTGAAACACTCTTTCTGTAGAAACTGCAATTTTACATTCTAAGGGCTAAGAGGCCTACATTGGGAAAAAGAATATCTTCAAATAAAAACTACACAGATGCATTCTGTGAAACTTATTTCTGATCTGTAAATTCAGTTAAAAGAGCTAAACAATATTTTTGATTGAGCAGTTATGAAGCCCTCTTTTTGTAGAAAATGCAAGTGGACATTCGGATCGCTAAGTTTGTAATAGAGGAAAAAGGAATATCTCCAATTAAAAACTACACAGAAGCATTCTCTGAAACCCCTTTCTGTTCTCCGCATTCAACTAACAGAGTTGAGCCTTACTTTTGAAGGAGCAGTTCTGAAAAACTCTTTGTGTAGAAACTGCCAGTGGATATTCGGAACGCTAAGTGGGTAATAGTCCAAAAAGGAGTATTTTCAACTAAATACTACACAGAAGCATTCTGTGAAACTTCTTTCTGTTCTGTGCATTCAACTACCAGGGTTGAACCTTAATTTTGATTGAGCCGTTCTGAAACACTCTTTCTGTAGAAACTGCAATTGGACATTCTGAGCGCTAAGAGGCCTATATTGGGAATAATAATATCTACAAATAAAAACTACACAGAAGCATTGTTTGAAACTTATTTCTGATATGTGCATTCAGCTAACAGAGTTAAACCATACTTTTGATTGCGCAGTTCAGAACACTCTTTCTGTAAAAAATGCAAGTGGACATTCGGAGCGCTAGGAGGGTAATAGTGGAAAAAGGAATATATTCAAATATAAACTACACAGAAGCATTCTGTGAAATTTCTTTCTGTTCTGTGCATTCAACTACCAGGTTTGAACCTTAATTTTGATTGAGCCGTTCTGAAACACTCTTTCTGTAGAAACTGCAATTGGACATTCTGAGCGCTAAGAGGCCTATATTGGGAAAAGAATATCTGCAAATAAAACTACACAGAAGCATTCTGTGCAACTTCTTTCTGTTCTGTTCATTCAACTAAAAGAGTTGAACCTTAGTTTTGATTGAGCCGTTCTGAAACACTCTTTCTGTAGAAAATGCAAGTGGAGATTCGGAGCGCTAAGAGGGTAATAGTGGAAAAAGGAATGTCTTCAAATATAAACTACACAGAATCATTCTGTGAAACTTCTTTCTGACCTGTGCATTCAGGTAACAGAGTTAAACCATACTTTTGATTGAGCAGATCTGAACACTCTTTCTGTAGAAAATGCAACTGGACATTTGGAGCGCTAAGAGTGTAGTAGTGGAAAAAGGAATATATTCAAATATAAACTACACAGAAGCATTCTGTGAAACTTTTTCTGATCTGAGCATTCAGCTAACAGAGTTAAACCATACTTTTGATTGAGCAGTTTTGAAACACTCTGTCTGTAGAAAATGCAACTGGACATTCGTAGCGCTAAGTGGGTAATAGTGGAAAAAATAATATGTTCAAATATAAACTACACAGAAGCATTGTATGAAACTTCTTTCTGTTCTGTGCATTTAAATAACAGAGTTGAACCTTAGTTTTGATTGAGCCGTTCTGAAACACTCTTTCCGTAGAAACTGCAATTGGACATTCTGAGCGCTAAGAGGCCTATATTAGGAAAAATAATACCTTCAAATAAAAACTACACAGAAGCATTGTGTGAAACTTATTTTTGATATGTGCATTCAGCTAACAGAGTTAAACCATACTTTTGATTGCGCAGTTCCGAACACTGTTTCTGTAGAAAATGCAAGTGGACATTCGGAGCGCTAAGAGTGTAATAGTGGAAAAAGGAATATATTCAAATATAAACTACACAGAAGCATTCTGTGAAACTTCTTTCTGTTCTGTGCATTCAACTACCAGGGTTGAACCTTACTTTTGATTGAGCCGTTCTGAAACACTCTTTCTGTAGAAACTGCAATTGGACATTCTGAGCGCTAAGAGGCCTATATTGGGAAAAAGAATATCTACAAATAAAAACTACACAGAAGCATTCTGTGAAACTTCTTTCTGTTCTGTTCATTCAACTAAAAGAGTTGAACCTTAGTTTTGATTGATCCGTTCTGAAACACTCTTTCTGTAGAAAATGCAAGTGGAGATTCGGAGCGCTAAGAGGGTAATAGTGGAAAAAGGAATGTCTTCAAATATAAACTACACAGAATCATTCGGTGAAACTTCTTTCTGATCTGTGCATTCAGCTAACAGAGTTAAACTATACTTTTGATTGAGCAGATCTGAACACTCTTTCTGTAGAAAATGCAACTGGACATTTGGAGCGCTAAGAGGGTAGTAGTGGAAAAAGGAATATATTCAAATATAAACTACACAGAAGCATTCTGTGAAACTTCTTTCTGATCTTAGCATTCAGCTAACAGAGTTAAACCATACTTTTGATTGAGCAGTTTTGAAACACTCTGTCTGTAGAAAATGCAACTGGACATTCGTAGCGCTAAGTGGGTAATAGTGGAAAAAATAATATGTTCAAATATAAACTACACAGAAACATTGTATGAAACTTCTTTCTGTTCTGTGCATTCAACTAACAGAGTTGAACCTTACCTTTGATTGAGCCGTTCTGAAACACTCTTTCCGTAGAAACTGCAATTGGACATTCTGAGCGCTAAGAGGCCTATATTGGGAAAAATAATATCTTCAAATAAAAACTACACAGAAGCATTGTGTGAAACTTATTTCTGATATGTGCATTCAGCTAACAGAGTTAAACCATACTTTTGATTGCGCAGTTCCGAACACTCTTTCTGTAGAAAATGCAAGTGGACATTCGGAGCGCTAAGAAGGTAATAGTGGAACAAGGAATATATTCAAATATAAACTACACAGTAGCATTCGGCGAAACTTTTTTCTGATCTGTGCATGCAACTAACAGAGTTGAACCTTACTTTTGATTGAGCCGTTCTGAAACACTCTTTCTGTAGAAACTGCAATTGGACATTCTAAGCGCTAAGAGGCCTACATTGGGAAAAAGAATATCTTCAAATAAAAACTACACAGATACATTCTCTGAAACTTATTTCTGATCTGTAAATTCAGTTAACAGAGGTAAACCATATTTTTGATTGAGCAGTTATGAAACACTCTTTTTGTAGAAAATGCAAGTGGACATTCGGAACGCTAAGATTGTAAGAGAGGAAAAAGGAATATCTCCAATTAAAAACTACACAGAAGCATTCTCTGAAACCCCTTTCTGTTCTCCGCATTCAACTAACAGAGTTGAGCCTTACTTTCGAAGGAGCAGTTCTGAAACACACTTTGTGTAGAAACTGCCAGTGGATATTCGGAGCGCTAAGTGGGTAATAGTCCAAAAAGGAGTATCTTCAACTAAATACTACACAGAAGCATTCTGTGAAACTTCTTTCTGTTCTGTGCATTCAACTAAGAGAGCTGAACCTGACATTTGATTGAGGCGTTCTGAAACACTCTTTCTGTAGAAACTGCAATTGGACATTCTGAGCGCTGAGAGGCCTATATTGGGAATAATAATATCTTCAAATAAAAACTACACAGAAGCATTGTTTGAAACTTATTTCTGATATGTGCATTCAGCTAACAGAGTTAAACCATACTTTTGATTGCTCAGTTCAGAACCCTCTTTCTGTAGAAAATGTAAGTGGACATTCGGAGCGCTAAGAGGGTAATAGTGGAAAAAGGAATATATTCAAATATAAACTACACAGAAGCATTCTGTGAAACTTCTTTCTGTTCTGTGCATTCAACTAACAGAGTTGAACCTTACTTTTGATTGAGCCGTTCTGAAACACTCTTTCTGTAGAAACTGCAATTGGACATTCTGAGCGCTAAGAGGCCTATATTGGGAAAAAGAATATCTACAAATAGAAACTACACAGAAGCATTCTGTGAAACTTCTTTCTGTTCTGTTCATTCAACTAAGAGAGTTGAACTTTAGTTTTGATTGAGCTGTTCTGAAACACTCTTTCTGTAGAAAATGCAAGTGGAGATTCGGAGTGCTAAGAGGGTAATAGTGGAAAAAGGAATATCTTCAAATATAAACTACACAGAATCATTCTGTGAAACTTCTTTCTGATCTCTGCATTCAGCTAACAGAGTTAAACTATACTTTTGATTGAGCAGATCTGAACACTCTTTCTGTAGAAAATGCAACTGGACATTTGGAGCGCTAAGAGGGTAGTAGTGGAAAAAGGAATATATTCAAATATAAACTACACAGAAGCATTCTGTGAAACTTCTTTCTGATCTGAGCATTCAGCTAACAGAGTTAAACCATACTTTTGATTGAGCAGTTTTGAAACACTCTGTCTGTAGAAAATGCAACTGGACATTCGTAGCGCTAAGTGGGTAATAGTGGAAAAAAGAATATGTTCAAATATAAACTTCACAGAATTATTGTATGAAACTTCTTTCTGTTCTGTGCATTCAACTAACAGAGTTGAACCTTACTTTTGATTGAGCCGTTCTGAAACACTCTTTCCGTAGAAACTGCAATTGGACATTCTGAGCGCTAAGAGGCCTATATTGGGAAAAATAATATCTTCAAATAAAAACTACACAGAAGCATTGTGTGAAACTTATTTCTGATATGTGCATTCAGCTAACAGAGTTAAACCATACTTTTGATTGCGCAGTTCCGAACAATCTTTCTGTAGAAAATGCAAGTGGACATTCGGAGCGCTAAGAGGGTAATAGTGGAAAAAGGAATATATTCAAATATAAACTACACAGTAGCATTCTGTGAAACTTCTTTCTGTTCTGTGCATTCAACTAACAGAGTTGAACCTTACTTTTGATTGAGCCGTTCTGAAACACTCTTTCTGTAGAAACTGCAATTGGACATTCTAAGCGCTAAGAGGCCTACATTGGGAAAAAGAATATCTTCAAATAAAAACTACACAGATACATTCTCTGAAACTTATTTCTGATCTGTAAATTCCTTTAACAGAGCTAAACCATATTTTTGATTGTGCAGTTATGAAACACTTTTTTGTAGAAAATGCAAGTGGACATTGGGAGCGCTAAGATTGTAATAGAGGAAAAAGGAATATCTCCAATTAAAAACTACACAGAAGCATTCTCTGAAACCCCTTTCTGTTCTCCGCATTCAACTAACAGAGTTGAGCCTTACTTTCGAAGGAGCAGTTCTGAAACACTCTTTGTGTAGATACTGCCAGTGGATATTCGGAACGCTAAGTGGGTAATAGTCCAAAAAGGAGTATCTTCAACTATATACTACACAGAAGCATTCTGTGAAACTTCTTTCTGTTCTGTGCATTCAACTAAGACAGTTGAACCTGACATTTGATTGAGGCGTTCTGAAACACTCTTTCTGTAGAAACTGCAATTGGACATTCTGAGCGCTAAGAGGCCTATATTGGGAATAAAAATATCTTCAAATAAAAACTACACAGAAGCATTGTTTGAAACTTATTTCCGATATGTGCATTCAGCTAACAGAGTTAAACCATACTTTTGATTGCGCAGTTCAGAACACTCTTTCTGTAGAAAATGCAAGTGGACATTCGGAGCGCTAAGAGGGTAATAGTGGAAAAAGGAATATATTCAAATATAAACTACACAGAAGCATTCTGTGAAACTTCTTTCTGTTCTGTGCACTCAACTGCCAGGGTTGAACCTTAATTTTGATTGAGCCGTTCTGAAACACTCTTTCTGTAGAAACTGCAATTGGACATTCTGAGCGCTAAGAGGCCTATATTGGGAAAAAGAATATCTACAAATAAAAACTACACAGAAGCATTCTGTGAAACTTCTTTCTGTTCTGTTCATTCAACTAAAAGAGTTGAACCTTAGTTTTGATTGAGCCATTCTGAAACACTCTTTCTGTAGAAAATGCAAGTGGAGATTCGGAGCGCTAAGAGGGTAATAGTGGAAAAAGGAATGTCTTCAAATATAAACTCCACAAAATCATTCTGTGAAACTTGTTTCTGATCTGTGCATTCAGCTAACAGTGTTAAACCATACTTTTGATTGAGCAGATCTGAACACTCTTTCTGTAGAAAATGCAACTGGACATTTGGAGCGCTAAGAGGGTAGTAGTGGAAAAAGGAATATATTCAAATATAAACTACACAGAAGCATTCTGTGAAACTTCTTTCTGATCTGAGCATTCAGCTAACAGAGTTAACACATACTTTTGATTGAGCAGTTTTGAAACACTCTGTCTGTAGAAAACGCAACTGGACATTCGTAGCGCTAAGTGGGTAATAGTGGAAAAAAGAATATGTGCAAATATAAACTACACAGAAGCATTGTATGAAACTTCTTTCTGTTCTGTGCATTCAACTAACAGAGTAGAACCTTACTTTTGATTGAGCCGTTCTGAAACACTCTTTCTGTAGAAACTGCAATTGGACATTCTGAGCGCTAAGAGGCCTCTATTGGGAAAAATAATATCTTCAAATAAAAACTACACAGAAGCATTGTGTGAAACTTATTTCTGATATGTGCATTCAGCTAACAGAGTTAAACCATACTTTTGATTGCGCAGTTCTGAACACTCTTTCTGTAGAAAATGCACGTGGACATTCGGAGCGCTAAGAGGGTAATAGTGGAAAAAGGAATATATTCAAATATAAACTACACAGTAGCATTCTGTGAAAATTCTTCCTGTTCTGTGCATTCAACTAACAGAGTTGAACCTTACTTTTGATTGAGCCGTTCTGAAACACTCTTTCTGTAGAAACTGCAATTGGACATGCTAAGCGCTTAGAGGCCTACATTGGGAAAAAGAATATCTTCAAATAAAAACTACACAGATGCATTCTGTGAAACTTATTTCTGATCTGTAAATTCAGTTAACAGAGATAAAATATATTTTTGATTGAGCAGTTATGAAACACTCTTTCTGTAGAAAATGCAACTGGACATTTGGAGCGCTAACAGTGTAGTAGTAGAAAAAGGAATATATTCAAATATAAACTACACAGAAGCATTCTGTGAAACTTCTTTCTCATCTGAGCATTCAGCTAACAGAGTTAAACCATACTTTTGATTGAGCAGTTTTGAAACACTCTGTCTGTAGAAAATGCAACTGGACATTCGTAGCGCTAAGTGGGTAATAGTGGAAAAAAGAATATGTTCAAATATAAACTACACAGAAGCATTGTATGAAACTTCTTTCTGTTCTGTGCATTCAACTAACAGAGTTCAACCTTACTTTTGATTGAGCCGTTCTGAAACACTCTTTCTGTAGAAACTGCAATTGGACATTCTGAGCGCTAGGAGGCCTATATTGGGAGAAAGAATGTCTACAAATAAAAACTACACAGAAGAATTGTGTGAAACTTCTTTCTGTTCTGTTTGTTCAACTAAAAGAGTTGAACCTTAGTTTTGATTGAGCCGTTCTGAAACACTCTTTCTGTAGAAACTGCAATTGGACATTCTGAGCGCTAAGAGGCCTCTATTGGGAAAAATAATATCTTCAAATAAAAACTACAGAGAAGCATTGTGTGAAACTTATTTCTGATATGTTCAGTAAGCTAACAGAGTTAAACCATACTTTTGATTGAGCAGTTCTGAACACTCTTTCTGTAGAAAATGCAAGTGGACATTCGGAGCGCTAAGAGGGTAATAGTGGAAAAAGGAATATATTCAAATATAAACTACACAGTTGCATTCTGTGAAAATTCTTTCTGTTCTGTGCATTCAACTAACAGAGTTGAACCTTACTTTTGATTGAGCCGTTCTGAAACACTCTTTCTATACAAACTGCAATTGGACATGCTAAGCGCTAAGAGGCCTACATTGGGAAAAAGCATATCTTCAAATAAAAACTACACAGATGCATTCTGTGAAACTTATTTCTGATCTGTAAATTCAGTTAACAGAGATAAAACATATTTTTGATTGAGCAGTTATGAAACACTCTTTTTGTAGAAAATGCAAGTGGAGATTCGGAGCGCTAAGAGGGTAATAGTGGAAAAAGGAATGTCTTCAAATATAAACTACACAGAATCATTCGGTGAAACTTCTTTCTGATCTGTGCATTCAGCTAACAGAGTTAAACCATACTTTTGATTGAGCAGATCTGAACACTCTTTCTGTAGAAAATGCAACTGGACATTTGGAGCGCTAAGAGCGTAGTAGTGAAAAAAGAAATATATTCAAATATAAAATACACAGAAGCATTCTGTGAAACTTCTTTCTGATCTGAGCATTCAGCTAACAGAGTTAAACCATACTTTTGATTGAGCAGTTTTGAAACACTCTGTCTGTAGATAATGCAACTGGACATTCGTAGCGCTAAGTGGGTAATAGTGGAAAAAAGAATATGTTCAAATATAAACTACACAGAAGCATTGTATGAAACTTCTTTCTGTTCTGTGCATTCAACTAACAGAGTTGAACCTTACTTTTGATTGAGCCGTTCTGAAACACTCTTTCTGTAGAAACTGCAATTGGACATTCTGAGCGCTAGGAGGCCTATATTGGGAAAAAGAATGTATACAAATAAAAACTACACAGAAGAATTGTGTGAAACTTCTTTCTGTTCTGTTTGTTCAACTAAAAGAGTTGAACCTTAGTTTTGATTGAGCCGTTCTGAAACACTCTTTCTGTAGAAAATGCAAGTGGAGATTCGGAGCGCTAAGAGGGTAATAGTGGAAAAAGGAATGCCTCCAAATATAAACTACACAGAATCATTCTGTGAAACTTCTTTCTGATCTGTGCATTCAGCTAACAGAGTTAAACCATAATTTTGATTGAGCAGATCTGAACACTCTTTCTGTAGAAAATGCAACTGGATATTTGGAGCGCTAAGAGAGTAGTAGTGGAAAAAGGAATATATTCAAATATAAACTACACAGAAACATTCTGTGAAACTTCTTTCTGATCTGAGCATTCAGCTAACAGAGTTAAACCATACTTTTGATTGAGCAGTTTTGAAACACTCTGTCTGTAGAAAATGCAACTGGACATTCGTAGCGCTAAGTGGGTAATAGTGGAAAAAAGAATATTTTCAAATATAAACTACACAGAAGCATTGTATGAAACTTCTTTCTGTTCTGTGCATTCAACTAGCAGAGTTGAACCTTACTTTTGATTGAGCCTTTCTGAAACACTCTTTCTGTAGAAACTGCAATTGGACATTCTGAGCGCTAAGAGGCCTCTATTGGGAAAAATAATATCTTCAAATAAAAACTACACAGAAGCATTGTGTGAAACTTATTTCTGATATGTTCATTAAGCTAACAGGGTTAAACCATACTTTTGATTGCGCAGTTCTGAACACTTTCTGTAGAAAATGCAAGTGGACATTCGGAGCGCTAAGAGGGTAATAGTGGAAAAAGGAATATATTCAAATATAAACTACACAGTAGCATTCTGTGAAAATTCTTTCTGTTCTGTGCATTCAACTAACAGATTTGAACCTTACTTTTGATTGAGCCGTTCTGAAACACTCTTTCTGTAGAAACTGCAATTGGACACGCTAAGCGCTAAGAGGCCTACATTGGGAAAAAGAATATCTTCAAATAAAAACTACACAGATGCATTCTGTGAAACTTATTTCTGATCTGTAAATTCAGTTAACAGAGATAAAACATATTTTTGATTGAGCAGTTATGAAACACTGTTTTTGTAGAAAATGCAAGTGGAGATTCGGAGCGCTAAGAGGGTAATAGTGGAAAAAGGAATGTCTTCAAATATAAACTACACAGAAGCATTCTGTGAAACTTCTTTCTGATCTGAGCATTCAGCTAACAGAATTAAACCATACTTTTGATTGAGCAGTTTTGAAACACTCTGTCTGTAGAAAATGCAACTGGACATTCGTAGCGCCAAGTGGGTAATAGTGGAAAAAAGAATATGTTCAAATATAAACTACACAGAAGCATTGTATGAAACTTCTTTCTGTTCTGTGCATTCAACTAACAGAGTTGAACCTGACTTTTGATTGAGCCTTTCTGAAACACTCTTTCCGTAGAAACTGCAATTGGACATTCTGAGCGCTAAGAGGCCTCTATTGGGAAAAATAATATCTTCAAATAAAAACTACACAGAAGCATTGTGTGAAACTTATTTCTGATATGTTCATTAAGCTAACAGAGTTAAACCATACTTTTGATTGCGCAGTTCTGAACACTCTTTCTGTAGAAAATGCAAGTGGACATTCGGAGCGCTAAGAGGGTAATAGTGGAAAAAGGAATATATTCAAATATAAACTACACAGTAGCATTCTGTGAAAATTCTTTCTGTTCTGTGCATTCAATTAACAGAGTTGAACCTTACTTTTGATTGAGCCGTTCTGAAACACTCTTTCTGTAGAAACTGCAATTGGACATGCTAAGCGCTAAGAGGCCTACATTGGGAAAAAGAATATCTTCAAATAAAAACTACACAGATGCATTCTGTGAAACTTATTTCTGATCTGTAAATTCAGTTAACAGAGATAAAACATATTTTTGATTCAGCAGTTATGAAACACTCTTTTTGTAGAAAATGCAAGTGGAGATTCGGAGCGCTAAGAGGGTAATAGTGGAAAAAGGAATGTCTTCAAATATAAACTACACAGAATCATTCAGTGAAACTTCTTTCTGATCTGTGCATTCAGATAACAGAGTTAAACCATACTTTTGATTGAGCAGATCTGAACACTCTTTCTGTAGAAAATGCAACTGGACATTTGGAGCGCTAAGAGCGTGGTAGTGGAAAAAGGAATATATTCAAATATAAACTACACAGAAGCATTCTGTGAAACTTCTTTCTGATCTGAGCATTCAGCTAACAGATTTAAACCATACTTTTGATTGAGCAGTTTTGAAACACTCTGTCTGTAGAAAATGCAACTGGACATTCGTAGCGCTAATTGGGTAATAGAGGAAAAAAGAATATGTTCAAATATAAACTACACAGAAGCATTGTATGAAACTTCTTTCTGTTCTGTGCATTCAACTAACAGAGTTGAACCTTACTTTTGATTGAGCCTTTCTGAAACACTCTTTCTGTTGAAACTGCAATTGGACATTCTGAGCGCTAAGAGGCCTATATTGGGAAAAGGAATGTCTACAAATAAAAACTACACAGAAGAATTGTGTGAAACTTCTTTCTGTTCTGTTTGTTCAACTAAAAGAGTTGAACCTTAGTTTTGATTGAGCCGTTCTGAAACACTCTTTCTGTAGAAACTGCAATTGGACATTCTGAGCGCTAAGAGGCCTCTATTGGGAAAAATAATATCTTCAAATAAAAACTACAGAGAAGCATTGTGTGAAACTTATTTCTGATATGTTCAGTAAGCTAACAGAGTTAAACCATACTTTTGATTGAGCAGTTCTGAACACTCTTTCTGTAGAAAATGCAAGTGGACATTCGGAGCGCTAAGAGGGTAATAGTGGAAAAAGGAATATATTCAAATATAAACTACACAGTTGCATTCTGTGAAAATTCTTTCTGTTCTGTGCATTCAACTAACAGAGTTGAACCTTACTTTTGATTGAGCCGTTCTGAAACACTCTTTCTATACAAACTGCAATTGGACATGCTAAGCGCTAAGAGGCCTACATTGGGAAAAAGCATATCTTCAAATAAAAACTACACAGATGCATTCTGTGAAACTTATTTCTGATCTGTAAATTCAGTTAACAGAGATAAAACATATTTTTGATTGAGCAGTTATGAAACACTCTTTTTGTAGAAAATGCAAGTGGAGATTCGGAGCGCTAAGAGGGTAATAGTGGAAAAAGGAATGTCTTCAAATATAAACTACACAGAATCATTCGGTGAAACTTCTTTCTGATCTGTGCATTCAGCTAACAGAGTTAAACCATACTTTTGATTGAGCAGATCTGAACACTCTTTCTGTAGAAAATGCAACTGGACATTTTGAGCGCTAAGAGCGTAGTAGTGAAAAAAGAAATATATTCAAATATAAAATACACAGAAGCATTCTGTGAAACTTCTTTCTGATCTGAGCATTCAGCTAACAGAGTTAAACCATACTTTTGATTGAGCAGTTTTGAAACACTCTGTCTGTAGAAAATGCAACTGGACATTCGTAGCGCTAAGTGGGTAATAGTGGAAAAAAGAATATGTTCAAATATAAACTACACAGAAGCATTGTATGAAACTTCTTTCTGTTCTGTGCATTCAACTAACAGAGTTGAACCTTACTTTTGATTGAGCCGTTCTGAAACACTCTTTCTGTAGAAACTGCAATTGGACATTCTGAGCGCTAGGAGGCCTATATTGGGAAAAAGAATGTATACAAATAAAAACTACACAGAAGAATTGTGTGAAACTTCTTTCTGTTCTGTTTGTTCAACTAAAAGAGTTGAACTTTAGTTTTGATTGAGCCGTTGTGAAACACTCTTTCTGTAGAAAATGCAAGTGGAGATTCAGAGCGCTAAGAGGGTAATAGTGGAAAAAGGAATGTCTCCAAATATAAACTACACAGAATCATTCTGTGAAACTTCTTTCTGATCTGTGCATTCAGCTAACAGAGTTAAACCATACTTTTGATTGAGCAGATGTGAACACTCTTTCTGTAGAAAATGCAACTGGACCTTTGGAGCGCTTAGAGAGTAGTAGTGGAAAAAGGAATATATTCAAATATAAACTACACAGAAGCATTCTGTGAAACTTCTTTCTGATCTGAGCATTCAGCTAACAGAGTTAAAACATACTTTTGATTGAGCAGTTTTGAAACACTCTGTCTGTAGAAAATGCAACTGGACATTCGTAGCGCCAAGTGGGTAATAGTGGAAAAAAGAATATGTTCAAATATAAACTACACAGAAGCATTGTTTGAAATTTCTTTCTGTTCTGTGCATTCAACTAACAGAGTTGAACCTTACTTTTGATTGAGCCTTTCTGAAACACTCTTTCTGTAGAAACTGCAATTGGACATTCTGAGCGCTAAGAGGCCTATATTGGGAAAAATAATATCTTCAAATAAAAACTACACAGAAGCATTGTGTGAAACTTATTTCTGATATGTTCATTAAGCTAACAGAGTTAAACCATACTTTTGATTGCGCAGTTCTGAACACTCTTTCTGTAGAAAATGCAAGTGGACATTCGTAGCGCTAAGAGGGTAATAGTGGAGAAAGGAATATATTCAAATATAAACTACACAGTAGCATTCTGTGAAAATTCTTTCTGTTCTGTGCATTCAACTAGCAGAGTTGAACCTTACTTTTGATTGAGCCGTTCTGAAACACTCTTTCTGTAGAAACTGCAATTGGACATGCTAAGCGCTAAGAGGCCTACATTGGGAAAAAGAATATCTTCAAATAAAAACTACACAGATGCATTCTGTGAAACTTATTTCTGATCTGTAAATTCAGTTAACACAGATAAAACATATTTTTGATTCAGCAGTTATGAAACACTCTTTTTGTAGAAAATGCAAGTGGAGATTCGGAGCGCTAAGAGGGTAATAGTGGAAAAAGGAATGTCATCAAATATAAACTACACAGAATCATTCGGTGAAACTTCTTTCTGATCTGTGCATTCAGCTAACAGAGTTAAACCATACTTTTGATTGAGCAGATCTGAACACTCTTTCTGTAGAAAATGCAACTGGACATTTGGAGCGCTAAGAGCGTGGTAGTGGAAAAAGGAACATATTCAAATATAAACTACACAGAAGCATTCTGTGAAACTTCTTTCTGATCTGAGCATTCAGCTAACAGAGTTAAACCATACTTTTGATTGAGCAGTTTTGAAACACTCTGTCTGTAGAAAATGCAACTGGACATTCGTAGCGCTAATTGGGTAATAGAGGAAAAAAGAATATGTTCAAATATAAACTACACAGAAGCATTGTATGAAACTTCTTTCTGTTCTGTGCATTCAACTAACAGAGTTGAACCTTACTTTTGATTGAGCCGTTCTGAAACACTCTTTCTGTAGAAACTGCAATTGGACATTCTGAGCGCTAAGAGACCTATATTGGGAAAAAGAATGTCTACAAATAAAAACTACACAGAAGAATTGTGTGAAACTTCTTTCTGTTCTGTTTGTTCAACTAAAAGAGTTGAACCTTAGTTTTGATTGAGCCGTTCTGAAACACTCTTTCTGTAGAAAATGCAAGTGGAGATTCGGAGCGCCAAGAGGGTAATAGTGGAAAAGGGAATGTCTACAAATATAAACTACACAGGATCATTCTGTGAAACTTCTTTCTGATCTGTGCATTCAGCTAACAGAGTTTAACCATTCTTTTGATTGAGCAGTTTTGAAACACTCTGTCTGTAGAAAATGCAACTGGACATTCGTAGCGCTAAGTGGGTAATAGTGGAAAAAAGAATATGTTCAAATATAAACTACACAGAAGCATTGTATGAAACTTCTTTCTGTTCTGTGCATTCAACTAACAGAGTTGAACCTTACTTTTGATTGAGCCTTTCTGAAACACTCTTTCTGTTGAAACTGCAATTGGACATTCTGAGCGCTAAGAGGCCTCTATTGGGAAAAATAATATCTTCAAATAAAAACTACACAGATGCATTCTGTGAAACTTATTTCTGATCTGTAAATTCAGTTAACAGAGATAAAACATATTTTTGATTGAGCAGTTATGAAACACTCTTTTTGTAGAAAATGCAAGTTGAGATTCGGAGCGCTAAGAGGGTAATAGTGGAAAAAGGAATGTCTTCAAATATAAACTACACAGAATCATTCGGTGAAACTTCTTTCTGATCTGTGCATTCAGCTAACAGAGTTAAACCATACTTTTGATTGAGCAGATCTGAACACTCTTTCTGTAGAAAATGCAACTGGACATTTGGAGCGCTAAGAGCGTATTAGTGGAAAAAGGAATATATTCAAATATAAACTACACAGAAGCATTCTGTGAAACTTCTTTCTGATCTGAGCATTCAGCTAACAGAGTTAAACCATACTTTTGATTGAGCAGTTTTGAAACACTCTGTCTGTAAAAAATGCAACTGGACATTCGTAGCGCTAAGTGGGTAATAGTGGAAAAAAGAATATGTTCAAATATAAACTACACAGAAGCATTGTATGAAACTTCTTTCTGTTCTGTGCATTCAACTAACAGGGTTGAACCTGACTTTTGATTGAGCCGTTCTGAAACACTCTTTCTGTAGAAACTGCAATTGGACATTCTGAGCGCTAAGAGTCCTATATTGGGAAAAAGAATGTCTACAAATAAAAACTACACAGAAGAATTGTGTGAAACTTCTTTCTGTTCTGTTTGTTCAACTAAAAGAGTTCAACCTTAGTTTTGATTGAGCCGTTCTGAAACACTCTTTCTGTAGAAAATGCAAGTGGAGATTCGGAGCGCTAAGAGGGTAATAGTGGAAAAAGGAATGTCTCCAAATATAAACTACACAGAATCATTCTGTGAAACTTCTTTCTGATCTGTGCATTCAGCTAACAGAGTTAAACCATACTTTTGATTGAGCAGATCTGAACACTCTTTCTGTAGAAAATGCAACTGGACATTTGGAGCGCTAAGAGAGTAGTAGTGGAAAAAGGAATATATTCAAATATACACTACACAGAAGCATTCTGTGAAACTTCTTTCTGATCTGAGCATTCAGCTAACAGATTTAAAACATATTTTTGATTGAGCAGTTTTGAAACACTCTGTCTGTAGAAAATGCAACTGGACATTCGTAGCGCCAAGTGGGTAATAGTGGAAAAAAGAATATGTTCAAATATAAACTACACAGAAGCATTGTTTGAAATTTCTTTCTGTTCTGTGCATTCAACTAACAGAGTTGAACCTTACTTTTGATTGAGCCTTTCTGAAACACTCTTTCTGTAGAAACTGCAATTGGACATTCTGAGCGCTAAGAGGCCTATATTGGGAAAAATAATATCTTCAAATAAAAACTACACAGAGGCATTGTGTGAAACTTATTTCTGATATGTTCATTAAGCTAACAGAGTTAAACCATACTTTTGATTGCGCAGTTCTGAACACTCTTTCTGTAGAAAATGCAAGTGGACATTCGGAGCGCTAAGAGGGTAATAGTGGAAAAAGGAATATATTCAAATATAAACTACACAGTAGCATTCTGTGAAAATTCTTTCTGTTCTGTGCATTCAACTAACAGAGTTGAACCTTACTTTTGATTGAGCCGTTCTGAAACACTCTTTCTGTAGAAACTGCAATTGGACATGCTAAGCGCTAAGAGGCCTACATTGGGAAAAAGAATATCTTCAAATAAAAACTACACAGATGCATTCTGTGAAACTTATTTCTGATCTGTAAATTCAGTTAACAGAGATAAAACATATTTTTGATTGAGCAGTTATGAAACACTCTTTTTGTAGAAAATGCAAGTGGAGATTCGGAGCGCTAAGAGGGTAATAGTGGAAAAAGGAATGTCTTCAAATATAAACTACACAGAATCATTCGGTGAAACTTCTTTCTGATCTGTGCATTCAGCTAACAGAGTTAAACCATACTTTTGATTGTGCAGATCTGAACACTCTTTCTGTAGAAAATGCAACTGGACATTTGGAGCGCTAAGAGCGTAGTAGTGGAAAAAGGAATATATTCAAATATAAACTACACAGAAGCATTCTGTGAAACTTCTTTCTGATCTGAGCATTCAGCTAACAGAGTTAAACCATACTTTTGATTGAGCAGTTTTGAAACACTCTGTCTGTAGAAAATGCAACTGGACATTCGTAGCGCTAAGTGGGTAATAGTGGAAAAAAGAATATGTTCAAATATAAACTACACAGAATCATTGTATGAAACTTCTTTCTGTTCTGTGCATTCAACTAACAGAGTTGAACCTTACTTTTGATTGAGCCTTTCTGAAACACTCTTTCTGTAGAAACTGCAATTGGACATTCTGAGCGCTAAGAGGCCTCTATTGGGAAAAATAATATCTTCAAATAAAAACTACACAGAAGCATTGTGTGAAACTTATTTCTGATATGTTCATTAAGCTAACAGAGTTAAACCATACTTTTGATTGCGCAGTTCTGAACCCTCTTTCTGTAGAAAATGCAAGTGGACATTCCGAGCGCTAAGAGGGTAATAGTGGAAAAAGGAATATATTCAAATATAAACTACACAGTAGCATTCTGTGAAAATTCTTTCTGTTCTGTGCATTCAACTAACAGAGTTGAACCTTACTTTGGATTGAGCCGTTCTGAAACACTCTTTCTGTAGAAACTGCAATTGGACATGCTAAGCGCTAAGAGGCCTACATTGGGAAAAAGAATATCTTCAAATAAAAACTACACAGATGCATTCTGTGAAACTTATTTCTGATCTGTAAATTCAGTTAACAGAGATAAAACATATTTTTGATTGAGCAGTAATGAAACACTTTTTTTGTAGAAAATGCAAGTGGAGATTCGGAGCGCTAAGATGGTAATAGTGGAAAAAGGAATGTCTTCAAATATAAACTACACAGAATCATTCGGTGAAACTTCTTTCTGATCTGTGCATTCAGCTAACAGAGTTAAACCATACTTTTGATTGAGCAGATCTGAACACTCTTTCTGTAGAAAATGCAACTCGACATTTGGAGCGCTAAGAGCGTAGTAGTGGAAAAGGAATATATTCAAATATAAACTACACAGAAGCATTCTGTGAAACTTCTTTCTGATCTAAGCATTCAGCTAACAGAGTTAAACCACACTTTTGATTGAGCAGTTTTGAAACACTCTGTCTGTAGAAAATGCAACTGGACATTCGTAGCGCTAAGTGGGTAAGAGTGGAAAAAAGAATATGTTCAAATATAAACTACACAGAAGCATTGTATGAAACTTCTTTCTGTTCTGTGCATTCAACTAACAGAGTTGAACCTTACTTTTGATTGAGCCGTTCTGAAACACTCTTTCTGTAGAAACTGCAATTGGACATTCTGAGCGCTAAGAGGCCTATATTGGGAAAAAGAATGTCTACAAATAAAAACTACACAGAAGAATTGTGTGAAACTTCTTTCTGTTCTGTTTGTTCAACTAAAAGAGTTGAACCTTAGCTTTGATTGAGTCGTTCTGAAACACTCTTTCTGTAGAAAATGCAAGTGGAGATTCGGAGCGCTAAGAGGGTAATAGTGGAAAAAGGAATGTCTCCAAATATAAACTACACAGAATCATTCTGTGAAACTTCTTTCTGATCTGTGCATTCAGCTAACAGAGTTCAACCATACTTTTGATTGAGCAGATCTGAACACTCTTTCTGCAGAAAATGCAACTGGACATTTGGAGCGCTAAGAGAGTAGTAGTGGAAAAAGGAATATATTCAAATATAAACTACACAGAAGCATTCTGTGAAACTTCTTTCTGATCTGAGCATTCAGCTAACAGAGTTAAACCATACTTTTGATTGAGCAGTTTTGAAACACTCTGTCTGTAGAAAATGCAACTGGACATTCGTAGCGCTAAGTGGGTAATAGTGGAAAAAAGAATATGTTCAAATATAAACTACACAGAAGCATTGTATGAAACTTCTTTCTGTTCTCTGCATTCAACTAACAGAGTTGAACCTTACTTTTGATTGAGCCTTTCTGAAACACTCTTTCTGTAGAAACTGCAATTGGACATTCTGAGCGCTAAGAGGCCTCTATTGGGAAAAAAAATATCTTCAAATAAAATCTACACAGAAGCATTGTGTGAAACTTATTTCTGATATGTTCATTAAGCTAACAGAGTTAAACCATACTTTTGATTGCGCAGTTCTGAACCCTCTTTCTGTAGAAAATGCAAGTGGACATTCCGAGCGCTAAGAGGGTAATAGTGGAAAAAGGAATATATTCAAATATAAACTACACAGTAGCATTCTGTGAAAATTCTTTCTGTTCTGTGCATTCAACTAACAGAGTTGAACCTTACTTTGGATTGAGCCGTTCTGAAACACTCTTTCTGTAGAAACTGCAATTGGACATGCTAAGCGCTAAGAGGCCTACATTGGGAAAAAGAATATCTTCAAATAAAAACTACACAGATGCATTCTGTGAAACTTATTTCTGATCTGTAAATTCAGTTAACAGAGATAAAACATATTTTTGATTGAGCAGTAATGAAACACTTTTTTTGTAGAAAATGCAAGTGGAGGTTCGGAGCGCTAAGATGGTAATAGTGGAAAAAGGAATGTCTTCAAATATAAACTACACAGAATCATTCGGTGAAACTCCTTTCTGATCTGTGCATTCAGCTAACAGAGTTAAACCATACTTTTGATTGAGCACATCTGAACACTCTTTCTGTTGAAAATGCAACTGGACATTTGGAGCGCCAAGAGCGTAGTAGTGGAAAAAGGAATGTATTCAAATATAAACTACACAGAAGCATTCTGTGAAACTTCTTTCTGATCTGAGCATTCAGCTAACAGATTTTAACCATACTTTTGATTGAGCAGTTTTGAAACACTCTGTCTGTAGAAAATGCAACTGGACATTCGTAGCGCTAAGTGGGTAATAGCGGAAAAAAGAATATGTTCAAATATAAACTACACAGAAGCATTGCATGAAACTTCTTTCTGTTCTGTGCATTCAACTAACAGAGTTGAACCTTACATTTGATTGAGCCTTTCTGAAACACTCTTTCTGTAGAAACTGCAATTGGACATTCTGAGCGCTAAGAGGCCTCTATTGGGAAAAATAATATCTTCAAATAAAAACTACACAGAAGCATTGTGTGAAACTTATTTCTGATATGTTCATTAAGCTAACAGAGTTAAAACATACTTTTGATTGCGCAGTTCTGAACACTCTTTCTGTAGAAAATGCAAGTGGACATTCGGAGCGCTAAGAGGGTAATAGTGGAAAAAGGGATATATTCAAATATAAACTACACAGTAGCATTCTGTGAAAATTCTTCCTGTTCTGTGCATTCAACTAACAGAGTTGAACCTTACTTTTGATTGAGCCGTTCTGAAACACTGTTTCTGTAGAAACTGCAATTGGACATGCTAAGCGCTAAGAGGCCTACATTGGGAAAAAGAATATCTTCAAATAAAAACTACACAGATGCATTCTGTGAAACTTATTTCTGATCTGTAAATTCAGTTAACAGAGATAAAACATATTTTTGATTGAGCAGTTATGAAACACACTTTTTGTAGAAAATGCAAGTGGAGATTCGGAGCGCTAAGAGGGTAATAGTGGAAAAAGGAATGTCTTCAAATATAAACTACACAGAATCATTCGGTGAAACTTCTTTCTGATCTGTGCATTCAGCTAACAGAGTTAAACCATACTTTTGATTGAGCAGATCTGAACACTCTTTCTGTAGAAAATGCAACTCGACATTTGGAGCGCTAAGAGCGTAGTAGTGGAAAAGGAATATATTCAAATATAAACTACACAGAAGCATTCTGTGAAACTTCTTTCTGATCTAAGCATTCAGCTAACAGAGTTAAACCACACTTTTGATTGAGCAGTTTTGAAACACTCTGTCTGTAGAAAATGCAACTGGACATTCGTAGCGCTAAGTGGGTAAGAGTGGAAAAAAGAATATGTTCAAATATAAACTACAAAGAAGCATTGTATGAAACTTCTTTCTGTTCTGTGCATTCAACTAACAGAGTTGAACCTTACTTTTGATTGAGCCGTTCTGAAACACTCTTTCTGTAGAAACTGCAATTGGACATTCTGAGCGCTAAGAGGCCTATATTGGGAAAAAGAATGTCTACAAATAAAAACTACACAGAAGAATTGTGTGAAACTTCTTTCTGTTCTGTTTGTTCAACTAAAAGAGTTGAACCTTAGTTTTGATTGAGTCGTTCTGAAACACTCTTTCTGTAGAAAATGCAAGTGGAGATTCGGAGCGCTAAGAGGGTAATAGTGGAAAAAGGAATGTCTCCAAATATAAACTACACAGAATCATTCTGTGAAACTTCTTTCTGATCTGTGCATTCAGCTAACAGAGTTCAACCATACTTTTGATTGAGCAGATCTGAACACTCTTTCTGCAGAAAATGCAACTGGACATTTGGAGCGCTAAGAGAGTAGTAGTGGAAAAAGGAATATATTCAAATATAAACTACACAGAAGCATTCTGTGAAACTTCTTTCTGATCTGAGCATTCAGCTAACAGAGTTAAACCATACTTTTGATTGAGCAGTTTTGAAACACTCTGTCTGTAGAAAATGCAACTGGACATTCGTAGCGCTAAGTGGGTAATAGTGGAAAAAAGAATATGTTCAAATATAAACTACACAGAAGCATTGTATGAAACTTCTTTCTGTTCTGTGCATTCAACTAACAGAGTTGAACCTTACTTTTGATTGAGCCTTTCTGAAACACTCTTTCTGTAGAAACTGCAATTGGACATTCTGAGCGCTAAGAGGCCTCTATTGGGAAAAATAATATCTTCAAATAAAAACTACACAGAAGCATTGTGTGAAACTTATTTCTGATATGTTCATTAAGCTAACAGAGTTAAACAATACTTTTGATTGCGCAGTTCTGAACACTCTTTCTGTAGAAAATGCAAGTGGACATTCGGAGCGCTAAGAGGGTAATAGTTGAAAAAGGAATATATTCAAATATAAACTACACAGTAGCATTCTGTGAAAATTCTTTCTGTTCTGTGCATTCAACTAACAGAGTTGAACCTTACTTTTGATTGAGCCGTTCTGAAACACTCTTTCTGTAGAAACTGCAATTGGACATGCTAAGCGCTAAGAGGCCTACATTGGGAAAAAGAATATCTTCAAATAAAAACTACACAGATGCATTCTGTGAAACTTATTTCTGATCTATAAATTCAGTTAACAGAGATAAAACATATTTTTGATTGAGCAGTTATGAAACACTCTTTTTGTAGAAAATGCAAGTGGAGATTCGGAGCGCTAAGAGGGTAATAGTGGAAAAAGGAATGTCTTCAAATATAAACTACAAAGAATCATTCGGTGAAACTTCTTTCTGATCTGTGCATTCAGCTAACAGAGTTAAACCATCCTTTTGATTGAGCAGATCTGAACACTCTTTCTGTTGAAAATGCAACTGGACATTTTGAGCGCTAAGAGCGTAGTAGTGGCAAAAGTAATATATTCAAATATAAACTACACAGAAGCATTCTGTGAAACTTCTTTCTGATCTGAGCATACAGCTAACAGAGTTAAACCATACTTTTGATTGAGCAGTTTTGAAACACTCTGTCTGTAGAAAATGCAACTGGACATTCGTAGCGCTAAGTGGGTAATAGTGGAAAAGAGAATATGTTCAAATATAAACTACACAGAAGCATTGTATGAAACTTCTTTCTGTTCTGTGCATTCAACTAACAGAGTTGAACCTTACTTTTGATTGAGCCGTTCTGAAACACTCTTTCTGTAGAAACTGCAATTGGACATTCTGAGCGCTAAGAGGCCTATATTGGGAAAAAGAATGTCTACAAATAAAAACTACACAGAAGAATTGTGTGAAACTTCTTTCTGTTCTGTTTGTTCAACTAAAAATTTGAACCTTAGTTTTGATTGAGCCGTTCTGAAACACTCTTTCTGTAGAAAATGCAAGTGGAGATTCGGAGCGCTAAGAGGGTAATAGTGGAAAAAGGAATGTCTCCAAATATAAACTACACAGAATCATTCTGTGAAACTTCTTTCTGATCTGTGCATTCAGCTAACAGAGTTAAACCATACTTTTGATTGAGCAGATCTGAACACTCTTTCTGTAGAAAATGCAACAGGACATTTGGAGCGCTACGAGAGTAGTAGTGGAAAAAGGAATATATTCAAATATAAACTACACAGAAGCATTCTGTGAAACTTCTTTCTGATCTGAGCATTCAGCTAACAGAGTTAAACCATACTTTTGATTGAGCAGTTTTGAAACACTCTGTCTGTGGAAAATGCAACTGGACATTCGTAGCGCTAAGTGGGTAATAGTGGAAAAAAGAATATGTTCAAATATAAACTACACAGAAGCATTGCATGAAACTTCTTTCTGTTCTGTGCATTCAACTAACAGAGTTGAACCTTACTTTTGATTGAGCCTTTCTGAAACACTCTTTCTGTAGAAACTGCAATTGGACATTCTGAGCGCTAAGAGGCCTCTATTGGGAAAAATAATATCTTCAAATAAAAACTACACTGAAGCATTGTGTGAAACTTATTTCTGATATGTTCATTAAGCTAACAGAGTTAAAACATACTTTTGATTGCGCAGTTCTGAACACTCTTTCTGTAGAAAATGCAAGTGGACATTCGGAGCGCTAAGAGGGTAATAGTGGAAAAAGGGATATATTCAAATATAAACTACACAGTAGCATTCTGTGAAAATTCTTTCTGTTCTGTGCATTCAACTAACAGAGTTGAACCTTACTTTTGATTGAGCCGTTCTGAAACACTGTTTCTGTAGAAACTGCAATTGGACATGCTAAGCGCTAAGAGGCCTACATTGGGAAAAAGAATATCTTCAAATAAAAACTACACAGATGCATTCTGTGAAACTTATTTCTGATCTGTAAATTCAGTTAACAGAGATAAAACATATTTTTGATTGAGCAGTTATGAAACACTCTTTTTGTAGACAATGCAAGTGGAGATTCGGAGCGCTAAGAGTGTAATAGTGGAAAAAGGAATGTCTTCAAATATAAACTACACAGAATCATTCGGTGAAACTTCTTTCTGATCTGTGCATTCAGCTAACAGAGTTAAACCATACTTTTGATTGAGCAGATCTGAAAACTCTTTCTGTTGAAAATGCAACTGGACATTTGGAGCGCTAAGAGCGTAGTAGTGGAAAAAGGAATATATTCAAATATAAACTACACAGAAGCATTCTGTGAAACTTCTTTCTGATCTGAGCATTCAGCTAACAGAGTTAAACCATACTTTTGATTGAGCAGTTTTGAAACACTCTGTGTGTAGAAAATGCAACTGGACATTCGTAGCGCTAAGTGGGTAATAGTGGAAAAAAGAATATGTTCAAATATAAACTACACAGAAGCATTGTATGAAACTTCTTTCTGTTCTGTGCATTCAACTAACAGAGTTGAACCTTACTTTTGATTGAGCCGTTCTGAAACACTCTTTCTGTAGAAACTGCAATTGGACATTCTGAGCGCTAAGAGGCCTATATTGGGAAAAAGAATGTCTACAAATAAAAACTACACAGAAGAATTGTGTGAAACTTCTTTCTGTTCTGTTTGTTCAACTAAAAGAGTTGAACCTTAGTTTTGATTGAGCCGTTCTGAAACACTCTTTCTGTAGAAAATGCAAGTGGAGATTCCGAGCGCTAAGAGGGTAATAGTGGAAAAAGGAATGTCTCCAAATATAAACTACACAGAATCATTCTGTGAAACTTCTTTCTGATCTGTGCATTCAGCTAACAGAGTTAAACCATACTTTTGATTGAGCAGATCTGAACACTCTTTCTGTAGAAAATGCAACTGGACATTTGGAGCGCTAAGAGAGTAGTAGTGGAAAAAGGAATATATTCAAATATAAACTACACAGAAGCATTCTGTGAAACTTCTTTCTGAACTGAGCATTCAGCTAACAGAGTTAAACCATACTTTTGATTGAGCAGTTTTGAAACACGCTGTCTGTGGAAAATGCAACTGGACATTCGTAGCGCTAAGTGGGTAATAGTGGAAAAATGAATATGTTCAAATATAAACTACACAGAAGCATTGTATGAAACTTCTTTCTGTTCTGTGCATTCAACTAACAGAGTTGAACCTTACTTTTGATTGAGCCTTTCTGAAACACTCTTTCTGTAGAAACTGCAATTGGACATTCTGAGCGCTAAGAGGCCTCTTTTGGGAAAAATAATATCTTCAAATAAAAACTACACAGAAGCATTGTGTGAAACTTATTTCTGATATGTTCATTAAGCTAACAGAGTTAAACCATACTTTTGATTGCGCAGTTCTGAACACTCTTTCTGTAGAAAATGCAAGTGGACATTCGGAGCGCTAAGAGGGTAATAGTGGAAAAAGGAATATATTCAAATATAAACTACACAGTAGCATTCTGTGAAAACTCTTTCTGTTCTGTGCATTCAGCTAACAGAGTTGAACCTTACTTTTGATTGAGCCGTTCTGAAACTCTCTTTCTGTAGAAACTGCAATTGGACACGCTAAGCGCTAAGAGGCCTACATTGGGAAAAAGAATATCTTCAAATAAAAACTACACAGATGCATTCTGTGAAACTTATTTCTGATCTGTAAATTCAGTTAACAGAGATAAAACATATTTTTGATTCAGCAGTTATGAAACACTCTTTTTGTAGAAAATGCAAGTGGAGATTCGGAGCGCTAAGAGGGTAATAGTGGAAAAAGGAATGTCTTCAAATATAAACTACACAGAATCATTCGGTGAAACTTCTTTCTGATCTGTGCATTCAGCTAACAGAGTTAAACCATACTTTTGATTGAGCAGATCTGAACACTCTTTCTGTTGAAAATGCAACTGGACATTTTGAGCGCTAAGAGCGTAGTAGTGGAAAAAGTAATATATTCAAATATAAACTACACAGAAGCATTCTGTGAAACTTCTTTCTGATCTGAGCATACAGCTAACAGAGTTAAACCATACTTTTGATTGAGCAGTTTTGAAACACTCTGTCTGTAGAAAATGCAACTGGACATTCGTAGCGCTAAGTGGGTAATAGTGGAAAAGAGAATATGTTCAAATATAAACTACACAGAAACATTGTATGAAACTTCTTTCTGTTCTGTGCATTCAACTAACAGAGTTGAACCTTACTTTTGATTGAGCCGTTCTGAAACACTCTTTCTGTAGAAACTGCAATTGGACATTCTGAGCGCTAAGAGGCCTATATTGGGAAAAAGAATGTCTAAAAATAAAAACTACACAGAAGAATTGTGTGAAACTTCTTTCTGTTCTGTTTGTTCAACTAAAAGAGTTGAACCTTAGTTTTGATTGAGCCGTTCTGAAACACTCTTTCTGTAGAAAATGCAAGTGGAGATTCGGAGCGCTAAGAGGGTAATAGTGGAAAAAGGAATGTCTCCAAATATAAACTACACAGAATCATTCTGTGAAACTTCTTTCTGATCTGTGCATTCAGCTAACAGAGTTAAACCATACTTTTGATTGAGCAGATCTGAACACTCTTTCTGTAGAAAATGCAACAGGACATTTGGAGCGCTACGAGAGTAGTAGTGGAAAAAGGAATATATTCAAATATAAACTACACAGAAGCATTCTGTGAAACTTCTTTCTGATCTGAGCATTCAGCTAACAGAGTTAAACCATACTTTTGATTGAGCAGTTTTGAAACACTCTGTCTGTAGAAAATGCAACTGGACATTCGTAGCGCTAAGTAGGTAATAGTGGAAAAAAGAATATGTTCAAATATAAACTACACAGAAGCATTGCATGAAACTTCTTTCTGTTCTGTGCATTCAACTAACAGAGTTGAACCTTACTTTTGATTGAGCCTTTCTGAAACACTCTTTCTGTAGAAACTGCAATTGGACATTCTGAGCGCTAAGAGGCCTCTATTGGGAAAAATAATATCTTCAAATAAAAACTACACAGAAGCATTGTGTGAAACTTATTTCTGATATGTTCATTAAGCTAACAGAGTTAAAACATACTTTTGATTGCGCAGTTCTGAACACTCTTTCTGTAGAAAATGCAAGTGGACATTCGGAGCGCTAAGAGGGTAATAGTGGAAAAAGGGATATATTCAAATATAAACTACACAGTAGCATTCTGTGAAAATTCTTTCTGTTCTGTGCATTCAACTAACAGAGTTGAACCTTACTTTTGATTGAGCCGTTCTGAAACACTGTTTCTGTAGAAACTGCAATTGGACATGCTAAGCGCTAAGAGGCCTACATTGGGAAAAAGAATATCTTCAAATAAAAACTACACAGATGCATTCTGTGAAACTTATTTCTGATCTGTAAATTCAGTTAACAGAGATAAAACATATTTTTGATTGAGCAGTTATGAAACACTCTTTTTGTAGAAAATGCAAGTGGAGATTCGGAGCGCTAAGAGGGTAATAGTGGAAAAAGGAATGTCTTCAAATATAAACTACACAGAATCATTCGGTGAAACTTCTTTCTGATCTGTGCATTCAGCTAACAGAGTTAAACCATACTTTTGATTGAGCAGATCTGAACACTCTTTCTGTTGAAAATGCAACTGGACATTTGGAGCGCTAAGAGCGTAGTAGTGGAAAAAGGAATATATTCAAATATAAACTACACAGAAGCATTCTGTGAAACTTCTTTCTGATCTGAGCATTCAGCTAACAGAGTTAAACCGTACTTTTGATTGAGCAGTTTTGAAACACTCTGTCTGTAGAAAATGCAACTGGACATTCGTAGCGCTAAGTGGGTAATAGTGGAAAAAAGAATATGTTCAAATATAAACTACACAGAAGCATTGTATGAAACCTCTTTCTGTTCTGTGCATTCAACTAACAGAGTTGAACCTTACATTTGATAGAGCCGTTCTGAAATACTCTTTCTGTAGAAACTGCAATTGGACATTCTGAGCGCTAAGAGGCCTATATTGGGAAAAAGAATGTCTACAAATAAAAACTACACAGAAGAATTGTGTGAAACTTCTTTCTGTTCTGTTTGTTCAACTAAAAGAGTTGAACCTTAGTTTTGATTGAGCCGTTCTGAAACACTCTTTCTGTAGAAAATGCAAGTGGAGATTCCGAGCGCTAAGAGGGTAATAGTGGAAAAAGGAATGTCTCCAAATATAAACTACACAGAATCATTCTGTGAAACTTCTTTCTGATCTGTGCATTCAGCTAACAGAGTTAAACCATACTTTTGATTGAGCAGATCTGAACACTCTTTCTGTAGAAAATGCAACTGGACATTTGGAGCGCTAAGAGCGTAGTAGTGGAAAAAGGAATATATTCAAATATAAACTACACAGAAGCATTCTGTGAAACTTCTTTCTGAACTGAGCATTCAGCTAACAGAGTTAAACCATACTTTTGATTGAGCAGTTTTGAAACACTCTGTCTGTGGAAAATGCAACTGGACATTCGTAGCGCTAAGTGGGTAATAGTGGAAAAAAGAATATGTTCAAATATAAACTACACAGAAGCATTGTATGAAACTTCTTTCTGTTCTGTGCATTCAACTAACAGAGTTGATCCTTACTTTTGATTGAGCCTTTCTGAAACACTCTTTCTGTAGAAACTGCAGTTGGACATTCTGAGCGCTAAGAGGCCTCTATTGGGAAAAATAATATCTTCAAATAAAAATTACACAGAAGCATTGTGTGAAACTTATTTCTGATATGTTCATTAAGCTAACAGAGTTAAACCATACTTTTGATTGCGCCGTTCTGAACACTCTTTCTGTAGAAAATGCAAGTGGACATTCGGAGCGCTAAGAGGGTAATAGTGGAAAAAGGAATATATTCAAATGTAAACTACACAGTAGCATTCTGTGAAAATTCTTTCTGTTCTGTGCATTCAACTAACAGTGTTGAACCTTACTTTTGATTGAGCCGTTCTGAAACACTGTTTCTGTAGAAACTGCAATTGGACATGCTAAGAACTAAGAGGCCTACATTGGGAAAAAGAATGTCTTCAAATAAAAACTACACAGATGCATTCTGTGAAACTTATTTCTGATCTGTAAATTCAGTTAACAGAGATAAAACATATTTTTGATTGAGCAGTTATGAAACACTCTTTTTGTAGAAAATGCAAGTGGAGCTTCGGAGCGCTAAGGGGGTGATAGTGGAAAAAGGAATGTCTCCAAATATAAACTACACAGAATCATTCAGTGAAACTTCTTTCTGATCTGTGCATTCAGCTAACAGAGTTAAACCATACATTTGATTGAGCAGATCTGAACACGCTTTCTGTGGAAAATGCAACTGGACATTTGGAGCGCTAAGAGCGTAGTAGTGGAAAAAGGAATATATTCAAATATAAACTACACAGAAGCATTCTGTGAAACTTCTTTCTGATCTGAGCATACAGCTAACAGAGTTAAACCATACTTTTGATTGAGCAGTTTTGAAACACTCTGTCTGTAGGAAATGCAACTGGACATTCGTAGCGCTAAGTGGGTAATAGTGGAAAAGAGAATATGTTCAAATATAAACTACACAGAAGCATTGTATGAAACATCTTTCTGTTCTGTGCATTCTACTAACAGAGTTGAATCTTACTTTTGATTGAGCCGTTCTGAAACACTCTTTCTGTAGAAACTGCAATTGGACATTCTGAGCGCTAAGAGGCCTATATTGTGAAAAAGAATATCTACAAATAAAAACTACACAGAAGAATTGTGTGAAACTTCTTTCTGTTCTGTTTGTTCAACAAAAGGAGTTGAACCTTAGTTTTGATTGAGTCGTTCTGAAACACTCTTTCTGTAGAAAATGCAAGTGGAGATTCGGAGCGCTAAGAGGGTAATAGTGGAAGAAGGAATGTCTACAAATATAAACTACACAGAATCATTCTGTGAAACTTCTTTCTGATCTGTGCATTCAGCTAACAGAGTTAAACCATACTTTTGATTGAGCAGATCTGAACACTCTTTCTGTAGAAAATGCAACTGGACATTTGGAGCGCTAAGAGAGTAGTAGTGGAAAAAGGAATATATTCAAATATAAACTACACAGAAGCATTCTGTGAAACTTCTTTCTGATCTGAGCATTCAGCTAACAGAGTTAAACCATACTTTTGATTGAGCAGTTTTGAAACACTCTGTCTGTAGAAAATGCAACTGGACATTCGTAGCGCTATGTGGGTAATAGTGGAAAAAATAATATGTTCAAATATAAACTACACAGAAGCATTGTATGAAACTTCTTTCTGTTCTGTGCATTCAACTAACAGAGTTGAACCTTACTTTTGATTGAGCCTTTCTGAAACACTCTTTCTGTAGAAACTGCAATTGGACATTCTGAGCGCTAAGAGGCCTCTATTGGGAAAACTAATATCTTCAAATAAAAACTACACAGAAGCATTGTGTGAAACTTATTTCTGATATGTTCATTAAGCTAACAGAGTTAAACCATACTTTTGATTGCGCAGTTCTGAACACTCTTTCTGTAGAAAATGCAAGTGGAGATTCGGAGCGCTAAGAGGGTAATAGTGGAAAAAGGAATATATTCAAATATAAACTACACAGTAGCATTCTGTGAAAACTCTTTCTGTTCTGTGCATTCAGCTAACAGAGTTGAACCTTACTTTTGATTGAGCCGTTCTGAAACTCTCTTTCTGTAGAAACTGCAATTGGACATGCTAAGCGCTAAGAGGCCTACATTGGGAAAAAGAATATCTTCAAATAAAAACTACACAGATGCATTCTGTGAAACTTATTTCTGATCTGTAAATTCAGTTAACAGAGATAAAACATATTTTTGATTGAGCAGTTATGAAACACTCTTTTTGTAGAAAATGCAAGTGGAGATTCGGAGCGCTAAGAGGGTAATAGTGGAAAAAGGAATGTCTTCAAATATAAACTACACAGAATCATTCGGTGAAACTTCTTTCTGATCTGTGCATTCAGCTAACAGAGTTAAACCATACTTTTGATTGAGCAGATCTGAACACTCTTTCTGTAGAAAATGCAACTGGACATTTGGAGCGCTAAGAGCGTAGTAGTGGAAAAAGGAATATATTCAAATATAAACTACACAGAAGCATTCTGTGAAACTTCTTCCTGATCTGAGCATTCAGCTAACAGAGTTAAACCATACTTTGATTGAGCAGTTTTGAAACACTCTGTCTGTAGAAAATGCAACTGGACATTCGTAGCGCTAAGTGGGTAATAGTGGAAAAAAGAATATGTTCAAATATAAACTACACAGAAGCATTGTATGAAACTCCTTTCTGTTCTGTGCATTCAACTAACAGAGTTGAACCTTACTTTTGATTGAGCCGTTCTGAAACACTCTTTCTGTAGAAACTGCAATTGGACATTCTGAGCGCTAAGAGGCCTATATTGGGAAAAAGAATGTCTACAAATAAAAACTACACAGAAGAATTTTGTGAAACTTCTTTCTGTTCTGTTTGTTCAACTAAAAGAGTTGAACCTTAGTTTTGATTAAGCCGTTCTGAAACACTCTTTCTGTAGAAAATGCAAGTGGAGATTCGGAGCGCTAAGAGGGTAATAGTGGAAAAAGGAATGTCACCAAATATAAACTACACAGAATCATTCTGTGAAACTTCTTTCTGATCTGTGCATTCAGCTAACAGAGTTAAACCATACTTTTGATTGAGCAGATCTGAACACTCTTTCTGTAGAAAATGCAACTGGACATTTGGAGCGCTAAGAGAGTAGTAGTGGAAAAAGGAATATATTCAAATATAAACTACACAGAAGCATTCTGTGAAACTTCTTTCTGATCTGAGCATTCAGCTAACAGAGTTAAACCATACTTTTGATTGAGCAGTTTTGAAACACTCTGTAGAAAATGCAACTGGACATTCGTAGCGTTAAGTGGGTAATAGTGGAAAAAAGAATATGTTCAAATATAAACTACACAGAAGCATTGTATGAAACTTCTTTCTGTTCTGTGCATTCAACTAACAGAGTTGAACCTTACTTTTGATTGAGCCGTTCTGAAACACTCTTTCTGTAGAAATTGCAATTGGACATTCTGAGCGCTAAGAGGCCTATATTGGGAAAAAGAATGTCTACAAATAAAAACTAAACAGAAGAATTGTGTTAAACTTCTTTCTGTTCTGTTTGTTCAACTAAAAGAGTTGAACCTTAGTTTTGATTGAGCCGTTCTGAAACACTCTTTCTGTAGAAACTGCAATTGGACATTCTGAGCGCTAAGAGGCCTCTATTGGGAAAAATAATATCTTCAAACAAAAAGTACACAGAAGCATTGTGTGAAACTTATTTCTGATATGTTCATTAAGCTAACAGAGTTAAACCATACTTTTGATTGCGCAGTTCTGAACAATCTTTCTGTAGAAAATCCAAGTGGACATTCGGAGCGCTAAGAGGGTAATAGTGGAAAAAGGAATATATTCAAATATAAACTACACAGTAGCATTCTGTGAAAATTCTTTCTGTTCTGTGCATTCAACTAACAGAGTTGAACCTTACTTTTGATTGAGCCGTTCTGAAACACTCTTTCTGTAGAAACTGCAATTGGACATGCTAAGCGCTAAGAGGCCTACATTGGGAAAAAAATATCTTGAAATATAAACTACACAGATGCACTCTGTGAAACTTATTTCTGATCTGTAAATTCAGTTAACAGAGATAAAACATATTTTTGATTGAGCAGTTATGAAACACTCTTTTTGTAGAAAATGCAAGTGGAGATTCGGAGCCCTAAGAGGGTAATAGTGGAAAAAGTAATGTCTTCAAATATAAACTACACAGAATCATTCGGTGAAAATTCTTTCTGATCTGTGCATTCAGCTAACAGAGTTAAACCATACTTTTGATTGAGCAGATCTGAACACTCTTTCTGTAGAAAATGCAACTGGACATTTGGAGCGCTAAGAGCGTAGTAGTTGAAAAAGGAATATATTCAAATATAAACTACACAGAAGCATTCTGTGAAACTTCTTTCTGATCTGAGCATTCAGCTAACAGAGTTAAACCATACTTTTGATTGAGCAGTTTTGAAACACTCTGTCTGTAGAAAATGCAACAGGACATTCGTAGCGCTAAGTGGGTAATAGTGGAAAAAAGAATATGTTCAAATATAAACTACACAGAAGCATTGTATGAAACTTCTTTCTGTTCTGTGTATTCAACTAACAGAGTTGAACCTTACTTTTGATTGAGCCGTTCTGAAACACTCTTTCTGTAGAAACTGCAATTGGACATTCTGAGAGCTAAGAGGCCTATATTGGGAAAAAGAATGTCTACAAATAAAAACTACACAGAAGAATTGTGTGAAACTTCTTTCTGTTCTGATTGTTCAACTAAAAGTGTTGAACTTTAGTTTTGATTGAGCCGTTCTGAAACACTCTTTCTGTAGAAAATGCAAGTGAAGATTCGGAGCGCTAAGAGGGTAATAGTGGAAAAAGGAATGTCTCCAAATATAAACTATACAGAATCATTCTGTGAAACTTCTTTCTGATCTGTGCATTCAGCTAACAGAGTTAAACCATACTTTTGATTGAGCAGATCTGAACACTCTTTCTGTAGAAAATGCAACTGGACATTTGGAGCGCTAAGAGCGTAGTAGTGGAAAAAGGAATATATTCAAATATAAACTACACAGAAGCTTTCTGTGAAACTTCTTTCTGATCTGAGCATTCAGCTAACAGAGTTAAACCATACTTTTGATTGAGCAGTTTTGAAACACTCTGTCTGTAGAAAATGCAACTGGACATTCGTAGCGTTAAGTGGGTAATAGTGGAAAAAAGAATATGTTCAAATATAAACTACACAGAAGCATTGTATGAAACTTCTTTCTGTTCTGTGCATTCAACTAACAGAGTTGAACCTTACTTTTGATTGAGCCTTTCTGAAACACTCTTTCTGTAGAAACTGCAATTGGACATTCTGAGCGCTAAGAGGCCTCTATTGGGAAAAATAATATCTTCAAATAAAAACTACACAGAAGCATTGTGTGAAACTTATTTCTGATATGTTCATTAAGCTAACAGAGTTAAACCATAGTTTTGATTGCGCAGTTCTGAACACTCTTTCTGTAGAAAATGCAAGTGGACATTCGGCGCGCTAAGAGGGTAATAGTGGAAAAAGGAATATATTCAAATATAAACTACACAGTAGCATTCTGTGAAAATTCTTTCTGTTCTGTGCATTCAACTAACAGAGTTGAACCTTACTTTTGATTGAGCCGTTCTGAAACACTCTTTCTGTAGAAACTGCAATTGGACATGCTAAGCGCTAAGAGGCCTACATTGGGAAAAAGAATATCTTCAAATAAAAACTACACAGATGCATTCTGTGAAACTTATTTCTGATGTGTAATTTCAGTTAACAGAGATAAAATATATTTTTGATTGAGCAGTTATGAAACACTCTTTTTGTAGAAAATGCAAGTGGAGATTCGGAGCGCTAAGAGGGTCATAGTGGAAAAAGGAATGTCTTCAAATATAAACTACACAGAATCATTCGGTGAAACTTCTTTCTGATCTGTGCATTCAGCTAACAGTGTTAAACCATACTTTTGATTGAGCAGATCTGAACACTCTTTCTGTTGAAAATGCAACTGGACATTTGGAGCGCTAAGAGCGTAGTAGTGGAAAAAGGAATATATTCAAATATAAACTACACAGAAGCATTCTGTGAAACTTCTTTCTGATCTGAGCATTCAGCTAACAGAGTTAAACCATACTTTTGATTGAGCAGTTTTGAAACACTCTGTCTGTAGAAAATGCAACTGGACATTCGTAGCGCTATGTGGGTAATAGTGGAAAAAATAATATGTTCAAATATAAACTACACAGAAGCATTGTATGAAACTTCTTTCTGTTCTGTGCATTCAACTAACAGAGTTGAACCTTACTTTTGATTGAGCCTTTCTGAAACACTCTTTCTGTAGAAACTGCAATTGGACATTCTGAGCGCTAAGAGGCCTCTATTGGGAAAACTAATATCTTCAAATAAAAACTACACAGAAGCATTGTGTGAAACTTATTTCTGATATGTTCATTAAGCTAACAGAGTTAAACCATACTTTTGATTGCGCAGTTCTGAACACTCTTTCTGTAGAAAATGCAAGTGGAGATTCGGAGCGCTAAGAGGGTAATAGTGGAAAAAGGAATATATTCAAATATAAACTACACAGTAGCATTCTGTGAAAACTCTTTCTGTTCTGTGCATTCAGCTAACAGAGTTGAACCTTACTTTTGATTGAGCCGTTCTGAAACTCTCTTTCTGTAGAAACTGCAATTGGACATGCTAAGCGCTAAGAGGCCTACATTGGGAAAAAGAATATCTTCAAATAAAAACTACACAGATGCATTCTGTGAAACTTATTTCTGATCTGTAAATTCAGTTAACAGAGATAAAACATATTTTTGATTGAGCAGTTATGAAACACTCTTTTTGTAGAAAATGCAAGTGGAGATTCGGAGCGCTAAGAGGGTAATAGTGGAAAAAGGAATGTCTTCAAATATAAACTACACAGAATCATTCGGTGAAACTTCTTTCTGATCTGTGCATTCAGCTAACAGAGTTAAACCATACTTTTGATTGAGCAGATCTGAACACTCTTTCTGTAGAAAATGCAACTGGACATTTGGAGCGCTAAGAGCGTAGTAGTGGAAAAAGGAATATATTCAAATATAAACTACACAGAAGCATTCTGTGAAACTTCTTCCTGATCTGAGCATTCAGCTAACAGAGTTAAACCATACTTTGATTGAGCAGTTTTGAAACACTCTGTCTGTAGAAAATGCAACTGGACATTCGTAGCGCTAAGTGGGTAATAGTGGAAAAAAGAATATGTTCAAATATAAACTACACAGAAGCATTGTATGAAACTCCTTTCTGTTCTGTGCATTCAACTAACAGAGTTGAACCTTACTTTTGATTGAGCCGTTCTGAAACACTCTTTCTGTAGAAACTGCAATTGGACATTCTGAGCGCTAAGAGGCCTATATTGGGAAAAAGAATGTCTACAAATAAAAACTACACAGAAGAATTTTGTGAAACTTCTTTCTGTTCTGTTTGTTCAACTAAAAGAGTTGAACCTTAGTTTTGATTAAGCCGTTCTGAAACACTCTTTCTGTAGAAAATGCAAGTGGAGATTCGGAGCGCTAAGAGGGTAATAGTGGAAAAAGGAATGTCACCAAATATAAACTACACAGAATCATTCTGTGAAACTTCTTTCTGATCTGTGCATTCAGCTAACAGAGTTAAACCATACTTTTGATTGAGCAGATCTGAACACTCTTTCTGTAGAAAATGCAACTGGACATTTGGAGCGCTAAGAGCGTAGTAGTGGAAAAAGGAATATATTCAAATATAAACTACACAGAAGCATTCTGTGAAACTTCTTTCTGATCTGAGCATTCAGCTAACAGAGTTAAACCATACTTTTGATTGAGCAGTTTTGAAACACTCTGTAGAAAATGCAACTGGACATTCGTAGCGTTAAGTGGGTAATAGTGGAAAAAAGAATATGTTCAAATATAAACTACACAGAAGCATTGTATGAAACTTCTTTCTGTTCTGTGCATTCAACTAACAGAGTTGAACCTTACTTTTGATTGAGCCGTTCTGAAACACTCTTTCTGTAGAAATTGCAATTGGACATTCTGAGCGCTAAGAGGCCTATATTGGGAAAAAGAATGTCTACAAATAAAAACTAAACAGAAGAATTGTGTTAAACTTCTTTCTGTTCTGTTTGTTCAACTAAAAGAGTTGAACCTTAGTTTTGATTGAGCCGTTCTGAAACACTCTTTCTGTAGAAACTGCAATTGGACATTCTGAGCGCTAAGAGGCCTCTATTGGGAAAAATAATATCTTCAAACAAAAACTACACAGAAGCATTGTGTGAAACTTATTTCTGATATGTTCATTAAGCTAACAGAGTTAAACCATACTTTTGATTGCGCAGTTCTGAACACTCTTTCTGTAGAAAATGCAAGTGGACATTCGGAGCGCTAAGAGGGTAATAGTGGAAAAAGGAATATATTCAAATATAAACTACACAGTAGCATTCTGTGAAAATTCTTTCTGTTCTGTGCATTCAACTAACAGAGTTGAACCTTACTTTTGATTGAGCCGTTCTGAAACACTCTTTCTTTAGTAACTGCAATTGGACATGCTAAGCGCTAAGAGGCCTACATTGGGAAAAAGAATATCTTCAAATAAAAACTACACAGATGCATTCTGTGAAACTTATTTCTCATCTGTAAATTCAGTTAACAGATATAAAACATATTTTTGATTGAGCAGTTATGAAACACTCTTTTTGTAGAAAATGCAAGTGGAGATTCGGAGCGCTAAGAGGATAACAGTGGAAAAAGGAATGTCTTCAAATATAAACTACACAGAATCATTCGGTGAAACTTCTTTCTGATCTGTGCATTCAGCTAACAGAGTTAAACCATACTTTTGATTGAGCAGATCTGAACACTCTTTCTGTAGAAAATGCAACTGGACATTTGGAGCGCTAAGAGAGTAGTAGTGGAAAAAGGAATATATTCAAATATAAACTACACAGAAGCATTCTGTGAAACTTCTTTCTGATCTGAGCATTCAGCTAACAGAGTTAAACCATCCTTTTGATTGAGCAGTTTTGAAACACTCTGTCTGTAGAAAATGCAACTGGACATTCGTAGCGCTAAGTGGGTAATAGTGGAAAAAAGAATATGTTCAAATATAAACTACACAGAAGCATTGTATGAAACTTCTTTCTGTTCTCTGCATTCAACTAACAGAGTTGAACCTTACTTTTGATTGAGCCTTTCTGAAACACTCTTTCTGTAGAAACTGCAATTGGACATTCTGAGCGCTAAGAGGCCTCTATTGGGAAAAATAATATCTTCAAATAAAAACTACACAGAAGCATTGTGTGAAACTTATTTCTGATATGTTCATTAAGCTAACAGAGTTAAACCATACTTTTGATTGCGCAGTTCTGAACACTCTTTCTGTAGAAAATGAAAGTGGACATTCGGAGCGCTAAGAGGGTAATAGTGGAAAAAGGAATATATTCAAATATAAACTACACAGTAGCATTCTGTGAAAATACTTTCTGTTCTGTGCATTCAACTAACAGAGTTGAACCTTACTTTTGATTGAGCCGTTCTGAAACACTCTTTCTGTAGTAACTGCAATTGGACATGCTAAGCGCTAAGAGGTCTACATTGGGAAAAAGAATATCTTCAAATAAAAACTACACAGATGCATTCTGTGAAACTTATTTCTGATCTGTAAATTCAGTTAACAGATATAAAACATATTTTTGATTGAGCAGTTATGAAACACTCTTTTTGTAGAAAATCAAGTGGAGATTCGGAGCGCTAAGAGGGTAACAGTTGAAAAAGGAATGTCTTCAAATATAAACTACACAGAATCATTCGGTGAAACTTCTTTCTGATCTGTGCATTCAGCTAACAGAGTTAAAACATACTTTTGATTGAGCAGATCTGAACACTCTTTCTGTAGAAAATGCAACTGGACATTTGGAGCGCTAAGAGCGTAGTAGTGGAAAAAGGAATATATTCAAATATAAACTACACAGAAGCATTCTGTGAAACTTCTTTCTGATCTGAGCATTCAGCTAACAGAGTTAAACCATACTTTTGATTGAGCAGTTTTGAAACACTCTGTCTGTAGAAAATGCAACTGGATATTCGTAGCGCTAAGTGGGTAATAGTGGAAAAAAGAATATGTTCAAATATAAACTACACAGAAGCATTGTATGAAACTTCTTTCTGTTCTGTGCATTCAACTAACAGAGTTGAACCTTACTTTTGATTGAGCCGTTCTGAAACACTCTTTCTGTCGAAACTGCAATTGGACATTCTGAGCGCTAAGAGGCCTATATTGGGAAAAAGAATGTCTACAAATAAAAACCACACAGAAGAATTGTGTGAAACTACTTTCTGTTCTGTTTGTTCAACTAAAAGAGTTGAACCTTAGTTTTGATTGAGCCGTTCTGAAACACTCTTTCTGTAGAAAATGCAAGTGGAGATTCGGAGCGCTAAGAGGGTAATAGTGGAAAAAGGAATGTCTCCAAATATAAACTACACAGAATCATTCTGTGAAACTTCTTTCTGATCTGTGCATTCAGCTAACAGAGTTAAACCATACTTTTGATTGAGCAGATCTGAACACTCTTTCTGTAGAAAATGCAACTGGACATTTGGAGCGCTAAGAGAGTAGTAGTGGAAAAAGGAATATATTCAAATATAAACTACACAGAAGCATTCTGTGAAACTTCTTTCTGATCTGAGCATTCAGCTAACAGAGTTAAACCATACTTTTGATTGAGCAGTTTTGAAACACTCTGTCTGTAGAAAATGCAACTAGACATTCGTAGCGCTAAGTGGGTAATAGTGGAAAAAAGAATATGTTCAAATATAAACTACACAGAAGCATTGTATGAAACTTCTTTCTGTTCTGTGCATTCAACTAACAGAGTTGAACCTTACTTTTGATTGAGCCTTTCTGAAACACTCTTTCTGTAGAAACTGCAATTGGACATTCTGAGCGCTAAGAGGCCTCTATTGGGAAAAATAATATCTTCAAATAAAAACTACACAGAAGCATTGTGTGAAACTTATTTCTGATATGTTCATTAAGCTAACAGAGTTAAACCATACTTTTGATTGCGCAGTTCTGAACACTCTTTCTGTAGAAAATGCAAGTGGACATTCGGAGCGCTAAGAGGGTAATAGTGGAAAAAGGAATATATTCAAATATAAACTACACAGTAGCATTCTGTGAAAATTCTTTCTGTTCTGTGCATTCAACTAACAGAGTTGAACCTTACTTTTGATTGAGCCGTTCTGAAACACTCTTTCTTTAGTAACTGCAATTGGACATGCTAAGCGCTAAGAGGCCTACATTGGGAAAAAAAATATCTTCAAATAAAAAATACACAGATGCATTCTGTGAAACTTATTTCTGATCTGTAAATTCAGTTAACAGATATAAAACATATTTTTGATTGAGCAGTTATGAAACACTCTTTTTGTAGAAAATGCAAGTGGAGATTCGGAGCGCTAAGAGTGTAACAGTGCAAAAAGGAATGTCTTCAAATATAAACTACACAGAATCATTCGGTGAAACTTCTTTCTGATCTGTGCATTCAGCTAACAGAGTTAAACCATACTTTTGATTGAGCAGATCTGAACACTCTTTCTGTAGAAAATGCAACTGGACATTTGGAGCGCTAAGAGCGTAGTAGTGGAAAAAGGAATATATTCAAATATAAACTACACAGAAGCATTCTGTGAAACTTCTTTCTGATCTGAGCATTCAGCTAACAGAGTTAAACCATACTTTTGATTGAGCAGTTTTGAAACTCTCTGTCTGTAGAAAATGCAACTGGACATTCGTAGCGCTAATTGGGTAATAGAGGAAAAAAGAATATGTTCAAATATAAACTACACAGAAGCATTGTATGAAACTTCTTTCTGTTCTGTGCATTCAACTAACAGAGTTGAACCTTACTTTTGATTGAGCCGTTCTGAAACTCTCTTTCTGTAGAAACTGCAATTGGACATTCTGAGCGCTAAGAGGCCTATATTGGGAAAAAGAATGTCTACAAATAAAAACTACACAGAAGAATTGTGTGAAACATCTTTCTGTTCTGTTTGTTCAACTAAAAGAGTTGAACCTTAGTTTTGATTGAGCCGTTCTGAAACACTCTTTCTGTAGAAAATGCAAGTGGAGATTCGGAGCACTAAGAGGGTAATAGTGGAAAAAGGAATGTCTCCAAATATAAACTACACAGAATCATTCTGTGAAACTTCTTTCTGATCTGTGCATTCAGCTAACAGAGTTAAACCATACTTTTGATTGAGCAGATCTGAACACTCTTTCTGTAGAAAATGCAACTGGACATTTTCAGCGCTAAGAGAGTTGTAGTGGAAAAAGGAATATATTCAAATACAAACTAAACAGAAGCATTCTGTGAAACTTCTTTCTGATCTGAGCATTCAGCTAACAGAGTTAAACCATACTTTTGATTGAGCAGTTTTGAAACACTCTGTCTGTAGAAAATGCAACTGGACATTCATAGCGCTAAGTGGGTAATAGTGGAAAAAAGAATATGTTCAAATATAAACTACACAGAAGCATTGTATGAAACTTCTTTCTGTTCTGTGCATTCAACTAACAGAGTTGAACCTTACTTTTGATTGAGCATTTCTGAAACACTCTTTCTGTAGAAACTGCAATTGGACATTCTGAGTGCTAAGAGGCCTCTATTGGGAAAAATAATATCTTCAAATAAAAACTACACAGAAGCATTGTGTGAAACTTATTTCTGATATGTTCATTAAGCTAACAGAGTTAAACCATACTTTTGATTGCGCAGTTCTGAACACTCTTTCTGTAGAAAATGCAAGTGGACATTCGGAGCGCTAAGAGGGTAATAGTGGAAAAAGGAATATATTCAAATATAAACTACACAGTAGCATTCTGTGAAAATTCTTTCTGTTCTGTGCATTCAACTAACAGAGTTGAACCTTACTTTTGATTGAGCCGTTCTGAAACACTCTTAATTTAGTAACTGCAATTGGACATGCTAAGCGCTAAGAGGCCTACATTGGGAAAAAGAATATCTTCAAATAAAAACTACACAGATGCATTTTGTGAAACTTATTTCTGATCTGTAAATTCAGTTAACAGATATAAAACATATTTTTGATTGAGCAGTTATGAAATACTCTTTTTGTAGAAAATGCAAGTGGAGATTCGGAGCGCTAAGAGGGTAACAGTGGAAAAAGGAATGTCTTCAAATATAAACTACACAGAATCATTCGGTGAAACTTCTTTCTGATCTGTGCATTCAGCTAACAGAGTTAAACCATACTTTTGATTGAGCAGATCTGAACACTCTTTCTGTAGAAAATGCAACTGGACATTTTGAGCGCTAAGAGCGTAGTAGTGGAAAAAGGAATATATTCAAATATAAACTACACAGAAGCATTCTGTGAAACTTCTTTCTGATCTGAGCATTCAGCTAACAGAGTTAAACCATACTTTTGATTGAGCAGTTTTGAAACACTCTGTCTGTAGAAAATGCAACTGGACATTCGTAGCGCTAAGTGGGTAATAGTGGAAAAAAGAATATGTTCAAATATAAACTACACAGAAGCATTGTATGAAACTACTTTCTGTTCTGTGCATTCAACTAACAGAGTTGAACCTTACTTTTGATTGAGCCGTTCTGAAACACTCTTTCTGTAGAAACTGCAATTGGACATTCTGAGCGCTAAGAGGCCTATATTGGGAAAAAGAATGTCTACAAATAAAAACTACACAGAAGAATTGTGTGAAACTTCTTTCTGTTCTGTTTGTTCAACTAAAAGAGTTGAACCTTAGTTTTGATTGAGCCGTTCTGAAACACTCTTTCTGTAGAAAATGCAAGTGGAGATTCGGAGCGCTAAGAGGGTAATAGTGGAAAAAGGAATGTCTCCAAATATAAACTACACAGAATCATTCTGTGAAACTTCTTTCTGATCTGTGCATTCAGCTAACAGAGTTAAACCATACTTTTGATTGAGCAGATCTGAACACTCTTTCTGTAGATAATGCAACTGGACATTTGGAGCGCTAAGAGAGTAGTAGTGGAAAAAGGAATATATTCAAATATAAACTACACAGAAGCATTCTGTGAAACTTCTTTCTGATCTGAGCATTCAGCTAACAGAGTTAAACCATACTTTTGATTGAGCAGTTTTGAAACACTCTGTCTGTAGAAAATGCAACTGGACATTCGTAGCGCTAAGTGGGTAATAGTGGAAAAAAGAATATGTTCAAATATAAACTACACAGAAGCATTGTATGAAACTTCTTTCTGTTCTGTGCATTCAACTAACAGAGTTGAACCTTACTTTTGATTGAGCCTTTCTGAAACACTCTTTCTGTAGAAACTGCAATTGGACATTCTGAGCGCTAAGAGGCCTCTATTGGGAAAAATAATATCTTCAAATAAAAACTACACAGAAGCATTGTGTGAAACTTATTTCTGATATGTTCATTAAGCTAACAGATTTAAACCATACTTTTGATTGCGCAGTTCTGAACACTCTTTCTGTAGAAAATGCAAGTGGACATTCGGAGCGCTAAGAGGGTAATAGTGGAAAAAGGAATATATTCAAATATAAACTACACAGTAGCATTCTGTGAAAATTCTTTCTGTTCTGTGCATTCAACTGAGTTGAACCTTACTTTTGATTGAGCTGTTCTGAAACACTCTTTCTGTAGAAACTGCAATTGGACATGATAAGCGCTAAGAGGCCTACATTGGGAAAAAGAATATCTTCAAATAAAAACTACACAGATGCATTCTGTGAAACTTATTTCTGATCTGTAAATTCAGTTAACAGAGATAAAACATGTTTTTGATTGAGCAGTTATGAAACACTCTTTTTGTAGAAAATGCAAGTGGAGATTCGGAGCGCTAAGAGAGTAATAGTGGAAAAAGGAATGTCTTCAAATATAAACTACACAGAATCATTCGGTGAAAGTTCTTTCTGATCTGTGCATTCAGCTAACAGAGTTAAACCATACTTTTGATTGAGCAGATCTGAACACTCTTTCTGTTGAAAATGCAACTGGACATTTGGAGCGCTAAGAGCGTAGTAGTGGAAAAAGGAATATATTCAAATATAAACTACACAGAAGCATTCTGTGAAACTTCTTTCTGATCTGAGCATTCAGCTAACAGAGTTAAACCATACTTTTGATTGAGCAGTTTTGAAACACTCTTTCTGTAGAAAATGCAACTGGACATTCGTAGCGCTAAGTGGGTAATAGTGGAAAAAATATATGTTCAAATATAAACTACACAGAAGCATTGTATGAAACTTCTTTCTGTTCTGTGCATTCAACTAACAGAGTTGAACCTTACTTTTGATTGAGCCGTTCTGAAACACTCTTTCTGTAGAAACTGCAATAGGACATTCTGAGCGCTAAGAGACCTATATTGGGAAAAAGAATGTCTACAAATAAAAACTACACAGAAGAATTGTGTGAAACTTCTTTCTGTTCTGTTTGTTCAACTAAAAGAGTTGAACCTTAGTTTTGATTGAGCCGTTCTGAAACACACTTTCTGTAGAAAATGCAAGTGGAGATTCGGAGCGCTAAGAGGGTAATAGTGGAAAAAGGAATGTCTCCAAATATAAACTACACAGAATCATTCTGTGAAACTTCTTTCTGATCTGTGCATTCAGCTAACAGTGTTAAACCATACTTTTGATTGAGCAGATCTGAACACTCTTTCTGTAGAAAATGCAACTGGACATTTGGAGCGCTAAGAGCGTAGTAGTGGAAAAAGGAATATAATCAAATATAAACTACACAGAAGCATTCTGTGAAACTTCTTTCTGATCTGAGCATTCAGCTAACAGAGTTAAACCATACTTTGATTGAGCAGTTTTGAAACACTCTGTCTGTAGAAAATGCAACTGGACATTCGTAGCGCTAAGTGGGTAATAGTGGAAAAAACAATATGTTCAAATATAAACTACACAGAAGCATTGTATGAAACTTCTTTCTGTTCTGTGCATTCAACTAACAGAGTTGAAACTTACTTTTGATTGAGCCGTTCTGAAACACTCTTTCTGTAGAAACTGCAATTGGACATTCTGAGCGCTAAGAGGACTCTATTGGGAAAAATAATATCTTCAAATAAAAACTACACAGAAGCATTGTGTGAAACTTATTTCTGATATGTTCATTAAGCTATCAGAGTTAAAACATACTTTTGATTGCGCAGTTCTGAACACTCTTTCTGTAGAAAATGCAAGTGGACATTCGAAGCGCTAAGAGGGTAAGAGTGGAAAAAGGAATATATTCAAATATAAACTACACAGTAGCATTCTGTGAAAATTCTTTCTGTTCTGTGCATTCAACTAACAGAGTTGAACCTTACTTTTGATTGAGCCGTTCTGAAACACTCTTTCTGTAGAAACTGCAATTGGACATGCTAAGCGCTAAGAGGCCTACATTGGGAAAAAGAATATCTTCAAATAAAAAATACACAGATGCATTCTGTGAAACTTATTTCTGATCTGTAAATTCAGTTAACAGAGATAAAACATATTTTTGATTGAGCAGTTATTAAACATTCTTTTTGTAGAAAATGCAAGTGGAGATTCGGAGCGCTAAGAGGGTAATAGTGGAAAAAGGAATGTCTTCAAATATAAACTACACAGAATCATTCGGTGAAACTTCTTTCTGATCTGTGCATTCAGCTAACAGAGTTAAACCATACTTTTGATTGAGCAGATCTGAACACTGTTTCTGTTGAAAATGCAACTGGACATTTGGAGCGCTAAGAGCGTAGTAGTGGAAAAAGGAATATATTCAAATATAAACTACACAGAAGCATTCTGTGAAACTTCTTTCTGATCTGAGCATTCAGCTAACAGAGTTATACCATACTTTTGATTGAGCAGTTTTGAAACACTCTGTCTGTAGAAAATGCAACTGGACATTCGTAGCGCTAAGTGGGTAATAGTGGAAAAAAGAATATGTTCAAATATAAACTACACAGAAGCATTGTATGAAACTTCTTTCTGTTCTGTTCATTCAACTAACAGAGTTGAACCTTACTTTTGATTGAGCCTTTCTGAAACACTCTTTCTGTAGAAACTGCAATTGGACATTCTGAGCGCTAAGAGGCCTATATTGGGAAAAATAATATCTTCAAATAAAAACTACACAGAAGCATTGTGTGAAACTTATTTCTGATATGTTCATTAAGCTAACAGAGTTAAACCATACTTTTGATTGCGCAGTTCTGAACACTCTTTCTGTAGAAAATGCAAGTGGACATTCGGAGCGCTAAGAGGGTAATAGTGGAAAAAGGAATATATTCAAATATAAACTACACAGTAGCATTCTGTGAAAATTCTTTCTGTTCTGTGCATTCAACTAACAGAGTTGAACCTTACTTTTGATTGAGCCGTTCTGAAACACTCTTTCTGTAGAAACTGCAATTGGACATGCTAAGCGCTAAGAGGCATACATTGGGAAAAAGAATATCTTCAAATAAAAACTACACAGATGCATTCTGTGAAACTTATTTCTGATCTGTAAATTCAGTTAACAGAGATAAAACATATTTTTGATTGAGCAGTTATGAAACACTCTTTTTGTAGAAAATGCAAGTGGAGATTCGGAGCGCTAATAGGGTTATTGTGGAAAAAGGAATGTCTTCAAATATAAACTACACAGAATCATTCGGTGAAACTTCTTTCTGATCTGTGCATTCAGCTAACAGAGTTAAACCATACTTTTGATTGAGCAGATCTGAACACTCTTTCTGTTGAAAATGAAACTGGACATTTGGAGCGCTAAGAGCGAAGTAGTGGAAAAAGGAATATATTCAAATATAAACTACACAGAAGCATTCTGTGAAACTTCTTTCTGATCTGAGCATACAGCTAACAGAGTTAAACCATCCTTTTGATTGAGCAGTTTTGAAACACTCTGTCTGTAGAAAATGCAACTGGACATTCGTAGCGCTAAGTGGGTAATAGTGGAAAAGAGAATATGTTCAAATATAAACTACACAGAAGCATTGTATGAAACTTCTTTCTGTTCTGTGCATTCAACTAACAGAGTTGAACCTTACTTTTGATTGAGCCGTTCTGAAACACTCTTTCTGTAGAAACTGCAATTGGACATTCTGAGCGCTAAGAGGCCTATATTGGGAAAAAGAATGTCTACAAATAAAAACTACACAGAAGAATTGTGTGAAACTTCTTTCTGTTCTGTTTGTTCAACTAAAAGAGTTGAACCTTAATTTTGATTGAGCCGTTCTGAAACACTCTTTCTGTAGAAAATGCAAGTGGGGATTCGGAGCGCTAAGAGGGTAATAGTGGAAAAAGGAATGTCTCCATATATAAACTACACAGAATCATTCTGTGAAATTTCTTTCTGATCTGTGCGTTCAGCTAACAGAGTTAAACCATACTTTTGATTGAGCAGATCTGAACACTCTTTCTGTAGAAAATGCAACTGGACATTTTGAGCGCTAAGAGAGTAGTAGTGGAAAAAGGAATATATTCAAATATAAACTACACGGAAGCATTCTGTGAAACTTCTTTCTGATCTGAGCATTCAGCTAACAGAGTTATACCATACTTATGATTGAGCAGTTTTGAAACACTCTGTCTGTAGAAAATGCAACTGGACATTCGTAGCACTAAGTGGATAATAGTGGAAAAAAGAATATGTTCAAATATAAACTACACAGAAGCATTGTATGAAACTTCTTTCTGTTCTGTGCATTCAACTAACAGAGTTGAACCTTACATTTGATTGAGCCTTTCTGAAACACTCTTTCTGTAGAAACTGCAATTGGACATTCTGAGCGCTAAGAGGCCTATATTGGGAAAAATAATATCTTCAAATAAAAACTACACAGAAGCACTGTGTGAAACTTATTTCTGATATGTTCATTAAGCTAACAGAGTTAAACCATACTTTTGATTGCGCAGATCTGAACACTCTTTCTGTAGAAAATGCAAGTGGACATTCGGAGCGCTAAGAGGGTAATAGTGGAAAAAGGAATATATTCAAATATAAACTACACAGTAGCATTCTGTGAAAATTCTTTCTGTTCTGTGCATTCAACTAACAGAGTTGAACCGTACTTTTGATTGAGCCGTTCTGAAACACTCTTTCTGTAGAAACTGCAATTGGACATGCTAAGCGCTAAGAGGCCTACATTGGGAAAAAGAATATCTTCAAATAAAAACTACACAGATGCATTCTGTGAAACTTATTTCTGATCTGTAAATTCAGTTAACAGAGATAAAACATATTTTTGATTGAGCAGTTATGAAACACTCTTTTTGTAGAAAATGCAAGTGGAGATTCGGAGCGCTAAGAGGGTAATAGTGGAAAAAGGAATGTCTTCAAATATAAACTACACAGAATCATTCGGTGAAACTTCTTTCTGATCTGTGCATTCAGCTAACAGAGTTAAACCATACTTTTGATTGAGCAGATCTGAACACTCTTTCTGTTGAAAATGCAACTGGACATTTTGAGCGCTAAGAGCGTAGTAGTGGAAAAAGGAATATATTCAAATATAAACTACACAGAAGCATTCTGTGAAACTTCTTTCTGATCTGAGCATACAGCTAACAGAGTTAAACCATACTTTTGATTGAGCAGTTTTGAAACACTCTGTCTGTAGAAAATGCAACTGGACATTCGTAGCGCTAAGTGGGTAATAGTGGAAAAGAGAATATGTTCAAATATAAACTACACAGAAGCATTGTATGAAACTTCTTTCTGTTCTGTGCATTCAACTAACAGAGTTGAACATTACTTTTGATTGAGCCGTTCTGAAACACTCTTTCTGTAGAAACTGCAATTGGACATTCTGAGTGCTAAGAGGCCTATATTGGGAAAAAGAATGTCTACAAATAAAAACTACACAGAATAATTGTGTGAAACTTCTTTCTGTTCTGTTTGTTCAACTAAAAGAGTTGAACCTTAATTTTGATTGAGCCGTTCTGAAACACTCTTTCTGTAGAAAATGCAAGTGGAGATTCGGAGCGCTAAGAGGGTAATAGTGGAAAAAGGAATGTCTCCATATATAAACTACACAGAATCATTCTGTGAAACTTCTTTCTGATCTGTGCATTCAGCTAACAGAGTTAAACCATACTTTTGATTGAGCAGATCTGAACACTCTTTCTGCAGAAAATGCAACTGTACATTTGGAGCGCTAAGAGAGTAGTAGTGGAAAAAGGAATATATTCAAATATAAACTACACAGAATCATTCTGTGAAACTTCTTTCTGATCTGAGCATTCAGCTAACAGAGTTAAACCATACTTTTGATTGCGCAGTTCTGAACACTCTTTCTGTAGAAAATGCAAGTGGACATTCGGAGCGCTAAGAGGGTAATAGTGGAAAAAGGAATATATTCAAATATAAACTACACAGTAGCATTCTGTGAAAATTCTTTCTGTTCTGTGCATTCAACTAACAGAGTTGAACCTTACTTTTGATTGAGCCGTTCTGAAACACTGTTTCTGTAGAAACTGCAATTGGACATGCTAAGCGCTAAGAGGCCTACATTGGGAAAAAGAATATCTTCAAATAAAAACTACACAGATGCATTCTGTGAAACTTATTTCTGATCTGTAAATTCAGTTAACAGAGATAAAACATATTTTTGATTGAGCAGTTATGAAACACTCTTTTTGTAGAAAATGCAAGTGGAGATTCGGAGCGCTAAGAGGGTAATAGTGGAAAAAGGAATGTCTTCAAATATAAACTACACAGAATCATTCGGTGAAACTTCTTTCTGATCTGTGCATTCAGCTAACAGAGTTAAACCATACTTTTGATTGAGCAGATCTGAACACTCTTTCTGTAGAAAATGCAACTGGACATTTGGAGCGCTAAGAGCGTAGTAGTGGAAAAAGGAATATATTCAAATATAAACTACACAGAAGCATTCTGTGAAACTTCTTTCTGATCTGAGCATTCAGCTAACAGAGTTAAACCATACTTTTGATTGAGCAGTTTTGAAACACTCTGTCTGTAGAAAATGCAACTGGACATTCGTAGCGCTAAGTGGGTAATAGTGGAAAAAAGAATATGTTCAAATATAAACTACACAGAAGCATTGTATGAAACTTCTTTCTGTTCTGTGCATTCAACTAACAGAGTTGAACCTTACTTTTGATTGAGCCGTTCTGAAACACTCTTTCTGTAGAAACTGCAATTGGACATTCTGAGCGCTAAGAGGCCTATATTGGGAAAAAGAATGTCTACAAATAAAAACTACACAGAAGAATTGTGTGAAACTTCTTTCTGTTCTGTTTGTTCAACTAAAAGAGTTGAACCTTAGTTTTGATTGAGCCGTTCTGAAACACTATTTCTGTACAAAATGCAATGGAGATTCGGAGCGCTAAGAGGGTAATAGTGGAAAAAGGAATATATTCAAATATAAACTACACAGTAGCATTCTGTGAAAATTCTTTCTGTTCTGTGCATTCAACTAACATAGTTGAACCTTAGTTTTGATTGAGCCGTTCTGAAACACTCTTTCTGTAGAAACTGCAATTGGACATGCTAAGCGCTAAGAGGCCTACATTGGGAAAAAGAATATCTTCAAATAAAAACTACACAGATGGATTCTGTGAAACTTATTTCTGATCTGTAAATTCAGTTAACAGAGATAAACATATTTTTGATTGAGCAGTTATGAAACACTCTTTTTGTAGAAAATGCAAGTGGAGATTCGGAGCGCTAAGAGGTTAATAGTGGAAAAAGGAATGTCTTGAAATATAAACTACACAGAATCATTCGGTGAAACTTCTTTCTGATCTGTGCATTCAGCTAACAGAGTTAAACCATACTTTTGATTGAGCAGATCTGAACACTCTTTCTGTAGAAAATGCAACTGGACATATGGAGCGCTAAGAGCGTAGTAGTGGAAAAAGGAATATATTCAAATATAAACTACACAGAAGCATTCTGTGAAAATTCTTTCTGATCTGAGCATTCAGCTAACAGAGTTAAACCATACTTTTGATTGAGCAGTTTTGAAACACTCTGTCTGTAGTAAATGCAACTGGACATTCGTAGCGCTAAGTGGGTAATAGTGGAAAAAAGTATATGTTCAAATATAAACTACACAGAAGCATTGTATGAAACTTCTTTCTGTTCTGTGCATTGAACTAACAGAGTTGAACCTTACTTTTGATTGAGCCGTACTGAAACACTCTTTCTGTAGAAACTGCAATTGGACATTCTGAGTGCTAAGAGGCCTATATTGGGAAAAAGAATGTCTACAAATAAAAACTACACAGAAGAATTGTGTGAAACTTCTTTCTGTTCTGTTTGTTCAACTAAAAGAGTTGAACCTTAGTTTGGATTGAGCCGTTCTGAAACACTCTTTCTGTAGAAAATGCAATGGAGATGCGGAGCGCTAAGAGGGTAATAGTGGAAAAAGGAATATATTCAAATATAAACTACACAGTAGCATTCCGTGAAAATTCTTTCTGTTCTGTGCATTCAACTAACAGAGTTGAACCTTACTTTTGATTGAGCCGTTCTGAAACACTCTTTCTGTAGAAACTGCAATTGGACATGCTAAGCGCTAAGAGGCCTACATTTTGAAAAAGAATATCTTCAAATAAAAACTACACAGATGCATTCTGTGAAACTTATTTCTGATCTGTAAATTCAGTTAACAGAGATAAAACATATTTTTGATTGAGCAGTTATGAAACACTCTTTTTGTAGAAAATGCAAGTGGAGATTCGGAGCGCTAAGTGGGTAATAGTGGAAAAAGGAATGTCTTCAAATATAAACTACACAGAATCATTCGGTGAAACTTCTTTCTGATCTGTGCATTCAGCTAACAGAGTTAAACCATACTTTTGATTGAGCAGATCTGAACACTCTTTCTGTAGAAAATGCAACTGGACATTTGGAGCGCTAAGAGCGTAGTAGTGGAAAAAGGAATATATTCAAATATAAACTACACAGAAGCATTCTGTGAAACTTCTTTCTGATCTGAGCATTCAGCTAACAGAGTTAAACCATACTTTTGATTGAGCAGTTTTGAAACACTCTGTCTGTAGAAAATGCAACTGGACATTCGTAGCGCTAAGTGGGTAATAGTGGAAAAAAGAATATGTTCAAATATAAACTACACAGAAGCATTGTATGAAACTTCTTTCTGTTCTGTGCATTCAACTAACAGAGTTGAACCTTACATTTGATTGAGCCTTTCTGAAACACTCTTTCTGTAGAAACTGCAATTGGACATTCTGAGCGCTAAGAGGCCTATATTGGGAAAAATAATATCTTCAAATAAAAACTACACAGAAGCACTGTGTGAAACTTATTTCTGATATGTTCATTAAGCTAACAGAGTTAAACCATACTTTTGATTGCGCAGATCTGAACACTCTTTCTGTAGAAAATGCAAGTGGACATTCGGAGCGCTAAGAGGGTAATAGTGGAAAAAGGAATATATTCAAATATAAACTACACAGTAGCATTCTGTGAAAATTCTTTCTGTTCTGTGCATTCAACTAACAGAGTTGAACCGTACTTTTGATTGAGCCGTTCTGAAACACTCTTTCTGTAGAAACTGCAATTGGACATGCTAAGCGCTAAGAGGCCTACATTGGGAAAAAGAATATCTTCAAATAAAAACTACACAGATGCATTCTGTGAAACTTATTTCTGATCTGTAAATTCAGTTAACAGAGATAAAACATATTTTTGATTGAGCAGTTATGAAACACTCTTTTTGTAGAAAATGCAAGTGGAGATTCGGAGCGCTAAGAGGGTAATAGTGGAAAAAGGAATGTCTTCAAATATAAACTACACAGAATCATTCGGTGAAACTTCTTTCTGATCTGTGCATTCAGCTAACAGAGTTAAACCATACTTTTGATTGAGCAGATCTGAACACTCTTTCTGTTGAAAATGCAACTGGACATTTGGAGCGCTAAGAGCGTAGTAGTGGAAAAAGGAATATATTCAAATATAAACTACACAGAAGCATTCTGTGAAACTTCTTTCTGATCTGAGCATACAGCTAACAGAGTTAAACCATACTTTTGATTGAGCAGTTTTGAAACACTCTGTCTGTAGAAAATGCAACTGGACATTCGTAGCGCTAAGTGGGTAATAGTGGAAAAGAGAATATGTTCAAATATAAACTACACAGAAGCATTGTATGAAACTTCTTTCTGTTCTGTGCATTCAACTAACAGAGTTGAACATTACTTTTGATTGAGCCGTTCTGAAACACTCTTTCTGTAGAAACTGCAATTGGACATTCTGAGCGCTAAGAGGCCTATATTGGGAAAAAGAATGTCTACAAATAAAAACTACACAGAATAATTGTGTGAAACTTCTTTCTGTTCTGTTTGTTCAACTAAAAGAGTTGAACCTTAATTTTGATTGAGCCGTTCTGAAACACTCTTTCTGTAGAAAATGCAAGTGGAGATTCGGAGCGCTAAGAGGGTAATAGTGGAAAAAGGAATGTCTCCATATATAAACTACACAGAATCATTCTGTGAAACTTCTTTCTGATCTGTGCATTCAGCTAACAGAGTTAAACCATACTTTTGATTGAGCAGATCTGAACACTCTTTCTGTAGAAAATGCAACTGGACATTTGGAGCGCTAAGAGCGTAGTAGTGGAAAAAGGAATATATTCAAATATAAACTACACAGAAGCATTCTGTGAAACTTCTTTCTGATCTGAGCATTCAGCTAACAGAGTTAAACCATACTTTTGATTGAGCAGTTTTGAAACACTCTGTCTGTAGAAAATGCAACTGGACATTCGTAGCGCTAAGTGGGTAATAGTGGAAAAAAGAATATGTTCAAATATAAACTACACAGAAGCATTGTATGAAACTTCTTTCTGTTCTGTGCATTCAACTAACAGAGTTGAACCTTACTTTTGATTGAGCCGTTCTGAAACACTCTTTCTGTAGAAACTGCAATTGGACATTCTGAGCGCTAAGAGGCCTATATTGGGAAAAAGAATGTCTACAAATAAAAACTACACAGAAGAATTGTGTGAAACTTCTTTCTGTTCTGTTTGTTCAACTAAAAGAGTTGAACCTTAGTTTTGATTGAGCCGTTCTGAAACACTATTTCTGTACAAAATGCAATGGAGATTCGGAGCGCTAAGAGGGTAATAGTGGAAAAAGGAATATATTCAAATATAAACTACACAGTAGCATTCTGTGAAAATTCTTTCTGTTCTGTGCATTCAACTAACATAGTTGAACCTTAGTTTTGATTGAGCCGTTCTGAAACACTCTTTCTGTAGAAACTGCAATTGGACATGCTAAGCGCTAAGAGGCCTACATTGGGAAAAAGAATATCTTCAAATAAAAACTACACAGATGGATTCTGTGAAACTTATTTCTGATCTGTAAATTCAGTTAACAGAGATAAACATATTTTTGATTGAGCAGTTATGAAACACTCTTTTTGTAGAAAATGCAAGTGGAGATTCGGAGCGCTAAGAGGGTAATAGTGGAAAAAGGAATGTCTTGAAATATAAACTACACAGAATCATTCGGTGAAACTTCTTTCTGATCTGTGCATTCAGCTAACAGAGTTAAACCATACTTTTGATTGAGCAGATCTGAACACTCTTTCTGTAGAAAATGCAACTGGACATATGGAGCGCTAAGAGCGTAGTAGTGGAAAAAGGAATATATTCAAATATAAACTACACAGAAGCATTCTGTGAAAATTCTTTCTGATCTGAGCATTCAGCTAACAGAGTTAAACCATACTTTTGATTGAGCAGTTTTGAAACACTCTGTCTGTAGTAAATGCAACTGGACATTCGTAGCGCTAAGTGGGTAATAGTGGAAAAAAGTATATGTTCAAATATAAACTACACAGAAGCATTGTATGAAACTTCTTTCTGTTCTGTGCATTGAACTAACAGAGTTGAACCTTACTTTTGATTGAGCCGTACTGAAACACTCTTTCTGTAGAAACTGCAATTGGACATTCTGAGTGCTAAGAGGCCTATATTGGGAAAATGAATGTCTACAAATAAAAACTACACAGAAGAATTGTGTGAAACTTCTTTCTGTTCTGTTTGTTCAACTAAAAGAGTTGAACCTTAGTTTTGATTGAGCCGTTCTGAAACACTCTTTCTGTAGAAAATGCAATGGAGATGCGGAGCGCTAAGAGTGTAATAGTGGAAAAAGGAATATATTCAAATATAAACTACACAGTAGCATTCCGTGAAAATTCTTTCTGTTCTGTGCATTCAACTAACAGAGTTGAACCTTACTTTTGATTGAGCCGTTCTGAAACACTCTTTCTGTAGAAACTGCAATTGGACATGCTAAGCGCTAAGAGGCCTACATTTTGAAAAAGAATATCTTCAAATAAAAACTACACAGATGCATTCTGTGAAACTTATTTCTGATCTGTAAATTCAGTTAACAGAGATAAAACATATTTTTGATTGAGCAGTTATGAAACACTCTTTTTGTAGAAAATGCAAGTGGAGATTCGGAGCGCTAAGTGGGTAATAGTGGAAAAAGGAATGTCTTCAAATATAAACTACACAGAATCATTCGGTGAAACTTCTTTCTGATCTGTGCATTCAGCTAACAGAGTTAAACCATACTTTTGATTGAGCAGATCTGAACACTCTTTCTGTAGAAAATGCAACTGGACATTTGGAGCGCTAAGAGCGTAGTAGTGGAAAAAGGAATATATTCAAATATAAACTACACAGAAGCATTCTGTGAAACTTCTTTCTGATCTGAGCATTCAGCTAACAGAGTTAAACCATACTTTTGATTGAGCAGTTTTGAAACACTCTGTCTGTAGAAAATGCAACTGGACATTCGTAGCGCTAAGTGGGTAATAGTGGAAAAAAGAATATGTTCAAATATAAACTACACAGAAGCATTGTATGAAACTTCTTTCTGTTCTGTGCATTCAACTAACAGAGTTGAACCTTACTTTTGATTGAGCCGTTCTGAAACACTCTTTCTGTAGAAACTGCAATTGGACATTCTGAGCGCTAAGAGGCCTATATTGGGAAAAAGAATGTCTACAAATAAAAACTACACAGAAGAATTGTGTGAAACATCTTTCTGTTCTGTTTGTTCAGCTAAAAGAGTTGAACCTTAGTTTTGATTGAGCCGTTCTGAAACACACTTTCTGTAGAAAATGCAAGTGGAGATTCGGAGCGCTAATAGGGTAATAGTGGAAAAAGGAATGTCTCCAAATATAAACTACACAGAATCATTCGGTGAAACTTCTTTCTGATCTGTGCATTCAGCTAACAGAGTTAAACCATACTTTTGATTGAGCAGATGTGAACTCTCTTTCTGTAGAAAATGCAACTGGACATTTGGAGCGCTAAGAGAGTAGTAGTGGAAAAAGGAATATATTCAAATATAAACTACACAGTAGCATTCTGTGAAAATTCTTTCTGTTCTGTGCATTCAACTAACAGAGTTGAACCTTACTTTTGATTGAGCCGTTCTGAAACACTCTTTCTGTAGAAACTGCAATTGGACATGCTAAGCGCTAAGAGGCCTACATTGGGAAAAAGAATATCTTCAAATAAAAACTACACAGATGCATTCTGTGAAACTTATTTCTGATCTGTAAATTCAGTTAACAGACATAAAACATATTTTTGATTGAGCAGTTATGAAACACTCTTTTTGTAGAAAATGCAAGAGGAGATTCGGAGCGCTAAGAGGGTAACAGTGGAAAAAGGAATGTCTTCAAATATAAACTACACAGAATCATTCGGTGAAACTTCTTTCTTATCTGTGCATTCAGCTAACAGAGTTAAACCATACTTTTGATTGAGCAGATCTGAACACTCTTTCTGTAGAAAATGCAACTGGACATTTGGAGCGCTAAGAGAGTAGTAGTGGAAAAAGGAATATATTCAAATATAAACTACACAGAATCATTCTGTGAAACTTCTTTCTGATCTGAGCATTCAGCTAACAGAGTTAAACCATACTTTTGATTGAGCAGTTTTGAAACACTCTGTCTGTAGAAAATGCAACTGGACATTCGTAGCGCTAAGTGGGTAATAGTGGAAAAAAGAATATGTTCAAATATAAACTACACAGAAGCATTGTATGAAACTTCTTTCTGTTCTGTGCATTCAACTAACAGAGTTGAACCTTACTTTTGATTGAGCCGTTCTGAAACACTCTTTCTGTAGAAACTGCAATTGGACATTCTGAGCGCTAAGAGGCCTATATTGGGAAAAATAATATCTTCAAATAAAAACTACACAGAAGCATTGTGTGAAACTTATTTCTGATACGTTCATTAAGCTAACAGAGTTAAACCATACTTTTGATTGCGCAGTTCTGAACTCTCTTTCTGTAGAAAATGCAAGTGGACATTCGGAGCGCTAAGAGGGTAATAGTGGAAAAAGGAATATATTCAAATATAAACTACACAGTAGCATTCTGTGAAAATTCTTTCTGTTCTGTGCATTCAACTAACAGAGTTGAACCTTACTTTTGATTGAGCCGTTCTGAAACACTCTTTCTGTAGAAACTGCAATTGGACATGCTAAGCGCTAAGAGGCCTACATTTTGAAAAAGAATATCTTCAAATAAAAACTACACAGATGCATTCTGTGAAACTTATTTCTGATCTGTAAATTCAGTTAACAGAGATAAAACATATTTTTGATTGAGCAGTTATGAAACACTCTTTTTGCAGAAAATGCAAGTGGAGATTCGGAGCGCTAAGTGGGTAATAGTGGAAAAAGGAATGTCTTCAAATATAAACTACACAGAATCATTCGGTGAAACTTCTTTCTGATCTGTGCATTCAGCTAACAGAGTTAAACCATACTTTTGATTGAGCAGATCTGAACACTCTTTGTGTAGAAAATGCAACTGGACATTTGGAGCGCTAAGAGCGTAGTAGTGGAAAAAGGAATATATTCAAATATAAACTACACAGAAGCATTCTGTGAAACTTCTTTCTGATCTGAGCATTCAGCTAACAGAGTTAAACCATACTTTTGATTGAGCAGTTTTGAAACACTCTGTCTGTAGAAAATGCAACTGGACATTCGTAGCGCTAAGTGGGTAATAGTGGAAAAAAGAATATGTTCAAATATAAACTACACAGAAGCATTGTATGAAACTTCTTTCTGTTCTGTGCATTCAACTAACAGAGTTGAACCTTACTTTTGATTGACCCGTTCTGAAACACTCTTTCTGTAGAAACTGCAATTGGACATTCTGAGCGCTAAGAGGCCTATATTGGGAAAAAGAATGTCCACAAATAAAAACTACACAGAAGAATTGTGTGAAACATCTTTCTGTTCTGTTTGTTCAACTAAAAGAGTTGAACCTTAGTTTTGATTGAGCCGTTCTGAAACACACTTTCTGTAGAAAATGCAAGTGGAGATTCGGAGCGCTAATAGGGTAATAGTGGAAAAAGGAATGTCTCCAAATATAAACTACACAGAATCATTTGGTGAAACTTCTTTCTGATCTGTGCATTCAGCTAACAGAGTTAAACCATACTTTTGATTGAGCAGATCTGAACTCTCTTTCTGTAGAAAATGCAACTGGACATTTGGAGCGCTAAAAGAGTAGTAGTGGAAAAAGGAATATATTCAAATATAAACTACACAGAAGCATTCTGTGAAACTTCTTTCTGATCTGAGCATTCAGCTAACAGAGTTAAACCATACTTTTGATTGAGCAGTTTTGAAACACTCTGTAGAAAATGCAACTGGACATTCGTAGCGCTAAGTGGGTAATAGTGGAAAAAAGAATATGTTCAAATATAAACTACACAGAAGCATTGTATGAAACTTCTTTCTGTTCTGTGCATTCAACTAACAGAGTTGAACCTTACTTTTGATTGAGGCTTTCTGAAACACTCTTTCTGTAGAAACTGCAATTGGACATTCTGAGCGCTAAGAGGCCTCTATTGGGAAAAATAATATCTTCAAATAAAAACTACACAGAAGCATTGTGTGAAACTTATTTCTGATATGTTCATTAAGCTAACAGAGTTAAACCATACTTTTGATTGCGCAGTTCTGAACACTCTTTCTGTAGAAAATGCAAGTGGACATTCGGAGCGCTAAGAGGGTAATAGTGGAAAAAGGAATATATTCAAATATAAACTACACAGTAGCATTCTGTGAAAATTCTTTCTGTTCTGTGCATTCAACTAACAGAGTTGAACCTTACTTTTGATTGAGCCGTTCTGAAACACTCTTTCTGTAGAAACTGCAGTTGGACATGCTAAGCGCTAAGAGGCCTACATTGGGAAAAAGAATATCTTCAAATAAAAACTACACAGATGCATTCTGTGAAACTTATTTCTGATCTGTAAATTCAGTTAACAGACATAAAACATATTTTTGATTGAGCAGTTATGAAACACTCTTTTTGTAGAAAATGCAAGTGGAGATTCGGAGCGCTAAGAGGGTAATAGTGGAAAAAGGAATGTCTTCAAATATAAACTAGACAGAATCATTCGGTGAAACTTCTTTCTCATCTGTGCATGCAGCTAACAGAGTTAAACCATACTTTTGATTGAGCAGATCTGAACACTCTTTCTGTAGAAAATGCAACTGGACATTTGGAGCGCTAAGAGCGTAGTAGTGGAAAAAGGAATATATTCAAATATAAACTACACAGAAGCATTCTGTGAAACTTCTTTCTGATCTGAGCATTCAGCTAACGGAGTTAAACCATACTTTTGATTGAGCAGTTTTGAAACACTCTGTCTGTAGAAAATGCAACTTGACATTCGTAGCGCTAAGTGGGTAATAGTGGAAAAAAGAATATGTTCAAATATAAACTACACAGAAGCATTGTATGAAACTTCTTTCTGTTCTGTGCATTCAACTAACAGAGTTGAACCTTACTTTTGATTGAGCCGTTCTGAAACACTCTTTCTGTAGAAACTGCAATTGGACATTCTGAGCGCTAAGAGGCCTATATTGGGAAAAAGAATGTCTACAAATAAAAACTACACAGAAGAATTGTGTGAAACTTCTTTCTGTTCTGTTTGTTCAACTAAAAGAGTTGAACCTTAGTTTTGATTGAGCCGTTCTGAAACACTCTTTCTGTAGAAAATGCAAGTGGAGATTCGGAGCGCTAAGAGGGTAATAGTGGAAAAAGGAATGTCTCCAAATATAAACTACACAGAATCATTCTGTGAAAGTTCTTTCTGATCTGTGCATTCAGCTAACAGAGTTAAACCATACTTTTGATTGAGCAGATCTGAACTCTCTTTCTGTAGAAAATGCAACTGGACATTTGGAGCGCTAAGAGATTAGTAGTGGAAAAAGGAATATATTCAAATATAAACTACACAGAAGCATTCTGTGAAACTTCTTTCTGATCTGAGCATTCAGCTAACAGAGTTAAACCATACTTTTGATTGAGCAGTTTTGAAACACTCTGTCTGTGGAAAATGCAACTGGACATTCGTAGCGCTAAGTGGGTAATAGTGGAAAAAAGACTATGTTCAAATATAAACTACACAGAAACATTGTATGAAACTTCTTTCTGTTCTGTGCATTCAACTAACAGAGTTGAACCTTACCTTTGATTGAGCCTTTCTGAAACACTCTTTCTGTAGAAACTGCAATTGGACATTCTGAGCGCTAAGAGGCCTATATTGGGAAAAATAATATCTTCAAATAAAAACTACACAGAAGCATTGTGTGAAACTTATTTCTGATATGTTCATTAAGCTAACAGAGTTAAACCATACTTTTGATTGCGCAGTTCTGAACACTCTTTCTGTAGAAAATGCAAGTGGACATTCGGAGCGCTAAGAGGGTAATAGTGGAAAAAGGAATATATTCAAATATAAACTACACAGTAGCATTCTGTGAAAATTCTTTCTGTTCTGTGCATTCAACTAACAGAGTTGAACCTTACTTTTGATTGAGCCGTTCTGAAACACTCTTTCTGTAGAAACTGCAATTGGACATGCTAAGCGCTAAGAGGCCTACATTGGGAAAAAGAATATCTTCAAATAAAAACTACACAGATGCATTCTGTGAAACTTATTTCTGATCTGTAAATTCAGTTAACAGAGATAAAACATATTTTTGATTGAGCAGTTATGAAACACTCTTTTTGTAGAAAATGCAAGTGGAGATTCGGAGCGCTAAGAGGGTAATAGTGGAAAAAGGAATGTCTTCAAATATAAACTACACAGAATCATTCGGTGAAACTTCTTTCTGATCTGTGCATCCAGCTAACAGAGTTAAACCATACTTTTGATTGAGCAGATCTGAACACTCTTTCTGTAGAAAATGCAACTGGACATTTGGAGCGCTAAGAGCGTAGTAGTGGAAAAAGGAATATATTCAAATATAAACTACACAGAAGCATTCTGTGAAACTTCTTTCTGATCTGAGCATTCAGCTAACAGAGTTAAACCATACTTTTGATTGAGCAGTTTTGAAACACTCTGTCTGTAGAAAATGCAACTGGACATTCGTAGCGCTAAGTGGGTAATAGTGGAAAAAAGAATATGTTCAAATATAAACTACACAGAAGCATTGTATGAAACTTCTTTCTGTTCTGTGCATTCAACTAACAGAGTTGAACCTTACTTTTGATTGAGCCGATCTGAAACACTCTTTTGTAGAAACTGCAATTGGACATTCTGAGCGCTAAGAGGCCTATATTGGGAAAAAGAATGTCTACAAATAAAAACTACACAGAAGAATTGTGTGAAACTTCTTTCTGTTCTGTTTGTTCAACTAAAAGAGTTGAACCTTAGTTTTGATTGAGCCGTTCTGAAACACACTTTCTGTAGAAAATGCAAGTGGAGATTCGGAGCGCTAAGAGGGTAATAGTGGAAAAAGGAATGTCTCCAAATATAAACTACACAAAAGTGTCAATCTACTAATTTATCTTCTAATAACTTTCCACCCAGGAGCATTCGTCCCTCTCATTAGACAGTTGTTCTATGCTTCTTTTTTTCACATTCTAATTGCCTCACCTGAACCAAAAAAAGAATGTGGATCTAGGATAAATACCTTTTGAAAAGTCATTTATTTCATTGTATTATTTTTTCATATATCTGCATTATTGCATAGAATACCTGATTGGTCTTATGCTAAGTTTTTTATGTAACATTACCTCTGCAAGATGTTAATAAGTATCCTTCCAAAAATGTTTGAAAAATCTTGGGTAAAACATATTACGTAAGTTCCTGTTTTATAGTTTTCCAAGAGTTTTACTATCCTTGGCCAATGACAAAATTCAAAGCAGAGATACAGTACACAACTTTTGTAAAACTTACCTATTTTTCTTATAAGACTGTGGCTTTGTTTTGTTTTGTTTTGAACTTCTTTTCTGTGATGTGACATGAGACTGTGTGTTGAGTTAGGGGTGGGGACATACATTAACAGAGGTTTAGGAACTGCTTTGCTAAAGCAAGTTTGAGGAGAAAATGGGGAGACTAATACAAGATTTTCCTTTAAGCAGTGGGAGTTGAAGGGGTAGTTGGTTTTTGGAGAAAGATGAGACCCATTCATGGCACAGGCTTCTTTATGTTTCTGCTCTGTGTGATACTTAATGAGGATACAGACATTCACTTCCTCTATTTCCCACCCCTGGCCGGGGGTAACCCAAAGGTACCTGATAAAGACACAGCCTTATAGCTGTATCAAGTATCCCTGAGTGTGTTAGGACTGGAGAGGCCTAAGGAATAAAAAACATACATGCATTAAATGGAACAAATACAGAGAAGAAGAAAACTCAGACATGGTACATTAATTGTGTACCTTTCCTTACAACCCAGCACATCACAGGGTACATGACCTGCTTCCTTTTGACCTGCTTCCTTTATGTTCACTGCATGAACAGGGAAGGGGGTTGGGGTACACGTGGGAGATAATTGTGTTTACTATGTACCTGGTATTAATACATCTATAGAGACAATTGGAATGACTATACTGGAGAAACAGCAAGAGAAGAACTGAAAAGGCTAAAACAAATACTTGGTTCTCTAAAAAATACTCCAAAGGATTTCTCATGTCTGACAAATTACATTTTAGTCTAATAGTAATAAGTGACCAAAACTAAGGTGATTTGATAAATATCATAAGGTATTTTACTGTGAAATTGATATCTATACGTATTGCTTATAAAGCTCAGTAATCTGTTCTTGAATTGAGAAATTACTGAGACAACATCAAAAGCTGTCATTTTTGTTTCTATGTTGTCGTTGTTATTGTTTGTGAGGTCAGAGCTTCTAAACTTTATGACTGTTTGAAAGGGGCCTATATAGACCTTGCCTGAATATTAAGTCATGTGAAATGATAAAAAGCTTTCTGATTTATTGGGTTAGACAAAGAAAAAATTGAGAAATTGAGCATCATTAAAATTAAAGACTTTTGTTATTAAAACTGTGCTTAGAATGAAAACAAAAGCCACAGGTTGGGAGAAAATTTTTTCAAAACATATTCAAAACATTTTCAAAACATATCAGATAAATTACTGGTATTTAAAGTATACAGAGAACTCGAAAATAAGAAAGAAAACAACTCATTTAAAAAATAGTCCAAAGGTCTAAATACAGCTGTCAAATGGGGATTTTGAAGTTACTAGTCATGTATCATTAGGGAACTGCAAGTCACAGCAACCGTGAGATATTATTACATGACTATTAAAATGACCAATATCCAAAAGTCTGATGATACCAAAAGCTGGCAAATGTGAGGAGAAACAGGAACTTTTATTCATTGCTTGTGAGAATGCAGAATAGTACAGCTACTTTGGCAGTCAGTTTGGCAGTTTCTTATAAAACTAAACATACTCCTACCACACAACCCAGCAATTACATTCCCGGTATTTACTTAAAGGATTTGAAAACTTACATGCACACAAAAGCCTTCTTCCCATGAATGTTACAGGAGCCTTATTCATGATCACTAAAATCGAAATGTCCTTCAGGAAGTGAATGGAAAAATAAACTGTGGTATATCCAGGCAATGGAATAGTATTCTGTCAAGCTACAGAAGACACACAGGAACCTTTAAATGCATATTGCCAAGTGAAAGAAGCCAGTCTGAAAAGTCTACATACCGTATGATTCAACTACATGACCTTCTGGAGAAAGCAAAACTATGGAGACAGTAAAGAGATCAGTGGCTATTAGGGATTTGGAGGAGATTTGTGCAGTCTAAACATGTCATGTGCCAACAATGACGTAAAGATATGTGAGATAAAGTATGACGAATTCTATTGACAAACACACGCAATGGCTTCCATTTAACTGAGAAGAAACCATATACCTAGCACAAGTCTTTTTCTGTGCATTAACTTTTTGTAATACAACTATATGAAGTTATAGCCTATTTTATATATGAATAAAAGCATTTCCAAAGGTTAAGAAAGGGCACAGTGAGAGTGAGAAGCACAGTCTGGGTAGGCAGGTCAATCTAGTTTTCTATCTGTGCTTTAAACTGCTATAACCATCAACTCAATCTACTAATTTATCTTCTACATAAATTAGTAGAGGAAACGATGAACGGATGGAGCAAGGAAGAATTTTAGGAGAGTGAATCCATTATTCTGTATGACACTGTAATGAGGATTATTTGTCATTACACATTTGACAAAACCTATAGAATTCATAAGACAAGGAGTAAACTCTAATACAAACTACATACTTTAGTCAATAGTAATGTACCAATATTGACTCATCAACTATAACAAATGTACCACACTATTGCAAGATGTTAAAAATCGGGGAAATTGGGGTAGAGGCTGAGGATGACGTGTGAATGCTTATTCACTTCTTTCTACAAACCTAAAATTGCTTTTAAAGAGTCAATAAAAATTAAAACAAGGCAGGGTTTTCATGCAATGGAAAAAAACACACAACTTTAGTAAGTGACTCATAATTATGCTTATGCCACTTTGCTAGATTACACTTCATTAATAAATATAGTTTCATTCTTTATGTTATAAAGCAGAATAAAGTCAGATATCTAGAGAAATTGATTTTAATGATTAGAGTAAAAGCATTTTCACCTCCAACGTCAGAATGAGTTCTTCAGAATCAGTCCATTTTATAGTTAAATCAATCATTGATTTTAAAAAAATATTGAGAAAAACTTTAACTTCACTTTTTCCATCAAACTCAATGTCATGACAGCATTGTCATTTCAATCTAGGATTAAAACCTATTTCTGGACCCAGTGGACTTACTGTGATAGATTCTGAAAATGTCAGACGTTAAAGTCCAGTCTTTGATCTGCTGTCCTCTGCAGTTATCAAAAGGTCAGTTTATCCTGCTTCTTTTCTCTCTTTTTCATATATCTTGCACTTCAGCTTAATATTAGTATTAAGCTAAATTTCTTATTTTATTTTGATTGATAAAGGAAAACAGATTGTTTCAATACAGTTACTGAGAATAAGCAGCAAAACGTACTTATAAAGTACACAAGAGAGCTATAAGATAAAAATTTGTTCAAAAAAAGATTTGGAAATTTTTATTGCATGAATGTTCAAATGGAAAGGAAAACTTTCTGGATTCTTTTTCCACCACACAGGAGTAGCAGCACTAAAGTAGTGAATAATGTCCGTTCAATTGGTAGTTTTCATGTATTTCTGATATCAGAAATGGACTGTTAGTAACTAGTTTTAAAAGCAGAGCATTTTTGTGCATGGCATTCCCCTGAATTCCAAAGCCCAAACTTAACTTAGGCTAATTTCTCTCTGCTGGGAGCCCCATTAATTTCTCATAGATAACATTTCATATATATGCGGCATTCTGATGATGTAAAGGAATTCACACCTTATGGGCCTACAAGCCAAATTTAATCAATGGCTTGCTTCATATGGCTGAGAGCTAAAAATTGTTTTGGCATTTTGGAAGTGTTTAAAGAAGGAGAAGGAAGGGGAGAAGAAGAATGAGTAGATGAAGGAGAGACAGAGACTACATATGGCCAGCAAAGCCTATAATATTTACTGTCTAGTTCTTTACACAAAGAACTTTTCCAATCTTGAACAAAACACACACATTTTCGTTATGCCAAAAAAGGACTACAATAAGTCTTCACTTAACATCATTGACAGGTGCTTGAAAACTGGTCATAGGTATATATATTTATGGTCACGTGATGTTTTGATACACGCATACGGAGGGATAAATTGGGGATGGTTAATTGGTACAAAAATACAGTCAGCGAAACCCATTTTACCATAGGTTGACATCAAAAGAGTTCAGCTTCTATGGCTTTTGGTAACTAAAACGTCAACAAACTTGTAAATAAAGATCAAAACACTTCTAATATTAAATGCTGAAATAAATTTCAGCTATTCATACGTTTAAGATTAATAAAAGCTAGTAAAATCATTATTTACCTACTTATTTCAGTTTAGGGTTGCAGTTGACCGCAGCCTATCCTGTCAGCTCAGGACGCAATGTGGGAACCAGCCCTGGACAGGGCGCCGTCGCATTGCAGGTGCACTCACACATACCCACAGTTACTCAGACTGGGACCACATAGACACGTCAATCAACCTCACATGCACAGCCTTGGGAAGTGAGAGGAAACTGGAGCATCCAGAGAATATCAATGCAGACATGGGGAGAATACATAAGCTCTACACAGACAGTGAACCCCAATTGGAATCAATTTGTTTTTTCTCATCAACATCATAATGAAATGACATTGAATGAAACGTCGTTATTCAAAGACCTGTTGTACTCAGTTCTAAACATTTCAGAATTAAGAGATCTACACACATCCTCTTCTATATAATGGAGTGGGTCTCTTAAAATTTCCTGGCAACATACTCTTAGCCTGCCTAGGAAACACTTTAGAATACAACTGCATTATAATAAATTTTCATATTCTATTCATATCTTCATATTTCTCCCTCTACTTATTAAGGTATAGTCTTGTATATGTAATCCTTCAGTTCCTGAACAAGGTGAACATATGATCTCATGATGTGTGTTTTAATTTCTTAACTTTGTTGAGATTTGGGAATGTGAGGATGATGGAAAGGAAAGAAAGGAATTCAGCAGCTATAAAAGAAATCTGACCTTTAATTTTTTTATTGAATTTGTTTCTTGTTTTATTTTTCCTTCCTTTGCACAAATGAGAACTTCTAGTTTTACAAAGGGTACCATCAACTTTAGGACAAAAATTTGTATTTGTGGCATAACACAAGTTGGAGACACAATGATTTAGAGATTGCATATCAATTTTATCAAATAAATGTGATAAAGTAGGTGATATGCACACACACACACATTTGTAGTGACAAAACCATTGACACAGATACCCAGATGGCACTTAATGTACTTTCAGCCTTAAATTCTTTCTCAAGGACAAGCCATTTGTTTGCAAATGATTTAGCATTCAAAAATGATTAAACACGGGAAAAAATGCATTGCACATAAAGTTCAGATTACAAGTGAATTAAAGTCACACTAATATAACTATAATTTATAATGAATTCAAATGGCTTTCAGAAGGGTCATCTGTGGAAGGTGAAGAGCAATCTGAATTTATTTTTCTGGTAACTGGTCACAGCAATGTTTTCTAGACTAGTGAGTGAGTGCTCATACAGCACCATGTGTGTTCAACAACACATAAAGTTGGATGACAAAATCTACTTTAGTGAGAAGGCAGCTATTTCCAGGGGCACCAATAGTAATGTCAGTTTTGAGTCTTGGGTTTGCTTTTGTTTGTTTACAAGGCGATGAAATGTTTAAGGAAAAAATAAATTCTACCAATCCATGTTGAGTGAACATTTCAATCCTTGTAAAGACCAAAGTCAGCTGCCACCATGCCATGCAAACCTTATAGTACATGACATGTTAAATCGGTAACCTCGAAAGGGACTTCTGAGAAGCTATGAGTAAAAGGCACATACAAAATGCCTCTGAGATGAATTCACAAATGAAATGGAAAAGGATAACTGTGTACATCCAAGAAGAATAGTAATTAACAGAAAACAAGAACACTTCTAAATTGAAAGAATCCCTAAAGTAAAAGAAGACCAAAGAAAAAGAAATAAAGATGAGAAGTGAAATGAGGCGGAAATGGTGAGCGACAAGGAGATACACTGAGAAAAAAAGTAGCTAAAGTTAGTGTGTTATTATTTCAGCAAAATTAAGTATATCAATACTGAGAAATATGACTTGAAATAGATTCAGTACCTCAAGCAGAAACATAAACAAATAACATCTGGGTTTTTCTTTTGATAACCAGTATTTTAAATACAAAAATCTAAAAATTTTGTCTTTGTGTAAGAGTTACACATTTATCATACCAATCAATAACAAAAAGGCGCTATAAATACTGTATGGAAATAAATGTCCTAACAGATGTTAACCAGACATCAGTCTTCACCGGTAAGGATTAGATTTGAAGGTGTTTGCAGATAATTAAAACTTGTTTTTATAACATAACTTAGCAGCTAAGTAGTATAATGAAAATGGGATATTCAAATTATAAGATATAAAATATTAAAGATAGAAGAACATGTTTATTTTTTCAATATAAATATTGTTACAGCTCAGAGAAACAGTATGAAATCTCAGGGCTCATGAAAGGCCACATTCTAGAGATAGTGATTGACAGGTATGGTAATTCCCCTACAGCGTGGTGCCTGTTGTCATGGAGTAGCATGTCTCCTACAGGGTACTACCAGCAGGTTCATGTAGGAAGAGCCAATAGTCCATGTGAGAAACCCCGGAAGGCTAAAGATAGAAGGAAATATTTGTGCCACGTTGAAGAGCAAGTTCACCAGGTGAATTGGCATGTGGCTAGGGTACAACTTCCCATACATATATAAATAATGAAACACACAAAAAATTATCAGAAAAGTATTTTATTATTATTAGAGTCACGATTAGCACTCTCCTCATCAGGAGAGTTTTAGGTTTTTTTCTAGCCCTACTCTATACTTTTTAAACACAGTCTCCAAGTTTCAAAATAAAAGTTTCTTATTTTTAATTCAAATCTCAATTACAATAAAACAAAAACCGAAAATGTAGAAGTTCCTTATTTTGACCATCTATATATCATACACAACAAAAAGACTGATAAAATTCCACTAAACACAACAGCTAGATCCGTATTCCCGTTACTGCTTAAGCCCATTCCAATAAGGATTTTATACCAAATCTGCCCTTGCCAAGGCTACCTGGGGCCTTCATTTTATTATTTGCAATGGACAATTTTAACTTCACATCCATGTTGGCTTCCTTACATCCTAGATGCACATACAGCCAGATTTTTTTCCATCAGATGTGATTTGATCCTCCAAATTCGGAATGCCTTGATGACCTCCTCTTTATCTAAAGATCACTTTAAAAAGCCTGAAGTATTTGGCTCTTCCCTAAATCTTTGGCCAGATGTAATGTCATCCTCCCATTGGCTTTCTTTGTCCAAACTACATTAGCCTTATCTCAGATCTTCAAACAAGTTATATTTCCTGCCTAAGATCTTTCTATGAGTGAGTGAAAGGTGTGACGAAGATAGTTCCTCTTTGCCCCCAAAGGTTTCATTGATCACGCTGATAATGAATTTACTGTTATTTTAATCTCTTACTGTTATACTCAGGCTTAAATTCTCTACCCTACACACTTCAGTTGACATAATTTTAATTTCCACTGTGATGCTTCTCTCTCTTCTGTCAACAATCTCTCCTCACAGGGTTTCATCCAGATCAGGAGTCAGTAACATTTTTGACAAAGAGCCAGATAGTAAATATTGCAGGCTTTGTGTTGCCAAGAGGCAAATTTATGGAACTATCCCTGCTGAAAAATTTCCCTGTATTTTACATTTTAGACTTATAAATGCCACACGTACTTATAACTCATGAGCCATACAAAAATAGGTGGCAGACCAGATCTGGCTCATGGGCTATAATAGTTTTCCAACCCCTCACCTAGATTCATGACTTTAGGCATGCTCTATAGGCTACGATGATCTAACTCACATCTCTAGCCAAGTCAACTTGTCAGTGCCTACTTGATGTCTCCACTTGGATTCTAACTAGCGTCTTAATTTAAGATTAAAAAATGTAAAATCAATCACACATACGCACCTACCCACACCTCTGTCACTTGCAAACTGCCTCATGTCATCAAGACTTTGCCATATCACTAAAAGTGACCATAATCCCCCATGTCCCTAAATCCAAATACCTTGATATAATTCTTGCTCAGTAAATTCAATCATCTTCAAATCAACTTCCAATCTCAACTGATTTTCTCCAACTTTATTGCTACACTCATAATCCCAACTACCATCATCCTTCAACTGGACAGGTGCAATAGTCAGCTAAATGAACCCCCTTCCTTCACTAGTGTACCCTTCCACAATAGTACACCCTCCTAAGAGCTAACCTCATCGTATCACACATCCATCATACACTTTTCAATGTAGTTAATTTATATTCACATTTTGATATAAGATCTAGATTTGGTCCCTGAGAACACTCATGTAATCTCTCTCCATGCTCTTCCTTCATGGACATTCCAGCCAAACCGGCCTTCTTTTCTTTGTAAGAAACTATCAAGCTCTCTTTTTAAATTACAGAATCTTTATATCTGCCCTTCTTTCTGCTCAGAGCACCCCAGATCTTCAAAGTACCTTCCTCTTTGTCTTCACTCAACTCTCAAATGAAATATTACCTCCTCAGAGAGAAAAATGCTCTGAAATACCTACAGCCAGATCAGTGCCTTCCTCCTTGACAGTTTTACTCAGCCATGTTATCACATGTAATCTTCTTCGTAGTAGTGTACTTTATAGCCCTTCACACCATTGCTTTTTTTAGGTATTTGTATGTCTTCCTCCTCTTTCCCTCCTCACTACAGTATAGCCAATTGTGTCTTTGCCTTCTTCACTGCTATATCCCCTAGTGCCTGGTAGGCTTTCTATAAACAGCCATTTATTGACTTATTGACTACATGTATATGCTAATCCTTTTTACTAATTGTTGTTACACTATAAATTTCTCTTCTCCCTCTCTTCGCTTCCCTCTTCTCATGTCCCTTGATGCTTCCTACTCAATATTAACATGGACATCATTTTGTGTCTTCAGCATTTCTCTTTTCATTATATTATGATAGGTTAATTTTCCTAAGAAAACACTATTTTGACAAAAGCAAAGCATTAAAGTAAAGCAGCATAGGATCAATTTTTTCCTATTGAAAAGGAAACACCATCTTTCCGAGAAGACAATTCCACCAGGAAACAAAAAAAACACACACATTTCCGGTAAGTCCTAGTTCCCAAGACTTGAAGCCAGTATGTTTTTCCACTTTCAAGTATCCTTGACTGTAGAGATAAAAGGTATCCACTTAGAGATATTAACTCATTACCACTGCCTAAATTTGGTTTCCAGAAACACAACTTAATATGACATCAATGGATGTGATAATCATTTGAAAGTAGCTTTATCAAAATCATCCAACAGAACAAGTTACTTTCCTAATTAGCATCCTCGGTTAAATACCTAAATCTGATGAATAATAAGTTATGCATTATGCTAAATTGCATTGGCTCACTATCTTAGAATGCTTTCAAACTAATTAAAAATGAGATATTCAGTGATGAGAAACATAAAAAGATAAAAACCTATTTCAATCAGTTTAAATTAGAATTTAACATTTCTTCAATACGCTCTTTTGTAGTCAATTGCAAGAGTAATAAAGCAAAATTATTGAGTCTATAATAGTGACCGTTCAAAATTCATAGTGAATTATTAAAAAGAAAACTAAGGTCCCTGCCAACTTTCCACCTCACTTCAAAGCATAGCCAAGGTCATTACAACAGCAAGTAAAAGACTCCACACAATTCCCACTTCTTCGCCTCTATACTGTTACTTCTGGAATCTTCTACTGCTCCAAATTGTGTGTTTGCTCCAGACTCAGCAGTTCTCACCACCTTGTTCTTCCAATTGCCATCTTCTCTGTGCGGCCTTTCTTGACTACCCAGTTAAAAATTATCCTATCAAAATTATCTGATCCCCATCCAGGATTACTTTTCACCATCTAACTTACGATACTTTGCATATTTATGTGGCTCATTGTCTGTTATCTGTCTCCCTAAGTTAGAATGCGAGCTTCATGATGGCAGAGTTTTGGTCAATTTCCTTCACTCAATAATTCCTGACCCAAAGTAAACACTTCATAAGTATTTTTTGAATATACTAATATATAGTCCGAATTATCAAGGAACTTATAAATAAATAAAGACACAACCCAGCATATAGTGCAGCTTGAGAAATGTTGATAGTGTGGTACAGGAGGAGGTATGTAAACTATGAGAAGCAACAGTTAAATAAGAAGCAATCCAGAAAGACACACAGTGTGGGTGACATCTGAGTTAAAGGACAGAAGGTAAGAAGATAACCAGATGGAGAAAAGAGAGGAAGATCTTACAAACAAGCATCAGAAGTTACCATAAGAAAAGCAAGTACAAAATCATCAGAAGAAAAACAATTGCATCCCAGTTATTACCACAAACATAATTAACTATGAAAACCCAGAACAGTTCATGCTTTGATAATGCTAAAGTTGATACGTAGATTAAGATGTGATATAACAATCTGCAAATCTTAGTTTTCAGAAAACCTTTTTAGGCAAGATATGATGATTTAAGGAAGAAAAGTTGCTGATGGATGAGGCATGTTGTCCCTTAAAGACAAACACTATGAAGACTGCGTACAGCCTTTATAATGGAAAGGTGCCACGTTTTTTCTTTTTTAAGTCCTTGGAATCTCAGTTGGCAACTTTGAAATTCATGTGTAATTCATGAGTTTTTTAAAAGAAATGTAATAAGTAACACAAGTGATTCTAGAGCTTGTCTTTAGGCTGAGGTAGATATTGGCATTATAAATTGAAGTGCTAGAAAGGAACAATAAGAATTAAGAATAAGCAGTAATTTCTGCCAAGATCTGTGGCACCCAGTCTCACACATAAGGCTTTTCGGAATCTCTTGGTTTCCAAGGTTCAGGCTCTCATACTTTAGTTTGTACATAAAGGACTTAAGTTATTCTTAAAGCACAGTTTTAGCACTTCACACCAGGAGATGGTTATGAGACTGATCACAGGATAAAGTGAAATAGGATGTGTGCCTACTTGTAGAAGGAACCTCGTTCCTTTTGCCATTCTATTCCTACTTTTCTGGCAGGAAAGTCCTAGAAAAAATTTCATATACAGATTAATTTTAAACAATTTACATTATATTTTACTATTAATAGCTTCTAGAATATCTTAGCTTAGGCTGGCCCTGGTGGCTCACACTTGAAATCCCAGAATTTTGGGAGGCTGAAGTGGGCGGATCAACTGAAGTCAGGAGTTTGAGACTAGCCTAGCCAACATGGTCAAACCTAGTCTCTACTAAAAATCCAAAAATTAGCCGGGTGTGGTGATGCGTACCTGTAATCCCAGCTACACAGGAGGCTGAGGCAGGAGAACCATTGAGCCTGGGAGGTGGAGGCCGCAGTGAGCCAAGATTGTGTCACTGCACTCCAGCCTGGGCAACAGAGCAAGACTCTGTCTCACAGAAACAAAAAACAAACAAACAAAAAAAGAGTATCTTAGCTTATATATTTCTCACATCTGATCCTACCACTTTACTTCTTTTTTCCTGTTTATACCAATTATTTCTATTCCTCTTTACATATAGGCAGAAAGATAAGACTAAAATGTGTCATAGACAATGACATCTAGTAAATTGACGTATTCTTCATGTTTAATTCCACAACAGATTTCAAATACAACCAAAATCTCCAAATAAAATCTTAATTCTAAATTGAGTGCTTGTACAGTCTTCAAATATGTTCAAATAGAACATCAAAGCTCAATAAAAATAGTTATATCACTTGGGATGGTGTTTAAAATATTTTTTCCTAAATAAATTCAGCTTCAGAGGATGAGAAAACCTTCGTTAGGAGATGTTTTAAAGAACAAATTAAGTTAAATGTGAAGGAAATCATACTTTATTTTGTTGAATAGTAAGATTTTTTTGTTGCTATTGTGAATTAATGCCATCCAAATATTGAGTGATGTAATTCAATTTAGTAAAAGAAAAAAGTCTAAATTATCAACTTCTTTCCTTATAAAAATGAAATATGCTATAACTTGCATTTTTTCCATGGCAATGACCCTGATGATCAGAGAGGTTAAAACCTAAAAACATTTAAAATCATCTAATCTAAATTATAAAAAAGAAATCCCTTTCTTCAGAAAAAATAATTTTTTAAGGAAGCACTCATAAACAAATCTCTACTAGTAGATATACAGCATACACATCTCTTACTATCTCCCATGCAGACTGCATAAAAAGGCGTGCTGGCTACTTTTAAGAAAACAACATTCAGATGTCTGGAAAGTATCTGAAATGCATGATTAATCTACACAGATAATTTTCTCAAGAAACCAAATTTTGAAGACAAGTAATTCAAAAGTCTATTGTCTATAAAGTAAATCCGCTGGTATACTTAAACTGCTGTAATCCTTTCTCTGTTTACCTTATAGTGTGCACCTCTCAAGCTATGGGAATGCATGTCTTCTCTAAGAAGAGCTGACTTCTTTTGTAGGAAAAAGCTGTTGGAAATGACTGTTAGGATTTCAAATGTTTGGGAGTGTGTATTCATGTGGGTTTTACGTGTTGAATATTTGCATTTGTAATTTTAAGATGCTTAAATCAAAAACTAAAATGACCTATGCAACATAATTCTGCCATAGGATAAATTAAATTCAATTAAATGTTCCCATACAAATTATTATCTACCACAATGTAAAAATATTTATATATCACAAAGATGTAAGAAACACTGACTTCTATTATACAGCAGAGTTCAATTTCACTACTACTTAGCTTGATGATATTTTAAGGTCATGTCTCTTGGAATACACATTCAATATTCATTGCCAAACGTCTGAGCTCACCTCTCTTGAAGCAATATTCAATTATCAAAGGAAAATAATTTACCAAGCAACCTCACAAAACACAAACTCTAGGTAGCATCAAGGTTTTTCAAAGTGATTATTCCTTACTGGTCGAGATCCTAAGATATTAAAACTCATAGATCACATGATCTGAGATTTTCTAATTGAAAAGCTGTAGCTGTAAACCTTTCATTCAAAGTCGGATACTACTTTCAGCTGTCAAAAGAATTATGCAATCACTTAAACTTCTGGAATGAAAGAGAAAATGAAGGGAACAATAAAAGTAACTGAAATGCACTGAGAAATGAACATAAGGAACCAAATGGAGGCAAAGACAGAGAGAGAGAGAGAGAGGGCTGTTTATCTAACCTTCCCTTCTTGAGTGGGTTTTCTCTGATATCTCTAGAGAACAATTGGATGTGTAACAATGAAATACAAAACACAAGATACTGTCTTCGTATAATTACTTGTAATGATTCCAAGATGGCATAATTTGAGAACTTGCTAAATAGGACAACAAAGTGATCTGCTTTTCCAAAATTTTGCCCCTTAGCTTATATATTATTTCATGGTGAAGATCAATAAAACTGAAAATTGGAATTGCCAGATATTATCAGATTTTATTTTTTGAATGCTTAACAGCTGACCCAAAATCTGGTCATAAAAATGGAAGTTAAATTAAATTGTCCTCAAAATTTAAGTTTGCTACATTTGTAAGAACCACTTGCTTCTTCAAAATCTCAAACTTTCTCATATCTAGCAGCAAATTGAAATTAGGAATTTAAGCTTGTAAATTCATCATGGAAACCAAATTGATTAAAATTTTCTGTGTATTCATGATAATGTTTAAAATTTTTGCTACATTTAAACCCTAAGTTAGTTACAAAAACCCTAAAATTATGCTTGTTTAAAAACTTGGGCTAACTTGCTTTTGAAAACATACTGACATATTCGTTCCATTCTTCTTATAATTATTTTTTTGTCACTCCCAAGCAGCACACCATTGTATATATCCCCAAAACGGCACTTCTTTGTTAAAGCCATTAGGACAGAAATATTTTTGAGCCAGATGCAATGGCTCATGCCTGTAATGTCAGTACTTTGGGAGGCCTAGGTTAGAGGACTGCTTGAGGATAGGAGTTTGTGACCTGCCTGGGCAACATAGCAAGACCCAGTCTTTACAAATGAAATGAAAATAAAATATAAAATAAACTGGCTGGACAAAGTAGTGCACACCTGTGGTCATAGCTACCAGGAGGCTGAGATGAGAGGACCATATGAACCCAGGAGTTTGGGGCTGAGAATGAGCTATGACTGCACCACTGCACTTCAGCCAGAACTATGGGTTGGTGAGTTAGAAATAAGTTCTCAGTTCTGAATATAATAACTGCTCCTGGCACTCCCCAGAATGAGCTGGGTTTTCTTTTGCCTCTCTATAGTCCCTCTTCCTCAGGAAATACCCCCATGGTTCTGCCCGCTGTGCTATTAATTACACCAATGCTTATTATATGTCAGTTCAGTTTTATCTAGATTCTCCCAAAGTCAGTGCTGAACTTAGTTGTTTGAAAATGTATATATTGTAATAGTTACCAAAAAGACCAAATACAGCTAGATATTTATGCTATTTGTTTTATTTCCATCGTAGGTATATTTCCTTTTAAAATTCATATATATCTTTCTCTAAGGATTGTCTCCGTTTTCAGATGTTAAGCACTTTCTCATGCACACACCACCTAAGCAGCAAAGACAGAGTCCACGTCAGGGAATGTCACATTCAGGATAAGTACCTATTATTCTGTAACTCAGAAGTAGGAAAATGGATGTCCTCAAGCAGATGCTTTTCTTGACAGATACAAAAATTTGACAAGGATCACTGACTGACTTCCAACCCACCATTCATCACTTTTATCTTATTTTGACCCTAAGGGTCCCAGAGGGATAATGGCACTACATTCCTATTTAGAATTCAGATTTCAGATTGCATTTCTTATATCATTGTTTATAAGTAGTGGTTGCACACAGTCGCGATAATACTATGACATTAATCTACATTCCTCGTTAAATCGATTTTTGTCTTCCGTTTTTGAGCTTAGCTACAATTTCTCACACGGTTTCTCTAGGAAGATTCCTCAATGACTGAAACATTTAGAACATGGTCGATTCATAAATACGACACTGGGATTCCCCAATGACTGAAACATTTTGAACATGGTCCATTCATAAATACGACACTGGGATTCCCCAATGACTGAAACATTTAGAACATGGTCCACTCATAAATACGACACTGGGATTCCCCAATGACTGAAACATTTAGAACATGGTCCATTCATAAATACGACACTGGGATTCCCCAATGACTGAAACTTTTAGAACATGGTCCATTCATAAATATGACATTGGGATTCCCCAATGACTGAAACATTTAGAACATGGTCCATTCATAAATATGACATTGGGATTCCCCAATGATTGAAAAATTTAGAACATGGTCTATTCATAAATATGAAGAGCTTGTGTAGAAAGTATAATTTACTTATCCTATTATGCTTAAGAAATTATGTGAAATAATGTGAAAATAATCTTAAAACATTTGCATGCATATTTGCTGCAAGAGTCATCTTTCATTGATACTTAATCATAATCATGGACATGGTGGGTCCCAATAACCAATATTTAATGCAAGACTGTAAATTTAATAGAGAGAAAACCTTATTTATAAATTTTCATGTGTTCTTTTCTTGACAATAAGGAGCTGTGAGATTTGTATTTTAAAAGATACTTAGTAATAAAAACTTTAATTTTTAAAACTTTTATTTTTAAATTCTGCTTAATTGCATAAAAGTTAAAAGGTAATATTTAATATTTACTGAGGCTTATTGAGCTAAATGATGATATGCAGCTTGGGTTATACTTGCAATTATAAGATTTGCTCATTATACCTAAGCAATCTCCTTCACTCAATCTAGCTACCACTAAGGAAGCAAAATTCCCTGAATCATAGTATCAAAGCATTCCATTATGTTTTCTATTAAGTTGTTTTGTTCTTTGAATCATTGTCTATTTTAATTTATCCTTTTAGAAAGAAAACAAATTACTTAACTTGCATTTCCCACTAGAAGCTTCACTACAGCTAGACTTGGAATTGATTTCAGGCCATTTTTTAATAAATGATGGTCCCTAGTGAAAGATAGAATACTTGAGCCATCAATATTGAGTAAATAAAAGGGTTTGGGTAAATAAGAGAGAAGATACCTATTTTTCTCAAATATTTTAAATATCTAATAACCTATTCCTCATCTAAAACAAGCCACAATTACTGGAAATGATGGTCAGAGGAAGGTATTAGCAACCCTGTGTAATACTACATGTCATGTTGGATCACTATTACAGAGAAACAGTTGTCATGCTGCATTTTAGTAATTCTACACATCACCAGAGAAATAGACAACTCTTATAGCCAAAGAAATCCAACGTAGCTACTGTCTACATATTCTTGTTTTAGACCTTTGGTGAAAAAAACTACTATGTGTATTGAATATATTTTACATTAGTTTTATCACAAAAGAAAAATGAGAATTCTATTAGATGCAAATACAAATTCTGAATGACAGGAAAGAAAAATTAAAATCAAAGCTGATCTTAATTAACAAAATGTATTATCTGCTTACATGTATATACAACTGTTCATATACAAAGGCACAGATGCATTTGTGGTTTTGAAAAAATATCTATTTCATTTCAAATCTTCATTGAACAATATTACATATGGCAAGAAAGCTGATCTTTTTGAAGGATCTTTTAAAAAGTGTTAAACTTTATTAGATACTCCAAACTAGCAAAGCTCAACTTCATCACAATTATATAATAACACTGCACACTTTCAATTTTATCTGGAGAAATATATCTATCCCTTGAAATAACTCTGTAAACTTCCTGCTCACAGATTTCATTTCAAGCCTTGAAAATGCAGAAAATCAATGCTGAATATACTTGCCCCGAAAGGAAAAGAAAATTTCAGGGGTGTCAGGATGTTTTATCACATAAAGTACAGAATTGCAATTTGTATCTGAGCAGGCAACACACCTCCAAAAATAATACAATACTTATCACAAAATACATTCACAGATACTAGATTTGGCACAAACCACTCCATACAGCTATTGATGAAATCAGTATTGAAAGCCTTATTCCAAAATCTATGGCCCTTTTCTACTCTCCAACTGACATTTCAGGATGCCACAACCTTGCAGCTCCACTCTCTCATTAATTTCCCCTAAATACCCTTGGCAGAAGAACGAGAAACGTCACATTTTTCATTTAATTTCTAAAGAACATCACATCCTTTAAGAATAGGTTCTTGAAATTTTAAAATGTTAAACATAAAAACCCTAAAGAGACAAACATCCAAAAACATAAAAACCCTAAACAGAGAAACGTCCAAAAACTTTTCTTCAAAATCACAACAACTTTATATGCTACGTGTTCCTGTAAAATACCACATACACAAACTCACAGGCACACCCACCCACCCAAAACCCACACACTCGAATTTATATGGCCTCGTAATACCTCACATATATATACATGTCACCAAATGCAACAGAGACACACGCATATATATGGCCTCATAATACCTCACATATATATACATATCATCAATTACAACAGAGAAAAGCCAATTTCAGAAACATGGCTTCAATTTTGATGCATTTACTCACACTTAATTCTATTTCAATTTAACTGCAGAGATATTACAATACCCTGTAACAAAAACCTGACGGAAGATTGTAACAAATTGCTTAAACATCAAACCAAACACTAAACATAATTTCATCACAAAGTGAAATTCGCATCCAACTCGCAAAGAATTAGAAAATCCTTGCACTTACCTTGGCTTTGTCCATTCCCCAGATGACCCCAAAACACCACCGTCATCATCAACAGCCCCGGAGCCCACGTCCACATCCTTCTAGTGACACGCTCGTGTCTTCTGGCCATTGCATCTTAAACTCTGCATATTCAGTGGGGTGGATGTGAAAGTACAATAAATTACATTCTTAGAGAAATACACTACGACTCAAATCCCATATCTAATATGCACTGTGCATTTCTGAATTATCCTGCCTACAAGGAGGTACATTTGAAAATCATGCTTCCCTTTAGGGTTGTCATATTGATGATTAATACGAAAGCTCATTCATTTTTAATCTTTAAGCATTCATCTGAATTCCATTTTTAATATCATTTTCCAAAACAGGCCACTTAACCTATGAATGTTAAAAAGTACTCCCGATATACATATTGGAGTTCAGTCAAGCAAAAGCATGGTGTATGGACACTACTTAAGTATAACTTGATATTTAGGCAAATTGATGAATTTAACATACCATGTAATCTCTACATATATACAAAAGGACTTTTCAACACATTTATGTAAGTTTTGCATAAATACCCTTGAAAATATTCTCAAGTTTTAAGTGGTATTCTAATTATGTCAGTAATTTTAACTGAATAAAGAGATGCATCATGTGCAAAAACTAATCTTGTTTACTTAAAATTGAGAGTAAAATTAATTATAGAAGGTACAAAACACTTGTAATTTTGATTTCAGATATATGACCCACAGGAACCTTCATATATACAAATATTATACACATATATGACAATGTATATTTGAGTGTTCATTTTGAAACTGCTTTTCATACTGATACATGAAAATACTTAAATGTCCACCAAAGCAAGGTTATTTATTCATACATTTGAATGATATACAGTAGCTCAAAAGAATAAACTTGAGTTGCATGTACTAATATGGATAAGTGTCCAAAATGAATAGTGAAGCAAAACTAGCAAATTTAATAATGATAAGTTCAAAATTACACCTTTCATATGTAAACATGTGCAATAGTTAAAACTATAAATTTTATGTTGCATAAATATATAATACAGTATAATAACGCATAAGAATGAGAAACACCTTCAAGACTAAAGTTAGGAAATTACAAGACTACAATTTAAATGGTTAGTAGGTGGAATTTTAAATCAGAGGTTACTCCTAAATCCCAATTTTTCCACAGTTGACAAAATAACGGAGTTAAGAAAAATAAACTTAATGATTTCCAGAATGAATGCTTTATTCAAAATGCTACGTAATTACAATTCTAATAAACTTGCAAGGGAATCCAGTCACCCAGAAATTTTTTATGCCTTTCTCCTACATCACGAAAGGGGAAGATTTAATTACCAACTTTGCATTACTTAACGTCAGACTCATAGTATCAGAGCTAAAGAGAAATTTAAGAAACACCTAACTCAACCTCTCCATTTTAAATGACCAAATGAGTTGAGAAGGTTACAATGACATTTCTAAGTTCATATGTAAAAACAGAATTTTGATGACAATGACAGTTTAAGTACTAATAAACACTCCTGGAAAAGTTACTGTAATCCAGGTTATTTTACTGTGCTAAATGCCTTACATTCTTTACCCAATTCAGTTTTCACAGAAATCCTATGAACAAAGCACTTCCAAAATTTACCACTTCACAGCTAAGAAAACAAGGCTTAGAGAAATGCTACACGATCCCCTAGTCATGAGGTTAGTAGGTACCACTGTGGAGACTGAGGCAAAACAGGACGATTTCAAAGCCTATGCTCTGAACAAGTAAACACTAAGCAGGAATTTAGTTCTAGATCTCCCAGTTGTAGTCCAATAATCAGCCAAAAAATGGTGCTGAGAAGAGGGGAAAGAAAGATGTCTTGTATGTGGAGCCTCATGTATTTGATCCCAAATACATCTTCATATTGAAAATCATTAGAGCACAAGGCAAAAGAATTATTAGTTTGTTTCTAAAATCATCAACCTTTCCCAAGTTGAACATACAAATATATTTTATCATATATATACTATATGTGTGTATAGCGTGTGTTTATCTAAGTATTCCTGTGGTTTATATATCTGGATGTGGAATTACAAGTGTTTTGTGGTTTATTATTTATTTATTATTATACTTTGAATTTTGGGGTACATGTGCACAATGTGCAGGTTTGTTACATATGTATCCATGTGCCATGTTGATGTGCTGCACCCATTAACTCGTCATATAGCATTAGGTGTATCTCCTAATGCTGTCCCTGCCCCCTCCCCCCACCCCACCACAGTCCCCAGAGTGTGATGTTCCCCTTCCTGTGTCCACGTGTTCTCATTGTCTCCCTCTGTTGCTCTGGCTGGAGTCAGTGGTGTGATCATAGCTCACTTCAGACTCCAAGTCCTAGGCTCAAGCGATACTTTTGCCTCGGCCTCTCAAGTAGCTCGGACTACAGGCACGCACCACCATCCCCGGCTAATTTTTTTACAGAGATGGGTCCCACCGTGTTGCTTGACTGGTCTCAGCCTCCTTAAGTCAAGGGATCCTCCCACCTGGACTTCCGAAAGCACTGAGATTACAGGTGTCAGCCACCGTGCGTTTTTTGATTTCTTCAATTAATTTTACTTATACACTTGATTACACAAGATTAATTTTGTGTACATAATGAATCTCTTTTGAGGTTTAAGTTACTGATTAATTAGAGTACCACTTAACAAGCGTGTCATCCCAGCACTTTGGGAGGCTGAAGTGGGCGGCTCACCTGAGGTCAGGCATGAGCCACCGTGCCCGGCTTACACACATTCTTTTCACTCCTGCTTGCAGATCTCTGTTCCCTTCTAATTCCAGTGGAACCACTTTCACTTAGTATCAAAATATCCAGATCCACTCATCAAAGTGTAAATAATCCTCCAGCAAATTACCTTTGCAAATCTATTTTTATGTAATATTTCCTTAACTTCTTCTTACCTACATCCAGTAGTCATTTTACAAGGCAGAATTTTTTCTATTTTATATAGAACTGAGGCAGTATTTGAAAAAAATCTCAAAACACTCTTCAGGAAGGACTGGCATCTAAAACACCAGTTCCAATATATATTTCAGTAACATTTTAAAGGACAGATGCTTTTCAAAATGTTATTATAATTTAAAAAAATGTAACCTTCCTCTCTGAGTTCATGTTTATGGAAAACTAATATTTCATAAATGCCAAGTTACTATGATGTATTATCTAAATGCTGCCCCTGCCATTCTATAAATACAAAAATCATAACCTTCTAACTAACTTTGGTATTAGTCAACAACTGTGCTGATGAAAAGTAAAATCAATTCATTTAAAATAATTTTCCATGAACAAAATCAAGTAACTTGTAAGTAGTATGGTAGATGAACCAAAAAATAAAGTAACATTAACCAGAAAGACATGCCATGGACTTCTCTAATCTTTTTTTGGAACACCCTTTTCATGCATATGAAAATAAAAATTAAATATAAAATACCTACTTTATGTATGTACTTTTACTTGTGTCTATTGTTCTTTAAAGATTAAAATAACTCCTAAAGCCTGGATAGCTGAGCCCATTGTGCTCTTCTGCCCATAAAATAGATCGGATGTGCAGTGAAAGAGGTAAAACTTAGGCTTTCAGGTTAGTTATGACGATGGAAACACAATTCTATTCAATAGTGTTCATCTTGGTCTTTCAAATGTTTAAGGTCACAAGGCAAAAGAGAACAGACTTTAAGAATGTTCGTGTATTACTTCTCGTCTTACCCAATAGCTACATTAGTTCAATTAGGCCAGTGTTTTGGAGTAAACAGCACTGTGAAATGTGTCGTGGAGTCCGGAGGCTCCACCACCTACCTCCATGTAGTTGTTCTGTCCGATGGAGCCTAGAGTAATACCTTAGGAGATGCATTACATCTACAGGTACCAACCAGGAAGGGTAGTCTTGAATTAAATGGCTTTAGAACACGTTATAAGAGCAAATCGAAGCTTCTAGGTATTAGAACCACTTCAATCACAGAGCGTCTCTGAGTTCTATCTGTGGCCAGCATCAAGTATCTGTCTGCCCTCCCCGAATGCTTTCTCTCATCATGTGGATCTTCTAGATGGTCTTATTCTTCCCCAGCCAGCCAACTTGATCAACAAGCCTAGGTATATTAGATATGTATAAAGTTGGTTCTTAAATAAAGTCCATTTCTGTATCTAGGTAAGTAATGTCTTCAGACTTACAATTTCATTGATATCTAGAAAGAGTGACTCTAGTTAGCTTCTAGTGTCAGTTTTTCTAGCAGCTTCTTTAAAAACAAAAATCCTCTCTGGAACAAAGCTTCCTTGCAAGTATTGCTGTTGGCAATAGTCCTCTTTACTGAAATGCTTATCCGGTGAAACTTGCGCTGTGCCAGTGAGCCTGCAGGTTGATGGTCCTTTTGTTCAACTTCTCCATTATAAAGCAACCTCTCTGATCACCCTTTTAAAACTAAAGACCAAAGAATCAAATGAGATCAGGAAGTGACCAGAGCTCACAGGTCATCAACTCCTCTTCTTAGCATATTATAGCACACAGTCTAAGCCCGAAAAACACAGCAGAACCCATTACAGCTCTCGAGTTCCAGTTATTAACATTGATTTTTTCCAATGGGAAATTTTCATTAGAAGCTATCACAGGACTCACATTCAGTAATAACTTAGATTAGGATACATACTGGAGCCTTTGTCCTTAGAGTAGGTGCCACTGAGTCACTATTAAAAGGAGTCTTTTTGATCTTAGTAAATTCTCACAGGGCTTATCTCAGTCTAAACTGTAACTGGCCTTTACTAGTGATGTCATGTGTAGTTCAAATTAATATTGTAATGTATATAAATTGTATATATAGGTATAATACATGCATGTATTTACAATTATTTATTTTATTTTATTTTTTAATAAGATAAAAGTTAGAGGTTAAAATATGACTCTAGGCCATTGTGCTTTAGAATGAAGAGCACAGACATGGGTTGGAAATGTAAATTTTGGCCCAATTTAATTTCTGTGACAAATTCATTAATGTCTTCAAGGTTCAGGCTCTATGTATGAGACAAATGAAAACAGCTCTAAGATTCCTGAAAACCCTAAAATATTAAAATTCCACTCTGCCATTAGTTCAGATAAATCATTTGCCAATTTGCCCCACAAGAACCAGGCATCTTTAAATGGTAACACAACATGCACTTCTCTCTCCCAAAGTGTGGTGCATAAACGTTCTGCTTCTCAATAACACAGGATGCCTGCTAAAATGTGCTGTCAGGGGGATTAGTAAGGAAATGTTGTATCAAAACTTCTGCAGATGTGGCCCTGAAATACACATTGTAATAAATCCTCCAGGCCTCTCAAGTTAGGAATAACTGGTTTATAAAATTGTACTTACTTAAAAATTATAGATAAACAGATTTCACCGTAACCCATTCTTTCTGTTCTGAATGAAATAAGGCTCTATATTCAGACTGAATTTTCAGTGAAAAACAACTTAAAATAGTGACAAATCATCTATAAGTTTAAATGAATATAACTAGGAGACCTGAAAACTCAGGTTTAGCAGTCATCTTCCCACAGTTTGAGAGCCCACAGGAGCCACAGAGCCCTCATGTCTCTCCAGAGAAGCAGGGTGATTCTTCCCCCTAAACACCATGCAATTCTTGAAGTGAGTGAAAGCATCCCTGCTCACACTGATACCCTCTCAAGTGAACTCAAAGTTAAGCCATCTCCAGCCAGACCAGATATCCTGGCCCATATCTCATTCATTAATATATGTTGAGAAGCCTTTGTTTCTTGGAAACTACATGAAGTGAATAGGCTGTGGACTCCACTGGACATAGTGGTCTATATTTAACCAATTCCCTTCACACATATGTATCAGATGCTCTCTTAGTTACGGAGCTGCAGTGGTGAATAAGAAAGCCACAGTCCTGTACTCCCAGGGTTTCAATTCTGAAGACGAAGACAGGCACAGAAACCCAACTGAGCAAAGAGAAGAGATTATTACAAAATGTGTTCACATGCAAAGTGAAGCAAGGGACTGAATATACAACAAGGGTTTTGGGGCGAACATTAGATACAATCTTAATTCAGATTATATAAGATTCATACATATAATTTTTATATATAGATATATTAATTTGGGCCGGGCGTGGTGGCTTATGCCTGTAATCCCAGCATTTTGGGAGGCCAAGGCGGATGGATCACTTCAGTCCAGGAGTTTCAGACCAGTCTGATCAACATGGCAAAACCCCATCTCTACTAAAAATAAAAAAGTTAGCCGGGTGTAGTGGTGTGCGCTTGTAGTCCCAGCTACTCAGGAGGCTGAGAAAGGAAAACTGCTTGAACCCAGGAGGCAGAGGTTTCAGTGAGCCAAGATTGTGCCACTGCACTCCAGCCTGGGTGACACAGCAAGACCCTGTCTCAAAAGAAAAAGAAAAAAAGAAATATTAATTTGGATTATACAGATTCTAACCACTTCTTTCAAGTGAGAATATTTAAGGTAAGACCTGAGAATAAAAAGAGTTAGCTTTTCATACACTACAGAAAGATTCGTCTTTTAGGAAAAACCCCCAGTGTTCATGGACCCTAATATATGAGCAAGATCTTGGCATGTAGAAGAAACCTGTGAATTGGATGAAATGAAAAACTGAAAAGTAGGAATCTGGATGAAGTACAGAAGGGAGAAAGACTAATGTGAGACGTGGCTGAAAGAGAAGGATATGTGAAACAGTACAGGTCTTCATTAGTAATGATGAGGAACATAAATGTTAGTCCAAGTACACCAGAAAAGTGGGAGAGTTGGAAACTGAAAGACATGTTAAGAGATCACTTTGGTTTCTCTGTAGCTAACAGGGTGTAGGAGATTAAGAATTAAAGTAGGTTGACTAAGGATGACCTAAGAAAATAAGCATAGGTAAGAAAATATGTGGCTCTGGCTAGGCTGGGGACATTGGAAATCAAAAGAGGTGGAGGAAATTACAGATGTATTTGGAACCAAAATATTTTTTAAATGAATGTTGAATTGGATATTGTCAGAATATTGAGGAAGGGCCAAAAATGACTTATAAGCGTCTAGCATGGCTGGCAGTGCCACTTACTGACATGTGGGAAACCAGGACATGTTACCTCTGAATTATTCGAGTGCTATTGTCATGTAAATCATCAACTCCCAGAATAAAGGTCTGGGCCAAACTCTAAGACTGGAAATTATGAGCTGTTTAGTAGTGTTTAGAGCTTAGAGAGAGTATGTGTGTGGAGAGAAAAGAAGAGCAATTAGGACAGAACCCTTAGAAACATCAATATTTAAAATTTGGGAAGAGAAACAGAAACAAATAAATTGTGGGAAAATGAAGCTCAGGGTAGTTGCAAGGGAATGCTAAAAATGAACTATGGCATTTGAGGAGGAAAACGTGGAAACTGAAAGCAAGAGAGTACGGATGGATCGTGAGGGAGCAGCAGCAGCTGTGTCCTAAGAAGAGTCTCAGTGAAAATGAAGGGTTGTAGGAATGAGGACATCTGGGCCAACGAGCTGGCAAGGAGTGATGTCCAGGAGGCAGAATATTTGCATCTAGATCCTGGTGGTATATACCCTTATAGAAAATGTTTCAGATTTGATGACAATAAAGTGGAGGAAAGAAAAAAAGTAATGGAAATAAAGATGTCAAAAAACGGGGAACCGAGGTTTGTACTGGTCCTTTCACGTGAAAGCTGAGCCACTAAAATGATGGCTGAACTTGCCTGAAGATGATATTGAGCAAAAGATCTACAGCCTTAAATAAATGGCAAGAGGCCAGGTGCAGTGGATCATGCCTGTAATCCCAGAACTTTGGGGGGCTGAGGCAGGCATATCACCTGAGGTCAGGAGTTCGAGACCAGCCTGGCCAACATGGCGAAACCCCGTCTCTACCAAAAATACAAAAATTAGCTGGGTGTGGTGGTATGCACCTGTAATCCCAGTTACTCAGGAACCTGAGGCAGGAGAATCACTTGAAACCGGGAGGAGGAGGTTGCAGTGAGCCGAGATCACACCATTACACTCCAGCATGGGTGACAGAGCAAGACTCCATCTCAAAAAAAAAAAAAAAATAAGACCAGAGTGCCCAGGAGAGAGGTCTGTTGATGATGGTAATACCAAAGGGGCATGGCCGATATTTCCAAGGGGTTTGAGTTTCAAAGGAACAGTCTAATTTGCAAGGAGCAGAGAAATTAACAGTCTAGAAGTTGTAACGGGAACCAAGAACAACCACCTCGGCTTCCAGCCATAGGTATGTGGAGGGTGAGAAAAAGACCTGTCTCAATTTATGAAAGCTAGAGGAAAAACTGCACTTTAGTATCAACCAACTTTTGTTTTAAGATAATTACAAACCAATATGGAACTTAGCAAGAGTCAATTTTGACAGTTTCCTGCAGCTTAGTAAATTCTGCACAAAATTAAGATTTAACACAAAAGTAGAGAAAAATTTTAATGGCATAGCACATTTCTTCACAATTCCTTAAACCAAATAATTCCCTGTTCTTCTAACTCTCACCTTACACTATCAACTAGGCTTCTTATTCAATGAACGGTTTAAGTCTACTAAGACACACACACACACACACACACACGTCTTATCCAGCTGCAGATCTCATTTTTGAAGGTACACTGAAAGTACATAGATCATTCTATAATCATCAACTATGAAGATTGTGAGCAACTGGAACAAGTATTCTTGGAAAAGAAGTTTCCTGTGTATAAGAAAAAAAAGAGTCCAACTCTGGGAACTGACTTGGCTGAGTCATCATTATATGCCACTGGCAAGAAATCAAGAAGTAACTCAGGACTGATAAACTTTGTTAAAGGAAATGGAAACAGCCTATCTGTGAGGCTTAATTCTTGATAATCTGGCCAAGATATAGCATCTGGATAAGAGTTCACTGACTCAACTAAATTTTGTGAAGGTGAAGTACTTGTTAAAATGAAAGATCTATTTAGAGAGAAATAAGTAGACATAATGTCTGCACTATGGATAGGTGTATACCTGTTTTTTGCAAAAACAGTTTGTATCTTTGAAATGCTGGTTTGCCCTGGACAGAGCTAACTTAAATAGAGACCTGGCGCGGTGGTTCATGCCTGTAATCCCAGCACTTTGGGAGGCCGAGGAGGGTGGATCATGAGGTCAGGAGATCGAGACCATCCTGGCTAACACGGTGAAACCCCGTCTGTACTAAAAATGCAAAAAATTAGCCGGGCATGGTGGCGGGCACCTGTAGTCCCAGCTACTCTGGAGGCTGAGGCAGGAGAATGGTGTGAACCCGGGAGGCGGAGCTTGCAGTGAGCCGAGATCGTGCCACTGCACTCCAGCCGGGTGACAGAGAGAAACTCCGTCCCCAAAATATATATATATAGTTTTTATATATATATATGTATATATACCCAAAGGATTATAAGTCATGCTGCTATAAAGACACATGCACACGTATGTTTATTGTGGCACTATTCACAATAGCAAAGACTTGGAACCAACCCAAACGTCCAACGATGATAGACTGGATTAAGAAAATGTGGCTGGATACATATGTAACAAACCTGCACATTGTGCATATGTACCCTAAAACCTAAAGTATAATAAAAAAAAAAGAAAATGTGGCACATATACACCATGGAATACTATGCAGCCATAAAAAAGGATGAGTTCATGTCCTTTGTAGACACATGGATGAAGCTGGAAACCATAATTCTCAGCAAACTATCACAAGGACAAAAAAAACCAAACGCTGCATGTTCTCACTCATAGGTGTGAATTGAACAATGAGAACACATGGACCCAGAAAGGGGAACATCACACTCCGGGGCCTGTCATGGGGTGGGGTGAGGGGGAGGGACAGCATTTGGAGATATACCTAATGTAAATGATGAGTTACTGGGTGCAGCACACCAACATGGCACATGTATACATATGTAACAAACCTGCACGTTGTGCACATGTGTCCTAGAACTTAAAGTATATATATATATATATATATATATATATATAAATATAAAGAGAAAACCATTAAAGAAAGGCTATAATACACAGGAACACACAGACATACATACACCTGTGTGTCTATATCTTCAGTTATCACACTTTTTCTATACAGACTCCACACGAGACAAACATGTTACATTTTATGAGAAACTATAAGTGGAAAGAGGAGAATTTGTGAAATCAATATAGAATGTTCCTTGTTTAGCATAATTCTAACTGTTTCTCATTAGAGGTCTGAGTATCAATCTGTATTATATGTGGCCATGCTGGCATTTGGGAAATTCCACAAGAAACTTTTTAAATATGAATTTGGAAAAGGGAAAAGGATTTTTAAAGTGTCTTTTTTTGTTCTGCATTCTATGTGGAACATCTATTTTGTGCTAACTGCTCGTGTTAGCTTGTGATTGCCTGTGACTATGTGGAAGATATACTTTACGTGACTATGTGAGCAATAGTCTTAAAGTTAAGAAATCTAAAATTTGGTTGGTTTAGTTGCTAATTAGGTAAATTACCTTGTAATGGTTACTTAACCTCTCAAAGATTAATTATCTTCAGTGGTACATTGAAGGTTCCATTCATATTGATTTTAGTAGACTTATCCTACTAAAAAGTAAATTTAACAGAAATTATTCTAGACCTCATTATTTCAGGAGACCCCACCCCAGCTTTTATTCCTAACTTCAAGAAATGCAGAGAAATTTAAAAATTCGATGTTCTCCCAATTCAACAGAATATAACTGAACTAAATCGATTTATGTATAATTCACTATTTCAACCTTTAACGCTATATCCGAGCGGTTTGTTTTCACCATAAAGTTATAGCTGTTTAGGCCAATAATTAAAGAGGACCTTGATAGAGAATGACAAGAGAGGATGATCACCCTATTGTCTATCTTCCAGCTGTTTTCAATGCCCTGAAGTTTTATTCACACCCAAATATTAGAATCTTATCTGAGAGAGCGTACTCAAATGATGAATCATGCTAATTTCTCAAGAAAAGTGTTACAGAATAATAAATGCCTTTCTGGTCAAAGCACTGATGCTCTGGAAATAATCTTTATCCAAATGAGGTACAGGAATTGTTAGGACTATTAAAAGTTTGTATATGATATCTGCCAGGTTCGACTGAGCTTCACTTAAAATCTACCATATTAGGGCCAAGTGTAATGACTCAAATTAGTGAACTTAAAAATTGTTTTAAAATGTTTCCTGGAGACATTTCAAATATTGCTCTCTGATTTATCACTGTTACTTTTGCTGAATTCAATTTGATGCCAAGATTTATTCAGATTAATCAAATGCCATAAACTCTGATACCTAATGTTCCTTAACACCTTAAGAACTTTTAAACAGATCAAATGTTGAAGATACGCTTTTAGTGAAACTGTACCTAAGCACATGAATTCTATTGAATATAGCTTTTTAGAAGACTAACAAAGAAAGAAGACTTAGGAAATTCGGAAACATTTTTTAAACCTTCTAGAGGGAATTAAACTACTGAAAAATAATTTCAATTGGTGAATCTAATGGCATTAATCAGAAGATAAGAAAAAAGTAACCATAAAACTTTATGGGGGTAATATTTGCTATGAGGATCAGGAAAAACAACTAATGGATATTAGGCTTAATATCTGGGTGATGAAATAAACTGTACAACCAATCCCATGGCATAAGCTTACCTCTGTAACAAACCTACACTTGTACCCCTGAACTTAAAAGTTAAAATTTAAATAAATAACGTTGTGCTATTAATTTCAACCAGAGCCTTTCCAAGGTGCAGGGAACTTTTGAGAATTTTATTTCTTGCAAAAGGAAACTTGATTCCTTGCTTAGGGCCTTCCTAGGAAAACCTCTATTCTTTGGAGAAGCATCATACTCCTACAAGATTTAAGGACCATCATATTTGTCAGACTTTTTTTCTGTTTTACTGTGAGCAGTTTACAGAACATAAAGAAAAATCAAATCCGAAGGTGCACTACACGTGTTTTATCAAAAGGAACATTTTTGTGTACTTTTAAGAAAATACGACAAATTGAGTTTTCTGACCTATTACCAAGTTAGACATCTTGAGTGAATTGAATCTGTTGTAATCCTGTTTGGTTTTCATCCCATGGCTCTGGAAAACTGACATTTATCTCCAATTTTTCAACTCTGCTTCTTTCCAGTACCTCATCTATACGACTATGATAGTACTTTTCATCTGCTTCTACCACTACACTATGGCTGCATTACTTTTAACACAGTGTCCCACATGTTACCCATTTCTACCTTATATAAAGAGTAGAAATTGAATTGTAATTGAGTATCCAGTTGCCTCATATTCAGGTCTTCAACTGAAATAACTCCAGCTATCTCAAAACTTCAACCCTCTCTGGAAGTATTGGACCAAATTATCCCAGATTATAGCACTCTCAGGCTAAAATTACTAATGCTTCTATAGTTTCAGAGACTGTATCAGGTTATTCAACACAACATTCCATGCACCATTCCAGCCTCATATAATCAGAGGACACTTAGACGACTTTAATAGCCTTCAAAAGACACCCTCCTCTTTTACTTATATATATATTTATTTATCTATTTATTTAATGGAGACAAGGTCTCACTCTGTCACCCAGACTGGAGCGCAGTGGCATAATCACGGTCCACCGCAGCCTGCACCTGCCGGGCTCCGATCCTTCCACCGCAGCCTCCTGAGTGGCTGGGACCACAGGCGCCGCCACCACGTCTGCCTGGTTTTTGTATTTTTGTGGAGATGGGGTTTCACATGTTGCCCAGGCTGATCTGAGACTCCTGGGCTCAAGAGATCCACCTGCCCCGGCCTCCCAAAGTGCTGGGATTACATGAACGAGCCATTGTGCCCAGCCGGTCCCGCCCGGTTTTTAACCTTCGTACTGTTTATATAATCATCCTTCACAAAATAGAACACTTCATTACTCGATGGTTCTCATTATTCTAATATGAAGAACTATATTAAGAAAATAAATTCCTGGCCGGGCGCGGTGGCTCACACTTGTAATCCCAGCACTTTGGGAGGCCGAGGCGGGCGGATCACGAGGTCAGGAGATCGAGACCACGGTGAAACCCCGTCTCTACTAAAAATACAGAAAATTAGCCGGCGTGGTGGCGGCGCCTGTAGTCCCAGCTACTCGGGAGGCTGAGGCAGGAGAATGGCGGGAACCCGGGAGGCAGAGCATGCAGTGAGCCGAGATCGCGCCACTGCACTCCAGCCTGGGCGACAGAGCCAGACTCCAGCTCAGACAAAAAAATAAATCAATAAATTTCCAATATTTCCTAGCATATCCAATTTAATTCTATACATCACATAAAAATAAAAGCCATCTTACTGTGTTAGTTTCTTACTGCTGTTACAGTAAATTAACATAAACTCAGAGGCTTAAAACAACACATTTTTTTTCTTTATACTTCTGGGGGTCAGAAGTCCAAAATGGGTCTTAGTGTGCTAAAATCAAGGTATCATCAAGTGTATATTTTGTCTAGAGATTCCAGGAGAGAATTCACCAGGTTTGAGGGGTCACATGTATCCCTGAGCTCTTGGCCTCTGCACATCTTGGACACAGCACATCACTTCAGCCTCGGCTCCAGTTTACCCAAGCTCTTCTGCTCACTCTGGTCTCTCCGCCTTCCTGTCTGAAGGTTCTTTGTGACTACAGTGGGCCCACCTAGATAATTCAGGATAATCGCTCCAGTTTAAGGTGAGGTGATTAGCAATCTTAATTCCACCTCTAACCATAATGCTTCCATGCTGCCTAACAACACATTCAAAAGGTCATCCTGCTAAGGGTCATTATTCTACCTACACACTAAGTGACTGAGAAAAAGTAAAGTTATCTATCATGCCTTACCTATGGCGAGGAAATAATAACTTATAATGATTTATCTACGAAAACCTGTTTTTAAAAGCTTTGGTCCTAGTCTATTGATTAAAGTTTTGGTATATTCCAGATAAATTTCATGTCCTTGATGCTAACACATTGTGCACAGTAGATGGCCTTTTTAAAATAGTACTGCATAAAGGAATATTTAAGGTTGTCTGGACAATAGAAAAGGAACTTTAGTTGCCATGCCACAAAAGGCCGGATTTCTGCACATTACACCTCCTACCAGTGCACACATGTGCCAAACTCCTTCCTGAAAGCCTGGTTTATGTTTCCTATGTGCTTAGCAATAGTTTTACTCTCACGACTGTTTATATTAAGTCCTATTTTTTAAAGCATATCCTCATTTGTTTGTTTTCCTGAGCCTCTGAACTGGATTTCATCTGGTATGTATTGCACAGGTTTGCACACTTGATTGTACGCTACCTAAAAGCATCCTCTTGTGTTCTGGACACGGTTATTTTTCTCCATGGTAAGGTGATAAGTGACTTCTCTGAGGACTTGCCACCTTAGAATGCAGTGGTGACATCACCTGCTCAGGCTCTGTCTGCAATGTGGAATTTAGTATTTTCCAACTTCTGGTCTAACTTGAACTTCATAATTAAGCAGAGCCGCCTTTTGAGGGAACAGTAGGGTGTCTGCCCCTAAACGTCTGTGTAAATGCAGAGACACATTTGGGAACATAACTGACTTTTACGTACAGAAGCCAGATGCATTTCATGACCATGCATGCTTAGGGAAGCAAGTTCATCTCATCTATCACAATAAGCATCTGTGCCACTAAATTCCACTGCAGGATACTTTTCACACTTAGACAACAAAACATTTAAGGAAATAAAAGCTCTTTCCAATAAAAATGTGCATCAAATACTGTGTGTATGTTTAAAAAAAAACCTTCCTCTATAAGATAAGGCCACAGGAACTACTAAAAAAGCATTCTTGAAATACATTTTCTGATAGGAATCTAGGCCCTTGCCTTATATAAGATTTAAGGAAAGTGATGTGTGTGTCTTTATACTTGAAAGGCTGTTTTCAACAGCAAAGGGTATGCTTTGAGGTATCAATATAGTTTTGAGAATGCAAAAGTTTAAAAGAAATGGAATGCATATTCTCCAGGTATGAATATGCAATTGTCATTATTTTCCTACCATCTACTAGATTAGAAACAGAAGAAAAATTATGGAAATGTCTGTTTTCCCTCAATAGGAGTACCTATTTATTAAAGTTAATTAATTACTATTCTTTAAACATTTTCAAAATAGACTCATAAGTGACAACTTTCAGAGAAAACAAGGGTTTTTGGATGTAAATATTTACTTATAACATGGATAAAATAATTTTGTTAAATATTAACTCCATATTCATAATGTTCTCTATTGTTTTTGCATTTTGTTTAACAATAGAGAATCTAAGACATTTAGTGTTCATGAGTTTCATACAGTTTCCTGTCAATGTACTTTGTCTTTTTTTTATTGGACTACTAATCATTTATTTATGATTTGTTGGAACTACTCATATTTTAAATATGTCAAGTGAACTGCAAGCACTTGTTGCTGATTTGATATTTGCTTTTTACACATATTCATTGTATCCTCTGAAAAAGAAAAGTTTTATATTTTAACAAATTCCAATCCATAAATTTTTTTTTAAATTTTCTGTTATTGGTTAGGGCTATGTTTGGATATTTAATTTTAACCGTAATGTTGCAAGTGATATTTGTCTATGGTATTTTTTCTTTATATTTTGGAAAAGTGTATTTGACATCCACTATGGAATTAATATTTATTAATGACATATTATACCTTTGTGCAACTATAAAATACATATAGCCAATTATCTGAACACCATTTTATGAACTGTTTATCACTTATCCACTGATTTGAAACACTATCTTTATCATATATTGGATTTTAGGTTTATCGAGATTATGTAACATGAAATTATTTAATTATGAAATTATGTGAATTCAAGCATGACAGTCAGCTCTTCTTCCCCACCACTACCCTGTAAAAGGATGGATGGAATAATTGCTTCCCTATGGCTTAAGTGTATGAGAGGTATACAACATGGTCTTGATGAAGTGGGAACTACACAGAAACTGTTTTTGGTCCTGAAATGTACTCCAGCTTTACCAATTTGTTCTACACATATACCATTGAGGGTAGAAGCTGAATTTTGCTAATGATTATATTTACACTACTTAACATTGTGCCAGATACTGAGTAGATGCTTAGAAACATGTTTAATGACTTGTTTTATTGATAGAGACCTGATTATCTGCTGTAGTGGTGCTATCTCATTCAGAATCATTTTGACCAGCCTTTCTCCATCATGAATAAAACACTTATTTACACACTTGTGTACATGCACATGTGCATAGAAACACACACACCCTTTGCAGAGACAAACTGCATCGAAAGCATGTACAAACATTATAGTATTTTTGTTGATTCTGACCTGATTCTGATTCTATTGTATACATTTTCATTCTGATCACAATAACAATAAAAATAGAAAACTATAAGTTGTGAAGCTGGAAGATGCAGAACATGAAAGATCGAATTACCAATTTTTTTTTCTATTTTCTTTAGTTGGCTGCTGATAAAATCAGAAAAGAAATGGACACAAAAATGAAAGTATGCAATGTGTGTGCGTGTGTGTGTGTGTGTATCACATGCACTCGTTTCCATGATGTACATATGGAATTTCATAACCAGCCAAACTAAGCTTCATAAGTGAATGAGAAATAAAATCCTTTACAGACAAGCAGATGCTGACAGATTTAGTCACCATCAGACCTGCCTTCCAAGAGCTCCTAAAGGAAGCACTAAACATGGAAAGGAAAAACCAGTACCAGCCTCTGCAAAAACACACCAAAATATATAAACCAATGAAACTAGGAAGAAACTGCTTCAACTAATGTGCAGAATAACCAGCTAACATCATGATGACAGGACCAAATTCACACATAACAATATTAACGGTAAATATAAATGAGCTAAATGCCCCAATTAAAAGACATACACTGGCAAATTGGATAAAGAGTCAATACCCACAGGTGTGCTGTATTCAGGAGACACATCTCACTTGCAAGGTCACACATAGGCTCAAAATAAAGGGATGGAGGAATATTTACCAAGCAAATGGAAAGAAAGAAAAAAAAAGCAGGAGTTGCAATCCTAGTCTCTAATAAAACAGACTTTAAACCAACAAGGATAAAAAAGGACAAAGAAGGGCATTACATAGTAGTAAAGGGATCAATGCAACAAGAAGAGCTAAGTATCCTAAATATATATATATGCCAAATACAGGAGCACCAGGATTCATAAAACGAGTTCCTAGAGACCTACAAGGAGACTTAGACTCCCACACAATAATAGTGGGAAACTTTAACAACCCACTATCAATATTAGACAGATCAACAAGAAAGGAAATTAACAAGGATATTCAGACTTGAACTCAGCTCTGGTCCAAGTGGACCTAATAGATACCTACAGAACTCTCCACCCCAAATCAACAGAATATACATTCTTCTCAGCACCACATAGCACTTATTCTAAAATCAACCACATAATTGGAAGTAAAACACTCCTCAGCAAATGCAAAAGAATGAAAATCATAACAAACAATCTCTCACACCACAGTGTAATCAAATTAGAACTCAGAATTAAGAAGCTCACTCAAAACTGCACAACTACATGGAAACTGAACAACCTGCTTATGAATGACTACTGGGTAAATAGCAAAATTAAGGCAGAAATAAATAAGTTCTTTGAAACCAATGAGAACAAAGACACAACATATCAGAATTTCTGGGATACAGTTAAAACAGTGTTTAGAGGGAAATTTACAGCATTAAATGTCCACATTAGAAAGTGGGAAAGATCTAAAATAGACACCCTAACATCACAATCAAAAGAAGCAATGGAAAACACATTAAAAACCTAGTATAAAACAAGAAATAACTAAGATCACAGCAGAACCGAATGGGAGAGAAACACAAAAAAACCTTCAAAAAAAAATCAATGAATCTAGGAGTGGGTTTTTTGAAAAGATTAACAAAATAGATAGACCGGTAGCCAGACTAACAAGGAAGAAAAGAGAGAAAGATCAAATAGACACATTAAAAAACGATAAAGGGGATATCACCACTGATCCCACAGAAATACAAACTATTATTAGAGAATACTGTAAACACCTCTACACAAATAAACTAGAAAATCTAGAAGAAATGGATAAAGTCCTGGACACATACACCCTCCCAAGACTAAAGCAGGAAGAAGTCAAATCCCTGAATAGACCAATAACAAGTTCTGAAATTGACTCAGTAATTACTAGCCTACCAACCAAAAAAAGCCCAGGACCAGATGTCTTCACAGCCGAGTTCTACCAGAGGTACAAAGAGGAGCTGGTACCATTCCTTCTGAAACTATTCTGAACAATAGAAAAAGAAAGACTCCTCCTTAAATCATTTTATGAGGCCAGCATCACTCTGATTCCAAAACCTGGCGGAGACCCAATAGAAAAAGAAAATTTCAGGCCAATATCACTGATGAACATCGATGCGAAAATCCTGAATAAAATACTGGCAAGAGAATCCAGCAGCACATCAAAAACTTATCCACCACGATCAAGTTGGCTTCATGCCTGGCATGAAAGGCTGGTTCAACATATGCAAATCAATAAACATAATCCATCACATAAACAGAACCAATGACAAAAACCACATGATTATCTCAATAGATGCAGAAAAGGCCTTCAATAAAATTCAACACCCCTCATACTAAAAACTCTCAATAAACTAGGTATTGATGGAACATATCTCACAAAAATAAGAGCTATTTATGACAAATGCATAGCTAATATCATGCTAAATGGCCGAAAGCTGGAAGCATTACCTTTGAAAACTGGCCCAAGAGTAGGATGCCCTCTCTCCCCACTCTTATCAACATAGTATTGGAAGTTCTGGCCAGGGCAATCGAGTAAGAGAAAGAAATAAAAGCATGCAAATAGGAAGAGAGGAAATCAAATTGTCTCTGTCTGCAGATGACATGATTGTATATTTACAAAACGCCACCACCTCAGCCCAAAAATTCCTTAACCTGATAAGCAACTTTGGCAAAGTCTCAGGATATAAAATTAATGTGCAAAAATCACAATCATTCTTATATACCAATAACAGACAAGCAGAGAGCCAAATCATTAGTAAACTCCCATTCACAATTGCTATAAAGAAAACAAAATACCTAGGAATACAACCTACAAGGGATGTGAAGGACCTCTTCAAAGAAAACTACAAACCAGAGCTCAAGGAAATGACAGGACACAAACATATAGAGAAACACTCCATCCTCATGGATAGGAAGACTCAATATCATGAAAATGGCCATATTGCCCAAAGTAATTTATAGATTCAATGCTATTCCCATCAAGCTACCATTGACTTTCTTCACAGAACTAGAAAAAAACTATGTTAAATTTCATATGGAAGCAAAAAAGAGCCTGTGGAGCCAAGGCTAACCTAAGCAAAAAGAACAAAGCTGGAGGCATGACGCTGCCTGACTTCAAACTATATTACAAAGCTAAAGTAACCAAAACAGCATGGTGCTAATACCAAAACAGATATATAGACCAATGAAACAGAATAGAGGCCTCAGAAATAACACCACACATCTACAACAATCTGATCTTCAACAAACCTGACAAAAGCAAGCAATGGGGAAAGGATTCCCTATGTAATTAATGGCGCTGGGAAAACTGGGTAGCCATATGCAGAAAAGAGAAACTAGACCCCTTCATTATACCTTATAAAAGAATTAACTCAAGGTGGATTAAAAACATAAATGTAAAACCTAAAACTATAAAAACCCTAGAAGAAAACCTAGGCAATATGATTCAGGACATAGGTGTGGGCAAAGACTTCATGACTAAATCACCAACAGCACTTGAAACAACAGCCAAAATTGACAGATGGAATCTAATCAAACTAAAGAGCTTCTGCTCAGTAAAATAAACTATCACAAGAGTGAACAGGCAACCTACAAAATATGAGAAAATTTTTGCAATCTATCCATCTGACAAAGGTCTAATATCCAGAATCTAGAAGGAACTTAAACAAATTTACAAGAAAAAAAAAACAAACAACCCCATCAAAAAGTGGGCAAAGGATATGAACAGACACTCCTCAAAAGAAGATATGTATATGGCCAATAAACATATGAAAAAAGCTCATTATCACTGTTCATTAGAGAAATGCAAATCAAAACCACAATGACATACCATCCCACACCAGTTAGAATGGTGATCATTAAAAATTCTGGAAACAGCAGATGCTGGAGAAGATGCAGAGAAATAGGAACACTTTTACACTGTTGGTGGGCTTGTAAAATAGTTCAACCATTGTGGAATACAATGTGGTGATTCCTCAAGGATATAAAACCAGAAATACCATTTGACCCAGCAATCCCATTACTGGGTATATACCAAAGGATTATACATCATTCTACTCTAAAGACACATGTACATATATGTTTATCATGGGACTATTTACAATAGCAAAGACTTGGAACCAACATAATGCCCATCAATGATAGACTGGATGAAGAAAATGTGGCACATATTCACCATGGAATACTACACAGCCATAAAAAAGGATGAGTTCACGTCCTTTGCGGGGATATGGATGAAGCTGGAAACCATCATCCTCAGCAAACTAACACAGGAACGGAAAACCAAACACTGCATGTTCTCACTCATAAGTGGGTGCTGAACAATGAGAACATGTTGACACAGGGAGAGGAACATCACACACTGGGGTCTGTAGGTGGGTGTGGGGAAAGGGGAGGGAGAGCATTAGGACAAATAGCTAATGCATGTGGAGCTTAAAACCTAGATGACGGGTTGATGGGTGCAGCAAATTACCATGGCACAAGTATACCTATGTAACAAACCTGCATGTTCAGCACATGTATCCCAGAACTTAAAGTAAAATTTTAAAAAATGAAAGTATGCAATATGTGTATGTGTGTGTATACATACATATAAAACAAGCACTCATTTTCATTTTGTACATATATGCACATTATGAGTGTGAATATATGTTAAATAATATCCTATCAGTTTTGTATTTGTAACACATATATGTACATGCATATACAACAAATAGAGGTGTTTTGCATAATAATTTCATTTATATTCATTTCATCAGCTAAGAACTAAAAAGAATTTAAATCAAAATCAATTATTCATTTACAGGTGTTTTTAACCATCATCTCCCCCTTTATCTTCAGTTTTATGCCTCCTTGTATTGCCATTTTGTGACTTTTTTGCCATAAATTATACATATTTGGAACAGTCACTTTAAGAAATTCAATCTTTGGATAAGATCTCTAAGATTGATTTAGTATGAATACGTGTGTGGGCACACACTTGACAAAGAAAGGTCAGTTATAAATATATGTGTACACTTATCAAAATAATTCACATAAAATCTCTGAATAAAATTATCTGTATGCTTTTTCTGTCAATAAAAGCAATATAGTATAATTCTTGGTAGTAAACCTGTTTGTTTTCATTCTGTTGCCTACCATGTGAGCTGCCATGTTGGTATAAAACATCGATCATTTGATATTTTACTACAGCAAATAATAGTGATCCCCACGAAATAATAAATAAATCAGTGAGTTTCACGGAAATAAGTTTTTGGATGGATCAGATAATTTGAAGTTGTTAGTTTATTCTCCAGCAAGGTGAAAGAAAAAAGCTGTTAGTTTGTTCTCTATCAGGTGATCGAAGATGAAAACTAAAGTTCTCAAGGCCAGTGCATAATAATGGTGCCGTATTCTGTGCATCAATCACCATTACCAAATACCTATATTGCCAAATATTTCATGTACCGCTTTAGTGGTGATTAATCAATGTGCCATGGCACTGAAACTGAAACGAGACTTTGTAGTACAAGTGATATTCAAAGGGTTTTGAAAATTTATCAGCTCTATAGATATAGATGAAAATTTATCATCATCTATCTAGAAATCCTGTTTTTATAAATGTTACCTAGCCAAATATTGGTTTTATTTACTTAATATTTAGAAAACATGAGTTTAGTAAAAATTGTTCAGATTTTCTTAATGTAGTGTGTGAAATTACTATGTAATTATACAAGAAATATGCTACACAGCTGAATACACAAAGAGGTCAGCAGAGGGAGCAAAAGGTGCCTTTCCCCTATAATCCACAGCAACATCACCCGCTCTTCTCTCTACATCATCGATGTATGTTATCTAAAGTCCTGTGCAAATGCCACCTCAACACGAGTCCTCTAGCCTTGCCTTCTTATCAGAAGCAGCTCGAAAGCCCCGATAATTCTAGAACCACTGAAAAATACACACTTGTTGCAAGGATTGAAAAGCCTCATATTGCAAATTCAGAATTCACAGTACTGAAAAAATTCATAATTTTTTAAAGTTACAATACTGTGAACTATACAAAATGAATTATGCTGGGATCCGATGACTCTCTTCATTCCAGCCTATCTTATATTTTCTCATTCATTTCTCCACATAGTCACAACAACAGACTCACTATTACATTTCATTAATGGCTATTTTATAATAAATGATCTCAATAGCATTTCTGAAACCTCTGCTGTTCTGGTTTTACAGAACTCTTGAATTTTTGAATGAGTTAGTTTTTGATTGAAAAAGACCTGACTCTTATGCTTAGAAAAGCCATCATTTCTTTCTGTAAGCCTTCCGTCTTCTATAAGCTTTACATGTTCCATAAGCAAACATTCGCTGGTTTTGTGATCAAACTAGAGAGGCAAATTCAGTTAATAATAACAACGTCATTTATCATCCTCAAATCTAGTGTTATGGATAATACGATCTCCACAAGGAGACGGTTGCACGAGCGACAAGAGAAAGACAATCAACAGTCTTTTACTCATACCAAGATATGTCCACACACACTTGTTTCAACAGTCAAAGTAACGCCATATGTCCCCAGTGATGTGGGTGGGCAAAAGGAACAGTTGGCCTGCTAATGAGGGCCATATGTACACGCAGCCTATCGTACCATCCTTCTTACTTATGGTTGCTGAAAACTCAGTGGAAGAGCTTGCTCTGAGGAATGGCATGGCTGGAGGAGGAGAGGCTTCCTTAAGAGCAGGAAAGGACCATTTGTTGTACAACTACTGTATCTCTGAAACTGGGAGCTAAAGATATGCATGTACGTTACTCATTCTTATTAAGAGTTACTTACGCATCCGTAGAGTTCTTTACTCCAGTTTCACCTTCTTTCACTAAATTCTTTTGCATTTATGTGCAAAGGGATTTTGGGCCCTTTTCAAAAATTACTTTTCCTAATCAATCTTGTTAATTTGGTGTTCATTTACATCGGCTTCTCTTTATTTTTAGCTTGATTTCCAGAAAAATTATACTTTCTTTGACATTGTTAAATGTTACAATATTAAAAGAAATGAAAAAGACTTAAAAACTTAGAATATTTGAATGAGGGTTTCTGGAAGGCAGAGAGAACAATAAGGCAAAAGTACTTACTGCACTACTGTTCCAAAGTAAAAGAAAAACAAAGATTTTAAAAATGATTATAGCAGCTTTGTATCTCAACCAGGGTTTCCTTTGAAATTTCTACAACTGCAAACACTATTCAGCAATTTGCACTGATTATAAAATTTATTGTTTTAAGGTCAATTGTGATACTATGATCAGATAATATAATTTACTTTACTCTTAATGGCTTCATTTTGACAACTGAGGGAGCTTTCAGGAAGGACAACGCTTCCTGCACAACAACCAGTAAAGCAGGTCACATCCATTTTCAATCTAATTTTAAGAAAAATGAAGGACAAACTACTTGTGAGGCAGCAAGAATTCATTTGCATTAAATTAATTTGAACAGGGCATTTCAAGTTCTCTCTGGCAACAATGGAATAAAGGGGAAAATGAATCTATCTTATGCAATGATCCTCTTCTAGGTTACAGAAAGATTTGAAAGGCTGACATGACCATTGCTAAATTTCTTCTAGAAGTCTATGATTAGTGTCATAGATATAACTCATGAGATAAAATATTCACAAAGAATGTCTGTGAACTGCATCAATTGTGATGGAACTACTGTCTAACATCCCTTTGAAAAGTTATATTCTGCAAAGGTTAAAAAACACCAACCTTTCGATGCTTTCTTATATGGATGAGCTTTTGTCAACAAGAACTAAGCTTCACAATTAAGCACTATGGAAGATAATGTTCTAGGTTAATTTAAACCTAACTAATCCAGGACTTGGCCTTGATAAATAATGGGTTTAATTAATATTTTTGACCCTAGCAGTGCAAATACTTTTACTTATATTTTACTAAAGCTAGTTTTGACAAATCTAAGGGTATTTAATTTATCAGTATCTGTTGTCAGATGAAAACTTCCCCATCAATACCTTCTAATGGTTCAAAAATAAACTGTTACCCCCACAGATACATTGTTTTTCCATGCGTAAGCAAGTACATTAATTTCAGGGTCTCAAGGCATAAAAGTGATATTACCACTTGTGATAGGCTGCATAATAGTCCCAAAAGATGTTCTTCACCTAATCTCCCGGCCCTGGGAATGTGCTGCCTTACACAGCCAAAGGACTTGTAGATACGATTCATTTAAGGATCTGGAGACAAGGTGATTATCCCAGATCATCCACGTGAGTCCAAAGTAATCACAGGAGTCCTTAGATGAAGTGGAGAGAAGGACTCAAAGTTAAAGGAGGAGACAGCGCGGAGACAGAAACAGAAATAAAAGCAACGCACCTTGAAAATGGAGGAATGGGGAAAAGACAATGAAGACAGGTGCCACCAGAAGCAGAAAATGCAAGAGAATGGATTCTCCCCTCAGCACCTCCAGAAGGAACCCACACTGCAGACACATTGACTTAGCCATATTAAAGTGATTTTGGACTTCTGACCTTTGAAACTGCAAGACAATAAATATGTGTTAAGTTATGTAAATGTGTCGTAATTTGTTATAGCAGCAGTAATACAACTAATACACCACTACAATAAGCAAAGGAAATAAAGTGCAATAGTGACAAACTTAAGGGTTTCCAGGAAAGAGAAACGAAGTGGTAAACTCAATCACAGGATTATATTAGTAACTGTAGTATATGTTACTTGCTTACCCTTTCAATCACATTATTGCTGTAATTATCATTATCATCCAATCAATATGATTACACCAGTATGTATAACTTAGACATGAAAATTTTTTTCTATTTCACTCTTCCCATAATTCCATGCAGCTACCCCTAAGCAACTATGTATCTGATGAAGCTAATATTTTCAGGGAAAATCTTCCATGTTAAGCAGAAAATTTACATCTAAAATTAAATTCTTTTAAGCCAGTCTGGGGACAATACCTAGAAAATTCAAACATTACTTCTCAAGAATACCACTAGCAGTGAATTTGTGACGCTATCTTCCACCAACTGAATCAAAATTAATTTTAAATATTTTCAAAGCAATATTTTAAAAAATCGTGTACACATTTTTTCCTCTTGGTAAAAATAAACCACTTCTCAACCATCCATTATATTTATGTTAGTTACATGAAGTCCATACATGAATTATCATACCACAAATAGAAAACTATTTAAATAGAAAAATCTCACTTGGTGCTGACAGAATGACAGCATAAAACTGTTAAGCATGAGGAGAAAGTTGTTTGCAGTGTAAATATTTCCCTTTTCCTATCAAAGTGTGTCCTGTGATCTAGCGCTCTTCTCTCCACATGCTTAAGTACAGCAAAAGTTATAAAAACACTCATTCTAGTTTTCTATACTTTAATGGTTGTAGAACATCAGAAGAGAATTGGGAGATGGGAATGTTTTGTGCTTGACATTGCATTTGAGGGGAAAATAAAAACTTGGACATAATATGTGGGATGTCTCCACAGTAATACATGGGAGGGCAAGAAAAAAATGCTATCAAATTTCTACCATGCGCTGAGCCCCTTATATCAACAAATATCCAGCCTTTCTAATGTACTAACAACCACTCTTCATAGCAAGTATTCTATTCCCAGCTTGTAGGTAAGAAACAAAGCTTCAGAAAGGGATCTTCACCAATTTCACACAGTCAATAAAAGGCAGAACTAGGGCAAATATCAATAATAAAAATAGCAATCTAATCCTAATTGGACCTGGCACTGTTCTAAGAAGAAAATCATTAACAAAGGATTTTGAGTTACCACACTCTTAGTCTCCCCGTTTTACAAAAGAAGCAACTGGGGTAAAGTGAAGCTATGCCGTTTCTTTTGAAGCTCATATACCTAACAAGATACCACTTTAATCATGGGTCTCTGATAGATCGTGTACCTCATTTCTAGCGTTTGCTGAGATTTTTCTTATTAACCCTAAGCAAGTATTTGATCCCTGGTAAGTATGCTGTAATTTTTTCACCGCTCATTCTTATCACGGTTCTTCAAGAAAAGTACAGTTCAACACATTTGTCCTATTTGGTTACAAATTTTGAAATTCAAAATATGTATCACACTAAGCTGTTAGCTCCATTTGGAATTTTAAAAAACTAAATTTTTCACTCAGTTAAAAAAAATTGCATTGTTTACTCCCATATCTACAATATAGCTTATAAGTGTATATTTGTATTGAAAACATAATTTTCTACAACTTTTATAATATTTAAATATTATTTAAGGTTTTAATAATATTTAAATATTTAAATAATACATTTAAAAACATAGTTCAACAAGTCCGAATAATCCATCACTTACTTATGACAGAATATTTGTTCAGTATCTTCTGTTTGTTCACTCTTGTGTAATATATCCTATTTTAAGAATCAAAAACTTCTCTTAATGTCAACACTACAGCCTCTTCACAATTCCTACTTATTCCTAATTACCCTTCAGGAGCAAATAAAATGAATTTATCCCAAATTTCTTTGCTTTGAAACAACTTCAGTGAAAATGGTGGTTGTCAACCATATCTACCATTCATATATCCCATTGTTTTCTGCATTAAATTTCATCTAATACTCCTTATGCCATCAGTGTCACTACAAAGGGGGACAGGGGATGAATCTCATCATGAACAAAGGTATATACACTAGATCTTAGGATGTTCAATCATTTCCTTACTCTATTATGTCCCATCTGAACTACTCATATTAAAATGAGCAACTATATGAACATGGTACTTTTAAGAAAGGATGTTCAAAAATTAATTCATATCTTGTACAAATTGGTATCCAAGAAATCATGACCTAATAGGCATCACATATGTGAATGAAAAAATTCACTTTCAGCAATGAATGTTGATGACACTCCTTTAGCAAGAGTTGTACCGAGCTACCCACAACTCCTCAGCACTCACTATTCTCATACATGCGGTCGGACAATGTCCAAGGGTGCAGTGATTCTGTCCAGAGGCTTTTCTGGGCCGTTAGAGCTGTCTCAGCCTGTGTACAGGGTTATACAGACACTCTAGGGCATTCATGACTCTGATCACTGGAGCAGCCCTGTACTAACTGCAAATTTATGGAGGAAACTTTCAAGTCCTCTTGCCCCCCAGTTGGGGTAACTCTGTTACCTATTTCATGTGGTCTCAGTTCTCCAACAAAAATGATCTCGGCCTGCTCATCTTACTTCCGTTTCACTACATGGCACAACTAGAAGTTGACTAGGTATTCTGCTTTAATGTATATGCAAAGCCCTCTTGTTCAGGAATGTTTGTAGAATAATATTTCTAAATTAGGAATACAATTGGTCTTGTTCTTTCCTGAGGGATAAAATGTCATCTCTCTTCTTCTCTCCCTCTCTCCTTTCTTCCTAACTCAGCTAACCCTCTATCTGAAAGAATTACAAAGGAAGAAATCTAGGGCATTGTTTAGCATTCTCAGGAGGATTGGAAATGTTGGAATGACAGCGAGTATCACACATACACTGCTTGAAGTATTTTGTAGGATCCAAGGGAAGAGAAAATTTTGACATTCCAGAAAATTTAAGTCATCCTTTTAATATCAGGACCAGAAAGAAACAGGTCACACGGGCAAGAGCCATAAAACTAATTATCTTGACTCTTTCCAGAATACCTGAGCTATAAATGTACAGGGAATCCTGTAATCAGATGCAAAGTTGTGTATAATATACTTAGTTCCCAAATGTAACTAGGAATTTTATGTATATAATGTGAAAAATCGTTCCAAAGTATTTGAGACTCCAAAAACTTTCCTAGCTAGCATTCAATATTCTTGCTTAACTTCTCCTTATACCCCTAACTGTATTGAGCATGCATAGACACACAAAAGCTAGGATCAACTATTACCGCTTAAGAAAGAAAAGGAGGAAAAAGGCTGTATTATAGGGATTTAGTTTTCTTCCTCAACTCTTGAAGAAGCCTATTTGTATCAGCCCGTGTCAGACAACAAAGTACTTATCAATAAAGTTTTATGAATGTGGTCACATATGAAATATAAGAGCATTCAGTTTCTACCTCTCCTTTTCTCATAAATCCTACATCAGATAGACATTAGCTATATCTGCCAATGTTTCCACGGAATCTTAAAGACTATTCACTGCAAAGCTGGCAGTGTAGCCTGAAAGCAAGTTATGTCTGCGTTGCAACTTCACACTAAGTGGTTTAAAAATACAACTAAATGTGGCCTGTCTTTATCTTGATTATAAGACATAAATTATCCCAAGAATATTCTTAGTAAAAATTGGGTCTCCCGGTCAAGCCACTTCTATTAAGAAGGACACAGGTCAGTTTTTAGGAGTTTAGGTGTTATTTGGAAGTTAGGAGCATCTAAATATGGAATATAACTCCATTAAATTATAGTATATTTTATATCAAAGAGAAACGACAAAAATAAGAAATGTTTTAAGTATTTTTTCGTATAGCGTGTTCATATATAATTACTTCAGTAGTCTCAATGTAGTCATGCAATTGTTTGGGTAAAGAACTAAACTTGAAGTTAAATAGCATAGGTCTGAATTCTTATGGTTTATAACATTCATATATTTTATATGTTCCAGAATAATATGTAATTTCTAAGTTTATAACATAATAATTACAGAAATCTAGGTAAAGTAATACTTCTGTGACACAGTCTCTTCATCTACAAAATGGAATATTGCTTTTCTCCTTAAATTTATATTAAAAATTGGAGAAGTAATATATGTGAAAGAACCTTACATTAAATATGCAAGTTTTATTTGTTGAATTCAAACAGTCATTAAAGAACAAAATAAAACATTACATTTGGATTAACAAAGTAGATACATATATCTCAATCTGAGAAACCTTTAAGCTCTCTTGACCATAAAATGACATTGGATCCTATAAGAGAGTTTGGTAAATATTTGAAAGATATTTCAATTTCACACCTAAATGTTGATTCTGACATTTATTTCCTAAACTTATCATTTGTATACTTACCTGCTATTAAATCCACAGGGGTCATGTCACTAACTGTATGCCCACCGATTTTATTGAGAGGTATTCAGCAAGGCCCACAAAGTAAGTATTGAATTTTTTTAAAAAACAGACCCAAAACACCTAAAAGCAAAACACTTAGTAAATTCTTATAATCATGAAGATCACAAATTAGTGCTATTAGTAAGAAAGAAACTTCTAAACCAAATAAAGTCCTAATACCTCCAACGAATTTTGTCTCTCTGATACACACACACACGATTAAAAAAAAAATGAAGGAAATGTAAAAAAATAAATAAATGAAGGAAGTTCTGTGGGAAATGTCCATAATTTCATGCCCAGAATTTCCCTATCAATCTCTTTCCCCAAAGTTCTTCCGAGAAAATAAAGTTGCCTTTCTCTCAACGTTAACTCATCACTTTTCTCATAGCATTTTCAAAAGAAATATTTCCTGTCAGCCGGCCACTTAAACTTTGTGCTGTTAAAGAAATCCAAAAAGGTATCAATTTTGCAACAAAGGATAAAGAGGAGACGAAGTGAACCAACATGGCTTTTAAGCTAAATTGCCGTCACCTGTCACAGGTTGTCTAGCGAGCCTCAAGTTCCCTCTAATAAGCTTATGGAGGGTGCGGAGCAAAGGCACCTCAAGGTGCTCTGCGGGTTTTCCCCTGGTAAATTAGGCTGAAAGGAAAAGAGTCCCACCCCCCACCCCCAAACTTGGAGACCAGGGCTGCCCTGCCGAATGCTGTGCCCAGACCTCCTACTTCCACGCCCTTCCAGTCCTTTCCTCGGCTTGGAAAATTGGGCATGAGGCAAGCAAAAGGAAGGACAGAAGGCCAAAACGGGCATCCGGGAAGCCAAATTTCTGTCTCAAAAGCTCGTCTAGAAACGCGTACATAGCGCGTGCCTTGCGGACATCTCCTAAAACCCCGTTCACTGAAGCTAATTCCTCCCGAACGCCCCCACGCCGGCTGAGGATCGCAACCGCCCATCCGCCCCTCCAGCCTGTGCAGCCGCCCCCAAAACCTCCCGTGAATCGGGAAATGTCAAGGCAGCAGCGCTTGGGGAGCCGAGCAGCCTCGCCAGTTCCAAGTCTCTGGTTCGAGACCCCTCGCTTCGCCTCTTTGGGGAACTCACCTGGAGTCAGGTTTAGATGGCAGCCTCCACCCAGGGGACCGGGAAGCGGCCCCGGGAAGCGCCGCCGCGTCCTGTGAATAACGAGCGCAGCGCAGCGGAGCAGCTCCCCCTGGACTGGCCGCTCCCCGATTCCTCCCGCTCTGTCCGGGAACCGTCCCTCCGTTCTTTCCTCTCCCTCCCCTGCCTGCAGCCGCCGCGCTCCCTCCTCCTGCTGGCGGCTCAGGGCTGTGCTTCCGCCTCCCTCCTGCGGGCGCACGAGCTGCCCGCGCTGCTAATGAGCAGGCTCCAGGCTCCGCCCGGCCAGGGGTGCGCACACACCCCACGCCGGAGACGAGCTCCCGGGAGCGGAGCTATGGATACGCCTGGTGCGGCGGCTGGAGAAATGAACTGGAGGAGGCATCCAGCATCTCACACTTTCTGGCCACTCAGCTTAACTAAGCCATAACCCCAGACTTCTTCCTAAATCTCCAGTAATTTACAGGTGCTGAAAAGTCAATGAGGGGTTTGAGCACAATCTGTGTTAACAGTATTGCCAGTATAGAGATGCTAATCTGGCTAGATTCTAGGGATGAAATGTTCAAGGGACGGTATATGATTCTTTCTGGTGGTTATTTTGACATATTTTGGCTATACTTACAGATCTGTAAAATAAACCAGCAATCTTCTAATCATGACAACACAGATTCCTAATTGAAGGCAGCTGATACTTATTAAATACCAGGCTCTGTTTAATAGGCTCTTCTTTCCCAGCTGATCTTTACTACAATTCTGTGAGCACTACTAGCACCCCTATTCTATATTTTAAGAATTTGGGTTTAACTTTTAAAACAAGACGGTCTTAAAACAAGACTAAGGATCATGTCCAACCTTGCAGAGATTCTAAGTTTCTGAGCCTAAATAATAACTGAAATCTGTAGCTCCCACAACCCATAGCCTGTGTATAATGTGTTGCAGCATCTTGGATGGTACTGTGTAACTGAACCAACAAAGATAATAGGACCATCAGCAAATACACACCACGAGACTAATGAATACCTAGAATCCTAGTGAGACTTGTAAATAGTCAAGCACCCTAAGTAACAATAGTTCAAGTGCATGCTAAACATGGTGATTACTTATAAAAGAACAGCAACCAGTATGAGTGAAGACAGGCAAATAATGTTCAAAATGTTCAGAATCAATGTCCAGCCACTTATGAGTTGAATTCCCCACTCTAAAAAGGAGGCCAGATGTGATGTATTCTAAGAAGTCTACAATGGGCGTGGTCTTTTCGCAACCAAAAAGGGCTTTTTAAACACTTATTTCCCATTAAGAATATGCAATAGCTAATTAATATTAAATCTGAAAATCAGTGATAATTTATTTCAACTAACCTTACATGAAAAAATCATTACTCATTCAAGCTTTTAGAATTAGATTAAATAGCATTGAGTATCAAATTTACTTCAACCCATAGAAATAATAGACAGTTAATTAATAAAGTAAGTAATTTAATTAACTTTACTTTTGTGTCATGATGTATTTTTCCTTAGGAAAAGGATAAGACATTTTTTCCATGGTATAAAATACTAGAATATGACTTTTATATTTTTCTTCATGAAGGTTAAAGAATTAATAAAATAAGTACAGACATATTGTCAACAAATCTATCCAGATCATTCATTCTCCACTCAAGAAATTATGCTAGGCAAGCTTTATTTCTCCATATGTACAAGGCAATTCAGAGGTCAAAAATTTGAAAACACTTCAATGAACATCAACCATTAATTAACTAAGAGTAGATTTTATTTATAAACAACTTTAAAAGACTATAAAAAAGGTATAACAAACTTCTACTTTATCAGTACTGCTACTCCTGTTGAACACAAAGATATATAATTATAGTTTTCTCCCTATTTAAAATATTTATTGATTCTGGCATAATAATGTCATACTCATCCCTCAATAATCAGTGTACATGGAACCAGAAATCTTTTCTTTCACCTAGTCAATTTAAGTATTTCTGTGTTTTGCATGTTAACACTCTATTTATTCTGTGTTTCTAGTGCTTATCCTCAAAATTTTTATAGTTCCGTTCACATATGAATTCTACCAATCAGCACTATATATAAATAATGCAATGTATAAAATGTGTTAAATAAATGGATGTAAGATTTATGCTAAATTTTTCACATAGTAAGTACTTCAAAACCCTTATTATTTTTCCTTAAGCTTTTATGTGCATATATTTTATCTCTCCAACTAAAGAATAAACTTCTAAATAAGAAGAGTTTTGTCTATAAATTTTACGCATTTTAATACATTATTAATCTAAAACCTTGGACTAGAGTTTGGAATTCTTTTATGTATTCATTTATTGATTCAAAAAATAGGTGTCCATGCCATTTTTTCTAAACCTTGTGCAAGATGTAGGGTATACAATGATGTCCAGACTTTAGAGTCCTTGACCTCATGGCGTTTAAAGTGCAGTAATGTACAGTAATTTTAAAATCTATTTATTATTATTTAAAACAATCAATGAATACATTCTTGTCGAAAATAACTGAAAAGTCTGTCTGAATTCCCTGGCCAAGGCCAAAACATGAAAGCAAAAGAGCTGCCTGAAAACAGTGCAAGCCACTCTCCAGAGGGTTTCTCTGTTGAAACAGCACATCGCATTATGGAAATAATGAGAAAAATTAGTAACTGTGCAAACGACAACACATATGCATCTTTGTGGTTTCTGACCTTTTAGCATCGTCGAAGCAAGACCACAAACCTTTCAACACCAGGCGTGGTATTAATCTTGCACAGAATATAATGTTTTCACATATTTTATTCTGATTTCCTACAAAGTAATTTCAATTTCTAGCTAAAGCTAATGGATTTTTCTAGTGAAAACATTGTGTACCGAATGACTTTCCAGTGAGATCCGCGTACCATGCGCCATTTTCATGTTCGTGCTCATTTCTCTGAAGTCTGTTTGCCTTTAATTCACCATAATGAAATTCCTTGTGTACTTTTATTGGCAACCATTGCATAGTGACACTTGCATCCAAATGTAATTCCATTTGAGTTTGGCAGTGTTTGCTTTTTTATCAGAAGAGGAAAGTTAGAGGGAACAAGGGGCAAAGATGTGTGTAAGAATATCTGAGGGACCATCACAGCATCACAAATTCAAGATTTTTTTGAAACATTAGACAAGGGACTCACAGCCATGCCCTGGGATGGCTGAAACACTTCACAACCTGCTCATGTTTATGACCAAAATCATCACCTAAAATGAATTCAATGTGTCAATATCATAATATTGTTTGTGTATAAGTAATCATGAAGCAGTTAGGGAAGGGAGTATAATCTAGTAAGAAATTGGAACAAAAAGTGTTAGACAAAATTCAAGAAGATTTAAAAGAAGAAAATTAACCTGTCTGATCTGAACAGAATTGGAAAAGCACATCAATCATAGCTCTATACATTGACCATAGACTTAAAGCATAACATAAAAATAAAGAAGGCAGATAACTCAGGAAAACATTTCTATTAAATCTACTCCGTAAAGTTTTCCCATACTTTTATTTTACTAACAGGAGCATACATTTAAATCTGACAAAATCATATATATTTTGTTGATTCAATTTGTAGCAGATAGAGAAGCATGTCCCAGTGCTATGACAGTGAGTTGTCACTATAACATACCACTGCTTTACATCTTACCCACAGGCTAAAATGTTTACCCCTAGAGTCGTGACTTTGTATATGACAGGAGATTGCTACTAAAAGTAAATATATTTGGCTGAAGGGTAGATACAACTTTAGGCCATTATATCATTCACTAAAATTTAGCTGGCATTTACATATTTACCTGCTTAGTTCATATGACAAATATGTTTGAGAGACTGCCATATACAAAAAAAAAGATGGAACCATCTTACAAATTTAGAGATTACTTAAAGAAATGGAACTGAAGGGTTAACTGTGATGGCAAGAATGAAGAGAGCAAAACCAGAGGGTACTTCAAGGAGAACAGGCATGAGAGAGGCATTATAATTTGGAGGGTGCTATGATTTGAACCTATGTGCCCATCCAAAGTTTGTATGTTGAAACTAAAATCCCAGGACAATGACATCAAGAGATGGGGCTTTTGGTTAAGTGATTAAATGAAGAAGGATCCACCCTCATGAATGAGATAAACGTCCTCGTAAAAGATGCTTTAGAGGAATGCCGGGCTCCTCAGTCTCTTCTGCCATGTCGTTACATTGTCCGTTTTTGCCCACTTTTGTCACGTGAAGACGAAGCAAGAAGGTGCCACCTCGGGACCAACTGCCAAATCTCCACTGCCTTGATTTCGGACTTCTCAGCCCCAGAACTGTGAGAAATACATTTCTGTTTTTTATGAATTACTCAATCTGTGGCATTTTGTTATAGCAGCATACAGACAAAAACAGGGTAAACAGCCTGGTGAGAGTGGATATTTTAGAAACTTGAGATGATTCAATGTCGCTGATTCTCCATTTTCTCATATGTAAAATGAAGGAAATAATGCTGATTACTTCATAGTTCATTGTACAAATTAAATTAACTATGTAAATAAAGCAATATAGTTCCTTTTATCTAGTATACATTGTTTAAGTGTTGTTGTCATTACATGAGGAAAACAAGAACTTCCCCAAACAGAAGGATGTGGGAACCAAAACTAAGATATAAGAAAGGACCAAAGTTCACTGTGACAATCTGGTCAAGCGCTGGTTAGGGAAGATAGCATAATGTTACGCATAGATATTATTATAGGATAATTTTCCTCCACCCCGAACTCCTCTAGCACTTTCCCTACGTCTTTCATTGCACTTCTTCATTTGTCTCTTTAATTATGGTTATTTATATAAATCTTTTAGCTTCCTACAAAAAGAAGCTTGTAGTGGGACAGATTCTTGAGGATCTATGTCAAAGCAATTTTTCTATTTCCTACAGCAAGTAACCCAGTAGTAATCACACAGAATTTGTTAAAAGAATAAACATAGGAAGATTAATTTCCATTTTTTTCTTTGCTAATTTTTAATCAGAATTATACCATTGTTAGGGAGGGAGAAATTATAAATTGAGGACATGAGTATTAACATTTAAATCTGTTATTCTGCTTTATTTTAGAGCTTGCCATGTTTTGTGATTAAAAAAAGAAACAGGACATTCTATATAGCTGTTGCAAAACGTGTGGTCTGTTGGTGAACTAGCAGCACCAGCATTATCAAGATTTCCTTAGTTTGCAGGGCTACTGAGTCAGAATTCGCATTTTGACAAAACTCCAGGTGATTCATGCTCTGCATTTAAGTTGGAGAAGCACTGTTCTATAGTTCTCCTTATGTCCTAAATGCATTGTCAGTGAAAGAAAATACTATACGTATGATAATAATAACGGTAATATTAACAAAAATGTAACTATTAGTAATTTTCTATGCTCTCCCAGATACTAAGTCCTTTATTTAATACTTGTGATATTTCTGCGAAGTTGCAATTGATATCACCTACTAAACTGATACTCAGAAATCTGAAGTAATTCTCCAAGGTCACAAAGCTAGTGAATCACAAACCAGATTTTTAAACTCTTGCTGCTTCATTCCAAAGACTAAACCGTTTCTAACTCACGGTTAATACATTTGCTTCTGCCTTCCATTTCCTAAATATGGTTTCCTTTCTATTTCATTAGCTTTACTTATACATGACTGATTTTTAACCCTCTCTAACATTTGCAGAATATGGTGTACTATGGTTAATAAGGACAATACCAAGTAATATCATGTTGAGAAAGTGTGCAGAAGTAGCATCAAAAAACAGACTTTTTCCAAAATGTTTACTAAAAACTTTCAATAAAAACAAGATTTTCTACTTAGAATTTCTACCTTGCATAACTCAAATGGAGCATGATTATTAAAATGACAAAAAGATTCCGTAATTGCCTAAGAGCTAAGAATAAGAATTGCTATATAAAAAAGCATAAATATGCCATATGAATGACATGTATAAGAATCATGGGAGTGCTATTTGGTATTTAGTATTTAGTTCCATTCTGCAGCATGATCAAAAAGAAGCATCTGTATAGTTCACTGTGCATTATAGCACAATAAATCACCTCATTAGGCTCAGATATATGTAAAGATTTACAGTCTGGGAAAGTCCACTAGATATTCTTAATCACTTCTTAGACTGTACTGTCCCCCATATTTCTCTTTTTCTATAGAAAGGTTGCACATGGAAAGGCTTTATTTGAAATCCAGCAATGAATGGAATGTCTGTGAAGCAAGAAATAGATGGAAATTGACATTTTAAAAGAAAGTTTGGCTTCTGAAGAGATACAGCTGTGACCTTGGTCTTTTTGTTGGAGAGAAGTATTCCCTAGCCTTACTGTACTATTTTTCCCAAAGCACCCTCTCTATTGTTCTCCCTTCATCTCTGGCTCGTATCATATGGCCCCTCCCTCATTCTATCTGGTGAGTTCTGAGAAAAATGCTTAAATTCTGCAGAGAAGATTGAGAACAATGCTAAATATTCCTCAGAGAAGCAAAATATTATGTTAACAGTTTATATTTTCACATGAAATTGTCTATCTCTTCTCTCTGTCTCATGTGTGTATGTGTGTATGTGTGTATGTGTATATATATATATATACATATAATATACAGTAGATATGTATATATAGAGTATAATATTCAGTATATATGTATATATAGTATAATATACCTTATATATGTATATATATACAGTGTGTGTGTGTATATATATATACATATATATATATATATGTATATATATGTATATATATACTACCATTTACCTCCCAGGCTATACGTCCTGACATCTTAAAAGTAGAAAGCCCTCACAGGCCGCGGTTGCTCATGCCTGTAATCCCAGCACTTTGAGAGGCCGAGGCGTGCAGATCACCTGAGGTCGGGAGTTCAAGACCAGCCTGACCAACATGGTGAAACCCCATCTCTACTAAAAATACAAAAAATTAGCTGGGCGTTGTGTTGCGCACCTGTAATCCCAGCTACTCAGGAGGTGGAGGCAGGAGAATCACATGAACCCGGGAGTCGGAGGTTGTGTGAGCCGAGACCATGACATTGCACTGCAGCCTGGGCAATGAGAGCAAAACTCCATCTGAAAAATAAAGGTGGATAGGCCTTAAAAGACTTTTGAAAATGAGATTTGTCAAATATTTATTAGAGATGAAGAAAATAAGTGCGGACCCACACGTAACTTGTCTGAGGTCACAGAAGTAGGGACCCACACGTAACTTGTATGAGGTCACAGAGGTAGTCATGCTGCAGCAGCCTTATTGGTTTTCCTCTATGACATGCATTATTATTGTTTTTGATCATTTCAAGAGGTTTCTAGTCGATAGTGGGACAAAATTTCTAATTTGGGAACCTAATTTTCTCTGCAAATCTTCTTTACATCTCTAGCTTATTAATACACCTCAGAAGTGTTACAGGAATTAATTCGCAGGATTTTGAAGAATATTTTGAGGTATGCTGGGAAAAATGATGTCAAGTATCAATGATTAGAAACTAAACAATCAATATTAGATATTGTAAAATTATATTTAATCTTCCATATGGCATAAATAAGTTATTTTAATGTACAGTCGTTGTACTTTGTAAATTTGCATATAAAATATTTGAAAAAATAACTTTCAATATGTAAAATGTAAATATACAAAGGAAAGGATCGGAAAAAATAGATAAAAATAATCAGGCTAAGAAAACACTACAGTGTCACCCTCAGAAGACTATAGAAGGATTCTCACCCTCGAGAAACAGAGGAACTTGAACATGGAAATGACCCTCTGCTGGCCATACTGATTATGGTACATAATTTTAAAAGGCTTTTAGAGAGAAGGGAAATGTTTTATTATGCATTCAGCACAGTGTTATGGTGATGTTTCTTAACTATCAGCTATTTTTAAAATTCTTATAATCTTTCTATAGATGACAAAGTTACATAAATATGAAGGATAAGAAGGGCCCCTGCAAACCTGATAATACAATTCTCTTTTCAATGATAACGTATTTCTAAGCGCGCATCTCCTAATCATATTGATGTGCATTAAGTGTTCTTTAACCTGCCCCTGTCAAAGTGGCTAAAGTAATATTTCATGAGGAGATAATTTTTTCCTTTAGGTGATTTTTTCCGCATAATACTCTAACATTTCCAATTCCATATTTCTCGAAAAAGTTTACATGATATACATATACAATTACTAGAATTTTGGCGGCATAAATAATTTAAATGGACTTTACTTCAAAGATAATATTTATTTTTAAAGTTGTAAACCTTGGAATCATCAATTAATTAGAATTATCTTTTTCTTTATAAATAAAGTTTTTTGTCCCTACATATTTATGATTTGGAAATTTTCACCTGGAAAATTTCATTTTCAGTTGTATGCCTTGTCTTTAGTATAAAATTCAGTATTTCAATTTCAATATAATTTTTTGATTGATTTTAATGCAGAGAACAGAAAGGAATATCTTCAAATATAAACTACACAGAATCATTCTGTGAAACATCTTTCTGATCTGTGCATTCAGCTAACAGAGTTAAACCGTACTTTTGATTGAGCAGTTCTGAACACTCTTTCTGTAGAAAATGCAACTGGACATTTGCAGCGCTAAGAGGGTAGTAGTGGAAAAAGGAATATATTCAAATATAAAGTAAACAGAAGCATTCTGTGAAATTTCTTTCTGTTCTCTGCAACTTCTTTCTGTTCTCTGCATTCAACTAACAGAGTTGAGCCTTACTTTTGAAGGAGCAGTTCCGAAACACTCTTTGTGTAGAAACTGAAATTGGACATTCGGAGAGCTAAGAGGATAAAAGTCGAAAAAGGAATATCTTCAGCTAAATACTACACAGAAGCATTCTGTGAAACTTATTTCAGATATGTGCATTCAACTAACAGAGTAAAACCATACTTTTGATTGAGCCATTATGAACACTCTTTCTGAAGAAAATGCAAGTGGACATTCGGAGCACTAAGAAGGTAATACAGGAAAAAGGAATATATTCAAATATAAACTACACAGAAGAATTCTGTGAAACTTCTTTCTGTTCTGTGCATTCAACTAACAGAGTTGAACCTTACTTTTGATTGAGCCGTCCTGAAACACTCATTCTGTAGAAATCGCAATTGGACATTCTGAGCGCTAAGTGGCCTATATTGGGAAAAAGAATATCTCCAAATAAAAACTACTCAGAAGAATTCTGTGAAACTTATTTCTGATCTGTGCATTCAGCTAACAGAGTTAAACCATACTTTTGATTGAGCAGTTATTAAACACTGTTTCTGTAGGAAATGCAAGTGGACATTAGGAGCGCTAAGATTGTAATAGTGGAAAAAGGAATATCCCTAAATAAAAACTACACAGAAGCATTCTCTGAAACTCCTTTCTGTTCTCTGCATTAAACTAACAGAGTTGAGCCTTACTTTTGAAGGAGCTGTTCTGAAACACTCTTTGTGTAGAAACTGCCAGTGGACATTCGGAACGCTAAGAGGGTAATAGTCGAAAAAGGAATATCTTCAACTAAATACTAAACAGAAGCATTCTGTGAAACTTCTTTCTTTTCTGTGCATTCAACTAAAAGAGTTGAACCTTACTTTTCATTGAGCCGTTCTGAAACACTCTTTCTGTAGAAAATGCAAGTGGTGATTCGGAGCGCTAAGAGGGTAATAGAGGAAAAAGGAATATCTTCAAATATAAACTACACAGAAGCATTCTGTAGAACTTCTTTCTGTTCCTTGCATTCAACTAACAATATTGAACCTTACTTTTGATTGACCAGTTCTGAAACTCTCTTTCTGTAGATACTGCAATTGGAAATTCTGAACGCTAAGAGTCCTATATTGGAAAAAGGAATATCTTCAAATAAAAACTACACAGAAGAATTCTGTGAAACTTCTTTCTGATCTGTGCATTCAACTAACAGAGTTAAACCATACTTTTGATTGAGCAGTTCTGAACACTCTTTCTGTAGAAAATGCAAGTGGACATTCGGAGCTCTAAGAGGGTAATAGTGGAAAAAGTAATATCGTCAAATAAGAACTACAGACAAGCATTCTGTGAAACTACTTTCTGTTCTGTGCATTCAAATAACAGAGTTGAACCTTACTTTTGATAGAGCCATTCTGAAACACTCTTTCTGTAGAAAATTCAATTGGACAATCTGAGCGATAAGAGGCCTATATTGGGAAAAAGAATATCTTCAAATAAAAACTACACAGAAGCATTCTGTGACACTTTTTCTGATCTGTGCATTCAGCTAACAGAGTTAAATCATACATTTGATTGATCAGTTCTGAACACTCTTTCTGTAGAAAATACAACAGGACATTTGGAGCGCTAAGAGGGTAGTAGTGCAAAAAGGAATATATTCAAATATAAACTACACAGAAGCATTCTGTGAAACTTGTTTCTGTTCTGTGCATTCAACTAACATAGTTGAACCTTACTTTTGATTGAGCCTTTCTGAAACACTCTTTCTGTAGAAAATGCAATTGGACATTCTGAGCGCTAAGAGGCCTATATTGGTAAAAAGAATATCTTCATATAAACACTACACAGCAGCATTCTGTGAAACTTCTTTCTGATCTGTGCATTCAGCTAACAGAGTTAAACCATACTTTTGATTGAGCAGTTCTGAAACACTCTTTCTGTAGAAAATGCAACTGGACATTCAGAGCGCTAAGTGGGTAATAGTGGAAAATGGAATATCTTCAAATATAAACTACACAGAAGAATTCTGTGAAACTTATTTCTGATCTGTGCATTCACCTAACACAGTTAAACCATACTTTTGATAGAGCAGTTCTGAACACACTTTCTGTAGAAAATGCAAGTGGACATTCGGAGATCTAAGAGGCCTATATTGGTAAAAAGAATATCTTCATATAAACACTACACAGCAGCATTCTGTGAAGCTTCTTTCTGATCTCTGCATTCAGCTAACAGAGTTAAACCATACTTTTGATTGAGCAGTTCTGAAACACTCTTTCTGTAGAAAATGCAACTGGACATTCAGAGCGCTAAGTGGGTAATAGTGGAAAATGGAATATATTCAAATATAAACTACACAGAAGCATTCTGTGAAACTACATTCTGTTCTGTGCATTCAACTAACAGAGTTGAACCTTAATTTTGATTGAGCAGTTCTGAAACACACTTTCTGTACAAAGTGTAATTGGATTTCTGAACGCTAAGAGTCCTATATTGAGAAAAATAATATCTTCAAATAAAAACTACAGAGATGCATTCTCTGAAACTACTTTCTGATCTGTGCATTCAGCTAACAGAATTAAATGATACATTTGATTTAGCAGTTCTGAAACACTCTTTCTGTAGAAAATGCAAGTGGACATTCGGTGCGCTAAGTTGGTAATTGTGGAAAAAGTAATATCTTCAAATAAAAACTACACAGAGGCATTCTCTGAAACTTGTTTCTGTTCTCTGCATTCAACTAACAGAGTTGAGCCTTATTTTTGAAGGAGCAGCCCTGAAACACACTTTCTGTAGAAACTGCAAGTGGACATTCCGAGCGCTACTAGGGTAATAGTGGAAAAAGGAATACCTTCAAATAAATACTACACAGAAGCAATCTGTGAAACTACTTTCTGTTCTGTGAATTCAACTAAAAGTGTTGAATCCTACTTTTCATTTTGCCGTTCTGAAACACTCTTTCTGTAGAAACTGCAATTGGATATTCGGAGCGCTAAGAGGCCTATATTTGAAAAAGGACTATCTTCAAATAAAAACTACACAGAAGCATTCTGTGAAACTTCGTACTGATATGTGCATTCAGCTAACAGAGATAAACCATACTTTTGATTGAGCAGTTCTGAACACTCTTTTTGTAGAAAATGCAGGTGGACATTCGGAGCGCTAAGAGGGTAATACTGAAAAAAGGAATATATTCAAATATAAACTACACAGAAGCATTCTGTGAAACTTCTTTCTGTTCTCTGCATTCAACTTACAGTGTTGAGCATTACTTTTGAAGGAGCAGTTCTGAAAAACTCTTTGTGTAGAAACTGCCAGTGGACATTCGGAGCGCTAAGAGGTTAATATTCAAAAAAGGAATATCTTCAACTAAATACTACACAGAAGCCTCCTCTGAAACTTATTTCTGATATGTGCATTTAACTAACAGAGTAAAACCATATTTTTGATTGAGCCGTTCTGAACACTCTTTATGTAGAAAATGCAAGTGGACATTCGGAGCGCTAAGAGGGTAATAGTGGAAAAAGGAATATATTCAAATATAAACTACTGAGAAGCATTCTGTGAAACTTCTTTTTGTTCTGTGCATTCAACTAACAGAGTTGAACCTTACTTTTGATTGAGCCGTTCTGAAACACTCTTTCTGTAGAAACTGCAATTTAACATACTGAGCGCTATGATGCCTATATTGGGATAAAGAATATCTTAAAATAAAAACTAAACAGATGCATTCTGTGAAACTTCTTTCTTATCTGTGCATTCAGCTAACAGAGTTAAACGATACTTTTGATTTAGCAGTTCTGAAACACTCTTTCTGTAGAAAATGCAAGTGGTCATTCGGTGCGCTAAGATGGTAATTGTGGAAAAAGGAATATCTTCAAATAAAAACTACACAGAGGCATTCTCTGAAACTTGTTTCTGTTCTCTGCTTTCAACTAACAGGGTTGAGCCTTATTTTTGAAGGAGCAGTCCTGAAACACTCTTTCTGTAGAAACTGCAAGTGGACATTCGGAGCGCTAAGAGGGTAATAGTGGAAAAAGGAATATATTCAAATAAATACTACACAGAAGCATTCTGTGAAACTACTTTCTGTTCTGTGCATTCAACTAAAAGAGTTGAACCCTACTTTTGATTGAGCCATTCTGAAACACTCTTTCTGTAGAAACTGCAATTGGATATTCGGAGCGCTAAGAGGCCTATATTGGAAAAAGGACTATCTTCAAATAAAAACTACACAGAAGCATTCCGTGAAACTTCGTACTGATCTGTGCATTCAGCTAACAGAATTAAACCATACTTTTGATTGAGCAGTTCGGAAACACTCTTTCTGTAGAAAATGCAAGTGGACATTCGGAGCGCTTAGAAGGTAATAGTGGAAAAAGGAACATCTTCAAATATAAACTACACAGAAGCATTCTATGAAACTTCTTTCTGTTCCGTTCATTCAACTAACAGAGTTGAACCTTACATTTGATTGAGCAGTTCAGAAACACTCTTTCTGTAGATACTGCAAATGGACATACTGAGCGCTATGGCTCCTATATTGGAGAAAGGAATATCTTCAAATAAAAAGTACACAGAAGCATTCTGTGAAAATTCTTTCTGATCTGTGCATTCAGCTAACCGAGTTAAACCATACTTTTGATTGAGCAGTTCTGAACACTCTTTCTGTAGAAAATGCAAGTGGACATTCGGAGCGCTAAGAGGGTAATACTGAAAAAGGGAATATATTCAAATATAAACTACACAGAGGCATTCTGTGTAACTCCTTTCTGTTCTCTGCATTCAACTAACAGAGTTGAGCCCTACTTTTGAAGGAGCAGTTCTGAAACACTCTTTGTGTAGAAACTGAAATTGGACATTCGGAGAGCTAAGAGGATAATAGTCGAAAAAGGAATATCTTCAACAAAATACTACACGGAAGGATTCTGTGAAACTTATTTCTGTTATGTGCATTCAAATAACAGAGTAAAACCATACTTTTGATTGAGCCGTTCTGAACACTCTTTCTGTAGAAAATGCAAGTGGACATTCGGAGCACTAAGAGGGTAATACTGGAAAAAGGAATATATTCAAATATAAACTACACAGAAGTATTCTGTGAAACTTCTTGCTGTTCTGTGCATTCAAGTAACAGAGTAGAACCTTACTTTTGATGGAACCGTTCTGAAACCCTCTTTCTGTAGAAAATGCAAGTGGACATTCGGAGCGCTAAGATGGTAATAGTGGAAAAAGAAATACATTCAAATATAAACTACACAGAAGCATTCTGTGAAACTTCTTTCTGTTCTGTGCATTCAACTAACAGAGTTGAACCTTACTTTTGATTGAGCCTTCTGAAACACTCATTCTGTAGAAACTGCAATTGGACAATCTGAGCACTAAGTGGCCTATATTGGGAAAAAGAATATCTCCAAATAAAAACTAATCAGAAGCATTCTGTGAAACTTATTTCTGATCTGTGCATTCAGCTAACAGAGTTAAACGATACTTTTGATTGAGAATTTATGAGAAACTCTTTCTGTAGAAAATGCAAGTGGACATTCGGAGCGCTAAGATTGTATTAGTGGAAAAAGGAATATCCCCAAATTAAAACTACACAGAAGCATTCTCTGAAACTCTTTTCTATTCTCTGCATTCAACTAACAGATTTGAGCCTTACTTTGAAGGAGCTGTTCTGAAACACTCATTGTGTAGAAACTGCCAGTGGACATTCGGAACGCTAAGAGGGTAATAGTTGAAAAAGGAATATCTATAACTAAATACTACACAGAAGCATTCTGTGAAACTTCTTTCTGTTCTGTGCATTCAACTAAAAGAGTTGAACCTTACTTTTGATTGAGCCGTTCTGAAACCCTCTTTCTGTAGAAAATGCAAGTGGTGATTCGGAGCGCTAAGAGGGTGATAGTGAAAAAAGGAATATCTTCAAATATAAACTACACAGAAGCATTCTCTGAAACTTCTTTCTGTTCCGTGCATTCAACTAACAGTATTGAACCTTACTTTTGATGGAGCAGTTCTGAAACTCTCTTTCTGCAGATACTGCAATTGGACATTCTGAGCGCTAAGAGACCTATATTGGAAAAAGGAATATCTTCAAATAAAAACTACACAGAAGAATTCTGTGAAACTTCTTTCTGATCTGTGCATTCAACTAACAGAGTTAAACCATACTTTTGATTGAGCAGTTCTGAACACTCTTTCTGTAGAAAATGCAAGTGGACATTCGGAGCTCTAAGTGGGTAATAGTGGAAAAAGTAATATCGTCAAATATGAATTACAGAGAAGCATTCTGTGAAACTACTTTCTGTTCTGTACATTCAAATAACAGGGTTGAGCCCTACTTTTGAAGGAGCAGTTCTGAAACACTCTTTGTGTAGAAACTGCAATTAGACAATCTGAGCGCTAGAGGCGTATATTGGGAAAAAGTATATCTTCAAATAAAAACTACACAGAAGCATCCTGTGCAACTTCTTTCTAATCTGTGCATTCAGCTAAGAGAGTTAAATCATACATTTGATTGAGCAGTTCTGAACACTCTTTCTGTAGAAAATGCAACTGGACATTTGGAGCGCTAAGAGGGTAGTATTGGAAAAAGCAATATATTCAAATATAAACTACACAGAAGCATTCTGTGAAACTTCTTTTTGTTCTGTGCATTCAACTAACATAGTTGAACCTTACTTTTGATTGAGCTTTTCTGAAACACCCTTTCTGTAGAAACTGCAATTGGACATTCTGAGCGCTAAGAGGCCTATATTTTTAAAAAGAATATCTTCATATAAACATTACACCACAGCATTCTGTGAAACTTCTTTCTGTTCTGTGCATTCAGCTAACAGAGTTAAACCATTCTTTTGATTGAGCAGTTCTGAAACAATCTTTCTGTAGATAATGCAACTGGAGATTCAGAGCGCTAAGTGGATAATAGTGAAAAATGGAATATCTTCAAATATAAACTACCCAGAAGAATTCTGTGAAACTTCTTTCTGATCTGTGCATTCACCTAACAGGGTTAAACCACACTTATGTTTGAGCAGTTCTGAACACTCATTCTGTAGAAAATGCAACTGGACATTTGGAGCGCTAAGAGGTTAATAGTGGAAAAAGGAATACCTTCAAATAAATACTACACAGAAGCATTCTGTGAAACTTCTTTCTGTTCTGTGAATTCAACTAAAAGAGTTGAACCCTACTTTTCATTGAGCCGTTCTGAAACACTCTTTCTGTAGAAACTGCAATTGGATATTCGGAGCGCTAAGAGGCCTATATATGAGAAAGGACTATCTTCAAATGAAAACTACACAGAAACATTCTGTGAAACTTCGTACTGATCTGTGCATTCAGCTAACAGAGTTAAACCATACTTTTGATTGAGCAGTTCGGAAACACGCTTTCTGTAGAAAATGCAAGTGGACATTCGGAGCGCTTAGAAGGTAATAGTGAAAAAGGAATATCTTCAAATATAAACTACACAGAATCATTCTCTGAAACTTCTTTCTGTTCTGTTCATTCAACTAACAGAGTTGAACCTTACTTTTGATTGAGCCTTTCTGAAACACTCTTTCTGTAGAAACTGCAATTGGACATTCTGTGCGCTAAGAGGCCTATATTGGTAAAAAGAATATCTCCATATAAACACTACACAGCAGCATTCTGTGAAACATCTTTCTGATCTGTGCATTCAGCTAACAGAGCTAAACCATACTTTTGATTGAGCAGTTCTGAAACACTCTTTCTGTAGAAAATGCAACTGGACATTCAGAGAGATAAGTGGGTAATAGTGGAAAATGGATTATCTTCATATATAAATTACACAGAAGAATTCTGTGAAACTTATTTCTGATCTGTGCATTCACCTAACAGAGTTAAATCATACTTTTGATAGAGCAGTTCTGAACACACTTTCTGTAGAAAATGCAAGTGGACATTCTGAGCTCTAAGAGGGTAACAGTGGAAAAAGGAATATCTTCAATTACAAACTACACAGAAGCAATCTGTGAAACTACATTCTGTTCTGTGCATTCAACTAACTGATTTGAACCTTAGATTTGATTGAGCCGTTCTGAAACACTCTTTCTGTAGAAAATGCAAGTGGAGATTTGGAGCGCTAAGAGGGTAATAGTGGAAAATGGAATGTCTTCAAATATAAACTGCACAGAATGATTCTGTGAAACTTCTTTCTGATCTGTGCATTAAGCTAACAGAGTTAAACCATACTTTGATTCAGCAGATCTGAACACTCTTTCTGTAGAAAATGCAACTGGACATTTGGAGCGCTAAGAGGGTAGTAGTGGAAAAAGGAATATATTCAAATATAAACTACACAGAAGCATTCTGTGAAACTTCTTTCTGATCTGAGCATTCAGCTAACAGAGTTAAACCATATTTTGATTGAGCAGTTTTGAAACACTCTGTCTGTAGAACATGCAACTGGTCATTCGTAGCGCTAAGTGGGTAATATTGGAAAAAAGAATATGTTCAAATATAAACTACACAGAAGCATTGTATGAAACTTCTTTCTGTTCTGTGCATTCAACTAAAAGAGTTGAACCTTACTTTTGATTGAGCCGTTCTGAAACACTCTTTCTGTAGAAACTGCAATTGGACATTCTAAGCGCTAAGAGGCCTACATTGGGAAAAATAATATCTTCAAATAAAAACTACACAGATGCATTCTGTGAAACTTATTTCTGATCTGTAAATTCAGATTACAGAGCTAAACCATATTTTTGATTGAGCAGTTATGAAACACTCTTTGTGTAGAAATTGCCAGTGGATATTCGGAGCGCTAAGTGGGTAATAGTCCAAAATGGAGTATCTTCAACTAAATACTACACAGAAGCATTCTGTGAAACTTCTTTCTGTTCTGTGCATTCAACTAAGAGAGTTGAACCTTACATTTGATTGAGCCGTTCTGAAACACTCTTTCTGTAGAAACTGGAATTGGACATTCTGAGTGCTAAGAGGCCTATATTGGGAAAAATAATGTCTTCAAATAAAAACTACACAGAAGCATTGTTTGAAACTTATTTCTGATATGTGCATTCAGCTAACAGAGTGAAACCATACTTTTGATTGCGCAGTTCAGAACACTCTTTCTGTGGAAAATGCAAGTGGACATTCGGAGCGCTATGAGGGTAAGATTGGAAAAAGGAATATATTCAAATATAAACTACACAGTAGCATTCTGTGAAACTTCTTTCTGTTCTGTTCATTCAACTAAAAGTGTTCAACCTTAGTTTTGATTGAGCCGTTCTGAAACACTCTTTCTGTAGAAACTGCAATTGGACATTCTGAGCGCTAAGAGGCCTATATTGGGAAAGAGAATATCTACAAATAAAAACTACACAGAAGCATTCTGTGAAACTACTTTCTGTTCTGTTCATTCAACTAAAAGTGTTGAACCTTAGTTTTGATTGAGCCGTTCTGAAACACTCTTTCTATAGAAAATGCAAGTGGAGATTCGGAGCGCTAAGAGGGTAATAGTGGAAAAAGGAATGTCTTCAAATATAAACTACACAGAATCATTCGGTGAAACTTCTTTCTGATCTGTGCATTCAGCTAACAGAGTTAAACCATACTTTTGATTGAGCAGATCTGAACACTCTTTCTGTAGAAAATGCAACTGGATATTTGGAGCACTAAGAGGATAGTAGTGGAAAAGGAATATATTCAAATATAAACTACACAGAAGCATTCTGTGAAACTTCTTTCTGATCTGAGCATTCAGCTAACAGAGTTAAACCATACTTTTGATTGAGCAGTTTTGAAACACTGTCTGTAGAAAATGCAACTGGACATTTGTAGCGCTAAGTGGGTAATAGTGTAAAAAAGAATATGTTCAAATATAAACTACACAGAAGCATTGTATGAAACTTCTTTCTGTTCTGTGCATTCAACTAACAGAGTTGAACCTTACTTTTGATTGAGCCGTTCTGAAACACTCTTTCTGTAGAAAATGCAATTGGACATTCTGAGCGCTAAGAGGCCTATATTGGGAAAAATAATATCTTCAAATAAAAACTACACAGAAGCATTGTGTGAGACTTATTTCTGATATGTGCATTCACCTAACAGAGTTAAACCATACTTTTGATTGCGCAGTTCCGAACACTCTTTCTGTAGAAAATGCAAGTGGACATTCGGAGCGCTAAGAGGGTAATAGTGGAAAAAGGAATATATTCAAATATAAACTACACAGTAGCATTCTGTGAAAATTCTTTCTGTTCTGTGCATTCAACTAACAGAGTTGAACCTTACTTTTGATTGAGCCGTTCTGAAACACTCTTTCTGTAGAAACTGCAATTTTACATTCTAAGGGCTAAGAGGCCTACATTGGGAAAAAGAATATCTTCAAATAAAAACTACACAGATGCATTCTGTGAAACTTATTTCTGATCTGTAAATTCAGTTAAAAGAGCTAAACCATATTTTTGATTGAGCAGTTATGAAGCACTCTTTTTGTAGAAAATGCAAGTGGACATTCGGAGCGCTAAGATTGTAATAGAGGAAAAAGGAATATCTCCAATTAAAAACTACACAGAAGCATTCTCTGAAACCCCTTTCTGTTCTCCGCATTCAACTAACAGAGTTGAGCCTTACTTTTGAAGGAGCAGTTCTGAAACATTCTTTGTGTAGAAACTGCCAGTGGATATTCGGAACGCTAAGTGGGTAATAGTCCAAAAAGGAGTATTTTCAACTAAATACTACACAGAAGCATTCTGTGAAACTTCTTTCTGTTCTGTGCATTCAACTACCAGGGTTGAACCTTAATTTTGATTGAGCCGTTCTGAAACACTCTTTCTGTAGAAACTGCAATTGGACATTCTGAGCGCTAAGAGGCCTATATTGGGAATAATAATATCTACAAATAAAAACTACACAGAAGCATTGTTTGAAACTTATTTCTGATATGTGCATTCAGCTAACAGAGTTAAACCATAATTTTGATTGCGCAGTTCAGAACACTCTTTCTGTAAAAAATGCAAGTGGACATTCGGAGCGCTAGGGGGGTAATAGTGGAAAAAGGAATATATTCAAATATAAACTACACAGAAGCATTCTGTGAAATTTCTTTCTGTTCTGTGCATTCAACTACCAGGTTTGAACCTTAATTTTGATTGAGCCGTTCTGAAACACTCTTTCCGTAGAAACTGCAATTGGACATTCTGAGCGCTAAGAGGCCTATATTGGGAAAAAGAATATCTACAAATAAAACTACACAGAAGCATTCTGTGAAACTTATTTCTGTTCTGTTCATTCAACTAAAAGAGTTGAACCTTAGTTTTGATTGAGCCGTTCTGAAACACTCTTTCTGTAGAAAATGCAAGTGGAGATTCGGAGCGCTAAGAGGGTAATAGTGGAAAAAGGAATGTCTTCAAATATAAACTACACAGAATCATTCTGTGAAACTTCTTTCTGACCTGTGCATTCAGGTAACAGAGTTAAACCATACTTTTGATTGAGCAGATCTGAACACTCTTTCTGTAGAAAATGCAACTGGACATTTGGAGCGCTAAGAGGGTAGTAGTGGAAAAAGGAATATATTCAAATATAAACTACACAGAAGCATTCTGTGAAACTTTTTCTGATCTGAGCATTCAGCTAACAGAGTTAAACCATACTTTTGATTGAGCAGTTTTGAAACACTCTGTCTGTAGAAAATGCAACTGGACATTCGTAGCGCTAAGTGGGTAATAGTGGAAAAAATAATATGTTCAAATATAAACTACACAGAAGCATTGTATGAAACTTCTTTCTGTTCTGTGCATTTAAATAACAGAGTTGAACCTTACTTTTGATTGAGCCGTTCTGAAACACTCTTTCCGTAGAAACTGCAATTGGACATTCTGAGCGCTAAGAGGCCTATATTAGGAAAAATAATATCTTCAAATAAAAACTACACAGAAGCATTTTGTGAAACTTATTTCTGATATGTGCATTCAGCTAACAGAGTTAAACCATACTTTTGATTGCGCAGTTCCGAACACTCTTTCTGTAGAAAATGCAAGTGGACATTCGGAGCGCTAAGAGGGTAATAGTGGAAAAAGGAATATATTCAAATATAAATTACACAGAAGCATTCTGTGAAACTTCTTTCTGTTCTGTGCATTCAACTACCAGGGTTGAACCTTACTTTTGATTGAGCCGTTCTGAAACACTCTTTCTGTAGAAACTGGAATTGGACATTCTGAGTGCTAAGAGGCCTATATTGGGAAAAATAATGTCTTCAAATAAAAACTACACAGAAGCATTGTTTGAAACTTATTTCTGATATGTGCATTCAGCTAACAGAGTGAAACCATACTTTTGATTGCGCAGTTCAGAACACTCTTTCTGTGGAAAATGCAAGTGGACATTCGGAGCGCTATGAGGGTAAGATTGGAAAAAGGAATATATTCAAATATAAACTACACAGTAGCATTCTGTGAAACTTCTTTCTGTTCTGTTCATTCAACTAAAAGTGTTCAACCTTAGTTTTGATTGAGCCGTTCTGAAACACTCTTTCTGTAGAAACTGCAATTGGACATTCTGAGCGCTAAGAGGCCTATATTGGGAAAGAGAATATCTACAAATAAAAACTACACAGAAGCATTCTGTGAAACTACTTTCTGTTCTGTTGATTCAACTAAAAGTGTTGAACCTTAGTTTTGATTGAGCCGTTCTGAAACACTCTTTCTATAGAAAATGCAAGTGGAGATTCGGAGCGCTAAGAGGGTAATAGTGGAAAAAGGAATGTCTTCAAATATAAACTACACAGAATCATTCGGTGAAACTTCTTTCTGATCTGTGCATTCAGCTAACAGAGTTAAACCATACTTTTGATTGAGCAGATCTGAACACTCTTTCTGTAGAAAATGCAACTGGATATTTGGAGCGCTAAGAGGATAGTAGTGGAAAAGGAATATATTCAAATATAAACTACACAGAAGCATTCTGTGAAACTTCTTTCTGATCTGAGCATTCAGCTAACAGAGTTAAACCATACTTTTGATTGAGCAGTTTTGAAACACTGTCTGTAGAAAATGCAACTGGACATTTGTAGCGCTAAGTGGGTAATAGTGGAAAAAAGAATATGTTCAAATATAAACTACACAGAAGCATTGTATGAAACTTCTTTCTGTTCTGTGCATTCAACTAACAGAGTTGAACCTTACTTTTGATTGAGCCGTTCTGAAACACTCTTTCTGTAGAAAATGCAATTGGACATTCTGAGCGCTAAGAGGCCTATATTGGGAAAAATAATATCTTCAAATAAAAACTACACAGAAGCATTGTGTGAGACTTATTTCTGATATGTGCATTCACCTAACAGAGTTAAACCATACTTTTGATTGCGCAGTTCCGAACACTCTTTCTGTAGAAAATGCAAGTGGACATTCGGAGCGCTAAGAGGGTAATAGTGGAAAAAGGAATATATTCAAATATAAACTACACAGTAGCATTCTGTGAAAATTCTTTCTGTTCTGTGCATTCAACTAACAGAGTTGAACCTTACTTTTGATTGAGCCGTTCTGAAACACTCTTTCTGTAGAAACTGCAATTTTACATTCTAAGGGCTAAGAGGCCTACATTGGGAAAAAGAATATCTTCAAATAAAAACTACACAGATGCATTCTGTGAAACTTATTTCTGATCTGTAAATTCAGTTAAAAGAGCTAAACCATATTTTTGATTGAGCAGTTATGAAGCACTCTTTTTGTAGAAAATGCAAGTGGACATTCGGAGCGCTAAGATTGTAATAGAGGAAAAAGGAATATCTCCAATTAAAAACTACACAGAAGCATTCTCTGAAACCCCTTTCTGTTCTCCGCATTCAACTAACAGAGTTGAGCCTTACTTTTGAAGGAGCAGTTCTGAAACACTCTTTGTGTAGAAACTGCCAGTGGATATTCGGAACGCTAAGTGGGTAATAGTCCAAAAAGGAGTATTTTCAACTAAATACTACACAGAAGCATTCTGTGAAACTTCTTTCTGTTCTGTGCATTCAACTACCAGGGTTGAACCTTAATTTTGATTGAGCCGTTCTGAAACACTCTTTCTGTAGAAACTGCAATTGGACATTCTGAGCGCTAAGAGGCCTATATTGGGAATAATAATATCTACAAATAAAAACTACACAGAAGCATTGTTTGAAACTTATTTCTGATATGTGCATTCAGCTAACAGAGTTAAACCATACTTTTGATTGCGCAGTTCAGAACACTCTTTCTGTAAAAAATGCAAGTGGACATTCGGAGCGCTAAGAGGGTAATAGTGGAAAAAGGAATATATTCAAATATAAACTACACAGAAGCATTCTGTGAAACTTCTTTCTGTTCTGTGCATTCAACTACCAGGATTGAACCTTAATTTTGATTGAGCCATTCTGAAACACTCTTTCTGTAGAAACTGCAATTGGACATTCTGAGTGCTAAGAGGCCTATATTGGGAAAAAGAATATCTACAAATAAAAACTACACAGAAGCATTCTGTGAAACTTCTTTCTGTTCTGTTCATTCATCTAAGAGAGTTGAACCTTAGTTTTGATTGAGCTGTTCTGAAACACTCTTTCTGTAGAAAATGCAAGTGGAGATTCGTAGCGCTAAGAGGGTAATAGTGGAAAAAGGAATATCTTCAAATATAAACTACACAGAATCATTCTGTGAAACTTCTTTCTGATCTGTGCATTAAGCTAACAGAGTTAAACTATACTTTTGATTGAGCAGATCTGAACACTCTTTCTGTAGAAAATGCAACTGGACATTTGGAGCGCTAAGAGGGTAGTAGTGGAAAAAGTAATATATTCAAATATAAACTACACAGAAGCATTCTGTGAAACTTCTTTCTGATCTGAGCATTCAGCTAACAGAGTTAAACCATACTTTTGATTGAGCAGTTTTGAAACACTCTGTCTGTAGAAAATGCAACTGGACATTCCTAGCGCTAAGTGGGTAATAGTGGAAAAAAGAATAGGTTCAAATATAAACTACACAGAAATATTGTATGAAACTTCTTTCTGTTCTGTGCATTCAACTAACAGAGTTGAACCTTACTTTTGATTGAGCTGTTCTGAAACACTCTTTCCGTAGAAACTGCAATTGGACATTCTGAGCGCTAAGAGGCCTATATTGGGAATAAAAATATCTTCAAATAAAAACTACACAGAAGCATTGTTTGAAACTTATTTCCGATATGTGCATTCAGCTAACAGAGTTAAACGATACTTTTGATTGCGCAGTTCAGAACACTCTTTCTGTAGAAAATGCAAGTGGACATTCGGAGCGCTAAGAGGGTAATAGTGGAAAAAGGAATATATTCAAATATAAACTACACAGAAGCATTCTGTGAAACTTCTTTCTGTTCTGTGCACTCAACTGCCAGGGTTGAACCTTAATTTTGATTGAGCCGTTCTGAAACACTCTTTCTGTAGAAACTGCAATTGGACATTCTGAGCGCTAAGAGGCCTATATTGGGAAAAAGAATATCTACAAATAAAAACTACACAGAAGCATTCTGTGAAACTTCTTTCTGTTCTGTTCATTCAACTAAAAGAGTTGAACCTTAGTTTTGATTGAGCCATTCTGAAACACTCTTTCTGTAGAAAATGCAAGTGGAGATTCGGAGCGCTAAGAGGGTAATAGTGGAAAAAGGAATGTCTTCAAATATAAACTACACAAAATCATTCTGTGAAACTTGTTTCTGATCTGTGCATTCAGCTAACAGTGTTAAACCATACTTTTGATTGAGCAGATCTGAACACTCTTTCTGTAGAAAATGCAACTGGACATTTGGAGCGCTAAGAGGGTAGTAGTGGAAAAAGGAATATATTCAAATATAAACTACACAGAAGCATTCTGTGAAACTTCTTTCTGATCTGAGCATTCAGCTAACAGAGTTAACACATACTTTTGATTGAGCAGTTTTGAAACACTCTGTCTGTAGAAAACGCAACTGGACATTCGTAGCGCTAAGTGGGTAATAGTGGAAAAAAGAATATGTGCAAATATAAACTACACAGAAACATTGTATGAAACTTCTTTCTGTTCTGTGCATTCAACTAACAGAGTTGAACCTTACTTTTGATTGAGCCGTTCTGAAACACTCTTTCTGTAGAAACTGCAATTGGACATTCTGAGCGCTAAGAGGCCTCTATTGGGAAAAATAATATCTTCAAATAAAAACTACACAGAAGCATTGTGTGAAACTTATTTCTGATATGTGCATTCAGCTAACAGAGTTAAACCATACTTTTGATTGCGCAGTTCTGAACACTCTTTCTGTAGAAAATGCACGTGGACATTCGGAGCGCTAAGAGGGTAATAGTGGAAAAAGGAATATATTCAAATATAAACTACACAGTAGCATTCTGTGAAAATTCTTTCTGTTCTGTGCATTCAACTAACAGAGTTGAACCTTACTTTTGATTGAGCCGTTCTGAAACACTCTTTCTGTAGAAACTGCAATTGGACATGCTAAGCGCTAAGAGGCCTACATTGGGAAAAAGAATATCTTCAAATAAAAACTACACAGATGCATTCTGTGAAACTTATTTCTGATCTGTAATTTCAGTTAACAGAGATAAAATATATTTTTGATTGAGCAGTTATGAAACACTTTCTGTAGAAAATGCAACTGGACATTTGGAGCGCTAACAGTGTAGTAGTGGAAAAAGGAATATATTCAAATATAAAGTACACAGAAGCATTCTGTGAAACTTCTTTCTCATCTGAGCATTCAGCTAACAGAGTTAAACCATACTTTTGATTGAGCAGTTTTGAAACACTCTGTCTGTAGAAAATGCAACTGGACATTCGTAGCGCTAAGTGGGTAATAGTGGAAAAAAGAATATGTTCAAATATAAACTACACAGAAGCAGTGTATGAAACTTCTTTCTGTTCTGTGCATTCAACTAACAGAGTTGAACCTTACTTTTGATTGAGCCGTTCTGAAACACTCTTTCTGTAGAAACTGCAATTGGACATTCTCAGCGCTAGGAGGCCTATATTGGGAGAAAGAATGTCTACAAATAAAAACTACACAGAAGAATTGTGTGAAACTTCTTTCTGTTCTGTTTGTTCAACTAAAAGAGTTGAACCTTAGTTTTGATTGAGCCGTTCTGAAACACTCTTTCTGTAGAAACTGCAATTGGACATTCTGAGCGCTAAGAGGCCTCTATTGGGAAAAATAATATCTTCAAATAAAAACTACAGAGAAGCATTGTGTGAAACTTATTTCTGATATGTTCAGTAAGCTAACAGAGTTAAACCATACTTTTGATTGCGCAGTTCTGAACACTCTTTCTGTAGAAAATGCAAGTGGACATTCGGAGCGCTAAGAGGGTAATAGTGGAAAAAGGAATATATTCAAATATAAACTACACAGTTGCATTCTGTGAAAATTCTTTCTGTTCTGTGCATTCAACTAACAGAGTTGAACCTTACTTTTGATTGAGCCGTTCTGAAACACTCTTTCTGTACAAACTGCAATTGGACATGCTAAGCGCTAAGAGGCCTACATTGGGAAAAAGCATATCTTCAAATAAAAACTACACAGATGCATTCTGTGAAACTTATTTCTGATCTGTAAATTCAGTTAACAGAGATAAAACATATTTTTGATTGAGCAGTTATGAAACACTCTTTTTGTAGAAAATGCAAGTGGAGATTCGGAGCGCTAAGAGGGTAATAGTGGAAAAAGGAATGTCTTCAAATATAAACTACACAGAATCATTCGGTGAAACTTCTTTCTGATCTGTGCATTCAGCTAACAGAGTTAAACCATACTTTTGATTGAGCAGATCTGAACTCTCTTTCTGTAGAAAATGCAACTGGACATTTGGAGCGCTAAGAGCGTAGTAGTGGAAAAAGGAATATATTCAAATATAAACTACACAGAAGCATTCTGTGAAACTTCTTTCTGATCTGAGCATTCAGCTAACAGAGTTAAACCATACTTTTGATTGAGCAGTTTTGAAACACTCTGTCTGTAGAAAATGCAACTGGACATTCGTAGCGCTAAGTGGGTAATAGTGGAAAAAAGAATATGTTCAAATATAAACTACACAGAAGCATTGTATGAAACTTCTTTCTGTTCTGTGCATTCAACTAACAGAGTTGAACCTTACTTTTGATTGAGACGTTCTGAAACACTCTTTCTGTAGAAACTGCAATTGGACATTCTGAGCGCTAGGAGGCCTATATTGGGAATAAAAATATCTTCAAATAAAAACTACACAGAAGCATTGTTTGAAACTTATTTCCGATATGTGCATTCAGCTAACAGAGTTAAACGATACTTTTGATTGCGCAGTTCAGAACACACTTTCTGTAGAAAATGCAAGTGGACATTCGGAGCGCTAAGAGGGTAATAGTGGAAAAAGGAATATATTCAAATATAAACTACACAGAAGCATTCTGTGAAACTTCTTTCTGTTCTGTGCACTCAACTGCCAGGGTTGAACCTTAATTTTGATTGAGCCGTTCTGAAACACTCTTTCTGTAGAAACTGCAATTGGACATTCTGAGCGCTAAGAGGCCTATATTGGGAAAATGAATATCTACAAATAAAAACTACACAGAAGCATTCTGTGAAACTTCTTTCTGTTCTGTTCATTCAACTAAAAGAGTTGAACCTTAGTTTTGATTGAGCCATTCTGAAACACTCTTTCTGTAGAAAATGCAAGTGGAGATTCGGAGCGCTAAGAGTGTAATAGTGGAAAAAGGAATGTCTTCAAATATAAACTACACAAAATCATTCTGTGAAACTTGTTTCTGATCTGTGCATTCAGCTAACAGTGTTAAACCATACTTTTGATTGAGCAGATCTGAACACTCTTTCTGTAGAAAATGCAACTGGACATTTGGAGCGCTAAGAGGGTAGTAGTGGAAAAAGGAATATATTCAAATATAAACTACACAGAAGCATTCTGTGAAACTTCTTTCTGATCTGAGCATTCAGCTAACAGAGTTAACACATACTTTTGATTGAGCAGTTTTGAAACACTCTGTCTGTAGAAAACGCAACTGGACATTCGTAGCGCTAAGTGGGTAATAGTGGAAAAAAGAATATGTGCAAATATAAACTACACAGAAGCATTGTATGAAACTTCTTTCTGTTCTGTGCATTCAACTAACAGAGTTGAACCTTACTTTTGATTGAGCCGTTCTGAAACACTCTTTCTGTAGAAACTGCAATTGGACATTCTGAGCGCTAAGAGGCCTCTATTGGGAAAAATAATATCTTCAAATAAAAACTACACAGAAGCATTGTGTGAAACTTATTTCTGATATGTCCATTCAGGTAACAGAGTTAAACCATACTTTTGATTGCGCAGTTCTGAACACTCTTTCTGTAGAAAATGCACGTGGACATTCGGAGCGCTAAGAGGGTAATAGTGGAAAAAGGAATATATTCAAATATAAACTACACAGTAGCATTCTGTGAAAATTCTTTCTGCTCTGTGCATTCAACTAACAGAGTTGAACCTTACTTTTGATTGAGCCGTTCTGAAACACTCTTTCTGTAGAAACTGCAATTGGACATGCTAAGCGCTAAGAGGCCTACATTGGGAAAAAGAATATCTTCAAATAAAAACTACACAGATGCATTCTGTGAAACTTATTTCTGATCTGTAAATTCAGTTAACAGAGATAAAATATATTTTTGATTGAGCAGTTATGAAACACTCTTTCTGTAGAAAATGCAACTGGACATTTAGAGCGCTAACAGTGTAGTAGTGGAAAAAGGAATATATTCAAATATAAACTACACAGAAGCATTCTGTGAAACTTATTTCTCATCTGAGCATTCAGCTAACAGAGTTAAACCATACTTTTGATTGAGCAGTTTTGAAACACTCTGTCTGTAGAAAATGCAACTGGACATTCGTAGCGCTAAGTGGGTAATAGTGGAAAAAAGAATATGTTCAAATATAAACTACACAGAAGCATTGTATGAAACTTCTTTCTGTTCTGTGCATTCAACTAACAGAGTTGAACCTTACTTTTGATTGAGCCGTTCTGAAACACTCTTTCTGTAGAAACTGCAATTGGACATTCTGAGCGCTAGGAGGCCTATATTGGGAGAAAGAATGTCTACAAATAAAAACTACACAGAAGAATTGTGTGAAACTTCTTTCTGTTCTGTTTGTTCAACTAAAAGAGTTGAACCTTAGTTTTGATTGAGCCGTTCTGAAACACTCTTTCTGTAGAAACTGCAATTGGACATTCTGAGCGCTAAGAGGTCTCTATTGGGAAAAATAATATCTTCAAATAAAAACTACAGAGAAGCATTGTGTGAAACTTATTTCTGATATGTTCAGTAAGCTAACAGAGTTAAACCATACTTTTGATTGCGCAGTTCTGAACACTCTTTCTGTAGAAAATGCAAGTGGACATTCGGAGCGCTAAGAGGGTAATAGTGGAAAAAGGAATATATTCAAATATAAACTACACAGTTGCATTCTGTGAAAATTCTTTCTGTTCTGTGCATTCAACTAACAGAGTTGAACCTTACTTTTGATTGAGCCGTTCTGAAACACTCTTTCTGTACAAACTGCAATTGGACATGCTAAGCGCTAAGAGGCCTACATTGGGAAAAATCATATCTTCAAATAAAAACTACACAGATGCATTCTGTGAAACTTATTTCTGATCTGTAAATTCAGTTAACGGAGATAAAACATATTTTTGATTGAGCAGTTATGAAACACTCTTTTTGTAGAAAATGCAAGTGGAGATTCGGAGCGCTAAGAGGGTAATAGTGGAAAAAGGAATGTCTTCAAATATAAACTACACAGAATCATTCGGTGAAACTTCTTTCTGATCTGTGCATTCAGCTAACAGAGTTAAACCATACTTTTGATTGAGCAGATCTGAACACTCTTTCTGTAGAAAATGCAACTGGACATTTGGAGCGCTAAGAGCGTAGTAGTGGAAAAAGGAATATATTCAAATATAAACTACACAGAAGCATTCTGTGAAACTTCTTTCTGATCTGAGCATTCAGCTAACAGAGTTAAACCATACTTTTGATTGAGCAGTTTTGAAACACTCTGTCTGTAGAAAATGCAACTGGACATTCGTAGCGCTAAGTGGGTAATAGTGGAAAAAAGAATATGTTCAAATATAAACTACACAGAAGCATTGTATGAAACTTCTTTCTGTTCTGTGCATTCAACTAACAGAGTTGAACCTTACTTTTGATTGAGACGTTCTGAAACACTCTTTCTGTAGAAACTGCAATTGGACATTCTGAGCGCCAGGAGGCCTATATTGGGAAAAAGAATGTCTACAAATAAAAACTACACAGAAGAATTGTGTGAAACTTCTTTCTGTTCTGTTTGTTCAACTAAAAGAGTTGAACCTTAGTTTTGATTGAGCCGTTCTGAAACCCTCTTTCTGTAGAAAATGCAAGTGGAGATTCGGAGCGCTAAGAGGGTAATAGTGGAAAAAGGAATGCCTCCAAATATAAACTACACAGAATCATTCTGTGAAACTTCTTTCTGATCTGTGCATTCAGCTAACAGAGTTAAACCATACTTTTGATTGAGCAGATCTGAACACTCTTTCTGTAGAAAATGCAACTGGATATTTGGAGCGCTAAGAGAGTAGTAGTGGAAAAAGGAATATATTCAAATATAAACTACACAGAAGCATTCTGTGAAACTTCTTTCTGATCTGAGCATTCAGCTAACAGAGTTAAACCATACTTTTGATTGAGCAGTTTTGAAACACTCTGTCTGTAGAAAATGCAACTGGACATTCGTAGCGCTAAGTGGGTAATAGTGGAAAAAAGAATATGTTCAAATATAAACTACACAGAAGCATTGTATGAAACTTCTTTCTCTTCTGTGTATTCAACTAACAGAGTTGAACCTTACTTTTGATTGAGCCTTTCTGAAACACTCTTTCTGTAGAAACTGCAATTGGACATTCTGAGCGCTAAGAGGCCTCTATTGGGAAAATAATATCTTCAAATAAAAACTACACAGAAGCATTGTGTGAAACTTATTTCTGATATGTTCATTAAGCTAACAGAGTTAAACCATACTTTTGATTGCGCAGTTCTGAACACTCTTTCTGTAGAAAATGCAAGTGGACATTCGGAGCGCTAAGAGGGTAATAGTGGAAAAAGGAATATATTCAAATATAAACTACACAGTAGCATTCTGTGAAAATACTTTCTGTTCTGTGCATTCAACTAACAGAGTTGAACCTTACTTTTGATTGAGCCGTTCTGAAACACTCTTTCTGTAGAAACTGTAATTGGACATGCTAAGCGCTAAGAGGCCTACATTGGGAAAAAGAATATCTTCATATAAAAACTACAAAGATGCATTCTGTTAAACTTATTTCTGATCTGTAAATTCAGTTAACAGAGATAAAATATATTTTTGATTGAGCAGTTATGAAACACTCTTTCTGTAGAAAATGCAACTGGACATTTGGAGCGCTAACAGTGTAGTAGTGGAAAAAGGAATATATTCAAATATAAACTACACAGAAGCATTCTGTGAAACTTCTTTCTCATCTGAGCATTCAGCTAACAGAGTTAAACCATACTTTTGATTGAGCAGTTTTGAAACACTCTGTCTGTAGAAAATGCAACTGGACATTCGTAGCGCTAAGTGGGTAATAGTGGAAAAAAGAATATGTTCAAATATAAACTACACAGAAGCATTGTATGAAACTTCTTTCTGTTCTGTGCATTCAACTAACAGAGTTGAACCTTACTTTTGATTGAGCCGTTCTGAAACACTCTTTCTGTAGAAACTGCAATTGGACATTCTGAGCGCTAGGAGGCCTATATTGGGAGAAAGAATGTCTACAAATAAAAACTACACAGAAGAATTGTGTGAAACTTCTTTCTGTTCTCTTTGTTCAACTAAAAGATTTGAACCTTAGTTTTGATTGAGCCGTTCTGAAACACTCTTTCTGTAGAAACTGCAATTGGACATTCTGAGCGCTAAGAGGACTCTATTGGGAAAAATAATATCTTCAAATAAAAACTACAGAGAAGCATTGTGTGAAACTTATTTCTGATATGTTCAGTAAGCTAACAGAGTTAAACCATACTTTTGATTGCGCAGTTCTGGACACTCTTTCTGTAGAAAATGCAAGTGGACATTCGGAGCGCTAAGAGGGTAATAGTGGAAAAAGGAATATATTCAAATATAAACTACACAGTTGCATTCTGTGAAAATTCTTTCTGTTCTGTGCATTCAGCTAACAGAGTTGAACCTTACTTTTGATTGAGCCGTTCTGAAACACTCTTTCTGTACAAACTGCAATTGGACATGCTAAGCGCTAAGAGGCCTACATTGGGAAAAAGCATATCTTCAAATAAAAACTACACAGATGCATTCTGTGAAACTTATTTCTGATCTGTAAATTCAGTTAACAGAGATAAAACATATTTTTGATTGAGCAGTTATGAAACACTCTTTTTGTAGAAAATGCAAGTGGAGATTCGGAGCGCTAAGAGGGTAATAGTGGAAAAAGGAATGTCTTCAAATATAAACTACACAGAATCATTCGGTGAAACTTCTTTCTGATCTGTGCATTCAGCTAACAGAGTTAAACCATACTTTTGATTGAGCAGATCTGAACTCTCTTTCTGTAGAAAATGCAACTGGACATTTGGAGCGCTAAGAGCGTAGTAGTGGAAAAAGGAATCTATTCACATATAAACTACACAGAAGCATTCTGTGAAACTTCTTTCTGATCTGAGCATTCAGCTAACAGAGTTAAACCATACTTTTGATTGAGCAGTTTTGAAACACTCTGTCTGTAGAAAATGCAACTGGACATTCGTAGCGCTAAGTGGGTAATAGTGGAAAAAAGAATATGTTCAAATATAAACTACACAGAAGCATTGTATGAAACTTCTTTCTGTTCTGTGCATTCAACTAACAGAGTTGAACCTTACTTTTGATTGAGACGTTCTGAAACACTCTTTCTGTAGAAACTGCAATTGGACATTCTGAGCGCTAGGAGGCCTATATTGGGAAAAAGAATGTCTACAAATAAAAACTACACAGAAGAATTGTGTGAAACTTCTTTCTGTTCTGTTTGTTCAACTAAAAGAGTTGAACCTTAGTTTTGATTGAGCCGTTCTGAAACACTCTTTCTGTAGAAAATGCAAGTGGAGATTCGGAGCGCTATGAGGGTAATAGTGGAAAAAGGAATGTCTCCAAATACAAACTACACAGAATCATTCTGTGAAACTTCTTTCTGATCTGTGCATTCAGCGAACAGAGTTAAACCATACATTTGATTGAGCAGATCTGAACACTCTTTCTGTAGAAAATGCAACTGGACATTTGGAGCGCTAAGAGCGTAGTAGTGAAAAAAGAAATATATTCAAATATAAACTACACAGAAGCATTCTGTGAAACTTCTTTCTGATCTGAGCATTCAGCTAACAGAGTTAAACCATACTTTTGATTGAGCAGTTTTGAAACACTCTGTCTGTAGAAAATGCAACTGGACATTCGTAGCGCTAAGTGGGTAATAGTGGAAAAAAGAATATGTTCAAATATAAACTACACAGAAGCATTGTATGAAACTTCTTTCTGTTCTGTGCATTCAACTAACAGAGTTGAACCTTACGTTTGATTGTGCCGTTCTGAAACACTCTTTCTGTAGAAACTGCAATTGGACATTCTGAGCGCTAGGAGGCCTATATTGGGAAAAAGAATGTCTACAAATAAAAACTACACAGAAGAATTGTGTGAAACATCTTTCTGTTCTGTTTGTTCAACTAAAAGAGTTGAACCTTAGTTTTGATTTATCCGTTCTGAAACACTCTTTCTGTAGAAAATGCAAGTGGAGATTCGGAGCGCTATGAGGGTAATAGTGGAAAAAGGAATGTCTCCAAATATAAACTACACAGAATCATTCTGTGAAACTTCTTTCTGATCTGTGCATTCAGCTAACAGAGTTAAACCATACTTTTGATTGAGCAGATCTGAACACTCTTTCTGTAGAAAATGCAACTGGACATTTGGAGCGCTAAGAGCGTAGTAGTGAAAAAAGAAATATATTCAAATATAAACTACACAGAAGCATTCTGTGAAACTTCTTTCTGATCTGAGCATTCAGCTAACAGAGTTAAACCATACTTTTGATTGAGCAGTTTTGAAACACTCTGTCTGTAGAAAATGCAACTGGACATTCGTAGCGCTAAGTGGGTAATAGTGGAAAAAAGAATATGTTCAAATATAAACTACACAGAAGCATTGTATGAAACTTCTTTCTGTTCTGTGCATTCAACTAACAGAGTTGAACCCTACTTTTGATTGAGCCGTTCTGAAACACTCTTTCTGTAGAAACTGCAATTGGACATTCTGAGCGCTAGGAGGCCTATATTGGGAAAAAGAATGTCTACAAATAAAAACTACACAGAAGAATTGTGTGAAACTTCTTTCTGTTCTGTTTGTTCAACTAAAAGAGTTGAACCTTAGTTTTGATTGAGCCGTTCTGAAACACTCTTTCTGTAGAAAATGCAAGTGGAGATTCGGAACGCTAAGAGAGTAATAGTGGAAAAAGGAATGTCTCCAAATATAAACTACACAGAATCATTCTGTGAAACTTCTTTCTGATCTGTGCATTCAGCTAACAGAGTTAAACCATACTTTTGATTGAGCAGATCTGAACACTCTTTCTGTAGAAAATGCAACTGGACATTTGGAGCGCTAAGAGAGTAGTAGTGGAAAAAGGAATATATTCAAATATAAACTACACAGAAGCATTCTGTGAAACTTCTTTCTGATCTGAGCATTCAGCTAACAGAGTTAAACCATACTTTTGATTGAGCAGTTTTGAAACACTCTGTCTGTAGAAAATGCAACTGGACATTCGTAGCGCTAAGTGGGTAATAGTGGAAAAAAGAATATGTTCAAATATAAACTACACAGAAGCATTGTATGAAACATCTTTCTGTTCTGATTATTCAACTAACAGAGTTGAACCTTACTTTTGATTGAGCCTTTCTGAAACACTCTTTCTGTAGAAACTGCAATTGGACATTCTGAGCGCTAAGAGGCCTCTATTGGGAAAATAATATCTTCAAATAAAAACTACACAGAAGCATTGTGTGAAACTTATTTCTGATATGTTCATTAAGCTAACAGAGTTAAACCATACTTTTGATTGCGCAGTTCTGAACACTCTTTCTGTAGAAAATGCAAGTGGACATTCGGAGCGCTAAGAGGGTAATAGTGGAAAAAGGAATATATTCAAATATAAACCACACAGTAGCATTCTGTGAAAATTCTTTCTGTTCTGTGCATTCAACTAACAGAGTTGAACCTTACTTTTGATTGAGCCGTTCTGAAACACTCTTTCTGTAGAAACTGCAATTGGACATGCTAAGCGCTAAGAGGCCTACATTGGGAAAAAGGATATCTTCAAATAAAAACTACAAAGATGCATTCTGTGAAACTTATTTCTTATCTGTAAATTCAGTTAACAGAGATAAAACATATTTTTGATTGAGCAGTTATGAAACACTCTTTCTGTAGAAAATGCAAGTGGAGATTCGGAGCGCTAAGACGGTAATAGTGGAAAAAGGAATATCTTCAAATATAAACTACACAGAATCATTCGGTGAAACTTCTTTCTGATCTGTGCATTCAGCTAACAGAGTTAAACCATACTTTTGATTGAGCAGATCTGAACACTCTTTCTGTAGAAAATGCAACTGGACATTTGGAGCGCTAAGTGGGTAATAGTGGAAAAAGGAATATATTCAAATATAAACTACACAGAAGCATTCTGTGAAACTACTTTCTGATCTGAGCATTCAGCAAACAGAGTTAAACCATACTTTTGATTGAGCAGTTTTGAAACACTCTGTCTGTAGAAAATGCAACTGGACATTCGTAGCGCTAAGTGGGTAATAGTGGAAAAAAGAATATGTTCAAATATAAACTACACAGAAGCATTGTATGAAACTACTTTCTGTTCTGTGCATTCAACTAACAGAGTTGAACCTTACGTTTGATTGAGCCGTTCTGAAACACTCTTTCTGTAGAAACTGCAATTGGACATTCTGAGCGCTAGGAGGCCTATATTGGGAAAAAGAATGTCTACAAATAAAAACTACACAGAAGAATTGTGTGAAACTTCTTTCTGTTCTGTTTGTTCAACTAAAAGAGTTGAACCTTAGTTTTGATTGAGCCGTTCTGAAACACTCTTTCTGTAGAAAATGCAAGTGGAGATTCGGAACGCTAAGAGGGTAATAGTGGAAAAAGGAATGTCTCCAAATATAAACTACACAGAATCATTCTGTGAAACTTGTTTCTGATCTGTGCATTCAGCTAACAGAGTTAAACCATACTTTTGATTGAGCAGATCTGAACACTCTTTCTGTAGAAAATGCAACTGGACATTTGGAGCGCTAAGAGAGTAGTAGTGGAAAAAGGAATATATTCAAATATAAACTACACAGAAGCATTCTGTGAAACTTCTTTCTGATCTGAGCATTCAGCTAACAGAGTTAAACCATACTTTTGATTGAGCAGTTTTGAAACACTCTGTCTGTAGAAAATGCAACTGGACATTCGTAGCGCTAAGTGGGTAATAGTGGAAAAAAGAATATGTTCAAATATAAACTACACAGAAGCATTGTATGAAACACCTTTCTGTTCTGTGTATTCAACTAACAGAGTTGAACCTTACTTTTGATTGAGCCTTTCTGAAACACTCTTTCTGTAGAAACTGCAATTGGACATTCTGAGCGCTAAGAGGCCTCTATTGGGAAAATAATATCTTCAAATAAAAACTACACAGAAGCATTGTGTGAAACTTATTTCTGATATGTTCATTAAGCTAACAGAGTTAAACCATACTTTTGATTGCGCAGTTCTGAACACTCTTTCTGTAGAAAATGCAAGTGGACATTCGGAGCGCTAAGAGGGTAATTGTGGAAAAAGGAATATATTCAAATATAAACCACACAGTAGCATTCTGTGAAAATTCTTTCTGTTCTGTGCATTCAACTAACAGAGTTGAACCTTACTTTTGATTGAGCCGTTCTGAAACACTCTTTCTGTAGAAACTGCAATTGGACATGCTAAGCGCTAAGAGGCCTACATTGGGAAAAAGGATATCTTCAAATAAAAACTACAAAGATGCATTCTGTGAAACTTATTTCTTATCTGTAAATTCAGTTAACAGAGATAAAACATATTTTTGATTGAGCAGTTATGAAACACTCTTTCTGTAGAAAATGCAAGTGGAGATTCGGAGCGCTAAGAGGGTAATAGTGGAAAAAGGAATATCTTCAAATATAAACTACACAGAATCATTCGGTGAAACTTCTTTCTAATCTGTGCATTCAGCTAACAGAGTTAAACCATACTTTTGATTGAGCAGATCTGTACACTCTTTCTGTAGAAAATGCAACTGGACATTTGGAGCGCTAAGTGGGTAATAGTGGAAAAAGGAATATATTCAAATATAAACTACACAGAAGCATTCTGTGAAACTACTTTCTGATCTGAGCATTCAGCTAACAGAGTTAAACCATACTTTTGATTGAGCAGTTTTGAAACACTCTGTCTGTAGAAAATGCAACTGGACATTCGTAGCGCTAAGTGGGTAATAGTGGAAAAAAGTATATGTTCAAATATAAACTACACAGAAGCATTGTATGAAACTTCTTTCTGTTCTGTGCATTCAACTAACAGAGTTGAACCTTACTTTTGATTGAGCCATTCTGAAACACTCTTTCTGTAGAAACTGCAATTGGACATTCTGAGCGCTAGGAGGCCTATATTGGGAAAAAGAATGTCTACAAATAAAAACTACACAGAAGAATTGTGTGAAACTTCTTTCTGTTCTGTTTGTTCAACTAAAAGAGTTGAACCTTAGTTTTGATTGAGCCGTTCTGAAACACTCTTTCTGTAGAAAATGCAAGTGGAGATTCGGAGCGCTAAGAGGGTAATAGTGGAAAAAGGAATGTCTCCAAATATAAACTACACAGAATCATTCTGTGAAACTTCTTTCTGATCTGTGCATTCAGCTAACAGAGTTAAACCATACTTTTGATTGAGCAGATCTGAACACTCTTTCTGTAGAAAATGCAACTGGACATTTGGAGCGCTAAGAGAGTAGTAGTGGAAAAAGGAATATATTCAAATATAAACTACACAGAATCATTCTGTGAAACTTCTTTCTGATCTGAGCATTCAGCTAACAGAGTTAAACCAGACTTTTGATTGAGCAGTTTTGAAACACTCTGTCTGTAGAAAATGCAACTGGACATTCGTAGCGCTAAGTGGGTAATAGTGGAAAAAAGAATATGTTCAAATATAAACTACACAGAAGCATTGTATGAAACTTCTTTCTGTTCTGTGCATTCAACTAACAGAGTTGAACCTTACTTTTGATTGAGCCTTTCTGAAACTCTCTTTCTGTAGAAACTGCAATTGGACATTCTGAGCGCTAAGAGGCCTCTATTGGGAAAAATAATATCTTCAAATAAAAACTACACAGAAGCATTGTGTGAAACTTATTTCTGATATGTTCATTAAGCTAACAGAGTTAAACCATACTTTTGATTGCGCAGTTCTGAACACTCTTTCTGTAGAAAATGCAAGTGGACATTTGGAGCGCTAAGAGGGTAATAGTGGAAAAAGGAATATATTCAAATATAAACTACACAGTAGCATTCTGTGAAAATTCTTTCTGTTCTGTGCATTCAACTAACAGAGTTGAACCTTACTTTTGATTGAGCCGTTCTGAAACACTCTTTCTGTAGAAACTGCAATTGGACATGCTAAGCGCTAACAGGCCTACATTGGGAAAAAGAACATCTTCAAATAAAAACTACACAGATGCATTCTGTGAAACTTATTTCTGACCTGTAAATTCAGTTAACAGAGATAAAACATATTTTTGATTGAGCAGTTATGAAACACTCTTTTTGTAGAAAATGCAAGTGGAGATTCGGAGCGCTAAGAGGGTAATAGTGGAAAAAGGAATGTCTTCAAATATAAACTAAACAGAATCATTCGGTGAAACTTCTTTCTGATCTGTGCATTCAGCTAACAGAGTTAAAACATACTTTTGATTGAGCAGATCTGAACACTCTTTCTGTAGAAAATGCAACTGGACATTTGGAGCGCTAAGAGCGTAGTAGTGGAAAAAGGAATATATTCAAATATAAACTACACAGAAGCATTCTGTGAAACTTCTTTCTGATCTGAGCATTCAGCTAACAGAGTTAAACCATACTTTTGATTGAGCAGTTTTGAAACACTCTGTCTGTAGAAAATGCAACTGGACATTCGTAGCGCTAAGTGGGTAATAGTGGAAAAAAGAATATGTTCAAATATAAACTACACAGAAGCATTGTATGAAAGTTCTTTCTGTTCTGTGCATTCTACTAACAGAGTTGAACCTTACTTTTGATTGAGCCGTTCTGAAACACTCTTTCTGTAGAAACTGCAATTGGACATTCTGAGTACTAGGAGGCCTATATGGGGAAAAAGAATGTCTACAAATAAAAACTACACAGAAGAATTGTGCGAAACTCCTTTCTGTTCTGTTTGTTCAACTAAAAGAGTTGAACCTTAGTTTTGATTGAGCCGTTCTGAAACACTCTTTCTGTAGAAAATGCAAGTGGAGATTCGGAGCGCTTAGAGGGTAATAGTGGAAAAAGGAATGTCTCCAAATATAAAATACACAGAATCATTCTGTGAAACTTCTTTCTGATCTGTGCATTCAGCTAACAGAGTTAAACCATACTTTTGATTGAGCAGATCTGAACACTCTTTCTGTAGAAAATGCAACTGGACATTTGGAGCGCTAAGAGAGTAGTAGTGGAAAAAGGAATATATTCAAATATAAACTACACAGAAGCATTCTGTGAAACTTCTTTCTGATCTGAGCATTCAGCTAACAGAGTTAAACCATACTTTAGATTGAGCAGTTTTGAAACACTCTGTCTGTAGAAAATGCAACTGGACATTCGTAGCGCCAAGTGGGTAATAGTGGAAAAAAGAATATGTTCAAATATAAACTACACAGAAGCATTGTATGAAACTTCTTTCTGTTCTGTGCATTCAACTAACAGAGTTGAACCTTACTTTTGATTGAGCCTTTCTGAAACACTCTTTCTGTAGAAACTGCAAATGGACATTCTGAGCGCTAAGAGGCCTCTATTGGGAAAAATAATATCTTCAAATAAAAACTACACAGAAGAATTGTGTGAAACTTATTTCTGATATGTTCATTAAGCTAACAGAGTTAAACCATACTTTTGATTGCGCAGTTCTGAACACTCTTTCTGTAGAAAATGCAAGTGGACATTCGGAGCGCTAAGAGGGTAATAGTGGAAAAGGGAATATATTCAAATATAAACTACACAGTAGCATTCTGTGAAAATTCTTTCTGTTCTGTGCATTCAACTAACAGAGTTGAACCTTACTTTTGATTGAGGCGTTCTGAAACACTCTTTCTGTATAAACTGCCATTGGACCTTCTGAGCGCTAGGAGGCCTATATTGGGAAAAAGAATGTCTACAAATAAAACTACACAGAAGAATTGTGTGAAACTTCTTTCTGTTCTGTTTGTTCAACTAAAAGAGTTGAACCTTAGTTTTGATTGAGCCGTTCTGAAACACTCTTTCTGTAGAAAATGCAAGTGGAGATTCGGAGCGCTAAGAGGGTAATAGTGGAAAAAGGAATGTCTCCAAATATAAACTACACAGAATCATTCTGTGAAACTTCTTTCTGATCTGTGCATTCAGCTAACAGAGTTAAACCATACTTTTGATTGAGCAGATCTGAACACTCTTTCTGTAGAAAATGCAACTGGACATTTGGAGCGCTAAGAGCGTAGTAGTGGAAAAAGGAATATATTCAAATATAAACTACACAGAGGCATTCTGTGAAACTTCTTTCTGATCTGAGCATTCAGCTAACAGAGTTAAACCAAACTTTTGATTGAGCAGTTTTGAAACACTCTGTCTGTAGAAAATGCAACTTGACATTCGTAGCGCTAAGTGGGTAATAGTGGAAAAAAGAATATGTTCAAATATAAACTACACAGAAGCATTGTATGAAACTTCTTTCTGTTCTGTGCATTCAACTAACAGAGTTGAACCTTACTTTTGATTGAGCCGTTCTGAAACACTCTTTCTGTAGAAACTGCAATTGAACATTCTGAGCGCTAGGAGGCCTATACTGGGAAAAAAATGTCTACAAATAAAAACTACACAGAAGAATTGTGTGAAACTTCTTTCTGTTCTGTTTGTTCAACTAAAAGAGTTGAACCTTAGCTTTGATTGAGCCGTTCTGAAACAGTCTTTCTGTAGAAAATGAAAGTGGAGATTCGGAGCGCTAAGAGGGTAATAGTGGAAAAAGGAATGTCTCCAAATATAAACTACACACAATCATTCTGTGAAACTTCCTTCTGATCTGTGCATTCAGCTAACAGAGTTAAACCATACTTTTGATTGAGCAGTTTTGAAACACTCTGTCTGTAGAAAATGCAACTGGACATTCGTAGCGCTAAGTGGGTAATAGTGGAAAAAAGAATATGTTCAAATATAAACTACACAGAAGCATTGTATGAAACTTCTTTCTGTTCTGTGCATTCAACTAACAGAGTTGAACCTTACGTTTGATTGAGCCTTTCTGAAACACTCTTTCTGTAGAAACTGCAATTGGACATTCTGAGTGCTAAGAGGCCTCTATAGGGAAAAATAATATCTTCAAATAAAAACTACACAGAAGCATTGTGTGAAACTTATTTCTGATATGTTCATTAAGCTAACAGAGTTAATCCATACTTTTGATTGCGCAGTTCTGAACACTCTTTCTGTAGAAAATGCAAGTGGACATTCGGAGCGCTAAGAGGGTAAAAGTGGAAAAAAGAGTATATTCAAATATAAACTACACAGTAGCATTCTGTGAAAATTCTTTCTGTTCTGTGCATTCAACTAACAGAGTTGAACCTTACTTTTGATTGAGCCTTTCTGAAACACTCTTTCTGTAGAAACTGCAATTGGACATTCTGAGCGCTAAGAGGCCTCTATTGGGAAAAATAATATCTTCAAATAAAAACTACACAGAAGAATTGTGTGAAACTTATTTCTGATATGTTCATTAAGCTAACAGAGTTAAATCATACTTTTGATTGCGCAGTTCAGAACACTCTTTCTGTAGAAAATGCAAGTGGACATTCGGAGCGCTAAGAGGGTAATAGTGGAAAAAAGAGTATATTCAAATATAAACTACACAGTAGCATTCTGTGAAAATTCTTTCTGTTCTGTGCATTCAACTAACAGAGTTGAACCTTACTTTTGATTGAGCCGTTCTGAAACACTCTTTCTGTAGAAACTGCAATTGGACATGCTAAGCGCTAAGAGGCCTACATTGGGAAAAAGAATATCTTCAAATAAAAACTACACAGATGCATTCTGTGAAACTTATTTCTGATCTGTAAATTCAGTTAACAGAGATAAAACATATTTTTGATTGAGCAGTTATGAAACACTTTTTTTGTAGAAAATGCAAGTGGAGATTCGGAGCGCTAAGAGGGTAATAGTGGAAAAAGGAATGTCTTCAAATATAAACTACACAGAATCATTCGGTGAAACTTCCTTCTGATCTGTGCATTCAGCTAACAGAATTAAACCATACTTTTGATTGAGCAGATCTGAGCACTCTTTCTGTAGAAAATGCAACTGGACATTTGGAGCGCTAAGAGCGTAGTAGTGGAAAAAGGAATATATTCAAATATAAACTACACAGAAGCATTCTGTGAAACTTCTTTCTGATCTGAGCATTCAGCTAACAGAGTTAAACCATACTTTTGATTGAGCAGTTTTGAAACACTCTGTCTGTAGAAAATGCAACTTGACATTCGTAGCGCTAAGTGGGTAATAGTGGAAAAAAGAATATTTTCAAATATAAACTACACAGAAGCATTGTATGAAACTTCTTTCTGTTCTGTGCATTCAACTAACAGAGTTGAACCTTACTTTTGATTGAGCCGTTCTGCAACACTCTTTCTGTAGAAACTGCAATTGGACATTCTGAGCGCTAGGAGGCCTATATTGGGAAAAAGAATGTCTACAAATAAAAACTACACAGAAGAATTATGTGAAACTACTTTCAGTTCTCTTTGTTCAACTAAAAGAGCTGAACCTTAGTTTTGATTGAGCCGTTCTGAAACACTCTTTCTGTAGAAAATGCAAGTGGAGATTCGGAGCGCTAAGGGGGTAATAGTGGAAAAAGGAATGTCTCCAAATATAAACTACACAGAATCATTCTGTGAAACTACTTTCTGATCTGTGCATTCAGCTAACAGAGTTAAACCATACTTTTGATTGAGCAGTTTTGAAACACTCTGTCTGTAGAAAATGCAACTGGACATTCGTAGCGCTAAGTGGGTAATAGTGGAAAAAAGAATATGTTCAAATATAAACTACACAGAAGCATTGTATGAAACTTCTTTCTGTTCTGTGCATTCAACTAACAGAGTTGAACCTTACTTTTGATTGAGCCTTTCTGAAACACTCTTTCTGTAGAAACTGCAATTGGACATTCTGAGTGCTAAGAGGCCTCTATTGGGAAAAATAATATCTTCAAATAAAAACTACACAGAAGCATTGTGTGAAACTTATTTCTGATATGTTCATTAAGCTAACAGAGTTAATCCATACTTTTGATTGCGCAGTTCTGAACACTCTTTCTGTAGAAAATGCAAGTGGACATTCGGAGCGCTAAGAGGGTAATAGTGGAAAAAAGAGTATATTCAAATATAAACTACACAGTAGCATTCTGGGAAAATTCTTTCTGTTCTGTGCATTCAACTAACAGAGTTGAACCTTACTTTTGATTGAGCCGTTCTGAAACACTCTTTCTGTAGAAACTGCAATTGGACATGCTAAGCGCTAAGAGGCCTACATTTGGAAAAAGAATATCTTCAAATAAAAACTACACAGATGCATCCTGTGAAACTTATTTCTGATCTGTAAATTCAGTTAACAGAGATAAAACATATTTTTGATTGAGCAGTTATGAAACACTCTTTTTGTAGAAAATGCAAGTGGAGATTCGGAGCGCTAAGAGGGTAATAGTGGAAAAAGGAATGTCTTCAAATATAAACTAAACAGAATCATTCGGTGAAACTTCTTTCTGATCTGTGCATTCAGCTAACAGAGTTAAACCATACTTTTGATTGAGCAGATCTGAACACTCTTTCTGTAGAAAATGCAACTGGACATTTGGAGCGCTAAGAGAGTAGTAGTGGAAAAAGGAATGTATTCAAATATAAACTACACAGAAGCATTCTGTGAAACTTCTTTCTGATCTGAGCATTCAGCTAACAGAGTTAAACCATACTTTGGATTGAGTAGTTTTGAAACACTCTGTCTGTAGAAAATGCAACTGGACATTCGTAGCGCTAAGTGGGTAATAGTGGAAAAAAGAATATGTTCAAATATAAACTACACAGAAGCATTGTATGAAACTTCTTTCTGTTCTGTGCATTCAACTAACAGAGTTGAACCTTACTTATGATTGAGCCGTTCTGAAATACTCTTTCTGTAGAAACTGCAATTGGACATTCTGAGCGCTAGGAGGAGTATATTGGGAAAAAGAATGTCTACAAATAAAAACTACACAGAAGAATTGTGTAAAACTTCTTTCTATTCTGTTTGTTCAACTAAAAGAGTTGAACCTTAGTTTTGATTGAGCCGTTCAGAAACACTCTTTCTGTAGAAAATGCAAGTGGAGATTCGGAGCGCTTAGAGGGTAATAGTGGAAAAAGGAACGTCTCCAAATATAAACTACACAGAATCATTCTGTGAAACTTCTTTCTGATCTGTGCATTCAGCTAACAGAGTTAAACCATACTTTTGATTGAGCAGATCTGAACACTCTTTCTGTAGAAAATGCAACTGGACATTTGGAGCGCTAAGAGAGTAGTAGTGGAAAAAGGAATATATTCAAATATAAACTACACAGAAGCATTCTGTGAAACTTCTTTCTGATCTGAGCATTCAGCTAACAGAGTTAAACCATACTTTTGATTGAGCAGTTTTGAAACACTCTGTCTGTAGAAAATGCAACTGGACATTCGTAGCGCTAAGTGGGTAATAGTGGAAAAAAGAATATGTTCAAATATAAACTACACAGAAGCATTGTATGAAACTACTTTCTGTTCTGTGCATTCAACTAACAGAGTTGAACCTTACTTTTGATTGAGCCTTTCTGAATCACTCTTTCTGTAGAAACTGAAATTGGACATTCTGAGCGCTAAGAGGCCTCTATTGGGAAAAATAATATCTTCAAATAAAAACTACACAGAAGCATTGTGTGAAACTTATTTCTGATATGTTCATTAAGCTAACAGAGTTAAACCATACTTTTGATTGCGCAGTTCTGAACACTCTTTCCGTAGAAAATGCAAGTGGACATTCGGAGCGCTAAGAGGGTAATAGTGGAAAAGAGAATATATTCAAATATAAACTACACAGTAGCATTCTGTGAAAATACTTTCTGTTCTGTGCATTCAACTAACAGAGTTGAACCTTACTTTTGATTGAGCCGTTCTGAAACACTCTTTCTGTAGAAACTGCAATTGGACATGCTAAGCGCTAAGAGGCCTACATTGGGAAAAAGAATATCTTCAAATAAAAACTACACAGATGCATTCTGTGAAACTTATTTCTGATCTGTAAATTCAGTTAACAGAGATAAAACATATTTTTGATTGAGCAGTTATGAAACACTCTTTTTGTAGAAAATGCAAGTGGAGATTCGGAGCGCTAAGAGGGTAATAGTGGAAAAAGGAATGTCTTCAAATATAAACTACACAGAATCATTCGGTGAAACTTCCTTCTGATCTGTGCATTCAGCTAACAGAGTTAAACCATACTTTTGATTGAGCAGATCTGAACACTCTTTCTATAGAAAATGCAACTGGACATTTGGAGCGCTAAGAGCGTAGTAGTGGAAAAAGGAATATATTCAAATATAAACTACACAGAAGCATTCTGTGAAACTTCTTTCTGATCTGAGCATTCAGCTAACAGAGTTAAACCATACTTTTGATTGAGCAGTTTTGAAACACTCTGTCTGTAGAAAATGCAACTGGACATTCGTAGCGCTAAGTGGCTAATAGTGGATAAAAGAATATGTTCAAATATAAACTACACAGAAGCATTGTATGAAACTTCTTTCTGTTCTGTGCATTCAACTAACAGAGTTGAACCTTACTTTTGATTGAGCCGTTCTGAAACACTCTTTCTGTAGAAACTGCAATTGGACATTCTGAGCGCTAAGAGGCCTATATTGGGAAAAAGAATGTCTACAAATAAAAACTACACAGAAGAATTGTGGGAAACTTCTTTCTGTTCTGTTTGTTCAACTAAAAGTGTTGAACCTTAGTTTTGATTGAGCCGTTCTGAAACACTCTTTCTGTAGAAAATGCAAGTGGAGATTCGGAGCGCTAAGAGGGTAATAGTGGAAAAAGGAATGTCTCCAAATATAAACTACACAGAATCATTCTGTGAAACTTCTTTGTGATCTGTGCATTCAGCTAACAGAGTTAAACCATACTTTTGATTGAGCAGATCTGAACACTCTTTCTGTAGAAAATGCAACTGGACATTTGGAGCGCTAAGAGAGTAGTGGTGGAAAAAGGAATATATTCTAATATAAACTACACAGAAGCATTCTGTTAAACTTTTTTCTGATCTGAGCATTCAGCTAACTGAGTTAAACCATACTTTTGATTGAGCAGTTTTGAAACACTCTGTCTGTAGAAAATGTAACTGGACATTCGTAGCGCTAAGTGGTTAATAGTGGAAAAAAAATATGTTCAAATATAAACTACACAGAAGCATTGTATGAAACTTCTTTCTGTTCTGTGCATTCAACTAACAGAGTTGAACCTTACTTTTGATTGAGCCTTTCTGAAACACTCTTTCTGTAGAAACTGCAATTGGACATTCTGAGCGCTAAGAGGCCTCTATTGGGAAAAATAATATCTTCAAATAAAAACTACACAGAAGCATTGTGTGAAACTTATTTCTGATATGTTCATTAAGCTAACAGAGTTAAACCATACTATTGATTGCGCAGTTCTGAACACTCTTTCTGTAGAAAATGCAAGTGGACATTCGGAGCGCTAAGAGGGTAATAGTGGAAAAAAGAGTATATTCAAATATAAACTACACAGTAGCATTCTGTGAAAATTCTTTCTGTTCTGTGCATTCAACTAACAGAGTTGAACCTTACTTTTGATTGAGCCGTTCTGAAACACTCTTTCTGTAGAAACTGCAATTGGACATGCTAAGCGCTAAGAGGCCTACATTGGGAAAAATAATATCTTCAAATAAAAACTACACAGATGCATTCTGTGAAACTTATTTCTGATCTGTAAATTCAGTTAACAGAGATAAAACATATTTTTGATTGAGCAGTTATGAAACACTCTTTTTGTAGAAAATGCAAGTGGAGATTCGGAGCGCTAAGAGGGTAATAGTGGAAAAAGTAATGTCTTCAAATATAAACTACACAGAATCATTCGGTGAAACTTCTTTCTGATCTGTACATTCAGCTAACAGAGTTAAACCATACTTTTGATTGAGCAGATCTGAACACTCTTTCTGTAGAAAATGCAACTGGACATTTGGAGCGCTAAGAGCGTAGTAGTGGAAAAAGGAATATATTCAAATATAAACTACACAGAAGCATTCTGTGAAACTTCTTTCTGATCTGAGCATTCAGCTAACAGAGTTAAACCATACTTTTGATTGAGCAGTTTTGAAACACTCTGTCTGTAGAAAATGCAACTGGACATTCGTAGCGCTAAGTGGGTAATAGTGGAAAAAAGAATATGTTCAAATATAAACTACACAGAAGCATTGTATGAAACTTCTTTCTGTTCTGTGCATTCAACTAACAGAGTTGAACCTTACTTTTGATTGAGCCGTTCTGAAACACTCTTTCTGTAGAAACTGCAATTGGACATTCTGAGCGCTAGGAGGCCTATATTGGGAAAAAGAATGTCTACAAATAAAAACTACACAGAAGAATTGTGCGAAACTTCTTTCTGTTCTGTTTGTTCAACTAAAAGAGTTGAACCTTAGTTTTGATTGAGCCGTTCTGAAACACTCTTTCTGTAGAAAATGCAAGTGGAGATTCGGAGCGATTAGAGGGTAATAGTGGAAAAAGGAATGTCTCCAAATATAAACTACACAGAATCATTCTGTGAAACTTCTTTCTGATCTGTGCATTCAGCTAACAGGGTTAAACCATACTTTTGATTGAGCAGATATGAACACTCTTTCTGTCGAAAATGCAACTGGACATTTGGAGCGCTAAGAGAGTAGTAGTGGAAAAAGGAATATATTCAAATATAAACTACACAGAAGCATTCTGTGAAACTTCTTTCTGATCTGAGCATTCAGCTAACAGAGTTAAACCATACTTTTGATTGAGCAGTTTTGAAACACTCTGTCTGTAGAAAATGCAACTGGACATTCGTAGCGCTAAGTGGGTAATAGTGGAAAAAAGAATATGTTCAAATATAAACTACACAGAAGCATTGTATGAAACTTCTTTCTGTTCTGTGCATTCAACTAACAGAGTTGAACCTTACTTTTGATTGAGCCTTTCTGAAACACTCTTTCTGTAGAAACTGCAATTGGACATTCTGAGCGCTAAGAGGCCTCTATTGGGAAAAATAATATCTTCAAATAAAAACTACACAGAAGCATTGTGTGAAACTTATTTCTGATATGTTCATTAAGCTAACAGAGTTAATCCATACTTTTGATTGCGCAGTTCTGAACTCTCTTTCTGTAGAAAATGCAAGTGGACATTCGGAGCGCTAAGAGGGTAATAGTGGAAAAGGGAATATATTCAAATATAAACTACACAGTAGCATTCTGTGAAAATTCTTTCTGTTCTGTGCATTCAACTAACAGAGTTGAACCTTACTTTTGATTGAGCCGTTCTGAAACACTCTTTCTGTACAAACTGCAATTGGACATGCTAAGCGCTAAGAGGCCTACATTGGGAAAAAGAATATCTTCAAATAAAAACTACACAGATGCATTCTGTGAAACTTATTTCTGATCTGTAAATTCAGTTAACAGAGATAAAACATATTTTTGATTGAGCAGTTATGAAACACTCTTTTTGTAGAAAATGCAGGTGGAGATTCGGAGTGCTAAGAGGGTAATAGTGGAAAAAGGAATGTCTTCAAATATAAACTACACAGAATCATTCGGTGAAACTTCCTTCTGATCTGCGCATTCAGCTAACAGAGTTAAACCATACTTTTGATTGAGCAGATCTGAACACTCTTTCTGTAGAAAATGCAACTGGACATTTGGAGCGCTAAGAGCGTAGTAGTGGAAAAAGGAATATATTCAAATATAAACTAAACAGAAGCATTCTGTGAAACTTCTTTCTGATCTGAGCATTCAGCTAACAGAGTTAAACCATACTTTTGATTGAGCAGTTTTGAAACACTCTGTCTGTAGAAAATGCAACTGGACATTCGTAGCGCTAAGTGGGTAATAGTGGAAAAAAGAATATGTTCAAATATAAACTACACAGAAGCATTGTATGAAACTTCTTTCTGTTCTGTGCATTCAACTAACAGAGTTGAACCTTACTTTTGATTGAGCCTTTCTGAATCACTCTTTCTGTAGAAACTGCAATTGGACATTCTGAGCGCTAAGAGAACTATATTCGGAAAAATAATATCTTCAAATAAAAAGTACACAGAAGCATTGTATGAAACTTCTTTCTGTTCTGTGCATTCAACTAACAGAGTTGAACCTTACTTATGATTGAGCCGTTCTGAAATACTCTTTCTGTAGAAACTGCAATTGGACATTCTGAGCGCTAGGAGGCCTATATTGGGAAAATGAATGTCTACAAATAAAAACTACACAGAAGAATTGTGTAAAACTTCTTTCTATTCTGTTTGTTCAACTAAAAGAGTTGAACCTTAGTTTTGATTGAGCCGTTCAGAAACACTCTTTCTGTAGAAAATGCAAGTGGAGATTCGGAGCGCTTAGAGGGTAATAGTGGAAAAAGGAACGTCTCCAAATATAAACTACACAGAATCATTCTGTGAAACTTCTTTCTGATCTGTGCATTCAGCTAACAGAGTTAAACCATACTTTTGATTGAGCAGATCTGAACACTCTTTCTGTAGAAAATGCAACTGGACATTTGGAGCGCTAAGAGAGTAGTAGTGGAAAAAGGAATATATTCAAATATAAGCTACACAGAAGCATTCTGTGAAACTTCTTTCTGATCTGAGCATTCAGCTAACAGAGTTAAACCATACTTTTGATTGAGCAGTTTTGAAACACTCTGTCTGTAGAAAATGCAACTGGACATTCGTAGCGCTAAGTGGGTAATAGTGGAAAAAAGAATATGTTCAAATATAAACTACACAGAAGCATTGTATGAAACTACTTTCTGTTCTGTGCATTCAACTAACAGAGTTGAACCTTACTTTTGATTGAGCCTTTCTGAATCACTCTTTCTGTAGAAACTGCAATTGGACATTCTGAGCGCTAAGAGGCCTATATTGGGAAAAAGAATGTCTACAAATAAAAACTACACAGAAGAATTGTGTGAAACTTCTTTCTGTTCTGTTTGTTCAACTAAAAGAGTTGAACCTTAGTTTTGATTGAGCCGTTCTGAAACACTCTTTCTGTAGAAAATGCAAGTGGAGATTCGGAGCGCTAAGAGGGTAATAGTGGAAAAAGGAATGTCTTCAAATATAAACTACACAGAATCATTCGGTGAAACTTCCTTCTGATCTGTGCATTCAGCTAACAGAGTTAAACCATACTTTTGATTGAGCAGATCTGAACACTCTTTCTATAGAAAATGCAACTGGACATTTGGAGCGCTAAGAGCGTAGTAGTGGAAAAAGGAATATATTCAAATATAAACTACACAGAAGCATTCTGTGAAACTTCTTTCTGATCTGAGCATTCAGCTAACAGAGTTAAACCATACTTTTGATTGAGCAGTTTTGAAACACTCTGTCTGTAGAAAATGCAACTGGACATTCGTAGCGCTATGTGGGTAATAGTGGAAAAAAGAATATGTTCAAATATAAACTACACAGAATCATTGTATGAAACATCTTTCTGTTCTGTGCATTCAACTAACAGAGTTGAACCTTACTTTTGATTGAGCCGTTCTGAAACACTCTTTCTGTAGAAACTGCAATTGGACATTCTGAGCGCTAAGAGGCCTATATTGGGAAAAAGAATGTCTACAAATAAAAACTACACAGAAGAATTGTGGGAAACTTCTTTCTGTTCTGTTTGTTCAACTAAAAGAGTTGAACCTTAGTTTTGATTGAGCCGTTCTGAAACACTATTTCTGTAGAAAATGCAAGTGGAGATTCGGAGCGCTAAGAGGGTAATAGTGGAAAAAGGAATGTCTCCAAATATAAACTACACAGAATCATTCTGTGAAACTTCTTTGTGATCTGTGCATTCAGCTAACAGAGTTAAACCATACTTTTGATTGAGCAGATCTGAACACTCTTTCTGTAGAAAATGCAACTGGACATTTGGAGCGCTAAGAGAGTAGTGGTGGAAAAAGGAATATATTCTAATATAAACTACACAGAAGCATTCTGTTAAACTTTTTTCTGATCTGAGCATTCAGCTAACTGAGTTAAACCATACTTTTGATTGAGCAGTTTTGAAACACTCTGTCTGTAGAAAATGTAACTGGACATTCGTAGCGCTAAGTGGGTAATAGTGGAAAAAAGAATATGTTCAAATATAAACTACACAGAAGCATTGTATGAAACTTCTTTCTGTTCTGTGCATTCAACTAACAGAGTTGAACCTTACTTTTGATTGAGCCTTTCTGAAACACTCTTTCTGTAGAAACTGCAATTGGACATTCTGAGCGCTAAGAGGCCTCTATTGGGAAAAATAATATCTTCAAATAAAAACTACACAGAAGCATTGTGTGAAACTTATTTCTGATATGTTCATTAAGCTAACAGAGTTAAACCATACTATTGATTGCGCAGTTCTGAACACTCTTTCTGTAGAAAATGCAAGTGGACATTCGGAGCGCTAAGAGGGTAATAGTGGAAAAAAGAGTATATTCAAATATAAACTACACAGTAGCATTCTGTGAAAATTCTTTCTGTTCTGTGCATTCAACTAACAGAGTTGAACCTTACTTTTGATTGAGCCGTTCTGAAACACTCTTTCTGTAGAAACTGCAATTGGACATGCTAAGCGCTAAGAGGCCTACATTGGGAAAAATAATATCTTCAAATAAAAACTACACAGATGCATTCTGTGAAACTTATTTCTGATCTGTAAATTCAGTTAACAGAGATAAAACATATTTTTGATTGAGCAGTTATGAAACACTCTTTTTGTAGAAAATGCAAGTGGAGATTCGGAGCGCTAAGAGGGTAATAGTGGAAAAAGTAATGTCTTCAAATATAAACTACACAGAATCATTCGGTGAAACTTCTTTCTGATCTGTACATTCAGCTAACAGAGTTAAACCATACTTTTGATTGCGCAGTTCTGAACACTCTTTCTGCAGAAAATGCAAGTGGACATTCGGAGCGCTAAGAGGGTAATAGTGGAAAAAGGAATGTCTTCAAATATAAACTACACAGAATCATTCGGTGAAACTTCTTTCTGATCTGTGCATTCAGCTAACAGAGTTAAACCATACTTTTGATTGAGCAGATCTGAACACTCTTTCTGTAGAAAATGCAACTGGACATTTGGAGCGCAAAGAGCGTAGTAGTGGAAAAAGGAATATATTCAAATATAAACTAAACAGAAGCATTCTGTGAAACTTGTTTCTGATCTGAGCATTCAGCTAACAGAGTTAAACCATACTTTTGATTGAGCAGTTTTGAAACACTCTGTCTGTAGAAAATGCAACTGGACATTCGTAGCGCTAAGTGGGTAATAGTGGAAAGAAGAATATGTTCAAATATAAACTACACAGAAGCATTGTATGAAAC